>NC_067152.1:4706650-5981014 GCF_903995435.1 Acomys russatus
TGGTCTGTAGACTAGGCTGGCCTCAAACTCACAGAGAGCCACCTGCTTCTGCCTCCTAGAGTGCTGGGATTACAGGTGTGTGCCACTGCACCTGGATTTCTTTTCTTTTTTGAGGTGGGGAGAAAGTGAAAGTATGGGGTTAGTGTCCTGTACCCTGAACTTGGTAAGTTTCCAAATATTTAACTGTTTTTGTTTTTGTTTTCTGTTTTTCGAGACAGAGTTTCTCTGTGTAATAGCATAGCCCTGGCTATCCTGGAACTCACTTTGTAGACCAGTCTGGTCTCGAACTCACAGAGATCCACCTGCCTCTGCCTCCTGAGTGCTGGAATTAAAGGCATGCACCACCATATCTGACCTGTTTAAAATAATTTAACTTGGGGCTGGAGAGTTGGCTCAGAGGTTAAGAGCACTGTCAGTTCTTTCAAAGGTCCTGAGTTCAGTTCCCAGCAACCACATGGTGGCTCACAACCATCTGTAATGAGACCTGGTGCCCTTGTCTAGTGTGTAGGCATACATTCAGGCAGAATACCGAATAAATAAATAAATAAATATCAAAAAATAATTTAAATTTAGCTAAAATCAGAATCATAGGACTAGAGAGACAACTCAGAGGTTAGAGCACTGGCTGCTCTTCCAGAGGACTCAGATTGGATTCCCAGCATCATATGGCAGCTCACACTATCTATGACTTTAGTTCCATGGAAACTGATGCTTTCTGCCTCCTCAGGCATGAAAGTGGTACTACAGACACATATGCAGGAAAAATGGCCATATAAATCAGGCAGTCACAAGCGAGGGGATAACATTCAGGATGCAATCTGAATAAATTATAATACATTAAAGTTAAAAAAAAAAAAAAAAAAAAACAGGCAATGGTGGCACACATCTTTAATCCCAGCACTTGGGAGGCAGAGGCAGGCAGATCATTGTGAATTTGAGGCCAGCTTGGTCTACAAAGCGAGTCCAGGACAGCTAAAGCTACATAGAGAGACCCTGTCTTGAAAAACCAAAACAAACAAACAAACAAACATGTAGTCAGGTGTGGTGGCCCACACCTTTAATCTCAGCACTCGAGAGGCAGAGGCAGGCTGATCTACGTGAGTTCAAGGCCAGCCTG
Source organism: Acomys russatus (assembly GCF_903995435.1). NCBI lineage: Eukaryota > Metazoa > Chordata > Mammalia > Rodentia > Muridae > Acomys > Acomys russatus. Next base: position 4,707,768 of record NC_067152.1, read on the forward strand.
GTCTACAAAGCGAGTCCAGGGTAGCCAAGATAACATAGAGAAACCCTGTCTCAAAAAACTGAAACCAACCAACCAGACAGACAGACAGACAGGCAGGCAGGATTGGCGCCTCACACCATCAGCAGTGTCACTTGCTAGTTTGGCCAAGGACCTGGGTTTGGTTCCAGTTCAGGAGATCTGATGCACGTTCTGGCCTCTGTGGGTACTGCATGCGCTCAGTGCCTTCATATACATGCAAGCAAAACTGCCAGGTACATTTTGTTTGGTTTGTTTTGTTTTGTTTTTCGAGACAGGGTTTCTCTGTGTAGCTCTGGCTGTCCTGGAACTCGCCCTGTAACCAGGTTGGCCTTGAACTCATGGAGATCCGCCTGCCTCTGCCTCCCAAGTGCTGGGATTAAAGGCATGCGCCACCACCACCCAGCTCTACATAAAAATGTTTAACCTTTGTTTTAATTTTATAGTGTTTTGCCTGCATGTAAATACATACACCACGTGTGTGCCTGATATCCCACATGGTCATAAGAGGACATCAGGGGACTGGAGAGATGGTTCAAAGGTTGAGAGCGTGGGCTGCTCTTCCAAAGGTCCTGAGTTCAGTTCCCAGCAACCACATGGTGGCTCACAACCATCTACAATGAGATCTGGTGCCTTCTTTTGGTGTGTAGGCACACATGTGGGCAGAATACTGTGTAAATAATAAATAAATAGGGCTGGAGAGATGGCTCAGCGGTTAAGAGCACTGATTGCTCCTCCACAGGTCCTGAGTTCAATTCCCAGAAACCACATGGTGGCTCACAACCATCTATAATGTGATCAGATGCCCTCCTTTGGCCTGCAGGTGTACATGCAGGCAGAGCTTTGTATACATAATAATAAAAAAATAAATCTTTAAAAAGAATTTTTTTTTTTTTTTTGATTTTCGAGACAGGCTCTCTGTGTTAGCCTTGGATGCGCTAGACTCGCTTTGTAGACCAGGCTGGCCTCGAACTCACAATGATCCAACTGCCTCTGCCTCCGGAGTGCTGGGATTAAAGGCGTGCACCACCATGCCCGGCTGATGTGTTATTTTTTAAAAAAGATTTATTCATTTATTATTATGTATACAGTGTTCTGCCTGCATGCACACTCGCAGGCCAGAAGAGGGCACCACATCACGTTACAGATGGTTGTGAACCACCATGTGGTTGCTGGGAATTGAACTCAGGACCTTTGGAAGAGTAGGTGGCGCTCTTAACCACTGAGCAATCTCTCCAGATCATGATGTGTTATATTTTCATTTTTATTTTTTGGGTTTGTTTGTTTGTTTGTTTCAAGACAGGGTTTCTCTGTGTGGCCTTGGCTGTCCTGGACTCGCTCTGTAGACCAGGCTGGCCTTGAACTCACAGCGAACCGCCTGCCTCTGCCTCCTGAGTGCTGCGATTAAAGGCGTGCGCCACCACGCCCAGCTATTTGTTGTTGTTGTTGTTGTTGTTGTTTTTGAAACAAGGCTTCTCTGTGTAGTCTTGGCTGTCCTGGACAGCCTGTAGACCAGGCCTCAAACCTTTGGCCTCGAACTCACAGAGATCCACCTGCCTTTGCTTCCCAAATGCTGGGACTAAAAGCATGCACCACCACTTGCCTGGCCACACGAAGTTCTTGATGTGATTTTTTTTTTTCCTGATCCTTTTCTTACTGGTGTGTGATGTGTTTTATACGCGTATGATGTAGTGTGTGTGATGGTGTGTGTGTCCCCAGGGAGTAGTGAGACTCGAACTGTTGCTTCTCGTCCCAGACCTGACCTCTTCACTTCTCAACTTCTGCTCTGTCCAGCAGCTTACTTCTGGGTGGATGAGAAAAATCCTAGATTAGGGCAGTGTTTTTCCAGTAGAGGAAAGATAGTCAGGGGTATCCAGCCTGGGTTTTGCGAGCCCCTAGAAATCCCCTGGCCAGGCGCATGAGACCCAGCCTTAGGAAAAAAAAGCGTGCCTTATAGGAACTTTATGATCATAAAATGAAGTGTACGTGACACTGCTCACTGCTTCGGACCTAGCCTATAGCGGTGGTGGCGATGTTGCAGAGCTACGGCACCCCCAAACCCTCGCCCCAAAAGACCTGGAGGCTGGTGCACATCTGGAACCCAGCATTCAAGAGGCTGAGACAAGTTCAAGGCTAGCATTAGTTAGACATAGAAGCCCTGTTTCAAAAAACGGAATTGGGGATAGAGATATTGAGAAGAGGCTGGAAGAGCTAATCATCATAATTTAAGGCCTGGAGAGACGCCTCAGTAGCTAAAAGCTTTTGCTGATCTTCCTGTGAACCTCAGTTCACCTCCTAACACCTAAGTCGGCGGCTCACAGCTGTCTGTAATTCCACTTCTAGGGAAATCCAGTTCTGCCTTCTGGCCTCCACACTCCCACAAGCACCTGTTTGGTACACAAATGGCATACACATGAATAAAAATAAAATTAAAAGTAAATTTTTATAGTTTTTTGTTTTTTTTTGTTTTTTTATTTTTTTTTTTTGAGACAGGGTTTCTCTATATAGCCCTGGCTGTCCTGGAACTCTCTCTGTAAAGCAGACTGGCCTTGAACTCACAGATCCACAAGCTTCTGCCTCCTGAGTGCTAAGGTTAAAGGCATGCGCCATCACTGCCTGGCCACATGTAGTTCTTTTTTTTTTTTTTTTAATTAAATGTTTATGATTTACACATCATGCACCAAAATCCCTCTCTTCCCCTCAGTAAAATAAAACAGACAAACAAAAAATCTTGTCACAGAAGCTGTAATGTATCACACAGTATAGCCTTTTGTCCACATATGTTTACTTCCTTTTTTTTTGGCTTTTTGAGACAGAGTTTTTCTGTGTAGCCTTGACTGTCCTAGACTCACTTTGTAGACCAGGCTGGCCTCGAACTCACAGTGATCTGCCTGCCTCTGCCTCCTGAGTGCTGGGATTAACATATGTTTACTTTCAAATGTTCATTGCTATGAGTCATGGGTCTGGTTTGAGGCTTACACTGTGATTACCGGGTCCTCACTGGGACTGCTGTTGGATATTCCATTGTTGCCATGTGTCAAGGAGATTCTTAATCTTTGAATCTGCAGGTCTGGCCCCTTCATGTGTTCCAGCAGGTCATACATGGGGTAGATGTTGGGGTAAGGTCCACTCAGAGCCCTGGACCAGGGCCTGCTCCCTTGTCCTCAAGACAGGGCCCACTCTCCTGCTCCCGTGTCCTCAGGACAGGGCCCGCTTTCCTGCTCCCATGTCCTCAGGGCAGGACCGGCTCACCCGCTCCCATGTCATTAGGTCAAGGCCCAATCTTCCGCTCCTGTGTCCTCAGGGCAGGGCTAGCTCTCCAACTCCCATGTCCCTAGGGCTGGCTCACTTGCTCCCACATTCTCAGGGCTAGTTCTCCTGTTCTTGTGTCCTCAGTGTCAGCTCTCCTGCTTCCATGTCCTCAGGGCCAGCTCTTCTGCTCCCATTCAATTCCTCAGATTGTTGCTGGCCTGGATGGTCTCTTATTCCTGTGGGTACTGGATCTTGTGGACCATCAGGCAGGTGACAAGTGGAGGCCCCTCAAAGTCTTCAGTGAGTAACTCGCAGAAACCATTGAAGTTGGCCCAGCTCAGCTTCTTGTCCTGGGAAAGTTGTGGCTCTGTTGATTCGAGCTTCCTGAGTCTCTGGTTCCATGTCGTGCTCCATTCGTCATGGGGCCCCGCCTTGGTGCTGCCCCTAGTATCTACCTCTGCACAATTCAGCTCTTGGCACTGAGCATGGCCTCCCAGCTGGTGAGAGGAGGTCTGTGAGGCCTGTGGTGTGGACGGAGCAGACCTCGCTTGGGCAGGACTCGAATAGCACCCCCTCCTCGAATGCCATCTCCTTGGCCAGCACTGCCCCGAGCCGCAACCTGAAAACAGCAGCGGTGGTGGCAGCAGTGGCGGCCTGGGGTCCCTGGGAGCTCACCTGATCGTGGTTCCATGGTCCTGTGGCAGGAAGGCATGGACGAGCCACATGACAAGATTCCTTCTCTCTGGGAAACACCAGCACTGTGTTTTGAAGCTCTCAGTATGGCCTTTGGTGGCTGTGCATTCACTGCTGTTCTGCGGATCAGACACAGTGTGCGTCCGACGCCGTCTTGGATGATCTCGGTGTTGGTATTTCTAGTACATTGTGCTAAGTGTTTCCTCCCAATCAGACCGCTCTTGGGGGTGAACATTTCTGTGTGGCTCTAGAACACAATCATCCTCCTCAGAATTCTTATTTCGAACCCTGGACCCAAGTCAGCATGGACCCACCACCTCACATAGTTCTTGATGTGATACTTTTGGAGATTTTTTTTTCCTGAGATTTTTCTTACTGGTGTTTTAAATAAAGGTTTATTTCACTTTTAAGTGTGTGTGTGTGTGTGTGTGTGTGTGTAGTATGTACACAAATGACTGCAGATGCTCTTTTGAATCCAGAAGAGACCATTGGCTCCTCTGGAGCTGGAGTTCCAGGAGGTTGTGAGTCGCCTTATATGGGTGCTGGGAACCGAACTCAGGCCCTACAGGAGCTGTGTACCCTTTCGATCACAGAGCCAGCTCTCCGGCCAGCTCACCACTGTCTCCCATGCTCACTGTTTCAGAGATAAAACTCAGGAATCAAGCTTCTTTCTGACCTGGCCTGCAGGAGACCAGGGTGTCCTAGCATATAGCTTGTCCAGAAAGTACAAAAGTGAAAGGTGAGTGGCCTGGGTACGAGGAAGCAGGAAGCCAGAGAAACTGGAAAAGAAGCTAGAAGCGAGAGCTTCTCCATGCTCAGAAGTGACAGAGGGGATGTAATGTCCATGCAAGTGGCCACCCAGCAGGAGGGAGCTATTGTGGTTTGGGGAACAGAGCCTGGGGACAAGGTAAGGGAATGGCTGGGAAGGTAGAAACTTGGCATGAAATCCTAGGACCTCATGCCTGGCATGGAGGGAGCAGGACCAGCCACCAGGTTAATCATTAAAGCATCTCAGTGGAAACCCACATGTGGTCTTTATCTCAGTGGAAACCCACATGTGGTCTTTACGTGGATGAATGTGAGTGACCTGGAGACACCAATCAAGGGCAGAGGACATAGTGGCTGAGTGTTTCACACGGGGTCTTAAGGACCTTTTTGACAAAATGCTGTTGCGGACGGAAGAACAATGCTGCTTGGGTATACAACATTGACCATCTGTTCCCCATGGCCTACAGTTAAGGACAGTCATTAGGTCAAACACTATGTGACTGATAACATGAAGCTATGGCCTGGCTTTCAATCTCCATACCTTGCTTTGAATTCCAGCTATATGGCCCAAGATAGGTTTTTTTAAAGTTTTAATTCAGTTTAATTTTACTTTACTTAAAAATATTTATTTATTTATTATGTATACAATGCTCTGCCTACATGTACACCTGCAGGCCAGAAGAGGGCATCAGATCATGTTACAGATGGTTGTGAGCCACCATGTGATTGCTGGGAATTGAACTCAGGACCTTTGGAAGAGCAGTCAGTGCTCTTAACCTCTGAGCCATCTCTCCAGCCCCCTATTTTATTTTATTATGTGTAGTGTTTCAGTATGTGTACATCTGGGCACCACATGTATCGTGGTGCCTGAGGAGACCAGAAAAGGGCATCAGATTCCCCCAGGAACTGGTACCACGTGGGTGCTGAGAATCAAACAACAACTGCTAGACCAAGTGCTCTTTTTTTTTTTTTTAAAGATTTATTTATTATTACATATACAGTGCATATACTCCTGCAAGCTAGAAGAGGGCGCAATATCACATTACAGAAGGTTGTGAGCCACCATGTGGAATTGAACTCAGGACCTTTGGAAGAGCAGGCGGCGCTCTTAACCACTGAGCCATCTCTCCAGCCCCTAGATCAAGTGCTCTTAACAGCTGAGCCACCTCTCCATCAACCTCGGCATCCTCCTCCCGCTCCCCACTAGGTCTGATCCCGAGCATGCTCTGTAAGTACTCTTCCACTGAGCTGCAACCCCAGCAACACAGGGGTTCTCTTATCAACCTAATATTGTCGGCAGGAAGTTTTAAATGAAGCAAGGGATGTCAACCATGTATGTGTTTGGCCCTGGGAAACCATTGGATGTAGTTGGTTTATAGATGAGGAACAGAGAGAGAGATTGTGCTGCCCAAAGCCACCCAGGAAGAGATGGAGAGCAAGGTCCCTGTGTTCAGACTGATAGAGGATTCCAGAGATTCAGGGAAGGCTTCCAAGATGGAGCTGGGAATTTTCTTTCTGGGCTCAGCTCTTCATGCAGGCTTCTCTTTGTCAGTGTGGTTCCTTGAAAAGTCCAGGGAAGTCTTCCATCCCTGGAGACCTGCCTTCAGAGGAGGCGCAGGACCTGCCTGCCTAGGTGGGGTTGAATTGCGTCCCATGGCTCATCACGGCTGAAAGCCGGGGTCAGTGACCCTGTCCAGGAGAGCCTCTCTGGTGTGATTCTGGGGGACCAGCGCCAGCACCCCTATTGCCTACGGCAAACACCTCTTCTCACCATCTATTTTTGTCCCCTCATGGAATTTTACATTTTGGATTCTGGAATTTAAATGTCAGCTCTTGTTGTTCAAAGCCATTCTAGACAACTTAGTAAGACCTTGTCTCAAAGTGAAAAGTAAAAAGAAGGCTGGAGGTGCTGAAGAGATGGCTTAATGACTAAGAACGTCTGTTGCTTTTACAGGGCAGCTGAGTTTGGTTCCCAGAACCCCCACTCCCAGCTTACAACCATCTATAACTTGAGCTCTAGGGGATGTGACCTCCTCTTCTGGACCCCTCAGGTACTTGCACTTGCACTCATACACACACACACACACACACACACACACACACACACTCCACTTAAAAATAAAATGAATTTTTTTCTTTTGGTTTCCCCCTCCTCCTTCTCCCCCCCCCCCTTCTTCTTCTCCTTTTTGTTTTTTTGAGACAGGATTTCTCTGTGTAGCCTTGACTGTGCTGGACTCACTTTGTAGACCAGGCTGGCCTCCAACTCACAGCAATCTACCTGCATCTGCCTCCTTGAATATTGGGATTAAAGGTGTGCGCCACCACACCCAGTTAAAATAAATATGTATTTTTAAAGATTTATTTATTATGTATATAGTGTTTTGCCTGTACTCCAGAAGAGGGCACCAGATCTCATTATAAATGGTTGTGAGCCACCATATGGTTGCTGGGAATTGAACTCAGGACCTCTGGAAGAGCAGACAGTGCTCGTAACCTCTGAGCCATCTCTCTAGCCAAAATAAATATTTTTGAGACAGGGCCTCACTGTGTCACCTGAATAGCTTGGACTCCTTGTGTAGAGTAGGCTCATCTTGAACTCACAGAGACCCACCAGCTTCTGCCTCCCAAGTGCTGGGATTAAAAGAGGTGTTACCATGTGCTGCAAATAAATTTTGTTTTGTTTTTGTTTTTAATTGGTTTTGGTTTTGGTTTTTCGAGACAGGGTCTCTCGGTGTTAGCCTTGGCTATCCTGGACTCACTCTGTAGACCAGGCTGGCCTTGAACTCAGTGATCCACCTGCCTCTGCCTCCCAAGTGCTGGGATTAAAGGCATGCACCACCACACCCAGTGGGGAATGAATTTTAAAAAACAAAAGAAAGCTGGATGCAACTGGTTCCTTCACCAGCATTACCAAAGAAAAGAGAGATGCAGCTCTCCTACCTCCAATCAGAAAACACTGGGGCAGGGGGATTTTTGTCTCCTAGGCAACATTTGGCAATAGCTAACTTCAACGGCCATGGCTGAGGAAGGGGATCTTGCCAGCATATAGGGTAGACCAGGCCAAGATGTTGCCATAGCTCCGAGCATGACCTAGAGCGATCCCAAATTGTGTCCCCAGTGCCACTGTGGGGAGGTTACAGCTGAAGTTGAGGAACTGGCCTGCAAGCTGCAGCTCTGCCCCGTTTTCAAAATGCTCCTGGGAGTCCGTTTTCTTCTATCGCCTTGGAGCCCTGGGCTGCAGAACCATCTAACCCTGTTCACTCCTAGTGTCACTCTTTTTTAGTTAGTTTTTTTTTTTTTTTAAGAGATGTATTTATTATGTATCCAGCGCTCTGTGTTGTTTTTACACATATTTACACGTTGTACGTGTATTATCTGTATGCCTGGCTAGCGATCCATTAAGACACAGACAGTTGTTATATTTTAAAATAGCCTTAGTTAACCTGGGGCAGGGCAGACATTAATCCTCTAAACTACCTCCCATAGTGGGGCAGGTATGGGATCCCTGCCCCAATCCCATGCCATCTGTTTTTAATAACTTCTGTCAAGCTACCTCCCATCCATAATCCCAAATACTTGCTCATGTTCTTCATCTGGGCCGGATTCTCCATCCACGCCGGCCATGTGCTTCTCCTCCAGCTAACCCATGGCGGCCTCCTCTCTTCGCTTCAGGTCTCTCTCCTTTCTCCTCCTGGCCGTCCTTTCCTTTTCCTCCTTGTGGCGGTCCTTCTTCTTTCCAGAATCCCTCTCTCTCTTAGCCTCACCTATCTCCTTTGCCCTGCCCAGGTAGGATGGCTTTTTATTAAGCAAAAAGTTGGGTCACACAAACAGTCAACAGTAATTAGCATTAAAATACATCAGACCATCCACCAGCATCTCCCCTTTTCTGTCTAAATAAAAAAGGCCACTTTTTTATGTACAGTAAGTACAATTATAAAAAATCATAAAAATCAATAGATAAGACTTATACACATAACTTTTAACCAAAATGTATTTGGCAACCTTGTAGAAAATAGTATCTATTCTATCTTGGTAAATCTAAAATTTTGAACCTATATCAACATCTATTAAAGCTCAAATTTATCAACCTAAAAGTATCTATCTAGGCTTAAAAGTATCATTTTAACCCTTAAAACAACAAGGCTTAATTTTAAAATTAACTATCTGTTTTTTAACCCCATCGGAGACTTGAGAAGGAATAAATTTACCTGAGTAAAAGGGAAGTGCAGGTTAGCAGCTTCCAAAATGAAAAAATGACAGGGACAGTTTATTCTCTGAACAGACACCCAAAACTATATGACGTTGGAGCATCATCTTTAGCCTTCTGGCAGGAACCATTGAGGACTTATTTGTTTACCCTGTCTTGGTAGAGTCTGGCCGTCAACTCTGCCTATATCAAAGCTTGTCCATTTTTAGGCAGAACTTTGTCTGTGGGGGAAACAAGGATATTTTTGTCCTGTGGCTGTTTTGCCACACTCTAAGCTGTCTCCACAAGGAGGTTCTTTAATGTTCATCAGCTTTTGTGTTAGGCTGGGTACTGTCGGGAGTTAACCTATCTTATTGTCAAAAAATCTTTAAAACAATAAAAAGATTTTAAATGCCATGTTTTGTAGGTCTCTGAGGCTTTCAAAGACCTTATTTAACTATTTTTTTAAAAGATTTATTTATTTATTTATTATGTATACAGTATTCTGCCTGCATGTCTACCTGCATGCTAGAAGAGGGCACCAGATCTCATTATAGATAGTTATGAGCCACCATGTGGTTGCTGGGAATTGAACTCAGGACCTCTGGAAGAGCAGACTGTGCTCTTAACCTCTGAGCCATCTCTCCAGCGCTTATTTAACTATTTTATCACAAATATCTATAGAATTATCTGTTAAACCTAGCATGTATATTCCTATACTTGAGATGACCATGAAAAAAAATTTTTTTTTTTTTTTTTTTTTTTTTTTTTTTTTGGCTTTTCGAGACAGGGTTTCTCTGCGTAGCCTTGGCTGTCCTGGACTCACTTTGTAGACCAGGCTGGCCTCGAACTCACAGCGATCCGCCTACCTCTGCCTCCCGAGTGCTGGGATTAAAGGCTTTGATCAATGGTTGACTTGTATTACATAACTTTTCTAAACAGTTTATAATAATATTTTTTATTAAACAAAAGCTTGGGTCACACAAACAGCCAACAGTAATTAACATTAAAATACATCAGACCACCCACCAACAGCTCGGCCTATATGTATGCCTTTATGCCAGAAGAGGGCATCAGATCTCATTACAGATGGTCGTGAGCCACCATGTGCTTGCTGGGAATTGAACTCAGGACCTTTGGAAGAACAGGCAGTGCTCTTAACCTCTGAGCCATCTCTCCAGCCCCCCTATTGTCACTCTTACGGCCTTCTCCTCCCAATAGACTAAAGACAGACAGACAAATTCCTCAGTCCCATCCTCTCTTTGGGTTTCCTAGCATTTCTCATCCTAACCCATAGGTCTTATTGATTTATTTCTCTATCAACGCTTAAAATGTTTTTGTTTTGTTTTTTTTTTTTTTTTTTGTTTTTTTCGAGACAGGGTCTCTCTGTGTTGCCTTGGCTGTCCTAGACTCACTTTGTAGACCAGGCAGGTCTCGAACTCACAGCGATCCGCCTGCCTCTGCCTCCCAAGTGCTGGAATTAAAGGCATGCGCCACCACCGCCCGGCTTAAAATATTTTTATTATTTTATGTAGATTAGTGCTTTGCCTGCATGTATGTCTGTGCACCACTTGAGTGTTTGGTGCCCTTGGAGTCCAGGAGAGGGTATTGGATCCCTTGGAACGAGAGTTACAGACAGTTAGGAGTTACCTTGTGAGTACTAGGAACCTACCTGGAGGTATAATTGTAGGTGGTTGTGAGCCACACAACACAGGTGTTAGGAACCAAACTCAGGTCTTCTGTCTCATGTGCCTACGCACCAGAAGAGGGCACCAGATCTCATTATAGATGGCTATGAGCCACCATGTGGTCGCTGGGAATTGAACTCAGGACCTTTGGAAGAACAGACGGTGCTCTTAACCTCTGAGCCATCTCTCCAGCCCAAACTCAGGTCTTCTACGAGAGCAGGTCATACTCTTTATTATGAGTTGTTCATTAGGAGCAGTTCCTAATGGCTGGGCCATCTCTAGCCCCTGACTTTTTTCTTTTACAGGAGCAAACAGTTCAGAGCTTGTCCAAGGGCTGGCAAGAAAGCCCAGCTATAGGGGGCTGGAGAGATGGTTCAGTGGTTAAGAGTGCCGGCTGCTCTTCCAGAGGTCCTGAGTTCAATTCCCAGCAACCACATGGTGGCTCACAACCATCCATAATGTGATCTGATGCCCTCTTTGGCAGATAAAGCATTCATATACAAATAAAGTTTAAAAGATATTTAAAAAAGAAAGAAAGAAAGAAGGAAAGCCCAGCTATTAAGGCACTTTCTGCCAAGCCTGACATCTTGGGTTTAATTCCCAGGAGCCACGTGGTGGAAAGGAAAGAATCAGCTTTCACTGGGTGATCGTCTGACCTCCCCATTCATACAGTGGTGTGTATGCCTTAAATAAATAAAAATGTAACAAAATATATTTTTAAAAAGGGTTGTCTTAGTCTCAGAGGAGATTTAGAGTTTTGTTTTTGTTTTGTTTTTGAGACAGAGTCTCACTGCATGGACCTGGCTGTCCTGGAACTTGGTCTGTAAATTAGGCTGGCCTTGAACTCATAGAGATCTGCCTGCCTCTGCTTCCCAAGTGCTGGGATTGAAAGCATTCCCAGCTTTTGCACTTATACTATGGAATAGTGTTAGGCTTAATTAAACTTTGGGTATTTTTAAAGACTTGTTTTTTTTTTTTTTTTTTATGTGCATGATTGTTTTGCCTGCATGTATATCTGTGCACATGTATGCCTGGTGCCAACAGAGGTCAGAAGATGCCATCAGATCCCCTGGAACTATAGTTCCAGTTGTGAGCCACCAAGTGCATGCTGGGAAGTGGATGTGGGTGGTACCATCCCTTCCCATCATCCCTTGGGCTGGGTTCCTGGGTTGAATAAAAAAGGAGGCAGTGGTGCCACGTCTGGTGGCACACACAGAGGCAGGTGGATTTCTGTGAGTCTGAGGTCTATCTGGTCTACACAGCAAGTTCCAGAAAAGCCAGGATTATTTGTAGAGATGAGTTTCAAAGAAACAAAACAAACAACGCCCCAAACCAAACCAAACCAAACCAAAGGAGATGGTGAAGTGAGCACCAGCATTCGTGTCTGCTTCCTGACTGCAGCTGCAATGTGATCTCACATTCCTGCCACCGTGCCGGACGCATCCGTAGACTGTGTGCCAACACACACCCTTCCTTCCTTGTGTTGTTTTCATCAGGTGTTTTGTCACAGCAAAGTAACTACTATAGCTGCCTAGGGCCACGTGGCCACGGGCAAATTACTTTACCTTCCTAAGTTCTCATTTCTTCATCAGAGCACTTTGGTCTCATCGGTTTGTGTTGGCTTCTTTTTTGTTGTTTTGTTTTGGTTTTGGTTTTTTGTTTGTTTGTTTGTTTCTTTTTTTGAGACAGGGTTTCTCTGTGTGGCCTTGGCTGTCCTGGACTCGCTTTGTAGACCAGGCTGGCCTCGAACTCACAGAGATCTACCTGCCTCTGCCTCCCGAGTGCTGGGATTACAGGCGTGCGCCACCACGCCTGGCTTTGCGTTGGTTTCTTGATGGAATACATATAAGGAACAGAGAAAAGAGCCGAGGACAGAGTAAATGCTTCAATAATAACAGATACTATTGTCACTCCTCGAATGTATGTCTTCCTGCATTGGGGAATGGTACCATTGTCCAAACAGGATTCTGTAGGCTCAATTTTTTTTTATCAATTGTATTTTATTATGAACTTATTAAACGAGTCTACCTCCCTAACAACCTGACTAACCCAAACAATCAGAAAAGGATATTAAAAAGCACTACAAACCTTAAAGATATCAGTCCCTGGTGTAGTCAGCAGGATTTTAGCAGACCAGCAATTCCACCAAAGTTGCTGCTGGAACCTGGAGCAGCAGCTGGAACCTCAAGCCTCAGCTGGAGTCCAAAGCCTTGAAACCTTCCCTGGAGCAGTTCTCTCTAGGAGCTTCTTGAAGTGCAGGGATGAACAGCCAAAAAAACCAAGTCCCCACCAAAAGCCTCTTCTCCTGTTTTGGGCATATATATATATATATATATATATATATATATATATATATATATATATATATCCCCTCAGTCTGTTCAAGGGTGTTTTTCACCAAGGTCCCCCACAAAGTAGTTCGACTTCTATGTGAAAAAACATCTCACATCTAAGTGGTAAACACCCTGCCCTCTTTTCCATGCCACACTTGGGATCAAAACAGAAACAGGGTTATCTCCCCTTCAGGATTCCTACCCATAATTCTTGTCTTCTGCTTCTTTTCCATATCTAATGGTTGGGGCCGGACGTGGTGGCACACGCCTTTAATCCCAGCACTCGGGAGGCAGAGGCAGGCAGATCGCTGTGAGTTCAAGGCCAGCCTGGTCTACAAAGCGAGTCCAGGACAGCCAAGGCTACACAGAGAGACCCTGTCTCAAAACACACACACACACGCGCGCGCGCGCGCGCACGCACACACACACACACACACATCTAATGGTCACCCTAAGTTACCATTTTAATATAGCTCCCATCACTCTGTAGACAGGCTGCATCTCCTTCCCCAAAGAGGAAGGTGACCTGGAACATGCAGCCTTGTAGCAGATTGTACTCACCAGGACCAGGCAGACTGGGACATCTTAGAAGATGTGTGGATGTTTTCTGCAGGAAGGGAGTGGCATGTGGGTCACAACGGAGCAGCTGTTTCCTGAAAGGGGTTGCTGCTGCTGCTGCTGCTCCTCAATGTGTGTATCTGGGGGGTTGAGGGAGGGCCATCATTGTGATTGTGGGGTATCACCATCCTCCCTCATCTACAACTTATTAATTTTTCCAGAAACTCACAGGGTTAGAAGCTACAGTGATGGGACAGGAACACAGTTCCATGCCATCACCTTTGGCAGCCTGAGGAATTAATTCCCCTAGTCTTTCAGAGGGATTTGGTGCAGGTTAAATCAGGGTTTATGGATTGGATGCTGAAAAAGATGTCAAGAATAGACGGTAGGTGAGTGGGGGGTTGGAGAGATGGCTCAGCAGTTAAGAGCACTATCTGCTCTTCCAGAGGACCCGGGTTCAATTCCCAGCACCCACATGGCAGCTCACAACCGTCTGTAACTCCAAGATCTGACACCCTCATACTGATACATGCAGGCAAAAGCACCAATGTACATTAAAAAATAAAAATTTTAAAAAGAAAAAAAAAATGGACAGTGGGGGCTGGAGAGAGGGCTCAGCTGTTAAGAGCACTGGCTGCTCTTCCAAAGGACCAGGGTTCAGGTCCCAGCACCCATATGGCAGCTCGCAACTGTCTGTAACTCCAGTCCCAGGGCTTCTGGCAACCCCACACAGACATCCATGCAGGCAAAACAACAATGAACATAAAATAAAAATAAATTATACACACACACACACACACACACACACACACACACACACACACATACATATGTATTTAAAGAAGAACAGACAGTATGATGAGAGTTGGAGTTTTTTGTTTGTTTGTTTTGTTGTTTTGTTTTCGAGACAGAGTCTCTCTGTGTATGTAGCCTTGGCTGTCCTGGACTCACTTTGTAGACCAGGCTGGCCTCAAACTCACAGCGATCCGCCTGCCTCAGTCTCCTGAGTGCTGGGATTAAAGGTGTGCACCACCATGACCAGCTCTTCTTTTTAATTTTTCAAGACTGGGTTTTTCTGTGTAGCCTTGGCTGTCCTGGACTTGCTCTGTAGACCAGGCTGGCCCCGAACTCACAGAGATCCGCCTGCCTCTGCCACCCGAGTTCTGGGATTAAAGGTTTGCACCACCACCTTTAATCCCACTTTTTGTCCGTATCTTTTGAGGGAAACTGGGAGATGCCTTCTACTGGCAGCCTATATTATATAAAAGACACAGAAGAAGGAAGCTTGCTTGCTTTCCTGCTTGCTCTTGATCTCACTGGCAAGTCCATTCCTTTACAGGCGTTAGAGTTGTCTTCTTTAGGATTCTGGCATATACTGAGGACCAGCTGAGACATCCAGCATGATGGACTGAGCAGCTCCTGGAGTTTTGGACCCTTCCGTTGTCAGACAGTGGGCTAGTTGAACCATTGCCTGTAAGCCAGTATAATAAACCGTGTATATTTGTGTGTGTGTGTGTGTGTGTGTCTGTGTGTGTTCTTTCTATCTATCATATCTGTTCCTCTGGAGAACCCTGACTAATGCAGGGCTGTACTGCCAGGCTAGTTCTTTTCTGTCAGCATTCCTTGCAGCCTGTGCCATCTGAAGCCATGGCTGAGGGCTGTCTGTCTACTCTCTGCTGCTGCACTCTGAAGAGGGACTGGGTAGGCTTCAGCTGTTCTTATTCTGGTCTATGCCTGGACAAGTCAGGCCCTAAGGGTGTTGTTCCCCAGGCTCCCAGCCCAGGGTAGCAGGGGGGACCCAGCTTCTAGTCAGGAATCATCATTGTCTTAGTTAGGGTCTCTATCGCTGTTATGAAATGCCATGACCAAAAATGAAACTGGAGAGGCAAAGGATAATTTGGCTTACACTTTCACATTGTAGGGCCATCATTGAAGGAAGCCAGGAGAGGAACGAACAGGGTGGAAACCTAGAGGCAGAAGCTGATGAAGAGGCCAGGGGAGGAATGCTGCTTACTGGCTTGCTCCTCATGGCTTGCTCACACTGCTTCCTTATAGAACCCAGGACCATCAGCCCAGGGATGACACCACCCACAATGGGCTGACTGCTCACCCCCATCAACCACCAATTAATAGATTGCCTTCCATTTGGATGTTATAAAGGCTATTTATCAACTGAAGTTTCCTACTTTCAGATAACTCTAGCTTGTGTCAAGTTGGCATAAAACTATCCAGGACAGCCACCCTGTGGGAAATTCTGGCACCTTATTTATCTTTGAAAGTGGGGAATGTTTGGGAGCGGATGAGCCCGCCCTGCCCTGGGGAAAAGGGAGCAGGAGATCCGTCCCTGTCCTGAGGACAAGGGAGCAAGAGAGCTGGCCCTGCCCTGAGGACAAAGGAGCAGGAGAGCTGACCCTACCCCTAGGACACGGGAGCAGGAGAGCAGGCCCTCCCATGATGACACAGGAGCAGAAGATTGGGCCCTGCCCTGAGGACAAGGGAGCAGGCCCTGATCCAGAGCTCTGAGTTGATCTTACCCCAACACCTACCCCATGTATGACCTGCTGGAACACATGAAGGGGCTGGACCTGCAGATTCAAAGATTAAGAATCTCCTTGACACAGGGCAAACAATGGGATATCTGACAGCAGTCCCAGTGAGTATCCAGTAATGATAGTGTAGGCTTCAAATCAGACCCATGACTCACAGCAATGAACACTTGAAAGTAAACTTATATGGGTGGCTGGAGAAGTGGCTCAAAGGTTAAGAGCACTGCCTGCTCTTCCAGAGGTCCTGAGTTCAATTCCCAGCAACCACATAGTGGCTCACAACCATCTATAATGAGATCTGGTGCCCTCTTCTGGTATGCAGGCACATGTAGTCAGAATACTGTATACATAGTAAATAAATACATTTAATAAAAAAATTTTTAAAAAAAAGAAAGTAAACAGATGTGGACAAAAAACTGTACGGAATGATACACTACGGCTTCTGTGACAAGATATTTTGTTTGTTTTATTTTGCTAGGGGAAAAAGAGGAATTTTGGTACATGACGTGTAAATCATAGACATTCAATAAAAGTTTAAAAAAATTATTTTAAACAAACAACAACAACAACAAAAAGTGGGGAATGTGACCGAGCGTGGTGTCACATGCCTTTAATTCCAGCACTCGGGAGGCAGAGGCAGGCGGATCTCTGTGAGTTCAAAGCCTGCCTGATCTACAAAATGAGTCCAGGACAGCCAAGCAAGGCTACACAGAGAAACCCTGTGTCAGAAAACAAAACAAAAACTAAAACTAAAAATAAAAAAAAAATTAAAAAAAAAAGTGGAGAATGTGGAATGTATACAGGAACTCCCACTTCTTCCTCCGGAGGGCGCTACCTCAACAGGGATAGTGGCGCTCAGGAGATGGCCCAGGCAGTAAGGTGCTTGCTGCACAAAGGGGAGGGATCTAACACAGCACCCAGGGAAAAGCTGGGCACAGTGGCATGTGCTTATAACTTCAGTGTTGGAGAGGCAGACACAGGATTAAACAGAGTGCATAGATTAAATAAACAAATTCAAGTGCCCGTGTACACACTCTTTAACAGGCAGGCGAGGCTGGACAGAGTGCCACGGAAATGCCTGACTAGCCTGTATGAGGCCCTTGGGAGCCAGGTCTCCTCTATTTCTGGGAAGTGCCTGACCTCCCCACTTCCTGCCCCTTTTTCCCCCTCTGAGGCTGCTCTTCCACAGGACCCAGGTTTGACACCCAGCACTCACATGGTGGCTCACAAACATCCTTTACTCTAGTTCTAGGTTATCCCAAGCTCTCTTCTGACCTTCACAAACACACATGTACACAGACACACACTTACACAGACATACACGGGAGCAAAACACTTATACACATAAGACAAAAATTTTAAAAAGATTTATTATACGGCGTTCTACCTACACATACACCAGCAGGCCAGAAGAGGGCACCAGATCGCACTATAGATGGTTGTGAGCCACCATGTGGTTGCTGGGAATTGAACTCAGGACCTTTGGAAGACCAGGCAATGTTCTTAGAAGCCCATCAGTTAACAGTAATATGTGGCCCTCTCTCTCTCTCTCTCTCTCTCTCTCTCTCTCTCTCTCTCTCTCTCTCTCTCTCTTCTCTTTTTGTTTTTGTTTTTGTTTTTTGAGACAGGGTCTCTCTGTGTAGCCTTGGCTGTCCTGGACTCACTCTGTAGACCAGGCTGGCCTCAAACTCACAGAGATCTGCCTGCCTCTGCCTCCCGAGTGCTGGGATCAAAGGTGTGCGCCACCACTGCCTGGCTATAAATAATCATTATCATGAGGGGAGCTAGAGAGATGGCAGCAGCAGTCAGGAGTGGTTTTTGCTCTCCCAGAGGATCTGAGTTGGGTTCCCACACCCGTACCGGGCAGCTCACAGCTGTCCATAACTTCAGGATCTGACATCACCTTTTGACCTTTCTAGATACCCTCTCACACACGCCACACCCTCACACAGACACACATTCACATCCATGTGACTAAAGACAAAGTAAAAAAACTCAAAACACACAATAGCCCTTATGTTAGAGGAACGTCAGAACATTTTCAGCTGAAAAGATGTGATTCCTGGCGTTTGCTTCAAATTTATACTGAGCAGGCAGAGGCGGGAACGCAGCTGAGAGCGCGCATGCATCGGTAGCTACTGAAGTTGAGACGGGCTTGAGTTTATCAATTACTTTTGTCGTTGTCTGAATTTCCCTAAACAAAACCTTTTTTTGTGTTTTATTTATTTATTTATTTATTTATTTTTGAGTCAGTGTCTCAATATGTAACCCGTGTTTGGCCTGGAACTCCATATGTAGATAAAACTGGACACCCATCTATTTAATTGATTTGTGTGTGTGTGTGTGTGTGTGTGTGTGTGTGTGTTAGCTGAGGCAGCGTCTTCTCAGACTGGCTTTGAACTTGCAATGATCTTTCTGTTTCTGCCTCACAAGGGCTGTTGTGTGTCTTACAGGTGTGCCTTACCATACCCAGAGTCACGTCTCCTGTGTTCTTAAAGCAAACACAAACATTTGAGGTCCTGGAGAGTTGGCTCAGCTATTAAGAGCCCCTGTAGCTCTTTCAGAGGACTTTGGATGGGTTCCCAGCCCCCATCTGGCAGCTCACAACCGTCTGTAACTCCTGTCTCAGGAGATCTGACACCCTCTTCTGGCCTCTGTGGGTACTACAAGCACACGGTGCACAGACATACACACAGGCAAAACACCCATGCACGTAAACTAACGCTAAAAAAAAAAAAAAAAAAAAAGTTGAATCTCCTGGTTGGCAAAAGCTTATTGTTGATGCTTGGTTTAAATCCAGTCTCATCATTTTCCCAGGCTGGTCTCAAACTCTTGGCCTTCAGGGGGGCTCCTTCAGCCTCCCAAGTATGGAGGGCTACAGAGCCCGCCTTAGTTCTTTCTGGCGGGACAAAGCATGATAGTCGGTCATGCTCAGCCGTCTCCTTTGCTCACACTAACTCTAGGATGTACCTGTCATTAGCACCTCCCATTTTGCAGGTGAGGAAATAGAGGTGCAGGGAGATAAATAATAGCTGGCGTTTGCTAACCACACACCACATTTCAAGTCCTGGGCTAATTGTTTTAATTGAATTTATTCATTTAATCTTCTCCAAGCCTTCAGAACTGAGCTAAGCATTATTATCACCCCCATTTTATAGATGAGGAAATTGAAGCTTGGGGATGGGAAGGAGCCTGCTGGCAGCTGATAGTTAGTCAAGCATCCTCTCTGGGTGGGCCCACAGCCCAGGCACTAGTCACTGAAAACTCCCTGCATGCAATTCGTCCTTGCAGTTTTGATTAAGCACCTAGACCTGTTATCTGTTAAACACATGGCCTTGGGTGGGTGGCTTGGCTTTCCAGAAACCTGGTTTCTAACCTGTAAATGGAAAATAACAATAACTCCCCAATGTGGGGTAATTGTGAAGATTATATGAGACATCTCTCTCTCTCTCTCTCTTTTTCTTTTTCGAGACAGAGTTCCTCTGTACAGCCTTGGCTCTCCTGTACTAACTTTGCAGACTAGGCTGGCCTCAAACTCACAGAGATCCACCTGCCTCTGCCACCCCAGGTGTTGGGAGTCTTTTTTTTTTTTTTTTTTAAGATTTATTTATTGGGCTGGAGAGGTGGCTTAGAGGTTAAGAGCACTGGCTGTTCTTCCAAAGGTCTCGAGTTCAATTCCCAGCAACCACATGGTGGCTCACAACTATCTATAACGAGATCTGGTGCCCTCTTCTGGTGTGCAGGTGTACATACAGGCAGAACACTGTATTATATAATAAATAAATATTTCAAAACTCATTAAAATATGTATTTATTATTATTTTATGTACATTGGCGTTTTGTCTGTGTGTAGAACTGTGTAAAGGTGCCAGATTCTCTGTAACAGGAGTTACCGACAGTTGTGAGCTGCCATATGGTTGCTGGGAATTGAACCCAGGTCCTCTGGAAGAGCAGCCAGTGCTTTTAGCCTCTGAGTCACCTCTCTAGCCCCCATAGATTTTCTTTTTCAAAATGAGATGGGTACAGTGGGTCATGTCTGTAATCTCAGTACTATAGAGGCAGAGGGCAGAGCTACATAGCAGGACCCTGTCACAAAAACAAAACAAAACAAACAAACAAAAAACCAAAAGAACAACAACAACAACAACAACAACAAAAAAAAAAAAAAAAAAAAAAAAAAAAAAAAAAAAAAGAAAGAAAGAAAGACCAGGCCAGCTCTTAGTGTGCTTGTATAGCATGCATGAAAGTCTAGATTTGATCTCAACCCAGTCTTTTATAAAACTGGGCTGGAGAGATGGCTCAATGGTTAAGAGCATTGTCTGCTTTACAAGAGGTCCTGAGTTCAATTCCCAGCAACCACATGGTGGCTAATAAGCATCTATAATGAGATCTGGTGCCCTCTTCTGGCCTGCAGGTATACATGATAAATACCATAAATAAATCTTTTTAAAAAAAAAAAGAAAAAAAAAAAAAAAAAACAAAAATCCTCAAACCCAGGCATGATGACCCATGTGAGTAATCCAGCATTTCAGAGGCAGAAACAGAGAGATCAGAAGTTCAAGACCAGCCTGGGCAACATAAGACTATATCTCAAAATCAATGGTGCCCCCATCAAGCTGGGCATGATGGTACACGCCTTTAATCCCAGCATTCGGGAGGCAGAGGCAGGTGGATCCTTGTGAGTTCGAAGCCAGCCTGGTCTACAAAGAGAGTTCCAAGACAACCCAAGCTATTACACAGAGAAACCCTGTCTTGAAAAACAAAACAAATACAAAACCAAACCAAACCAAATCAATGGCACTTGGTTATTTTATGGGAACATTCCTCTGGTATTTTTCTTTCTTTCTTTTTTTTTTTTTTTTTTTTTTTTGGTTTTTGGAGACAGGGTTTCTCTGTGTAGCCTTGGCTGTCCTGGACTCACTTTGTAGACCAGGCTGGCCTCGAACTCACAGCGATCCGCCTGCCTCTGCCTCCCGAGTGCTGGGATTAAAGGCATGCGCCACCACGCCCGGCCCTCTGGTATTTTTCTTTGGAGTTGAGGGAGAGGTATTTTACTTTTACTTTCATCTGTAGCCAAGACAAGGTGGTGGCCCACGCCTTTAATCCCAGCACTCAGGAAGCAGAGGCAAGGGGATTGCTGTGCGTTCAAGCCCAGCCTGGTCTGCAGAGAGAGTTCTAGGCCAGACAAACAACCCTCACAGTTTGTAATTTAGAACAAAACTGAGTGGAAAACACGTTGTTTTATGCACTCTTGCCGTCCATCATCCTGTACTGTCAGCACCGTACATCAGAGCTACACACTTGTCACAACAGTGACTACACACTACACACGGGCACACCACAATCACCCAGAATCTAGAGCATACAATTTCTGTTATGTTTAGGGACAGAGTCTTACTTACCCAGGTTGGCTTGGGATATGCCTTTTACTTTTACCCAGCCAGTGTTAGGACTACGGGCACATGGCACCATACCTAGCTGTCCTAGTTAGGGTTACAATTGCTGTGATAAAAACACCATGACCGCAGGTGGATCGCTGTGAGTTTGAGGCCAGCCTGGTCTACATAGTGAGTCTAGGACAGCCAAGGCTACACAGAGAAACCCTGTCTCGAAAAACCAAAACCAAAACCAAACACCATGACCAAAAGCAACTCGGAGAGGGAAGGGTTTATTTGGCTCACGCTTCCACATGACTGTTCATCATCAAAGGAAGTCAGGACAGGAAGTCAAACAGGGCAGGAACCTGGGCTGATGCAGAGGCCACAGAGGAGCCTGTAGCCTGGTCTTATGGAGGCGTTTTCTCAATTGAGGCTCCCTCCTCTCAGATGACGCTAGCCCTGTCAAGTTGACATAAAACTAACTATCCAGCACACCAGCTGAGGTTAATTATGGGTGATATACAATCTATGGATTTCCAGAAATGTATCAAGACACATCTTTTGTTTGTTTTGTTTTTGTTTTGAGACAGGGTCTCTTGTGTGTAGCCTTGGCTGCTCTGGACTCACTTTGTAGACCAGGCTGGCCTCGAACTCACAGTGATCCGCCTGCCTCTGCCTCCTGAGTGCTGGGATTACAGGTGGGTGCCACTACGCCCGGCTATAAGACACATGTCCACCAATGTAGTGTCATACAGAACAGTTTTACCACCCCCAAAACAAAACAAAACAAAACAAATCACTGCGCTTTGCCCTTCCCTCTCCACCCTTAGCCCCTGACATCACTAATCTGTCATCACTACCATAGGAACCTTGCTAGCTCTGCCTTTTCCAGAACAACAAATCATTGGAATCACATAGCAAATAGCCTTTTCCGATCGGCTTATTTCGCCTCGTAATATGCAATAAGGTTCCTCCGCACCTTTCAAAGGTTTGGTTGATCATTTGTCTTCGGCATTGAATATTTCGTACTGAAGACATCTACCGAAGATGTCAGGAGATTATGAATGAAGCTGTTAGAAAGTCATATGCAGGTTTTTGTATAGACATAATTTCAATTCATTTGTCTAAATATCAAAAAGAGTTTACATTTTGCGAGAAACTGTCTTTCAGAGACCGGCATGGGGGTGTATACCTTTCATCTCAGCACTCTGGCGGCAGAGGCAGAGGCAGAGGCAGGTGGATCTTTGAGTTCGAGGAAAACCTTGTCTACAGAGCAAGTTCCAGAACAGCCAAGGCTACACTGAGAAAACCCATCTCAAAAAACAAATTACATTAAATTAGCCGTCTTTCAAAACGGTTGTGTCTTTCTGAACTCCCATCACCAGCTGGTGTTTTGAACTTGCTCCTCTTCCCTCACAATGCTGGGGTCTGGACTTGGACCTTGTGGGTGCTAAAGAGACTTCTCAGAGCCTGGGGTGGGGGGCAACCTCTCTAACTGAGCCATTGTGAGCCTGTTCCCACCTTGGGGTGTAGCTCTGGAAATGCCGCCCACCCGGGATTTAGCCAGTTGGCACCATCCAGTAGTGACTTGTGTGTACCTCTTCAGAGCCACTCCGGGAAGCGGCAGCCAACCAAAACTCAATTACATCTCTGAACAGCTCTAATCCTGACCAAGCCCATGACTATCCAAGTGCCTGTCTTGGGCCGGATTCCAAACATTCAGCGCGTCCCTCTGGTGTCTTCCCTGTGCAGTGCAGCTCAGCACCTTTCAGACATGCCCTGCAGCCTCCAGTGGTTGGAGCGGACAAAGTCTCCAGGCAAAAGGCCTCTCGGACTCAGGGCCGCCGGGGCTTCGGAGTCCATCGCGGACAGCGAGCGTCTGGGCAGCGCCGGGCTCCCGCTTGGCCCGGGGTCTGGCTGCGCGCCCGGGCATCGGGCCGGCGGGCGTCTATCCCGCCACCGGCCAGCAGGGGGCACCATCCGGCTCGCTCGGCTCGCGCGGGCGCGGGGGGGCGGCGCTGCGCTGCGCCGTGCTGCGCTCCAGCCGGGACCCGGCCGGGGCCGCTGGATGCCGCGTCTCCACTCCTGCTGCCTGCCGGGCGGGCTCCGGCGGCCGGTGAGTACCGGGCGGCCCGGCGGTGGTGAGCCAGGCCGGGGAGGGCGGCGCTGTGGGCTCGGGCCGGCCGGCGGGCCCCGCCGGCTCCTGCTCCTCCCCTGTCCCCTGGAAGCGGCGGCCCGGACTCCGGGCTCTGGTCCCTGGCGGCGCCGCGGGGCTGGACAGCCCGGGTAGGGGCCGATCCGGAGCGGCGGGCAGGGAAAGCGCGGGGCCCGTGCTGCAAGGCTGGGCGCCGGAGGCTGGATAGGGTGGCCTTCGGCTTGGGGGGGACTGAAGATTTAAAGGACCCAGGTGGCCCAGAGCTGCTGGATGAGGGCTTGCAGCCTCGGGACTGGGTCGGGGGGCATCTCTGGACTAGGCCCGAGACCCCCAGATGAAACGAGCGGGTGAGGAGGCACCGAGGAAGACAGCGAGGAAAGCAAGCACCTCCGCCGAGAGTCCTTTATCCCTGGCAGCGGCCTTCACCCTTTCACTGCCAGGCCGACAGCGGGCTCCTCTCTAGCTAGACAGCTGGCAAAACAATAGAGACCCCGCTTCCCCGGCCCCCTCCTCTTGGGACAGATGATGCGGGGTTGGTGATTGTCAGGCTTGGGGGATTGGCAGCGTAGGCTGCTCGGAGTAACTGGTTGCCCACTTCACCTTTCCCTGCAGGGGTGGGGTGTGTGTGTGTGTGTATGTGTGTGTGTCTGTGTGTGTGTGTGTGTCTGTCTGTCTGTGTGTCTCTGTGTGTGTGTGTGTGTGTGTGTGTGTGTCTGTGTGTCTGTGTGTGGGAAGGTAGGGCAGTCTGCCCCAGGCCTCTGGGAGAGTGCACCGACGCCCCGCCCTGCGAACCTGCCTTGCCAGTTGTTTCGCCAATGGAAGGGGAGATGGCAGGGTCAGGTGCCCCCGCCCCTCCCTGTGCTAGAGGCACGCAGGTTGGTACCCAGCATGACCCAAGCAATGGGTCGCTCTCCTGGAAGAGATAAGGCCTGCAGGAACACACCACAGGTTGGGGCTTTGTTGTGGGGGTGTCGCCCTGTGGCAAGGCACATGTGTCTCACTGATTAGCCGGAAAGGCTGCTGCCAGAAAGAGCTGGAGGTGGCTGGAGGTGGGAAGGGAAGACAGCCAACTTGTTTTTGTACTCATTTCGCCTGGTCTTTTAGCCAACAAGGCAGGTATTTGTCAGCCTCGTAGTGTGTGGGGGAAGGCAGGGAGGTATTTCCTGAAGGGGGCTCTCCTGTCTAGAGTTTTCCTCAGGTAGTCCTCCAGAGGGCAGAATTAGGCTCCTTCCCCCTTTATCTCAGTAATGCCCTGGGCTTGTTTGCATAGGTTGACTTTGCCTCTCTGTGTCCCTGACGCATCTGTGGCTGAGGAGGCCCTCTAAGTGTTCCTGTGGGGTAGTCGAGTGAATGCACTGGGGGCATATCGGAAAGAAAGATACGTTCACCCCAGGGCTACACGCAGGGCCACCCTAGCAGCATGGTGAGTCAGGCTGCCTTGGCTCATGCTCTCCAAATCTGGAGCCTTTTTCTTGAGCGGGTTGGTGTCCTGTTGCCATGGCGATAGGCCCGGCTAAACTGTCCTCCCACCCTTTCTGCTTCTGGGGCTACTTTCTATTTGGGGATGTTGAAAGTTGCTCTCCTGAGGTCTCCCGCTTCCTGACAGGCTTCGTTGGTTCTTTGTCGAAGGCCTGCCACCTCCTCAGCTTCCCCTCTGTCCTTTTGAGGTTTTCCAGGAAGCATCTTCCTGGTTGTTGGACAAGACTTGGTTGGTTATATATAGCTTTGGGTGGAGGTGTGCTTGGCTATTTGGAATTGAGGATACTTGGAGTGGGGCCTCAGTTCCAGGAAAACAATGGCTTTGGGGTGAGCTGTTGTGTTGCAGGCTCTGGGAGCTGAGGAAGGGCTGTAGGCAGGGGGAGGAGGGGGAAGAGTCACAGGCGACAGACACTTCCAATGAGAGCTTGGACTTTGGATAGCTGAGGGCAAGATATGGCATCTCTGTGTGTTTTTTTGTTTGCTCTCTTTTGGCCTGGCTCAGGTCCCAGGTTGTGTGTCTGAGGGCTTCTTGCCCTCATCACATAGATGCTGCCCTTCCTAACTCCGGGGCGGTCTGGCCTTACTGCCTACACCCCCTTCAAAGGCTTTGCTGGAGGCTGCTCACTGAAGGGGGCATGTGTCTGCAAAAATCGGGCCGGCTAAGTCTAGGGTTCCCCAGAAGTAGGTGTCTAAAGGTGAGCTGGGTGGGGCAGAATGGGGCTTCTGTGACTAGGGAATCCACCCTGCTGGGGTGGAGCAGGGAGTCAGGACTCCGGAAGCCTCCATGCAGACTTACTGTGTCAAAGGAGTTCAGGGCAGCAGCAGGGCTGATCTCGCTCCTTCAAACCACAGATCTGTCCCTAGCCCCTGGAGTGGGCACCACAGGCTAGACGCAGAGCATCTATGTGAGTGAGTCCTCCTATGGAGGGAAAAAGCGGAACGGCAGGGGATCCTCTGTGTGTATGTGTGTGTGTGTGTGTGTGTGTGTGTGTGTGTGTGTGTGTGGTGATTGACAGGTTGGCACAGGACCCGGGACCTGCTGAATGAGGTTTTAAAGTTTTAAGATCTGTGCACACCGTCCTACCCCAGTTATCATTTTCTCTCTCCACCCCAGCTCTACCGAGGTATTTTTTTTTTTTTTTTAATTTTTAAACTGTGTTCTGGGGTAGCCAGAATTAGAGGGTACAGAGCAGTAGAGTTGGGAGCCAGAGTGGTTGGAGTGGGTGGCGACTTTCTAGTTTTTCCACTTGCTTTGCCTCCCTTCTCTCTGTGTTTAGAGGAACAGGGGTTTTCAGTGGATGACTTAACAGTGCTCAAGGGTGGGTTTCTCAGTGCCAGGGACTTTCTAATCTCTGAGTAGGAATAATATATATATATGTGTGTGTGTTCGTGTTGGAATGAATATATATATACATATATGTGTGTGTGTGTTACAAATACATAAATATAAATATATGTTAGCGTTGGTTCAAGGTCACACAGCAAGTGGGAGGCAGAGAGGGATTCGAACCTGAATTTTGGAGTAGTAGAGCAGAATTTCCCTCAGGCAGATGTTTGGGGCCACGCCTGTGCCACCAAGCCCTTGAAGATTTTACAGTTGGAAGACCAGAGGCTGGTGAGGAGATGCCACTTGCTCAAGGTCACACAGGAGGGTTGGGTGGCCTACCGGGCAGTGGCAGGGTTGGGCTGCAGGCAGGAGGCGCTGGACGCTGAGGTGACACTTGGAGAGGCAGAGCTGGGCCTAGGGCATTCTCCCTCACAGGTCCCCCGGGGGGCGGCCAGGCCTGCAGCTTTCTGCCCGCGGTGGGCTGCAGATGCTGCTGGGAGAGGGCCGCAGGGTTGCTGGGCTGCTCTGGGCGGGCCGGCTGATGTCATGTGAGACGCGTACACACCTGGAGCCCAGATAAGCTCCGTGTGACCTGGCAGTGAGTCACGCGGGCCGGGCGCTGCGGAGCTCAGCAGAACCAGGCGGGCGCGGCAGGCTCGGCGGCGGCGGGGCGCAGGCCAGGTCAGCATGCGCGACCCTGCGTGGTGCTGCGTCTTAGCATGCAGCCCTGGAGAGGGGCCACAGGCTAGAGGGAACCGCGGCTCCCGAGGTCAGAGGCCAAGGGAGAGGGGCCGGGGGCCCCCTCGGGAAGGCATTTCCTTTGTACTTATTTATGAGTGTGAGGTGGGGGGTGAGGGCTGGGTGACTGAAGTAAGGATCCATCCATGGCAGCCTAGTTAGACACCCTCCTTACCCACCCCCACCCCCCCTCAAATCAGCGACACTAAAGCTATAGTAGTTTTCCTTCTCTTGGGTTCTTTTGCTTTCCCCGTGGCGGGATGGCCCATTTAAGTCTGTCTTAAAGCTGCAGAAGTCACTCAAAGTTTTTAAAGACAAGAAGGCAAGCCTTATACCGTCCGTGGCAAATACTGTTTACAGCTTTGATACCAGTGGATTGCCCACTACCTTGTCAAGACTTTTTTTTTTTTTTTTTTTTTTTTTTTGACACTGCTACCCTCCCTACCTCTGACTCTAGAGTTAGACTTTTGTTTTGTTTTTGGTGCGGTGCTGGCAATCACAGATGCCAGCCAAACCCTTTACCAATGAGCCGTATGGGTAGCTCTGCAGAACTTTTATAGGCTTGTTATATGGATATTTAGAGAGTTACATTAAAATATGATTTAACATGTATACTTCTATGTTATATACAAAATAAAGAATGCAGAAAAATAGAAGAAAAGTTGCATACAGTCCCACTCAATTCCCTGGCCCACAAGAGGGCACACCCACACACACCCCCCCCCCCCACCACCCTATCAGCTGAGTACTCACATTGTAAAAAAATTATAACATGAGTTAGAAAAATGGCTCAGCTGGTAAAGGTACTTACTTCCAAGCCTGATGACCCAAGTTCAAATCCCGGGATCTACAGAGTAGAAAGAACTGATTCCCAGAAGCTGTCCTCTTTTTTTTGGTTTTTCGAGACAGGGTTTCTCTGTGTAGCCTTGGCCACCTGGACTCACTTTGTAGACCAGGCTGGCCTTGAACTCACAGCGATCCGTCTGCCTCTGCCTCCCGAGTGCTGGGATTAAAGGCGTGCGCCACCACACCCGGCCCTGAAGCTGTCCTCTTATATCCACAGTGGTGCTGTGGGAAGTATGCTCATACACACAGATAAAAGAATAAAATGTAATAAAAATTAAAAGCACAGGCGCTGGAGAGATGTCTCAGTGGTTAAACACACTGATTGCTTTTCCAGAGGACCCATGTACAATTCCCAGCACCCACATGGCATCTTACAACTGTGTGTAATTTCCAAGATCTGACACTCTCACACAGACATACATGCAGACAAAACACCAATGCATGTAAAATAAAAATAAATAAATTATTTAAAATTTAAAGCATATATATAAATCACAAATCTGTTTTTGACTGTTCTAAAAATTTGTATTGCCTCCTCAAAGCATACACCCACCCCATGAACATGCAAATAAAACATGTAATATACATGCGTGCATTCAGATACACATACATGCATTAAAATTTTTTAGAAACATGGGCTTGGGAGATAGCTCGGTGTTAAGAGCACTGACTGCTCTTCCAGAGGACCTGAGTTCAGTTCTTAGCACCCACATGATGGTTCATAACTATCTAAACTTCAGCTCTAGGGGACCCAATGCCTCGATAGGCAAGTGTCTACATCTACATAAATGCAAAACACTTGTACGCATGAAAAAATTAGCATATATTATCTCACAACTTGCTTTTTGTTTTTGTTTTTCGAGACAGGGTCTCTCTGTGTAGCCTTGGCTGTCCTAGACTCACTTTGTAGACCAGGCTGGTCTCGAACTCACAGTGATCTGCCTGCCTCTGCCTCCTGAGTGCTGGGATTAAAGGCGTGTGCTACCTACCACACCTGGCTTACAACTTGCTTTAAAATAAAAAAGTAATAGCATAATAAAAATTTTCCAGACAGTACACAAATGTAATGCCCTCCCCTGACTCCAGTCTTGGGAATTGAACCTAGGGCCTTGTGCATGCTGGGCGAGCACTCCAGTGCTGAGTTACACATATCGACAGCCTCTACTTCTGCCTTCTTAACAGCTTCCTAGTTATTTTGTAATTTATCAATTCCCCTAGTGATACACATTTATGTTTATAGATTTGCTTTTATAAAAGATTAGTTATGCTATATATCTCTAGATGACCCGCAAGAATTGACCAGGCAGGGGCAGGAGAGATGGCTCTTGCTCCAGAGAACCCAAGTTCAGTTCTGTGTGGCTCATAACCAAGGGATTGGGCACCCTTCTCTGGCTTTTTCATGTACCTGCACACACATGGTGTTACTCAAGAAAGCACACACATGCACATACAATTTTTTTTAATCTAAAAAAGAATGGAACGGTCAAAAATAACATGTAAGTAATTTTACAGACACTACCCACTGCCCTACTAAAAAAATTATGCCAAGGCTTACGCTCACAGTATCTACACTGAAACTGAATGGTCCAGAGATTAGCATGGTTCCTGTGCAAGGAGAAAAATACCAGCTCATGAAACAGTTCCTGTTTCTATAATAAAAGTAGCCTGGCCTACTCAGAAAGAAAGAAATTATGGGGCCAGTGAGATGACTTTTGTCAAAGACTGATGACCTGATGGCCTGAGTTTGATCTTTTGAGCTCACACCGTGAGACGAGAGAACCGAGTCCTACAAGTTGTCCTTTGGCCTCCACCTGTGCACATCTGCTCCAACTCCCAGAATAAATAAATGTAATTTTAAAAGTTTTCAAGGAAATCATATCTGGTTGTACTTTAATCAGTATGTATGAGAGTCTGTGTTTTCCATGCCTTAAGTGACGTAAACTGCTAGGTGAAAAATACTACGTGCTCCTGTCACATGTCTGTGACTGTTATGGAAGCTGACTTGCTGGGTTTTTTGTTGTTGTTGTTGTTTGTTTGTTTTTGAAGATTTATTTATTATGTATACATTGTTCTACCTGCAGAGGGCACCAGATCTCATTATGGATGGTTGTGAGCCTCCATGTGGTTGCTGGGAATTGAACTCAGGACCTTTGAAAGAGCAGACAGTGCTCTTAACCTCTGAGCCATCTCTCCAGCCCAGACTTGCTGTTCTTGTTTGCTAGCTATTTGCGTTCCTCCATCTGTGTGTTTCCCATCTATAGTCTCAGCAGTAGCTATGGAGGCCTGTGGACACAAGCGGGTAGATCCAGATCCAGCCAGCCACCTGTTCATTGGCTGACTCACCTTTACACCTTTGGGCTTTACTGTCCGTATACAAAAGTCTAAAGCCAAGTGGTGGTGGTGCACACCTTTAATCCCAGCGGTCAGGGGGCAGAGGCAGGCAGGTCTGTGAGTTTGAGGTCAGCCTAGTCTACAGAGTGAGTTACAGGACAGCCAGAGCTACACAGAGAAACGTGTCTTGAAAAACCAAACAACAACAACAGCAACAACAAACCAACACAGAAACACAACAAAGATCTAGGCTGCGTTTAGTCCCATTGTGCTGGCTCGTGCCCTCTTATCGTTAGTGTTGTGTGATGGAAGCAAGGTCACTATTTGGCTACCTATTGAGTTTGAGGGTAGCTTGTCCTGTTAGATATCATTAATTATAACAATATTAATGTGTGTGTGCACGCGCATACGCATGTTCATGTGTGTGTCTGTATTTAAGGGGAAGTGCATGCTGTGACACACTTGGAAGTTGAAGGACAACTTTGTGGGGTTAATTCTTTCCTTCTACCCTCAGTGGGGAAAATTCAAGTCACCAGGCTTGAATTTCAGATGGAAAGTACCTTTAGCTGCTTTGGTAGCCCTTGGGTACCACTCTGTTTTGTTTTGGTTTTGGTTTTTGAGACAGGGTTTCTCTGTGTAGCCTTGGCTGTCCTGGACTCACTTTGTAGACCAGGCTGGCCTCGAACTCACAGAGATCCGCCTGCCTCTGCCTCCCCGAGTGCTGGGCTCAATAGCGTGCACCACTGTGCCCAGTAGTTTTCTAGTTTGCTTCTTCCTCCTTTTTATCCTCCTCCTCCTCCTTCTTCTTTTTCTTCTTCTTCTTTTTAATAACTTTTTAATCTCAAACAAATGCACTATTGTTACAGGACACTATCTGACACTATCTGGTAACAACTGACAACCATACGAACTTGTTGGCTCAGACCTCTGTGAACATATGAGGTTTGGCCATCGCTCTAGAAGGTCCTCTCATGCCCTTTCTCACATATTCCTGCCCTCTGGTCCTCAGGAATAACTGTTGATCTGGCTTTGCTTACCATAGATTAGTTTTGCCTGCAATAAGTAGAGTCTAGGTATAGAGGTGAGTGCCTGCAACCCCAGCAGTCACGGGAATCAGACCTTCAAGGTCATCCTCAGCTACATAGTGAGTTCAAGTCCAGCCTGGGTTATAGGAGACCCTGTCCTGAAAAAGGAAAAAGAAAAAAAAACAAAAAACAAAACAAAACAAAACAACAACAACAACAAAGAATCATATAAATGTGCATGCTTTCCTCAGTGGCTCCTTTCCCTCTTGTTTCAAATGTTTTTGAGGCCCATTCCTGTTATATGAGTTGTGGCTTGTTTTGTGGATGCACATTTGAGTGGTTCCCGCCTTCTAGAGTCTTCTGTCCTAAAAAACGATAATGCAGCTACGCTGCTAGATTGTCCTTGGAGACAGGAGAGTCCAGGTAACTTACGTACATACTTACTTTTCCTCCAGTCAAAATTAGGAAAAGCTTCCTGGTCGGGAGAAAGAAGTCAGAATGATTACAAGGCTAAAGTTACTGAGAGGAGAGGAGAGGGCAGGAGAGGAAGGGGCAGTACAGGAGAACTGCACTACAGAGGGAGGATCGGGAGGTGACGGTTGCAGAGCTGAGGACGGGAGGGCAGGAGCGGCTGGCAGGTCCAAGGACTTGAGGATGGGAACAGGGCTTTGTAGTGATGTGAACGAGGTTGAGTGGGGGAGTACAGGGGGCAGAGGCAGCTTCGGCTGTCTGGACGATTTGGTTCTGGAGAGGGAGGGTTGCAGGCAGCCAGGTGGTGGTAGACACGTGGGGAAAGGCTGCCTTGTGAGCTGTGCACATAATAGTCACAGAGCAGGGGTGGCGAGTGACTCACAGCCCCTGAAGGCCACAAGCTTGCCACCAGAGGACTGTCTTTGACAGGATGTTAATAGCTAACCTGTGTCCACAAGAGAGCAGGGCCGTTGGAATTTTAGAGCTGGCAGAAGTCTAGATCACTTAGTTCAACCTTGAACAAAGAGACAGGCTCAAGGTCCCCTGGAGATCTGGGGCAAATCCAGGCCTAGATACAAGATTCTTAACAGTTTCAGTCAGAGCTGTCCCCTGTGGTGCTACCTGGCCCTTGCTTCCAGCGGCAGTGAGGGACGCCCTTGTGCCGAGAGGGATCTGCACAACATTACTTCAAAGGGACTCTTGCAGCTCAGCGATGATTCTAGAACCTTGGGACTGATTTCCATTGATAGTGCTCAGCTGGCTAACCTCCAGCCAAGCCAGGATTGGGTAAGGACAGCATGGGAGACAGTCGGGTTTTCTGGGGTTGAGCAGTAGCTGAGCTCCCCTTGTCTGTCTCCTCTTAAGTCTCCAAGACTTTTCCATTTGTTCTCACTTTCTTCTCCAGGTATCACTGGAGCCATCGTTTAAATAAAGTCCTTTATCTTGGTGTGGGTAGTGACCAGGCAAAGATCCCACAGCCTGGCACAGGGTGGATCACTGTCTTGTTTCCAGCAGGGTTAGGGAGGGGATAGTCCCCTTAGATGGTGGAGCCAGCTGTCCAGCACTCCCTCTCCGCTGAGTCCAGAGGCAGCTGCCCAAGACTGCTCCTGATTGGCCTTCCAGCTTCCAGACACTGTTCGTTGGAACGTTTAGAAGCAAAATTTTTAGTTTTACCGAGGAGAAACTGAGGCCCAGCGGAGCTGGAGACATAGCTTAGTTGGCCAAGTGCTTGTCTTGTAAGCATAAGAGCCTGAGTTTGTTCCCAGGGACTCAGCCTGGTCTACAGAGTGAGTTCCAGGCCAGCCTGGCCTACAGAGTGAGTTCTAGGATAGCCTGGTCTACAGAGTGAGTTCTAGGACAGCCAAGGCTACACAGAGAAATCCCGTCTCAAAGAAAAACAAAACAAAAACAAAGGGCAAGCAAGCGAGGTGTGGTGTGGTACAGGCTGTAATGCCAGAGCTGGGGAGGCAGAGACAGGTGGATCCCTGGGGTTCAGTGGCCCTGCCAGCATGCCTACTCTGTGAGCTTCAGGCTAATGAAAGACCCTGCCTGAGGTTGACCTCTGGTTTCCATATGCACATGTACAGCCATACAAATGTGCACCAGTGTACACACAGAGGAGCTGAGATCAGAGGGGGGAAACAGGTTCTTGCTACAATGGCTATAGGGAGCTAGTGACCTAACTAGGTTTCTGTCTTTTACATTTTATTTAGTTATTTAAATTTTATGTTCATTTGTGTTTTGCCTGCATGCATGTCTGTGTGAGGGTGTCAGAAGCCTTAAACCTGGAGTTACAGACAGGTGTGAACTGCCGTATGGGTGCTGGGAATTGAACCCAGGTCCCCTGGAAAGAGTAGCCAGTGCTCTGAACAGCTGGGCTATCCAGCCCCATAACCAGATTTCTTACCCCCTGTGAATACATTCTATCTTGGTTTGCCTTCTCTTTATGTGATAAACCCCACAACTAAAAGCAATTTGGGAAAGAAAGGATTTTCTTTTATTTATTTTTTAATTCTTTATTTAAACACAACAACAACAATTCTTTATTTTATTTTATGTGCATTGGTATTTTGCCTGCATGTATGTCTGTGTGAGGGTGTTGGATCCTCTGGAACTGGATAGAGCTATTGACAGTTGTGAGCTGCCATGTCGGTGCTGGGAATTGAACCTGGGTCCTCTGGAAGAGCAGACAGAGCTCTTAACCACTGAGCCATCTCTCCTGCCCCAAGAAAGGGTTTTCGCAGTTCATCGTGAAGGGAAGTCAGGCCAGGAATTCAAGGCAGGAACCTGGAGGCAGGAACTGAGATAGAGGCCGTGGAGGAGTGCTGTTTATTGGCTTTCCCCACTTACTTCACTCAGCCTGGTTATTCCCCCTGGGACCTCCTGTGTAGGAGTAGCAGTGCCCACAGTGGGCTTGCCTACCCCACATATCAAACATTAATCAAGAAAGTGCCCTACACCTTTGTCTGATGGGGGCATTTTCTCAACTTTTTCTCCTATTCCCAGATAACTCTAGCTTGTGTCAAGTTGCCAAAAAAAAAAAAAAAAAAAAAAAGTACCTAGGACACACTTTATCACTAGAGTTCTTCAGAGTTGCACTGGCCACTCCAGAGGCCCTGGAGACTGAACATCTTAAATACAGTCTCTCGGAAGTGAGTTGTGCTCTAAGTGTAAACTACATACTGGGATCTTATTCACTTCTCTGTTTTGAGACAAGGTTTCTCTCTGTCGCCCTGGCTGTCCTGAGCTTTCTATGTAGACCAGGCTGGCCTCAGTTCACGAAGATCTTCCTGCCTCTGCCTCCTGAGGGCTGGGATCATACTCAGCCTTGCACTGGATTTTTGGAAATTGTAATATGGATGGGCCAGATGTGGTTGTGCTTACCTATAGTCCCAGCAGTTCACAGGAGGCAAGAAGATTCTTCATGAGTTCAAGGCCAACCAAGTCTTCAATACTGAGTCTCAGGCCCAGCTAGAACCACATAATGAGACCATATCAGAAAACAACAACAACACAGGTATATACACATATGTATGTATATGTCAAAACAAAATATGGAATATTAAATGTAAACTATCTCAGTGTTTTCATGTAGATTATATAATATATTCCACCTTTTCTTTCTTTCTTTCTTTCTTTTTTTTTTTTTTTTTTTTTTCGAGACAGGGTTTCTCTGTGTACCCTTGGCCATCCTGGACTCACTTTGTAGACCAGGCTGGCCTCGAACTCACAGCGATCCGCCTGCCTCTGCCTCCCGAGTGCTGGGATTAAAGGCGTGCGCCACCACGCCCGACGTTGTTCCACCTTTTCAACCCCCAACTCTAGGTAGGAGAGAAAGCAGAATAGAGGGGAAAGGGGGAACATTTGTAGGGCCATACCAGGATCTTATTTATCTACATATGTAATCTACATATTTAGAGATGACAACAGTTTGGATATCGTAGTGAGAATTTATGGTTTCTTTAAAAACAAAGGAATGTTATGGGAATGAGTTTTTGCTGTTGTTGTTGTTATTGTTTTTTTGTTTTGTTTTGGTTTTTCAAGACAGGCTTTCTTCTGTAGTCCTGGCTGTCCTGGACTTGCTCTGTAGACCAGGCTGGCCTTGAACTCATAGAGATCCGCCTGCTTCTGCCTCCCGAGTGCTGGGATTAAAGGCGTGCGCCATGCCCGGCAGAGGCCCTGGGCACTGAACCTTGTTTGGTGGGATCCCCTCTCAGTGGAATAGGGATACTGGTGGGCTTTGCCTCCCCTTGGGGGAGGGGTGGAGAGAGGAAATGCCTGTCCAGGGCCTGGCAACAGGCCATTGCTGCAGGCGGTGAGCTCATAGATCTTCTTTCTAGAATTCAGAGGGGAGGCATGCATGAGAGAGAAAAATTACAGTTAATTTCTAATTAGATGGTATGGCCTACTTCTATTTTGTGTTCCCTGCTGGTTAGAGTAAGAAAGGCTCTCTGAGCTCTGCCCCCACCAGGGTTTTCTTACTCCTTCCCCCAATCGGGGACATGAGAGTGCGGGGGGGGGGGGGGGGGCAGGCTGGGACCACAGGTGCTCACATCCTGGAGCTGCGCTTTCCTCTCGGGCTGCCCCAACTTTCTTCCTTATTCTATATTTAGTTGTTGGTCTCGGGAAAAGGATGTGAGTTTTTCAGGATCCTGTTTATCTAGCCAACCTCACCCCACCCCCACCTTATACTGTCTGTCCTGTGTACGTCTGGGACTTCCCCTTCCTTCCTTCCCTGCCTTACCCTGGGCACCCAGAGCATCAGAAGGGACACAGTTAGCACTGCCACTTATTTCATGAGTAGCACCTGAAATAGCCAACTTCCCAAGGGACGTTTTTCTCATTTGTGAAGCAGACATGAAGACATATACTTTGCAGGAATGCTGTGAGGGCTGCCTAGGAAGGCTGCTTGTTTGTTTCTTTGTTTGGTTGTTTGTTTGCTATAAGACAGGGTTTCTCTGTGTAACCTTGGCTGTCCTGGAACACACTCAGTAGTCCAAGCTGGCCTCGAACTCACAGAGATTCCCCCATCTTCTGCCTCCCAAGTGCTGGGATTAAAGGCCCGTGCCACCACCGCCCGGCTTGAATGTGTGACTTCACATAAATGCTGGAAAGATGGCTCAGTGCTTAAAAGCACTTGTTACTCCTGCAGAGGACCTGGGTTCAGTTCCCAGCATCCATATGGGTATTCACAACTGTCTCTAACTCCAGGACCAGGGAGCCAACACCCTTGTGGTCTTTTGTAGCCCTAGGTGCTCATACTGGCAGGCAGGCAAAACACTCATACAAATGAATATTGTTTTAAAAAGTTGGAGCCTCCAAGGTCTTTGAGGCAGGCTCTAAGGCTGCTATTCTGGGGATACCAGACATAGGAAGGAGCTCAGTCACGTGGGGTGCCCGTCACTTCAGTGGACATGCTTGTGGGGAGGTGACGTTTGCAGAGTCTTGTCCGTTTCCTTTTGCGTTCTGTTCTTCATTTGGGTTCCAGGCTGCCATAGTGCTTTCTGTAGGTTGAGTCTCTCCAGGCACACCTACACTTTGGTCTACAGCACGAAGTAGAGTTAGATTAAATTATGTAAATCAGAGTGCCTGGCACATCATTAGCGCCGTTAGCCCTCCATAGGGAGTGACTGGTTCATCAGTGCCGGCTGTCTCTGTCTGAACTGGGGGAAAAAACTGAATAGCTTTTCTCTGTTTCTACTTGCAGCTACAAGGTAGGGTCCAAAGACCCCGTGTTACGCATTCATAGTTCGCTGGGGACACAACCCCTAAAGCCAGCACATCCACCATGTTTAACCTCATGAAGAAAGATAAGGACAAAGATGGTGGGCGGAAGGAGAAGAAGGAGAAGAGGGAGAAGAAGGAGCGCATGTCAGCCGCAGAACTGCGGAGTCTGGAAGAGATGAGCATGCGCCGCGGCTTCTTCAACCTGAACCGGTCCTCCAAGCGTGAATCCAAGACTCGCCTGGAAATCTCCAACCCCATCCCTATCAAGGTGGCCAGCGGCTCCGACCTGCACCTGACAGACATCGACTCTGACAGCAATCGGGGCAGCGTCATCCTGGACTCGGGCCACCTAAGCACAGCCAGCTCCAGTGATGACCTCAAGGGTGAGGAAGGCAGCTTCCGGGGCTCTGTGCTGCAGCGGGCAGCCAAGTTCGGCTCCCTGGCCAAGCAGAACTCTCAGATGATTGTCAAACGTTTCTCCTTCTCCCAGAGGAGCCGAGATGAGAGTGCTTCAGAGACGTCGACCCCCTCTGAGCACTCTGCAGCTCCATCACCTCAGGTAGAGGTGAGGACGCTTGAGGGACAGCTATTGCAGCATCCTGGGCTAGGCATCCCTCGATCAGGACCACGGTCTCGAGTCCCCGAGCTGGTGACTAAAAGATTCCCCGCTGACCTACGTCTCCCTGCTGTGGTGCCCCCGCCACCTCCTGCTCTCCGGGAGCTAGAGTTGCAGCGACGACCCACGGGAGACTTTGGCTTCTCACTACGGCGCACAACCATGCTGGACCGGGCCCCTGAGGGGCAGGCTTATCGGCGGGTGGTTCACTTTGCCGAGCCAGGCGCAGGCACCAAGGACCTGGCCTTGGGGCTGGTGCCAGGAGATCGGCTGGTGGAGATTAACGGACAGAATGTGGAAAATAAGTCCAGGGATGAAATCGTAGAGATGATCCGGCAGTCTGGGGACAGTGTGCGGCTCAAGGTGCAGCCCATCCCAGAGCTCAGCGAGCTGAGCCGGAGCTGGCTGCGAACTGGTGATGGACACCGCAGGGAGCCGGCTGATGTGAGTGCTTCCCTAAGTATGGGGTGAGCAGGGAGGAAGGGGCATTTGAGCATCCCCCACCCCGGGTACCCAAGAACTGTGAGCGGAGCTTACCAAGTGTGGATATGGAAAGCTGGGCTGTTAGGGGGGAGCCACGCAAGGAGAGGGTGCCCCAGAATGGAAGCTCAGGTACTAAGTCACACCTTTGCTCTTTCTGTGCCGTGACAAGAAGCCGAAGGCAATCTCCCAAAAGCTTACTGGAAGAAAGTCCTCAGTCATTCAGCTGGGCCTCCTGGTCTGATGTTTCCATCCAACGTCCTTTTGGATTGACAGGATTACATTCAGCCTTGTGATTTTTTTTTTTTTTTTAAGATTTTATTTATTTATTTCATGTATGAGCGCTCTAACCTACATGCCAGAAGAGAGCACAGATGAGTGTGAGCCACCATGTGGGTGCTGGAAATTGGAATTCAGGACCTCCAGAAGAGCAGGCAGTGTCCTTATCCGATGAGCCATCTCTCCAGCCCCAGCCTTGTGATTTTTCAAGGGTATTGGATTAAGATCAGCTTTGGCCTGAGCTTCAGCTGCTCTCCGGGCACCCCCAGTGAGATGCCTGTGTGTGGTTGGTGAGGAAGCGTTCAGCCTCATCATACAGAGACAGCGTAGGGACCTGGGTACCGTATCTCCTGAGCCCTAAATAGGAGATGTTGGTTGACAGGTGCCAGTCCCTGATCCGAGAGTATGCGAGCATCACGGTATGGGAATCCCGTGCTGTTTAGACCTCAGAAGTGAAAACAATATGACCAACCACTTAAAATCATGGCTACCTGGGGTGTATGGCTCCGTGGCTGCCGTTCCGAGGGAGATGACTTCTGCTGCAGGTTCCTCTCGCCCTGAGTGAAGGAGGCGTTGAACAGTATGTTAGATAGCAGGAGTAAGGCCGTAAGGAACTTAGTCATAGTTGAGATTTATCTACAGTACAGAGACAGTTTGCAGCCTGACTGTCCCTGAGGCCCACCAGTTGTGATCTCCAGGGAAAACCCCAGTGGGAGGCTTGAGAGCAGAGATCTCCTTGGAGCATGCAGTCCTCAAAGCCTCAGTGATCATTTGGTGCAAGGACAGCGAAAATAATTTTGAACATCCTGTGTGGACATGGCGTGTGATGACGGGCAAGTTAGAGCCTTCAGCCGTTATTCTTGTCCAGCTGTGTGTCTTAGGACGGTCCAGACCTATGCCCCGTGGCCTCGGCAGCGCGTGACCTGCCTGGGACCTTTCAGCACTAAGTGATGAGCCAGATGTGCCAAAGTCAGAAAGGGGAGGAAGTGTGGAGGAAGCAGGCGGAGCCCCGCTCCCAGTGAGGGGGAGTAGGAAGCTCTGGGTGACACTCAGTCTTGCAGGACCACTACATGGATGTGGAGGAGGCTGGGGGAGGCAGGCCGGACTTAGGCAGACACACTGGACTGATGTTCCAGGTCTTCCTTTATACTGGAACTGGTTGGGTTTGGACAGCTTTGCAGAAGGGAGGTTTAGTGGTGGTGGTGGGGGGCGGGGGGCGGTGGTGAGGGGGTGGAGGTGAGGGGTGGTGGCCTATGTGGAATCCAGAGAGGGACCTGCACTTATTCATTTGAGAGATACACATTGAGGGCCAGAGATAGGGCACGGCGGGCAACGCACTTACCGTGCAAGGCCAACAGTCTTGAGTTTAGTTCCTGGACCCCAGAGAATAACGAGACCCAACTTCTAAAACTTGTCCTCTGACCTCCATGTGCCTGTACTTCAGACACACACACACACACACACTAATAATTATACTAAAGAAGAAGAAACAAGAAGAAAAAGAGGAGGCGGGCTAGAGAGGCTGAGCAGTTGAATGCACTTGTTATTCTTGCTGAACACCTAGGTTCAGTTCCCAGTGCCTTCCAACCAAACGTAACCCCAGTTCCAGGGGACCAGAAGCCTCCTTCTGCCTTCTTGGGGCACCAGGAATAGTAAAGTGCATACACGTACATGCTGGTAAAATGTTCATATAAAAAAAAAATCTATTTAACTAACTCAGAAAAGAGCCAGGTGCAGCAGGGAATGCCTGTAAGGAAGCAGAGGCAGGGGGATCTCTGTGAGTTTGAGGGCAGCCTGGTCTATATGGTGAGCTCCAGGACAGCCAGGGCTACGTAGAAAGTCTCTGTCTCAATAAATAAATAAACTAATTAATTAATTAATTAATTAATTAAAGACCCGGTTGTGGTGGCACACGCCTGTAGGATTTGCTGAAGGAGGCAGAGGCAGGAGGACCAAGAGTTCGAGGCCAACCTGGGCTACACATTTAACAAAGAAAAAAAAGAGATGCGCATTGTGCAGCCCTTCTGTGTTGGCCAGCTAGCTGGGCTGAACTCAAGGAACCTTGATTTAAAGGGAGCCATGAAAGGGAAACCGTTTTACCTCAGAGCCAAGGTCACAATATACCCGCCACACTTGTCTTTTCCTCCTCCGCTAATGCTGCTTTTAACAGATGGAATTTTCTTCTTCAAGCATGAATCCCCTGAGGTATTGTTGCTAGCTCGCTGCCGAACCACAGCCAGGCCTCTGGGGCCCTGAGCCTGGCATCCCAGATGCCACTACGTTTACTCCTTATAGCTCAGGGACTATCCTGGTGTCTCACATTTCCCAGCCACTTTCCCTTCCCAGCTCGATGCTGCTACGCCATCCCCTGGGAAGCAGATGCTTGTAGCTCAGAGATACCGGTGGCCGCCACCTTACAGCTGGTATCCTTGAAGTCCTGGCTTGCGCCAGCCCCCATAGGACCAACCCAGCTGGTGCCTGGAGGACTTCTTCCCTACATTTAAGCCTAACAGATCTGACAGGACAGAGTGTACCACAGGAAACCCCATCCCTATGTGACTTCTGAAGCAACCTGTGCTCGCTATAGAACACTCGGGGCTGACAGAATTTTTCTACCTTCTTCCACTTGGGTTAGCTGTGAGGGCTCACAGACAAGCATGGGGGCGGAGTGAGCCCACCGTTTCCAGCTTCTTGAGACAGACCCCAGGAGCTGAGTGGGGAGGCTCACCAGCTCTCTTGGGGCTCTCAGCTTAAACCCTCTTCTTCCTACTGCGACTTCTGCTCATCGTCTGGCATTGGTTCCAACCCAGGCTTCCAAGCCAAGAGTCTCCCCGCATCCTCAAGCGTCTGGGCGGGGTGGGGCGGGGGTGCCCCTGCCGACAGTAGTTCCATCAGGTCATCCATCAACTGTGTCCACACGCTGCCTGTCTCCAGGGAACTCTGAGGGAGTTGACTAGCCATCTGTTCTCTCCCACACACAGATGGGGGCCGAGGCCTCCGTTCTTTGTGGCCCGTTTTGAAGGCCCCAGTGGGAGAGACAGCCTTTGGGACTCCGTCTCACAAGGTGTAAGCAGAATTTGCAAACCCTTTCCACCTGGTCCCTAGCTACAAGATGGGTGCCATGGAAGGCAGGGAGAGGTGAACCAGAGTGCTAAGAGACACTTGAGGCCTGAGTGACAAAAATGACTTGGCGGGATTGTCAGAGCACCTAGCTTTCCCGCCACCGCTACCTGTCTTTTTTGTTATTTATTTATTTATTTATTTATTTATTTATTTATTTATTTATTTATTTATTTATACTACCTGCCTTTTGCTGCAACTATCCACCAAACAGGCATCTGTTTGAAGACCCAGGCTTGGGTCTTGCCAGTTTCCAGTCACTCATCCCTCCTCTGCCCCCCTCCCCCGACAGACAGTGAAGTCTGCTCAAGGGCCAGGCACAGTGCTGGGCATGAGGGGTTGACTAAGTAAAATATGACTTCCTTGAGGAAGCACAGACCTAGGCACGGATGTGCAGCCGAGCACCATAGCTGCTTTGGCATAAGGCTGAGCACATGCGCAGAAATGTGGGAAGGAGGAAGTGGCCAGGTCTGACCCTAGGAAAAGTGGCAGTCAACAGAGGCCACCTTAGTGGAAGTGACCCTTGATTCTACAAAAATGTATCTGTTCGCTCCTCCCAGAGATTTGGGTTAGATTGGATAAGCAGCGACGCCCAGCAGCTTTCCTCTAGGTGTCTCTGGGGAAGACAGAGCAGGGGGCGAGCAGGTTAGCCAGGGTGCTGTCATCCGGGGGTCTTTATAGGACACAGGCATGCTTATGTAGCAGGCGTGCTGCTGACCCGCGTGAGACTCTGGGAAGTTAGTGTCTTCCTGCTGCCCAGGGATGGAACCGTCCAAGGATGCAGCTTTCTACTGCTCTCCAGTGC
The DNA here is from genome assembly GCF_903995435.1 of Acomys russatus. Classification (NCBI taxonomy): domain Eukaryota; kingdom Metazoa; phylum Chordata; class Mammalia; order Rodentia; family Muridae; genus Acomys; species Acomys russatus. The sequence continues at coordinate 4,750,083 of NC_067152.1, forward strand.
TGTCTCCTTGTAGGTTTCCTATCTGTGGGGATTCCCAGGCTAACCCTTCTATTTAAGGTAGCCCAGGGGTTGGGGCTCCAGCCGAGCATTGCTTAGCGTGTGGGGACGTCCTGGACGTTATCCCAGCACTGAAATAAACCAACCAACAAACAAAAGCAGATAGGTCAGCCAAAGGATGAGAAGGCATGCTGGGTAGCCCACATCCCCATCCAGGTTTTGTAGTGGAGACTAGTGCGTCGGGGGAGAGGGCACCAGTGTCCCTTTGGCTGTTGGGGAGTTTCAAGACTCCTGGGTAGGAACGGTAGGAGCCACATTAACCTTGTCAACGAGGTGCCATCAGGAATGGGGCCTGCGGGAGTACCAAGGACAGCTTGGAAATGTGCGGCTGGCGGGCTGCTGAGTGGTGGGGGTGGGGGTCGGTCGGGATGGGGCCGGGGTGGGGGCGGGGCTGCTAGGTGCTGCTTGGGTTTGCAGTTCAGTAGCGCTTCTGTTCTTAATTTCCCCCCAAATGATCCTTAGAGGAATTTTGAGGGATTTTATTTGTTTGCTTGCTTGTTTCTTTGTTTGTTTTAAACAGGAAATTTTAATTTCGTTTTATTGCCAAAGCTTCAGGCACCTCTGACATCAGAGTGTTGCCACACCAGAGCCCAGTGGTGATGAAGGCCCAGTGGGCAGGTGTCAAAAGTGCAAGAAGTGGTGGGTGTAAGGTCCTGGGGAGCTTGGGGGTTCACTGTCCTGGATTGCTAGGGACCATGAGCAGTGAGCAAAGCTAATTCTGTTCTGCCAGGTCTCCTTTCTCTGTCCTCTTTCCTTACGATGAACAGCAGGCCTGGAGTGCTCCAGCCACGCAGCCCGTGGGTGGTGGGCACAATGCCTAGGCCACATTGAACAGGGTGTGGGTACATACTCTGGTCAATGGCTGTTTTTATAGGCGCAGCTTGGCATGGGGGCAGGGCCTTAAAAGTGGCTTGCCCTAAGCCACCCAGGACACTGCCCTATGCCCTCTGCTTCCTTCTAATCTCTTATTTACATGGAAATGGTTCTGGAAAATACCAGATAGGCAAGCACCCTGACTGGGGGTGGCTGGGGAGTGGGGTGGAGGGTGTGTGTGTGTGTGGAGGCCGGGAACACAAGTATTTTAAAAATGCTGCAAATCTCTACAGCACTTCCCAGAAACCACAAGCATGTACTCTGCCTGCCAGCGGGGTTCCTGCCACCCCAGGCCCCAAGCAGCTAGATTCTCCCCCTGAAGCCTGGAGCGGAAGTCAGCCTGTGGGGGGAGCAATGGGGATCTATGACCCGGTTGAGGTAGGGGCACCCCTGCTGCCAGGACAAGATGTCTGGCGCCTCCATTGTCCATGGTGTGGTGCGGAAGTGCCCTAGGCATCAGGCAAGTCTGTGGGCACTTACTGTGTCAGACAGGCACTGTGAAGGAGTCCCGTGTTTTTCATGGTTTCCCTGCCCCCTGCTGTGCAGTCTCAGGGGCACAGCCAATTCCAGCTCCTGGCTGGTGGTTGGCAACAGCCTAGGATCTGTTCAATACAGAGGACGTTGTCAGCACAGCTTATTTTTCAGTTGGCCATAGTTCGGTTGGGAGATGATTTCCTTAGACCTGGGCCACCACACCAGAGAGTCTCTTTATCTCCTGCCATATGTCTTTCAGCATCAGGGCATGGCCTTTCTGCCCTGGCTCACTCAGCGTCCCTCCACTCTGCGTAGACTCTGGCTTCTCTATGCTGCCCAGACCACTGTGGGTGTGGGAGCTGATGTCCTCTCGGGGGGTGATTGCTGGGACCTACCTAAGATTCCCCTGAACAGAGAAGCCTTGAGGAGCAGCATGGGAAATTATAGGTGAGGCTGTAACCCTCACTTAGAACCCACAGCAGACCTGTGTCCCCCCCCCCCACGAGGCCCCAAGCCTAGAACCCTCTTCGTTCCTTGTCTCTCTGCCAGGAAGGCAGGGGAAGCTAGAGGTGACTGTGTTGTCCTCCAGAGGGATGTGACTGGTGATCTCAGTGTGTCCTGCAGAGTCAGCTGGAGGAAGCGAACAGCAGATGGCAACAGGTCGCTTGCAGATGTAGCAAAAGTGGTGTAGATGAGGGAGCTTCTAGAAGGCTGGGGCGGCTGCCTTGGCAGGTTAGGGGAGGAGGGACACATACACCCTGCTGCCCCTCCCACAGCTTTCCTGTCAGATCCTAGATCTAGGGGGCATGCACATTGCCCTCCTCACCTTTGTGGCCTGTCCTCTCACACTCTTCTCAGAGTCCCTGGAGCGTCCCCTCTGACAGTGATGGAAGGAGCTGAAGGAGTAATGACAGTGGAGGGCCCAGGAGGTGGGTGTCCAGCCCTTGGGTTCTCATGGGCTCCTAACATGGAATTCTGGGTACTCCTCTTGACCACAGTACCTTCCCCTGAGTACCACATGCACACATGCACACTTCCCGAAGTCTAAATGCCACTTCCCCAGGTCCCTGATCCTCTCAGACCATGACTGGGTCCACCTCAGCAGCACCCATCCTTCTCTATGGCCTCCATTGCAACCCTTGGAGCACGCACCCTTCCTCGTAGCAGCATCCGTTGGGACTTGGTTAGTTATCTGGTTGCTTCTCTCGTGCAGCAGGTGGAAGTCAGCGTTGGGAGAGTGAGTGGTGGGGACCCATGCAGGCGTTTGCAGATGATGATAAGAGGTTCTTTAGCCAGAAACTGGCTTCCTTGTTTGGTATTCTTTGTGTAGCCAAGGTTGTTAGAACATTCCTCTTTGCCAGGCTTCCGTGACCTGTCTGCAGAATGTTGCTTCTCTGGCCTGGACTCACTGACTAGCTCTTGTGTAGTTGGGGCTGGGCATCTCTCACAGGAGTGCAGGAGAATGAGGCTCTGCGTAAATCTGGGAGCAGCATCCTGGCTAGGGAGAGGCCCAGGCCTTCCCTGCTCCTGTGCCTGCGCTGGAGACCCAGGGTGACAAGAGAGCCTGCAGTGTCCGGTCAGGGGACCCTAGTGGAATGTGCCTATCTTGCTGTCTGCAGGTCTCTGAGGGGTTGGAATGTGGCCTGGGCTCCCGGCTTCCTCTTCCTTCCTGCTGTTTCCCCCTAGGCTGCCTCCGTGCTGGAATGTCTGCAGGCTGGGAAGGTCCGCGCTAAGGACCTCTTCCAGCCTCAGCAACAAATCCCAGCTGGAGCCTGGGGCCCTGCTCCCACATGGGTAGAGAGGCCACCAGAGAGGCCAGTGGGAACGGCTGTGTCCTTGGATCTCAGGCTGGTAGGCTTTCAGCCCCCACAGGCAGATGTAAACATCTCTCCCTCTCTTGGTCAGGTCCCGAGGAGCCACGGCTTCAGGGACTGAAAGGACTCAGTAGTGGGAAGGGGAAGCCTGAGGAGACAGGAGGCTGGCCCTTTCCCACAAGGCCTTGCTGCGTCTAGCCCTGACACGAAACAGGAAGGGGAGTAGCCTCGGATTCCATCCTCAGGTGGGGCCTGCCTACCAGCACCAGGTTCTCTGGTCCACTGGGACCATCCTGTCACAGCAGGAGGTGACTCTCCTGACTTTGTCAGCGGTGGCGTCTGCCTTCTCACCATTTCCAGGGCCAGGTTCCTTTGTTGGTGACCTTTGCAGCTCTTGTGTCCTTTGTCCCCTGATCTCATTTCTTCGCCCTCCCATTCCCATTTCTGTAAGGAGCTGACTCACTTCCTCCTTCCTCCCTAACTACACTTACTTGCCAGGCCCTGTGGCACAAACAGGGTGTACGCAGGGAGGGAGGTCTCACCCAGGGCACTTGGAGGCCATCCTTGGCTCTGGAGAAGGACAGGGCTAAATGTGAGGTGAGAGGGAGAGATGGCTCCAGGCCACAGGGAACACCCCTCCACCCCCACCCCAACCCTCCAGCCATTGTGCAGTCTGGGTAGGGCATCAGGGAGCACCTGCTCATGTCACACTGTGGGCTTGTCTTGTGGGGGGGGGACAGTGAAGGGGGGAGGAGACTAGCAGTCCCAGTCCTGTGATGAGTGAAGGAGCCTGTGCTTTCACTAGAACTATAGGCTCCTGTAGAAAGCGAGAGCTCAGCCCTGGGTGGCATGGGCTAGAGGCCAAGTGGTGACAGCACTGTCAGGCAGCTTGAGAACGTCATGACTCTTTGTAACACCCGGTTTCATGCCCAGACCCATCACACTGAAGGGACACTATTTGGAGATTTATCTAGAACCTTCTAGATGCATGGCAAGGGGCAAGGGTTTGATGTTGTCTCCCGTGTGAGTTCTTGCTGATGGGCTCTGCCTACTGCCTCCCTCCTTCCTTTAACAAACTGGCTTGAGTGCAGCCCGCTGATGGCTGGGCTGGTGTCTTCCACCTCACCCGCCCCTGAGCTGCCCAGGCTGTAACAGCCTGTGTGCCCGACACTCCGGGCACTGGGGGGACTCAGCTTGTGCTGAGCCTGGCATAGCCTTGTATCCTCCTGAACAGGTGCCTGGGTTGCCTGAAGGACCAGGCACAGGGTGGGATCAAGTCCTACTCATTTGGATATATATCAAGATTGAAAAGAAGACAAGTAGGGACTGGAAAGATGGCTCAGTAGATAAACGGACAGATGACTTGAGTTTGGATCAGCGTATGCACATCAAAAGCTAAGTGTATGTGTGCCGTATGCCTGTAATTCTAGCGCTGGGAGGCACAGACTCCTCAGGCTTAGCACTGGCCAGCTAGATTAGGTCCTGATTGAGCACCAAGTTCAGCGATAAACGCTGCCTTAATGAAAAGAGGAGCTGGACAGGAGAGATGGCTCAGCAGTTAAGAGGTCACTGCTCTTGGTTTATAGCATCTCACGCAGGCTCGCAACCAATGTAACCCCAATTCCAGGAGGCCCAATGCCATTCTCTGTCCTCCATGGGTACCAGACACACATGTGTATATATACATGCATTCAGGACAAACATGAATACACATAAAATTAAAACAAGATAATTCTTAAAAGAAAAAAAAGAAAAAGAAAGCTGGGCACTGTGGCACACACCTATAATCCCAGCACTCGGGAGGCAGAGGCAGGCGGATCCCCATGAGTTCGAGGCCAGCCTGGTCTACAAAGAGAGTTCAGGACAGCCAAGGCTACACAGAGAAACCCTGTCTCCAAAAAAACCAAACCAAACCAAAACCAAAACAAAAACAAAAACAAAAAAAAAACCAAAAAACAAAAAAAGAAAGAAAGAAAGAAAAAGAAGAAAGAAAGAAAGAAAAGGAAGGAAAATGATAGAGAAAGATGCATGCCTGACATGAGATTTTGGCTTACACACATACAGGCACAAACATGCATACGCCTCACCACACATACATGAACATGGATACACCGTTCCCCAACACACACACACATGCATACTGCACATACACACACATGCAGAGAATGAGGAGGAATAAATATCAAGAGAGAAACTGGGCACTGGCCTTTAAGGCAGGGTGTGTGTGGAGCACTGCTGTGGTCTGCCTTCCTGGAATCCAGTGACAGCAAACAGCCCTGTTCCCTATAGCATTCAGCTGGGCCTGGTGGAGCCCCATGTCCTGTGGCCTCAGGATTTCTGGTTGACATGAGTTTCTTCTGTAGATAGTGGGGACTGGAGAAAGTGAGGAGTGCCAGCATGACCCCCCCCCCAAACCTGAGATGCCCTTTCCCTCCCTGGTGGGAGCAGAGCACAGTGCATAGGCACATGGGGGCCCCTCTGTGTTCACTTAGGCACTATGACTGGTTCTTGCTCCACTGGACTTTGTGGCAGGACCCTGAGTGTGAGCATGGCCTTGGTGCTGCCTATGCTCCCCTCACAGAGTCCAGGATGGGTTGTTCTCCACCCCCGCGCCCTCCCCCCCCACAACCAGCCCCTTCCAAAGCATCTGTGCTATTAGCCTCCAGCTCTTCCCTTCTCTGTCCACAGGAAGCAGTTTCACAGCACAGGCCTGGGGCTCTGTGAAGGAAAGGCTGATTGTTCCCTGGCCCGTTTGTGTTTTCTCTGACTGTTGTTGTACAGGTGTCTTCTCTGAGGTGTCTTTTCTTCGCCATTGGAAGAGGGACCTTGCTGGGTATGGGGTGCGTCTGTGATCTGTTGTATATCAGTTGGGAGTTGGAGGCAAAGGGACCAAGGGTTCAAGTTTGGCATCAGCCACACAGCAAGTCTGAGGCCAGCTGGCTGCATAAGACCCTGCTTCAACAAAGAGACAAAACCAGCCAAAAGACGGACTGGAGAGGAGAGGTTACTCAGTGGTAAGAACACTTGTTCTTGGGGCCTGGCATGGTAGTGGTGCACACCTTTAATCTCCGCGCTCGGGAGGCAGAGGCAGGCAGACTCTGTGAGTTCAAGACCAGCCTGGTCTACAACGCGAGTCTAGAACAGCCAGGCCTCTGTTACACAAGGAGACCCTGTCTCAAAACAAACAAACAAACAAATAAGCAAAAATGCACTCTTGCAGAGGATCAGTGTTCAGTTCCCGGTACCTATGTGATGGCTCACAACGTCTATAACTCCAATTCCAGGGAGTCCAACACCCTCTACTGACCTCCAAGGGCACCAGGTGTGCATGTAGTCCACATACATACATGTAGACAAAACACTCATAGACAGACGAAAATAAAAGTAAATAAATCTGAAGGTACTTGACTTATTAAAAATAGTAAGCATGGGAGAGGGCAACCTAAACTGTAAGGGCGCTGTCTTTGTTGTCCCTCCCAGTCCCCAATCTGCAGCTGTTGTGGGAGGTGATGTGAGGCACAAGGGCTGGGTGGAAGGGCAGTTTTGCCAGTAGGAGCTGCCTCCAGTTCATCTGAGACAAGAGAAATCAGGACTGTCGTATGGTTGTGTGTTGGGTGATTGGTGGCCCCAGCTAGATTACCTGGTCCAAATCTGGCCTCTGGCTGAAGGATGTTGGAGAAATTCTTTCATTTCTTTGAGCCTTATTTTCCTCTACTATAAAATAAGAGCGATGGTGGTGTTTTCTTCTAAGTGTTTCAGAGGACTGATGGGTGCAAAACATTTATGATCACTTTCCCCCCCTGAGACAGGGTTTCTCTGCAAAGCTGTCCCGGAACTCGATCTGTAGCCCAGGCTGGCCTCAGAGTAAGAGATGGGACTGCCTCCATCTCCTGAGTGCTGGGATTAAAGGTGTGCCCCCCCCCCCCCCGCCAGCTTATAATCACTTTGAATAGTACCTGAAAACCTTTTAATGTGCTTCCCTTTGTTCTCAGAGGTGCCAGACCCACGGTGGATACTGTTTCCTATACATGTATATATATGGTAAAGTTTAATTTATAAGTGAGGTACAGTAAGAGATTAACAGTAACAGATAAAAATCGTCCTGAGAGAACATCGTAATAAAAAAATATACATTTCCACGTGCATTGATGAACACCTGCAGTCCCGGCACTTAGGAAATGGAAGCAGGAGGAACTCAAGGTCACCCTGGACTATGTAGTGAGTCTGATGCCAGCCTGGGCTATGTGAGACCTTGTCTAACCAAACCAAACCAAACAACCAAACAAAAACAATAAGCAAGGGGAGGGCGTGGTGGCGCACACCTTTAATCCCAGCACTTGAGAGGCAGAGGCTGGCGGATTGCAGTGAGTTCAAGACCAGCCTGGTCTACAAAGTGAGTCCAGGACAGCTAAGGCTACACAGAGAGACTCTGTCTTGGAAAAAAAAAACACAACAAAAACAAACAAACAAACAAAAACAATAAGCAACCTGATGGATTATTTGTTTCTAAAAAATTGCTGTTCAGTTTTTTGGACTGCAGTCGACTGGCTAACTGAAACTCTAGCAGGCGGAACCATGGCTAACAGGACTTCTATCTGGGCTCAAAGATGGTCATCCCTGTCATCAATCCGCCTCTGAACCCCAGGAAGCGCTTGGTGTCTGTAGCAGAGGCCATCTGCCCGCAGGAGTGCTGCAGGCGCAGGCACCGGGTCCTGCTAATGACTCAGCTGTGCGGCCTTTACACATGCCCCGAGGCTAGTGCCTTTGCCCAAAGTGTCTCTGCAGTGCAGATAGGAAAGCAGTCTGAGCTTCCTCAGGGCTACTCTGTAACCTCAGCGTGCATGGCTCGCCCTCAGGTCCAACCTGTTCTTTACAGTTTCACGCCAGTCTTTCAAACGTGTGCTGAGTTTTCCTTGCTTTCCCCAGTCAAACCCTGTCTGGTGCCAATGCCTTCGGAGCACCGGGCCTTTTCCTACTTGTTTTCCAGTTGGCAAACCTACTCTGTTGTTATCTGTCTTCATGCCCGTCTTGCTCCTGGCGGCCCAGCTCCACTAGGGCTAAGCAAGACTAGAGGCCCAGAGCAGAGAGGCAGCCCTAGCCTGCTGTTCTGTGCCTTTATCCTTGTCACCCTTAGGAGTGTGCGCAGACTCTCTCGTGTGGATTTTCTAACTAATGTAGCCTCAGGCTCAGTCCCTGTGGTAGAATGTGCTAGCAGCCAGATCTGCTCTGTGGCCTCATGTTTTGATCACCCAGGCCTAGTAGAGCTTATCTGAGGCACTTTAGCAGGCGTCCAGAGTCTGTTCTCCTCTACCCCATTGGCTTCATGTGGCTGTCTAGAGGGAGGTGTCCAATTTGGCCTTCACTGCCCCGTGCCAGAAGCCCTGGCCTGGGACTTTATTTGCCCTCGAAACGAAACCTTGAAGTTTTCGTTTAGGGCTCTTTCTGGGGCACCACCAACCACCTCTCCTGCAGCCAGTGCTTTGGTGGGGGAAACCCTCTGGCCACAACATTCCAGCCGTCTTACCCGCGCCTGGCCCAGAGACTGTGGAAACAAGGGCAGATTGTGCTGGACTGAGGGGCTTTCTCCTGAGCCAGGGCGCCTTGGGGTAGAGGCAGGCTTCCATTCAGCCTCCTTTCAGCCCTGTGCTGTCCGGCTTCTGCTCATTGGCTAGATTCTAATTGCGACGGCTCCCTCTCCCCCATTTCTTTTTGAGGCCCAGGGACAGGAACAGGGTGTAAGCAGACTGTGGGCAGCGGGGAAGAGAGAACAGAGGCAAGTCAGGACACTTTCTGAAGGAGTCTTGGATAAGAATGGCCTTTAGCAACTTGGAGGGGGAAATTCCTGAGCCGGAACTGTCCAACAGAAACCACCGGGAAACAGAAATGTACTGTGGTCACGTGGCCGCTGAACACTTGGAATGCAGCTGGCACAACAGAGAAACAGAATTTTAAATTTGATGTTAATTTAATGCGAAATACCTCTGATGTTTTTATTTAATTTAAAATTAAATGGACACCATGGCCAGTGGCTACTGCATTGAACAGAGAGCCAGAGAGCTCCTAGAGATGTGGGGTGCGGGCAGGAAGGCAATTCTTGAAGTCTTATCTCCTTCTGCAGAGGACTCCCCCCACCCCCATCCCCCCAGCCACGAGGCTGGGCCTGGTGGCATTTCCCCTTCCTCTCAGGAAGGAAGGTTTGTTCTCTTTGGCAATTTCTCCACTTCACCAACTCTGGGATCCCGGTGCCCTGGGGACAACAGGTCCCTGGAAATGTGCCACCACAACTGGGGCAGCACTTCCCCATCTTGCGAAGCGTGGCTTCTGCCGGGCTTGGTAACACGCAGGTGCTCACACGCCCAGTGGGTTTGGCGGCTGTGCACGTGGGGGCGGGGTGGGGTGGGGTGGTGGTGGTGTTTGGTGGTGGAGGCCAGGTAGGCAAAGCAGAAGCTTTCCCTTCCTGCTTCTGTGGGGACCTGGCTTGGCTTTGTTGTTACTTCAAAGGGTTCTAGAAACAGGCCCTGTAAGGGCCTCCAGAAGTGAGCACAGATCTTCAAACACTGGCTCTGTGTTCCCTCTTGTGTTGTGTGTGTGTTGGGGTGGGTGGGGGGAGGAGGGAGGGGGAGGCTGGGGGCGGGATGGGGGGGGCGGGACGGGACCTGAGGGCGCCTGAAGGAGACTCTCTGACTTTGAGAATGAGTCCTACAGGATGCCGGCTCCCACCGCCTGGAAGAGCTTCCTCAGGCTTTATTAAATCAGTGTAGCCGAAGCTTTAAGCCCGTTCTCCTTTATCCTTCTGTGGAAACAGAGAAAAGCGGTCATTTATATGAAAAGAGCACAATGCCGCATTGTGTTCATCCTCGAGCGTCAGGCAGACAGCATGGGACGTGAATGTAGACAGTGTGGTGTATTTAGTAGACGCAGAGACCCAAGTCTCCCTGAGATGTGAGGCGGAGCCTGGGGAAACTGTCATTGAGACTGGTCCTGGGCTTTGGGCTTTGTGGGAACTTGGGAAGGGACAGGCTGTTTGGAAATCCCCGGGTGCTGAGGAAATCCCCAGTAGCCAGAGTTCCTAGAGAGAAACAGGACCCCTGAAGCCACCAGTGGCCTCTCTAAGCAGCCAGGACCTGACTGTTTAGTTTTGGAGGCAGACACCCGTTCTTGGCAGAGCAGGCACAATGGTGTGGTGGTGCAAGGCTCTCTCTGAGCCGAGCTTTGGACGCATGAAGGTGGAGTGATGGAGTGGAGAGGGCGGGACTGGCTGATCCCTGAGTCCCCCGGACCGCGATCTGTAGTTGCCTGCCTCGTGCCCACTAACTCTACTGATTTCTTGTCTCAGACTTCTTTCCACTATAAGAATCAAGGTGTGACTTGAGTCTTCCAACTACAAATTCAGGTGTTCATTCATTCATTCTTTCTTTCATTTTATTTCATCAGGAAACACTTATTAAACGTCTTCTACGTCTTGGAACTATTTCAGGTACTGAGGATAAGTCAGTAATGAAAAAAAAAAAATGTAGGCGCCCAGCTAATTTTTGCACCCTCTTTTGGGTAAAGCGAGAGGCCTTCTTGCTGCTGCAGCGCCCCCTGAAGCCTTAGCAGAGGTGAAATCCTGCAGGCGTGGAGGCGCCAACAGATCCACGAGAGGGGGAAGGCTGCCCTCTGCCGGGCTCCGGTGGCACTGCAGGGCGCAGAGGCTCCAAACGCATGCGCCGAGCTTGGCTCCACCCTTGCGCTGGCGGCTGGGCGGAACAGGAAGTGCAGAGATAGTCAGGTCTAAGGCCGATTTGGCCATCAAGGGCTCCCAGTGATTGGGCTTTCGGACAGTCCAGGTTGTCTTTTGCCTGTCCTTAGCCTCTACGGGGCCATCTTTCTGCTTCTTTAAGGAGTTTGGCTGCTTCCCTTTCGGGATCCGTGGATCACTTAGTGCCATTAAAATACCGAGGCACCCCTGCTCTGGCGTTTTCTGTAAATACTGTCTTTAAAGCTGGTGTAGGACCTCAGAAGTCCTCTGGTGGGGTGCACCTGTTACCATTGGTGGCTGGTGCCTTCTTACCCATTTGTTTTTTGTTATTAGATACTGTAAATTAGTAACAAAAGCATTGTGTAATTGGTACTCATGAAAACAGTGTTTATAGATTTTTAAAAATTAATTATATTTTCAATGATTAAAAAAAAATATGTGTATTGGTGTTTTGCCTGTATGTATGTATGTCTGTGTGAGGGTGTTGGACTCCCTGGAACTGAAGTTACAGACAGCTGTGAGCTGCCATGTGAGTGCTGGGAATTGAACCCAAGCCTTCTGGAAGAGCAGCCAGTGCTGTTTAACCAGTGAGTCATCTCTCCAGCCTGATTTATTTATTTATTTATTCATTTTAGGTGCACTGGTGTTTTACCTGTATTTATGTCTGTGTGAGGGCATTAGCTCCCCCTGGAACTGGAGTTACAGATAGTTGTGAGTTGTCATGTAGGTTATGGAAATTGAACTTGGGTCCTCTGAAAGAGCAGCATTGCTTCTAAGTGCTAAGTCATCTCTCGGCCCTGTAGATGATGACTCCTCTCCCCTTCCCCTCCCCCCTTTTCTTCCTCCTCCTCCTCTTCCTTTGTGTTTTGAGACAGAGTTTTTCAGCATAGCCTTAGCTGTCCTGGGACTCACTCTGTAGATGAGGCTGGCCTCAAACTCACAGAGATCCACCCGTCTTTGCCTCCCAAGTGCTGGGATTACAGGCATGCATTTGTGCACCACCAAGCCTGATTTATAGATTCTTTCACATTTGCTTTTTAAATGTTTTTGTGTGTGTGTAAGCATGAATATGCTGCAGCACATATGAATGTAGGTTAGAAATCTCATGGTCTCACTTCTTTCCATCATGTAAATTCTGGGATCAAACTCAGGTTGTCCAACTTGGTGCCTTTATCCAATGGGTCATCTCAGCCTGATAGAATGAACACAGATTATTTATTATTTGTTTGTTTCTATGTGTGTGCATGTATGCATATATATACATACATGTATATATTTGTAGGAGTTTGGATTTACAGGAGTAACTAGGGGCAAATGGGCTTGGGAAACATGCTTTTGCTAAGGTCTTAAAGAGAACCTCAAGCCAGGCTTGGTGGCGCACGCCTTTAATCCCAGCACTCGGGAGGCAGAGGCAGGCGGATCGCTGTGAGTTCGGGGCCAGCCTGGTGTACAAAATGAGTCCAGGACAGCCAAGGCTACACAGAGAAACCCTGTCTGGAGAGAGAGAGAGAGAGAGAGAGAGAGAGAGAGAGAGAGAGAGAGAGAGAGAGAGAGAGAGAGAGAGAACACCTCAGTGTTAATATTTTCCACCTCACATCTTTTCTGATGAACTAACAATCTGTAATACCAGCACTTGTGCGCTTGAGTGAGATCACTTTGAGTTGGAGGCCCCAAAACAAACAAAAACAAACAAAACCCAACAAAAAAAAACCTTTTGTTTAATGGCCTGGCTCCAAGCTATTTGTACCCTGTGTGCCTGATTCCCCAGAACTCTGTTGGTGACCTTCTTCGGGAGTACATTCTCACCTCAGTTATGACTATTGGGGTGCATTTGTCCTTTCCTCGGCTGGTCATTCTTTGAGCGGGTGTCAGAAACTAAGTCACTGCTTTGTGCTGTTCACCCATCCTTGGGTATCCCTCGTCTCTAAGCAATTATAGAGATGAGCGACGGAGTTACAAGAAGAAACATTCCGCCCCACCTATTCAAAGGGCAGCTAGTTCTCCACAGGTGGAAAGGAACCAGACGTTGTATTTCCCCACAGTGTTCGCTGTGAGGTATTACACTGCACTGCCAGCTGCGTGGCCAGCTTCCTCTGCGTCTCACAGCTTCCCACCGGACTTCCCACAGCTCTGTTTAGCCATCTGCAGGGCCGAGGACCTCTCACCCTGTCACTGTAACATCCTGGCAGTGCAGAGTATTACAGTTTTGGTCCCATGTGGAAATCCTTGTTACCCACTTAGTATTGCACCTTCAAGATGAGTTGGGTAAATCCCGTGGTTTGTGGAATACATACTGTGTGCTTAGTGCGGGAGAGTAGGATGTTTTTGAGCAAGTCCTTTAGGAAGATACAAAATTGAATACGCCCCAGCACCAGCAACCGCAAGAGTGACTCATTCAAGTTTGTTATGGGGGGGGGGGGGTATGGAGTGGGAGAGAGCCGTACTGGGCAAGCACTCTACCACTGAGTGACAGCCCTTCTGATTCATGTTGACGAGTAAAACCGACTTTATTAGGGGTTACTTACAGAGGGATGGACACTGGACAGTTGTATTTTTCTTGGTTTCACCAAGCTGTCACCAGCACCGAGGTCCTGTTTTATCTGGCTGTAGTCTGCAACATAATTGTCAACTTAGGTTCTGAGTGCTACCCAGTGTTTAACTCCAGGGCCAGACAACGAAAAGGCATGGACCAGAGCAGAGTCAGGGAAAGCAGTAAGTTTGTGTGTGTCTTATGCTGATTTATCAGGGGTTCTGCTGGTCCCTGCAAACACCGCCAAGCCACAGGAAGTAGCCTGGCATGTAAAACGACTAAACAGTAGCTTGCTGCAAGGTGGAGTCAACTCTGGATTAGGTGTGGAGGACCAGTCTCTACAGATGGGAAAAAAATAAAATAAAAAATAAAAAATAAAAGAGAGAGAGAGAGAGAGAGAGAGAGAGAGAGAGAGAAGCAGAGACAGAAAGTGTTCCTTATGGGAGAGGCGGCTTAAACATATGCCATCAATGGGTAACCATTCAGAACGTTAATTTGGCCTCTGTAGTCATGGCGTTCACCCAATAAAGTTCAGCGAGTCCAACTATATGTTTGTGCAAGAAATTATATTGGCCTGAATTAATAAAAAATAGCATTTTGGGTATTTCTATTATACGTTGTACACACTGTGCATTGTGCTTCCATGGAGACTTATTGTACAGAATGGTACAGTGGTTCACCCCTCAACCACAGGGGGGCATGTGTTCCATCATCCATAGTAAATGTCCAAAAGCTTGGCTAATACTGAGTTCTAAGAAAGAATGCTTATTTCCTATATGCATACCTGTGATAAAGTTTAATTTATAAATTAAGCACAGTAAGAGATTAACAGCAAGCAACAAAATAGCAGCATTAATAGCAATATGCTGTAATTAAAGGTTTCATAAATGTCAACTCTCTCCAAAAAAGTCTTGCTGGGTTCTCACCTACAAAAAAGCACTCCGTAGCTTTGCTCTGGCGTGTCTGAGTTTCTGCCTTCATCACTCCCCCTTTAGGGCCAGGGTTTATTTACTTAACAGTTCTAGCAACTGAATCTAGGACGTTCAGCACGCTTGGCAAGTACCCCACCACTGAGCTACCTTGCCACCCCTCTGAGGTCATTATTGTTGCGTGAACACAGCCCAGGATCCTGTGACAGGATGGCTTACTCAGTGGCTCCCGGATAGATAGTGTCTGTGGCATGGATTCATGTCTTGGTTGGGATGGAGTGGGATGATGGGAAATTTCCCCATGCTACTCTGAGCTATGTGCAATTTTTTGTTTTGTTTTGTTTTTTCTTTTTTTTTTTTTTTTAAAGATTTATTTATTATGTATACAGTATGCATCAGATCACATTATACATGGTTGTGAGCCACCATGTGGTTTCTGGGAATTGAACTCAGGACCTCCGGAAGAGCAGTCAGTGCTCTTAACCACTGAGCCATCTTTCCAGCCTTGTTTTGTTTTTTCAAGACAGCGTTTCTCTGTGTAGCCTTGGCTGTCCTGGACTCGCTTTGTAGACCAGGCTGGCCTCGAACTCACAGCGATCCACCTGCCTCTGCCTCCAGAGTGCTGGGACTAAAGGCGTGCGCCACCACTGCCTGCCTCACTAAGTGCAATTTAAAGCCTATAACAACTGTTTATTTCTGGTATTTTCAAACTGTGATTAACCTCAGATAACTGAAAGCGTGAACCATATGCACTCTACTGGCTGAGCAGTTTTTAGAGATTTTAGGAGGTTTATTTACTTATTTTTGTGTGGGTGGGTGTTTTGCCTACATGTGTGTCTGTGCACCGTGTGTGTGCCTGTTGCCTGGCAGAGGCCAGAAGAGGATATAGAATCCTCTGGGACTGGAGTTAGAGGTAGCTGTGAGCCACCACGTGGCTACTGAACCCATGGGAATCGAACCCATGTCCTCTGGAAGAGCAGTAGCCTGTGTTCTTCCCCAATGAACTGCCTCTCCAGCCTCAGGAGCTTTTGACTGTATCCTACATTTGTATTACACGGTGACTTTAGAATCTAGTTTAACGCAACGTGTGACCCTCCATGTGTAAGAGAGTTACCACACCAAGAGTGTAGGTGCAGAGTGTAGGTGAGAGCTGTGGTTCTAAATGATAATTTGGTGACGTTAACCATGTAGTTACCACCTACAATTTAATTTGTCGAACATAAGCTTATACGTACTATCTAATAGTCTCACAACGACCACACAAGGCAAGAATCATATTTTACTACTGCGAAGGGGGGGAAAAAGGTGGAATTATTCTGTCTTAGATCAGATGGCAAGAAAGAGGCTGAGTCAGGATTCAGCCCCAGGGCTGTGTCGATGCTCCATCCCTCTCTGCACTGCACTTCTGGATGGACCGTTCCCCCCCTTATACCCCAGAGAGGTATCCTAAAGAAAGCAGAGCTATAGGTGGGTCTCTAGGAATTGGGAGGGCTCGGCAAGGTGGAGGGGTTGGTGGCCAGGTGGGCAGGGAATGTAGGGACATTTGCATGAGGTAGCATGACAGATTGAAAGGGAGTCAGGCCCACCACAGACAGGGAGAGAGATGAGGAGAAGAGTAAAGGCCGAGGGCAAGTGGAAAGGGCAGGTTCCCGACTATGAGTGTTTGGAGGCAAGTGGATGGGCCTGGGCCTGGTCTTACTGGCTGTGGAGGGCTGCATGGAGGCTACAGAGATGTCCTCGGTCTGGGACAGCACCTGCACAGGAAGACTGGCTGCCATTGTTGTTTTGTTTTGTTTTAAAGATTTATTTATTTATTATTATGTATACAGTACTCTGCCTGCATGTACACCTGCAGGCCAGGAGAGGGTACCAGTTCTCATTATAGATGGTTGTGAGCCACCATGGAGTTGCTGGGAATTGAACTCATGACCTCTGGAAGGGCAGTCAGTGCTCTCATCCACTGAGCCATCTCTCCAGCCCCTTGTTTTGTTTTTTGAGACAGGGTTTCTCTGTGTAGCCTTGGTTGTCTTGGACTCCCTTTGTAGACCAGGCTGGCCTCAAACTCAGAGACCCACCTGCCTCTGTCTCCCGAGTGCTGAGATTAAAAGCGTGTGCCACCATGCCCAGCTAAGACTGGCTGTCATATGGGGTGAATCCCAGTGGGCTCTGGGGCCTCAGGTATTCCTCTCTGGCCAAAGAGCCAGCCCTTTTCTCTAGGGGACGTGCAGCTGCTTTGTGGTGACTTCCCCGTGGAACCAAACAGCTCAGAGAACTGGCCAGAATTAGCCATTCTGGTAGAAAAGAGATCTGTGTGAGGACATAGCTGCCAGTCACTCAGAGCTGCAGGCGAAGTGGCAACTCGGTCGCCCAGACATCACCTTCCAGGGCACTGCTGAGGCTGGCAGGCAATCACAGTGGAAGATGCTGAGGCTTTGTTGGAAAGCCCAGGCCTTCCTCTCCCAGGCCTGGCTATATGTTTCTCTAGCTCTTACAGGAAAATTTATTGGAAGGGAGTGAGGCTACTGGCCGCAGGCGTACAATCAGGCGAGTGACAGTGGACAGCGGACAGTCAGGCGAGTGACAGCGGACAGTTTGACATTATTCCGAGAAAAAGATTAAAAAAACACGTGGCGACAAAGGGTGCCTGGCCTTCGTCATCCACCTAGCCCAAGGCTTGAGCTTGGCGACAGCCCCTGACGGACTGATGCCCTCTGAGTGGTGTCAGTGGGGCAGAAAACAAGCTGTTGTAGTCCAGCGGAAAGGCCCAGTGCTGTCACAGTGGGGACAGTGTGCCTTGGGTGCAGGAAGCTTTGGACATGGATTGGATATTATAAAGAAAGAGGGTGTCAGGTCTTCTGGAATTGGAGTTATAGACAGCCAGCGCTCTTAACCAGAGTCATCTCCCCACCACACACCCTTTTAGCTTCCCAGTAATCTTGGTGTATGAGGATAGTTAAAGTTTACTGAAAAACTAGTACATTAGACAGCATTTCCCCCAGTGCATTCAATGCAGGGCCTTGCAGGTGTTAGACAAGTGTTAAGTAAGTTTCTTTCTTTCTTTCTTTCTTTTTCTTTCTTTCTTCTCTACCTCTTCTTCTTTTTTAATTTAATTTTTTTTGAGACAGGGTTTCTCTGTGTAGCCTTGGCTGTCCTGGACGCATTTTATAGATCTCAAACTCACAGAGAACCGCCTGCCTTTGTCTCCTGAAGGCTGGGATTAAAGCTGTGTGCCAACACTGCCCCGCTCAGAATTTCTATTTAGAAACCTCATGGCCATTTACAAGGTGTGTGTGTGTGTGTGTGTGTGTGTGTGTGTGTGTGTAGACCAGAGGTCAATGTTGGATGTCATAATTGCTCTCTACTTTATTCTTTATAGAGACAGTGCTTCTCACTGAACCTGGGTCCCACCAACTCAGCTAGACTTGCTGGCCTGCAAGTTTTCGGGATCCTCCCATCTCTATCCTCTCAGCGTTGGGGTCGGAAGTGTGCGCTCCCACTGCCTGGCTGATGGGATTAGTATTTTGCTGCACAGTTATCCATGGACCGTGTGTATGTAGAATCCATGGAGGCCAGAAGAGGGGTTGGATTCCCTGGAACTAGCGTGACAGACGGTTGTGAGCTACCATGTGATTGCTGGGCATCAGACCCAGGTCTGCTGGAAGAGCAGCTACTGTTAACCACCAAGCCATCTCTCCTGAGCCCGAGGTTTTCTATGGGTGCTGGGGTCCAGCTCAAGTTTTCATGCTAACACAACAGGCGCTTTACTGACTAAGCCATCTCTCCATCCTCACTTAAATTAAATTCTTTTAGATTTATTTACTATGATTATTTTTGACAGCTCCTGGAACTCTCTAGGTAGACTAGGCTGCCCTTGAACTCACAGAGCTCCATCTCTCTCCACTTCTGTCTTCAGAATGCTGGGATTAAAGGCGTGCGCCACCACACCTAACTTATTTGTTATTTTTTCTTTTAAAAAGATATTTATTTATTTATTATGTTTACAGTGTTTTGTACCAGAAAAGGACACCAGATCTCATTATAGATGGTTGTGAGCCACCTTGTGGTTGCTGGGAATTGAACTCAGGACCTTTGGAAGAGCAGCCAGTGCTCTTAACCTCTGAGCCATCTCTCCAGCCCCTTATTTATTCTTTTTATTAATTAAACGATTGATTAGTTTTTCAAGACAGAGTTTCTCTGTGAAACCCTGGCTGTCCTGGAACTCACTCCTATAGACCAGGCTGGCCTTGAACTCAGAGAACCATCTGCCTTTGTCTTCCAACTGCTGGGATTAAAGGTGTGTGCCACCACCTCCTGGCTTCTATTTTTATTTTATATGTATGAATATTTTATGTATATATATGTATATATATACACACATACATACATGGCTGATGCCTGTGAGGTCAGAAGAGCATGTTGGATCCTCTGCAACTGGAATTACAGATGGTTGTAAACTATCATGTAGGAACCAAACCTGGGATCCTCTTAACCCCTGAGCCAACTCTCCAGCTCCCTCCCCCCACTTTTAAGATAGCAGTACTTACTTTTTTTTTTTTTTTTTTTTGCATATATATGGAGGCCAGAGATGGACACGGGGTGTCTTCTTCAATCTTTTTGTATTTTGAGTCATAGTGTCTCTATTATACAGCCCTGGCTGTCCCAGAACTCACTATGTAGATCAGGCTGGTCTCAAACTCACAGAGATCCACCTATCTTTCATTCCTATGTGCTGGGATTAAAGGCATGCACCACCCTGCCTGGTGTCTTCAATCACTCTTTAGTAGAAAATTAAGTATTTATGTGTATCCATTTATGTATGTGGCGACATGTGCACTTATGTATAGGCAGAGGTCCTGGAGTTACAGGCATACAAATGACCACACCAGGCATGCTTGAGCACACATACACACACATATGTGTTCATGCATGTGTGTGTGTATGCAAGTATGCCCAAGCATGCCCAAGTGTGTGTGGGTGTGTCTGTGTGAGTATATATCACGTGCTTGAAAGTACCCACAGAGGCCAGAAGAGGGCGCTAGACTCACGGGAGCAGGAGTTACAGACATTTGTGATGACATACGTGCTGTGACCCAAACTCTGGTCCTCTAGAAGAGAGGGATGGAGTGTGCTTTTGTTTTTGTGTGTGGTTTTTTGTTTTGTTTTGTTTTTGTTTTTGGTTTTTGTTTTTCAAGACAGGGTTTCTCTGTGTAGCCTTGGCTATCCTGAACTCACTTTGTAGATCAGGTTGGCCTCAAACTCACAGCGATCCGCCTGTGTCTGCCTCCCGAGTGCTGGGATTAAAGGCATGTGCCACCACGCCCAGCTTTGTTTTGTTTTGTTTGTTTTTCAAGAAAGGGTTTCTCTGTGTAACAGCTCTAGCTATCCTGGAACTCTCTCTCTCTGTAGACCACGCTGGCCTCGAACTCACAGAGATCCTCCTGCCTCTTGTGCTTTTAAGTTTGGAGCCATTTCTCGAGCTCCTACTGTTGTCTCCTTCATGTGCATTCCAGGGCTTTGAACTCACATCCTTGTGCTTACGCAGCAAGTGTTGTTACCCATTGAGACATCTTCTCAGCTAATATTTACACATTGTTTATTGGTGCCCTCCCCCAAGTGCTGGGGATAGAACTCAGAAACCCAAACACGGTAAATAAATACTCTATCCCGGAGCCCACAGCCCAGCACTGGACAGTGTTTTTAGAGCGTTGTATGTGCACAGTCTTTCAGCCTCCGCTAACTCTTACTCCATAGGCACTGTTATTTCCCCACTTTACAGATGAAGAAAATTGCACAATAGAGTAGTGTTTACTGTATATAGTTACTATGTGAAAGAGCCAAGAGTGAACCAGGAAGAGTGGGTCTGAAGGTTTTATCTTTAACTGCAGCACACTGTGAATAAGTCCTTTCAAGCAGTGGTTCTAAGACTTCAGTGTGCCTCAGAATTACTAGAAGCCCAGCTGAAGGCACAAAGGCTGGGCCCTAGCACTCTGTACTCGGGAGGCTGGAGTGTGAGGCTTTAGGTCTGGGGACCAAACGTTGAGAACTCACTCTTTTCTATCTATGCCATACTTGCCTCATATTGACTGGGAAATAGTAGAAGCATAATCTTCAGTGTAGAGATGAGGGAAATTAAAGTCACCTGCCCAGGACTACACAGCCCATCCATCCATCATCTATCCACCCCCATCCATCCATCATCTATCCACCCCCATCCATCCATCCATCCATCCATCTACCATCCATCCATCTACCATCCATCCATCATCTATCCACCCCATCTATCCACCATTCATCCATCTATCCATCCATCATTTATCCACATCCAACCATCCATCCATCCACCATCCATCCATCATCCATCCATCTGTCCATCATCTATCCATCTATCATCCATCTGTCCGTCCACCCATCATCCATCATCCCTCCAACAGTTGGGCACATTAGTGCTAGGCGTTATGCCTGCCTTAGTTCTTGGCCTCGTCTTAAGCCAGAATCACCAGGAGCCTGGCTTGGGGGCACACACTTGTAATCCCAGCTTCAGGAGCCCAAGACAGGAGGATCTCAAGTTCAAAGCCAGCCTAGGCTGCTTAGCCAGATTCTCTCAAAAACAAACAACACACTAAGCATAATGGTGTATACATTTAATCCCAGCGCTCGGGAGGCTGAGGCAGGAGGATTAACTAAGGGTTTGAAGTGACCTGGACTACATAAGGAGTTCGAGGTCCTCCTGGGACATAAAATGAAACTGTCTCACATAAAGCAGGACTGGAGCTGAGAGAGGGCTCTGCACTTAAGAGTCTTTGGTTTTTCTGTTTTGTTTTTTGTTTTTTCTTGCACAGGACCTAGGTTTGGTTCCCAGAGCCCATGTGGTGGCTTACAACCATCTGCAACTCCTGTCCTGGGAGATCTGACTGCTTTGGGTACCAGACACATATGTGGTGCACATACACAAATGTAAACAAAACACTCATACACATTAAGAACAAAGCAAAACAACAACAACAACAAAACAACAAAACAAAAAAAACACCCAAAGAATCATCTAGGATGTTTTAGAAATGCCAGTGCCCAGGGCTCCTTCCCAGACCAATTAAGTCAGAAACTGAGAGGGAAACGGTGAGATCTAGTCTTTCAGGGTGTCAGCAAGCCCCTGTGCCAAGAGAATCTTTGACTCTGCCAGGGGACCTCCCTAGGAAGGTGTACCACTTCCCTGGAAAGCAGAGAAGTGTGTTTCCTGAGAGTCTGTGTTTGTGTGTGGAATGGTAAGACTAGGTGGCTTGCACAGTGTCATATAGAAAGGTAGGAGAGGCTGGGCAGTGGTGGCACGCGCTTTTAATCCCAGCATTCAGGAAGCAGAGGCAGGTGGATCTCTGTACATTCAGGGTCAGCCTGGTCTACAGAGTGAGTTCCAGGATAGCCAAGCTACATAGAGAAACCCTGTCTCAAAAAAACCAAAACAAACAAACAAACAAAAACCCAGGCAAACAAAGAAAAAGAAAAAGAAAGAAAGAGAAGAGAGAAAAAAGAAAGAAAAGCCAGGAAGTGGTGGCGCACACCTTTAATCCCAGCACTTGGGAGGCAGAGACAGGTAGATGGTTATGAGTTCGAGGCCAGCCTGGTCTACAAAGTGAGTCTAGGACAGCCAAGGCTACACAGAGAAACCTTGTCTGGAAAAGACTCTAAAAACCAAAACCAAAACCAAACCAAACCAAACCAAAACAAAACAAACAAAAAAAAAAAAAAAAAAAAAAAAAAAGAGAGAGAGAGAAAGAAAGAAGAACTGGGTTTGGTCCTTTTGGGCAGTTTTTATCATTTTGTTGCTTGAGAGTGTAAAACCTAGAGGCCAGTGGTGCTTAGAAACAGGCCATGGGTAACAAGCTTGGGTTTTTCCAATCCCTCCCTCCCTCCCTCCCTGGAGAGGAAGGAGGAAGCAATGACTATTTCCTTTTCTCTACAGACCCTTGGCGGGTCCTGTCTTTTTCCTCATTGCCATCTTTCTCGCAGCACCCGTCTCGGCCTCCCCGGGATCTATATACTTGTGACTTGGGTATCTGGTAGTGTTGACTAGAGCCAGGCCCCGATTTCTCCCGAGGAACCCAAGCTGTTCACTGACACTCGTTCATTGGCCAGACACCCCCAGTTTCCTCTATTCGCAGGGCTAAGGCCTGCCCACGCCTCCCCACCCACCCCACTTTCCTCTGCCTATGCAGCAGCTGGCTGGTGTGTGGGAGAGGGCAATGTAGCTTAAGGGGAGAGCAACTGGCTCCCTGCATGTCTATTCTAATAAGGTGGTAGTGGGAGGCCTCAGCCTTATCTTGTGGGGGGGGGGTCTCTGCCCTTGCTGGACTTTACAGGACTGCTGCCTGGGCCTAGAGCCTGGACCCCAAACCCCAAATGTCATATTGGATGCAGTGTTAGTTCTTCGTACTTAGATGGCATAGTTAGGCGTGTGACTGAAGTGCTCTCACGTACACGGCGCTGTGATTAAGTTCATGCACGCTGCTGTGTGTGTGTGTGTGTGTGTGTGTGTGTGTGTGTGTGTGTGTGTGAGCGTGCATGTGGTAGTCTCAAGCTTGGCCTGTCGGGCCGGGGGGCTGCAGGTCTCAAATTCCTTTGCTATTTTTAGGGGCCCGTATCAGCTCAGCTGTCCAGGAGCCTGAGTGCCTGTCAGAAGGAAAGTGCCACCCTTCCCGTCTCCAGTCCCTAACCCCAGGACACTGTCTGTCCCCAACCCATGCCCTTATCTGAAGAGCCTCCACCCAGAGCCGTTGCTCTCTGGCTGTGGGCATACGTGGTACGGACAGCCAGCGCTCTAGCCTCTGCTGTCTCCACCGCTCAGGCAGGGTTGGGCAGCTGCAGCGGGAGGGGCCTGGGAGCGGGAGGGGACCAGGGGCGGGGCTGCAGCTTGTGCTATTTTGAGCTGCTAACGGGAGCAGCAGAGAGGAGACTCCGTGCTTCGGGTGCTCCACGCCAGGCCATGCGGGTGAGTGCCCTTCTGACCCCCCAGCCCCGGAAAGGAAATGTCCCAGGCTCCCCGTGATGTTTCCTCATTTCGAGAAGGAAGGAGTCTTGTTATTTCCCCAGATGTGGCAGCAGTAGGTGGAGAGGAAGGGGGTGGGGCTGCCTTGGGGCTCCTCTCTCAGTTACTTGGTTGAAAGGTCAGTACACAGCCCCAGCTGCCTCAAAACCCCTAAGAGACAAGGCACATATTGGGCCTGACTCATGATTTGGGGAGCTTTGACGGGGAGTCATCTTCTAAACCTCAGTTTCCTGGGGCCACCTCCTCTGCCCCACAGGCGAGGCACGCCTTTCCCACAGTGATGATGGCTGTGGAGGCTTTTTACTTTCTCCAAAGCCCAGGAACCCAGACATCTCTTTGGAGATTTTGGTCCTGCTTCGGGCTGGTATCGTAGCCCTGCTCTGCCTTCTTACTCTGGACTAGACAGGAAAACAGGGCTTTGAGGTTGGCTGGAATCTTCTTACTGTCCTCTTCTATTCCCACGCCCAGGATACTTACCGGGACACTCGTCTCAGGGATGCCCTGCCTGTGAGCCTCTTTTTATTTTAATTTAAAGAAGAAAACTTTGTGTCTTTATTCATTCTGTGTGTGTGTGTGTGTGTGTGTGTACACGTGTGTGCTTACACACGCATGTCTTAGCATGTGTGTGGAGGTCAGAGGACAACTTGTGGGAGTTAGTTCTTTTTCTCCCAGAACTTGTGGGAGCTCTGAGGACCAAACTCGGGTCCTCGGGCTTGGCAACAAGCATCCTTACCGACTGAGCCATCCTGCCAGCCCGTGACTTTCTTTTAGCAGAGATTATACCAGAGAAGTAAGTTCCTTAAAAAAGCAAGTGAGGAGAAACACAGCTGCCTCCCAGGCCATCTTGTCCTCTCCTCTGCTCCCCCAGCCACTAAGGGTAAGGTTTTCAATTGAGTCAGCAGTTGGCAGAGTGTGGGCTGGCCTGGCGCGGAGGTGTATCAGAAGCCTGAGATGTGCCCATAGCGTTTGTACCTCTCTGTGCCCAAAGGAACTGCCCTGTTCCAGCTGCCAAGCTGGCACCATTGTGGAGGTGTGTGTGGGCAGAGCAGGGTGGTGCTGGAGAGAGCTCTTCCCTCTGTGAGCTGGGTGCTTCAGGCTCTAGCCTACTCCCCACTCCACCCTGCATACCCAGGCCACCAGCACCTTATCTGTCACAGATTCAGGGCCACAGGAAATGATGCTAGCAGATGGCAGAGTGCCCTGCGGAGGAGCCTTGAGTGTCCTCGGGGAGGGGAGGCCTCCAGTAGGCCTGTCTGTCTGTCTGTCTGTCGGAGGAAACCTTGGCCCTTCTACAACTGCAGCGGCAGCAGGAAGCCATCGCAGTGCACCTGCTTCCTCCAGGCTGGTGGGCAGTGGCCCAGGGTTCTCTGCTGCTTTCTGTTCCGCCCTGCAGTGGGGGGAGGGCCAGCTCTTCTTCCTCTGGCTGGCAGTGTGGCCTCCAGGTCCTTCCCTGCAGAACTCCCTTCCTTCCAAGCAGCACTTTGAAGAGTGTGCTCGGGTCATGAGCTGGGAGGCAGGTCACTGATGGGAAACTACTGCTGTCTACCCGAGCTGTTGCTCCAGCCGCTGATGTGGAAGGGCCATGGTATAGGAGAAGGGAGGCTTGGAAAAGGACAGATCTGAGCGTGGGTTCTAGATCTGTCGCTTGTCATGAGGTCGTGGGAAAGTCACGTGATCTCCTTTCTTGTTCACTTGTAAAGCAAGGCTCACGCTGGTGTCTGCCTCAAAGGGACATTGTGGGCATCAGGTGGGACAGCGCCTGTTAGGGGCTGAGCACAGTGCACAGCACCAGGAAGATGCTCAGTAAAGACGTTGAGGCTGGATGTGTTGTTCGGTGGCAGCCTGCTTGCGTAGCATGGTGAGGCCCTGGGTTTGATTCCCAGAACCTCCAAAAAGAAGCTATTGCTATTTCTTCCCTTTCATTTCTTTCTGTATATATATTTTTTAAAGATTTATTTATTATGTATACAGTGCTCTGCCTGCATGTACACCTGCACGCCAGAAGAGGGCATCAGATCACATTATAGATGGTTGTGAGCCACCATGTGGTTGCTGGGAATTGAACTCAGGACCTCTGGAAGAGCAGTCAGGGTTCTTAACCTCTGAGCCATCTCTCCAGCCGCTCCCCCCGCCCTTTCATTTCTTTCCCCGCCCCTCTCCCTATTCCTCAGATAAATGGCTGCTAGGTTGAGATTGTCAAGGGGAGACTCTCCTGAGATGCCCCTTTTGTGCCCTGGAATGAGGATGAAGAGAGAGGAGAGGATTCTAGGCTTCCTTGTCCTCAGGATGAGACGGAAGAACATACGGAAGAACATTGCCAAGGCTGGCACAGGGCGACAGGCTGGAAACTTACCTTGGCCACTGATCGCGGTTTGAGTCCCTCTAGACACAGTCTCTCTTGGAGGTACTTGCTGCTCTTGGGACTTGGATGTCTGGCTTAGACACGTTTTTCAGGGTGTGCATTCCTGCCCAGTGGTTATGATTTTCTTCTTCCTTCCTTCCTCCATCCCTCCCTTCCCATTTCCTCCCTCTTTCTTTCTTTGAAAGACTCATTTATTTATTTATTTTTGGTTTTTCGAGACAGGGTTTCTCGGTATAGCCCTGGCTGTCCTAGACTCACTTTGTAGACCAGGCTGGCCTCGAACTCACAGCGATCCACCTGCCTCTGCCTCCCGAGTGCTGGGATTAAAGGTGTGCGCCACCACCGCCTGGCTAGATTCATTTATTTTTATGTGCATTGGTGTTTTGCCTACATGTACATCTGTGTGAGTGCCAGATTCCCTGGAACAGGAGTTACAAACAGCTGTGAGCTGCCATGTGGGTGCTGGGAATTGAGCCCAAGTTCTCTGGTAGAGCAGCCACTGCTCTTAACCTCTGAGCCATCATGGCAGCCTGAGCTCCCCTTTTCTTAACAGAGTAGATTGTGGTGGCAAAGGGAGGGTGGTGGGTGCTGGCACCTACAAGGGTAAAACTCAGCCTTGTCTTCCTGGGTGACAGGCGCCTTTGGGGCTGAGGGTAGACAGTCTTTCAGCAGATTTCTCCTCTGAAAACAAATGCTTGTAGCTATTATCTCCTTTTCTTTCTTTTTGTTTTTTTTTTTTATTGACTATTTAGTTATCTTTACAATAAAACCAAGCAGTAAGTAACAACTGCATAGCAAAATAAACAGCAAGTATGTCTATTGTGTCTAATTCACACCATTTACAAAGTTATTATGATCACCATTTGCATGCGATTTATGTTCTGCTTCTCTTGGGTTGATGTCATTTTGTGGGGGATTTTCCATATGGTTTCATTGTCCACATCTTTGTCAGTTTAAACGGCAGCATAGCCATGTGTTGGGCTGGAGCCATTGTTTACCTAACCATCTCTGAATCTAGTCCCTTGGGTTGTTTGCAGTTTGGCTGTTGTGTAGCATGCATCTATGAAAAAAAAAAAAAAAACAACAAACCACACTTGCATGAACTTCTGGCTTGTCTTTTACTCCTTGTTCCTTGATGTCAGCTCATTGGGCATACACTCCTGCAGCTGGGCTGGCTAGGCCAGAGAGGATGCATTCTCAGCACATCCCTCCCTGCCTCCCTCATCCTGGTCCCACGGCTCCGAGTTTGCTATCTATTTATTGTTGCTAGGTTTGGAGATTTCACCTCTCTGGTTTGTGTCCCGTCTCTGAGAGTCAGGATGGACCAACCTTACTGTCTGTAGAGTATTTGGGGGAAAGAGACAGACGGGACTGAGCTTTGGGCCAAGAACCCTGCCTTTCCCCTCCCGTTTCCAGCATTGTCATGTGACAAACACTTATATGATGGGTAAGAGAGAGTCCTGGCCAGGAGGAAATCCCAGCCAGGGAATGGCATAGTTACCAAGACCTCTCCTGGCTGTGAGTGCCAGCTCTGCCACTTACTAGCTGGGAGCCTCTCACAGCAACTCTCTCTCTTTTCCTTCTCTGTAAAGTGGGTTGCTATGAGGAGGGTGGGGTATGAAGTGACTCAGGGGAGTGTTGTTTTCCTTGCCTTTCTTCCAAGGGCAGAGGTCAGAAGCGACACAGGGAGAGACATGGCCAGGGCTTTCAGAAGGTGATGGGGTTATACCCAAGTCTCCCTTTTACAAGCTAAGAAACTCAGTTTGGAAAAACTGGACACTAGTGCAGGCTGCACTGTCAGCTCGTGCCTTGGTGTGAATTGGATCTCCTGGAACTTGACCCTGAGGAAGAGAAGGTGGCAGGATAGACCTTAGAGTTGGACCAACTTTAGTTTAAATCCAAGTTCCACATAAGAGGTGGAGGGAGGAAGATCCAGAGTTCAAGGTCATCCTCCTTGGCTGACAGTGAGCTGAGGCAGGTTTTGGAAATGCGAGATCCTGTCTCAAAACAAAGCAACTCCCACCATGCCGCCCCCCGCCCCTGGCCCCAAGAAAACCAATACACCTAATCCATATATTATCTTAGTGACATAATCGCTTTCAAGATTCCTTTTCCTCATTAGTGAAATGGAGATAATGATTCCTAGAAATCCGGGTTAAGGCCGTGTGTGGTGGCGCACGCCTTTATAATCCCAGCGCTCGGGAGGCAGAGGCAGGTCGATCTCTGTGAATTCGAGGCCAGCCTGGTCTACAGAGTGAGTTCAAGCAAAACCCTATCTCAAAAAATCTAAGTAAATAAATAAATAAATGAATTAATTAATAAAATTAAAAGATACAAGGTGGAGACGTGGTTGAGAAAGACATCCTGATGTTAACCTCTGGCCTCCACACCTTTCTGCATGGGGGAGTACACCCACACACAAATGAATGAATGAAACAATGAATGGATGGATGAAAGAAAGAATGAATGAATAAATAAATAAATAAATAAGGATATTTATGTTAAATACCCTGTATAGGATAGATCTCAGTCCGGGCATTCCATACTCGGTAATTAATGTTGGAAATGGCTGAAATTGCTGGAGCAGAAATGTGTCTGTCAGGGAGAAGGGTCCTTCTCACTGGGAATCCTTACTCTACAGCAAGACTCTAGTTCTAGGAGAAAAGTGATTTTACGTCGGAGTCACTGTTACAGAGGCCATCAGCCCTGGGGCCAGAGTTCCTTCTCTGTTCCACATTGTGTAGATAGGGCCTGCTCCTGGTCCCAGGCAGCTCTAAGGAAGAGAGAGGAGAGACTCAGACAGTTCTCTCCTGAGGCACAAGGCAAGTTCCTCTGGGGGAGCATCACTGACATGGGGGGAGTATCACATGCCAGTGATGCTCCCAGAGCAGCTGGTGCAGAGGGTAAACCGGATGTCTAAGTGGTCAGTGTCCCTCTGGGTCACATGGGGCTGCCTTAGACAACAGGAAAACTCAGACACAAGTTCAAAGGGCAAATGAATTAATTAGACAAATTTAAAGCCTGTAGCATATTAACTGGTTAGTAAGACAGAAGTCAATGGAGCGCTGATTATAAACAGGGCTAGGGTATAGCTCTTAGGTGGAGCATGCCTAGTATGTGGGACACCCGAGGTGCCCTCCCCAGCATTTCAAATTAATTTCCCTCTCTCTCTCTCTCTCTCTCTCTCTCTCTCTCTCTCTCTATGAGACAGGGTTTTTCTGTGTAGCCTTGGCTGTCCTGGACTTGCTTTATAGACCAGGCTGGCCTCGAACTCACAGTGATCCATCTGCCTCTGCCTTCTGAGTGCTGGGATTAAAGGCGTGCATCATCATGCCTGGTTCCAACACTAATTTCTTTTTCTTTTTTTCTTTCTTTTTTTTTTTTTTTTTTTTTGAGACAGGGTTTCTCTGTGTAGTCTTGACTAGACCAGGCTGGCCTCAAACTCACAGCAATCTGCCTGCCTTTGCCTCCTGAGTGCTGGGATTAAAGGCATGCGCCACCACTGCCCAGCCACCAACACTAATTTCTAACCATTTATTTATTTATCACAGTCAGTTATAGGAACAGCGCAACACTTCAGTTCTGTAGAATCCAGTGGTGCTCTGGCGAAGCCGCTCCTGGGAAAGGGCGGATGCCGGTGCCTAGGGCAGGCAGATAGGAAAGCTTTGCTATTCCACAGACCTCCTGTTCCTGCCTGCAGGTGGAAGGCAGAGGTGCTGGGGTCCTGAGGCAGCTTGCCTAGTGTCCCTGACTCTACAGTACTGGGTTTAATGGTGCCTTTATTCATTATCCGGACCAGTCCAGCCCCTAATTCTCCAGACAGGCCCAGAGGGGTAAAGTAGCTTACTTGAGGACATAGCTTCCTGGGTTAGCTTGGGATCTCTGTCCTATACCCATCTTGCCTTTGTTTGTTTCCAACAGGACATTACTCACCCCACTGTGACCTGGGTTTTGTGACCTCTCCTCCTCTCCCTTCTGTCCCACTTTGCTCTTGTTACCCACAGCGTTTGTCCCAGCGGGTCCTGGCTTTTAGGAAGACTCGGAGCCCCTGAGAGGCTCTGCCTCTATTTCTGTGACTCTGGGTGTGGGCTGCCTTCAAGCACTATGGCCTTTTCATCGCGATTTGCCTTCTGGGAGCAAAAGGGAAGTTGGATTTCAAAACCTCGCTTCTCTTATGTGCTTGGCATGTGAAGCTAGTGACGGATTGGGGCATGTGCGTGCATTTGGGGGGGTGCAGGGAGAGTGGCCAGTGGCTGGGGAGCACTTTTCTGTCTTGATGGGCTTCTGTGCTGAGTCACTCTCCTCCCTGAGCCCCACCTCTGGTAAGATGAGCCGCCTTTTGTGCCCATGGTGCCCCTCCAAGTTAATCCCTGAGCACCACCACCCCCAGCCCCCCCACATCCCCCCTCCCCCCCACAGCCTGTAACTCAGACTCACCCCTGGGACCCTGGGCTTCTGGGGGAAGGCTCAGCCCTGATTCTCTGAGTCTGGGCAATGAGGTGGGTAGAAGAAGAAAAGAGCTGCGACTGGGGGATGTCAGGCCAGTTGGCATCTGGGTTCCAGAGAGTAATTTAGGCTGTGGCAGACTTGGGCATGCCTTTGTGCATAAGCACAGTCTCTGGCTGGACAATGACCTACAGCAACCAGAACCTTTGGGGGGGGGCAGGGCGTGAGTCAGCCTGAGGCTAAATCCAGACCTGAGCTCATACCAGAGCCCAGTGTCCCGGGGCGGCCCGCCCCCCTCCACCCCCCCCCCCCCCCCCGGCAACCAGAGTTCCCAATGCCTCTCCTTGGACAGCCATTTGGGACCCCAAACACAAGCTACTGAAAAAAGGAGAGGTTTGGAGCTGGTGCGGGACTCAGAGTGAACTTAGAATCTAGGCCATATCTGAAGCAAGCTAACAGCGCCGTGTGCACTAATGAGAGTGTCTGTGGTTTGGGAATACTTGCTTTCCACTAACCTGTGTGCCTAGGGGCTTATGCGTGGTGTGATCTCTGTGGGGAGGGGTGATGGCCCTTGGTGAGGAGGACACAGGCACCGACCTGGCCACCCTGCATGTATCCTCTCTACCCACCGCCCCCCATTCTCTGCACAGACCCCAGTTTCTGTTTTTGCTTTTATAGTTTTTTGTTATTGTTGTTGGTTTTTTTGTTTTGTTTTGAGTCAGGGTTTCTCTGTGTAGCCTTGGCTGTTCTAGACTCACTTTGTAGACCAGGCTGGCCTTGAACATACAGAAATCTACCTGCCTCTGCCTCCCTGAGTGCTGGGATTACAGCTGTGCGCCACTGGGCCAAGCCAGACCCCAGTTTCTGAAATAGGAAGGTTTTCCGCTGTATTTGTCATCGTTCCCTTCACCTTGTCCATGTCCGTGAGAACTAAGTGACCCCTGGGCCCACCGAATATGCTTCGGAGACAAGATGTAGCTCCAATGTGCCCATCACGCTGGACAGTGTCCAGGCACTGCTAATGGGAGCTCAGCATTGATCATGGACCCTGGTTGAAAATGAACAGCCCCACTTCCCTATTGGATAATTGATTTTTGCATGTTGCTAAGAATATCTTCCATCAGAAATCAAGGCTTCTTCCTGGGCTCCTGTCTTCCCACTATGCAGGGAAAGAAAAGCCCGCTGAGGGTGCTGGGGGCTTAGGGATAGAGCTAGTTGCCTGGGCAAGGAAGGGACACTGAATTTCCTGGGACTGCACAGAGGGAGAGATGCTGAGGGTGGTAGAGGAGCCTTTCCTGAAGCCCATTTCCAGTCAGTGTCTGAGCCAGAAGAGCCCTCAAAGCATCTACAGCCCCAGCCCTTTCCCAGATAGCTACAGCGGCTGCTGCCTCCTCTGGCTCTGGACCTCCTGTCTGACTCAGGCTCCTGGCTCCAGCTGGAACACAAACCCCCACCCCAGTCACAGGCATCTCTCTCCTCCATATCTCACCTTACTTTGGGGGTCCCTCCCCCCATCTGCATGGCTGTCAGTTTTGTAACCCTGAGATCATGATGTTGCGGACTTCTGACAGTCCCAGTGGGCTGGCTCCCGCCCCACCCCCCACCCCCCAGCGTCCTTGGATCTTTACTTTCATAGAGACTCTTGGTTCTTAAAACACTGTCTCTGGGCAGTTTCGACCGCAGGAAAAGAGGTGTCATGCTCAGACCCCCGCTCCAGCACCACTCAGCTTCTCAGGGAGAGAAGGGCCCCTTGATCTTTTCTCCCAGCTTTGACCTGCCAGTGACTTCTCTGTCTGCTCCCTCAGGTTAAAGAGGAGGACAAAAGTGTGCCAAAACCTGGCCCTCCGGGCAAAGAGGAAGGGGCTGTAAGTGCTTCCCTGAGATGTGTGTGTGTGTGTGTGTGTGTGTGTGTGTGTGTGTGTGTGTGTGTGCATGGGTATGGGTGTGGGTTGGCCTGTCCCTTTCAGTGTTGCCAGTATAGTTAGAGGGGATGTCAGTAATGGGGTGGAAAGTGCAGTGTGTGTGGCACCACTTTAGGTGTAGAAACTGGGGACTGGGGAGGGGGGGGGAACCAAGGTGCTTTGGGGTCCCCACAACCCCCTTTAGTTGACTGCCTTCAGCTTTGGTTTCTTGAACCCTTTGGGGCTTGCAGTGCTTGGGTGGGGAAACACTCAGGTCAGGGAGAGCCGACCAAGTGAGAGCTCAGCTGTTGGGTTCTTCAGCCTGCACTGGGTGGCCCAAGACAAGGGCACAGAGGGACTCATGGCAGCTGCTGCTGCTGCTTCTACCCCACCCCACCCCACCCCACCCCACCCCACCCCTCAGCTGCCTTGTGCACAATGTGGAGGCTGCCCACAGCTGCCCAATGTCCCCAGCCCCTATCTCCTTGGGACAGAGACCCTGAATAAAGCTGGGCTCTTACAGGGTGAGCCGCGGTTCCGGAGATGTGTCCAAGAGACGATGCAGTTTGCCAGGTTGGGCCAGGTTGGGTAAACTAGAGTACAAAACCATGCTTCCTTACCCCAAATGGCAGCTGTCCTAGCTTCCCACTTCCTTGGATAATTGATTAGCCAGGCATATGGCTTCCTTGGAACTGCAAACGATCCTGGAAGGCCAAGGCTAACCTGTGACTTCAAAGGGATGTGTTTGAGATATGTGAGGAAGGAGCCTCAGAGTAGCCCACGTTCCCCACCCCACCCCCGCCCCCTCTTATAACATGTAAAGTGCTTAGGAGATTGTCTAGCAAGCAAAACACTATGCATGCGTTAGCAACTACTACCGTGTGCTCATCTTCACCCGTGGGGGATGGGAGGGAAGCCAGGAACCAGAAGGCAGAAAGATGTGGCAGTTGGGGCTATGGCCAGTGCCACCGTGCCCTGGCATGCCACTGAATACACTCTTGGCCTGAGAAGCTGAAGGAGAACCACTGTCCAGCCCTCCCTCTTCACCCCTGCTACAGAACCCCTGTAGAGCAGAGGGCGGTGTCCTGTGCATGTGGCAGGTCTGTCATCTGCGAGCCTGTAAACAGGCATGGCAGCCAGACCTTTGAAACAGTGAGATCTAGAAGCACAGTTGCTCTGGGGGGATAGAGGACTGAGCTATCCAGCTCAGCGAGTTAGCAAAGTCATTGTCTGGTCAGCTCCCAAACTGACCTTGTCTCCCAAGGCAGTGTGGCTAGATTTGCAGGAAACTCTGCCCTGCCATTAGCCAACGTGGCCCTCATGTGGTTCCTAGCAGAGCGTCAGTGAAGAAGTGGGTACCCTAGATGGAAAGTGCTGACACATACCAGGCAACTCCTGAGTGCCCAGAGGCTGACATCCACCCAGCTGAGCCTGGACCCTGCTTTCCAGGGGGTCTAGATGTGGCTACTGGAGTGCTTAATTAACCCTTTGTGGTCCTGAGTTGCCACCCCTTCCTCCTATTATTCCACGCTCGCCCTCTGGGAGGTAGGAGTCTCTAAGCCCGTTTGCAGGAGAGAAACAATGTCAGCCCTGGGTCTCTGCAGCTCTTGAGAGTGTAGGTGAAGGGGAGACAGTGGCTGCAGACCAGAGGAGCTGGCTTGGGGGAGAAGCTTGACTCAGGAGGAGTACCTTGTCGATTTCTTTTCTTGGCATGGTCAGGCTGTGGGTCTGATTGCCTAGAGAACGGAATAACGAAGAAGTAGGAATGACACGGGCAGGAAGTCCCTGGGGAGGAGATAGGCCTGCTTGACCCCTGTCACCACCCAGCTCTCCCAGCCATGAGGGAATGGGTGTGGGTGGATTGTGTCTTGGCTGCAACCCTGACATAATGACAGTGATTTTAGGGTGCTCGTGGGACGTGGGATTTGGGGCCCTTTGTGTTGGTGTCTTTACTTTCCCTTTACACCTTCTAGGGGTGGGCAGCGGGGTGATTTGTAAGAAAGAGAAGCCAAGCTTTTTGATGCACTTGTTCTGTCTGGATATCTAGACTCTAGAAGGTGGAGAGGAGCGGAGAAGGGAGCTTTTGGATCTATGTGTTGTTTGGTGGGTGAATGGAAGATCTGTCTTGGGGCCTGAGGCCACACCCCCTTACATCCTGTATGCATGCATGACTTGGGTAGGTACGTGGGGTTGCTACTCATGTCTACCTGTATTTATGTGACTATAGCTAGAGGGCAGCTCTAAGGACAGCAGTGGTCCACCTAGGAGCCCTCAGCCTGCCACCAGCCCGGTACCCTCAGAGACTTCCCAGAGAGCCAAGAGCCCCGAACCCACGCTCACTATGAATGGCCTAGGCGCTGCCTCAGCCGAAGGCCCAAATGAGGAGACTCAAGGTCTGTCCCGGAAGCGGGTGGCGAATGCAGTGAGGAAGGTGGTGAGCAAGGTGCTGCCTGGTGAGGAGCCTGGGAATGCCAAGGAGCCTCCAGGCCGAGGAGCCAAGTCCCCTGAGCACCCGGCTCGAGGCAAGAAGGGAGAAAAGACAGCCTCTGGTCCCAAGTCCCCACCACCACCACCGCCACCTCCTCCACCTCCGGCTCCATCAAAGCCTGAAGCAAAGAAAGAGGCAACCAAAGATGAGCTCTCTGTGGGCCTACGCAGCCTGATGTCTCGGGGCCGGGGCAAGGACCACAAATCCCGCAGCAAGCAGCCTCCTGGGAAAGGAGAGAAGGCCCCTAGCCAGGAGCCAGCCCCCTCTGGAAAACCAGGCTCTCCAAACATGGTGGACTCCCCAAAGAAAGCAGGATCCCCAGCCAAGCCTGAAACCTCAAATAAACAGTGCTCCCCAGCCCCGGCACAAGAACTGGCTGAACCAAACTTGGCTGGCCCCAAATTGAACTCCTCTGGAGAACAGCAGGCCAAGTCACCACCAGCCTCTGGTGTGCAGCAGGAGGTACCCACCCAAGTGTGCCACTAACCTCTCCTGTCCCTCACTTGAGGGCTTAGCACCCTCACGGTGGCTTCCTCAAGCCTGAAAGAGCCTCGCATGATCAAAGCTGGCCCCAGGGTCACGTGCCCACCCGTGGCATGGGCTGCATGACTCTCATTAACCTTGTGTCAGAACGAGTGATGGCCTGGGCTCTGGTTTGGTTGCTGAGATGGGCACTGCTAACCAGCATGCTGTAGGCCTTTCCATAAAAGTCAAGACCCGGTCTATAGAGGCTGGAGAGATGGCTCTGAGGTTAAGAGCTGTTCTTCCAAAGGTCCTGAGTTCAATTCCCACAACCATATGGTACCATCTGTAGTGAGATCTGGTGCCCTCTTCTGGGCATACATCACATATGCAGGCATAATACTATATAAATAATAAATAAATCTTTTTTTAAATGTTAAAAAAAAAAAAAAAAAAAAAAAGACCTGGTCTCTAGCTATACAGAGCCAGCTTGACCCACCATATCTAAAGCTAAAGATCAGAGTCTTGGCAGAAGACTGCAAGGTAGAAACAGTTTTCTTAAGTCAGGTGGCCCAGGCTCACATCCACACCCACACCCACACCCCTGTGACACTTCAGTAAGGTCCATCACTAAGGGCCTGTCTGGCAAGTGGCGTTTTTAATTTTGGTCCTTATTAGTCTCTTCTGTGAAGTCTTAAGTACTGGGAATTAATTTTTTTTTTTTTTTTTAGTGCTTTTTTTCTTGTTGTTGTTTTGGGGGTTTTGTTTGTTTATTTTTTGGTTTTTCAAGACAGTGTTTCTCTGTGTAGCCTTGACTGTCCTGGACTCACTTTGTAGACCAGGCTGACCTTGAACTCACAGTGATCCTCCTGCATCTGCCTTCCAAGTGCTGGAATTAAAGGCATG
The DNA here is from genome assembly GCF_903995435.1 of Acomys russatus. Lineage (NCBI taxonomy): Eukaryota > Metazoa > Chordata > Mammalia > Rodentia > Muridae > Acomys > Acomys russatus. The sequence goes on from NC_067152.1 coordinate 4,786,106, forward strand.
TGCCACCATGCCTGACTCTTTTTGTTTTTTTGTTTTGTTTTGGGGTGCTTTATGGCATACGTGCAAGCAGCCGCCTGCAGCAAACGTGTGTGACTATGTCCAAAGCAGACTCATGAATATGCTCCCTGCAGGAAGATAAAAGACCAGCAGATTTTGCCGCCAAAATAATTAAGAGAACTCCTTTGTTTGGGGGAGTCTTTGGATTTTTGAGTTACAAACAAGAGGCAATACGCTGATTAGATCTGGTGCAGGTTATGTGCCAAGCCTGTTCCCTGGCACCAGGTCCCCACAATGGTAAGGACTGACAGCCATGCTGATGACATTTCTCAGTGCCATCACTGCTTTCCTCAGGCCTGGCCTGAACATCCAGTCTGGCCACAGGACACCTGGGAAGTCCTGTTCCCTGGCGTGGCAGGTGGGTATAGTGAGTCCCCATCCTCACAGGCGATGGCTCCCTAGCTGGTCTTGAATTAGAATCCGTCCTTTTCAAGCTCCTCGACCTGTGAGTCCTCCTGAGGTCTCATAGATATGTGCTGGGGGGTCGGCATTAACTCCCACACGGCTTTCCTGAGCTACCTCAGGTTTCCTGTAGCTAGAGAGGAGTGAGGTGGCTGCCAGGGCCCAGCCTGAGGGGCCTTGAGGCACTTACTGGGTACTTCCTCTTGGTAGCCACTCTTCCTGGGTATTGCAGGATGTAGAGGAAAGCCAGCTGCCACCCTTCCTCACCTCGGGAAGAATTGGCAGGGGCTTCCTGGCCCAATGGTCAGGGTACGAGCTGAACTTCTGTTTCTTGGGGGAACTGTAGGAGACAGCGAGTGTCCCACGCCTATCCTGGGCCCTTGCCTTCTCCCTCCGGCTCTCTGTACTCTCTGTTTGCACTCAGGCGGAGTTGGGGGCTGAGATGTGTCTTGACCTGGTTTTTATCCCTTGTTCATCCTGGGACAGAGTTGATTGGGACATGTGTGGGTAACGGTCATTTAGAATTTATGACTGTTAGAGCAGTGAGAAGTGGCCCCAGGCCTCACAGGCACCTACCTGTTCCTTTCTTGTGTCATATAGTTTCAAACCTCAGATTGGCGCTTGGCTTGCCTCCCTGACCCTGCTCCACTTCTGCACTGGATCCCAGTAGCTTCCTGGGCTGAGAGCTTGGCGTGTGGTACTCTGGCTGACCCCTGGGCCAGAACTAATAGTGGTTTAACCTTTAGGCAGGAGCTGACCCTGAGGTCCAGCTGAGTCCCCCAGAGGATGCACACCAGCGACTTGAGAGGATCTTCACAGCTTCTGTAATGCCACCTCTCGTGTGTGGGGTTCCCAATCCCTGGCCCTCTTCTTCCCAAGACTGGTGGCTGGACTGTGTGTGTGGGTGCATGCCAGTGTGTGTGTGTTGGAAGGGAACCCTATGGCTGTCCATGAGCCCTCACTGACAGTCCAGACAGACTAGTACCTGGTCCATGGAGGGGGCCCTTCATGGCTGAGATCTAGTCCCCTTCTCTAGCCCTGGTCTCCTACTTTGAGGACACTCATTAGTGTTAGGGCCTGGTGTATGACAAGGCAGGATTTTGATGTCTGGTGTCTAGACCCATGTGGATATTAACCTACACCCCCCCCGGGCTCCCCGAGACAGGGTTTCTCTGTGTAACCGTTCTAGCTGTTTTAGAACTCTCTTTGTAGACCAAGCTAGCCTCGAACTCACAGAGATCCTCCTGCCTCTGAATCGCAAGTGCTGGGATTAAAGGCGTGCGCCACCACTGCCCGGCTCCTTTCTCATTTCTAATGAGCAGTGCCCAAGGCTTGCCTGGCTCTCATTTTCGCCAGAAAGGCTTTGGAGGGCTTTAAGTAGCCAGACTGTAATGTAGGGGTCAAGGCTGACTCAGGGGTTGGGCAGGTGACAGGTAGCCCGATGGTTGGAACTGGGTGAAATGACGCCTCTGCTTGCCATGTGGTGCAGTGGGGGTTGAGGAAGGTGCCTTAGACTTAGCCTGTCAGTTCCCTTGTACTAGCTCTGAAATGTAGCCCTTGGCATGGAGAGTGGCATCCCAGGGCATCTGTTTAGAGAGGCAGGACAGCATTATTTTGGTGTCTAGTAGCCATAGGGAGGCTGGTGCCCTGGAGGATCCTAGGGGGGCCCCATTCTTGGGTGTTGTGAGGTGGCCTGACCCTCCAGGGCCACGGAGGAGGGAGTCTAATCAGGAGAGACAGGCTGAAGACAGAGTGACCACAGACGTTTGTGTGCCACAAGGAATGGCCCGCAAGAGCTTTCCTTCCCTAGGGCTGATGATAACAAGAGCCTCTCCTCACTTTGCCTACCCCAGTCCTGGGCAAGTGCTGGCTCACTGGTCTTGGGGAGCTCTAGAGGGCACCTGCAGTAGTCTCTACCTGTCTTCACCTTTCTCTCTCTTTCTCTTTGCTTGCTGCTGGTAGCTGGACCCCGAGGCCGTCTCTCCCTGCCCACAGCCAGGTAGGGTGCTCCTGCCCCACTCAGGAGCCCTCTGCTTTCTCCGGTGACAACCCAGCATCCCCACCTTGCACCTGGGTTGGCGTCTGTGCTCGGGCCTCCTGCTGGAGTGTAAGGCCTCTTTCCCTCCAGGTTCCCACTTTGTGTTAGGGGAGCCAGGGGAGCTGAGATGGTGTACCTGTGGCCCCCGGGGAGCACCGTAGCCCCCAGGGAGTACCTGTGGCCCCGGGGAGCACCTGTGGCCCTCGGGGAGCACCGTGGCCCAGCTTTGCCTCTCAGCCACGGGAGCCCAGGAATTGCTATCCTGATCATTCTGGGTAGGAAAGAACCAAAAAGACCTTCCTTCCTCACCTTAGCCCCAGCCTAAAGATAAGATGGCCTCTGTCTCCACCTCCTGGCCAGTGTGAGACACTTGTTCTCACATAGGCCATGACACTGTGATGTCACTCAAACATGACCATAAGACATGCTCACCCAGGACAAAAGTTTCACTTGCTGCATGTGATTTGAAAAACACAAAACATGTTCTGGAGAGATGGCTCAGCTGTTAAGAGCACTGGCTGCTCTTCTAAAGGACCCAGGTTCAGTTTCCAGCACCCACATGGCAGCTCATAACTCTCTGTAACTCCAGTTCCTGGGGATCCGACACCCTCACACAGACATACATGCAGGCAGAACACCAATGCACACAAAATACAAATAAATAACTTTAAAAAAAAACACACAAACCGCTGGTGACTTATCTTTTGAGACAGAGTCTGTGTAGTCCTGGCTGTTCTAAACCTCACTATATAGACCAGGTTGGCCTCGAAACTCACAGTGATCCTCCTGCCTCTGCCTCCTGAATGCTGGGATTAAAGGCATGCACCAACATTCCCTTCAAATACTAAAAGATAAAACCCCAGTATGTTAAAATTTTATCACTTAGACAAATCAAAGCACTAGCAGCTTTGCTCCGATCAGCCTAGTGACCTCCCTCCTTCTCAAAGCTAAGACATGTGGCGCGGACTATCCAGTATTTCTACTTACCTCTTCTTGCCATTTTCTGTCCCTCACTAAGGGCTCAGTGTCACAGGGTGGTGTCTCCGCCTCACTTTAGGGTTTCATGAGAAAGGGACACACCTAGGGTAAGAATCTGGGGTGTTATCAGCTGGGGAGAGTGTTGGAGCCAGTGCCAGCCTGAGGTTTCGTCTGCTTCTGTGGTGGCCAGCCTCCCTCAGGGGGCTGTGATATTGATGACATTTTGCCCACATGCCGCTAAGGAGCCGGAAAACTATGGTAGCCATGTCCCAGTGCCTCTGGTGCTACGGTTTCCTAATTCAAGTGTTATTATTAGAGTGCCTATGAATGCCTATTTTGATTGGTGACCTCTGCCCTGGCGGGCGGGGGGGGGGCTTGGGGGGCTTCCCAGTCTTTTCATGTCCACTTCTGTGCTTTCTATATCAGTGCTGTTGCCTCGCCCATGCCGCCCTGTGCCCTCATGTGATGTTAACATGCCCACTAGGTTTGTGCAGCTACTGTCTTCCAAGTAGGGGCCCCTATCGACTGTGACTTGGAAGAGCAGGGCACTATCCCCTCGCCCACACGGAACATCTTTAGGCTAGAGCCTAGGACCTCTTATTACTCCATAATGCAGACCCCTAGGGTGCAGGAAATGGCTCTTTCCAGCTTAGGGGAGGAGGCCTTGTCCCAGACATGGAGTTCAGGGCTCCGGTGAGTCAGGGTGCAGCTCTCACAGGCTCCCAGGCTGGATGCGCTAGCGCAGCTGGAGCCTGGTGTCTTGCTTTCCTGCAGCTGGTTCTCTGTTGGCAACAAAGCTCCCTGTGTCCCTGGACCCTCAAAGTTGGTATAATCCCTGATGTCATTGTCTTTGTCCTCAGAACTCCTGGCTTCCTACCCTCCTTTCCCGACCCCTCTCACTCCCGTGTCCCATGTCTCCCACCTAAGTTTCCACGCACCCAGCGCCTCGACTTGTAGCCCCTTCCTCCCCTGTTTTTGTTTTTGGGTTTTTTTTTTCTCCCCACTCCTGTTGTCCCTGTCTCCTTGTCTTTTAAAGCAATGCCCGTTTATTCCTCCCTTCCCTCCACAGGCCAGGACGGAAGAGCAGATTGCTGCTGAGGAGGCCTGGTATGAGACCGAGAAGGTGTGGCTGGTCCATAAGGATGGGTTCTCCTTAGGTGAGTCTTTGGAGTATAGACACTGGGGCTTGACTCAGGGCTGACAAAGGGGGGGATGCCTCTACTCCTGGCTGAGGCCCGGCAGTGAGCAAAGAGTGGCTGATGAGCCACCCGGGGAGGAAGCCAGGACCAAGAAAGTCCAAGGAGAGCAGTAGAACTTCCCAGAACCAAGTCCAACCCATCCCTGCTCTGCAGCTAGCCAGCTCAAGTCGGAGGAGCTCAGCCTACCTGAGGGGAAGGTGCGTGTCAAACTAGACCACGATGGAGCCATCCTGGACGTGGACGAAGAGGACGTGGAGAAGGTTGGCAGGGGGCTGCTGGTGAGGGAGGACGCGGGCAGGGCAGGCCTGTCCCTGCGGGATGGAGGTGGGAGCTGCTACGTCTTCATTGTCTCCCCAGGCGAATGCTCCCTCCTGTGACCGCCTGGAAGACCTGGCCTCCCTGGTGTATCTCAACGAGTCCAGCGCCCTGCACACACTACGCCAGCGCTATGGGGCTAGCCTGCTACACACCTATGCCGGCCCCAGCCTGCTGGTCCTCAGCCCCCGAGGGGCCCCTGCTGTGTATTCAGAGAAGGTGTGTCTCCCTCTGGACCCACCCGCCTGCCCGCCCCACCTGACTTTTTCTGCCCCTCTGCTCTTTCTCTTTGGTGTCCACTGGCTTCCTGGTGACTCTCACCGTTGACCTTGGGAAGAGGAGTCAGAGGGTGGGGACAGAAGGCCATCCTGCAGTCTCTAATAGAGTCGGCGGCGGGCATCTGCATTTCCGTGCCTGGCCTTGCCCCTCCCCCAAGATACCTGGCCATCTGCAGAGTGACGTTACAGAGATAAGCAAGCCCTAGAGGTTAGGACTAAGTGGCTTTAGTTCTAAGGGCCTCCTTCTCCCCTCTGTGCCTCTGCCACTCAAGGTGTTACACATGTTCAAGGGGTGTCGGAGGGAGGACATGGCACCCCACATCTACGCCGTGGCCCAAACTGCATATAGGGCAATGTTGATGAGCCGCCAGGACCAGTCCATTGTCCTTTTGGGCAGCAGCGGCAGCGGCAAGACCACCAGCTTTCAGCATTTGGTGCAGTATCTGGCTACTATCGCTGGTACCAGTGGGAGCAAGGTGTTTTCTGGTGAGTCAGGGCAGCAGGGGAAACAGGCATGGGGTTGGGTGGGGTACGGGGGAAGGAGAATGGCTCCCCTAGATGCTGCCTCTTCCCCCACCCCCACTCCTTGAACTCCCCAACCCCAGTCTCTGGATGGCTGTTGTCTGGGACATCCTGGAGCCAGGGGCTTGTGGGGTAAGCTGTCCCTGGTTTTCCTGATGTTCCCTGGGCCTGTGCTCTGCAGTGGAGAAGTGGCAGGCCCTGTCCACCCTCCTGGAAGCCTTTGGAAACAGCCCGACCATCATGAACAGCAGTGCCACCCGCTTCTCTCAGATCCTCTCCCTGGACTTTGACCAAGCTGGCCAGGTGGCCTCGGCCTCCATTCAGGTAACGGGCATTGCCTGGGCCCAGGGAGCAAAGCTGAAGGCCTGGTTTCATGCCCTGGGAGTCATCCTCTCTGGTGTCCCATTAACCTGGGATTCTGCCCTGATGCAATGGAGGCCATGACATCATAGGCTGGTCTGGCCTGTGCTGGCCCCACTCTGCCCTCCAGGCCACTGCCCATCACCCCTCCCCTTCCCCATCCTGCTGCCAGGAACCCCACCCCATGCTGCCCACTTTCTGAGACGTCAGGGACTTAGGACTTCCTCCCAGGTTAGTGCTATAACACGTGGCAATAAAGTTAGGCCCAGGCACACTGATCTTCTCCCACGCTCAGTAGAATTTCTTTCTTTTTTTTTTTAAATTACATTTATTCATTTGTGTGTGTGTGTGTCTGTGAGTATGCACATACACCGGCACACCATGACACATGTGTGGGGATCAGTTATTTTCTTTTCTTTCTTTCTTTCTTTTTTTTTTTTTATTATTGGGATCAGTTATTTTCTTCCATCATCTGGGTCCTGGAGATCAAGTCCAACTTGTTAGGCTCAGTGGCAAGCATTTTTGTCTGCTAAGCCATCTTGCCATGCCCTAAATGAAGTTTTCTGCCAGAAGCATCCATCACTCTGGGGGGGGGAAGGCAGGGGGGCGTGTTTCCTGGGAGCCAGGCATGGTAGTTGCCTACCCCTCCCTTAATTCCAGGAGCCGGGACATTTTTTCTTTTTCCTGGCTTTGGCTGCTACTTTTCTGATCTTGGAGTGAGGTGGTAGGTGGTTGAGCAGTTGGGAATAGGATACCCCAGGGGCCTCTGGGCTTGTATGTCAGGGGTGGGAGGAGTGTGACCCTTCTTCCTGCTGCACCACAGACGATGCTTTTGGAGAAGCTGCGTGTGGCCCGGCGCCCAGCCGGCGAGGCCACTTTCAACGTCTTCTACTACCTGCTGGCCTGTGGGGATGGTACCCTCAGGTGAGATGGGATGGGGGCCGTGCTGATGGGGCTCTGGTCTCCATCCCAGCCAGTGGCTAGGGTTTTGGTCCTTGCCACCTTCTGGCCTACTATGCCTGTGTCCATTACCCGCTGCACACTGGCTCCATCTGGGCCCTGGGGTTGGTGAGATGGTAGAGACTCAGGTCTTGCCATTTAGGAATCACTTGGTTCTAAATCTTGGGGTCATGCGGTATGAAGGGGACACACCTAGCCCCTCGGTGTTCAGTGGTCTCTGGGTCCGGGAAAGAAGCGCACCTGGACGCAGGTGGTAGATGACGCGCATGCAGTCGCACAGCTGCTGAAAGCTGAGCTGGTCTGGAAGGCGAGCTTTCTCCAGCACCGTCCAGCTAGCCCTCCGCCGCGGCACGTCAGATGCCTCTACCATGTTCTTGCATCTAATGCCTTCAGACTGGCTCCCTGCTCCAGGCCAAGCAGGCGGCTCCGTTCCCTGCAGCAGATGTGCCCTTCAGACAGGCTCCTGGCTCCTCTGTGGCCGGGTTCTGGCCGTGGGCGGGGGAGAGGGGGTCGTGACGGGCAAATGGACTGCACAGTCACTCCTGAGAGAGACCGAACCTCACGCCGGTGCCGCATTTGTCCTCCTAGGACAGAGCTCCACCTGAACCACTTGGCAGAGAACAACGTGTTTGGCATCGTGCCCCTGGCCAAGGTGAGAGCCGTCCCGTGAGGACTGAGTTGGTCGGCCTGGGGCTAGCCTGGCGCTGCACCCCTAGGAGGTGCAGTGGGATGGGGAATGCTGGAAGGGAAGCCGGCTGAGGATCAGAGCCGGCATCTCTGTCTGCCCTCCAGCCTGAGGAGAAGCAGAAAGCTGCTCAGCAGTTCAGCAAACTACAGACAGCCATGAAGGTGTTGGCCATCTCCCCCGAGGAACAGAAGGCCTGCTGGCTCATCCTGGCTTCCATCTACCACCTGGGGGCTGCTGGAGCTACCAAAGGTAATGGATGGGCAGCCTGTCCCATTACCCAGAATGCCTTGGAGGTCTCTCCCCATTTGTGTGGTTTGTTCTTGTCCTCCATACTCAGAAGGTTGTTACTGACAACCTCCACCCCCTGCCCCCGCTCCCTGCCCCCGCCCTCAGTCACACACACACACACACACACACTCACACACACACACATGCGCGCGCGCACACATACACACACACACGTACTTGGACTTGTGCCCTGTCTCGCATCAGGGCAGGCTAGAGAAACATCTCTGGCTCCGATTGCCTGAGGCTTGGCCTTAGCTGTCAAGGCAGAGAGGACAGTGAGGAGTGAGTGGGTGGCCCGGGTGTGGGGTTGAGGGATGGAAGGGGTACTCCCGTGGGGTGGCGGGGCGGCGAGTGACTCTTCTTCTTATTCCCTTCCTGATAGAGGCCCTTGAGGAACAAGCCGGTAACTGACCTTGGGGTGTAGGGACCTGCTTGACTGTCTTGGTGCTTCCCTGGGCTTCTGGGCTCTGGGCTCATACTCCTGACATGGAGAACTGGTCTCAGGAGAAGCCCTGAGCTGAGGGTGGAAGAGGAGCTTGATGGCTGTGGGACTTCTTAGAGGCCCCCATAAAATATCAGGTTTTTTTCCTTCCCATTTTGCACCCGGAACCTGGGGCTTCCTGAGACCAGTTTCCTCCTCATCTTCCCACCCACTGGTCTGGTAGTTGCTGCTCTTTCTCCTGCATGTCAGAGTGGAGGCCACTAGGGGGCAGCAGGCACCTGGTGATGGGTGGACTGGGCTTCCGCACTCGGGATCCATGCTTGTGAGGGCTGGGGTGCAACCTGTTCTCTTTCTTGAGTATGGCCCTGAAGGGCCACGATTGTAGCAGCTCTTCATCCCTTTCCTTCCTGCCTTGCGAAAAGGGGGTGCTGGCTCCAGACAGCACTCCTGGCTTTTGCGCTGTCTTCTTGGAGATGTGAGGACGTGAGGGCTGCTTAGCAGGAGTTGGGAAGCCGTCGGTGGTGGTTGTGGGTGCATGCAGGAAACAAGTGGGTATCTGGGTTGAAGAGGTGACCTTCAGACTGTTGGGGAGGAGGGTGTGAGGGCGTGCGGTTGTGTCCTGAGAAAAGGTCTTGCACTCCGAGGAATCAGGCCCAGGTTTCCTCCGACCCTTCTCAGTTGTGACTGCAGATGGGATGCTCTGGAGTGTTGAGGAGCTGCATTCTCTCCTCAGAGTTTCTAGTATTTCACAGGTGTGTGTGTGTGTGTGTGTGTGTGTGTGTGTGTGTGTGTGTGTGTGTGATGTGTGTGGTGTGGGGGGTGGTGTGTGTGCTGTGTGGGGTGTGTGTGTGTATGTGTGGGGTGTGTGTGTGTATGGTGTGTGTGGTGTGTGGTGCATGTGTAGTAAATAGTGTGTAATGTGTAGTGTGTGTGTGCATGTGCACACACGCATGTGCCCACACATGCGTGTATGTAGTATACATAAGCACCCGTATGTATAATAGGACGTCTGTGGGTCTCTCTTTCTGTCAGTTACTGACATCCACAAACACATTCCTTTGAGACTGTGCACTTCTGTATCTCAGAGCCAGATACGATCATGCTGTCTTGCCTGCTCATCTTCATAAACCCCCTACCTCCCACAGTCCCTCACGGAGAGCCTGGCGGGCTCAGCTGATGACTGTTTGCTAACACGCTGTTTTTCTTTGCATGCTGCATGCTGGTCCTTTGCCTTACAGAAGCCGCTGAAGGTAAAAACCTTGTTTCTTGTTAGCTTTCCCTAATTGCTGTGATTAGATACATGTTGGCTCAGGCGCATATGTCTGTGTGGGCTGTTCCCTTTCTCCTGCGGCTCTGTTGCCTCGCCACAGTTGAGCCATTAAGGTGTCCATGGTCTCCCTTTGGGTAGGGCTGGGGGTGGGGCTATCTTAATGTATCCAGAGAAAGGACGGGTGCAGTTGCTGTCTCTTGCTAAAACCCCTGCAGACACATAGGGCCCCAGTCCTCCTGCTGCCTGGGCCTCCTCATCCTCTGACCCTGTCCTCACCCAACTCAAGCTGGACGCCCCTGGACACAAGGGATTTTGCAACTGATTGTGTGCCCTCTAGTGGTAGCCTGTGGAATTAGTGTTTCTTTTAGTACAGGCCTCTTTCCACCTTTAAGGGACTCTGGAAGAGCTGGCAGCTGCTGGCTATTCTGTTCCCATGCCATGCTCAAGTGGTGTTAGGAGGGCTGTCTTTGGCCTCCGGAAGATGCCAACTCCCCCATTCTATGGGGTGAGGGTGCACCAAAAGTCACAGCGGTCTTCAGTTGTCCTCAGGAGAACCAAAAGTGCTGGGTCTTTTTTTTTCTCCCCTACCCCACAGCTGGACGTAAGCAGTTTGCCCGCCACGAGTGGGCCCAGAAGGCCGCATACCTGCTGGGCTGCAGCTTGGAAGAACTCTCCTCAGCTATCTTCAAGCACCAGCTAAAAGGTGGCACCCTGCAGCGGTCCACCTCCTTCCGTCAGGGCCCCGAGGAGAGCGGCCTGGGAGAGGGTACAGTTCCCTGGGGCCCCTTGGCTGAGGCGTGGGATTGGAAGGCCTTGTCTGGGACTTGTTGCCATCCTGGAGGGGGCGGGGGATGACCAGAGTTAACAGATGCTTCCGGTAGGGCAGCCCGGGGACTCCATGCTGACTGTGGGTGGAAGGCATTCCTGGGCAGATGGGGTGGTCCCACGAACGAAGCAAGCGAAGCAAGCATGGTCATCTGCTCCTCTCATCCCCCAGGCACCAAACTGAGTGCTCTGGAGTGCTTAGAGGGCATGGCATCTGGCCTCTACAGCGAGCTCTTTACTCTCCTCATCTCCCTGGTGAACAGGTAAGTGCCGAGTATAACCCAGAGCCCCCCCCCCCCCAACCCCCCGGAACTTTCTGCTTTAGTAGCAGTGTGGTTGATGCTTACTTATGTGGTGGTAGTCAGGGCTGTCCTCTACCAGCAGAGGACTCACTGTCCCTGTAAGCCAGGTGAGAACCCTGAGAAGTACATGGGCAGGGAAAGGGGTAGGCCACATGCGGGAGTCGAGGGGTGGGGCAGAGAAGTGGGGCCCACTGTGTGGTGGGGCCCCGGCCCAGCTCTGACCCCAGGCTCTTCCCGGCTAAGGGCTCTCAAGTCTAGCCAGCACTCGCTCTGCTCCGTGATGATTGTGGATACGCCAGGGTCCCAGAACCCTGAGTGGGGCGGGTCAGCCCGGGGAGCCTCCTTTGAGGAGCTGTGCCACAACTACGCCCAGGACAGGCTGCAGAGGCTGTTCCACGAGCGCGCCTTCCTGCAGGAGTTGGAGAGATACAAGGAGGTAGGTAGCTGCCGGGCGGGCGGGCGGGCACCTGAGCCCTACTCCACCTCTCGCTGCCGGGCGGGCGGGCAGTCACCACCTGAGCCCTACTCCACCTCTCGCTGCCGGGCGGGCGGGCGGGCAGTCACCACCTGAGCCCTACTCCACCTCTCGCTGCCGGGCGGGCGGGCGGGCAGTCACCACCTGAGCCCTACTCCACCTCTCGCTGCCGGGCGGGCGGGCGGGCGGGCGGGCAGTCACCACCTGAGCCCTACTCCACCTCTCGCTGCCGGGCGGGCGGGCAGTCACCACCTGAGCCCTACTCCACCTCTCCTTCGGACAGGGCCTCTGCCCGCTCTCTCCGCACCCCCTCATTTCTTCCCTCTCTCTTTTGGAGCGAGATTTTTTTTTGTCCTGGTCCTTAGATGCTGTGTCTTTTCTTTGTGGACAGTCTGTACTCCAGGAAGCTGAAGGCATATTCAGCGCCCCAGGGAGGTCTCCTTGGTGCCACTTTATGCGTTCCCAGGCCCCACCCCCTTTCCAGTCTTTGAATTGCCACTGTGCAGCACCCGCCTCAAGGTGGACCTGGGTGCCTTTTCTCCCAGATCCCTGTCCCAGGTCTTTTAGAATCTAAGATGGTGGCTGGCTATTGAGCCCTTCCCTTAAAGAGGTCTCTAGGATGTGAGTCCTGGGATTCTTCCTCCTGCACATGAGGATATTTGTCTTGGATGAGAGAGGACCCCAGAGGGAGGGATGTGACTTTGTCTTCATGATTTTTAAGGATGATTGTGTGAAATGGAGAGAAGGCTGGCTTATTCTGTGTCGTCTAATCAACGGATGTGGATAGCAGCGGAGTGTGACTGCGCTTTAGTATAAAGAGAGATTAGGAGAATTTTAGCTGTCAGGAAATACTGAGTATTACCTTGGGAGGTAATGAGCAGTTTGTCCTTTTAGCTAGTTTAGGGGACTCCTGCATAGAGACGAGGCTTTGGGTTTGCTGACTCCAGAGGCCCTTTGTAGCCCACTCCCATGGGTGCACCCCTTCCTAGCCCACTCCCGTGGGTGCGCACCCTTCGTAGCCCCGTGGGCATTACTGTTGCACCTTCTTTCCTAGGAGAACATCGAACTGGCATTTGATGACTTGGAGCCAGCCACAGATGACTCCGTGGCCGCTGTGGACCAGGCTTCCCACCAGCCCCTGGTATGGAATATCAGGGAAGCCTGGGCTAGCCTCGACTCTTTCCCACTCCTCCGCATCTGGTAGATAGAGCCCTCCCAACCGAGCTGCTGCTGGGGCTGCCACTGTGGGCTGAGGATGGGTCACGCCCTCATAGCATGCACTACACAACTACTGGGCGCGCTCTCCCCTTCAGCACTCAGTCTGGCTGGGAAGGTGGCACACTCTCCTGCCTAGTGCCATTGGCAACCATAATCCAGAGCCCCAGCCAAACAAGGAAATTACTCTCCTCTCTTGCTACATGAGGCTCTGACCCTGTCCTGAGTCTGACTGAGCCCTCAGTGTACCTGCCCCAAGCCCCGATGTCTGCTGCTGTGGGGGTAGGGGTAGGAGTGGAGTAGGAGTGTTGGGGGAGTGTGGGAGGGGGCCTGAGAACCCAAATCCAGAGAACACAATCATTTCCTCCTCCTGTTGCAAGGGGAAGACAGATGCAGTCTACCAGGGCCTGGGTGAGGAGGCAGCAGCACCCTGAAACAGGGAAAACAGTGTCAAATTTTAAAATGCCCCTAGGGGGAAACGACAGGATATGAGTCCTCACCCCACAACCTTGGGGACAAGCTGTCACCTTTTATACCAGATTCTTGGACATCTGGTTGCCTGTGGCACTGGCTGCCCTAATGAGTCCTTGGCGCTTGGTGATCGTCTTCAGCTTGGGGATTTGCAGGCTGTACAGGGTTTTTGGAGAGTGATGGTTTTGCTGGTCAGCGGAGTTCTTGATCTGCGCCTGCTCTCCCTGTTTCCCTGCTGTGGGCCCTGCTGGGCTCGCACAGGCTTGGGCAACAAAGGCTTACAGTACTGGAGGCTCTGCAGGGAAGCCGGTGTTTCGGCTCCTGACACCTGACCTCCCGTGGTGGCCTCCCTGGAGAGCCTTTGCCAGCTTCAGGTGGGAGGAAGTTGTCCTGGCATCTCCTGAGCAGCAGGGGGCAGACATGCGTTAGGCTGCAAGCCAGTACTTCTCTCTCTTAGGTTTCTGTTTGATGGCTCTGGGGAGCAGGTCTCCAGTGCCACCTACCATGTCACTCCTTCCTACCTTCAATCTCCAGCTACTGTCACCACCCACTTGGTCCTCAGCCTGATGGGAGTCATACCGACTCCCTTCTCTGGGGAAAAGACATAGGCAGCAGATCAAAGAGAGGGGAAACAGCACTTTTCTTATTTTTCTTGTCTGCCAGGCTCTAAAAGCCAAGCAAGAATGGAGTGTGGGTAGTTCTTCCTGCCTATGGAAGACAAGGGAGATGCAGAGACACAGCAAAGGCACCTCCAGGCCAGATGTAGCCACAGCCTAGTTTATTTGGTCTCCATGGGATATTGAGAAGCAGAATTCTGCCCTCTCTTGAAGAAGCCAGAGGCGTAGAGGCCAGGGGGTAGCTCGCTGGGTAAAGCTCTTGCTGAGTAAGGGTGAGGATGAGGAGGATGAGGACTCTCTCAGGAGGCCGAGACAGGGGAGCTGGCTAGACAGACTAGGCAAATTCAAGCCATCTGTCTCCACCTTATACACGTTATACAAGTTCAGTGCATAAGGTGGTGACATGCTGAGCAAGATACCCGACATGAGCCTCTGCCCTCCACATGCATGTGTACACACGTGTATACACACATGAGAGGGAGAGGGGAGGGTGGGTGGGCGGGGAGGGTGAGGGGAGGGGGGCGGGGAGGGGAGGTGAGGGGGCAGGGAGGGAGGGGAGGGGGGGGGGGGGGCGGGGAGGGGGGGGGGGTGAGGGGCGGGAGGTGAGGGGTGAGGGGGGAGGGGGAGGGAGGGTGGGAGGGAGTGAGGGGCGGGAGGGTGAGGGGAGGTTGGGGGGGGGCAGGGAGGATGAGAATGAATATTTGCCAACACTCACTAGTTGCCTGGTTTTCCAGGATAAGTGGCAGTCAGTCATTCCCTTACGATGGGGACACATCCTGCTGTCCCCCACTCTGCTTCTGTTAGCCACTCCCTCCATACAGAGTCACCCCCCTCAGGGGTTTGGCCAGCAGTGGTCTGGGCGCTCTCTGGGTTCTTCCTGTGAGGGCCAATGTTAACCCCACAGCCATCGTTCATTAAGAGCCTTCTTTTAAGCTTGGGTGACACACGCCTTTAATCCCAACGCTCTGGAGGTAGAGTCAGATCGGCCTCTGTGGGTTTGAGGCCACACTGCTCCACACAGTTAGACCCCAATTCAAAATAAATAAGCGGCGAAAGGCCTCCCTTGAGCTTTGGCCGCGTACAGACTTACAGACATCAGTCGTCCCACCGAGTCTGCCGGGGAGTGAGGGCAGTATGGGGCTGGCCTTGCTCCAGTGCTCTCTGGGGAGATGAGGATTGAGGAGAAGCTCTGAGTATGGGCGCACATCAGTCTTTGGACCCAAAGCCCCAGCAATCCTTTGTGGTGGGTTCTTAGCATTCTTTCTCAGCTCTTTCCCGTCCATCCCCTGTCTATGCCCATGTCTTCCACGAGGTGTCAGCAGTGAGCAGTCAGAGGCATACTCTTCAAATTCAAGCAAATCTGATTATAGCTGTTAACAGTGCTTGGCTGGGAGGGGGCTGCTCCTTTTGCACAGCTCCACGCGGCTAAGCTGGATCTTTGCCCTGGTCCGCAGGTTCGCTCACTGGCTCATGCTGATGAGGCAAGGGGACTACTGTGGCTCCTGGAAGAGGAGGCACTGGTGCCAGGTGCCACTGAGGATGCCCTCCTCGACCGTCTTTTCTCCTATTATGGGCCCCAGGAAGGTGACAAAAAAGGTGCGTGGTGCCTGGAGGACAGCCCTTCTGCTTTGGAGAAGCCAGGTGGCACTCTCTAGCTGTGCCCTGAAATTCTGAACTTTGCTTCACGTACCCTCAGGCCAGAGTCCAGTTCTACGAAGTAGCAAACCAAGGCATTTTCTCCTGGGCCACAGCCACGGTACCAACTGGGTGGAGTACAATGTGGCCGGCTGGCTGAACTACACCAAGCAGAACCCAGCCACCCAGAATGCACCCCGGCTCCTGCAGGATTCCCAGAAGTAAGGCCATCTTATACCCTGTCCCCACAACTGTTTTCTGGGTTCCCTTCCTCTGGTATGTGCCAGAGTCCCATCACCAGCAAGGCAGATAAGCCCCCAGTCCCTGAGAGACAGCAGTCAAGGCCACGTGGGCTTGTTGGACATAGGAATGGCCTGCAGAAATAGAGACAAGAGACGTACGGTTAGAGGGTCTCGGTCTGAATGGCACCCTCACACTCTTCAGAGAAAGCAGAAACAACACAGTCAGCAGACTTGGTGGCACACACCTACAACCTCAGCACTCAGAAACTAGTAGCAAGGGAGTCAGAAGTTCAAGGTTACCCTTGGCTATGTTTTTAAAAGATTTTTTTTTTGTTGTTGTTTTGTTTTGTTTTTTGAGACAGGGTTTCTCTGTGCAGCCTTGGCCATCCTGGACTCACTTTGTAGACCAGGCCTGGCCTCGAACTCACAGCGATCCGCCTGCCTCTGCCTCCCGAGTGCTGGGATTAAAGGCGTGCGCCGCCACGCCCGGCGAGATTTTATTTTTTTAAATTATGTGTATTGTGAGGTGAGGGGATGGGCACGTGAGTGCAGGTACCTTTGGAGGCCAGAAGAGGGCATCAGACACCCTGGAGCTGGAGTTACCAGGTGGCTGTGAGCCACCTGAGATAGGTGCTGGGGACTGACCTTGAGTCCTCCGCAAGAGCAGTCAGCACTCTGAGCTGCTGAGCGGCCTTTTCAGACCCCCTCAACAAAAATTTAAAAACTAAAAAATAAATAAATAAATAAATAAACAATTATTTTCAAACCTAGAAACCACTGAGCAGTGATGGCGCACGCCTTTAATCCCAGCACTCAGGAGGCAGAGGCAAGCAGATCTCTGTGAGTTTGTGGCCAGCCTGGACGGCCAGGGCTACACAGAGAAACCTTGTCTCAAAAAAAAAAAAAAAAAAAAAGTAGTTAAAACCTAGAAATCACATAAGCCTTGTCCTCCATTCATTTATGTCATAGATTTTTAGTTACTCCCTCTGAAGAGAGGGATTTATAGAGGCTGGGAAGTTAGCAGTGAAGACAGCACACACCCTTGCCTTGTGGAAGTGAGATAATAAATAAGAGATGAAATGCATAGATTAATTATAGAGTGAACGGTCTACTCTTTCTGCCCTCACTGGTGAGGAAGAGGAGAGGACTGCCCCCACTGCCCAATCCTTGCCTGCATGGTCTCGGTCTGTCTTGGGTTTTCTCTTCCAGTTTTGCTGTAGGCTATGGGGCATACCGCCCCAGCAAAGATGGCCCGAGTTTCTGTCCACAGCCATATTGCCTGTGTGTTGGGGCGGAGGGTACCTAAGGAACTGGGGTAAATGGGAGCACAGCCTCTGTTGCCCTGTGGTTGTAATTCCTTTTCTGGTCTTGCCTCCTCCTGCAGGAAGATCATCAGCAACCTGTTTCTGGGCCGCGCAGGCAGTGCCACGGTGCTCTCAGGATCCATTGCAGGCCTGGAAGGTGGCTCCCAGCTGGCCTTGCGCCGGGCGACTAGCATGAGGAAAACCTTTACCACGGGCATGGCCGCTGTCAAGAAGAAGTCGCTGTGCATACAGATTAAGCTACAAGTGGTGAGTGTCCAGCAAGGTCCCAGGTTTGTTCTTTCTGGCAGGTGGGCACTCATAGCCTCGGTGCTCACTCAGATCCACCTGCTTTCACCACGGCTGGTAGGGATGGTAGTTGCCTTTTTTTTTTTTTTTTTTTTTTTTTTTTTTTTTCGAGGCAGGGTTTCTCTGTGTAGCCTTGACTGACCAGGCTGGCCTCGAACTCACAGCGATCTGCCTGCCTCTGCCTCCCAAGTGCTGGGATTAAAGGCGTGCGCCACTACCACCCGGCTGGTAGTTGCCTTTTTTAGTGCTGTTGGTATGACTGGCCAGCCAGGCCTGAGGAGGGCAGCGATGTGCAGGCTTAGCAATGTCCTAGTAGGTGGGACCAGTTGCTCTCCTGTGAGTGAGATGCTAGTTTCCTAGGGTCAGAGCACTAAGGGTGGTCCCTTTCCCTTTGTCAGGATGCCCTCGTTGACACCATCAAGAGGTCCAAGATGCATTTTGTGCACTGTTTCCTGCCTGTGGCTGAGGGCTGGCCCGGGGAGCCCCGATCTGCCTCTTCCCGCCGAGTTAGCAGCAGCAGTGAGCTGGACCTGCCCCCGGGGGACCCCTGTGAGGCTGGGCTGCTCCAACTGGATGTGTCCCTGCTCCGTGCCCAGCTTCGGGGATCCCGCCTGCTTGATGCAATGCGCATGTACCGCCAAGGTGAGGCATCTTCCCTCTCATCCAAACCTGGTGCTCTTTCCCGGAGCTGGTCCCATCCTGCCCTGCTGCTGTCCTGTCTAGGGACTGGCTTGAGGTCCCTCCTTCCTTCTGAAGGCTCTTTCTTCTTACTATTCCCAGCCCAATCTGTTGCTTTATTCTTGTCTACCTTGGGACTGCTCTTTTCCCCCTCTCCCTTTCGGCATTCAAGTCCTATGTGTGCGCATGCGCCGCGCACACGCCATCCCATGGCTCCCCTTGCCCGTCGTCACTGGCGTGGGCAGGTCAGCTCTGCCCCGTAGCAACAGATAGAAGACTCAGTGCCCTTTCGCACCATCTGCCCAAGGGGAAAACAGGTGCTAAATCTCTTGGAAGTACTTAAAATTCCCAAGAAAGGTCAGGTAGATCCTTTTAATGGACCCAGCTCCAGGAGCAGACAAGGATGACAGTAGTAGCAGTTGCCGTCTATGCAGTATTTATGGCTCGCCAGGTGCTATTCTCAGCTTGTTCACACATTTTTTTTTTTTTTTTGGTTTTTCGAGACAGGGTTTCTCTATGCAGCCCTGGCTGTTCTGGACTCACTTTGTAGACCAGGCTGGCCTCGAACTCACAGCGATCCACCTGCCTCTGCCTCCCAAGTGCTGGGATTAAAGGCGTGAGCCACCATGTTAATTTGCAGCAGGCATTATAAAGTGGTAACTAGTGTCCCCAAGTAAGGAGGCAAGGCTCTGAGAGAGAGGCTAAGCAACGCGCCCAGGGTCACCCAGTGGCAAGAGTGGATTCCAGCCAGGCAGGCTGCCTCCTCCAGCCCCTCAGGCAGAGAAGTTAGGAACTGCCAGGTTTCTGCTCTTTTTTTTCCCCTCCCCCCTCCCCCACCTAGACATGCAGGCTGGGTCCCATCCACCGGCAGACAGGTCCCTTGAGGCGTCCCCATGGGCACCCTCACTTTTCTTCAGCAGCAAAAGCCAGGAAGCAGGCTCCCTACCCTGTCCTAAATAAATCATCGATCTGTCCCCACGTCTTGATATGGAGTTGGTGTTTATTATTTCAAAACCAGATTGTTACCGCTCTGAACCAAAATCAATGTGCTTTACTCAAACAAGCGGATCGATGAGGCCAGTGGCGGCAGCCTCCCCCTCCCCCCCAGCCCCCAGCCACCATCGATAGCGCTGATGATTAATTAAGATGCCAGGCGTCCAGACCTGCTATCCTGGCCCATCAATTTAATTGCAATTCAGATACAATCAATAGCTCACTTTGTCTCGGCCCCTCGGCCCCCCCCCCCACCTCCTGTTTCAATTACCAGACACATGCATTAGCCTCATCTCCCAGTTGGAGGGTTTCCCAGAGCTGGCTGGCCAGAGCAAGCCCCCAGCTGGCTGTCAGCGGCCCAGGTGTGAAGTCCACCTCTGCCTCCAGCCGGCAGTCCGGCAGTCCGCAGCCTTTGTGACCTTGGACAACCCAGTGGCTCCAATTCCAGGCCTCAGTTTCCTTGGTCGAAAACAGAAGCAGATCCACTTGGGCTCCGTTTCTGCCTTGAAACTCTGTAGTCTGGAGGAGGGGACCTTTTGGCCTTCCACTAGGGGCCCTGGTGAGATCAGTACATTTGGGGGTCACCTCCTGCTGGCTACTGCTCTGACCTTGTTCCCAGCCAGAAGTCATCTCAACCCTTTCCTTGAAGACTTCAAGCACAGACACTTTAGGGAGAGAGAATTTCAAGGCTTCCCCCCCCCCCCATTTACCTTAAACTCAAGGTCAAGGTGGGGCAGGAAGGCTGCAACCCTGCTCCAGGAGGCAGGAGACCGGAAGTCCCATTTCACTGAGTAGTCACCAAGTGAGCAAAGCTATGCTCTGACCGCCATATAGAGTAGAGTCCAGGGCCCCTGTTTAAAAGGGAAGACAGGCCTGGAGTGCAGCTTCAGCTCACAATCGAGGAGGGAGCAGCCCCTTCTCCAAATGAAGATCAGGGCCAGCTGATTTGGGCATGGCTGGGAGGTCTGGGTGACCTCCCAGAGACTCTCTACCCTTCCAAGTACAGGACTCTATGATAGTACAGAGACTGGAGCCTTGAAGACTTGATACGGGAAAAACAATAGGACATCAGATTGTAGTTGAAGAAAAATGTGGGTGCTGGCTTGGGAATCCAGATGCAGCTCCTTATAGCTGTGTGACCTTGACCACCCCCCCCCACACACACACAGACACACACACATAGACACACACAGACAGACACACACAACACACACACACATACTGGGTGCTGAGAATGGAACTTGTGGCCACATTCCATGCTCTATCCCGAGCTAAGCCTTCCTGTTCTGTTATAGAAGAGCTCTGAAGGTCTGTCCTTTCTAGGTCTTCCCTGTCCCCAAGCCCCACCCTCTGCACCCCTTCACCCCTCCCACCACACCCCACCAAGCTAAGTATCGATGGGCCTGGCTCTGGTTCTCTCTCCAGGTTACCCAGACCACATGGTGTTTTCCGAGTTCCGCCGTCGCTTTGATGTCCTGGCTCCCCACCTGACCAAGAAACACGGGCGCAACTACATAGTGGTGGATGAGAAGCGGGTAGGTTTGCCAGAATCTTCGCTGTCCTCCTCACTCACTCAGAGCCCTCTGCCTAGCTCAACGTGCCTCTTGCTCAAGGTTACAGAGTTCCAGCCAACCATGGCTAAGACAGAGACACAACATTGTGGAAGAGTGAAGATGGCTCAGAGCAGGGACTACAGGAACTGGAGAGGATCCACTGTTACAGAAGGCCAAAGATTCGGGTGTCTGTGTTTTAGGAAGCCAGACAGTCATACTGAGTAAACACACCATGGCCTCACAAGCAGATAACTAGGATTAGTGCTTTTGGTATCCTGCTGGTGGCACCTGGGTCCCTTGGCCTCAGCTTTCATGGCAGGGTCTGGTTCCTGAAGTAGGAAGCTTTCTAGGGCTGGGCGAGCATCCTTCCTGGGAGGAGGCTGAGGTGGCAAGTCTGCTTTCGTGCCAGGAGCGTGTAAGTCTGTGAGACTCCTGCAATCAAGGATGATGAACTAATGGCTGCAGAAGAGGTGCCTTTATCACGTTACACTGTCACCTTGCCCCCTAGAGATAACTCCTCAGGCAACCAAAAGGCTCCCTCCCTGTGCACTGGCTTCCAACAGGACTGTGAAAGCACCTCAGGAGGCCTCCCTGAAGGGAGCGTACTCTGTAGGCTGGGGAAGGAAAGCCCACAGTGTTGCCTCTTCTGTCCCTGCACGTTCCACGCCTTGCCCACTAACAGAAGCCTCAAAGGCTTCTGTAGTCTTAGGCCAGTCGGCATTCCACCTACCCCCTCTCATTGGTCCTGACTTCAATCCTAGCTTTCCTCGGACTGTTCCTGTCTCCCTGGAAATGCTGTCCTTCCTAGACAGCCATTTCTATGTGAGATTCTTTGACCACAGCATCCTACTTGTAGGTCTTCCTGCTCAGGGTATCTGCTGTTAGACTCAGCGAGACCTTTCAAGCCTAGACCCAACCCATTCTCTGTTCCGTCACTATTGTTAAAGTTTTACTAGCCGGGCAGCAGTGGTGCACGCCTTTAATCCCAGCAGTTGGGAGAGGCAGAGGCAGGTGGATGGATCTCTTGAGTTTGACGCCAACCTGGCCTTCAAAGTGACTTCCAGGACAGCCAAGGCTACATAGAGAAACAGAGAAAAAACTAAAAAACAAAAATAAACCAACCTAACCCAAACCAACCGAACAAAAAATGACTTGACTTTCTGCTCAGCCTTGACACTGTGGCCCAGAAATGCTTAGCTTTCATCCCTCTTGATTCTCCTGCGACTTCTATAGCTCTGTCTTACCCCTACTCTGAGGCCAGCCCTTGGGTGGCTGCAGTCTTCATATGAGACTCCCAAGGGCTATGCAAAGAAGCTACACAATTCTGTAGACTTAAATTCCTATAGGTGCTGCCAGGCGTGGTGGTGCGCGCATGCACTCGCACCTGTAATCCCAGCACTCTGGGAGGCAGAGGCAGGAGGATCTCTGTGAGTTCGAGGTCAGCCTGGTCTGCCAAGTGAGTCCAGCATAGCCAGGGCTACACAGAGAAACCCTGTCTTGAAAAACCAAAAAATTAATAACAACAACAACAACAACAACAACAAATAATAATAATAATAATAATAATAATAATAATAAATTCCTATAGGTTTGTGATCTTCAACTCTAGGTGGTCCTTGGCCTAGTAAGACTCCTGTGTGTCCTTCCTTGTACGGTATATCAGCAAGCTCCTTCTTGCTGTTCCATTCACCGCCTTTCTCCTCAAATCTCCCTCTACCCTGTCAGAGACAGCCATTTCTCTCTTGGTCTTCAGCCTCTCCTAGCTCTTTCCCTGTTAGAATGGTCCATAGATGTACGCCTTCCCCTGAAAGAGGCTCTTTGTCCAGCTCTCAAGCTGCCCCGTTGTCTCAACTCTGCAGCCTGGGACCCGTCCATACTTCCCTCCTGAGCGCCACCGCCGCCATTTTTATCCTGCCAGCTCTCTGCCCTGGCATTCTGGGCCAGGCCTCCCCGTTACCTCCATGTTGCCGAAGCCACTGGGCATTTTTCTATTCTCTGTTTCTTGAGAGACCAGGAGAGGGCATCAGATCCCCTGGAGCTGGAGTTACAGACGATTGTGAGCCACCATGTTGATGCTGGGATTGGAGCCCCGGTTCTCTGGGAGAGCAAGCGGTGCTCTTAACCACTGAGCCATCACCTCCTCAGTCACATTTCTATTTATTTATTTATTTATTTACTTACTTACTTACTTACTTTGAGACAGGGTCTCACTCTGTAGTCCTTAGTTTCCTGGAACACACTATGTAGACCAGGGTGGCCTGGAACTCACAGCGATCTGCCTGCCTCTGGGAGTGCTGGGATTGAAAGTGCACCACCTGCCTGGCTGTCCCTTGAGCTTGTTCCTTGAGTTCTTGAAGTGACTTTACTAGCAGCTCTGTTGTTTCGAAATGTTCCCTGCTGGCTTTCTTTGCCACCATGCCTAGTTTCCCCTGTCCCTGCTTTTCTCGCTCCCTCTGGAAGTTTCTGCCTCCACTCACCGCTGTAGTAAGGATCTCACCCCGCAGTGCTCTATCCGTGGCCCCGATTTTTATTCTGCTGCTTCTTCCTGGTCACCTTCATTCACAGCCATCACTTCCATTGTCACAATATGTATTGATGACCCCCGGATCAATGCCTCAGGCAGACGTGCACTTGTCTCTCACCACCTCCTGGATCTCTCTTACCCTAGACTGAGCACGTTCAGACCTCACTCTCTTACCTCCCAAACCTGTTCTTCTTCACATACTCCCTGCCCTGTGAGTGACCTGCCTCTGTCCCTTCCCGGGAGAACCACGCACAGTTCCCAGGCACACAGGGCTCCCCACACCCGGATTGTTACCCACCTCTCTTTACCACCCACTTTAGTCCCCACCCCCTCACTGTTGCAACACGCACTCTCTCATCTTGTGATCTCAGGCCTTGCTCAATTTGGTGGCAATCCCAAAATGCCCCTTTCTAACTGGTAGGTAGAGTCTCAGGCCAAACCTCTTCCGGAGTCCTACACACCGACTTCTGACTGACTTCCATGTTTTGGTTTTTTGTTTGTTTATGTTTTTTAACTTCACTTTTCTTGTCTCCACTTCTCTTGCCCCCCCACCCCACCCCCAGCAACACAATGTGTTCCTCTTCTAGTCACCGCTGGTCCCCAGAGTGGACATAGTGGCTGGCACCACGGGACCCTACCCGAGGGGCTTTCTAGGAGGGACTAAGGGAGGCCCAAGTGAATGCAGATGTGGGGAGCCTGTGTGGCCTTGACGACGGCCTTTCTCTCCGCAGGCTGTGGAGGAGCTTCTGGAGTCCCTGGACCTGGAAAAGAGCAGCTGCTGCATGGGCCTGAGTCGGGTAAGTTGCCCTCAGGTGGGCAGCCAGGTGTTCTCTCACAGGTGGGCAGCCAGGTGTTCTCTCGCAGGTGGGCAGCCAGGTGTTCTCTCGCAGGTGGACAGTCAGGTGTTCTCTCACAGGTGGGCAGCCAGGTGTTCTCTCACAGGTGGGCAGCCAGGTGTTTTCTCCCTGGTGGACCTAGTCAGATGGCTGGCCCTCGACTTTGAAACCCTCCCTCCATCTGTGTTACCCCACCCGTGTCCCTTCTCACTCTCATCCTCCAGCCCCCCACTTGTCACTCAGGAGTCACTTCTTCTTCAGCCAGAAGCCAGGGTGTAGATGTTCCAGTTTCAACAGACTTTGCTTTCTTGTCAAGATGGCTGGCTGGCTCAGCACTGTGAAACCTCTGTGATGGCAGTAGGGGAGTGGGTTGGAGCCTAGCTCTGAGGCCCATGTCGGGGAGTGGGAAACAGAAGAGCTAAGGGCTGGTCTTGGAGGAAGGGGGCTAGACTTGGAGAGAGGAGGCTTGGAAAGCCTGCTCCAGAATGCCACCAGGGCCCATAAGAGCAAGCAAGAACATGGTAACCTGGGCCACCTCTACCTGCCCACAGGCCAAATTCCTCATCTGAATGGAATGTGTAGTGAAAACACCAGGCATGCCTGGCTTGGGTGCACACCAGAGGGTCATCTGAACAGTCGTTCTACAGGCAGGGAGCCCTGCTCACCGCTCCCCTGGCTAGAAAGCTTGGATAAGTAGCATTCTTGAATGTGCTGTGGGGACTGGCACGGAGGAAGGACAGGGCCCAGAGTCGTTGATAATGCTGCTCTTCTGTCAGCAGAGAGGAAAAGGATGCTCTTGCCCATGACCTCTAGTCTGCAGGTTGAGTCAAGGTCTCCATTTCTCCTGCCCCTCTCTCACTGTGTCTTTTCATCTCAGTCTGTGATCCTTGGCTTTCTCTTTTCCACTGAGTCTTCAAAGTCCCTTCTGCCCTCTGTTTATTGCTTTCTGGCCCTGTTTTCCCTTCCCCTCCTTATTCTATGTTTGTCCCAACCCCTTTGGTATCATTTTCCTGCTGTGGTCTCTCCTTTGTCTATGACATTTGGCTCCCTTTCTTTCTCTCTGGTCCCCCTCCAACACACACACACACACACACACACACACACACACACACACACACACCATTCCTTTAGTTACTCAGCGCCTCTCAGGTTAGTTCACACCCAGGCTTTCCTGTGCCCTCCTACCCCTCTAGCAGGCTGGACTGCTGCTGCCTGGTGCTGGGAGTGGCACTCCTCCAAGCCAGTTCCAGTTTCCCAGGCACATGTCAGGCAGCAGAGGCAGGCCTGTACAGGTTGCTCTTCCTCTGGCTCCATCTTAGACTCTCAGCTGTCCTGAGTCTCTCCAGGTGCCAAGCGAAGCAGGTGAGCCACAGGGGCCTACTGGGTCCTCACGGGGAAAGGGGCAAGGTTGGGTGTTTGCTTTGAGACACGAAACTTCAGCTTCGCAGACTGCACTTAGCGCTGGCTGGAGAGCAAGGGCTGGGTGTTCATCACAGTGCTCCAGTGCACGGAGCTCACTGGGCCAAGACTGAGAGCCTCCCGGTGCTGTTAAATCTGCATTAGTGGGCACTTGAAAAAGGAGACAACCATAGGCTTTCACCTAAAACTCAGAAGGATCCTAATTTTTTTTTTTTCTGTGCGTGTATAAATATGTTCATGCATGCGTGCTTGTAGTGGGTGCTGTTAAATAGAGGCTAGGGATTGAATCTGGTGTCTTCCTTATTTATTATTTTGTTACATTTATTTATTTATTGCTTTTTTGAGACAAGGTTTCTCTATGTTATCTTGGCTGTCCTGGACTAACTATGTAGACCAGGCTGGCCTCGAACTCACAGCCATGCCCCTGCCTCTGCCTCCCTAGTGCTAGGATTAAAAGCATGCGCCACCACCGCCCGGCACATTTAGTTATTTAAAGAGAGAGTTGGTGGGGTGTGGGGTGGCACCCTGTGTTAGAAGACAACTTGCAGAAGTTCATTCTCCTTTCTGCCACGTGGGTACTGTGGCCCAGACTCAGGTCCTCAGGTTTGGTGGCAAAGGACTTGCCTCACTGAGCCACCTCATCAGCCCCCTCCACCTTAACTTTCTGAGCAGGTTCTCTTACTGAGCTGGGAACTCACTTACTGGCTAGACAGGAGAGCCAGCCAGCTCCAGATCCTCCTCTCTCTGTCCCCTGCCCAGTTCCCAGGACCAGAGTTAAGGACACCTGGCTTTTATGTGGGTACTGGGGGCCTGAACTCAGGACCCTTTGCTTCTGTAACAGGCATTTAACAGGGTGAGCCATCCCCTTAGATCCCCTCCAAAGGACCCTTGACTCCTTTGTTCAAAAGGTTGGCACACACCTTTAATCCCAGCACTTGGGAGGCAGAAGCAGGCAGATCTCTGTGAGTTCGAGGCCAGCCTGGTCTACAGAGGGAGTCCAGCATGGCTAAGGCTACACAGAGAAACCCTGCCTCAGGGAAGATGGGGGGAGCCAGGGGGGGAGGTTTGAGGCTTGCATTCGTAGCCTTCAGACCCCAGATGCAGCACCTCAGGGTGTTTCCAAGGAGGCATCCCATCTCTCTGTCCTTGCACTCTCCTGCTTCCCTGGGTGCTAACCAAGAGGACTTGCTTGATCCCTCCCCTTAGTGGCTCTCTATAGATTACTGGAAAGTGAGGCATGAATTTCCAGTAATCTCAGATTTAAGATGCATGGGAAATTTCACTTTGCCAGCTGGTAGGATTTGGGGCAATGTCACAAGGACTGTCGCCTGCTGTTTTCCAAAGCTTAGTCTTAGAGGGTGAAGCTTCTGTGAGGCCACCGGATGCACCCTTCTCCTCAGGGTTAGGCTCTCTTCCCAGTTTCCCTGAAGGGGATCCTAGCCCTCTAAGGGCTTTATACTACCTGTGTCCTCCTTGATTTCCACCTGTCCACAAAAGGGAGTTTCCTTTTCTTTCTTTCTTTCTTTCTTTTTTTTAAATGTATTGCTTACATGTGCGTATAGGCATGTACGTGTATGCCATGTGTTTGGAGGTGTTCACAGAGGCCAGAAGAGGGCATCAAATCCTGTGGAACTGGAGTTAAAATAGCTGTGAGCCACCTGATGTGGGTGCTCAGAACTGAATTCAGGACCTCCTAAAGAGCAGGTAGCTCTCTTAACTGCTGAGCCATCTCTATAGCCTGTCTTCCTGTTTGGAGATAATTTATGTTCATTTATTGACTTGTTTATGGATGTGTGCAGGCCACAGTACACATGGGTGCTCAAGATAACTTGAGGTAGTCAGTTCTGGCCTTCTACCATGTGGGTCTTAGGGACCAAACTCAGATTGTCAGGCTTAGCAGCTCAGCCACCTCACGGACCCCACCAGGTGAGAGTGGCTATGGGCCTAGTGCCTCTTGACCTTTCTCAAGGACGCCAGAGTCTTCATCACCCTGCTCCACTTCTCTTATGAGGGCAGCAAAGAGCGAGAGAAACAGCTGGGTGCAGGGTGCCCAGCAGGTTCCCTACACATCTGTCTTCCAGCCCCCAAACCTGTAAGACAGGTCCCTTGCTGGGGCCAATTCCCCGCCCACCTCACCAGCTTCTTCGTGAGAGTGTGAAACCTGGGGGGAGAGGTGGGGCACTGACATGAAAGAAGAGATGGCTGAAAGGAAGCTGAGTAGGAGGGTGGGAGGGCAGAAGCCCCACCCCCACCCCCACATGCAGATCCTAGGTCGTCTTCTCACACCCAGACACACCATTGTACTTTTCACCTGACCCCAGTGGATAGCACTGTGCTTGGGCCCAGCAGCGAGCCACAGTGACAGCAGCACAGGTAGAGCCCTCCCTCCTTGTTTGGCCAGAGAGGACTTCCTCTTCCTCTCTGCCTGGAGCTGCTGTCATTCCTCTTTGAAGCTAGACTTCCCCACTTTTACTCCTCCAGACCCAAAGCCTTCCACCTGGGACTGGCCGGTCCCCTGCAGCTCTGCTAAAGGCCCCCTCTTAGGCAAGTAGATTTTCAGGTCCACACTCCCTAGCCTGCTGGCTCCCTGCGCCAGCTGCCTTTCCCTCTGGCACCTCATCTCCTCTCTCTTTGCTGCCCCAGCCTATTCTCTGGCTTTTACCAGGCTGCTTCCCCCTACAGGTTTTCTTCCGGGCAGGCACGTTGGCACGGCTGGAAGAACAGCGAGACGAGCAAACCAGCAGGCACCTGACCCTGTTCCAGGCGGCTTGCAGGGGCTACCTCGCCCGCCAGCACTTCAAGAAGAGAAAGGTGCTGCCCTAGGGACGCCCCAGCCTAGGTGGCACAGCAGAGGACCCGTGGGAGGGCATACAGGTTATGTGCCAGGGCGGCCAGGCAGTTACCATCTGAGAAGGAGGCGGGAGCACCTTGCCTGGACCAGAGTGGGAACCATGCTTGAGTGCCCAGCAGCGTGGCCATGTGTCCTGGCAAGGGGGGCTGTGTTGCGGGAGTGGGGGTTGGGGGGGAGCAGGGCCCAGGCAAAGGTGGGCTTGGGTTCATGGGATGCTTTATGAAGATTAAGGAGCTGTGTCAGCGACTCCTTTTCTTATTAGCAAGTCCATAAAACAGCCAGCACTGCCGCCTCTTGTGTTTCAGCAAGATTAGCTTTTATAGCACAGCTAGGCCAGGGTGCTGGAAATAATCAGGCAGCAAATAAAGCAGATGAAATTATTCCTAATGATGGTGGGATGCGAGCGCCCCGTGCTCCGCTCCTGGGCCCGCCCGTCTCCGAGGGGGTGGGAGAATGTGGTCTGGTTCTGGGTCACGGCGGGGTGCTGGGGAGCAGACCCAGGGGGTTGGTGCTGGTGGGGGTGGTGGGAAGCGGCTTGACCCGGGGAATGGAAAGTACTTCATGTGGCAAACCCAACTGCAGATCCAGGACCTGGCCATCCGCTGTGTGCAGAAGAACATCAAGAAGAACAAAGGGGTGAAGGATTGGCCCTGGTGGAAGCTCTTCACCACCGTGCGGCCCCTCATCCAAGTTCAGCTGTCAGAAGAGCAGATCCGCAACAAAGACGTGCGTGGGCCCCCAGGGCCAGCCGGGTCCCGGGAGGGGCGGCCTGTGTACGAGGGTCTTGCTAGTTTGTCCTGGGCTACGGTGCTCTTGGAAGAGCTGGTGTCGTTGGATTATGCCCATCCAGCAGATGTCCCTCTGGGGTGTTGTCTGGGCCTTGAGTAGCCTCTTGGGATAAAACTGCAGGCACCCCCGGCTTATGGAGAAGCGTGTAGGTCCAGGGGTTCTGGGAGGCCCTCCTGTTGGGGGTGTGTATCCCCGTTGTGTCCTCAGGAGATGGGCCTGGGGTCTTCGCCCCTTGCAGCGCCCCACTTAGCCACCTTGCTTCCTGCAGGAGGAGATCGTGCAGCTACGCAGCAGGCTTGAGAAGGTGGAGAAAGAACGGAATGAGCTCCGCCTCAACAGCGACCGGCTGGAGACCAGGGTGAGCGACTCCAGTCACCAGGCAGACTGGCCCAGAGTGCCCTGGCTCACCGAGCCGGAGGAGTCCTGAGCTGGGTGAGGCAGTCACTTCAACTGGTGACATCCCCCTCTCTCTCCCCCAACCCCAGATCTCAGAGCTGACATCGGAGCTGACTGATGAGCGTAACACAGGAGAGTCCGCCTCCCAGCTGCTGGACGCAGAGACGGCCGAGAGGCTCCGAGCTGAGAAGGACATGAAAGAGCTCCAGGTGAGAGCAGGGCCAGGGTGAAGGCCGCAGGCTAGCGACCACCACACCCTGCTTCCCCGAGGTCACGCGGCACCTCCTCTACCAGCTCGACATCTCTGTCTGCCGGGGGGTTAAGCGTGTGGCCTGTGTGGTTTAGGACACTCACAGGGAGGACTTGCAAGGCTCACAGGCTCTTTCCTTCAGGCCCAGTACGATGCACTGAAGAAGCAAATGGAAGTGATGGAGTTGGAGGTGATGGAGGCCCGGCTCATTCGGGCGGCCGAGATCAACGGGGACGTGGACGACGATGATGCAGGTGGGTCCGAAGTGGAGGAGGTAGGCGGAGGGGTGTCTGAATCGCAAGCCCTGATGCCCATCCCCTGGTAAACGCACACCCTGCCCAGGCTTCTCCTCCCTCTGTGAGCCGTTTTAATGCTAAAGTATAACAAATAGATGAGAAAGTAGAGTTGCTAAAAGCAGGCATGGCAGTCCCTCCTGGTAATCCCAAGTGACCATCAACTACATAATAAACTCAAGGACAACAGCCTGGGACACATAAGTGGGTTGAACCGTCAGGGTAATGGCAAAGCCGTGGTCCCGGCGGCCTCCAGGGAGAAGCTAGCACAGGTTCCCTCTAGCCGTCGCTCCAGAAATGCTCCAAAGTCCCTCTGGCTGGCTCCACTTACTCCTCCTTCCTGTCCCTCTCCTCCTGTCCCCTACCCCTTTCTGAAGACCCTCAACAAGTCAGGATCTGTCTGCCCCTTCCCCCGCAGGGGGCGAGTGGCGGCTGAAGTACGAACGAGCCGTTCGGGAGGTGGACTTCACCAAGAAGCGGCTCCAGCAGGAGTTGGAAGACAAGATGGAGGCGGAGCAGCAGAGCAGAAGGCAGCTGGAGAGGCGGGTGAGGCTGGCCAGGGGACGGAGGCCTGTGCCTGGAGGGCTGAGGCTCAGTGCCACGTCTACTGGCAAACAAGCCAGAGGCAGGCAGACCCTGGGAGGAACAGGGGAAGTGGTGTATTAGTTAGCCAGTCCTGAAGAGACGACTAGCAACTACCGTTAGGGTATCCCATCGTAGCCTCTGAGCACGTCCCTGATCTCGTCCTCCACCCCCAACCCCCACTCTGCACCCCCGGTCTCTTGGTGGCAGCCAACCACGCACCCTTTCTCCGCCTCTAGCTTGGGGACCTGCAAGCAGATAGTGACGAGAGTCAGCGGGCGCTACAGCAGCTCAAGAAGAAGTGCCAACGGCTCACAGGTGAGCTGCAAGACACCAAGCTGCACCTGGAGGGCCAGCAGGTCCGAAACCATGAGCTGGAGAAGAAGCAGAAGAGGTGGGTGGCCCTGCCCTGGCCTCTAGGGGGCCCTTCAAGCCACAGGACCTGCACTCGCCCAAAAGCCTCCCCTGCGTGGCCGCTGGTGCCGGCACGTGGAACTGGCTCACTTCTGACCTCCCACGAGGTCATGGCAGGTTCCCACTCATAGTGAACATGTCACCTGTCCCAAAGGACAAGTCCAGAACCACGGGTCCCCGTCCCTGCCCCTTGTGCCCCACAGCCCCGCTCTGCCTGAGTTGCTCTCACTTGCCTCTACTCCACAAACATAGTCTCCTGACTAATGTCATTAAACTACCGTGCCACTTCCATCTCATTATGGTAATGACACAAAGGGGGGGGGCAGCCCTCATAGGAGAAAATCCAATCTAAATTAATTTCCCTGGCTGGGGACGGAATGGGATGCCTTTATTAGCAGCGTGAGGAAGCCCACACACCCTGGGAACAGTGGGGTGCCCCAAGGGAGCAGGAACAGCGCCTGTTCCCCCTCTGCCAGCTCCTATAAAGGTACCAATTACCTTTGTGAAGGGTAACCTCACCCCACGACCCTGGGAGTGAGAGGGGCAGAACAGAGCCCCCCACCCCCGACTCCTTCAAGTGATGGATTACCTCATGTGTCCCCAGCTCCCTGTCTCCTTCCTTGCTGACTGCTTTCTGTTACTCCGGGAAGAGCAAGGGGCTCGGAGGGTTTCTCTGCCCCTCCCAGGACAGCCAGGCAGTCCACTTCCTACATTCTTTAACTCCACTCTGACCTTTGACACCTCGCAGAAACCCCTCCTTCATGAGCACCCCAATAACAGTGCCATCTTGGCCTAGTTACCACCTCGCTGCACTCCCCGCCGTGCAACTTATTAGGTTATGGCTGCCCGCAGTTCTTACCTTTTTTCTGCTGTGGGGTGGAGGCGGGGTGGGCTGTGGAGTTTCCACAGGGCCCTGATTCACTACGCAGGGAAAGTGTAAGAGGGATTTCAGCAATTTGCACCTGATTTAGAGTCACTGGGTGAGAAACAGAAGGAAGGAGAGGAAAGGAGTAAAGGAGGTGGCTCCAGACCAAGTGGTGGTGCACGCCTTTAATCCCAGCACTCGGGAGGCAGAGGCAGGCGGATCGATGTGAGCTAGAGGCCAGCCTGGTCTACAAAGTGAGTCCAGGACAGCCAAGGCTGCACAGAGAAATCTTGTCTTGGGGGGGGGGGAGAAGACTGATTGATTGATTGATTTTCTATATTATGAATGCTTTGTCTTCATGCGTACCTGCAGGCCAGAAGAGGGCGTCAGATCTCATTATAGATGGTTGTGAGCCACCATGTGGTTGCTGGGAATTGAACTTAGGACCTCTGGAAGAGCAGCCAGTGCTCTTAACCTCTGAGCCATCTCTCCAGCCCTGGAGTACCTCTTAGAGCACATTGCCAGCTGGGTCTGGCCGGAATGCTGTCCAGCTCAGCTTGGGGTGCCTTGGGGGTGACTCTGGTCACCACAGAGGTGGGTGTCACCAGCCAGAGGCAGATGGCAGAGGCAGGGTAGAAGCCAGCAGCTGTACCTGCAGTGGCTGAGTCGGATACAGAGTGAGTTGTACAAACCAAACATCATTTCTGCTCAGTCTGTTGCCGCTCTGCTCTCACCCTGGCACCTTATTCCTTGATCTGTTGGAGAATAGTGAGATTTGTCTCCGGAGGCAAGGCTTGGCCTACCTCTTTCCCATAAGCAGTGCGTGGAACCCTCTTAGGCCCACTTGGTGAAGCACTGAGTGCTCCACAGGGCCTCAGTGGTCTGTAAGTCCACGTCAGCAGGTACCCAGGCTATAACCGCATGAGTTGCTGCCGTCACCCACCCCAGCCCTGTTGGGGTCTCGTCTCTATCTATGGTACCACTTTCTGCCAGTTGCTGGGTGCCCGGGACCTAGACTTTATCCTTCTGACGAGGCCACCATGTTCCCGCACAGGTTTGACAGCGAACTTTCCCAGGCACACGAGGAGACCCAGAGAGAGAAGCTGCAAAGGGAGAAACTTCAGCGGGAGAAGGACATGCTCCTGGCTGAGGCTTTCAGCTTGAAACAGCAGCTGGAGGTACCAGGACTGACCCCACCCCACCCCACACACTTCCTTCTCCATCTCCCCCAAGGCCCGGGGACAGCCTGTGCCAACCTCACCTTCCTTTTTGCTCTAGGAAAAAGACACGGACATTGCAGGGTTTACCCAGAAGGTCGTTTCCTTGGAGGCTGAGCTTCAGGACATCTCTTCCCAAGAGTCCAAGGATGAGGCTTCTCTGGCCAAGGTCAAGAAGCAGCTCCGGGACTTGGAGGCCAAGGTCAAAGATCAGGAAGAGGAGCTGGATGAGCAGGCGGGGAGTATCCAGATGCTGGAGCAGGTACCAGGGGGGCCGACCAAGGGAGGGATGAGGCGCCACATTTGGTGCCCTCACCAATAGCACAAACCAGGGAAGGGCAGGGGCCACATTTGGTGCCCTCACCATTAGCACAGGCCAGGGAAGGGCATGGGCCACATTTGGTGCCATCACCATTAGCACTGGCCAGGGAAGGGCAGGGGCCACATTTGTTGTCATCACCATTAACACAGGCCAGGGAAGGGCAGGGGCCACATTTGGTGCCCTCATCATTAGCACAGGCCAGGGAAGGGCAAGGGCCACATTTGGTGCCCTCATCATTAGCACAGGCCAGGGAAGGGCAGGGGCCACATTTGGTGCCCTCATCATTAGCACAGGCCAGGGAAGGGCAGGGGCCACATTTGGTGCCCTCACCATTAGCACTGGCCAGGGAAGGGCAGGGGCCACATTTGGTGCCCTCACCATTAGCACTGGCCAGGGAAGGGCATGGGCTACATTTGTTGCCCTCACCATTAGCACAGGCCAGGGAAGGGCAGGGGCCACATTTGGTGTCCCCATCATTAGCACAGGCCAGGGAAGGGCAGGGGCCACATTCGTTCATTCATTCATGCATGCATGCATTCTCTCAATCACACATTCACCTCCTCAAAAACTGTTGTGTGAGCACATTTAAAGACAGTGAAGCTACCATAGAACTTTTTCACAGATCTGGGTTGGAGCTAGTAAGGAAAGAATAAAGGAGATAATGCAGCCAGAGGACCAGGAGCCAACCCAGCATGTGACTAAACAGCCAAGTCTGTTGGGGGGCGGGGCAGGGGGGGCGGACTGCTCAGGAAGGGGCAGCTTCAAGATCATCTCCACCTCCCAGCCTCTTCCCGAGCCTGAGCCAGGCATTTAGTAGTTAGGTGGCACACTGCAGCTTCCCTGGTGACGTTGAGCGGGCAAAGAGAACGGGGATGGTGGTGTGTGTGCACTTCGGGCAGGGCCTTGTAGGGAAAGGAACCTAGTCCTGACTGACTCCCAACCCACAGGCCAAGCTGCGCCTGGAGATGGAGATGGAGAGGATGAGACAGACCCATTCCAAGGAGATGGAGAGTCGTGATGAGGAGGTGGAAGAGGCCCGGCAGTCATGCCAGAAGAAGGTACGGCATCTGGGCTCTTCCTAGGCCGGTATATAGACCTGCCCTTTATCGCCGCTTTAAAGTGAGGGGCTTTGTCCCCCCCCCACCTTAGCCCCCTGTATTCTGCTGCTAATTCTGGACCAGTAATTCCTCTCTTGGGACTCGGGTCTTGCTTGAGTCTAGACTCAGGCTTAGCCTTTCAGTCTGTGGAAAAGCTTGGGTCCCTGAAGAACAGTGGCTCCTCAGCTGCCATGTCAAGGAGCAGCCGCTCACGTGCTCCACCGCCAGCCAGCCTAGCCGGACAGGTCGCCACACTCCCGACTCTGTATGGCGTCTACTGTGGCTCTAGTAGATGCTTGTGGCCAGCTGACCCTATCCAGCACTCAGCCGTGCCCCGTGGTTCTGGGATGAGGCACAGCATGCGAAGGGGCCTCTCCTGGCCCTGCACAAAAAGGGCAATGGGCCTCTGTCCCCATCACTCTGCAGTTGAAACAGATGGAAGTGCAACTTGAGGAAGAGTACGAAGACAAGCAGAAGGCGCTGCGGGAAAAGCGGGAGCTAGAGAGCAAGCTCTCCACGCTCAGTGACCAGGTGCGTGGGGACCCCCTACGGCTACCTCGGTCCACTGAGCTAGGGATGGGGTGGTGCACTGCAGCGGGTACCACATCGCAGGGGTCGACGAGGGGCACCGTCCATCATCCAGGACTTTCTCATTAGCCCGCATGATCCGATAGCCCCCCCCCCCCCCCCCCCCCCCCCGCCCGGCAGAGCATCCTTGCTCACTCCATCTCACGGTGGAGCTCAGCGTCTTCCTGGATGGTGTCCCCTCTAGGTGAACCAGCGGGACTTCGAATCAGAGAAGCGGCTGAGGAAAGACCTGAAGCGCACCAAAGCGCTGCTGGCGGATGCCCAGATCATGCTGGACCACTTAAAGAACAACGCCCCCAGCAAGAGGGAGATTGCCCAGCTAAAGAACCAGGTGCCTTGCTCGGTTGCATCCGCTGTCCCAGGGGTGCCCAGGAAGCTCATCTGCTCGGCTCTGTACTACTCGCTCACTCCTCTTGCCGGCTCTTAAGTTCTTAGAAAGGAAGGTGGCCGGAATATGAGGACAAGCCACTCTGAGCAGCTAGATTCCCCAGGGCGGGCCTGTGTCTGCTCTACAGCTTGGCTGCCAGGCCCTCGGGTGGTATGACTGGGGCCTCATGCCTGCTGGAGGACAGAGCAATGTGTGCACCACAGCACAGCTGTGGCTCTCAGACTGCCATTCAAGAAGAAAGAGGAAGGAGCAAGGAGGAGGGGGAGGAGGAGGCAGAGGAGGGTGGGGAGAGAGTGCCTGAACCCCTTCCACCACCACCACCACCACCACCACCACCACCACCCCACCGCTGTGAGCCAGTGCCCTGTACAGCCCTTGTGCCCCAGGGTGTGGCTGATGTTTCTCCCCTGGGCCGGGGTGGCTCTGTGTCCAGCTGGAAGAGTCGGAGTTCACCTGTGCAGCTGCTGTAAAAGCACGGAAAGCAATGGAGGTGGAGATGGAGGACCTGCACCTGCAGATTGACGATATTGCCAAAGCCAAGGCAGCGGTGAGGGGCAGAGTGTCTGGGGCAGGGCTGGGCACCGGGGGGGGGGGGGGGGGGGGGGGAAGGGGAGAGTGGGGCGGTGTCGGGAGCTGTCTTCACCCTCTCCACCCCCACCCCCACCCCCGACCCTGCACAGCTCCTCTCATGCCAGAGACTTCTGCAAGATAGAACACTCCCCCTCCAGCTCCCCTCCCCCGCCCGTCCTCCTCCGCTTTGCGCCCCCACTCGGAGCAGAGTCTTGAGAGGGGGGAGGGCTGGCAGAAGAAGGGAGCCAGCCAGGGTACACATCTCCCTGTTAACCACCTGCCTCTGGGAGCTTGGCCGCAGGCCCTGGAATCATAAATAAAGGCAGCTAATGTGGCTGAGGGATGTAAGCAGGTGCCTCAAGATTAGCAGAAGAGGACAGGATGGCTAGGCTAGGCTCCCTCTCCCTCCCACTGCCCAGCCCACTGACAAGCCCAAGCGGCAGCTAATTAGGGCTTTTATTTAATGCCTCCCCTTTAATTCCCCACCTCTCCCACGGCCCATCCATCGCTAAGTAGTCACTCCTGGGATGTGGCCACCGGTACCTCATCAGGCCGGGAGTCAGTAGGAGAGGAAGCTGTTGGCTTCGTGGCCCCTAGTCAGTCACCCTGCTGTTGAGAGATGCCAATCTCCCAGGCTTGATTTATCTTGTGACATTTGTGCTCCTCAGCAGTTTCCAGGTGAGTAATTCAAATGCCTTAATTGTGTTAAAAAAGGCTGTTATAAAATTACCATTTTATTTAAATCTGAGTTAATAAATTTCTTGGCGGAGGCTTCCCCAGCTCCCCACAGCCCAGTAAGAAGATGGATTGGGCAGAGAAGGAGCCAACGCAGTCATTTTGGTTTGGAATTACAGGCTAATAGATTCATTCATTTCCTGAAGCTGCTGGTGCTTGTCTCTCCCCGCCCCCCACCCCCCCCCCCCCCCGCCAGGCTGGGAGAGCTGGATGACCCAAGAGTGGACCATCCCCAGGGTGAACAAAATCCAAGCCAGGGGATGTCCTTTCCCCAAGGCCTGATGCGGGCAGAGTGCATGGCAGTCAGGTTGATGTACCAAGATGATGGGTCATTTGTTATGGTCACAATTTTACCTTCTCGTTAGCCTTGAAAGAGCTGCGGGAAAGCAGCTGTCATTTAGCACCTAGAAGCCCAGGGTCTGCGTGTCCCACACAAACAGCTGTCCCTCATCTCCCTGCCCAGAACCCATCAGCCAACTTTGCTGGTTCTGGAACCCACTCCAACATGCCATCACCTCCTTCTCTCACTGAGAGAGGTGGCATGGGTGGGACAGGTTTGGACTTGTCACCCCCGGGCCTGCAGATACAGGCCTGATGCCCTCTGATCTACCCCTGCCTCTGTCCAGCTGGAGGAGCAGCTGAGCCGACTTCAACGTGAGAAAAACGAGATTCAGAACCGGCTAGAAGAGGATCAGGAGGACATGAATGAGCTGATGAAGAAGCATAAGGCAGCCGTGGCCCAGGTACCCTGCCAGGAATGATGTCATAGCAACCGGCCCCTGGGCCGCCTCAGAGATCCCCGGCTAGACATTTAAAACAATAAAATAAAATAAGCTGGGCGTGGCGGTGCAGGCCTTTGATCTCTGTGAGCTTAAGGCCAGCCTGGTCTACAAAGAGAGTTCCAGGTCAGCCAGGGCTCTTACACAGAGAAACCCTGTCTTGAAAAAAACCAACAAAAAACAAAACAAAACAAATATGTAGCTCTGGCCACCTGGGACTTACAATGTAGACCAGGTTGGCCTCGAACTCACAGAGATCTGCCTGTCTCTGTCTCTGAGTGCTGGGATTAAAGGCATGCTCCGCCACACCTGACTGCAGACACGTCTTTGGAAAGACAGAGGTCTAAATGCCCTGGCTCGCAATAGGAAGGGGCTGAATTTGTGTTTTGGGGAAGCCTTTTCCACATTCTCCCCCTCCTCTCCCAGGCCTCCCGGGACATGGCACAGATGAACGACCTCCAGGCTCAGTTAGAAGAATCCAACAAGGAGAAGCAAGAGCTACAGGAGAAGGTGGGTACCCTGGGTTCCTCGCCCCGGGAGTGGGAGCCAGGGGTGGAGCCTTGGTCTCCTAGTATGGTGTGGGGGGAGTGTGTCTCTCTACCACAGGAAGCCACAGGGCAGGGTGGACTGGCAGGAGGAGCTAGGCTTGGAGCCACATCACCGTGGTAGATGCTTTGACTTCAGCTGCTTTGCTTTTACGCTTTCGTTCCCTCTCGGTCCTTTCAGAAGGGCAACATCAGCGCCAAGTGCAGGGGCAGGTGGGGGTGCCTCTGCTGCGTGTGGCAGGGAGCTCCTCTCACCCTCCTCTCTGTATCTCTCCCTGCCTCAGCCTTCTAGTCACCATGGTGATGTGGCCTACCCCAGACTTGCCCCTGCCCTCCCTTTCTGGACTCATTCTGGGCTCAATTCTTTCTTTTCTTCCTCCCTCCCCCCGCCCCCCTCCCCCCAGCTACAAGCCCTGCAGAGCCAGGTGGAGTTCCTGGAACAGTCCATGGTGGACAAGTCCCTCGTCAGCAGGCAGGAAGCAAAGATCAGGGAGCTGGAGACACGCCTGGAGTTCGAAAAGACCCAAGCGAAGCGTCTGGAGGTGGGCTCAGCTTCGTGCGCCGTCCCTCTGCTGGAGCCACGCATGCTCCGAGGGGCTGTGCAAGCCAGGGACACTCCTCAGAGTCCTCTGCCAAGCTGCTAGGCCAGCTGACAGGGTGGGAGCTCCCCTCCCACCTGCCTGGCCTGCTCTCTGGGCCCCGGCTGCTGCTGCTGCTGCCACCGAGCCTGCCTGTTTTACATTCTGTATTCGTTCCTGCTTTCTGCCAAGGGACCAGAGCAGCTTAGCTCTTCGTCTTCATATTTTCCTCTGCCACGCGCTCCCCCTCCTGTCCCCCTCACTCACTCTCTGGTAGGCTCATAAATATGCAGCGGATGGCACCACTGCTCCAAGGGCTGAAGTCTGTTCTTGTCTCATGGCTCGCTCCTCTTCTCCTCTTCCTTTTTACATCTCTTCCCTCACTTCTTGCCACCCTTCCCAGCTCTGCTTTTCTCCTTTCTTTTCTCTCTATTACCGTCCTACCATCTCCCTTACTCTCTTCCAATGTCTTCATTTCTCTCCTTAACCAGCCCCCACCCCTCTCCAGGGTCTCTCTGTGTACCAGCCTTGGCTGTCCTGAACTCCCTTTGTAGACCAGGCTGGCCTCGAACTCACAAGAGATCCGCCTGACTCTGCCTCCCAGCGCTGGG
The DNA here is from genome assembly GCF_903995435.1 of Acomys russatus. NCBI lineage: Eukaryota > Metazoa > Chordata > Mammalia > Rodentia > Muridae > Acomys > Acomys russatus. The sequence goes on from NC_067152.1 coordinate 4,825,168, forward strand.
ATTACAGGCGTGTGCCACCACCACCCGGCTCATTCTTTCTTTGAACTTCCCCTTTCGGTTGGCCTCTTTTCATCATGCCTTGATCCCTCCGTCTCCACAATGGCTTCTTCATACTCCACCCCAGCCCCTTGCTCTTCCGGTCTCCTGTAGCCTGCATGCCCCGGTCCTCCTTGTGTGACAGAGAGAGGCGTTACAACGGCGTCTCTGAGTGGTCACCGGTAGTCCTGTCTTGAAGCTCTTCTCCTTCCGAGCTTATGGACATCTTTCCAGGCAGGCTTGGGAACATGTTCATGGTGGTGAATGGGGAGCTTCTCTGTTGCCCCTCTCCCTCCCCCCACCAGTCCCTCTGTCAGCAGAGCAGAGCAGGCTGTAGGAGAGAGCAGCCAAGGCCAGTACCAGCCTGGACACAGGAAAGAAATATGGGCAGAACTTCCAACATGGAAAACCAGAGAGAGCTAGAGGGGGCTTAGAGGCTTATTCTCTGCCCTCAGGACTCCAAGGCAGTTGGTCACATTTCAGTCCCCACGTCACATACAGGAAAGGGTTTATGCTGCTGTTAGGGGTCAGAAGAGCAGCTTAGCTCTGCGCCCGGCACTTGTCACCTTACTTATCTCTCAGGCTATCCTCAGAGTCCCTTCTACTTAGAAAGGCAATGTTGTGGTTTGGACTCATCAGAGTTAAATACAAATGACCTCGAGTGACCCTGTAGCCTGGGCCTGTCACTTTACAGACACAGACTGGTGGCAGTCAGTGGTAGAACCACATTGGACACTGACTCCGTCCTCCCTCCACACTCTGCCTCTGCTCCAAATCACTTCCTGCTTAGCATCCTACTGCTGGCAGGGAAAACATGTCCCTGTTTCTGAAGGAGACAGATTGGGGGGGGGGGGGGCGAAAGAGATAGCTCTGCCTGAGTCTTTTAATCAAGTCCTCTCAGTGGAGCCAGCTACCCCTGAACACTTCAGCATCTCTGAAAAACCCCTGATGGCCATGGGGACACTTACATGACAGGCCAGCCTCTGCCCAGGTCTCTGCAGTAACAATGGTAACCATAGCCCTTCCTCTTCCGGACTGCCTCCTCCAAAGGCCCCTCGATACAGGTGTCCTCTCCCGCCTTTGACAGACAGCAAGGGGCTAGGGAGACAGATTGGTTGGCAAGGTGCTTTGCATACATAGATGAGGAACCAAGTCTGCTCACCATGTATGTAAAAAGCCAAGTGTAGCCGGGCGTGCTAGCGCACACCTTTAATCCCAGCACTCAGGAGGCAGACGCTGTGAGTTCGAGGCCAGCCTGGTCTACAAAGTGAGTCTAGGACAGCCAAGGCTACACAGAGAAACCCTGTCTCGAAAAACCAAAGAAAAGAAAAAAAAAGCCAAGTGTAGCTGCACTTGCTTATAATCCCAGCCCTGGGGAGCAAAGACAGGATGATCATCGGGGGTTTGCTGGACAGACAGACAGACAGCCTGATGGGTGAGCTCTAAGGTCTCAATGAGAGACCATTATCTCAAAGGACAAGATAGATGCTGCCTAAGGAATAATGCAGGTTGACTTCTGGCCTACACACATGTGCACCTACAAAGTGAGTCCAGGATGGCCAAGGATACACAGAGAAACCCTGTCTCAAAAACCAGAAAAAAAAAAAAAAAGTGACCGAACCACTCACATCTCTTAGCCATGACTGAGTAGCAGGGCGAGAGCTTGGCCAGATTTCCTAGTCCAAACCCTGCCTGTCGGCCTGTCTGCCTGATAACCCACCCGCCGGTCTGTCTTCTTTCACCCTGCTCACTCAGAGCCTGGCTACCCGGCTCAAGGAGAACCTGGAGAAGCTGACTGAGGAACGGGACCAGCGCACTGCAGCGGAGACCCGGGAGAAGGAACAGAACAAGAGGCTCCAGCGGCAGCTCCGTGACACCAAGGAGGAGATGAGCGAGCTCGCCAGGAAGGAAGCCGAGGCCAGCCGCAAGAAACATGAGCTGGTAATGTCCTGCTCCTCATAGGTCCCAAACTGGAGGCCCTCCGAGGCCCACCCCACCCCGCGCTGTGTGGGGCATTCCAGTACCCTCCGCCAAGTCCTGCTAAGTATACACTCGCCTCACCCTGGGCTTTGGTGGGGGACAGGCAAGAGAGTCAAGGATGGCCCCAGAAGTTTCCATCAGGTGAGGCAGAGAGCCCCCTCAACCTAGAATAGCACCAGGGTAGCTCCTGCCTGGCGGGGAGTGACTTGCTGCGGGCCCCCTCAGAGATGCTAGGGGGCGCTGTGGCCCTCCTGTACACTAGACCCCTCCTCCTAGGAGATGGACCTTGAGAGCCTGGAAGCCGCGAACCAGAGCCTGCAGGCTGACCTAAAGTTGGCGTTCAAGCGCATTGGGGACTTGCAAGCCGCCATTGAGGACGAGATGGAGAGCGACGGGAACGAAGACCTTATCAACAGGTGAGCCGCAGCAGAGTCTGTGCCATTTCACGCCCAGGTGACCACAGCCACACTACCGAGTCACCCTCCCTGTGCTAGCTAGACCCTGGAGGGAGAGGCTGACAGTGTGGGGGTGAGGCGGGTGGCATGGTCTCGCCTCCCTGGGCTTCCCAAAGCCCTGGCTCTGGTGTTGCCTGCTCGCCATGAGTTATTCCCGTGTTTAGCTGCGTTTCCGGCGGAGCCTGCCCTGCTCTAGAGGGAGTGGAGATTTAAGACCCATGGTGCCTTGTAACCGTGTTAGAGATCTTCTCACATAAAACCCACCCAGGGAATGGTTTTTGGAGGACGTGAGAGAGATTTGTAGTCCTGGGGTGAGGAGGAGAAAGTGGCAAATCCAGTGGCCCAGGGATGTGGGGGTGGGGCCAGCACTTAGGTACATCCCAGAGCGCACCCCCCCACACACACACACTTCCTGTCTCAGGGTCAGGACCTTTCCTATAGGCAGAGCAGGGCAGGGCAGCCCAGGAAGCTTGCTCCTTTGCCAGTGAGTGCTGCAGCGAGTCAGGCCTGGTTCTGAGGGTTCTATTACTCACTTCTACCCGATCTCAGCCAGCCATGATGTCACTTACTGAAGAAAGAGCCATGGAGGCGGGTCCTACTCAGTTTGTCCACTGACTTCTCCATCTGCTCCTCCTGGCCCCTTGGCCCACCATTTTCTTTCTGTTTCCAGTTTGCAGGATATGGTGACAAAGTATCAGAAAAGAAAGAATAAACTGTGAGGACCAGAGCTATCTGCTCTTTGCCTCTCTCCGTGGGTGTCTAACCATCCCTAACACAGGGTTTCCTGCAGGGGCCCCTGCTGCATGCTGCATGCAGACACAGCCTCCTCACACTCTCTCTAGCTGGGTCTTTAACGCTAACACCGCTGATTGTCCTTAGGCTGGGCCGGAGTGTGTTCCTAGAAGGCCAGACTGACCCTCATAGCCCCGGAAGCCAGGATGTGAGGCTTCATTGTCAGGCTAAGCTCCAGCCTCCCCTCTCTGGGAACCAAACATGGCCACCCGGGCGCATCTCAGGGGTCGGGGGATGGGGTGGGGACATGGAGTGTTCAGGCTGCATCTTCCTGCATGCCTGGGCTCTCGGAACCCAGACTGCCTGAAAGGGTTGGATCTGTTGCCTTCCTTAGGCAGATGAGGGCTGAAGGGTGAGTGGCATCTATTGTGTTTACCTTGCTCCCTGAGGGGCACCTGAGGCAGCGTTGGTGGTCTTGGTGGTGGTGGTAGTGGTGGGGAGAACACATCTGTGTTGGTATGTCTGTCAGGTGGTGGGAGGCCTAGGACATACGCCCTTCTCTGTCCCCGCTTTCTGGTGGGGGAGCTGGAACGCGGTGCAGAAGGGCGGTGCGGAAGGGCAGGCCTTCTGGCGGATTTGCTGATCCTCTGTCAAGTTCGAAAGGGTTGCTTTTGGAAGTTGTTTTTTCAGCATAGCACTGAATTTCCTCCCTGGCAGGCCTCCTCCCCTGTCCAGGATGGGCTGGCGGCCGTGCAAAGGACTCCGGGAGAGCTAATGATAAATGTAATAGTGTGTAACAGTGATAGAGGGCCGTTGGAGCCTGGTTGTCACACACAATTAATATCCCCTGCCGTTCTGTCTCCGTTTGTTTGTTCCCCCGTGATTCGGCTCCCAGTTAACTAATAGCACATGAGCCTGGACATAAATTGCATTTGACACGAGGTTTAATTCCGACCATTTAAAATTTCAACTGCCCCCTGAGCCTGCCTGCCCCTGGAGTTTGTTTACGGGCTTGATTATTTAAGGAAGAGAACTTGCACACTGTCTGGATGCTTGCAACTAAAAGGAAGGTGAGGGCAGGCACGCCAGCATCTCGGCCCACTGGGCTTCTCTGAGTGTTAAGGAAGAAAATTCGTATTTGGGGCCTCAATCTGTCCCTAGTGTGTTCTATCCTGCCATCCTTGGACAGAAGGAACTCTGAGGGCTGATAAAATGTGCATTGAAGATCATACTCTAAGCCGTAGTTGGGTATACAGACTGCGCGCGCGCGCGCGCGCACACACACACACACACACACACACACACACACACACAAACCCCAGCGTGCACTCAAGGCAGGTGCATGAGAACCTAAGCAGGTCCCACTGATGGCAGGACGGCTCTCCTTCCTCAGCATCTCCAGGTTATCGAGCGAGCATGCTAAGGCGGGCAGAAAAATAATGTTTCGATTTACTTAGAGATACAGTTGTTATTGCCATAACCTTAATGAAAGCAGTAAACAGTGCAGTATTAAGGGAGATTTATACAGAAACACTTTTAACATGTAGACATAGATTTTGCGATGCACACAGCACCTCCTTTCTAAAGGCAATCAATATGGTTATGAACGGCGGTGATAAATTATAGGCTCTGAAGCTACAGAGGGAGGTTTTTTCCACGGGTGTATAAATCAGGTGGTATTGGCGTTCCATGGGACCCATGCACCACAGTAAATCTGCCAAGCTCGGACGGGCACAGAGCTTGCATTAGTGGTTTGGGGGCTGCCTGCTAAACTCCTGTTTACCCGGGGCATTGGCAGGCCTTGTCTCATGTTATAATTCCGTGTTTGATGGAAGCCCATAAAATATGCCTCTTTGTTCCCCTTTCCCGTGTGCCTGGCTTTCTCATGGTCCCCAGAACTGTGCTTTCCTCTGATGTGTATGTGTGCCGGCGCGCGCACATGCCTGGGTTATAACATGTGTGTGCCTGTGTGGCTATTTATTCAAGAGCATAATTCAGGACCAGGGCGGCTCCTGTTGACACAGATGAAAGGGAATTTATATCAAGGGGAAATCTCAGCCTATCATAGCAGGGGAATTTAGGGAGCAGACATTTTGCAGAATTTGTAAAGCGTTTGCACTTAAAAAACATCTCCATGCCCCCACATGAGGGGGTCACCATGACTCTATCCTCAGAATTAGACTCTTTGGGGCTTTCTTTCTTTTCTTTTCTTCTCTCTCTCTCTCTCTCTCTCTCTCTCTCTCTCTCTCTCTCTCTCTCTCTCTCTCTCTCTCTCCACTTTGTTTTTTTGGTTTTTAGAGACAAGGTTTCTCTGTGTAGCTTTGGCTGTCCTGGACTCGCTTTGTAGACCAGGCTGACCTTGAATTCACAGCGATCCACCTGCCTCTGCCTCCCGAGTGCTGGGATTAAAGGTCTGTGCCACCACCGCCCGGCTCTTTGGGGGCTTTCTTACAGGTCCCAGGGCCAGCCTGTCCGCAGTAGCAACGGAGAGCAGGGGCTGGAGGCTGCCTGAGGGAGGAGTGGGGACACCTGGAGAGTTAGAACCGTTCTCGGAGACTTTCGGGACCCTCTGGGCTTTCTGTGGTTGTTTGGATCTAGATGGCATCTCCAGGCCTTCAGGAAAGGCTGATGTGTCACCGTCTCATGTTGTTCTCCTGCCCTGCTCCCTGCTTTCTGTCTCTGAGAGCCAGGGATACCATAGGGCTGGTCTAGGATATGGCTGGTATATCGATAACTTAGGTTTGTGTTGCTTGTTAGCAGCTAAAGAACCTTCCAGGTTCAAGTTAGCCCAAGGTCATGTGATGGATCCCGTCTTTTGCCTTTTGTCTAGCAGCCTGGCTCTTACAGTGAAGATAGAAAACAGTGGTATCTGTAGCCATGGTCTGAGGCTCACACACACACACACACACACACACACACACACACACACACACACACGCACACACATGTATTTGTGTGTGTGTGAACATATGTATATGGATGGATAAGGGCATGCTATATAGCACACGCGTGGAAGTTAGAGAGCATTTTATAGCTTCCAGGGATTGAACTCAGGCTGTCGCGGCCGTCGGCCCCTAAGGACTTCTTTTTAACCAAGAGCCATAAGGCTAGGATCGCTGAGTGGATGGCCCGCCTCTTAGTCTCCTCTGCCGGGCCAGCTGAGTAGCTTGCTGCTCGTACCTGGGATGGACCAGGTGGTGCCCCCATGCCCCTGAGGATCATCTCTGCAGCCGTCACGTCACACAGTGTGGCCTACCAAGCGAAGGGATGGGCACCTTGTGGGGTGATGTGCTCCCTCTAACCTCTCCGTTCTTGTTCTCCCTGACTCACTCATGCGCATGCCGCCCGCACTCCATCCTTACCCAAGATGCACCCTGCTCCCTTCTTGCTCTCCATCCTGGCCAGCTAGTGATCCTCACCTGCCTGGCCTTTGCCTACCTTTTTGCTCTCCTCGCCCTAACAGTGAGGGGGACTCGGATGTGGACTCCGAGCTGGAGGACCGGGTCGACGGGGTCAAGTCCTGGTTGTCAAAGAACAAGGGACCTTCTAAGGCAGCTTCTGATGACGGCAGCTTGAAGAGTTCCAGGTGAGCACTTGGCCTCCAGGGGGGAGGAAAGGCTATCTCCGCCACCCGTCATGGTGGACTTGGTGCCAAAGGTGCACCCCTCAGGCCGCACGTACACTTCTCTGGCCAGCTACTCAGCCAGGTAATGCCTCCCGTTTGGGTTTATCTTCATCTAACTGTTGGTACCTTTGGGTGGGGCCCTAGGGGCTCTGGGTCCCAGAGGCCTGCAGAGGGCTGTCCTGGTCAGGTCTGGATCCCTGCGCACTATAGAGCCACCGCCGCACCCAAGCACAGTTCTCAGGGTGGCTGCCTTCTGTCCTCTTCTTCTTGCTCTCTCCTTCCTCTGTACCTTCTCATCACCCACCCCTCCAGGCTTACCTGCTAATCTTGGGGGACCTGCTCCCCGACTTGCTAGCCAATCCCACTTCGCATCCCTCCCTGACCCATGGCCTTGCGCCCCCTCCCACACAGAGGTCCTTCTTGCTTTCCTGGCCTCCCCAGAGACAGTAGGCAGGCTAGATAGAAAAAGTAAAGCTCTCTTCTTCTTTTCCAGCTGCCCCCCAGGCCCCTCCCCCAAGCCCAGCCCCTCACCACGAGTACCCAGCGGGCCCCCTGTAATTGCTTTAATTTATTCGGCCAAACAACATTTTGCTGTTGCAGATAATGCTGCCTTCCCCGCCCCACTGCCGTTCACCACAGTGTGGCACAAGGCTCCAGGTAGTTGACAATGAAATAAATTGAACTAAACGTTTTAGAGGGGGAAAAGTGATGAAATAGAACAATAGTCTAATTTACATGACATTCTCCATGAAGCTATTTTCACTGACGCAAATTATTTTGCTTCATTTCGTCGGATGCTCTTGCCACCGCCTTGCCAGGGCTGTGCCGTTTTCTCCTCCTCCCTCCCTCCCCCTGTGTCTTTATTTTTGTCAATGCCGCTCTCTCTCCCTTCTTCTCTTCTCTCTGTCTCTCTCTCTCTCTCTCTGTGTCTCTCTCTCTGTCTCTCTCTGTTTCTCTCTCTCTCTCTCTGTCTCTCTTTCTCTCTCTCTGTCTCTCTCTCTCTCTCTTGTCATTAATTAACTCTGGGTATCTCCTCCTGGGCCTCCCATTCCACTCAGGATGGCTCTCAACGGCCTCCCTAAGGAGGGCAAGGGGCCAGAGGAGAGACCCACCTCTGCACTCAGCTCTCTCAGCTACCGCAAGAGGCTCACCCTGAAGGACTCCATCGGGGGCACTGGGGACCAGGACACGCTCCTCACCACCCTGAGTGAGCTTGCCACCTCCCCTGAGAGACCCACCAGGAAGGCCCGTGTGGGCCCCAGGGAGGAAGCTGACCAGGCCCAGGGCAGGAGGTGTGAGGAGGCAGATGACTGTAGCTCCATCTTCTCAGGGGCTGGGAGCCGTACTGGCCGGGGTCTGGAGAAGCGCTGGGGCTCAGACTTTGACAGAGCCTCGACCGTCTCTGCCCCAGTCAGCCGAGCATCCTCGGCCACACGTGGCTCTGGGGAGGATAGGGCTCGCTCCTCGCTGAGCTTCTCACTGTCAGGCTCACCCAGCTCCCGCCGCAGCACATCCAGGCTCGACAGCCTGTCAAGGACTATGAGCCCTTCCTGGAACAGGGCCTCAGGCCTGGGTCGGGAGAGCCCCGACTCCCGGCTGTCCCTCGGCCAGAGCTGCCTGGATGAGTGGGATGATGGAGACAGTGTGGCCCTCACTGAGGCACACTCACAGTTCAGCCATCCGTCGCTGGCCCGGAGTCTGTCTGTGCCACCCCAGCCGCGGGGCTCTTCCTCAGCCTCAGCCTCTGTCGCAGAGGGTTCCAGCATCAGACCTGTCAGCCGCCACTCCTACCTGGATCCGGATCTGGAGGCTGCCATTAACGAGGTCTTGAGCTACAAACCTGAGCCTTTCCAGCGGAGCAGCCTGGAGCCTGACTCTGAGGAGGATGACCGAAAGAGCATCCAGAGTGCCCGGAATGCACAACTGGAGTACCCAGAAAGGAGCACCAGCATCCGGCGCTCTGCCTCTGCCATGGACGTCTCGCGTAGTGGCCGCAAAAGCCGGAGCAAGCATAGGAGCAAACGGAGCAGCCCCAGCCCCAGCTCCAGTGCCAGCTCCAGCTCCAGCTCAGAAGGTTCCACAGAGCGCAAGCGGCGGAGGAAAGGGCGCTCTCGGAAGAGCAAGAAGAAATCCAAATCGAGAAGAAAGAAAACAGAGACCGAATCCGAGTCCTCCTCCTCATCCTCATCCAGTGCTTCCACAGTCTCGGGCCACAGCCGCTCCAGTGTGAAGAGGGGCCCAACCGCAGATGTTGAGGAAACGGGGCAAGCTCCACGGAGGCGGTCGAAGAAGGAAGAGAAGCAGCGAAAAAAAGAAGTCGACAGCCTGATGATGCGCTACCTGTACCGGCCAGAGAGTGACTAGCGCAGTAGGTGCCGCCTGGCCTGGCGTGGAGGCAGCATGGCGTGTCCCACCCTTTGTGAACTAATCTCCTCCCTTGCCCCTCCAACCACCACCTCGGGCTCCCACTACATCCTCGTGGGCCTCAGAGAGCCTCCTGGCTACGACTCTACCTGAGCCCTGAGCCCAGTCCGCTGAATTTGCCTGATGATGGTCGGACTATAACCCCGACCTCGCCCCGAGCCTCCCTATGCCGTGGTTTTGGAACTAATCTTTACCGTAACTTCAGTAACAAACGTCTGTTCAGCTGTTTTACAAAAAAGTTAGGGCTCAGAGAGGCTAAGTTACCTGCCAAGGTCACACAAACTTGGGAAGTCAGGTTGCCAGGAGCCAATGGGAGCTGTTTAATGCCTTTAGCCTGACCTGCTTCTACGTATGACTGCACGCAGAGCATGAGGGTGACATGTAGGGGTCACCAGCACCCATTTTTAGGGCTCTCGCCCAACAGGGTGGACCCAGAAAAGGGTATACTAGCCAATGTGCTACCTTGGCTGTAAGCTCGGAGGAGGCGCTTTGCTCTCGCCTCTGCTACCGCCCTCCCTAGCATGGATCTTAAGCTGCAGCCCACGCTGCACCACACCCTACAGTAGACCCCGGAGATGCCTGACGCCCCCCCCCCCAGCCCTCCCACCCGCACTCAGCCCACACGTGGGCGTCGCCTCAGCTCTGCTCATCTTTAAAGAGTTCTAATGAATAGAAATTAGCAGCTGCTGAGTGACAGCACACCCCCACCCACCCCCACCCCGCTCTCTTGCCTCCCCCAGCTCTTCTCCCTGTGGGGACGAGATGTAGCAACAGTCAGGCCCTCGTGCCCACACTTTCAACAGAGAAGCAGAGCCTGAATCGTTGGCACCCCATTGTCGCCAGCTTCCCCGGTGGGTGGTGACATTTTGAATCACCCCTGTTGTGAGCTGGTGTGAAGCATGCTTCAGCCCAGTGGCGCCCTCACAGGACGTGCTCCATGCTGTCCAAGCAGGAGGCACAACCCCGTGCTGCAGCCACCTGGGGGGCACACCACATTTGTTTCCCAGACGCATGAACTAACACACCTGTAGCATGCTTGTGCCGTGGGGGCGTCTGGTGAATGGGGTCTGTTCGGGATCCCTTGAAGGAGTAGAGCAAGAAGAAGTTGCCATTGTCTATTTGGACACAGGGGAGGGGAGGAGGGGAAGTGATGGAGAAGTGGGAGTAAGGAAATGGAGCTAGAATCCAGACCAGGCTTATGGCGGCTCTGGCCTGGGCTAGACTACTTGTTGGTCTCAGCAACGCTCTGTTTCCCATGCGGCAGATGGCTTCTGGGTACTTAAGGGAGGGCAGGGAGTGTCTGTGGTCTTTGTTAGCTCCATCTGGGGAAAAGATAAGAGTCAAAATATTTGGCCTACAATTTCAGCCTCCTTTTGGCAGCCTTGCTGAGAGGGCCCTGCACCCCGGGACGAGGAGTCAGTTGGTGGGTGGAGGCCGGGGGGCGGTGTAGGGGGGTTATGTAGAAACGAAGAAGGCCAGGCCTTTCTGTCCCTCTTCCCAGAAGGAAGCAAGTGCCTGTGCCTTGCTGGGCCACTCCAGCAGTGACTGGTGACTAACAGATTTCGTACCTGAATCCCTCTAGCTCACAGTCACATGCACAGTGAATAACGAGAGAAAGCCTGTTTCTGCAGCCTCCTCTCACCTGTAGCTCAGTTGCTTTTGTCTACAGAAAGAGACCACTGGTCCGGAAACCCTGTACTGCGCCACTATGAGGACCGGAGTCAGTTGTTGGTAGGGGAGTCTCCAAGTAGAGTTTAGCCAGCTAACATGAAGCAAAGTGGGGGGGGGGGGTAGGGAGGACTTCACTGGCACCCACTGCCTTTGAACTAGATATACTGTGCAAAGGCAGAAGTCGGGGGGGGGGGGACAGAACCCCCACCTAAGGATAAGGACCAAGGGAAGAATTCCAAAACATAGAATGCGGCATCACCCTGGGCTTTCCCAGCAGGATTAGCTTGTGTACCAAATTGTTTGTGACAGCACTGGGCAGGAGACACTGGCTCGTGAGGAAGGAATGCTTTTTAAACAATTTAGTTAAAACGTTCCCACTGCCAGCCCTGGCTCTTGCTCTGGGGACGGAGCTGCCTGCTGGTGGCCCTACTTTTGGTGGTAGCGATAAAGGCACATACGGAGGCCTGGCCAGAGAGAGTTCGAGGAAGAGAGCAAGGGATCTTGTGCCTCCTCAGTGCATGGAGGAGCAAGGGACAGAGTTTACCCCATCCTCGGTTGCCTTCCGCCTCTTTGTGGTGTCTTTAGAGCAACCTGACCTGGTTTACCTGGGTGTCTGGGCAGTGGGAATGATGGGGGCTGTGAGAAGCGATGAAGCATGGAAACGGCAGACCACACAGGGCTGTGCCTCTGGACCCCAGCCCTGGCCTCTGCTCACGGCCTCTACTCACAGAATAGCCCTACTGTCTTTCCTTAACTGTAAAGCAAACCTTTAGCGCAGGGCGTAACACGGAAATTCCGTGTTGAAAAAGAAAACAACCAGCTCTCACTAATTCAGGATTCAAACAACCCTCAAGGCTACAGTGGACACTCTACCCTCCCACCCTCCCCCCACCCCCATTTTTTCTGTGTTGCACAGTTATCATTGAGCTTGATAATTCTGTCCTGGAAATGCTGCAAGGCCTTAAAGTGCTCCTGAGCCATCACAGTAAGACTCATTTATGTTGAGTCTAGTTTGTATTAAGTGTGTTTCGTGCTATTCTGACTCCCTTAAAAATGGTAATTCATTCATGAGAAATACGATAACTATTAACCAGACTGCCCCGTTGCTGAGCCATTTTGCATAATTGGACATATATTTTCCCAGGCTCTTTCTTTCCACCAGGGGCACGGGGACCTGTCTTTGCATACCCGAGTCCCTCCCCCAGCCAGCACGAGACGCCAGGTTTGGTCTTGTTGTCCTCTTGTCTAATCTAGCAGCAGAGTGCCCCAAGGCTGAGGCTCACATTCAGGTTTAGGTTTAGGCTATGGCCTTGGCCGAGGGGCTTCTTCCCTTCCAGGCAGCTTTTCCATCATACATTTCTGGGAAGAATAAGAACAATCAGTCCAAGACAGTGGCTCTCGACCTTCCTGATGCTTCCACCCTTTAATCCAGTTCCTCATGGTGTGGTGACCCACCTCCATACAATTACTTTTGTTGCTACTCCATAACTGTACTTTTGCTGCTGTCGTGAGTCGTAATTAGCCAGGATCTCTGACACGTGACCCTCAAAGGGTTGCCGCTCACAGGTTGAAAACCGCTGGTCCTCGGGGGCTCAGGGCAGTGCCTCCTAAAGGGAGGACTCTGTGATAGTACCTTTCCCTCTGCGCCTCCTCTGCTCCTTCTAAGAGAACCTAAAATGCTATTTGCTTCCTGCCCTTACTTTAAAAGGACCAGTAAATAAAGCGCCATCCTCGGGTTTCCAGCTCAGAATACAGTAGGCCTAGCAATTGCAGAAACCGTCTTTGTCCACATAGAATGTTTCAAGGACCTGAAGGCAGGGCTCTGAGAGCGAGCGCAGGTGCTTCGGGCATGCAGCTGAGGCCAGGGTACCAGTAGGAGGGGAAGCCCCATTGGGCTGTATCTTCTTTAGTGTGATGTCAGACTACAGTGCGTGTGGTGGAGGCAGTAGGGACAAGAGGATGCTCAGGAGCTCTGAGAAAGAGTGTGAATCCTGTCTGCTCTGTTGGGTGTCACACTCCTCCTCCCTCCAGGGGATGTTGTTTCTTCCTATCTTTGGAGGCACTGCCTTCCAGAGCCAGGGCCCTCATGAAGACTCCAAGGAGTTAAGGGCATTTCCCATTGGCCTCACCTCAAACAAGTCTTGCCAGTCTCTGTCCTAAGTCTCCGTTCCCTTTCCAGCAGAGGATGCCATGGCCAAGGACAGAAGGCTTCCAGGCCCAGGGAAAGCCTCACTAGGGGAAATAATAGTTCAGATCTGGGATCCTGTCAGGGCTAACCTGCCTGAGAACTTCCTGCTCAGACAAGTTGTCGTCAAGTACTCAGCTGCCTCAAATCTTTATCTGTGTGGTCTGTGGACTGCCTGCATCGGAGGGAAGGGAGCTGGAGACTCACCTGGTCCGGGCATCTCAGAGGAAAGAGCCAGGAACGTGCAGCTGGTTCTTAGGCTCACGGAAGCCTGGTCCCTGCTGCCACCAGCCTCTGTGTCGTGACAGTCTCAAAGGCTTTCCAAGTGCAAAGTGTTGGCTCCTTTTGACCCAGCAACATTTGGGTCTTGAACGGAGCCTTGTTCGGCCCAGAATAGAAGCATTATCTGGCCTTGACCTTGTTCCTCTCTCCCTGCAGCCCGACCAGCCACTGGAAGTCCCTCGCCCCCGACCCCTCAGACGATGAGCACGAGCCTGTGGGCAGCACCTGTAGAGCCCGATTCTCCCACAAATATTTGAGTGACAGCGACACAGAGGCCAAGATGACAGAGACCAATGCGTAGCCCGGGGGAGCGGCTCACAGCCCTCCCACCTCACAGCCTCTCCCAGGAAACAGAGGGGTACCACCACCCCAGCACCCCAGCAACCCCGTTTGACTGCCGATCTGCATGGAAAACGCCTCGGCTCTCTGTCAGGGGGCCTTTCCAGGCTGTGGGTGTCTGATAGCTCCACGTGGAAGAGGTGGGCGCGGGGGGCGGGGGAGAGGAGTCTCTGCAGAAGGAACTTCCACACTCTTGCCTCCGAAATGCCATGCTCTTGGCTCCTACCCTGGGCCACCATGGACCATGTGTCAGGTTGGCCTGGCACTTCATGGAGCCTGTCGCAGAACCTCCATCTCAGCCTCCTGCTCAGGGATGGTGGATAGGTTACCTGCTGGACCACTCCAAGTTGCTGGGCCTGTGGGAAAGAGTCAGTAGGGAGCAGCAATACCTCCCCTTCGCTGGGTGAGGGCTTTCTCTTCTCAGTGCCTGCTGTCTTTTTACTGTTTAATTTAAATACCCAAACCTCCATGCAGCTGCATCCTAGAGAGTGGGCGGGGCTGCTCTCGCAGCTGGGCCCTGTAGGATGCCTTGGGAATCTCCTCTGCATCTTCACTCCTCCAGAGGTCCTTCCTCGCGCAGCCTGCCACTCTGGTGAGCAGAGCTGGGCCGCTGGTTCTTAAGAGGCAGGGTGGGGAGGGTGACAGCAGGGTGCTCCTGGCTTGGACCAGGCAAGCCTCGTTGGAGTATTAAGTGCAATGAGCATTTATTTAAGAGCTGATCCGATCCATCTGCACCTGCCATGGCTTCCAGCGCCTCCGCCTTCCTGCCCACAGTGTGGCCAGCAGCTGAGGTCTGGCACCGAGGCCTTGCGGTAGGCACAACAGAAGGGAGACAATTTGATCGGTTTATCAGACCAGAGTCCTGGCCCTTTGTCATCTTCCTCCTGTCTGTAACCCTGTTCCACACACTTACCATAGACACAGCAGCGAGTGGTCTGGACATCCCAGCCACTTGCCTACCAGAAAGGTCACCCCGACCACTCCACCAGACGTGGGGGCCCAAGGGCAACACCTGGTGCTGGGCCTGTTTGCCATCCCCCTCCCTTCTGCAATTGGTTTGTACTCATCGGCCTGTGCTCTCCCTGTGGACCTGACTGATGTAAGGAAATAAAGCCCCCTCCCTCCTGGCCACGATGTTTCCCTGCTTCTCCTTGCAGGCCCAGGGGAGACCCCGCGTGGTCCCAGGGCAGGGGCAGGGCAGGCGGGGGGGTCTGATGGGGATATAGAGGAGCCGCTCTGGTCTGTGGTGGCCTACTCTCAAGCCAGACCAATGCCACTCACAGAACCTTGGCAGGTCCCTTGAGGTGGTGGAGCAGACTGGTTAAGAAAGGCAGAGCCCCACGTTTATAATGAGGCTAATGGAGTTTGCAGCTCCTTCACGCTCTCTCTCCCCACCCCTTCTCAAAACTCCAGTCGCTCCAAAGTTGATTTTTTTGATCGAATTCTGGCAGCATTTTCTGTTTGTCAGCCCTCTTTGACCACAGGAAACTTGAGTAAGCCAGGGATACTGCCTTCGGTGCCTGCTCAGCCTCTGCCTGCGCGCCTGAGCTCCACTTTGGCTCTGTGGCCTCTCAAAAGTTATAGGGCAGCTCATGCAGATGTGGGAGGAAACAAAGACCTGTCCAGTCCTCCTCCTCCTCTCCCTCCTCCTCCTTCCTCTCCCTCTCCTTCCTCTCCCTCCTCCTCCTTCCTCTCCCTCCTCCTCCTTCCTCTCCCTCCTCCTCCTTCCTCTCCCTCCTCCTCTTCTCTTTCCTCTCCCTCCTCCTCTCCTTCCTCTCCCTCCTCCTCTCCTTCCTCTCCCTCCTCCTCCTCTCCTTCCTCTCCCTCCTCCTCCTCTGAATGTTATTCATGACCAGATATATTTTCTGCAGGAGCTGAGTGGTCTGGGGAGGTAGCTGGGGCAGGCTCTGGTAATCAAGAGAAGGAAAAGTCACCACCAAAACATGCTGGGGAGAACTATGAAATGGATCCTTCTAGAACAAAGGTACCTGCCCTCCAGCAAGAAGAAAAGGCGATAAAAGTAAAGTTACATTTGTTGTTGAAACTGTTTCTGGAGTCTCACTGTGTAGCCCAGGCTGATCTCCAGTTCACACTTCTCCTTCCTTAGCCTGCCGAACCCTGGGATTACAGGTGTAGGCTGTCACACCCAGTTCTGGGTGAGAAGTCTTCTCTCAAGTCAGAGAACTTGTGCTGTTTACTTAATCTGCTCAGCAGTTGAGACAGCTTGAGGCGTTGCCTTTCCTGCTGCTGTGGCCTGTGCTGAGAACACAATTCTTTCAGACCGGGGTTATCCCACTGAGGAATTTGACACGCAGAGTATGTGCCTCACCTGCTGGTAAGTATCAGCTTCCTACCCGAGAGGAGTAAATCACAGAGCCTGTCCTGGGGGGTGTGAACAGGACTACAGGGAATGCCTCTGAAGGGAGGGAGACCGTAAAGGGGCCTCAAAACAGTATTTGGAGCTAGGGCTTCAAGGAGAATTATTCCGTGGGTAGTTATTGCTAGGACATACACGGGGAAGAAAGAATTTACACAAAGGTTCTGAGCTAGGCAGGGATAAACAGTGCTCATGACACATACTGTGTGGGAAAGCCAGAGGTCACAGCCCACCCCACCCCCCACACCCATGACCAATGCTTCTCCAAGGTTCTACAAAGACCTCTCTAGGGTTGTGGGCTCCTTGGTTCCCACCCCTTGGGCCCATAGGCCACCAAAGCCTGTTTTCGTTTGGGGTACACCTTGGAGTACCTCCTATCACTAAGGTGCTTGTGATTCCACAAAACAAAGCAGCTGGGCCCATGCCCTGTGCCCATCTCAGCCACCCTGCGTCCCCTTCAACCCTCCTGCTAATTTCCAGTCCCGGGACCTCCTTTGGTTCCTGAATAAGAGGCAAGGGGCCAAAGCCTTAGGGGACTCCCCACAGTGCCCAGACACCACAGCAGCAGGCAGTGACACCCGCCGCCCCCCCCAAACTGTTCCCTCTGTCCTTGAGTCCTCTCGGCAGATCATCCCAATTGTCCTTCCCCATCCCCCACCCCCGTGCCTGGTGGCACAGACACTTAGCGATTTGCTCCTTAATTGTCCCCCAGCTAGGCTGCACAGATGCCGTTCTTTAATCTCTCCTGATAAATGAATCGCGCTGCTCCTTTAATCATATGTTCATATCCAAGCCAATTTGAATCAATTTGGCAGGGAGCGTGTTGCAAGAGATGCCATGACTGCCGTTCTCTCCCGCCGCACCCACCCCCCCCCCCGCTCCCCACCCCCGGGGAGGGCGGGGTCCCCCAGAGCCTGAATGACTGCAGTCCTCACTTTCAGCAAAGAGCCCAGGAGGCCCATCCAGGAAAAGAAGCACCTACCTGAATGGTGACGAAGGGGACTTTTTAAAGTCAGCCACCTCATTTGCTTCCTGCGCTCCAGGCAGGCTGTGTGGGAATGGAAGATGGATTCTCAAAGGCCTCAGGAGTGGGAGGGACGGGATGAGTTCACAGCCTGCCTTGGCCACTGAATAAGGGCCACATTATCATCCCTGGGAGAAAAGGCCATCTTAAATCTACCCTTAATCCCTTCTGCTCTCCTTTCATAAGAGCCTGGTTCTTGGGAACTTGGAGCACTTCATCGTCTCTTATATAGCAACACGTGTCAGACCAGACTATGCTAGCTGCAACTGCTTCCCTCTTCCCCTAAGCTGCTCCAAACCCTCCAGCCAAGGTGCGTGCCTGGTAATGTACGGCATTCTGCCTCTGGAATAGCTAGCTGCCTCTTAACCCTGCAGCCTGGTTGGAGTCCAGTCACAGTGGGAGGAACAGAGCAAAATCAAACAGGCAACTGACACTGCAACCTGGGAAAGTGGCTGACTCTTCTGGCCTTTGGTGCCCTTTGGTGAGGTGGTGTTGCTGGCAAGGACCTTTGGTTCCTGAGTTCAGAGCTCATTGCTGCAAGCAGAG
This sequence comes from Acomys russatus, assembly GCF_903995435.1. Taxonomy (NCBI): domain Eukaryota; kingdom Metazoa; phylum Chordata; class Mammalia; order Rodentia; family Muridae; genus Acomys; species Acomys russatus. The sequence continues at coordinate 4,842,844 of NC_067152.1, forward strand.
CACCCTTGGGGGGCACCCATGGACCTGGGAGGCCTGCATGCTGGGGAAGCTTGTGGTCTGGCTGAGTGTGCCTTCCAGGCAGTGGCCTCTGGCTTCCAGCATCCTCTTTCATTTCCTGGTTCCCCTCCCTTCCCAGCTCTGTCAGTCCAGGCAGGCGCCCTGTCTCTCACTGGGAAACCTGGACATTACTACCACGTATTCAGATCTTTTTTGCAAACCCACATCCCTGGTTTTAGAGCCCAGTCGCCTCTGGCTCTGCCTCCCCCGCCCCCCCAAAATCTGGAGATTCTGTTCATATTGCCCCCAGAAGCCACACCTCAGCTCCCCCCCACACACACACACCCGCCCCCTGACCCCAGACAGGGTTTCTCTGTGTAGGCTGTCCTGAAACTTTGAACTCTCAGTGATCATCTGCTTCTGCCTCTGAGTGCAGGAATTAAAGGCCTGTGTGCTGCCCCACTACTATGGCCACCACTGAGCATAAGCCACACTTTTTTTTTTCACACTTTTTTTTAAAAAGATTTATTTATTATGTATACAGTGCTCTGCCTGCATTTACAACTGCAGGCCAGAAGAGGGCATCAGATCACATTATAGATGGTTGTGAGCCACCATGTGGTTGCTGGGAATTGAACTCAGGAGCTCTGGAGGAGCAATCAATGCTCCTAGCCTCTGAGCCATCTCTCCAGCCTTTTTTTTTTTTAAATAAGCCACATTTTAAAAAGGGGCAGTATTAGCTCTGTCTTAAGCAGTTGACAGGGCAATATGTATGGAATTTCCTGCCTTCCTTCCTTCCTTCCTTCCTTCCTTCCTTATTGGACAGGGTCTCACTGTGCAACTCTGGCTGTCTTGGAACTCACTGTGTAGACCAGGCTGGCCTCAAACTCACAGAGCTCTTCCTGCCTCTGCCTCCCGAGTGCTTTAGTTCTGTCTCTTCCCAGATCAAATTCCAAGAACAATCCAAAGTCCGGATTGTTGTGTCACACTGTCAGGCTCACCCCTGCCCTTTTAACGAGCTCAGCACCAGAAGGTCCAAGGAAGCAGTTTCCCACCCTTTTAAGGCTTCTTGGACGTCTTAAGGGGAGCCGAGGCAGTGCAGACTAGGGCGAGTGCTCCCAAGCTATGGCCTGCTTGGTGAGGAGATAGCAACTGCTGCTCCTGTACACTGAGGTTGCTGGGTCCCCAGCCCTTATTATGCTTTAGCCAACCATATTCTCTCACAATTCTGTTGTGTTATTGTCCCCTGAGAGACAGCTGAGGTTCAGAGAGGTGATGTCAGTTTTTCAAGCAACGTCCTCTGCTTGGTTCTAGCAGTGGGCCGGGTATCTGGAACTATCCCAGGCTTGTCAGAGAAGGATAGAGGCAGGAAAGCGAAGAACCAGCATCGTAGCCTTCTCAAGCTGCTATGTGTTTGGTATTCACCAGGCCTGGTCTGAGGAAGAAAACACTTTTGGCAATTTAAGGATAAGATGCCTACCTCACGTTTGTGTTGCTCTTTACAATTTTCAGAACCTCCGCCCACCCCCATACATTATCACATTTGCACTGCACTCCCTCTGCGCCAACAATATGAATAACAGTGCCACACGGCTCAGAATGCATATTTTAAGCGATATGCACTTCATCTAATTTTGAGACGGCACGACAGAACAATCCAGACCATTCTTGCGATTTGATCTGGGAAGAGAGAGATCCAAAGCAATAGCCATTTTGGAGCTAACAAGGATGCTAGATCTGTTTAGAAGGAATTTTCAGAGAAATTGAGTTTTCTGCAGTGTAGGCTCCTAGGATGGGTCATATCCGTAAGGGAGATTCCAGAGACACTGTGTGCTGTGTGATGGAAGTCAGTGACACAAATCTCCCAGCAGAATACTTATATGTGCAGATAGAATTTGCTTTTGATATCAAAAGTCAGCTATGACAGTTTTATCAAAAAAAATTTTTTTTAAAGGATATTAAGTTTTGACACCATTCAGGCAAATTATATTTGAGGTGACTTGAGAGTCAAAGAGTTTCCACATTTTAATAAATTTTTATATGTTTTGTTCCACATTTACAATCTGACTAGATTAGGAAAAGAAGCAGCTGCATTTGGGGAAGAGAAGGCGCTTAGGGGATTTCAAAGAGGGGAATAAAATAAAAAAGGGAGTTCAGGGCTGCAGAGATGGCTCAGTGGTTAAGAGCGCCACCTGCTCTTCCAGAGGTTCTGAGTTCAATCCCAGCAACCACCTGGTGGCTCACAACCATCTATAATGTGATCTAACACCCTCTTCTTCAGATAAAGCACTCATATGCAATAAATAAAATAGATAAATCTTTTTTTTAAAAAATTTTTAAAGCCGGGCGTGGTGGCGCACGCCTTTAATCCCAGCACTCAGGAGGCAGAGGTAGGCAGATCACTGTGAGTTCGAGGCCAGCCTGGTCTACAAAGTGAGTCCAGGACAGCCAAGGCTACACAGAGAAACCCTGTCTCGAAAAACCAAAAAAAAAAAAAAAAAAAAAAAAAAACTTTTTAAAAAGGGAGCTAAAAAAGAAAAAAGATGCTGCTCTCTGTAAGATGTAACCACCAGCTTTTGGCAGCTGGTGGTTTGAAGACAGGTGGATGACGCAGCAACCAGACATAAAAAATCACACATGATGAAAACAGGTCCAGCGTCTCAGTCTAACCTTGGGCTCTGGCAGCAGTTGCAGGTCGGCACCCTTGCTGGAGGGCAGAATCTGGCCCCTGGGGACTACTGTATCGTGGAGAGCAAGTCACAGTAACCCTGGTGGGTGGCACTCCATGGAAGGCTTTGTGCCAGAAGGACAGGTATTATGGTGCGCCTCCATGGACTCTGGCTCTCATGGGCATCTCTTCCTGGTGCACCTGCCCTGGGCCACCAAGCAGGTATTCGTGACAGGAAGTGTGTGTCTCACCAGGACCTGCTGAAATAACAGTGGGGCTGAGGACGTAACTTAGTGGTACATTTCTCTAACCTGTGCAATACCCTGAGTCCTATCCCCAGAATGAAGGAAGGAAAGGGGGATGGTGGGAGGGGGAGAGGGGTGGAGAGAGGCATCGTGGGAGAAGGAGGGAAGGTGAGAGGAGGAGGGGAGGGAGAGAGGTATCGTGGGAGGAGGAGGGAAGGTGGGAGGAGGGGGGGGGAGTGATGGTTTTTATAGCTGTTACTGGGTTCTTGACAAGTACACATGACAACTAGGCACGGCAGTGAATGCCTTTAATCCCAACACTCAGGAGACAGAGGCAGACGCATCTTCGTGAGTTCAAGGCTAGCCTAGTCTATATATTGAGTTTGTGGCCAGTTAGAGCCATACTGTGAAACAAACAAAGTGTACATGAGAACGCAGGCCAGGAAATAAAAGGGAAGGCAGGGACATAGCTCTGAGTGATAAAGCACATGTGTGAGGCCTTGGGTTCTGTTCCCAGCAATGCCTGTATGAGGGAGCTGGAAGGGGGTGAGCACCTATAATCCCAGGTACTAGGGCCATTCTGATGCATAGCCAAACACGCACACCTTTCTTGCTCTCTCCTTCTCTCTCTCTCTCTCTCTCTCTCTCTCTGTGTGTGTGTGTGTGTGTGATTGCAAATAAGGTAATCTATACTGTTAGCATGAAATTTGAATGTGATTTTTGAAAGTCAGTATACGCGTGGGCCAGACAGATTCCTTTTTAGCACCCCCTGTATAGATGTCAGGGCCGTGTATGGGGTCCATGGGGGGTTGGGTAAACCACATGGCAAAGCTGCTTAGACAGCTCCTTGCTCAGGGAATGCCACTCTTCAAGGCATCTGCTGGCAGGGCTTGAGACTAGAAACTGGAAAAGAAACAGATTGGAGGGTGGAAAGGTGGGGCAAAGAATCCAAACCTCACTCTCCCACCAGTCTGGAGCCCTGCGGGTGATGAGTTTGAGTAAGGACATTCTTATTGATAAAGAGGCTGGAGGTGAAATCGAGAAGGTCATATATATATATACATATATGTGTGTGTATATATAATTTTTTTTTTTTCGAGACAGGGTCTCTCTGTGTTAGCCTTGGCTGTCCTGGACTCGCTTGGTAGACCAGGCTGGCCTCGAACTCACAGTAATCCGCCTGCCTCTGCCTCCCAAGTGCTGGGATTAAAGGCGTGCGCCACCACGCCCGGCTTTATATATAATTTTTTACCTGTCTCTAAATGACATTGCTCACTGGCCTGACTTTGTACTGGCTAAAAGATTTGTTTATCTAATGTCTGTTTCCACCTGGGAAGGTTTATCCTCTCAAGGAAAGGGGAAAAGCCGTCGTCCTTGAATCAAGTGACCACAATTTCTCCTAAGAAATGGGAAGGTTTGGGCATAGAAGCCGCGGGGACTCCAGGCGTACCAGAAGGTCTGGGAAGGACAGCGGGTCCCTAAGGGCCTCAGTGCAATTTCCACGTCCCTCCCCACCCCCACCCCTGGCTCCCCAGTAGAAATCAGCTACAAATCTCAGCTTGTTGGGAACAGATGGCCTTGGCTGACGAATAAGCCACCGCAGGCTGCTCCACCTGTTCTGGAACTAGAATAATCAGTCTGAGACAAACATCGATGCTGAAATAACTCACGGCAGCGGGCGCTGCGCAGGCACGGATTCCAACACTCTCTCAGGCGGACCCTCCCAGCTCTCCCCGACCCTCCCCCGCCCTCTCCAGTTCTCCCCGGCCCTCCCCAGCCCTCCCCCCGCCCTCCCCGACCCTCCCCCGCCCTTCACAGCCCTTCACAGCCCTCCCCAGCCCCTAGAGGCCATCAGGGAAAGTAATGGAGCAGAGAAGATGATTGAGATGGAAATGGAGCCAGAGAGGCAGAGCTGGGTTCTGTGTCAGGGTGAGACTCACCCCATCTGGGTGAGAAATTATGTCCCTCAGGGCACCTTGGAGAAAGTGCGGATAGTAGGTGCATGGGTGGCCTGGTAAAGCTGAGGAGATTTAATCCAAACTGGCATGGGAGAGATCTAAAATTCTGAGGTTTGTTGCATTAAAGGAGTCCAGTTTTGCAAATAGGACTCAGCCAGGAAGTGACTGTCGACACACAGCAACAGCCACAGACTGTCTTCCCAGGCTGCTGGTGGGTGCCTGGTTCCCAAAACTCCCTCCTCTTGCCTTCAGCTTCCCCTTACCAACTTGATGAAGTCCACTGGACTCACATGCCCTGCCTGGCTGAGGCAGATGAGCCCAGGGAAGAGTTTCTGCCTGTCAGTTGGGGGTCAGGCTTCCTGGAGGGCTAGTTGAAGGAGGGCAATGCCTTAGGCAGTGGCTTTCTGGCACACAGAGCACAAGGGTTCTGAGGCCCTAGAGCAGTGGTTCTCAAGCCCGGGGGTCGTGCCCTCTTTGGAGGTCGAATGATCACTTCACAGGGGTCACATACCAGATATCCTGCTTGTCAGATCTTTACATTACAATTCACAATAGTGGCAAAGTTGCAGTTATGAGGTAGCAACAAACTTTTAATGGTTTGGGGGTCACCACAACATGAGGAGCCGTGTTAAAGGGCCAACAGCGTTGGGAAGGTTGAGACCCACGGCTGTAAAGGCTGGTGGGCACAAGAAGAGGCCTGATGGGCACCCTGCAGCCTGGTTACATCTCTAAACGCTCAAGTTTTTGTGCCCCTGTAGCCCGAGGCCTCAGACGTCAGAAGATAGGGCCCTCCCCTGCTATGTAGGATCAGGCAAAACCCTTCTAGAAGCTGGTTCTGTCTTCAGAGGTGTCCTGGGTCCCTGCTGCCCTCAGTTTAGGCTCTGCTGCCAACATTTCTGTTTGTGAACAAAATGTAAAGAGTAATAAAGTGAACTTGTTTTACCCTTCCAGCCTCAGCGGAGATCAGCAGTGAGCTGGGCCCCGCCCACTTCCCCTGCCAGCTAACGGCACATCTGGACAGTGATCAGAAAACACTTTTTTGTTTTTTGGTCTTTTGAGACAGGGTTTCTCTGTGTAGCCTTGGCTGTCCTGGACTCGCTTTGTAGACCTGGCTGGCCTCGAACTCACAGCGATCCACCTACCTCTGCCTCCTGAGTGCTGGGATTAAAGGTGTGCGCCACCATGCCCAGCTCAGGAAACACTTTCGTATTGATCCCGCCCCCACCAAAAGAAAAGAAAATGGTCCTTTTTTATTTTTTTTAGGATTTCTTTATTTTATTTATTGCATATTAGTACTTTATCTGCAGAAGAGGGTATCAGATTACATTATAGATAGTTGTGAGCCACCATGTGGTTGCTGGGAATTGAACTCAGGACCTCTGGAAGAACAGGCGATGTTCTTAACCACTGAGCTGTCTTTCCAGCCCCGAAAATGGTTCTTTTTTTATAAACGCATAATCACAATACTTTTATCACTTTCAAAAACTGGTCAATAGTTTTTTACTATCAAATATTCAGTCAGTGATTAAATCTCCCTGATGCTATTCCATAGTTTTTATTTTTACATATGTTAACATACGTGTTTTATATAAAACAGATGTACAGGCCTGTAGCCCCAAGTACTCAGGAAGCTGAGGCAGGAAAATCCTAAATCCAAGGTCAGCCTAGGTAACTTAGGCTGTGTCTCAAACTTAAAAAATCTCTTGCTTTGTGAGCTTGAGGACCTGAGTTCAGAACCCCAGAGCCCATGTGAAAGCTCTGACAAAATAGAGACATCCCTCAAGGCTCTCTGGCCAGCTAGCCTGGAGTCCTATACCATGAAGAACAAGGGAAAGGGAAGGACAGATAGCCAAGGCCTCCTGGTCTCCACACATGGCAAGCTTGCACCCACATTCACCCATGTCCATATGCATGCACACTTCATAAAAACAGAAGTGGGAGTATGGCTCAATTGGGTATCATTTGACTAGCGTGTATAGGACCCTAAAGCTAATCCCCAGTATTGAAAAATAAAAAGGTTGCATTGTTCAAAACAAGATCCAAAGCCAGGCACGGTGGTGCACACCTTTAATCGCAGCACTCGGGAGGCAGAGGCAGGCGGATCGCTGTGAGTTCGAGGCCAGGCTGGTCTACAAAGTGAGTCCAGGACAGCCAAGGCTACACAGAGAGACCCTGTCTCGAAAAAACAAAACAAAACAAAACAAAAGATCCAAACCAGATTAAATGACTTTAAAAATAAAAAATAAAAAGACAGTTCACAGCCTTCTCTCTAGGGGAGTCTGCTGGCCTTGGGTGTGATCCCAGCATCATATTTTTAAAAGCTCTCCAGCTGGCGGCAGTGGCGTACGCCTTTAATCCCAGCGCCTGGGAGACAGAGGCAGGTAGATCACTGTGAGTTCAAAGCCAGCCTGGTCTACAAAGTGAGTCCAGTACAGTCAAGGCTACACAGAGAAACCCTGTCTCAAAAAAAAAAAAAAAAGCTCTCCAAGTGAGTTTCATGTGTAGCCAGTTTGAGAAATACTCTACTTATTGAACACTTGGAGGTTTCTGCAAGATCCTTTCACCTAGGCTGGTAAATACATCTCCTTGGCAGCGGAGCAGGCAGCTGGCTGGGCTGCAGGCATGAACTTGAGATGTGCTGGACAGAGAGAGCAGTCCTTCCCCTCCAGATTCACACGCCTTGCACTCCTGCTCCCCACGCTCTCTCTCCCTAATATGCCCAGTGCCTGTTCTTGCCTTTCAAGGATAACAGATTTCTTTTTTTCCCCCCTTTTCTGTGCAAATAGCAAAAATTCCTGCCTCGGGAAGAAGTGAGAACTTCCCTGGGGCTACAGTCATTTGGCTGTTCCAGTGGTGGTGGTGGCTGCGGCGGCGGCGGCGGCGGCGGCGGCGGCGGCGGCGGCGTGCAGAGCTGGAGCTGAGGGCTTGGCAGCAGATGTAAGAAGAGGGAGTGATCTGAGCAGGACTTGAACCCAGCATGTTTACAGGGCGTATACGGGATGGCTCTGTCTTAAGATGTAAAGAAAGGTGCTCTCGTCCGTCCGTGGCTGCCTCTGTTTCTGCTCAGAGCTGGCCTTGAACCTGCCTCTGGTGGTTGCCTCTGCACACCCCGTCCTACTCCACTCCTCTTGCTTGTTGGATCCGTTCCTCCCTCCTGTGTACTCCCCCCCCCCCACCCCCCCGCCCCACTCCATGCCTCACTGGATGTTGGTGAAACAAATCTAGCCTAAAATAATGAGCAATCAGCTACCCTGATGCTTGGGGCAGGCTGGGCAGGGCTGAGGGAAGGGGTAGGGAGCGGAATCATTTATAAAAGCTTAATAAAGATGCAGATGAGCAGCGCTGAGTTAGGAACCCCAGAGCTGGGCTTATTCATTATTCAAAGTTATGCAAATGCCACTGAGAGTCCTGCAAGATGGAATCCTGCCCCTTGTCCCTCCCTCGCCTCACCCCCGCCCCAGCTCACAGACCCAACCCACCTTGTACATCCCTCCCCCTGCCCCCCACCTCCTACACCTAGCAGCCCATTTCCAATAGTTCAACTTACTAAGCTTCCCAGAATCCCCCTCCCTGGCCAGCAGTCTTCCAGAGGGATTGCCACAGGTCCTGGCCTTCAGGTGAGCCTCTCCCAGCCCAAGGAGAAGGGCTTGTGTCCCTGTCGTAAATATCTCACATTTCTACCTAATGGGACCGATATCCTGAAGTCTGATCTAAAATCCCTTTTCCTGCATAGAGTGTCCAACACAGAGTTAAGCAGATCCTGCCCATTGCTCCCCCTGAGGTGGGAAATGTGGGCACGCCTAGCATCTCCAGGCCAGGCCATCTGGTTGCCTTGTGTTGGCTTTCCAGACCTGCAAGCCTCTCCTAGCTTGGAGTCGCATCCCTTAAGCTCTCAAGGCAGGCCTGACCACACTTGCAGACCCTCACTTTTCCCCACCATGCCTTCACATCACCCAGGCCTCTCCTCCCTCTGCACCCCTTTCCCCACCAAGACCTCATTTGTCAATTTGGTGAGGCTGCTGAGATGAAGAATTGGGTCAGAGTGGGGAGCAGCATCGATCCTCTCGTCTCCCCCTCCTTTTCAGGCCTGGCTCTTCTCCCTCCACAGCCCCAGACTATTTTTAGCCTGCCTCTGTTTTCCTTCCTTCGTCTGGTTGGCAACCACTCTGGCCTCTTTCTCTTCATGGCGCTTATCTCTCCCTCGCAGCCAGTGCAGGCCCTAGCTGCCCCTCCTGAGGGCTCTTACTGCCTCCCCCCAATTGCTTTTGATTTTCTTCCATCTTGAAGATATGTAGGGACTTCCCACGAGGGGACGCCTGGCCATGCCCAGGCAAAAGCAGGGTAATGAGACAATGCTGTGCCGGTCAAATCCTTCACTTTTACAGAGTCCTTCGAGTGGTCCTCCAACCCCTTCTGCAGGGACTTTTGCTTCCCTGTGCACCCAGACTTCTCCCTGGGTCACTTCTACTCTGGTCCCACTCAACCACACCAACCACAACTCACCGGTACATACTGGGCCTTGGCCTCTGGCTTTGTGGGTGCTGAGCCCCAGAAGGCCCTGTTTTCCTCTTGGGTCTGTGGGTTGCCAGTCTTTCCTTACCTGACCCCTGTTCCCCTCCCCCCACCCAGCCGGTTTTGTGCTAGCCTTGTCCCTCACACCAGCTTGGCCCCACTCCTACTGCTCCACAGCTCTCAGTTGTAGCTTACATGGGGACTGTCTTTTAGAGGCCTAAACCTTGCTCAGGCAAACTTTGGTAGCCTCCCCCACTTGTCCTCTCTCAGCCTCTGCAAGCCATTGGTCTCCCCTTTTGGCTGTCCCTGACAAGCTGAATAAAGCTGGATATTTTGGAAGGGGAACTGCAGCTGGCTGGGGGAGGAGGAGGATGGCGCATCGGAGAGGCAGAGGAAACAGCAGGCAGGCGGTGGGCCACGGAGCAGAGGGATGTTCCTCAGACGGCTCTTGCCAGCTTCGTCAGCATGAGAGTTGCTGAGCTCACGTGCATGTGGGGTGCAGGCTCTTCTCAGCATCTGCTCTATCTGATACCCCCACCCCCGCCCCGCCCCACAGTATAACAGAGTCCCTTGCTTTGTGGCTCATTCCTTTTCTTTTTTGAACAGGACCAAGCTGGCCTCAAGTTCATCCTTATGTGTTGGAGCATGACCTTGAACTTGTGGTCCTCCTGCCTCCATCTTCTAAGTGCTGAGATTACAGGTGTGCACCATACTTGGTCTATGGGGTACTGGAGTTCTGAACCAGGGGCTTTGAGCATGCCAGGCAGACATCTACCAAATGAACCACACCCCCTCAGCCCTTCATACTGTCCTTTCACAGTCATCCAGTGCATGGCTCTCCCTTGGTGACCTGCCCCTCAGTAAGATTGCCTCTGACCAGGCCAGGTAGTGGTGGCACACGCCTTTAATCCCAGCACTTGGGAGGCAGAGGCAGGCAGATCACTGTGAGTTTGAGGCCAGCCTGGTCTACAAAGCGAGTCCAGGACAGCCAGGGCTACACAGAAACCTTATCTCAAAAAACAAACAAACAAACAAAAAGATTGCCTCTGACCACTCATAGGAAGGTTCAGCTTCTCCCAGCGTCTCCTGTCCTTAGCCTGATGTCCTCCAAAGCACTAGCCACCTCCTCATGTGTTATAGTTCACATGTGTGCACTCCTTACGTCTCCTCACTGCCACCAGCTTCGTATATATAAAACTTTGTCAGCCAGGCATGGTGGCGCACGCCTATAATCCCAGCACTCGGGAGGCAGAGGCAGGTGGATCACTGTGAGTTCAAGGCCAGCCTGGTCTACAAAGCGGGTCCAGGACAGCCAAGGCTACACAGAGAAACCCTGTCTCGAAAAACCAAAAAAAAAAAAAAAAAAAAAACCCCAAAACATTATCATCTTGGTTGTTGTAAGTGCATAGTTAGCTCACTAGCATGAAACACACTCACACTGCTGCGCATCCAACTTCCAGAACGTTCTTTATCCTCCAAAACTGAGGCTCTGGTAAACGAAGCACCCTTTCTACCTCCTCCTCTTGGCTGCTGGCAAGCCACCTTCTCTCTGTCCCTCTGTGAATCTCACCGCTGGACTCCCATGAGTGGAAATGCACACACGTGGTCCTTCGGTCTCTTTGCCTGTTTTACTTAACATGGCCTCATTTCAGCCATGACACGGTGTACATAGGGATTCACTTCCTTTCAATGCTGAATACCATCCCATGACATGTAAATGGACATCTGGGCTATTTCTGCTTATTGGCCATTGTTCATAATGATGCGATGAACACAGGTACATAAATATCTTTTGGAGACCCTAGTTTCTAATCTTTTGGAGATATACTCAGAAGTGGAACTGCTGAATTATAGGCTACTTTTCTACTTTTTTAATTTTTAAAAAAAAAATTTTTTTTTTTTTGAGGCCATTGTGCTGGCTAGTTTTATGTCAACTTGACACAAGCTATACTCATTTGGGAAGAAGAACTCTCAACTGGGGGGAAAATAAAAGCCTCCATAAGATCAGGCTGTAGGGAAGCCTGCAGGGCAATTTCTTAATTAGTGATTGATGTGGGAGGGCCCAGCGCACTGTGAGTAGTGCCACCCCAGGGCTGGTGGTTTTGGATGCTATAAGAAAGGAAGCTAAGCAAACCAGTAAGCAGCTCTTCTCCGCAACCTCCAGGTCAGCGCGGAACTCCTGGTTCTTTCCTTATTTGAGTTCTTGCCCTGACTTCCTTCAGCAAGAGTGTGACTTAATAGTTGTAAGCTGAAATAAACCCTTTCCTCCCCAGGTTGTTTACAGTCGTGGGCTAACACATCATTAGAAACCCTAATTAACCAAGACAGGCCCACTCTGCTGTTTTAGACCAGAGATTTCCATCTGTGTGTTTACTGATTGTCTTAGTTTCTTTTCTATTGCTGTGACAAATATCCTAGAAAAAAAAAGCAACTTAGGGAAGAAAGGAGTTTATTGGCATATACAATTCCAGGTTAGAGCCTGTTATTGTAGGATTTCAGGGTGCCTGCCTAATACTCAGCTAGCTTTCCTTTCTCTTACAGAGTGTGGGGTCCCTGCTTAGGGAATGATAGTGCCCACAGGGGGCTGGGTCTTCCCATGTCAGTTAGCAATCAAGACAATCCCTCACAGACACACCCACAGGCCAGTCTAGGGAATTCCACATTAAAATTCTCTTTCCAGATGATTCTAGGTTGTTTCTAGTTGACAGTTAAAACTAACCAGCACACCGATACATTTACACAGTGCCTGACATATGGTAGAAACTAAATCATTATCTATGTATTGAATGAGTAAGTGACAATATTTCATCCTTACACACCTCTGTATAGGCGGTCAGTATTATTAGTATCATTTTGGAGAGACTGACTTTCTGAGAGAACCAACTGAAATTGCCCCAAAAGCAGACTTTGCATGGGGCTGACAGGGTCAGCTGGCTTTTGGAACTCACTATAGAAATCAAAACACAAAAGTCTGGGCCTTTAAGGGTCTAAGGTTAAGTAATTTTCTTTGTGGTGTATTTGTGTGTGGGTGGGTGTATAGATGTGTGACTATTTCATTCCTATTGTTACGTTCCCTGTCATATCCACCCCACATTGTCCCAGCTTCTCTCTCTCCCAGAACACGTAAGATCCTTTTCTCTAGGATGGATCTGGCCCTATCTGGAGGTCATCCACCCCCTGGCTTTTGGGTATGATCTAAGCCAGTGGTTCTCAACCTGTGGGTCACGACCCTTTCACAGGGGTCACCACATGTCAGATATCCTGCATATCAGATGTCTGACATTAGGATTCCTGACAGTAATAAAATTACAGTTGTGAAGTTGCAACAAATATAGTTTTATGGTTGGGGCGGGGGGTGGTCACCACAAGCTGAGGAACTGTATTAAAGGGTCGCAGCATGATCTAAGCACATCAACCTCGCCTGAGTCCCTGTTCACACCCCTCACCCCTCCACCTACCCAGGGGTAGTTACAAGCCCCATTCTCTTCCAAAGCAATTAGTGCAAGGAGGCCAGCCGACTCGGTGCTAATGCTGTTTCATTAAGTGGGAGCAATCCTAATGATAATAAAATGGCACATTTAACATTCAAACATTGAACGGAGTTTCTAAGCGAGTGTGTCTCTCGCTTTCTTTCTGGTATAACAGTTCTGTCTTCATAAGGACCTGACAATACACCTTAATGAGAGAGTGGGGAGCGAAGCATCTTTACAGATCCAGAGAGAAGATGAGGATGAGACACAGCAGCAGGCGAGAAGGACACAGTGCATCGCTGGGTTGGAGGCTCCGTGGATTCCTGGGGGGTAACAGACTCTGTGGTACTAATTTAGATAATTGGAACTGATAAGAAATAGAGTTATACAGAAAAATAAAGGCCTCCACAGACATTATGCAAGGCAGTTTTTTGTTTGCTTTTTTTTTTTTCAGCGATTTTTTTTTCTGGCAAATATTTATTAGAGGTAAGATTTCATCATCAGAGTTGGTAATGGTGCTGGCTCATTTTGGCAAAAAAAAAAAAAAGGCACTAGTGGTTTATCAAAGATCATCTTTTTGTTTTTTGTTTTTGTTTTTTCTGAGACAGGGGTTCTCTGTGTTAGCCTTGGCTGTCCTGGACTCTCTTTGTAGACCAGGCTGGCCTCAAACTCATAGCGATTCACCTGTCTCTGCCTCCCGAGTGCTGGGATTAAAGGTGTGCGCCACCACCACCCTGCTAAAATCATCTTTTTTTTTTTTTAACATTCCCTTGGGCGAATTTAGTCAAAGCAATCTCAGATTCATCCAATGTGCTAGCAAAGAGAAATGTAAGGAGGCCTTTAGTCTACTGAGCCATCTGGATCCCCTCCCCCATTGAGACATCTGTCTTAAATCTCCTTGTTACGTGACAGTGACTGGGGATGAGAAAAGAGATGGACTTGGGAGGCTGATTGGGGAAAGAAGGTCAATCATTCGGCGTTGACTGGAGATTCCATAGAAGCAGGAGGAAAAGAAACAAATCAAGGAAGGCCACTTCCTTCTCCTAGAAGCCTTCCCCAGGACAGTGTCAGCTGGGGTCAAAGTTGGGCTTTGCTTGTTGAGGAGAACCGGCTTATTCGAAACGGTGTCAAGTCATAGGACGGCGGGAACTTCATGCTCAGCTCACAGAGGAGTTTCCCCACAACAGGGGCCAGCTTAAAACCGTGTCCTGGGAAGAGACCAACATGTCACATCACCTTCAAGCCCAGAAGTCCCCTCCTTAGCCAGACAGGGCTACCTCTCCTTTTGGTCTCATGTCAAAGCCAGAATTTGCCTCTGCCATAAGTACCCCCTTGATGACGGCCAACCCTCCCTCCACACCCTGGGGTCCAGGCTTCAGGGTAAACTCTCGGAACGCCCCTTTGGTCTGGTGGCTTACAGGCCACCTCACCTCCCCCACCCTCATGCTGCTCACCAGAGAATCCAGCACCGATAACAATGTTGTCATACTTTGGGTGACAATCAAGAATAAAGTGCCCATCCGGAGTGTTCTAGATAGAACGAAAGAAAGTCGCATCTGTGTCCTCTGAAGACAGGTAGGAACTATGGGTTCTGGCAGGAAGGGACAGGCCTGGGACGAGTTCAAGAGAGAACTGGATAGGGCTGAGGTCTGCTCTGCACTTGCCCAGTCCCCTCTAGACACACTATTCTCACTGAGTAGCTGTCATTCTGCTGTGCCACGGACACAGTAGGTAGCCATCTTTGCGCGCTAACTTTAGCCAAGATGCCTCGGGCCCGGTGGCATCTGTCTCTTCTCTTTGTCCCCAAGGCCCGCTCAACTGGGAGCATCTTGCCAAGAACCGTTTTAGAGCTCTTCTGGGAAATACAGGGAGAAAGACTGCCAAGCAAAAAAGCCTCGCCGCCCAATAAAAAAGGAATATGAATAATCTTTAACAGGGCCCCCTCTTATGGAGGTGAACCAATCCGTAGGGATTAGCTGGCTAGTTGCAAGTCACACAGGGGTCGGAGGTCACATGAAGTCAGGCCCGGCCACCCATGGGGTCGGTCTATTTCCTCCCCTGTTTTGTGGCTTGGATAGGCCTGCTCACCGTGTACATGCAGCGTTCCATGATATCTGGCTCCGGCCGCAGGCCTGGTAAATGATCTCTGACAAAGTTGCATAGAATCTGAACGTCTTGAACTTCTGAGAAGGCCGTGGGGCAGTCCCGCTCCTCTGGGTCCACGTTGTCACCATGGTGATAGCAGATCTAGCCCCGCCCCCCCCATGGAAGAGCATGGGCTTGTAAAGCTGGCCTTGAGCACATCAGCGGGGGGTGGGGGGGGAGGGGCGGTTGGACACAGGATGTCTCCACCCATCAGCCCAATCCGGATCCTGGCACATGCTATCTTTGGCACCTGAAGTTGTCCAGGGCTCATATGCAACCCGACTCTGTGTTTAAGAACTTCTGCCACACATGGGCAGCAGGGAAGCAGATTCCAGGCGGGTCCTACGGAACTGCATGGACCCCTAGCAGTACAGCGGTCTTCTTAGCCTCTTTTGCTTACCTTCATCAGCCCTGGGTACTCGGATGCTGGCAGTCCGTAGATGTGGTGGGGGGCCGCATCCAGACTCAGGATGCAGGGGAAAGCCTGTGATGCGCTATAGCTCCCAGGGAGCTTCTCTCGCCAGTAACACACATTGATCCTAAGAGTCTTGATGCAGGAGGAAGGTAGCAGATAAAGGGGGAAGCCAGGGGAATCTCTAGACAAGGACAGCGGGTTCTAGTAGGGTCCTGCGGCCCTTTCACATCCAACCTGCTTAACCTAGTTCTTGAACTTATAGTATGCATTATGTTGCACAAAGGTCCCCAGACCTTAGTTTTCTCTCGTAGCAGCACCCAGCCCACCTTAACTATCGATACATTTCTTTCTTTCTTTCTTTCTTTTTTTTAAGATTTATTTATTTATTATTATGTATACAGTGCTCTGCTTGCATGTACTCCTGCAAGCCAGAAGAGGGCGCCATATCACATTACAGATGGCACCATGTGGTTGCTGGGAATTGAACTCAGGACCTTTAGAAAAGCAGGCGGCGCTCTTAACCACTGAGCCATCTCTCCAACCCCCTCGATACACTCCTTATTCATGCAGTGCCTACTCTAAGCCTGGCTATCTCCTGGAGGCTCTGGTGTATACCAGCCAATAATTCAGTTCACCAGTAGCCTTTTGAGATGGCCTTTATTTCCCATACTGGTAAAACTGACGCTTTAATGATTTGGCCAATGTTGACCCCTAGAGAGTGACAGATTAAGGCTCACAGTCAAGTCTGGCTGGCTCTACCATTTTTTTTTTCTCTTTCTTTTTTAAATTTTATTTTATGTGCATTGTTATAAGAGTGTCAGATCCCTTGAAACTGGAGTTACAGACAGTTGGTGAGCTACCATATGGTTGCTGGGAATTGAACCTGGGTCCTTTGGAAGAGCAGACAGTGCTCTTAACCGTGGGAGCCATCTCTCCAGCCCACCGTTTCTTTGCTTAACTACTGACTCTCAGGCCTCCAGCTTTCCCTACCTGGAGAGGCAACTCAATTCCCAGGGGGTGGAGAATCCGGCTGGTCCAGGGGCCAGCAGTGATGACCAGGCTGTTGGCTTGGTAGGTCTTCGAGGTGGTTTTTACTGTGACAGGTAAGCCAGGTCTTATCTCCACTACTTTCTCTCCATCGCACACCGTGCCTCCCAGCTGACAGATTACATGCTGAAAGGGCAGGGCCGGGAAACATGAATTAGTTGGTATATATGGTTCACCCCGGGAGACCAAGAGCCCCTCCCTTAGGCCAGACAAGAGTACAGAATCTAGGTCTTCTCTTCCAGGTTAATAAAGAGGCCAGCAGGTGTGATAAAAAGAAATGGACAAACAAAACAAAACAAAACAACAACAACAAAATGGGACCCAAGTGAACAATGCAAAGACTTTCATACCGACACGGTCCCAGGGCTGCCTGACTAGAGGCCCGGATGCTCAGAGAAGGTGTTGCGTTGCCCCGGGGCTGCACAGTCTCACCTGGAGGGCTCTGAGGGCCTTGTCCGCGTAGAGAACACCTCCAGTCTTGTCCAAAAGCCCCACTTCTCCCATGGTGAACTGGATGTTTGGAAAACGTTGCTTTAAATCCACTGGTGAAAGATACTCGTGGTCAATCCCCTGTCTCAACAAAGTGGCCTGGATCATCTTGAATCCTGGATTTTCCTTCATTCCCAGCAACAAGAGCTCAGTTTGCCTGTTTCGAAAGAAAAGGCTAGATGGATGCAGAGATTTTTTTTTTATGGCCACCTACTCTTATTTCTTGGTCAGGGGCCCATGTCTATAGCAGTTGCAGCTTGGTCTAACGTTCGGAGCACAGGTAAAGCCATGTAGACTTCACCTAGGAGCCCTGGCAATTCTCCAGCTGGTTTCCAGACCATTCCCAAGTCCTTCCTTGGCACTCACTGTTGCTTGTCCCTCCATCCTGCTCTTGACCGCAGAGATCCTAAGTCGCCGTGACCTTTACCACACCCTGGAAATGCCAAATGGAAGTAGCAGGTTTCCCCTCCAATGTGGTGTCTTATGCTTCCGCTTGGTCCTTCTTTGCGGAGTGAGTGCTCTGTGTTATTTCACCTCCCTTTCCTTTTCCGTTTCTTTTTTTTTTTTTTTTCTCTCTTTTTAAAATTGTGTGTGTGTGTGTGTGTGTGTGTGTGTGTGTGTGTACTCATGAGTATAAGGGCCCATAGAGCTAGAGGTGTCAGAGATCCCCAGGACCTGGGACTACAGGCAGCTGTGAACCACCTGACATGGTTACTGGGAATGGACCTCAGGTCCTCCAGAAGAGCAGTATGCATTCTTTTTTGTTTGTTTTGTTTTGTTTTTATTTGTTTTTCGAGACAGGGTTTCTCTGTGTAGCCTTGGCTGTCTTAGACTGGATTTGTAGACCAGGCTGGCCTCGAACTCACAGCTCTGCCTCTCGAGTGCTGGGATTAAAGGTCTGCGCCACCGTGCCCGGCTGCAGTGTGCATTCTTAAGGTCCCAGGAGTCTCTCCAGTCCTCACCCCTGTCTCCCTTCTTCCCTCTTGTGCATCTGTCTGCCTCATTGCTTCGTCTCTGTGGCTGCTTATTTCATGGAAAAGGAGGTCGGGTCCTGCTTCTAATCTGGCTGTCACCTTGGTGTGACCCTGACCGGTGACTCACTACTCCAAGGCTCAACTTTCTCCTCTGCAACTCAGGACGTTGGTCCCCTAGAAGGGTGCTCCCTTCAGGCCAGTGGACGTCCTCACGATGCCTGGGGTTGCCACACACATGGAGTGGACAGGGGACAGGCATGCCAAGCCTGCAGCACTCCAGAAGGTCACCCCAGGGCCTATGGCACTTTCACACAATAGCATAAACACTGATTGGTGCACAGAACTCTAGCAATAAACTCAGGGAGTCTGTGTTTTTGAATCTGCCTTGGCTTCTCCCATCTTTACCCCTCAAGGCAGAGAGCAGTTTCCCTTTGATGCTTCCTGCTTCTCTGCTGTAAGAGACTAGAATTCCCTTTTGGGGGGGGGGAAGCTATGTAAACAATGGAAAGATGCCCCCTGGCCCTTGGGACTGTTCCTATGTCCCCTCTTGGCTTCAGCAGCCCCACGGCCCAGCAGCAGCCTGGCGCATCCCCCGGGTACTGCATATAAAGCTCGTAATAGCCTATAATGGAGTCTCATGGATATTACATGCTTCCAAATCCCACATTATCTGGTTGTGGGGATTAAAGAGAAGACTGGGAGGGGGTAGGGATGCAGTGGGCCTGGGGGCTGGTGTCAGTACACAGAGCTGCGCAGCATGCCCAATCCATTTGCCATGGCCCCCGCCTACCCAGCGTTCATGGTGAGATAGCGGAGCCAGCTCTGCCTCTTCAAAGCTCAGCTTAGGCTAGATGAGACAGAATCCCCAGCCAGGAGTCGGTCGCCTTTCTGTAGCCTCCCAAGACTTCAGATTAGTTCTAAAGTCATAAAACTTTGCCTAGTCAACTTCTTGGTCATCGGGATAATTAAGAAGACACCCCAAAATCTTGGAAGAGAACACTCACCTAGCACAAGTCCCTGGATACCATCTCCAAATAGAAAAGAAAAGGTACCCAGTGTTTCCTAGTTGGTTTAAGATGCTGAGGTTGGAACCCAGCATTTTCCTACACACTAGGCAAATACCTCACTAGGCAGGCCACACCCTCAATCTCAGATGTGTGGGGGTTTTTTGTTTGTTTGTTTTGTTTTGCTTGAGAAAGGGACTTACTATGTACCCTAAATGGCTACCATCTCCCAAAAGTTGGATTGCGGGCATGTACCATTATAACTCCTCAGGGGTTCTTGAACCTTTATACCTGAGGCTCCAGGTAGAACGGTGAGAGAGCTATAGCTTACAGCTCCCCCAGGCAGATACGATGTCAGCTCCCTGGTCCAGAGACCCCACAGAGTGTCTCTTAGGCAGCCCCAGGGTCTCTCAGGCACTCTAGTCCCACCTTCTTTCTCCTACCTAGCCTTCCTTCCTACCTTCCTTCCTTTCCTTGAGGCAAAACACTCCATTTACAGAGACATATTGTGTGGGGAAAATGAACTCGTGCCAAGACAAGGGGCAAATCTGTCAGATTATGAAATGCTGAGTGATGTTCTAATTCCCCAGTCATCCTGTGGTGGATGAAGTCGGAGCTCCCCAACCCTAGGAGTAATCAGCGAGCTGATTCTGCGGTGAATGTAATTGTGCCGATTGTAATCATTTCGCTCCAGCTCCCTGCCCCTGTAGCATTTCTTTCTTAGCCCAGATATTGATCTAACAGTGGGAACTTTTCCATCTGAAGCTGCGATGCCGGACCCTCCCCAAGTCGGAAGATATGTTTGGGAAATTCTCATTTTCCGTGGATCACAGCTGAGCTATTTGGCCTGAGGGAAACCGTGCACCGTTGGAGAAATGCCTTGGATTGGAGAGAGATTTTTTTTGACCATTATGAGCAAATCGGAAATAAATGTAAAACACTGCCTGGAAATGCAAAGGCCTGTCATTATAGGAGATAGGTGAGAGGCTCCTATGGGAAATGCTCAGAGAATTGGAAATCAGTCAATCAAAACCAGGATCAGAGACGGGCCTTTCCCCTAGTATGAAGACAGATGACTTTCACAGGCGTATTGAAAATCATTTAAGCGCTTATTTTCTTAATGGTTTTTCCTAGATCCCAATAAATAGACTACTGATTCTGCGTCAGTTTCTTGGGCCTGTGCTTAGGGAGCCCTCTCCTCTTTTTTTTCCCCCCTCAGACCCTTGAGAAGGAAAAAAGCTTTTATATAGAGAGGGGGTCAGGGAAGACTTCAGAAATGAATATTTAGGGCTAGTCTAGAGAGAAGAGAGTAAAATTCTACCAGAGAACCCTCGCAAGTTCGCATCGCAACTCCCTCCTCCTGGAAGTCCATCCCCTGAATGAACTACACCTTCCTCAAAGCCCACTTTACTCCGCCACTGAGAAGAGGCCATTGACGACTCCTCTGCAGGGCCTGTTGGTGCCTCTGTGACCCATGGAGCTGGTGATCTATCCGGAATCTCCAGCAGTTATTAAAATAGGGCCAGGGGTCAGTGGGGTTGGGGGAGAGAGCAGGGAGGCGCTGACGGACCCAGATAACACTGCCTGAATCTTCTAGCACGGGCTCTGGCGGTTCTTTCTCTTTTCTCCAGTTCAAAGTGCCAGGTGAGCCAGCTCAGAGCGTCACCTTGGGGAAGGGCCTTGGTAATGGCTGCTGTCTTTGTTGGTTTGGGAACAGCTCTCTGCATTTCATCTTCCGCTCAGTGGGCCGAGGTGGAATTGGTTAACAAAGACTGCTCCGGGGTGGGGATGTGGCTGACAAGCCAGACACTTCGCAGGCACAGGAAGCTGCAGCAGCTGCGGAGGGGGCCACCAGGTTCTGCCAGCAGCTGTACTGCCTACGGCTGTGATCTTGTCTGATATTGTCAGTGAAGCAGGGGCCGCCCAGGTCAGGAGATGGAGAGTAGAGCTCAAAGAGAGATGGTGGGGTGGGTCTCCTAGCCTGTTGGTACCAGCATCCCGGCTGTCCACATGACAAAAGACTCAGGCCCTATGATCCAACACATGCCATTGTCTGTTCCCAGAATATATGCAAATATCCCTAGCCCACCCGTGTTTCATATGCGCTGTCACAGGAAACAACAGAAGAACTCCACAACCTCCTCCACTACCAGCTCGGAAAGGCTTTTTAAAAAAATTATCATCAGATGACATTAAATAAACTCATTTCTATCAGTTATCTTATGGTATTATGCAGTGTGTCTAGAAGGATCCAGAGAGAAGGCAAGAGCGACAAAGATGATGAAATCATTTAGAAAAATCGAAATTAAGAGCGAAGCTAAGGCAATTTGGATGGCATTCAGCCCAAAGGTGGGGAACTATATTCAGATTCCATTCAGAGGATGGGAGTATCCGTACCACACACAGCCTGCTCAGCAAAAGGAAGGAGAATAAATCCTGGTGCAGGTGCGTGGATGAGGGCAGCCATAAGAAAGGACTTGCTAATGACGGAATAATAGCAGCACCAATAATACTTAGCCCTCCGTAGTGCTGGGAAGGTTTTAAGGCACATTCACACTGCTCTTTGTTTTTCTTACTTGGAGCTGCGAGGCATCTGAACACCCTTTTCAAACCGGCCACGATGTGATGCCCAGAGGTGCGTTGCAACCTGGGATTACTCAGACCTGAAGTTGTTTGGAGGTGGGCATCAGTAACATGGCCAGTTTGGACCAGATTTAGCTTCTTGTCTATTTAATCCACAAGTAAAGATGCTTTATTTATTTATTTATATCTGGCGGTCACTTTTTGTTTGTTTTGTTTTGTTTTGTTTTGTTTTGAGACAGGGTCTCTCTTTGTACCCTTGGCTGTCCTGGACTCGCTTTTGTAGACCTGGTTGGCCTGGAACTCACAGCGATCCGCCTGCCTCTGCCTCCCCGAATGCTGGGATTAAAGGAGTGCGCCACCACCACCTGGCTCTAGCAGTTGCTTTTTAGAAGTCTAAAGCAAAGACCATCGCAAGACACACACACACACACACACACACACACACACACACACACACACACACACGATGAGCAGGGTGGCAGCTCCAAGGCAAGGAGATCTCAAGTGTGAAGTCAGCCTAGGCTACCTGGCGAGCCTGGAGCCAGCTACAGAAAAAAACCTCCTCGTCTCTAAAAGGAGAGGCTGGCGCAGTGGCTAAGAGCACTGGCTGCCCTGGCTGAAGGCCCAGGTTTGGTTCTCAGCACTCATATGATCACTAACAACGTCTATAATCCCAGTTCCTGCTCCGGATTCCATGGCACCAGGTAAACAAATGTACACATACGTATATGCGGACAAAACACTCATACATATAAAAATTTTAAAAATAGGGTGCGAGCAATGGCTCAGCTCTACGAGTACTTGTTCTTGCAGAAGTTCTGGGTTCGGTTCCCAGGACCCACATGGTGGCTCACAGCTATCTGTAAACCTATTTCCAAGGGTCAGGTTCCTTCTTCTGGTACTCCCAAGGGCAGCAGACATTTATGAGAAGCATATACATATATGCAGGCAAAGCACTCAAGCACATAAAACAAACAAAAAAAATATCTTTTTTTAAAAGACTTAAAATAAACCTTAAAAAAAAAACACAAGGAAATAACATGAAATTCAAATTTCAGTGTCTTGAAATAAAGTAATTTTTTTTTTAGAAGTAAAGTTTTATTGGAACACATCCAGGTTCATTTATTTGCATCTTTGGCTGCTTTCACACTATAATGGCAGACTCAGATATCTGCAAGAGAGACCATATGGCCAGGGAAACCTAACAGACTTCCTGTGTGGTTTACACGAGAAGTTTGCTGACCCCTGTTCAAACCAAGAGTGTAATGATTCAGTGATTTACAGGAATGCACTACAACCGCAACACAGCTGATGGTGGCACATGCCTGCAGTCCCCACAACCCAGAGACGGAGGCTGGGTGGGATCCAGGACCTTGAGGCCAGCCTGGATAACACAAAAAGACCCTGTCTTAAAAATAAGCCAAGGGCTGAAGAGATGGCTCGGAGGTTAAGAACACTGACTGTTCCTCCAGAGGCCCTGAGTTCAATTCCCAGCAACCACAGGGTAGCTCACAACCATCTATGATGGGATAGGATGCCCTCTTCTGGCCTGCAAATGTGCATGCAGGCACAGCACTGTACACAAAATAATAAATAAATAAATCTTAAAAAACAAAAGACAAAAAACAAGCCAAAGAAGAAGAGGAGGAGGAGAGAGAGAGGAGGAGGGAGAGAGAGCAGACCCTAACTCTCAGTAGCTTTCCTTTTCACTTTTATAAAACTGTGGAAAGAACTAAGTGAGCTGTACAAGCCGAGTAAGCAGCCCTTTCTGAAACGCTTGGGACCACACGTGTTTTCTTTCTCATCTCTTTGGATTTTGATGCACGGATGCAGGATTCCCAATTCCGGTTCTCAAATCTGTGCAACAAGCGCTTTTCACCACTGTCCCATCCTAGGATGGCAGGAGTCTGTCAGCACCATGCCCGGTATCATGGGAGCACTGGGGATGAAACCCAGGCCCTCATGCAAGCCAGGCAAACACTCTACCAGCTGAGCTACACCTTCAGGCCTTGGTATCTGTCTCTTGTTTCCTCTTGATCCTCCTCCTCCACAGCCCAACAGACCCAGGAAAGGGGGAAGAGACCTCCAGGATTAGAGGGTAGGAGGCACTGTGCCAGGTATTTTCCATCTTAGTTAACCTTTATAAAGTTAAGTCTTTATGAGGTACAGGTGGTGAGGACCACATAGCTGGTAGGCGTTGAGGTGGGAAGTCAAACTCAAACTATGTGACTCCGGACAAGTCATGACTGACCCCACTGTAGGTGTTTACTGGACAGACTTAATGTCCTTCTGGCCTCAGACTCCTCCTACCTCCAAGTAGCATTCCTAGCCAGCTGCGAGAGAAGGCTCCCTTGCCAGGCCACGCCTCAGAAAGACACTCTCCTTTATTTGGGTGCTGGGTATATTAGCTGTCTCTGAATAAATCCTTAATTAGCGGCCCTGGCTGTATTTGCATAATGGATTTCACTTTGTTCTTTAAGTTAATGGTGTTTTCGTAACAGAACAGTAACCTCTTGGTTCGAAGCCATTAAAATAACTGCCACCCTGTAGGGTAGAGCCAGGGTTATGTAAAGGAAGTGAAGTGAAGAGTTCAGAGGAGTAAAAGGGGGGGGGGGCAGGGGCGGTTTCTGTTTCCTTTTCTAGGAGAGTCTGGAGGGTCAGGGACAACAGAGGAGGGACAGAGGCCCGGATCAGTAAGGTCTGGAGAGAAAGGCAGGGCAACCGGGAGCTGCTGCTGTGGGGTCACTTCATGGCAAGCAGTCTGGCCTGTGGAACACCCTCATTTTGTTCCCAGAGGCTAGGGTATTAATACAATGCATGTGTGGGGTTGTTATGGGGGGGGGGGTGGAACGGCACAAAAAGATAGAATACTAGGGGGCAGGAGAGATGGCTCAGTGGCTGAGTACTTCTCTCTCTCTCTTCCTGAGACAGGGTCTCTCTGTGTAGCCCTGGCTGTCCTGGACTCACTTTGTAGACCACGCTGGCCTCGAACTCACAGTCATCCACCTGCCTCTGCCTCCCAAGTGCTGGGATTAGAGGCGTGCGCCACCACTGCCCGGCTACTTGTTGCTCTTGTAGAGGATTTTGGTTCAATTCCCAACACCCACACGGCAGCTCACAACTGTCTGTAACCCCAAGTCCAAGGTGATACTGTCTTTTGACTTCCCTGGGCACCAGGCACCGGGCATGCATGTAGCTGCACATACATATATGTAGACAAAGCGTTCATACACATAAATTATACAAGCCAGGTAACGGTGGCGCATGCCTTTAGAGCCAGCAGTTGGGAGGCAGAGGCAGGCAGGTCTATGTGAGTTCGAGGCCAGCCTGGTCTACTGAGTGAGTCCAGGACAGCCAGGGCTACGTGGAGGAACTGTGTCTCAACCAAGCAAGCAAGCAAGCAAACAAACAAAACATACGTATTTTTAAAAGTTAGAACACAAGTTAAGAATATAGAGCTGCGGAGCCGGGCGTGGTGGCGCACGCCTTTAATCCCAGCACTTGGGAGGCAGAGGCAGGCAGATCACTGTGAGTCTGAGGCCAGCCTGGTCTACAAAGTGAGTCCAGATGGCCAAGGCTACACAGAGAAACCCTGTCTCGAAAAACAAAAAAAAAAAAAAAAAAAAAGAATATAGAGCTGCATTTCCCATTTTGACCCAGGCCCTCTAAGATGGCTCCAGAAGGCTCCGTGCAGGCCTGGCCTGCTCTAGATGTCTGCCCACAGTGCTTCTCTTAAGTTTTCACAACACAACCTGTACTAGCCTTGGACGCAGGGTTTCACCCAGGCCTGGAACTCAGAGGTGTCAGGAGGCAGCTTGGGAGACAGTGACAGTGAGCAGAAGTCTTCCACAGGACTGGTGCCTCCCTCCTAGACTGATGTCCACACCTGACCGAGCCCCTGGAGGGCTGGATCCCCTCCATCCAAGGCCACCCTCCATCCCTCGCCCACCTGTGCAGCTGAGTCCCAGTCTCGCGCTCCAGCAGGGCCCATGTCTGGTAGCATTCCTCCATCATCCTCGTATAGAAGTCCTCTGGATAGGCCTTCCTGATTATGCGGCTCTGTCCGTGTGAGCTTCCTCGGGAATGAGGAAGGAAGAACTAGAAACAAACAGGGGACAAGAAAGACACCGGAAGCCACTGCCCTTTTGTTCAACTCTCTCTGTGCTCTTTAGGAGCCATCTTTCCCTGCAAATGCTTCCTTTTTTTTTTTTTTCTGGTCTTGGATAGGTATTGAACCTCTGTCCTTGTACATACTAGGCAAGTGAGTGCTCTGCAGCTGAGCTATAGGCCTAGACTACTTCTTCTTCTTCTTCTTCTTCTTCTTCTTCTTCTTCTTCTTCTTCTTCCTTTCTTTCTTTCTTTTATCAAGACAGGGTTTCTCTGGGTAACCTTGGCTGTCCTTAGACGTCTTTTTATTTACTATTTTGAGAACAAGGTCTTGTTATGTAGCCCAGGCAATCCTTCTGCATCAGCCTCCTGAGTAACTGGGATTTTAGGCCCTCATCACCAGGTCTAGGGATTTTTAAATATTTCCAAACAGTCTTTCCAGCGCCTTCTTGCAGGCCACTGACTGCTGAGGTGGTCGGGCTAGCAGCTCCTCAGAAGCACTGACAAGTTTTTCGTTTTGTAAATAACCCTTGGAGGCACCCATGCCTTTGTAAGTATATCTTTCTCATTCCACTGAACTTGAACCCCACTCAGACAACTGGAAGGGCAGAATTGAATAGAACCTTCTAGATAATGCAAATCTAGTCCCTTGGTTTTATGGATCAGGAAAGAATGCCATCTCTCTGTGCCTTCAGGGAACAATCTTGAGATT
Organism: Acomys russatus; assembly: GCF_903995435.1. NCBI lineage: Eukaryota > Metazoa > Chordata > Mammalia > Rodentia > Muridae > Acomys > Acomys russatus. The sequence goes on from NC_067152.1 coordinate 4,869,170, forward strand.
AGGGCTGGGGTGAAAAAAATTGAGGTTTTCCTAAGGGATGTAACTGAAATCCTGGAGGATTTGAGCAAACAGATAGAGGAATTCAAGGCAATTTCTAACTATTCCAGGAAGAGTAAGTGATAACCAACTTGAGAGCCGCAGGCAGAATGGAAAAGGAGAACGAAGCCACTGAGGTAGAAAACCCCACGTGATGGACCCTGTAGGCCCCCCTGTCGTCCCTCTCCCTCCCCCAACCCATCCCCACCCCCGCCTGAGGGGCCCTGCAGGTTCCCAACGCCACCGCTCCTTTGCAGTAGTCACGTGACCATTTTTTCTTTAAGGAAAGGGAGCCCTGTGCATCAAGCGAGGAGGCTGGCAAAGGTGGCAGAATCAACCGGAGCTCCTGCTAGGTTCTGGACGGAGAGGCTGGGGAAAATGCAGGGAAGAGCCCTGCCTCGGAAACTGGTTCACCAGCCTTTGCCTCTAGGCGAAACTGCCTTTATTTAAGGTTACCTAGAGCAGAACTGATTCTCTTTCTGAGCTGGATCAACCGTTTGGGCACAGAAAAGACAGGGTAGCAACAACGCAGAAAGGTGGGGCCACTTCAAGAGCTGAGAGGCAGTGGAAAAAAATATACCAAGAAACCCCACATGAACTTGTTTTGTTTTGTTGTAATTGTCAAAATCCGTGTGAAACAGCTACAAAGCTATGAAGTGCACAGAATTCCTGATGTCTGGCCTTTTGCCTTTACCAGTAGCTTGCAAGTTCTGGGAAACCCTCCCTAGGAGAGGAAGGGACAGCCCTACACAGCAGAAGGGAACAGTGTACCTGCTCCAGCAGCAGGACCCTCTTCGAGTGTTTGGCCAGGTGGTATGCAGTGAAGCAGCCCTGAACGCCTGCTCCAATCACAATAGCGTCCCAGAGACCTTTCTGAGCAGCCATGATGACACAAAGCCCACGAAGCAGACAAAGGCACCTCTAGGCTAGAGGAGGAAGAAAGCAAAGTCCAGCCTGGACAGAGTTCCCACAATGCCCTGGGGCACATGCCCTTGTCCTTTTTTTTTTTTTTTTCCTCCTCCCGAAAAGCCTGGCACAGGGCTCAGCCTCCGCCTCCCCTGCAGAGCAGAACTGGGTAGACTGATTTGTGAGGTTTTAGCCCAGCTCAGCTGCCAGCGTCACCCTTTGCATCTCTCTGGTTTGCTATTCTTGGCTCAATTATTGTCATGCAAATGGGCTCCTTCCTATGCCACCTTCCTGTCTCATTATGATCTTTGTCTCAGGACTTCGGCCCTGGAATTTCAATGCCTCCTAGACCAAGCTGGGCACCGGGAATGCTGCCTCCCCCTGCTGGCTTTCCTTTCTGTAGTTTGATTTCCTTTAGAGAGCTACAGGGCCAGCTAAGAACTTGGCAGGATGCCCAGGGTTTGGCCCTCCTCCGTGGTGTGTGGTGAGGTCAAGGGGCAGGATGCAGGGGCCAATTGGGAGGGCAGTTTTGTGATTATGAAATCATTCTCGGTGTGTTTTGCTTTCATGTTGAAAAGGGAGAATAAATGACCCTGAGCCGGGCAGGGGTGGGGAGACGGGGAAGGACAGTCACAGGAGGTACCTTGTCCTCAGGCACACAGGGAGCCAGGTGCCAGTCCAGAACACGTGGGGGCCATGGATAGAAAAACCTTCTATGCCAGGCAGCAGGCTCAATGGGTATTGTCACAGGCACTGGGGACAGAGCCAGGGTTGGCAGGCCCTGATTCTTATACAATTTGGGGGTCCATTTTAAGCTAAAAGGAAAAGGGGACTGAAGGCATAGCTCAGTGGTAGAGTTTTGTGTTGGACATGTTTGAGGTGCTGGGGTCAATCCCCAGAACTAAAAATAAAAGAGAGGAAAAAAAAGAAAGAAATTAGTCATGCAAAATTAGACGGCAGGACTTAGAAAAGACCGCTCAATTAGGGAGCCCCATGGTTGGAGTTTTATTAGCTTCCTGGTAAATCGGCCTCTGAATACATTATCTCATTAAATTCTCATTTTTTGTGTGTGTGTATTTTTATCCTCATTTTTGGCAGATTAAAGATAGCCTCAAGTTCCCCACCAGTCTTCCCATTACACGCTTGCCCAAAAGTGACTGCCACACTCTTTCTGACCAAAGCCTTTGGGCAACATCCTCTTCTTGCCTTGGAGAACTCATTCTTAGATCCTGAACCACCATGTTAGAAGTTCATCCACACAGAGAGAGAGAGAGAGAGAATGAAAAAGTCCCCGGATGACTAAGTGACTAAGAGAGTCACATGTAAGAGAGGAGCCATCTTGGACCGCTTCCAGACCAACTAAACACCACTGAGTGACCCAGTCAGTGCCGTGTGACCCGACATCCTCCAGCCAAGCTGTGTTAGTATTCCTCAACCTTCTGAAGTCAAATAAGATGCTTGTTTTCAGACAGTAATTTTTGGGGAATGTAAAAACACCACCAAAACAGCCAAAGATGGCAGGATCTGCCCAAAGCCCCGCACCCGCTGTGCTCCAAAATTCTCCTCCTCCTCCTCTTCTTCTTTTTTAAGATTTATTTATTATTATGTATACAGTACTCTGCCTGCATGTACACCTGCACACCAGAAGAGGGCACCAGATCACATTATAGATGCCTGTGAGCTACCATGTGGTTGCTGGGACTTGAACTCAGGACCTCTGGAAGAGCAGTCAGTGCTCATAACCGCTGAGCCATCTCTCCAGCCCCATTCACGTTTTTCTTTATTTCTCTTTTGGATACGGGGTCTCGGGCATCGCTTGACTGGACTCCAACCTAATTTGCAGCTGTGGGTGACCTTGAACTGCCGGTTCTTCTGCTTCCACCTCCTGGGACGGGAGAGCCCCATCATCGCTTGGGTTTAATGGGGTGCTGGGAATCAAACCCAGGCCTTCCCCTGTGCTAGGCAAGCATTCTGTCAGCTCATGCTGTAGGGACGGTTAATCAGAGTATGCAGCCATGATTATGATTTCAATATTCTTGCTGTCTTTCTGGTGGCCATAAAGTGAAAAGATGTGGGGTGCACATGGGACTGCTAAGGCTCCACCTCAGCCTGGCACGGTGGCTGACTGAAGCCCCAGCAACACTTCTAGTCCACAGACAACCCCCAGAGTCGCCTTAGCAATTAGCTGTCTTCTAATAAGATGGAGCCCAAAGAGAAACTGCCATCTGACAGGATTTTTTTTTTCTTCTGAAAAAAAAAAAAAGGAAAAAAATAGAGTCTAAAGGTCACCCCATTCTGTCCCCTACCTCACAGAGGTCACTGGACAGATCCTTTACAGTAAAATAATAGCAGATAGGACCAAGAAAAATATGGTTACCCTGAGTGTAAGGGCTTGATAGAAATATATAAGATCAGCACCTGGGTTTCTTGTGATAAGATGTCAGCGGAGACGAACAGCTTGCACGCAAGGAAAAGCAGACAATAAATCCTTGCATGGAAGTGTGCCCAGTCTCACCAGCAGTCAAGAGAAGGGAATTAAATAACTCTAAGGTACGATTATGTGCCTATTAAATAAACAAAAATAAAAACGATACAGCCCTTGTTATGTTGTTCGTGTTGCAAGTGTCAATTCAGATAGGATGCTGTGGGATGTTTCGGGGCCATGCACGGTAGGATGAAATAGTTCAAACATCCTGACCTAGAAATTCTGCTCGGCGAGCTATTCCCCCAGGGGAGGAAAAGGCATTTCTATGAAGACATGCATAGCTAAACTCTTATAATATTAAAAAAAAAAAAAAAATGGAAACAATCCAACATCAGGGAGTAGCTAAACAAATGCTGACATGTTGATACAATGCAACACTGTGTGGCTATTCCAGCAGGCATGAGGACGCTGCTTTCTAGAAATGCAGATACAAAGCTGATACCGAGACGCAGGACACAAATGGCACACACTGATCACACTCTTCTGTGCATGCTGATCAAAGACCTAAGGAGAAATTGGTGAGGTAATCGAGCTTAATGCTCATTAGTTCTTGTATTCTGTTAAAAAAAAAAAAAAAAAAAAAAACCTGCCTCCATTCACAATTTATAAAAGAAGAAGAAATCCCCAGGGGAAGCAAGTGCTTCACATCTCTCTGGTCAGGACCTGGGAAGTTTTTTCTTTGTTCTAATCTCAGTTCTTCCTGCTAACCGATATTGTTCAGTTCTCCGTGGAAGCCGCAGGGAAAGCCACTCTGTATTTCCCCATCCCCCCCTCCCCCGTTTAATATAATATCCCTTCAGAGATAAAATGACAATCCCATTTCCCCGTCCCTACTTCACAAGGCTGCCCTGGATTCCTGGACTCAAGCATTCTGCTTCTTGTTAAGAATTTCAAACGGCGGTTGCTCCGAAAGCCGACACTGGCCGCGGCCCAACCTTGAAATGAAAAGCAAATCTGCTTCTAAAGGCTTTCCCCTTCTATCAGGATTGCCCGTCCTTGCGAATGTCCTGACAGGGGCAGGCAGAGAGAAGCGATCCCCTCAAATTCCATTTTAACACCCCTTCTGGATCGGAGGACCATTAAAGGGCGAGCCAACAACAGCCCTACACCTTGCCGCTTGTACGTGTCAGCAGTCGCGGCTCAGAGTCCTGGGGCAGAGATGCCCAGGATGGGAGGCTGCACTCCTCACCCGATGGCTTGATTGACACTTAGCAGACAGGGGCGGAAGAAGCGAGCCAGGGAAGCAGCAAGCTGTACGGCTCAGAAATAATGAGAGGACCCGAATGGAGAGAGAACGTGGAATAAAATAAAAAGAGACCCAGGAGTGGAGGAGAGCCTTCTGCTCTGTTTTCTTCCCTGCCCCACTTTGCCAAGGAGCTGATGCCTGGGGCAAGGAGGTAGGCAGACAGGGATGAGCCCTACCCGGAGGGCAGATGCTGTCGGATGCAGGGGTGCCTGGGGTCCTGAATGCTCAGGAGGATGTGCAGGGTGTGGGAACACTTTCCATACACATCCCTGACCCCCTCACCCCCCCTGTTTCAGACTGACTGCCAGCTTCCTCATTTCTGTTTCCCTTAGGTCAGGTCATCTACCCACCTTTAAAGACATCGCTTTGATTGGCAAATCTGGACAGGTTACTCCTCATTAAAATTTTTCTTCATAGCCGCCCTTTCCTATCAGGATAAAAATCTGAACTCCTTAGCTTGCTTGGCACACAAGGTGGCTTTGGCTCTGACCTCTGCTGGCTCCCACAGCTCCCCCACAGACCCTTTCCCACTGGGCTCTTGGCACCCTAGCAACACTGAGCGGAGAGATTTCCAAACTCCCAGGCACTTCGCCCCCCACCCCCCGTACCCCCAAGCAGATGCAGTCTTTCCTATACTGTCTCTCCGTCTTGCAGAGACTCCACGGATACACGTATTGTGCTGTAATTGTTTGCATGTCTGCCTTCCTCCTACGCCTCTTAAAAGGAGGGAGTCTCCTTTCTATTGTCATTTTTCACAGGTAATGCCTACACATGGAACAACAGTAAAATGTACAAAGAGAACACTATGGAGTCTCTTTCCCACCCATTCCCAGAGCTCAATTCTCTTATCGGATGCTACACTATTGCTGTTGTCTTTTCAAAGAGACGCTCTGTGAGTATACAAACATGCTTATACAGTAGGTGTGTGTGTGTGTGTGTGTGTGTGTGTGTGTTCCTATTTAACATCCCAGTGTTTTCATTTCCTTTATCTTGGTGATCTACATCAGTCATAAGGAGCCCGTACGCTTCTGTGATGGCTGCATAGTATACGTGGGTGTGAAGGAAGCGTTTGGCACAGAGACAGCACCCATACACGCTTGTGATGGCCGAGATGGTTATAACAGATGTCCTGGATTCCTAGGGCTCTCTGGCTGTTTTGGCCCTGAGTGTTCAGGAAGGGAGAGGTGCCTCTCTGAGCTGCCCAGGACAGTCTCTATCATGAGGTGGTAGAGACGGGACACCCATGGACCCTCCCTGACTCTTGTTTCCTGATGGTTCTCTGACTTTTGCGTTTATTAAGTGGCAGCTATCAGAGTCAAACCCTGCACTCTTAGAATACAATAGTGAAATCGCTAGGCTGATGCCAGGAAACGGAGATAAATGAAAGTCCTGGGAATTGGGACTGACAGCTCTGCAAAAATATTAAACCATCTTTTTGTCTGACAGAGTTTGGGATACAACTATAAAAGGGTATTTTCAAGCCTGGCGTGGTGGCACACACCCATAATCCAGGCACTTGAGAAGCTAGGTCAGAAAGATCAGGAATTCGGAGCCATTCTTGGCTACATAGCAAGTGTGAGGCAGCATGGCCTTCACAAGACCCTGTGTTTTGGTTTTTCTTTTCTTTCTTTTTTTTAAAAAAGATTTATTTATTTATTTAATGTATATGAGTGCTCTGTCTGCACGTCACCTGCGTGCCAAAAGAGGGCACCAGATCACATCATAGATGGTTGTGAGCCACCATGTGTGGTTTCTGAGAATTGAACTCAGGACCTACCGGAAGAGCAGCCAGTGCTCTTAACCGCTGAGCCATCTCTCCAGCCCTGGTTTTGGTTTTTCAAGACAGGGTTTCTCTGTGTGGCCCTGGCTGTCCTGGAACTCACCCTGTAAACCAAGCTGGCCTTGAACTCAGAGATCTGTCTGCCTCTGCCTCTTCCTCTGTCTCCTGAACGCTGGAATTAAAGGTACATGCCACCACCACCACCAGGTAAGACCTTGGTTTTTTTTTGGGGGGGGGGTACAAAATACTCTTCCTAACCATGAAGGCACGTGTCTGTAATGGGAGTGGAGGCGGGAAGATTGCCACTTCAAGTCCAGCCTGAAATTAGAAAGACTTGGTCTCACTAGGTGGTGGCGGCACATGCCTTTCATCCCAGCACTTAGGAGGCAGAGGCAGGTGGATCTCTGTGAGTTTGAAGCCAGCTTGCCCACCAGAGTGAGTTCCAGGATAGCCAGGGCTACACAGAGAACCTGTCTTAATCACTGAGCCATCTCTCCAGCCCGGCACTAGAGTTTGAACTAGAGTTTGAACCTAGGGCTTTGTGCTTGCTAGGCAAGTGCTGCCACCACTGAACTGTGCCCTCTGACACCTTTAACTTTTATCTTGAGATGGAGTTCAGGGTAGCCTCAAACTTACTCTGAAAGCCTTGAATCAGATTACAGCCCCTGCTTCCATGCCAGGCTAGAACCTACTGTTAGCCTCTCCAATATATGTAGGCAGTGGCCTTAGATTTCTAGGCCCCCTCACTGTACCAGGGCATCAAAATGAAAGTTCAGATTTGCAAGGTTTGACACAGGCATTTTGCTTTGTTTTATTGACACAGATTCTCTGTGTATCCCTGGCTGTCCTGGAACTCGCTCTATCGACCAGGCAGGCTGTCCTCAAACTCAAAGATCTGCCTGCCTCTGCCTCCCGAGTGCGGGGTTAAAGGTGTGTGCCACCATGCCCGGCTGAAAATAACTTTTAACGTAAAGGATGTTTCTACCATCTGGTTTCTCTCCCATGTTAGCCTGTTAACGCCCTGCTATGGCATTAACTCTTCAAGGCTTTAAAGATGTCCTGTATATCCAGCATTTCCCATTGCTTACCGGCATAGTTGGCTTAAATATCCTGGCTTCCCGTTGCCAGGCTCCCACACCTGGCTCTAGTCCAGTCATGAAACCCAAAATACACAAACCCTCCAGGACGGCCTTCGTTTATCCTGGCCATTAGCCAATCACCTTCCTTCCCAGGTACCAACGGTGGAAAAGGACAACAAAAATGACCACCTCCATTACTGGACAGCAAAGGTGGGGATCTCAACACAGTGGCCACCAGGAGAGGTGGCTTTGTGCGAGGCAGCCAGGCTTTGGCTGGAGGACTAGTATACCTGGGGCCCCTAAAGCACCATCATGAATTGAAATAAGTGTAGGAGAAATTTGCTGGGGAAACCACATTTAGGAAATCACCGTATTTGTTTAAAAGAAGTCCATGCTGATAAGGTGCAGGTACAGGCTGTGGCCTCAACGTCTCAATGTCTTCCTGCATTCTGAAGAATGACCTGCCATCCCAAATGGCACAGAACACCTGAGAATCACAGTCAAGTGCTCACCGTCCTGTTCCCCCCACCCCACCCCCTCCCCATGCAGTACCTAGCCTCTCTAAATAAAGTGTTGAGTAAATGTTTGAAGAAAACCAGGTTTTTCTTGGTTCCTGTAACAAGAAGCTAGCTCCAGTAGCTGCCTCTGGGGAGTTGAGCTGGTGGAATCTTGTTATGTATAGGAAAGGCTTAGCAGGAAATGCTGTACAGATCACTGCAGTCCTGATGGGACTCGGGGAGCAGGCTCTGGGCATCATCAGCATCCTGCCTACATCCCACTCTCAAGCCACAGCCCCACCCTCGGCTTAGATAGGCTCCAAATCCGCAGAAAAGCTAGAGAGCAGGTGAAAGGTCATGAGCAGTGCCTGGAAATTTCAAGCATATAAAGAAAAGGAGGTTGCAGGACCCATGCTGGGCCTCATCTCACTAGCAGGGTTCTCTGCAGAACCTTAAAAGGAGCCTGCTGGGTTCTCAGTGGCATGGTGAGTTGTAACCAGCTGCTGCCAGCTTCCTGCCTCATAGTGGTTGGCAGCCCCTCTCCCCACTCCCCCCCCCCATCTCCCCACCCCCGCCTCCCACCTCCCGGCAGGCTTCCCTCTGTACCCTGCCCCCACTCCCTGGCAGCTCCTTCCTCAGCACATCTGTCTTACCTTTACTTGCTCACTGTTTAGGGGGGCAGGAGAAAGAAAGGTTTAGAAAAGACATTGGGAGGATTCCAGTTGTGTTTGGAACAGACTCTGAGGGCATTTTGCCCAGAGTTCTCAAGGGAAAGAAGAAAGTGGAGGTTCCTGGCATGGGCTATAGGAAAGGTCTACAGAGAGCTGCCTCCAACAGCTTCCTCTGGGGCCGGGGAGATGGCTCAGTGGGCAAAGGTGCTGCCGCCAGCCGAGCCTGAAGACCCACATTTGAGTCCCTGGGCCCACAAGATGAAGAGAGAGAACCAATTCTTGAGAGTTGTTCTCTAACTTACACACATACAGAGATACACACACACACACACACACACACACACACACATACATACACACACACACAGAGATACACACACACACAGAGATACACACACACACATACACACAGAGATACACACACACACACACAGAGATACACACACACACACACACAGAGATACACACACACACACAGATACACACATACACATACACACACAGAGAGATACACACACACACATACACACACAGAGAGATACACACACACACACATACACACACAGAGATACACACACACACAGATACACACACACACACACATACACACAGAGATACACACACACACACACACAGTGTCAAGTACCCCTGTTCCCTGCACTCCATGCACACAACAAACAAAAAAACCAAAAAGCTACAGCAGTTTCTGGACGTCTCAGAGAGTTTGTCCTCATCACGGCTTCTTCACATACGCTTGCTACAGGTTTCAGAGTGCTCACTTCCCAGGCTTTTCAGCCCATCTCCAGCAACAGCAAAGTTGCTTCTTTCCTTTCTACTTATTTTTATTTGTGTGTGAGCTTGTGTGCGTGCGTGCGTGTGTGTGTGTGTGTGTGTGTGTGTGTGTATGTGTGTGTTTGCTATATGTGTGTGGGCACCCTCAGAGGGCAGAAGTAGGTAGGTAAGAGACCCCTTGGAGCTAGAGTTACAGGTGGTTGTAAGCCACCGACATGGGTGCTGGCAACTGAACTTAGGTCACCTAGAAGATTAAATACTCTTAACTGCTGAGGCACTCTACCACCAGCAGCCACCCACCCCCACCTTCCTGGTCAGCTAGGGCTACACAGTTGAGACCCTATCTGGAAAACAAAATATTAAAAACCCATGGGCTGGAGAGATGGCTGAGAGGTTAAAAGCACAGACTGCTCTTCCAGAGGTCCTGAGTTCAATTCCCAGCAACCAGATGGTGGCTCACAACCATCTATAATGTGATCTGATGCCCTCTTCTGTCCTGCAGGTGTACATGCAGGCAGAGCACTGTATGCAAAAATAATAAATAAATAAATAAATCTTTAAAAAAATATTAACGACCCCACCTTGCAGATATGAAAACTGATAGCTGCATTGAGGCAGGGCCAGCATCCTCCCCAGGACTTCTACCAGCCTCTTTCCATGCGCTGCCAGGATCTTCTGTGAAGCTGGAGCAAAGTCCATGGTTCATTCCGTGTTGCCCTTAACCATGCTCAGCATCCCGTGCTACATGCCACCATGCTCCATGCTTCCACTGCTGCAAAGACAGAGAAGTCGCCAACTGCTGATAGGAAACAAGTCTAAAGCAGCCCCGGGGACCTTGAAGAAGCTGTGTGATTTATTCCAGCCCCTTCTGGTATTCTGTGCCACATTTATAAACGTCAGGACCAGAAATGAAGTTCCCACTGCCCCGGCAGCTGCTGGTTGCTGCTGTTGCTCACCCGGGGTTTGCCTCTGGTTGATTGATGGGGAGCCAAGGAAACAAAAAGCCCCCAAGGGAGGGGCAGCCTCTCCAGATGAGGAAAGGGAGGATCTAGGAAAGTGGAAGAGGTCGGAGGTTTGTCTGTCGGTCTATAAGGAAAATAAAAAACCCAACTATGACGGTGTGTGGAAAATACCTTCTACTTAGGCGGAGAGAAAATTTATCTTTCCTCAGAGAAACCCCCTCTTTTTATTTTTTTGGTTTTTCGAGACAGGGTCTCTCTTGGCCGTCCCGGACTCACTTTGTGTACTAGGCTGCCCTCGAACTCACAGGGATCCACCTGCCTCTGCCTCTGCCTCTTTCAAAGTCCATGTCACAGGCTGAGGGAAGGCAAGACCCTCACTCAGGCTGTCTCTTTGTCCTGCAGGCGCCCGCCTCTCTGAGAAGCACCTGTTACCCTCCAGGGTCTAGGATAGAGAAAAGGCACCGGAAGGGAATGAAAAGAAGGTGAGAGGGTCCCAGAGGGTCCCACAGACTAAACAAAGTTCCTTCATTAGCTGAGCCCATAGCTGAGACTAGGCGTGAGCCACACTAGGCAGGAGAGCTTTTGTACATGTCTGCTTTGCCTTCCTGCACCTGTGATGGTCCCTGATCCTGGCAAACTGCTAGTTGCCAATGAGGGATGGTCTAAGTGGTCGCTAAATAAGGCACTGAAAAGTTGTTTGCAATTCGGCATTTGTCAGTTTATTTTGTTTTTCTTCTTCAAGACAGGGTCTCTCTGTGTAGCCTTGGTTATCCTAAACTCACTTTGCGAACCAGGCTGGCCTTGAAGCCCCGGAGACCGCCTGCCTCTGCCTCCCTGAGTGCTGGGATTACAGGTGTGCATCACCACACCTGGCTGTATAGCCACCCCCCCCCCCCCCCCCCCCCACCACCCCCGCCTTCAGCAGTGCTCAGTGTGTGGGCCAAATAATCTTGCAGGGTGATCTGTGAAAAACCTTCAGGGTCAGTTTATAACCCAGGCAATAAAATGTCCTGTTACTTTATAGGCGGTTTTCTCCTTCCTCCCGCCCCCCCCCATCCCCCGCTTTTGCTTGTTTTTTCAGACCCAGTTTCCTGTCATTTTTGGCCCTTCCCCCAAACCAAATGCTGAGCCAGGCAGCATTCCCAGGCAGCAGTTAGCGAGCTCAGTTATTCAATGATGGGACACAAGTTTAATTATTAACAGAGGAGAGGTAGGAACTCGCAAAGGGCAGAAGGACCTCACCTCAGCAAGAGGAGCCTGGGAGGACACTCTGTTCAACTTCCTTATATGCAAAATATATTTAAGACTGGATTCACTTAGGGGTTTTCTTGTTTTGGGGGGGTTTTGTTTTTGTTTTTCGAGACAGGGTTTCTCTGTGTTAGCCTTGGCTGTCCTGGACTTGCTTTGTAGACCAGGCTGGCCTCGAACTCACAGTGATCCTCCTGCCTCTGCCTCTTGAGTACTGGGATTAAAGGCGTGCGCCACCACGCCCGGTTTGTTTTGGTTTTTGAGACAGGGTTTCTCTGTGTAGCCTTGGCTGTCCTGGAACTTACTCTGTAGACCAGGCTGGCCTCGAACTCACAAAGATCCTCCTGCCTCTGCCTCCAAGAGTGCTGGGATTAAAGGTGTGTGCCACCACCCTCTAGCAAGGCTGGAATTCTTTTAAAAGGTGGAATAAACAAAATATAGCAATTCATTTAAAGAATATCACTCAGCCTTAAATAGGGGTCAGTTTCTGGGGCCGGGGAGATGGCTCAGTAGTTAAGAGCACTTGCTGCTCTTCTGAAGGATTTGAATTCTGTTCTCAGCACCTACATCAGGCAGCTCACAACCATCTGTAACTACAGCTCCAGGGGATCCGAACCTCTGGCTCTGTGAGCACCCATACTCATGTGCACACACACACACACTCACATGAAGACACACACACCCCTACATACAATTGGAATTCATAAAAATAAATATTTTTTTAAAGCAGAAACAAAACAGGTAGGGTCACTTTCAATCCCTTCTTATAACCTTGTGAGCATTTAGGACACTGTGCTGAGTGAAACAGGCAGACACAAAATGAGACGCTTTCCATTTACAAGGGCTACTAGAATAGTGATGGCATTGAGGTGCAAAAGTGGAAGTGAGGTTAGGGGGCGTGGCTAGCCTGCGGGTGAAAGTGAGGTTGGGGGGGCGTGGGTAGTGTGGGGGTGGAAGTGAGGTTAAGGGGCGTGGCTAGCCTGGGGGTGAAAGTGAGGTTGGGGGGCCGTGGGTAGCCTGGGGGTGAAAGTGAGGTTGGGGGGGCGTGGGTAGTGTGGGGGTGGAAGTGAGGTTGGGGGCGTGGCTAGCGTGGGGTGGAAGTGAGGTTGGGGGCGTGGCTAGCCTGGGGGTGGAAGTGAGGTTGGGGGGGCGTGGGTAGCCTGGGGGTGAAAGTGAGGTTGGGGGGGCGTGACTAGCCTGGTGGTGAAAGTGAGGTTGGGGGGGCGTGGGTAGTGTGGGGGTGGAAGTCAGGTTGGGGGCGTGGCTAGCGTGGGGTGGAAGTGAGGTTGGGGGCGTGGCTAGCCTGGGGGTGGAAGTGAGGTTGGGGGGGCCGTGGGTAGCGCGGAGGTGGGTACAGAATGTCTGTTTGGGAAGATGAAAAAAGTTCTGGAGGTGAGCAGAGGTGAAGGTGACCTTTAAAATAATTAAATGCTAAGTTTTCTCTTAAATATGCTTTATTATAATTTTTAACAAAGTTGGGATAACAAAATCCAGTCTAGCGTCTTCAAAAGCTGAGTAGTTGACAATAACAGTTACTCAAAAGAACCGGTGACAGCGTGGGCCAGGGTCCAAAGACAAAGATCAAAATCTTCTTTCTTCAGGAGGACAGAGGGGCTCAGCTGGACTAACTACAGGCGGCGAACATTCTTGCTATAAACAGGGCCAGAAGGGTCCCTTCTCCTGTAACATCTTGGCGGCCACCATCTCAGCACCTTCTCCCATCCCTGGAATGTTCCGCAGCCGCCCAACCCAAGTGTCTCTGATCCAGCCCTCCGGGTCTGGCCCGTTCCCCTGGCGACATGACAAGGCTACGCCGAGCCACGGCTCTGCTAGCCAGGAGGCTGCTGAGGTGGCTTTTTAATCCTCCAGCCGTGCCATCCTAGTGATTGCTTTTATTAGGAAATGTAATGAAAGAGACTATATGAAGCCCCTGCCAGGAAAAAAAAAAAAAAAAGCTAATAAGATTTTGCACCAAGTGTGGCGAGAAAAGAAAGGGGGAAGTAGCACATTAGGAGTCAGATAATGAGATAAATGAAAGACCGCAGGGAAGATCATTTTTGCAGACTTGCTGGATGGTTGTAAAAATTTTAATTTGCTGAATTCTCTTTTTTTTTTTTTCTTCGCCCCTGATTTTCCCCACCTCAGTCTTCTACACGGTCTCTCTCTGATGGTCTAAATTCTGTGGTGTGTGTGTGTGTGTGTGTGTGTGTGTGTGTGTGTGTGTGTGTGTGTGTGTGTGTGTGTGTGTGTGTGTGTGTGTGTCCCTACAACCGCCATGGCGAGAACCTGCCTTAGGACTTACGTAGAGGGCTAGGACCCACCCAGTCACGGGACACAAGAGGACAAAGCGCTTCCCCCCTCCCCTCTCCCACGGAGGCTGCTGAGATCCAGCTCCTGGAAGAGGGAGAAAGCAGGGGAATAGAACTATGGAGGGAGGACAAGAGATCAAAGATCTGGGAAGTAAGGAGGAAGAGAAAGCCCCCGCTGCTCCCGCAAATCGATTCTCTGCAATGCCCGCCTCCCCGTCTGTGCTCGGAGCTCCGAAGCAGAATGCTGCCTCCGTGGGATGCCAGGCCTGAACAGAAGGGCCCAGGAGCACTGGGCAGACAGGCAGGCCAGGCTGCCAGAACCACTGGGCCTGATTTGTCTTACAGGCAGGTCCTGCATCCTCATGACACCCCGTGACCTCGCTCCAAAATATACACTCTGCTGGCTTCAGTGGACTTCTGCCTCCTCCTCCTCCTCCTTGGCACCTGAGGATTCTGGGATGGTTTTTTCACTGCTGTGCCTAAGTCTCAGTTCTTGGCTGCAGCTGGACAGACAGAGGGTAGATTTGATGGGTAGCTCCGCGGGTGGGAGCGGGCGAGGGTATGGGAGCTTACGAAAAGCAGGATGGAGGTGCATTCCTGTGAGGAAATCACTCGGTCTTCCGTTCATTTGTACCTACCCCCAGTGGGGACAACCTGCTCTGTGTCCTGCCAAGAAAAGCTGTTTCTACATGTTGGGACTCTTGTGCATACACAACCAGTTCCCTAGATGTGTGGCAGGTCCTGTACCAGCCACTGTAGGAGACCCGAAAAGTCAGGCAAGGCTCAGGAGGAGGAGAGGGCCTGTTAGGGGAAAAAAAAAAAAAAAAAAAAAAAAAGACCTGACCAGCCTGGCTTGTAATCTCAGCACTCAAGAGCTGGAGGAAGATCAGGCATTCGAGGTCATCCTCAACTACTTACTGAGTTTGAAGCCACTTTGGCCTACAGGAGACACTACCCCGCCCCCCAAAACCAAAAAGATCTGCCCCAAATCTGATAGCAGTCAAAGGCATTCTGGGGAGTCACCAGAAAGCCTCTAGGAATGGGGGTATTTGGAGAAGTGTGACTATGGGGCCCCAGCCAGGGTGGACAGAAGAAAAAGAAGGTAGGGACAGGCTACCTATGTGGATTGGGATGGAGATGGGAGAGGGCACTTTCCAGGGAAGGAAGATTGGATAGTTCTAGGGTCAGTCGAGAAGAGAAAGGCTATGTGACTGTGGAAAGGCTAGCAGTGACAGCTAATTACACCCAGACATGATGGATAATACATGCGTAGCCCCACCCTTTTGGGAAGCTGAGGCAGGTCTCCTGAGCCTAGGATTTGGGGGGAACAGCCTGGCCAATATAACAAGACCCCATCTCTCAAGAAAATATGAGACAATACACATGGTGCAGCCTGGGCCCTGAGCACTGTTCTGGAAACCTAAGGGCACTTAATGAATTGTCACCCACATCTTGAAATGCCACTGTGGGCATCCCCATTTTTTTTATACACGAGGAAACTGAGGCATACAGAGCGTGGTTGAGGAGAAGATGCAGGTGGCCCTTCGTTGTCTGGGCTTCCAACCTCTTTTTGTCGTGTTTCCCCGCAGCACAGGCCAGAGAGTGGCAGAGCACTGCAGACTTGGCAAGGCAGCAGCAATGTAGTTAAGACTGTGGGCTTCCTGAGGCTTGGAGAGCTGGCTCAGCAGCTAAGAACACTTGCTGCTTTTCCACAGGACTTGAGCTCAGCTCCTAGAACTTACATGGTAGCTCACAGCCACCTGTAGCTCCAGTTCTTGGGGACCTGACTCCATGGTCTAGTTTCCATGGTGCTACGTACTGTTGGAAAGTCCCTGCTGTTTGAGGTTGCAGTCCTCCCAGTCTGGATAGCCTTTCTGAGCTCAGTACCAGATGAAGGACTCCCTCTACCCATCAGGGCCTCCTACTCTCTGCCTGACTCATCTGGAAAGTGTCTTAGGCATAGATGCCTTTAACCATATGTGGTATATGGCCTTTGACACAGCTCCCTGCAGGCTCTGCCCTCCCTGTGCCTATAGGATAATTAGGTACTGTGTTCACGTTCATGTGATAGGATACTGCTGTCAAATGCGAATCAAGCACCATTAAAGTGCCTAATTTCAACCAATTATGTACACATACCCTGGAAGCCCCTCACTGACCCCCCCAAGGACTACATAGACTTTGTTCTCCCTGAGTAAAGTTGAACTAGCTCCCTGAAGTGGTTCCCAGAGTGTTAGATCTCCTTCATACTCTCTGCCTTCCAAGCTCCAAGCCCTACACCTCACCTTCTGCTCCTCCTGCCTTTGTGGGCTGGTGGCTAACAGCATCCCCCCCGCCCCGCCCCAGGGAGGAAGACCACTACATACATGCAGGCAAAACACTCACACACATGAAGTCAATAAGCTAAAAATCTTAAACTGTTTGGATGTCAACTTTGCCAGGTCCCCATCTTACCACCAGAGTGGCCATGGGTAGCATCCTTTGCCCTAAAGCCACTCCCTCGGAGAGACATGAAAAGTGGCTGAAGCATGCAGCTTCAAATTCAGACACAGCACTGGCCCCTGAGCCTGGATATGGCTTCTTTGCCTGCTATGAAATGAAAGAAGCATCTTGGGTGCTTAGCAACCAGGCAGCCTCAACTTCCCACTTCTTATCCTGCCCCCCCTCCGCTGGGGGAGGGCCTTCCCTGGAACCTGCTTCTTAAGGGCACATCATTCTGAAAACAAACTCCCAAAGAGCCCCACAATACACACAACACAGCCCCCTTCCCCCAGAACAACGCTCTCCTGCCACCCCTAGAAGTTCCCAGGCTTTGGGGGCAGCCCCTGGTACCCAGGCTCCTAGCGTTATTCCAGAAAGTATGTGTCATCACCCTCCCCCACAGCCTCCCTCTCTCCCCCAAACCCCTGTTTTTCTCTTTATGGAGAGGGCACAAATTAAGCAGAAAGGAAAATGTTGACAGTTCCCAGCCCTCCCTTGCTGGGGATAAAGAGAACTACGTTAACGGTTGAAGCTTTAGGCGGATCAAACACAGTTTGTGAGATGCTTTCAAATGTATTATTCATCTCACCAATGAGATGCAATCTTGGGCTTTCTTCCCCGCCCCCCCCCCCCCATCAAGAGGAAACCTCGGCTACTATGGAGATGCAGGGCTCCAGAGGAGAGGACTGCTTTCAGAAAACCATACTAAACCAACAAGTCTTTTGTCTTGTTTCTCTAAACATTTCCAGAAGACACAGGTCTACTTGCCAGAAAGCTAAAGTTCAAGGTGGTAGGCAGGTCACAAAATCAAAGAGAAGTCTGCCTTTGACACTTAGAGGGTCCAGGAGCTGGAGATGCTGGTTCTAGAAGGTGCTCTATGCGCCATATGAACTTGACCAGATGCGACCCTAAAAGGAACCATCACAGCCATGCCTTTAGCTCTGTGGTCTGAACTCACTGATAAGGGACATCCAGGGGGAAAAGACCTAAGATCTGGTCCTGGCTACATAACACTCTGATCTTATAATTCAGACTCCTGGAGCCCCCATCCCACCCACTGAGGGATTCTACACTCCAGGTTCCATCAACTCCCCATCTAGCTAGAAGACTCCCTGGCATCTACAAATGACCAAAAGGAAAAAAAAAAAAAAAAAAAAAATCCAGTCCAGGACTGAGGTTGTGGCTCAGTGATAGGACACTTGCGTAGCAAGTGCAAGATGCTGGGTCTGATCCTTGGTATAAAGGAACAAATATATGGGGCTGAAAGGATGGCTCAGTGGTTAGGAGCACTGTCTGCTCTTCTAGAGGACCTGGGTTCAATTCCCAGCACCACATTGACTGTCTGTGACTCCAGTTCCAAGGGATCTGACACTTGGAGCCCTCACACAGACATCCATGCAGGCAATACACCAATGCACATGAAATAAAAATAAATAGTAAAATCATTAAATATATGTTATAACATCCTGCCAGGGGGAGAAAAATCAACCTTCTCACCTTTGGCTCTCAGCCTCCCAGACCTGACCTTTGGCTTGTGATGAATGAGTTTGACTTGGGGCTGGGAACAGGTGACAAAAATTGAACTGAAGATTGGAACAATGTAGAAGAAATTTGACACTGTGGATCAAAAAAAAAAAAAATCTTAAAGTATGCATGTATACGTGTATATATATTATATATGTGTTTCTTTTTTTCTTCCTTTAAAATAATGGTTTTAAAGCAGGGTGTGGTGGCGCACGCCTTTAATCCCAGCACTTGGGAGGCAGAGGCAGGTGGATCGTTGTGAGTTCGAGGCCAGCCTGGTCTACAAAGTGAGTCCAGGACAGCCAAGGCTACACAGAGAAGTCCTGTCTTGAAAACACACACACACACACACACACACACACACACAACCCTGAGTGCTGAGATCACAAGTGTATGCCACTACACGAAGCCCTAGTCTACACTTTTTTTTAATTTAAGACAAGGTTTTACTATCTGTAGCCTTGGCCATCCTTGAACTCACAGAGATCTGCCTGCCTCTGCCTCCCCAGTGCTAGGATTAAAGACTGTGTCACCACGCCCAGTTTTACAGGCATGGTTCCATTGCTCAAAACTCCCACAAGGAGGGCAGGTGTGGTGGCACATACTTTTAAGCTCAGCACTCAGGACGCAGACCTCTGTGAGTTCGAGGCCAGACTGTTCTACACACTGAGCTCCAGGCCAGTCAGCCAGGACTACATAGTCAGACTCTATCTAAAATAAAACAATCGAAAACCCTTGTAGACATCTTAAGATCATAATAATGAAGGATTAGTTTAATAGTAGCCTTCTGAAGCAATCTAGAATCAATTCTAGAAAAACATCAGCAGGAAGTAATACATGAATGAATTTTCATCCTGAAAGGATTTCAAATAATACAGATGAAACAAAGTCCCCCCCTTTAATCCCATCACTCTCCCAAGGTACCCCATTTCTATCCAGTTTGAAAGCATTCTCTCTGATCTTTGTTTCTGAAGAGTCATATTTAATGTAAACAAGTAAGAAAGCTGGGTTATGCAAGCTTGTAACCATCTATGTGAAGAGAAAAGGCTGGCTGATTAAACACTGAAATGTGCAGAGCACTCAGCTCTGAGTAGTGTGGCACATGTGATTTTTATTTTCTTCTGCAGGAATTATTGTATTTTCTACATGAACAGAAAAGAGAAACAATGCTATTTTTAAATATCACGAAACAAGCTATTGATGGCATTGGCTGCCTCTGAGGATTGGGAGAGACTGTTTGCTGTGTGCTTTTTTATGCTTTTTGAATTGTGCACCTTGGGCACATATTACTTATCCCAAAAATGAATAGAAAAAGGTTTTTTTTAATTTAATATGGCAATAAAATAAAATGAGGGGCCTGCTGGAAAAGACCTGTGAGGAAAGGCAAACCCTAAGACTCTGAGGCTGTGTAAAATCTACACTGTGGGTTACCGGTTCTGGGTCTGCTCCAGATTCACCCCCATAGTGCCCAGTCTCTTTCTCAGCAGGCAAGGGATTAAGGCGTCTTCTGCCCTGAAGGAAATGAGGAAGGGTCTAAAATAAGCCAGACTGCAGTTCGGAAATAACTTTATGCTAATTTGCAGCCCAGCTCTGGGAAGGGCTTTGCAGAACGTATTCCATTCTCTTTCAAAGGACTTTTTCATCTTCTTTGGTTTGCCACTATACTCCTCAAGGCTACCTGCTGCTGTCAGGGTCCCGGGGAGGAAAGGCTAAGACCAAAGGCCTTGGCTCAAGGGCCTTTGTATGAAGTCAGCCTGTAAGATTTGAGCTTCCAGCCTCCTCAGTGCCAGGCCTCAACCTCAGGGATCAGCTCCCTCTCCTTCCAGAGTCTCTGCCCCTATTCAGTAAAATAAGAATCTTCAGTCTTGCCCTACAGACAGGATATGAGATACATACGGGTGATGAGCTATGGGTGATGGTCAATGGACTAGCCTTCCAGGACTATTGCCTGGTTGGACCAGAGAGTCTCCAGGGCTGAGTGACCTGTAGCATTCAGTCCACGAGGAGGGGAGGTTGGGGATCCTAGCAGCAGGTAGGTTCTTGGGCCTGAAGAGCCACTATTTCATTAACTGATGGCAGATATGTTATGTTCTGTGTGACAGTTGTAGTGACATAGGGTCTCATTATGTAGCTCTGTGTGGACTTGAACTCACCACTACACCTGGCTGCTGATTATTTTTAGCTGTTTGTCTTCTATTGTTTTTTTTTTTAATGAAATGTTTTTTTTTTAAAGATTTATTTATTTATTTATTATGTATACAATGCTCTGTGTATACACCTGCAGGTCAGAAGAGGGCATCAGATCATATTTTAGATGGTTGTGAGCCACCATGTGGTTGCTGGGAATTGAACTCAGGACCTCCGGAAGAGCAGGCAGTGCTCTTAACCTCTGAGCCATCTCTCCAGCCCCTTATTGTTTTGTTTCTTTGTTTGTTTGGTTGGTTGGTTATCGTTGTTATGAAATGGGGTGTCTTATAGCCAAGGTTAGCCTTGAAATCCTGCCCCTCATGCCTCCGCCTCCCAGGTGCTGGCACTGGCTTGCACCACTCCACCTGGATCCTGACAGCTATTTTCAATCAGCTGTGTTGAGAGAATTAAATAAGACATGAGTGTCTCTGTGTGAGGACACAGGCAGTCCACCAGCTGGGTGAAGTATTAATTCTCTTCCCTGGAAACCTACCCTCCCCACATACACCTGCCAGTCACATCTTCCTAAACCTCTCCATCTTCTAGCATTGTAATAGGATCCTTGAGTCACACACAGCCTCCCAGGCTGGGTTCCTTTATGGTACACTTGATGCCTGTGTCGTTTTATACCACGTAGAAGGTCCTCAGAAACAATTTGCTGAATGAATACATGAGCGCTATTTATACAGCTCTGATCTCTGTAGCTCTCACTGGGCTGCCTCTTGTTCCTGGCTCCGCGGCTGCCAGAACCCACTCCATGCTGACCCAGAGGAGGTGGAACCAACCGATTTGAAAGAGGCAATGTGTGGTAGGGTGAAAAGTAGACTGGGTGGTGGCCCTGGCTTTTGGAAACTGTTTCTTCATCTCTACACGGTCGCTAAAGATGGTCAGATTGCAAACTCAGCCGTGCACAGAGCCTGGGAAACAGCACACAGAGAGGGGAAACAGAGGGAGAGCGGGCACAGTCCTTGAATGACTCTGCCCTTCAGTGACCCGAAGGTCATTGCCAATTGACCATGGGTCAAGTGTGGCAAGAGTCTCTGATTTTTTAAGAGAAGCCATAAATCTTAGCTTTTATGTGAAGTCACTCTCAACAGGTCAAACTCAGATTTATAACTTGCCCACAGACCCCAGACCCCAGCTACTTTTGATTCTCATGCCAGCCGACCTTCCCTCACCTGGGCGCCTCAAACCTTTGATTTCAGGACAGAAACATAAAGGGTTCCCAGCTGGGGAATTAACCTTTTATCGGTTTTCCTTTTGATTTGTTGATACAGAGTCTTCCTGTAGCCCAGGCTGGCCTCATACTCGGTTGTGTAGCCAGAGGGTAAGCATGAACCTCCTGCCTCTACCTCCCCAAGTCCTGGGGTTACAGATGTCATCCACCAAGCCTGTTTTTATGTGGCGTTGGGGCTAAAACACAGGGCTTCCTGCCTGACCTGGAAGCATTCTCGCCCTGGGAATAACCTTTTAAAAAGTGGAAGAACCCAAGATCTTGGCGGCTGGTCTTCCGGCAAGTGCCACCTTGACCCCGAAACTGAAGATTCAGGGAAACACAGGTGGTCCTAACACCTGCTGTACTCCACCCTCCACTCCTCATTGGGCAGAAATTAGGGTTCAGACAGGGAGGTGGGTCAGTCTGGTGTGCAGGCCCTTCAGTCTTTCCTGTCAGGACACCCAAGCCTGGAGGCAACTCCCTTACCTTCACACTGTCCCTGTGCAGTGACACAGCGTCACCCATAAATTCCTGTCAGAGAGCTGTCAGGGCTTGGGAAATAAATAATGATATTTAACATTTTGTAATAACAACAATTAACCAGTAAATAATGTCCTTTAAACTGCAAACGCTGGAGTAAATTAATTCTTCTAATGAGCTGTCAGGCAGGGAAGAAAAAAAAAAAATACCGGTGTTCTTTGGTGCCACGCGCGCGGCTGCCATGCGAGCAGCGGAGGGAAGCTCACCTTGGGCCCTGGGAGCTCATTACCAGGAAGCACGCGGCAGCGGATGGCGGGGAAGCAGCAGCCCGGCCTTTCCCGCACCCACGTGGGCGCCAGGCCGCAGCCCCCATCCGCTCCGCGCCAGCCCTCTTGCTGCGCATCCCCCTCCCTCCAGGTGCTGGTCTGGAGTGGAGCAAGCAACGCATTTCAATAAGAGACGCCCCTCTTTCCTATAACCCTTCTGGTCACCTGGGCAGCGCTGGGATGGCGAGAAAGTGTGTGTGTGTGTGTGTGTGTGTGTGTGTGTGTGTGTGTGTGTGTGTGTGTGTGTGTGTGTGTGTGTGTGTTTAGGAGCTGGGGACATAGGAGGCAGAGAAGCTCCAGCTTTCGGTCTCTAGTCCTTGCTGCGTGACCTTGGAGAGGCTTCCACACCTCTCTGGGCTGAGATACTGTAAATGGCAACATCTAAAGCTAATCAAACCAGCTGTGATTACTTCTGTACCCCTGAGAAGCCATGGCCATAAAAAGCCACCTGAGTAAGGCACTCTTTATGTACTGATTCTCAGTCATCGCCAAGATATACTGTCAGGTGACAAAAGCAAGGCACAGAGGAGTGTGCCGGGACTGCTAAAGAGCAGCCATGTGTCCCTCACTGATGGCTACACACCCAGATAGGAAAAGGGTAACACCACTGGCCTCTGAGGAGGGAAGCCTCGCTGCCCCCATCTCTATGCTTACTTTCAGAGCCATGTGCAGGAATTATCTATTCAAAAAAAGAAAGAAAGTTACAAAAGACAAAGACACAATCAGAGGTCATCTTGCCTCCCCGTAGCTTTTAGGCTGTGAAAGCCGCCATGGGCCCTGCTGAACTCCGACCCTACCAGAAGAACCTCACCGAAGCCAGCACACTGTATCCAATACCCTAGCACGAAACACAGGCTGATGAGGACACAGCTTCCCAGCGGCTAAGCCTAATCCCTCCAGTTACGATTCCTGGTTCTCTTTTCCTGTTCTGTGTTGGGTGGGTGAAAGGGCTGCTAGGTGATTTCTACAGAACAGGATTGGAGCAGAGAGAAGGGAAGCGAGGAGAGGAAAGAAGAGGGGAGGGGAGGGGAGGGGAGGGGAGGGGAGGGGGAAAGCCTAGCCCGAGGCTCCGAAGCTCTGAGAGGCTTCCGAGGCTCCAATCTGTGTGGTTTACATCAGACTGCACTGCTGGGCCTCCCGCAGGAGCCAGCCCAGCCAATCCCGTCGTGCACCCCCCGGCCCCCCGCCCCGCAGGGTGGACAGAAGCACCCTCCCTCCACGATCTGAGATGTGCACCTCCCCAGCCTTGATACTCACCATAGAGCGGAAGGGGGTATGCGCCCTCTTTGTCGCTAGGGTAGCTTCAGCCATTTTGCAACACCACAGACACACACTGTATCCACAGCAGGCTGAGCTGGCTGGTGCCTGAGGCATTGCTGGAGTCAGGAAAAAACAAAAACAGACAAAACAAAAAAACCAACCCAGCCCATGCTCTGAGGCAGCGACTCTGTGGGGATGGGGTGGGGTGCGTGGTAGGGACCTTTGGGGGTCTGTGTGTGCCGTGAAGACACCAAGTAGAAGGTCCATCCCCCACAGCCACCTGAGCACCTGAGCCCACCTCTTGTTTTTGTATCCTTCACTTCCCAGCGAGATGAATCCTGATTGAAGATTTTCCTGCCAGGGCCTTATGTAAAGGGCTGTAATTCCAAGCTACTCAGTGAATCCAAAACTTGCCTGGGTCACAAAGTAAGTTCAAGGCTAGCCTGGGACACTTAATGAAACCTTGTCTCCCCCCAAAAAAACCAAAAAAACAAAAACCAACTCACTTAAAAAAAAAAAAAGATTTATTTATTTATTATTATGTATACAGTATTCTGCCTGCATGTACACCTGCAGGCCAGAAGAGGGCATCAGATCACATTATAGACAGCTGTGAGCCACCATTTGGTTGCAGGGAATTAAGCTCAGGACCTCTGGAGGAGCAGTCAGTGCTCTTAACCTCTGAGCCATCTCTTCAGCCCAAAACTCACTTTTTAAAAATGCAAAATGGTGGCTCCGAAAAGGTAGCTGGCTTGAGGACCTGACTTTGGATCCCCAACACCCCCTGAAAAGTCTGGCACAAGAGACTGCCTATTGCTCCAAGCCCGGAGGAGACAAAGGCAGATTTCTAGGGCTGCTGAGCAGCCAGGCTAGCCAATCAGGGAGCTGCATGTTCAGGGAGCCCCTCTGGGTGTCAAGAACCAAAGCAGAAAGAGAAAGACACCTTGCATCAACTTCTGCCCCCTCTACTCCACTGTCCCGTCCCGCCCCTCCCCCACCACGGAAACACACACACACACAGGGGCTAAGTAGCTAAGTATATACCTGGGTGCTCAGGGAGAGGGCACTTGCTGAACTTGGGGGAGACCCTGGGTTCAAGCCTTGCTGCTACTAAGAGAAAAATAAAGTTTGAATTGGCCTGGGCTACTTAGCAAAGACCCTGTCTCAAAACCTCAAGAGCAGTGGGGTTGGTGGTAAGTGGTTTTTTTTTTTTTTTTTTTTTTTTTTTTTGGTTTTTCAAGACAGGGTTTCTCTGTGTAGCCTTGGCCATCCTGGACTCACTTTGTAGACTAGGCTGGCCTCGACCTCACAGCGATCCACCTGCCTCTGCCTCCTGAGTGCTGGGATTAAAGGCGTGCGCCACCACGCCCAGCTCATGGTAAGTGTTTTTTGAGACAGGGTTTCTTTGTGTGTTATCTTGGCTGTCCTGGACTCGCTTTGTAGACCAGGCTGGCTTCGAACTCACAGTGATCCACCTGCCTCTGCCTCCCAAGTTGCTGGCATTACAGGCGTGTGCCACCACAGCCGGGCTGGTAAGTGCTTTTTAATCCCAGCACCCTGGAAGCTGACACAGATAGATCTCTGAGAGTGTCTGAGTTCAAGGTCAGCCAGGGTTATGAGACAAGTAGTGAGCCTGTCTCAAAAAATAAAACAAGCAAAACCCAAGAGCAGAGGCTGCTGCTCATAGCAGAGTTATTTGCCTAACATGTGCAAGACCCAGGGTTTGATCCTTAGCATCCCAAAAAGGTGAGTGCAAAATCCAGAGCATAGCGTCCAGGCACAGGAAGCATCCCCAAATTGAGCCATCTATCTCCTGTCCTGCTAGACAAACCCAGTTTCTCCAAGACTGAGCAGGCAGTCTCCCTCTGCAGTGCTTGCTTGGGAGGCAGCCCAGAAGAGCCTCTAGGCTTGGGCTCTTTTTTTTTTTTTTTTGCATCGGGCAGCAGAAACTGGAGCTGAAGACTGCGAAACAAAAGT
Organism: Acomys russatus; assembly: GCF_903995435.1. Taxonomy (NCBI): domain Eukaryota; kingdom Metazoa; phylum Chordata; class Mammalia; order Rodentia; family Muridae; genus Acomys; species Acomys russatus. The sequence goes on from NC_067152.1 coordinate 4,894,632, forward strand.
TCCCAGATTTGGGTCTGAGTCAGCTGCTTCTGAGCCTTGGGGGCTCAAGAGTTTCAAAGTCATAACTGCGTCAAGGTCACCTGGGCCTCTGTGCAGCTGGCCCCTTGGCTTGAGCCCTCCCAAGGCCGCCTGCACCCAGAGGGCGGAGCACCAGCTGGGAAAAAGAGAGAGATGCTCCTGTGCACACAGGAAACAGAGTCTCAGGCACACGGAAATTAAAAGCCAGCTTGCCCAGCGCTGAGCTACCACGTTGCCTGAAATCAGATTGATTTCTTGGGCTTGTTGTGACGGTAGTGTTGAGATTGATTCGTCTGGGTGGCGGGGAGTTTATCTATCCGAAGCTGTCTGTCATTGATCTGGATAAGCTTCTGAAGCAGCCCAAACACCTAGCAAGGCCGAGGTTACCACCAACCCTGGCTCAATATTAATTATAATAATGAACAGGCATGAAGAGGGCGGGTCCGTTGCCTGCCCCGCAGGGCTGACCTCTGTGAGGTTCTGTGTTTAATATCCATTTTGAATCAGCAACATGCAAAGTGCTGCCACTGGACATAGCTGGTCGAGGGGAAATCTGCACGGGTGGGGACGGCGTCCTCTGCTTCTGTGGGACTGAGATGGAGCTGGCACTGCTGAACAGGGAAGGCTTACGGTGGGCTTCAAGAGGGACTTCTTCCTGGACACACGATATTAACCCACTTATGAGCTTGGACAAGTTTCTTTGTATGTGTTTGCATGTAAGTAGTGTGTGTATGCATGTGGGAGGCACAGGATAACCTGGGTGTTGTTTATTAAGTACTAGGCACCTTACATTTTTTTGGTCGTTAATGGTTTTTCTTCAAGATAGGGTTTCTCTGTGTAGCCCTATCCTGGCACGTTCTTTGTGGACCAGGCTGGCCTGGAACTCAGAGATCCACTTGCTTCTGTCTCCCAAGTGCTGGAATTAAAGGCCTGTACCACATGGCCTAGCTCTTTTCTTTTTTTAATATATCTTTAGAGCCAGGGTCATCCAGTGGCACAGACCTTGTGGATTAGGCTGGCTGGCTGGCTAGGAAGACCAAAGGATCCACCTTCCCCCGTGTCTCCAGTGCTTTCCACAGCTGGTTTTTATACGGGCACAGGGATGGAACTTGTGCTCGCATCAAAAGCATTTCACCCACTGAGCTATCTCCCTAGCCCCTGAGCCTGATTTCTTCCTCTGTAAGGTGGCCTCGCAGAGTCGCTGCTCGTGGTCAAAAAATCTAGGCCTGCCAACACAAAACTAGAGGGCTCTCCTGGACAGGCCTCTGGTGCAGGGGGGTTTCACCCGCCCTTCTCAACTTAGACAGAGTGTAAGCATTCAAACAATGGGCTGTGGTGCAGATAGAGTCAATGGGTGTTGACTGAGCTAGGTACTCAGGCCTGGCCTCTAGGCAAATCTACTAGAGAAGCTATGCTGACCTACCTTCAAGGAAACAAGATCTGGGGTGGCCATGGACCTGCGCATCTTCCTCACTGGAGACCTCAAAACTGCCCTGCCCCTGTGGCATCACTTGGAAGCTGCTCCTAGAGGCATACAGGTGGATTGATGGCGTAGACCGTGAAACGACTCCAATGACCATCAGTCCAGAGGACTCCATTTCAGGGTATTGATCCTGCCTAGGGCCCCGCCCTCACCCAGCAGAAAAAACATGGTCAGACTTAGGGAATAACAGCTGACTCTCAGCACCCACAAAACCTACGAAACTCCAGCAGAAGTCACAGCAAGAAACACTGAAGCTGAATCAAAGGTAAGGACCTCCCGGCTGAGCTCTGCACAGTGTAGTCCGGGCAAAGCAGAGGAAGACGGAAGGAGAGGCTTCCTGTATGCCTGACAGCCTGCCCTGATGTCCTCCCTGTGACATCTCCCCCTCCCCCTGTTCCTACAAAGCTCTCCTCTCCTCCAGCTCGGCCACTGCAGAGACCCCCACGACCAGCCCTAAGAGAAACATCAGAAGAAAGTTAATAGCGAAACGCTGTGGTGGATCTAATTGATTTTTTTCCCTATTGGTTTCCTAATATAGGCAACACTGTTCCTGCCGTTTTTTCTGGGCTGGAGATTATGTCATAAATAAAGAGATTTGCTCCCTATTTCCATGTGCTTATCTTTAATAAGTTAAGAACTCAACAAGCTTTAGGAGGACTTGAAATAAGCAACGGATCCGGTGGTGGCTCCTGCTGTGGAGATGGCAGCGGCTTTACTTGAGGGGAGGAGGAGGCAGGTGGCTAAGGCGAGCAAGCAAGCATCTGCATCCTTTGAGCAGCACCCGGACAAGATCAGAAGAAGAGAGGGGGTCAGAGGGAGAGCTGGAAGAGAGCCTGGGTAGACACAACTAAACGGGCAGGGGCCATGGGCTGTGGGTAAAGTGGGAATGAAGCGTACGAGTTCGGATGCCGCTGAAGCCCAGTTGGAAGAATGTTTACCTAGCATGCACGGTGGTGCATGCCAGAAATCCTAGAACTCCAGTGGGGGAGGCAGGGTGGTCAGAAATCCTCGGCTAAATAGCAGGTTCCAGGCCAGATAGGATACATGAAACCCTTACCTAAAAGGAAAAAAGCCTATGACCCCAGAACATGGAAGATGGAGAGACAAACCTGATCTACAGAGGGAGTTATAGGCCAGTCTCAAAAAAGAAGAAAAATAATAATGTAGTAGAAATAATAACAATAAAATTTATTGTTGTTGTTATTATTATTATTATTATTATTATTATTATTATTATTATCATCATCATCTTAAGAATAAGTTATTATAGAGTGTGTGGATTTAAATACTAACTATATCAGCACATACTGCCTATGTGACATTGGCGAATCACGCATCCTCTGTGCTTGAGAGATGGCTTAGCAGGTAAAGGCACTCACCTCCAAGCCTGACAGCCTGAGCTTGATTCCCCAGGATTTACAAGGTAGGTGGAGAGAGCCAACTCCCGAAAGTTGTTCTCTGACCTCTACATGTGCACTGTGGCAGATACAGAAATATACACAGATAGATAGATAGATAGATAGATAGATAGATAGATAGATAGATAGATAGATGTAATCTGTCCTCATCATCATCATTTAAAAATAGAAGCTGGCCATGGTGGCACATCTGTAACCCTGTAATCCCAGTATTCAGGAGGAGAAGACTGGAAGATTGCTCCAAGTAGAGGATCAGCCTGAGCTACATAGACAGACCCTGTCTCAAAAATAAAGCCACCACTGAGGCTAGAGAGCTCGATTGGAGACATAGCACTTATATGAGGCCCTCTGCTTAATCCCCAGTACCACACACACACAAAAATAATAACAATAATGGATAATAATAATGCACACATCATAGAGTGTTCTGGGACTGACTATAAAACGCTGAGGGCAGAGCCTGGTCTAGGGTATTCAGAGAAGGAACGTAGCTTGTCTGTCATTGGCTTGGCCTTCACTATGGCTGAGCCCCTGCCCTGTGCCAGACCCTAGCCTAGTCTTCTCTGATTAGTGAGTCATGGATGCCCCTGAGTAGGGAGCACACAGCCCCTGTGACCAGCCTGAGACAGGTAGCACGACAGGGTGCTTGCACCAGGAGGACCCAGAAAGGGGACAGTGACCCTCTTCGTGGAGGCAGCTTCCTTGTGGTCCTGTCCAGAGCCCTGCCCCCCCCCCCACCCCGCCGCTCTCCAGTTCTAAATGCCCCTCAAAGGAGCTCACACTCCCCCTGGCAGAAGCAAGATCCTTCGAGACAGCTGACCTGCTGCAGACCGTCAGGCAGACTTCAAGGCCACACCCCCGCTGCACCAATATAGCTGCCGTGTTGCCCAAGCAGTTTCCTTTCAGCCTAGATAACACTATTTCTATTTTCCAGTTTACAGTCAAGGACACCCAAGTCCATAAGTATGGCAATTGGCTCAAAGGCTTAAAGCGGGCAAGTAGGAGAGGCAGGATTTGAACCTGTTCTAAACACGGGGCCCTCTATCTCCACACAGACCAGTGATAAAGAGACAGGTGACAGGGGGCTGCGGAGATGACTCAGTGTTTAAGAACACTGGCTGCTCTTTCAAATGGCAAAGATTTGATTCCTAGCACTCACGCGGTGGCTCACAAACATCTGTAACTCCAGTTCCAGGGAGTCTGACACCATCTTCGGGCCTCCGTGGACACCAGCTATGGAGGCAGTACACAGATACATGTGGGCAAAGCACTCAACATGGGAAATAAACAATTAAAAAAAAAGAATGCCAGCCAAATGGCACCCACCTTAAATATACATACAATTATATATATATATATATATATTCATACCTTTATCCCAGCACTCTGAGTCCTTCAATCTTTTAGTCTTCACCTCCTGAATACTGGGAATTCAGGATTATAGGTGTGTGCCACCATGCCCAGATGCTGCTGCTGCTTCCTCTTCCTCTTCCTCTTCCTCCTTCTCCTCTTCCTCCTCCTCCTGGTCCTCGTCCTCTCCTTCTTCTTTGGTTTTTTGAGCAGGGTTTCTCTGTGTTGCCTTGGCTGTCCTGGACTTGCTTTTTGGACTAGGTTGGCCTTGAACTCATAGTGTTCTCTGCCTGCCTCTGCCTGGCTTCCAGCTTCTATTTTTACTTTTTTTTTTTTTTTTTTTTTTTTTTTTTTTTTTTGGTTTTTCAAGATAGGGTTTCTTTGTGTAAGCTTGGCTGTCCTGGACTCCCTTTGTAGACTAGGCTGGCCTTGGACTAAGAGATCTATCTGTCTCTGCCTCTTGAGTGCTGCGATTAAAGGTGTGTGCACCACCATGTCTGTCCCAACTTCTATTTTTAAATGATGACAATGAGAACTGGGTGCAGTAGTGCACACCTGTAACTCCAGCACTCAGGGAGGCAGAAGCAGGCGGATCTCTGTGAGTTCGAGGCCAGCCTGGCCTACTGAGTGAATTCCATGACAGCCAGGGCTACACAGAGAAACCCTGTCTCGAAAAAACAAAAAGCAAACAAACAAAAGGAATAATGACAGTGAGGATGGACTACATTTATTTATTTATTCATTTATTTAATCGGGAGGCAGAGGCAGGAAGATCTCTGAGTTCAAGGCCAGCCTGGTCTACAGAGCAAGTTCCAGCCAAGGCTATATAGAGATACACCGTCTCAAAATACACACACCCTCCCATACACCCACCCATGTATATATGTATTTATGTGTGTCCTAGTCAACTTACAAGGAGTGTGAGCTCCTTTGAGAGGCATCCAGAACTGGAGAGCTGAGAGCCTCAGGACAGGACCACAGGGAAGCTGCCTTCATAAAGAGGGTCACTGTCCTCTTTCTGGGTCCTCCTGGTGTAATACATACATGTACATATGAATATACATATACATGATTAAAATTTAAAAAACAGGCTAAGGACAGAGGAGAAGGGACCATAAAAAGCATTTAATGATTACCAACCATGTGTCATATCCTCCTGTGGGTCTTCTCGCTGAATGCACATCTGGAAGGCAGGTGACACTATTTCCGTTTTAGAGATGAAGAAGCAGAGACTCTGACTGACCCTCAAGACAAGCACAGGCTGGGGTGACTTGAACTCAGGCCTGCTTTTGCAGCCTCTGGTGTCACTGTCTCCCAGGTTTTGTCCTTACAAGTCACCACTGTGGTCTCGCTGAAAACAGATGGAGAAACAGAATCCTCCCTGCTGGAAGCCCTGCTGTTTCTGGTGGGAGAGGCATCTTTGGCTCTTGGGTGTGCATTTTATAGCCTCCCATTTCTCCAGGCTTTGTCTGGACCTGCAGACTCTGTGGCTTTAAGGACCAGTGACCTCACAATCAGTTGCCATAGAGACCATTGTGATGTCACAATCAGAGGACAAGTAGTTCAAGGAGAGGCTTCGGGATGGGAACGCACGGCTAGAAATTGAGCACCATTTGAGACGTGTGTCCTATATTCCTGCCTAGAAAATGAAGAGGCGGGAGGCAGGTCCGCAGCTGGCTTCTTAGGAGGCGTGAGAGAGAGCAAGTGCTTCTGACACACTACCTAGGGTCTCCTGGGACTATGCTAACACTCAAAGGAAGGGTCCAAGAAAAAAACAATAGAACCCCCATTCCCACAGCGTGGGGCTGTCAGAAGTGGGCTACTTCCACAGCAGGGAGGGTCTGTCACTAGACGATCTCACTGAAAGGGATATGTACCCATGTCCCTGAGAGCAAGGTTCCAGGGAGGCGCTGGATCTCAAGGGCCTCCACAGCCTTGTGGGGATAGCCATGTTACCATAGCAGGTTAGGGCTCTATCTTCTGACCGAGGCTGGGAAGTTCCCTGAGGACCATCTCTGGTCCTGGCATCCACACAGTGCTCAATAAATACTGTAGACAAGTGACTGAGAGTGTCGTGAATGGCTGGGGGTCTATAGTGAAAGATGAACAGAGAGGCAGCCAGGTGAAGAGGCCCATGGAGAAGCTGGAGGCCACACAAGCCTTTGGCACCCACACTATACTTTTTGTCCTCTGCCACAACAGCCACATCTCCATTTCGCATTCGGCGAGAAGCTTCTGGGGCCTGTCTCTGAGGATGTGGAGCACTTGACGTCTGATGTGGATCCCAGCTAAGTGCTGGCCATTTAATGGACTATCCACTGCATCAATTATAGAAGCAACTCTCCTTACCTGTTCCAAGTAGCCACTTCCAGACCCTGCTCCTAGGTGACCCTCTAGGCCCAGGCCTTTGCAGGTGAACTCTGGGCAGAAGCCCAAGCCCAGGGAACCTGTAACCCCTCTGCCACCTGCTCCACAAAGGCCCACTGTCATGTGCCTTTCTTCCCTATTTTCACAATACACCACAACTATACCATTAAGTAGCTTTGAATCACCAAGCCTCCTGGGGCCTCAATGTCCCTACCTGTACAATGGAGACAATGACAGCTTTGTACCTGCCTCATAGGATTGTTGTGAAGGTGCCGTTAAATCCCCTGGCTTAACGCCCTCAGACAGCAAATGATAAATGGTGCTATTATTATTATTTTTAAAGGTAAAGAAGAAGAGAAGAAAGAAAAAAAAAATGCGCCAAACTCAGGGCCTGACTTCCTTTAAATGGAGAATAGACAGATCTATTGTGAATCTACTTTCAATGCATGTGGCAATCTTTTTAAAGAGGAAATACTTCAGGTATTTCTGCAAAGCATGAATCAGCTACAAGCCCATGCATTCTGCATTTGCAAAGCTCCATGCCAGGGCCTGCTCAGAAAGGGAAGTATGCTTAGTCTCTCACAGTCTTCAAACCAACCCCCTAGTCCTGCCTCGGGCATAAGAAGAACAAACACTCTTTTGCCTTCACGTTGGCCTGGGCTAAGCAGCTATCAGAGACTGTGGTGTGAGGTCAGGTGTGAGGTCAACCTGGATGGGATGTTCTCACCAACCCTCTCCTGCCTGTTGTCTGCAGACATGAATGGCACTGGCCCTAGTTTTTCTGTATCTGAGGGGGCATTCTGGCTGTGTGCCCTTCCCTAGAGAGAGAACTCATATGTGTAGTGGGGAGAATGCTTGGAGACAGGGTCTCATATAACTCAGACTGACCCCAAGTTGTGTGTGTGTGTGTGTGTGTGTGTGTGTGTGTGTGTAGGTTGTGTGTGTGTGTGATCCCAGGCCGGAGGGTGACCTTGAACTTCTGATCCTCCTGCCTCCACCATCTGAGGGCTAACTGGGATTATAGACAGGCATCATCATGCCCAGCTTATGTAATGCTGGGCATTGAACCTAGGGATTCATGTCTGCCAGGCAAGCCCTTTACCACCTGGGCCGTATCCCTATCTCAGAACTCAGATGTTTGAGGAGTGTCAGCCAACTGGCAAGCCTGCCACTCCTGCCACCCATCTCTGGGTCACCATAGAATTCCTGGTGTCCCTTGACCAAGGATGTCTAAATGGTACCCCTAAGAAGGTTTCACCTTCTCTGGAGCTTAGCCCACCAGGTGACCCACTTCCTTACCACACATAGCCATGAACCTGGTACCGAGTCCCCAGCCCCTGAGCAGGGACGTAAACCTAATGCCTCTGGATGCCTCTGGCGGATATGTTTTATGTCAGTTCAAGCACCAGCACTACTGAGTTCAGGGGATTTTATTTCTAGAGCCTTCCATATTTCTCTGGGATTATCACCTGCCTTTAGTCCCTCCCTCTCCTGGCTATTATCTTTGGGCCCTTTCCAAGCCAAACTGTCTTGATCGCTTGAGGAGACAAAGCCTCCCCCCCCAGCATTCTCCCATGGTGACTCTGGGTCTGGCAAGGGTGCCCTTGAGGACCATTTCTTCTTTCTTCACATAACTCTGCAACTGCCCATGATATTCATGTGGTTTGGCTTTTAGGGGCTGGTTTGCTTAAAAGACTTTCTTCCATGTGTCAGGGAACACGGAGGGGGAAATAGAAGTGGAGGCCTCTGTCTCCAAGGTTGGGGAGGGCTATGAGGAGAGTAAGCCCTGGGGTACAGAGGGGAGGGAGGAGGCCAGCTGTTCTCTTCCTCGCCGTGCCAACCTAGCCTGACACCAAATTAATAGCATTCAAATGAGATGCAAAGCATTATGCAAATATTGAAGAGAAGGCCACTCTTACCAGAGCCTCTGGGCTGTTGGAAGGCCAGTGCCTGGAACCCTTTCATGGAGGACCCCATGGGCTCTCTTCAACTTCAGTCCTTACGCCTCAGTACCAGCTTGTGCGTAGGACCGGAGAGACTGGCCAACCACTCAAATTGGCTTTGCCTTCCAAGCACTCAGGGCCCTCTTTCCATCTAGAACTGTAAAGGTAGCATAACCTCCCTGGGTCCCAGTCTCCCCCCCCCCCCCCCATCAGCACGTATGCAAACTAGATGCAAGGCTTTTTGCATCTATTTAACTGTCCATTAAAATAACCCCATGCCCATCACCTCTGCACAGGCCCGGGCTTCCAAATTGCCAACCCCTGCTGCCTGCAAAAGCCATGTGTTTCCTGAGCCTGGTAATTGCTGTGGTGTTTGTTGAGCTGTATTTGCATTTGATTGTCATTTAACTTTCTATCTTTCTCCTTCAATCAAATGGGGGGAGGCGCCTGTAGAAAGGTGGGAAGTGAGTGGGGAGGAGAATTGGGCTTTTTACAATTGATTTTTCATTTTAGTTTCAGCCCTATTGTGGTTTTCAAAGAGCTTCATTCATTAGTGCCACAGACTTGAACCCTGGGACTTCTCCCTCCACACGGAGGGGGAGGGCCTCGTCCCACCCATCCCAGGGCTCCTACGTGCAAATTATTTTAGTCAACAGGCTGGACCTCAGGTCCTGTCTCCAACCCGCATGTTCTAGCACCTGCCTCATTTCTGCCCAGCTAGTGGCATTAATCATTTATGGAGCTGTGGAGGATCAAAGGCCTCGGCTGGGGGTGGTGGGCCGACTGGAGGCCTGGCTTTGGAGATGGAAAGTTTCTGCTGCTGTCTCTGTGGTGCACCCTCGGCTCTTGCCGCAGTGAGCTGGTCCCATTCCTGGAGTGGGGCCCTAGTGCTCAGAGCCAGGACCCTCTGTTGATTGACTTTGGGTAACCCAGGACACCAGGTCTGACATCCCTGGCTGTACCAGAAGCTACTGAGTCTGGGGACTGGCTCCAAGAAGATGGTGGCAGTAAACAGAAAGCCCCTATAGTCTCTGGGATGAAGTGGCAGCCCCGTCCCTGTCCTTCTAAAGCCCTAAAGCCCCTTTAGATGCTTCTGATTTGAAAGCTGTATAGGGGAAGAGTGGACTTGGGGGGGGATCTTGGGTTTGGGTTTTTTTTTTTTTTTTCTCTCCTCTTCTTACTCAGAAAGCACCATTTAGCAGATGTCAAAATAAGTCACCAATGTGCCTGTGACCCCACAAGGTGACAGCTGTTTAGAATTGGAGAGGTGAGGATGGCTTCTCCAAGGATATGGGCTAGAGACCCAGGCCTGTGCTGGAAGTGGCTAGGAACCCCTTCTCTGGCTTTCAATCCTAGTCTGTAGTAGTCTTCCTGCAGAGTTATTCACACTTTCCTACAGCGGGGAGGGGGGTAGTCTACTTTGTGGAACCAGTCTCCTTGCTGACCTCAGCAACCTGGCAGGTTCCATGTGATGCTGGCTACATAAGCCACGCCCCTACTCTGTCCTCTTCCTTCCATTGGGTGTTCTCTTCCCTCCCTCATTCACTGAAACATAAGGCAGATTGAACTTGGCTCCACCCATCTGCTGTGTGAAGCCCTTGCTGATTTAAAGTGCAGCGCTCCCCTTCTCCCTGGCTCACAGCTTTCATACGGCACCTGAGCTGCCTTAGGCTTTGGGCATCCCCGTTTAGTCACAATATTCGCTGGACACCTAGGATATGCTGGTCACTGGGCCAGGTGTGAGTAAAGGGCACATAGGCCATGCATTCACCAAGTCAACAACTAGTAAAGAAACAAATAATGTAGTGAAAAACTACACAGGGGAAATCAGGATCTTCTGAGAGCAAAGAGTTAGGTGTAGACATAGTAAAGGGGCCTTGCAGGTGTGTGTGTGTGTGTGTGTGTGTGTGTGTGTGTGTGTACAGAAACCAGAGACTAGCTTACAAACATTGGTTCTCCACTTCTACCATGTGGGTCTGGGGAACAGAACTCAAGTTATCAGGCTTGATAGCAAGTACCTTTTATCCACAGATCTAGCTCATTGGCCTCTGCCACTTGCAAATGTGTGTATGAATTGAGTAAACTCTCAGACTGTAAGCCTCTTAAGATACGGATGCGTGTCCCCTCGGACATGTTTTGCCTCAGTTACTGGTGATGCCAATGTCTAGGGAAAACGGTCCCTTTGAAAAGCATGAGAAAAGATGTTTACCAAAACTTCTCCTGCTCCCTAGCTTGGTCCTGGCTCTGCCTCAACCTTGGTAGGAACCCATTCCATAGAAGCCACCACATTTACCAGGTCTTCAGCACAGAGTGACAGCAAGCTGTATTATTATTCTAATCATGTAGTACAAACCCAGGGCAGAGTGTTGCCTTCTGGATCTGTAGTCTCCAATAGACCCCCTCTTAAATGCCCAGGCAGTCAGGAGGGTCATGTTGTGGGTTCCCAGAGAGCTTGCTCACCTTTTTTCTTATAGGTAGTGCCTAGCTCATGCCGAGCCCCACTGCCTTTGAGTCACTAGGAACTGTCCTGATAAATAAGGTTCATCCTGCATTGTGAATCACTCGCCCCGCCACTCCACCCCCCCGCTTCTCCCAGAGCTGTGCAGTCCTGAGGGACCCAGGGATGTGGGAAATGCCCTGGGAACGTACTATATATGGGGAACAGAGGCTCTCCTGACACTTGCCAGTTTCCAGACTTCAGTCAGCCACTCTGTGTCTGTTCCCCAATTCTGTTGGCAATTCTCGCTCTCCCTCCCCTCCACCCCTCTTCCCTGGCAGCTCCTCCTTTCTGATCCTTTCTTGGGGGGGCCCTTCCCCCCCCTCCCGCCATCCTCCTGCTATTCTCTTCTCCTTCTCCAAACAACTGTCCAAAAATCCCTTCCCAGCATCTTCCCCAAATCATGCCATATGCCACCTGCTGCCTGGGGGTTCTTTACAGCGGGCAAGGTGGCTCCCCAGAGCCCACAAAAGGCTCTGCAGAGAACCACAGGAGCAAAACTGGAAGACTGTAAGGACCAAAAGACTCTGAGGAATGAAACTTAGGTCAGAAGTCACCTATTTCCAGGATGAGATGGCGGGAAATGCGGTGAGCACATGATTGGGGTTTGGCCGGAGTTCACATGGAAAGAATTAAGCACAAAGCTGCCCTCTAAGGGCTATGGACAGTTCGCCTTCTTCTTCCTCCACAGATATTAACGTCAGCCACATGGTCCCGTCCTATTGAGTCGGCTGAAACTCCCCTAGCAAGCCTATCCATGTCCCCTGGGTCTGAATAGCTGCCTCCAGTTCTACACAACTGTGGCTAGCCTGGTGTTGGCCTGTGGCTTACTGGGGCTCCTCAGATCACAAAGAGTCAACGAAATCTTATCATTCAGTACTATTGACTACCTCAACTATTTTGGAATGGAAGTTTCCCTGTCTCTGAAACAATCCTGGTGGACTGGAGGTGTAGCTCAGCGGCACAGCACCTGTCCCATTAAGTATGAGATCTTGCGGGAGGCCCGGGTTCCTAGCACTGAAACAAACAAACAAACAAATAAACCCCACACAATTAAATGAAAATGTAAAACTAAAACAGCCAAGATGCATACTTATCCCATTTCCTGCATCAGTCTCAAGACCCAAGCTGATGCTGGCATAAAAGATCTGTGTTTCTGTAGCTGTTCTGCTTCCACAGAGGACATAGAGGAAACAGGTCCTGGAAATCTAAGCCTGCATGAGAACCTAGGGTGCTGCCTTCAGCACCCCAAGGCTTGACCCAAGTTGCCTCCTACCAAGTGGAGAATGTCTCCCCAGGACACAAGTGCCATTGCCTTTTAACTATAATATCAGGATAATTAAGCTTTTCTGTGAGCACAGTTTGCTGCTGATGCAGCTGCCCGGAGCCCTGGCATTTATTGAGCGCAAAGTAATAATTTATTGTCCTTTGTACTCTCAAAAGCCGTCTTCATTATCGGCCCAGGATGGAGCTGCCACAAGGGCAGGCGAGCCTCACCAGCTGCCTCACTGGTGTGCTTCCTCCCAGGTCACCCTCGGAGCCTTCAGGTACCAGAATGGGGTGGAGAGAGAGGCGAGGTGTTCTCTTTAACGGAGAATCCGATTAGAACCTAACACCTAGGTCTACTGCTAACCCGGGAGTGGGTGGCAAGCTTGGCTGGGCGTGGGCAGCTCGATAAGGCGGGGGGTCGGGGGGAGCGTGTGCCACATTAGAAGGGCAATCCTTTCTCCAGGGCTGGCGGTGGCTTGAAAGCCTGTGCTCTTGCCTCTGGGTCTTCTGCGCCTTTGTTTGAGACTTTACGGTAAGCCGCTCCTCCTGCGCCCCCGCCCCCAGCCCCGCGCGGCGATCCCGGGCGCCGACGCCAGGCGCTGGCCGTGGTGCTGATTCTGTCAGGCGCTGGCGGCGGCGGCGGCGGCGGCCCCGCTGCTCTCCCTGGGACCGGCTCTGCCCCCCTCGCCCACGCCTCTCCGAGTCTCCAGTCCCCCTGCCGCGGCCCCGACCCGGGGCGCGGCCGCAAGCAGCACCATGCGCCCAGCAGCCCTGCTGCTCCTGCCCTCGCTGCTGGCGCTCCTGTCTCACGGTAAGGGACCCCAGCGTCCGGCCACAGGAGGGGGGCGGGCGCGGACTCCCAGGGGGTAAAAAAGCTGGACCATCCCGGCGCCTCGCTCCGCTTGTCCTGTTGTCCCTTCCAAGCAGCGCGTCCCACCGGCTGCGCTGATCCCGGCGCCGACCCAGCCGGGCGGGGCGCGGGCTCCTCGGGCGGGAAGCTGCCGCTGCTCCCGCCATTCGCGCCCGGCCGAGACCTCGCCTTTAATCATCTCCCCGGATCTAATGGGATTTCTCTGCTGCAATTCATCACGCCACCCCCCTCCCCGCACACCCGCGCTCACCCGCGCACTACCTCGCTCCACTCCAGGCGTCTAGGGGCGCCCGGGCGCGTTGCGGGGGAGGTGGGGTGGGAGGTCTCGGGTGCAGAGTCCCGACAGTCCCGCTGGCAGCCCGCCGTTCCGCCTCCCCTACCGCTCTCCAAACTTCGCTCGACTTTGCCGCTTATTCTGGGGCCCCTCGCAGCCTCACTGCAGAGGACCTGGGTCGGGTGGTGGCGGGACCCGGGACTGGGACGTCTCTCACCTCTCTCTGCCTTTGGCACTGTCTTGTCAGTATTGGAACCTAGAACACAATTCTAGGGAGACATTCGGGGACTCTGAGAGCCCTCTGCCCGGCCCCTCGCTCTTCTCAGGGCTGCATCCTGGGACTGGCTGCTTACCCCAAAATTCTTCTCTCTCTCTCTCTCGACTCGCTCTCTCGCGCTCTCTCTCTCTCTCTCTCTCTCTCTCTCTCTCTCTCTCTCTCTCTCACACACACACACACACACACACACACACACACACACACTTCACACTTTATATGCCCGGAAAGCGCTGCCTCCCTCCGGATCTGCCTTCCTGTCGGCCCTGTAGACCTGGGGGCTGCAGACTAGTTGCCCCAGCCCCCGGAACGCCAAGTCCCAACTTCATTGGTCTCGGTCAAGAAAAGCTTGGCCTTGGAGTAGGCAGCTTGAGAGTTTAGGGGAAAAAAGATGAGTGGGAAGCGGGAAGGATGCAAGTCTAATCTGAAGCAGGTGGTCTTGGAATCACACATGCTCAGGTCCAGGTCGTTCTCCACTTTCACTGGTCGCCCGGTGGGGTCCGCGAAACCGCACTTGGCTTTGGGACTCAAAAGTCCCTTGCCATATGGTTACAATTCCTAGTGTCTGCTGTGGACGAGGGAGGAAGGCGAGTTTGTAACCTTCGGGCTCTGTCTTCCTAGGCTGAGAGTTTGGAGGTCAGATCAGCAAGGCTAGGGCTGTTTTGGGGGCTGGGCTGGCATCAAGCAGCTGTTCTCCTGCCCAGATGGTGTGGGAGCACATCTTTGAACCTACAGCTCTCTACCCATAGACCATGTCTTTACCCAGGCCACCTGGCTGCCCACACTGGCTCCTCCCTAAGGCTAGGAAAACTTGGAATTTTATGTACTTGCTGGAAGGAGGAAGAATTTCACAAGCCCCATTCCAGGGATGAGAAGGAGATGAAGAGAAACCCATCTCCTGGTCAGGGAATCCAAGGATATCTCAGCATTCAGGGCCCCTGGCCACGGTCTGGCTCCTTCCCCTGGGCAGAGTCTATGTCTGCTCCCTGGTAATGGGAGCCCTTGTCTGCGGGTGTGATCTTGATTCTGCAGGTCCTAGGATGCCTGCACTTCAGGAGCCTTGAGTGTTGGGGGGGACACTTTATCACTTAAGCCACTGGTGTGCAGGTGTAGTCTCTGCCAGCCAGCTCCTTGCAGGTTGGAGAGAGACCACAGGTCTCCAGGAGGAAAGCTCTCTAGGTGAGAGTCCAGCCCAGACTAGAGGTTTGAAGGCTCATGTTGGGAGGAATTTACTGGCCAGAAGTCTGTGCCCCCTTCCAGTGTCCCTCCAGTCCTGTGGGATTGACTTTCTATGGGTTTTATAGGTAGAAGGAGAGAATTCGGAGGCAGTGGCAAACCTGGCATGCAAGAGAGCCTGGACCCAGAGCTGAGTGGTCAAGAGGCCCCTACCTCTTTACCATAAATGGAAAGTTAGTCATTAGGGTTCTGAGCCATCTCATTTGTGAGGTAGCTCACTTGGCTATCTGGGGGGTTCCTGGAGACTTTAGTAAAGGAGTGATTTGAGAAGTAAAGGCCTTGGGCTGTAAGTCTTTCAGCCAGAGGATGCATGCCTTCATCCTGGCAGCTTGAGAGACCTCAGAGCTCTGCTCACAGGAGGGACCTGGGCCACAGGATGCAGTCAGCCGCAGCCTAAACCTTCAACCTTCAGTAGTCCAAGGGAGGCAGAGGCCCTGAAAACCAAGGAGATGGATGCATAGTGCCGGGCCCCACAGGCTCAATTCCCTATTTCTTTTGTAGCCTCTTAGATGCAATTGGTTCCAGGTCTGACAAGCATTACAGACTATGGGGCCTCCTCCCAAGCCATGAGAAGTGCCAGGGAAGTCTTGCCACAGTAGGGAAGAAGACAGTTCAGGCAGGAGCTGTGCCTGCCTAGGCCTGCTGTGTCAGTTTAATGATTTTTAATGAGCAATTACCTTTAGTCATTCTCTTAATTTCTGAATATCAATAAAGTTAATTAAACTCTGCGTGTGTGAGTGTGGCCTGGGGAGATTGCGAAGGTAAAAGCAGCCAAAACTGGGGTGGGATTAGGTCTCCAGTATAGAAGCTACCTCCATAGTTACATGACCTTGGACCCAGGGCTCCATCTTTCTAAACTCCCTTTCAGAGTGTGGTAAAAAAAAAAAAAAAAGAGGGGTGGGGAGGGGAACAGAAACAGCAAGGCTTGGTTGCTTATTATGCCAGAAATTGGAAGCTAGTGTGTGGAAGGAAAAAAAAAAAAAAAAAAAAGGATTTGGCTATCAGGATCCTCATTGCTGCAAGGGTTAACCTAGGATTGACTTAACCTAAAATGCTAATCGCTGCTTGGGGGTGGAGCTCTGAGCTTGGCGCAGGCTTCTGAGGGCTTATTGCTGAATCTGGGGGGCTGCAGCAGCTTTCTCACTCTCTGCTCTCTAGCCTGACTCTTCAGGATCAGGGCTCTTGCTGAGGATAAGGGACTGTGGGCAATAGCTTGGATTCTACTCAGAGCCCCAGAGGTGGATGTGGCGGGCAGGGAGCCCTTGCTGGGTTTCTGAGGGGACCGCCCAGAGAGGAAGAGAAGTTGGAGTTGGCTTTTTTACCCCTCACGGGCCTAAGCGAATCAAGCGTGGCAGGCCCTGGCGGCCATCCCAGCGTTCCTCAGCAGGGTGGCAGCTTAAAATGCCTTGGGGATGCTGTAGGGCACTAATGGGGAGCAAAAAGACAATGGGGCTGGGCTTAATTAGAAATTGAGCTTCTACGCTCCCCCCCCACCCGACCACCTCCTGATTCTGCCTGAACAGCGGGGCACGTCAGAAAGGCCGTCCCCTTATGTCTCTCTCATCCAACCCCAGGCTCCCCAGGCTCCCCAGCCTCCTCCTCTCTTAGCTCCAGGTCTCAGCTCAGGAATCCTGCACTCCCCACTTAGGCAGAGCTTTTAGGGTTCACTGTTCGACCCGGGGTAATTTCAGTAAACGGAATCCCTCAGTCTAGATGGTGAAGAGCCCCGCCTACCATGTCCTTGGCTTCACTAGACCTCCACCCTCCCAAGCCTTCATTGTAAGGATGTGTGAAAGTGCACAGAACCCTGCCGGGGCGGTGGTAGCACACGCCTTTAATCCCAGCAGAGGCAGGCAGATCGCTGTGAGTTCGAGGCCAGCCTGGTCTACAAAGTGAGTCCAGGGCAGCCAAGGCTACACAGAGAAACCCTTGTCTCAAAAACCCAAAAAAAAAAAAAAAAAAAAAAAAAGGAAAAAAGAAAGAAAGTCCATGCACAGCTGCCAGGCTTGGTTTCTCACAGTGGGGGGCTAAGATCTACAAATAAGAAGTCACCTAGAAGAGGAAAAGTTGCTAGCCCTAGTCCACAGCCAGGAGGTAGAAGGCAGGTGCTTTCCAAGGCCAGCTCCAACAGGAAGCAACATCATCCCAGGAAGATGACTAATCCAGCCAGGTCAAAAGAATCTCGGCGTCAATTTTTCAGACCAGCCAAGCTCTCAATGGCTTTTGGGCTCTTGTTCTTTCTGTTTTCTTTTTCTCCTCCTCAGCGTTACCGGTTAGTCTGCCTCATGCTTCAGAGTATGGCTTGACTGGCACTTCAGTAACTGGCCGGGGGTAGGGGAAGTGGGGGGTGAGGGGGGAGTGGGAGGGTTGCATCTGCTCTATGGCCTGTCCTTCTGTTTGTCTCCTTGTCTGGCCCTCAGGCCGTTGGAGCAAGAGCCTTTGCCTAGTCGGTTGAGCTCCTTCCAGTAGCAACAATTCAGTAAGTCAATCTTGCTTAACCCATATCTTTGTCAACTCCAGAATGCCTATTTAGGAGAAGCTTAGGGGTCAGCTGCCTGGTTAGATCAGAAAGATGGTGGGGGGTGGTTGGGGGCAGCTGGGACTGCATTTTGAAGCTGAGTTTGCATAGCAAGCACACTATTTTTACATAGATTGTATGTTGAAAATTTTCCCCCTTTCCTAACAGTTGGCCAATTATTCTGCCTGTAAATTACAGCCTTTACTTAGTTTTTTTTTTTTTCCTTCTGCAAATTAAGCTGTCATGCCATCAGCCTTAGGTGGTTTGGGGGATCGGGGCCTGATGGCCATTCTTAGTGCTTGTGGTAAAGTTTTTTCTCAGTCATCCCTTCGTGCCCCCACTGCTTGTGTCCCCAGTGGCTCCGGGCCTAGCACGTGGCACACATTATGTGCATATTAAGACATTTGTAAGAATTGCACGGGTAGAAGTCAGCACAGGAGAGCGCAGGGCCCAGCCTTTCAAATCCCCTCCCACGGTTGTATCTGGCTGAGAGGGAGGAAGTCTTGTGTGAAGATGATGACTGAGGCTCCCGAGAGCATTCCGAGACCATCACACAGCCTGGAGAGGCCAGTACGGAGCTCTGAGATCAGCTGTGCCCTCGGATAGCGTAGGCCTAAGAACAATCTCGATACCAACGCAAGCCTTTCTCGCTCCTACAAAAAGCACGTGTTGGGGTACAGCCATCCCAATCATTCGTTGGCTTCACTGCGCAAACGTGGTTTGAGGTGTGAGGACTGGTCCAGAGAACACCCGTAGCCACCGGGGCCAAGGCTTCACTGGCCAAGTCTTTCCTACTCTCTTTCTATTTAATGCTCACAGCAAGAAGTTACCATCCCCACTTTACAGATGGGAAAACTGAGTTTGGGAAAGATCAAGTTGCTTTCCAGCTGGGAAAACGGCACCTGCCTATTTTGCAAAGTCTTGCGTCAGCCAGCACTCTGTCTCCTCCAGCCTAGCAAGGGTGGTAGTGTAGGCAAATGGGAACCCAGAACACCACTTATTCAAATAATATGAGCAGCAATAATGACGGCAAATGTTTATGAGGACCAAATACACGCCAGGCTCCCTAAGTGCTTTGCATAATTCGCTCATTGCACCCTCATAGCGTTTCCATGAAATAGAAGCCATTACCTGCCTGTCATAGACGGAGTCCACGCTCATATCGTCTGACAGACTCAAGACATAAACACTCTGTAACCTTCTTATTTCACATGTCTGGCCCTGACAGTTGCTCTCCTGGTGATGTCTGGTCCTAGTCTTTACTGTGGCACATTACAGATATTTTTTATCGTGCTCTATCTTAATGGCAAAGGACTGAAACATCTCGGACCAAACGCTAACGGTCTTAGGCGACTTCTGCCCTTTGGGGGCCTTGGTAAATGAGAGGACCAGTCCAAGCTGTCTTGGATTATCCCGCCCCTTCAGCCTCTGTTGAGGCCTAGTCCCCAGATGGAAGGCCTGAGCCTTTTCCCAGCTTCCTTCCAGAACTACCTACCTGCCGTCCAGCAGCCGCTAGCCCTTCGAAGAAGAGAAGATCGATGCTGCAGCTGGCAGGCAGAGTGTTGCTGGCCATTGATTGTTGAGATTTCTCGGAGGGCTTGGGAGCAAACAAACCCGCCACGTCTCCAACAACAATCCCAGGCTCTGGCTGCAGAGCCTGCAGCCTTGCTGGCAGGGGTGGCTGGCAGGAAGAGAAGGGGTGAGGTGGGAGGTCCCGGCTGAGCCCAGCAAGAACAAGGGGCTCTGCCAGGAGATGAGCAGAGACTGAGGACACATCGGAAGGAGTGGAGGAGATCCAGGGAGGATGCTAGATGCTAGAGCCTAGAGCCCCCACGTGCCTTAGCTGGTCCTGCCTTCTGTCTGTTTCCATTTTTCTTCCGCCTCCCCTTTCCCCATCACCCAGTAAATACTACCCACCAAGAACTCAGCTGTTCACTCACCCACTCATCCATTCTCCAGTCAACAATCCCTCTACGCGGCACCTATCAAAAGCCCAGACTATAACGCAAGCCCTGACCTTAAGGAACTCAGTTTACAGACAAGCTGCATCCTTATAAATACGATCAGCTCCTGCTACCTCTCTCTAGCTAGACCAGAGACTGCTGGGGTGGTGTTGTTGTTTCTCCTCCGATATTAATTGAATGAGCTAGGGATGACAAAAGTCACATACAGGATCCAACTACCCTGGACTTCAGGGCAGATGACTCCTGGCCAGGAATCCTTCTGCACCTCAGTTTCTCACCTGGAGCAGGAAATCAATGTATTCTGTGAAAGCCCAGAATGTCTCTGGGGTCCCTAGGTCAGGCTGTGATGAAACCTTCCCATCTGTGCTGGGTCTGGGTGTCCCTGTAACTTTCAACAGGCAGGTAGGTATGGTACAGGGCCCTTCCTGCTTGTCACCAAACCAAATGCATTGTGTAACCCCAAGCAGTGTGTATCCACCCACCAAAGTGCATCGCCAAGGGCTTAACCAGAATTGTCACATCCTGGTTGTAACCTCATCAAGTCCCTCAGAGGTCCCTTCGCCCCCTTTTACTCCCCCCCAAAGGCTCTTCTCTTTATAATCAAGCCCCCCACCCACCCACCCATCCGGCAGGGAAGACAGAATTTAGGAAAGCTCAGTGGAAAACCCCCAAACAATTGAGCACCCCTACATCTTATCGGCATGCTGTTTTTCTCCTGTTCCCCCCTCCATTCTCAGCCTAGATTCATCTGCACCCGCTCAGCTCCTTCCTGCTCCCGCCTTCCCCTCCCAGCTCTGTAGCTGGATCACCAGCTTCTTTGTCCCCCCCAAGCAGCCACCTGCCAAGTGTCTGGCCAGGGTCCCACAAGCCAGCAGGTGCCTAGGGAGTCCCTGGAGCCTGGGGGGTGGGGAATCAGTCAGTGTGATGAGCCACACTGCAGACCAGGAAAAATTCCAACAGCACAGAGGTTAAATCAGAGAGTCAGGACCTCCTGTTTAAGCCTTGTGCTGGCTCTGGGTGTCTAGGTGTCACCTTCCTGTGGTAACGTTCTCCTGACAAAGAGGCCCCCTCTTGGTGCCCTGCATCTCTCTGGCTATCGGAGAGCCCTCTCCTCAAATAGAGCCCCTGGTCTCTTCTGAGCCCTGACCCCATCTGGCTTCCTTTGATTCTGTGCTATCTACAAAAGAGGTGGGATAGAATCTGGTACCATGAATGCCCATTGCCACAGGGAGGTGACACCTAGACACCCAGAGCCAGCACAAGGCTTAAGCAGGGGGCCCTGACTCTCTGATTAACCTCTGTGCTGTTGGACTTTTTCCTGGTCTGCAGTGTGGCTCACCACACTGACTGATTCTCCACTCCTCCCCTCCCCCAGGGACCCAGGAAGCCAGGCCACGGCTGAGCTATTGAGTCAGAGGTGAGCATTAGCTCAAGGTCTGCGGAGATGAGACCAAGCCTCAGAGAGACAGCCTGGGGTCGTAGACCTTTTAAGGGTCTTCACCTGGCGCACTGCTTTGCCAATGTTGTCGCAGACGTTATTTATATCCAGACAAGAGATGTGCTGGTGATTTGAAACATCTGGTCCAACAGCTGGCAGCCTCCCTCCTATGAGGACACCCTAGTTTGTGGGTAGCTAAAGAAACCGGAGGAAAGTCACGTTTTGAGCATCAAAGTATCCCTGAAATCTCCAGCCAAAAGTGTGAAGGAGGTATCCAGTAAGACATGCAAAAGAGAGCTTACTGGCACATTTGTTTACACATTTATTTCTTCTTCTTCCTGCGCTGCCCACTCAGTACCTATCTTGTAGCTGAGCCCCTTTCTACCCTACTTAGTCTAGTTCCCCATCTCCCATCCTCTGTGACTATAGCTCAGGCTAAGAAAAAGCCTGTTATTCAGGTCTGGCTGGTGCTCAGGAGACCCTGACTGCTGGCTGCTGTGAGCTCTGCTGTACCTGCCCATACAGACTCTGGCACTCCCTTGGCCTTCCCTACCCTGGGCTTGAAGCAACAGAAACAGGAAGAGGTGGGAAGAAAGTTTAGCTCTCTCAATTAGAGGTGTCCAGGCATCCAGCTACAGAGAGTCTTTGAAGGTCAAAGCAAGGTTGGGGTAAGGAGGAGGGCATGAAGAGAAGGGGCATAGCAGCCTTAAGAGTCTGAGGGGAAGCCCGGCATGGTTGTGCATGCCTATAATCCCAGCACTCGGGAGGCAGAGGCAGGTGGATCGCTGTGAGTTCGAGGCCAACCTGGTCTACAAAAGTGAGTCCAGGACAGTCAAGGCTAACACAGAGAAACCCTGTCTCAAAACAAAACAAAACAAAACAAAACAAAACAAAACAAAACAAAAAGAGTCTGGGGGGAAAACAGCCTAGACATGCTGGTAGCCTTGGCTGTGCATGCATGCCTGGTTGCCCATCTCTCCCTGGGTGCCAGTGCCCTCTGTCTGGGCATTCTGGGGCAGTGGCCTATGTGGAATACATCACACCTCAGCTGAGGCTGCAGTACCCCCTCCCATTGGCCTACTCTGTCCTCTTTCTTCCCCCATCTTGGCCTCTGCTGACCCCCTCAAGGAAGCTCAGAGATACTGCTATTTTTAGGGACTCTGCAACCTCTCCTCTCCCCTGCTGGAGATTTCCACTGTGGAAGTGGAGGGACAGGGCAAGCCTGGGGAGCCTCACAGATTGGGGTGCTCAGAAGTTGGGGTCCCGTCCCTCAGTCCCACAAAAAAACACAGTGGCAAAGATAGCCTGGGCTAGTCCACAGGTGGCATGTAGCAAGAGGCAAGTACAGTGCCCTGCCTGCAGGAGGCTAGCCCACTTCTGCTCCCACCCCCACCTCACCAAGTCCCCAAGGACAGAGCTTAGCTCTGCAGTGACATTTCCCTGGGCCATTTGGAAGTAAGGTAGAGCTGCTGACATTCCCCCACGGGAGCTGGGAACGGTGGGGAGGAGTGCCAAAGGGTCAAGAAGCAGAGAGAAGGGAGCCGCGCCCAGTGATGTCATCCATCCAGGGGCCTCTGATAGCATCCTTGCACTTCCTAGTGGGGCTTCCGGCCCAAGGCATGGCTCTACCCACTATCAAATCATTATCTCCAGACCCAGAAGGAAGAAACACTCACCCCCATCACCACTTCCATTGGCCATGGAAACTAGTCTCAGCTGAGAGCCCACAGAGCAAAGTGGAGGACCCAGACGGGACATAGCCCCAGCTCCTTCAGAGGGAAGCCTATCTTTGCTTCCAGAGGCCGTTTGTTTCTGCATCTGTTTGTCTGTCTTGATCTCAGACTCCTTGGCCTGCCTCCCAGCTACCCCGTCTCCCACCTAGTGAGCTCTCTAACTGGGCTTCCCCACCTGTAGGAAGGGAGTCATCCGATAATGCAAGCAAACAGTGACCCACAGCCCAAGTGCTCAGAAACTGTAGGGCTCTCAGGGTCCTCCAGCCCCACTGGAGCCCCCCCCCACATGTGCACAAACATGCCACAGGCCCACACATATATTCCTGTGCACCCACTCACATATACACACACTTTGGAATTTGCATGTGCACACGCATGCACGCTCATAACGTGAGTACACTCAAAACGTGCATATGCACACATATACCCTCTCACCAATGTGCACACATATCCCAACTCCAGATGCTCAGCAAACACTGAACAAGAGTTAGATAGATATAAGGAGATAGGCTCCAGAGCATACAGAGGCAAAGCAGCAAGTAACAAAGTATAATTCCTCACTGTGTCCTCCAGCAGGCTCTATAACTCCTAGAGTTGGGTGACAATAATAGAAAAGTTGTAACTGCCTCTCCCACCTAAAGACTTCTTAAGAGATCAAGAACCAGCTGGGTGCCAGGCGTGGTGGCGCACGCCTTTAATCCCAGCACTCGGGAGGCAGAGGCAGGCGGATCGCTGTGAGTTCGAGGCCAGCCTGGTCTACAAAGCGAGTCCATGATGGCCAAGGCTACACAGAGAAACCCTGTCTCGAAAAACCCAAAAAAAAAAAAAAAAAAAAAAAGAACCAGCTGGGCGAGGAGGCACACGCCTGTAATCCCAGGACTCTGGAGGTAAAGGCAGGAAGATGTCTGTGAGTTCGAGGCCAGCCTGGTGTACAAAGTGAGTCCAGGACAGCCAAGGCTCCATAGAGGAAACCCTGTCTCAAAAAAAAAAAAAAAAAAAAGAAGAAGAAGAAGAAGAGGAAGAAGAAGAAGAAAGAAAGAAAGAAAGAAAGAAAGAAAGAAAGAAAGAAAAGGAAATCAAAAACCAAGTGCTGAGAAAAAACAAAGCAAGCAAACAAACAAACAAACAAAAACAACAGATAGACCCAAAGAGGGTAGGTCAGGCTCAAAGCCACACAGCCCATCAGTGGTAGAGGTTCAGTGACACTGGAGCTAAGAGCAGACACTCCAGTGATCTCTGGAGAAGTAGCTAGAACCCAATTCAGCATTGAGAACCTGAGCCCAGGACCCCTTCTTCCTCAACTGCGGTTTCCCAATCTGTATTCCCCGCCCCCTTCCCCATGCGGCAGATAAAAACACCAGAGGTTAGCGGGGTGACTTTGCCCTCACCCACAAAGTAAGTTTCTTCATTGGAACCTCAGACACTAGAGATCCTTCCCAGAGTGGACAAAAGTGCTGGGAATGGCCTCAGAGGAGTTGGCTTTTGAACACTGGGTTAGGGCCTAGGAAGGGTAGCAGCCCAGAGACGCTGCTCTGGGGCCCAGGAAGGTTGCTGCTCTGCTTTGCTAGCCTTGTGGCTGAAGGGAACCATCCATGGTTGGTGCCTGGAGTTGGGAAGGGCGCAGAAGATGGGGGGTTGAGGGGGGTGGAGGCAGAATGGCTGTTTCTCTCTTGATCATGCCCTGTCCCCTAGCTTTGCCTCTGGGCTGCCTGAGACAGTCCAGCCCCACTGGCTCCAGGGAGAACACAGTTTCTGCCTCTGCAGACTTCCTGTCCTGGCTCACATTGCCAGAGATTTGCCGATGGTGCGGGTAATGACTGGGCTGGCTCTGGAGGAGGGCTGTGCCTGGAGCACCCAGCTCAGGGCCATGCCCTTCTGCCCCTCTGCTCTAACCTCTGCCATGGGACCTGCAGATAGCTCCTCTGCCTCCTGCCTAACATGCTAGGCAGAAGGGATTCGGGATAGCAGATGGACAGAGGGGCTGATGGGTAGAAACCCCACCGTGAGGAAAGGACGCCCAGCCTCAGTGCCTACCTAGACCCTGCTTTGTCCAACGCAGCCCAGTCAAGGTGAGGAACAGTCAGTAAGACTGGTAAGGGTAGCGAGACGGAAGTTTCTCCCACTGCTCCCCATTCTGCCCCAGGGGCAGGGGCCAATTCCACAGCCCCTACTACTCAGGGCAGTGCCCTAAGGCCCCAGCCCCAGGAATCACTAGTGAGGAGGCAGGGTTCTGGCCTTCAGGTCCCCAAGGCGCAGCAGGCAGACAGGAGGAGGGGGGACACAAGGCCGCAGGGGAAGGTGTAGACCGCAGCAGGTGACGCTGTAGCAGAGGCCTCATTAATCACCTCTCCAGCCCCCAGCTCTGCAGTGGTGAGACCATATTAGATTTTAAATTGGAAAGCGGAGAACGTGGCAGTTAGCAGGGAGCTCCTTCCACCCCAGGCCCCTGATCACAGCCTCACAGGGGGGAAGGGACAGTGCAGTGAAAAGGGGGTTACCCTGACTGCAGCTCAGAGCAGTGTCCCCTCCCTCTCCCTTCCTCCTCAGAGCCTGGAGGGCTGTAAGATAAACGGCTCTGGGAAAGATTAGGTTAGGGTCCAAGGAGGAGACAGTTAAAATAAGGGGCCACGGCAGCCTTTGTGGGAACAGGGTCTTTCTGGGCTTACGGTTCTAGAGTGTGATCTTCCTAAGCAAGGACAAATGGTAATGACAAGTGGCCTGAGCATTAGCTTGGATTTGTACACAGACAGATAGGCGGACAGGCAGGCAGGCAGACGCTCAAACATACCCACACACACACACACACAAGCACCCATGCTACCAGATGACTATATGTCTTTTCCTCACCCACACGTGCCAGCAACAAAGCAGCCACCAATACAATAGCAGTGTTGATCCCAGGCTGTGAGACAGGCAGATTCTTGATGGCCATTTTACCTTCATAAGAAGTAGGACGGTCTTGTCCACGCTGCCTGTCAGCCTCAAATTCTCCACATGGAAATTGTAGAATACAGATTCCAAGCACCAAGAGCAGCCAGCAGTTCTGAAGGGAAGATGGTTCTGGCAGAGGGTTTGTGCCGGGCTCACAGGGTAGGAGTGTCCTACCCTAGCCCCATGGCTGGGCAGCTGCCCCAGGACTCTACCCCTGGCCCCCCGCCCCGGGGTACTCAGCCCTCTGCTGCTGACTGGGCAGTGAGAAAAGAAGAGAAAGCAAAACAGGTGTTCCCACAAGACACATACATGCCTGGGCTCACCTTGGTTGGAACACAGGAGGCCAGATGTCCCCCCTGCTGTAAAGTCAGAATTCTCTTGAACTGTCTCTGCTCCAGCCCGCAGAATTGCCCATCAAACACACACACACACACACACACACACACACACACACACACACACACACATACACACACAGACACACACACACAGACACACACACACACACATACACACACAGACACACACACACACACAGACACACACACATACACACACACACATATACACACAGACACACACACACACACACACACAGACACACACACACACACACACACACACACATATACACAGACACTCAGCTCCATCAACCTGGGGCTGGCAAGATGGCTCAGCACTTGCTGCTCTTACAGAGGACCCCAGGCAAGTACCCATCACCCACATGCTAGCTAACAATTGCATATTATTTCCGTTATAGGGGATCCGACGCCCTCTTCTGGCCTCTGTAAGCCTTACATTCATGTGGTGCGCATAATATACGCGCGGGCAAACGTATATGCAAAATAAAAGTAAAAAAATCTTTTTCTTTTTAATCTGTAAAGCATCCCTGTTGTTGAAAAAAATTTTTTTTTATTGCAAACAGTACTGCTTGAGGGCTAGACACCTCATGTCTATGATATGATCATCTCGGGAACTGTTGCTGTCCTGGTTCTGTTCCATCAAGTGTACAGTGGGGTGATACAATTTGAACTAAGTGATGTCCAGTGAGCTGACTCTGGTAAAAAAAAAATACTTGGGATGTCACTGTGCATGTGGTAAATGCTAGCTAAACAGCAGCTTGCGATATTTCCACGCACTAAACCCTTCATGGTTCACGCTGTTGTAGTATGTGAGAGTAGGCAGGACCCTTAACCCTTCTCCATTTTATCAAAGGGTGTGGACGCTTGGTTTGGCAAAGTGGCCTGGACAACATCCCCAGGCCTCACCTATCAGGGCCAGGGCCACTTCGAGGTGGCCTGACTCCTGGTTTTGTGCCACTACCTCACTTTTATTTGTTTGTTTTGTGTTTTGTTTTTCTGTGTAGCCTTAGCTGTCCTGGACTCACTTTGTAGACCAGGCTGGCCTGGAATTCACAGATATCTGCCTGCCTCTGCTTCCCTGAGTGCTGGGATTACAGGTGTGCGCCACGGTGCCCAGCTTCTCCTGGTCACCTAGGAGTCAGTGAGTGCTCTGACCCCTGAGGTATGGCCATGGATGGCAGACATTGGAGGGCTCCCTCTGTGAGCATCTGGCGCAGGTACCTTCCTAATCCCAACACTCTAACCCTGGCCCTACCCCTAATTTGCTGTGGAAACCCTTCTGGATGGTTTCCTCCTGGGCAAGTGGAAGAGGTGTGAGGTGCTCACAGAAGGCACAAGAACCCAAGTTCCAAAAACCAGCCACTTCTCAACCCAGAATCTGGCTGAGAGGAGCTGCCCCTGCTCTCAGTTTTCTTGTTGGTTTGGTTTGGTTTGATTTTTGAGACAGGGGTGGTTTTGTGTGTTTGTTTGTGTGTGTGTGTGTGTGTGTGTGTGTGTGTGTGTGTGTGTGTGTGTGTGTGGCCTTGGCTAGTCCTGGAACTAGCTCTGTAGACCAAGCTGGCCTCACAGTGATCCGCCTGCCTCTGCCTGCCATATGCTGGGATTAAAGTACATTTGGCTCCCGCTAGTATTTAAAGTCTGGACTTTATTGGATCAACAGGGGCTGAGCAGGAATGAGAGTGGTGACAAAGCATGATGGGAGACTAGTCACAGAAAGGGACAATAGACGTGGATGAGGGGACCCGCTGGCTTCTGCTAACAGACGTTCCCATCAATTGCCAAGGGCAGCTGCCCAGCTTCTCCCTGTTGGACCCACCTCTGGACCCACCCCTGCTGCCAGAGAGCCAGGCTTTGGAGAGCAGGATGGATCCTGGTTGTATAGACAAGCAGACCTGGGTTTAGGAACTGTGTCCCCTAGACTACCTTTCACCGAGCCAGCACCAGGGGCCAACATTTGAGGGCAGAGCTACATGGGGAGAGAGGTGAGTGATGCTGCCTGTATCCTTGCTACAGCGCAAGCTATTTTTTTGCTCAGGACCCGTCAGGAAGTATCCCAGGAGGTCAGAGGACAGCCAGGCAGAGATGGCCATCCAGAGAAGAGACGGGAATTGGACCTGGAAGGATGGGGGAGAGACAAAGGGGGGGGGGGAGAAAGCGTAGCAGGAGGATGGGTCAATATGAGTGAATGGGGCATTTAGGGGAGGTACCTGTTCTGACAATGGAAAATCTCTTTTCCCGTGCCCATCTCAAAATACTAACCCTCCAGGACGCCATCGAGCCTCCTGTCACCACAAGCTGCAGGATTCCCCACACGGATGTTCTAGTACAGCAGCACCCAGACTGGTGGGGAGATAGGAGGCCCAGTGAGAGCAGCCAAGAGTGCTAGGCTGCGGGTTCCGATCTTAGGCCTCTGCGTGGTCATGAATGAGTCACTTAACTACTTCTGGGACAATGGCACCAACTCCCCTGGATTGCGGAGGTGCCGACAGTACAGTCAGCATTCAGGGAGCCCTGAGGAATTAGCAGCAGCTCCAGCTGTTGGTCCCAGACCACAACAGGAAGTGTGTGTCCATTCTGGATCTTGTATTTAGCAACCTTAGAAAAACTACATATCCCATCTCGGGGCCTCAACTTCCCTCTATATAGTATGAGGGTTATATTGCCTCTCCTACCAGTACAAGCAGCCGCACGGTGGCGTTGAACCTGCTCAGAGGCTGGGTCCTGTGCTGGGGGCGGGCAGTGAGTGTGGAATCAGAAGCTTCTAGAACCGGACTTCAGGGCCCTGTGGCTCCGCCAACTTCTACCAGGTACCTCGGTACAGAGACGGCACTGGGCCACCACCCTGTCAGTGTGGTGATCAGACTCAGGCCTGGGAGTGCCCACACTCTCTGACACACAGGGCCCCCTTCCTTCCCTCATACTCTGGGATAATAGGGGTCTGCAGAGCCAGGCCCTCACTAATCCCCTATTAAAACTTGAAAGGGGCCAAGAAACCTCCAGAATAAACTCATTAATTTTTATGGGATAATAAATGGATCCCATTAAATTCTCATTCTTCCAATGCTGGGCCGGCTTAACCTTTAGCACTCAGAAGAGTGGACTCCCTGCCCACTGCACCCCCAGGCTCTCCTGGACCCCAATGTTCTCATACTCCCTCCTCCAAGCTGAGACTTGGTTCTACCCTATGGTGGCAGAATTCATCCGAACACATCCCAAAACCACAGGGCCTCTCCCCATACTGGACTTAAGCCTCTTAAGACTTTCTGACTCTGAGACGTTGAGTCTTGGTCATACATGGGGGGAGCCTGTCCACACTGGGCTTTGAAGTGACAGACAGCCCCCACCCTTCACCCCCCCCCACCTCCTTGTAGAAGATGGAGGTGGGGTTGGCAGGTGGAAGCCCTGTCTTTCAGGAGATTCTTGCTTCCAGAACTCAAATGTCCTCCCTTCACAGGCAGGGAGACAGTGCATATGATAGTGAGGCACGGTTTTGGAATTAGAACCCAAGGCTGAGTGGTGCAGAAAGATCTACAGATTCCTGATAGTGCTGAGGGCAGCTATTGTCTGGGACAGCAAATCCTCCAGTAAGAGACACTGTAGAATACCACCCGATTCACTGCTCATCTGCCGTGAGGCCCTAAGCCTCAGTTTATCTAACTGTAAGACAGAGACTATAAGACAGCTCCCAGGAGCTGGAAAGGACTCCAGACTTCCATCCTGAGCCACACCTGCCAGGTGTGGGACAGACACACAGGCCTTATCTGTGCTTGACCCCTTCGGGCTCTACCTGGAGGGTGAGGCAAAATAGGGCAGGGAACTACCAGGCTGAGGTGGAGGGGTGGGAGTTCTATTCCTAAGGGGGGGGGGCGGTGACACCAGGGCCGGGAGGCGGAGCGGGAGAGAATCCACTGGGGAGGCATCCTGAATGGCTCATTAGTGCCGATGAAAGCCTTTTTTCATTTCGTCTAAATACTTTAAACAGGGCTCCCTCCGATGTCTATTTGCATAGCTTAAGAGCTAATGCGGGAGGAGGGCCTTTGCTGCAGCGCCCAGGGCTGGGGGTTGCTGGGAGTCTCTACTGCTGTAGGGGACCGGCTGAGCGAAGGAGGGTCCTTTCCAGACCTAGACCTTTAGAGGGGCAGCCCCAGCCCCTTGGAGCTCTGCAGGGAGCTGCGGGAATTCTTCCCTGTGTCCAGGCACCAGGTGAATAGAGAAAACATGGATCATGGAAGTTTATGTGGTCGTACCCTCCCCCAGCTTTGTCCCCTAGGCCCAGCAAGGCCTAGAGGTGACTGCCCTCTCCAAGGATGATGCAGAACTAGGTCTGTTTTGTGGATGGCATGCCCCATGGTCGTAACATTGTCACCCAACAGGGATTGCTGTTTCCCAGAGAGAAGAGACCTCACTTTTAGCTAAATCCCCTCTATCCTGGTGGACAGCCTCCCTCTCTTCCTGTATCTCTGCTCCCAGGACGTTGCTGTCTACAGCGGTCAGAGGACACCTTTCCCACTTTTCTTTCCTCCTCTTCCCTCCTTGTTTTGTTTTGTTTTTCGAGACAGTGTTTCTTTGTGTAGCCCTGGCTATCCTGGAGGTAGCTCTGAAAACCACGTTGGCCTGGAACTCACAAGAGTTCTGCCTGCCTCTGCTTCCCTGGTTCTGGGATTAAAGGTCTGAGTGAAAGCCTGCCCAAAGGCAGGAGTGACATTTTTTGTTTGGTTGTTTGGTTGGTTTTGGTTTTGGTTTTTTTTTTTAGAGACAGGGTTTCTCTGTGTATCCTTGACTGTCCTGGACTTGCTTTGTACACCAGGCTGGCCTCGAACTCACAGAGCCTCTGCCTCCCGAGTGCTGGGATTAAAGGCCTAGGCCACCACTGCTCAGCCAGAGGTGACTTTTAAATGGCAGAGCTGACACTGGAACCAAGGTCTGTGTGCCTGTGTTCTAGTACTATTGAGTAAAGTTGGGTTCCAGGCTCAGGTGTGCTTTGGGAACGGAGTGGGGAGCTCCAGTCAAGACACCTTCCCAAGGCCAGGATCACTTCCAACCAGCAGAGCCCTTGGCTGGACCCATTCCTCTCCGTTCACTTGTGGCTTCTTCAAATGGCTAGAGTGTTCACTGCTGGGAGCATTGCTCCTCTGTGCCACAAGTCAGCATGGTCTGGAACGGCTGGCCGCCATCGGTGCTGCTCTTTATTCCCAGTTCTCACACAGCCATTTCAAATGCTGTAAAGACCAGGACTAGTCTCAGAGCCTTCTCACAGCTAACAAAACAAAAACAAAAAAAAAACAAAAATAAAAAACAAACACACACACACACACACACACACAAATCAAAAAACTGAATGTGGAACCAGCATCTGCTGACCTTTTCTTGGCAGTTAAGGATCTAGGGAGCCTAGCCGGCCACACACAGAATGCGTGTCATCTCGTCAGTTTAAATGAGTCAACCTAATCAATAAATAGTGAGCTAGACAGCCAGCCGCAGATCGACTCTTGGTTCCGGCACTGGGTGAATCTTTGCCTTTACCCAGCTGTGAGCTTTAAGCAACACACGAGGAAGATCCCTCTGTCATCGAGTTGCTGTGTCAAGCTTGCTGGGGGTTGTCATCACTTGCCTGTAACCCGGGCACTAGGGTGGTAGAGGCAGAGGATCCACCCTTGACTATGTAGCAAATACAAGACCATCCTGAGCTACGTGAGACCCTGTCTTGAAAAAAATAAACAAAATAAAACCAAACCAAAACAAACCAAACAAACCTTAGCCTCTGGAAGGCTGAGGCAGGAGGATTGAAAGCTTAAGGGCTTCTTGAGCTATGTATAGCAAGATTTAAAAATAAGAATAGTAATAGCAGTAATATCAGGTCTCGAAAGGGACTGGCTTGGCAGTCTGGCCCCTCAGAGCCTTTTCTGCTGGTCCCTGTATCACACTCTGCCCTTGAGTGGGGCCCTGAACTCACCCTGGCCTCTTCACCACAACCCTTGAAGGGACCCCAGGGATGTGTTACAGAGCCCCCCCGGGGGCGCCTCCAACAGTCAACTAAGGTATCTGGCCGTACCTCCTGCAGAAATGGTTTATCTCCCAGGGATTATCTTACCCTCGCTGACAGTGGGTGGCTCCTGCAGGGAATCAATCTGCTCATTTGATATGCTATCTCGATCTCATTTAACGGAGTGCTCCGGTCCCCCTAGATAACACAATCAGCTCAATCGACAGTGACTGGAGGTGCCCATTAGCAACACTCATTGCCCGGCACCCACCTGACTGCTGGCAGGAGAGCTGTGCCAGCTATGGTCACTTCCTGAGGCAGAAGCTCTCTGTGCTCCACCCCACCCCCATGCTTCCAAAGAGGAGTCCCACGGGTGCTCACCCTGAGCCACGGGATGCACCTCTTGATAGGAACCCCTGGAAAATAGAGAGTTCCAGCGGCTCCAGCCTGTGTGTCATGCTAAGAATAGTCACTCCTTACCTGGCAAAGACAGAATGACATCTGGGGCTGGGAGAAGTAGCCTTGTCCTGGCTACTACCTCAACACCCCCTACTCCCCCCCCCCCCGCCGTCACCGTGTCACTGATTTAGATGAAAGACATCCGGCACTGTCGAACCATCTGCTCTGGGGGATATGAGCCTGGCTGGGTATCTAGTTTGGACACTGTGATATCAGTGCTTGGCACAAATGCCAGGGCACATATGGGTTACTTTAGTGGGCATCTCAGGATGTAGCAGTTGGTCCAGGTTTTCCAAGGCTTTGCATTGCCTGGGCCCTGTGACCCAGAAGAGTGGAGAGCCATCCAACCTAAGCCTGCCTTTCCCACCCCAATTTTCTCCATCCTCCCATTCGTCTGACACATCAGAGCTGTGATGGTCTCCTGAACAGAATGTAGCCCATCTGCCACTTGTTCCTGCCTGCCAATCCATGAGGTGGGTGTGTGAGCCTGTGGAATGACAGCCCCACCGGCAGGCAGACGATTAGTTAGAGGAGCCCCGACCTCCCCTGCTAGCTCGCCTGCCCTGGTTGTACTTCCTTCCCGGATCCTCAAAGCAGCCATTTTGAGATCTGCAGAGATTGAGGCTATCCCCTCAGCCTTCTTGGAGCCGACAAAATTCTGTATGAACTGAATGTGGATCCAGCATCCGCTGACTTTTTCTTGGCAGTTAAGGATCTAGGGTGTCTGGCAGGCTCCACATGCAGAATGTGCGTCATCTCTTCCGTGGTATGTTTAAATGAGTCAACATAATCAATAGCAGAGCAATCCATACTGCTGACCAGAGATAGGAAATAAGTTTCATTTTCTGTAGCCTGACCGGTTGGTGATGGCTGCCTGGATAAACCGTTGGGAAGAGTTCTGAAGTTTCATGGGACTTCAGCAAGAAATTATCAGAATCGATCAGGGACATGTGCCATGAATGGGGCCCGGGGCGACATCCCATTCTATCTCCGTTAAGACCCTGCCTAGCATCCTGAGAAAGATGGAACAAGAGGGCATGATAACGCGTGGGCACGCGCCTGTTACGCTCAGGAGGTGGAGGAGTGTGAGCTTCAGGCCAGTCTTAAGTCTGTGGAGAGAGGCTGTGTCTCAAAACAAAAGAAAGGGAAATTCAATGAGACATGTCACATGGGAAAGGGAAATAGGATCTTTGCAACCAATGATAAAAATGAAACTAACACTCTTTGCCCAGACCACATAGCCCCAGAGAAATAGCCCTGAATGGATCTGAACACATCTCTGCTTTAGGACTTGGGCCTCCCGTCTCTAGTGACATTATAAAAAAAAATCAGGTGATAGGGCCGGGCATGGTGCGCACGCCTTTAATCCCAGCACTCGGGAGGCAGAGGCAGGCAGATGTCTGGGAGTTCAAGGCCAGCCTGGTCTACAAAGTAAGTCCAAGACAGCCAAGGCTACACAGAGGAACCCTGTCTCAAAAAACAAACAAACAAAATCAGGAAAGGCATGGGACACAGGCCTTTCATCCCAGCCAGCACTCTTAGGAGGCAGAGATCTCTGGGAGTAAGAGGCTAGCCTGGTTTACATAGTGAGTTCCAGGACATGCAGAGCTATACAGAGAAACCCTGTTTAAAAAAAAAAAAATCAGGGGGGCTGGAGAGATGGCTCAAGAGTTAAGAGCACTGGCTGCTCTTCCAGAGGACCCAGGTTTAATCCCCAGCACCCACATGGCAGCTCATAGCTGTCTATAACTCCAGTTCCAGGGGATCTGACACCATCACACCTATGCACATGAAATTTTTTTTTTTTGATGGCTCACACTTGTATTTGAAAAGACTGTGGGTTCCAGGGAAGCCTGGGCTAAAGAGGGAGACCCCATTTCAAAGCAAACATACAAACAAAAACCCCAAAGGCAGGGCCTGCGGTAGGAGCCTGGCACCCGATACATCTCCAGGTCACCCTCCTGAGACAGCAAGTCTGAAGCGGACCTGGCTACATGGGTCCCTGTCTCAAATAGGAAACACCAGGGCTTCAAAGTCAGACCCAGAGATGAGGGGTCAGCCGCCGCCCATCATGTCACTAGTGCCGTGAGATGACTGGTGTCCTCGGCCACCACACCTGGCTTCGGGCTTTGTGCACACTAGGTGAGTGCTCTACCAGCTGAGCTCCTGCCCAGCCTTCATTTGTTTC
Source organism: Acomys russatus (assembly GCF_903995435.1). Classification (NCBI taxonomy): domain Eukaryota; kingdom Metazoa; phylum Chordata; class Mammalia; order Rodentia; family Muridae; genus Acomys; species Acomys russatus. The sequence goes on from NC_067152.1 coordinate 4,929,208, forward strand.
TGAAACTATTTAAAATCAACTGAATGCAGCAGATACTCCAGCAAAAATTTTTTTTTTTAAATTAAAGAATTAAAGAAAATCAGAATAGGAGAGGAGAGAAATCATTTTCTGAGAAGCTAGAGCACTGGGATTTCACGGGGACCAAGCAAAGAATCCAAGCATGAGAATATCTAAAATAAAATTCCAAATGTGAGATATGATCCCTGAAACTAATGGCCAGCAGTTTCACTGGGACACAGGACACGCACTTGAATGTCTTGTCATTTCAGCTAGAAAAGTCACTGTGCTGATGGACACCACTCTTGTTAAAAATCCTTGTCTCTCCCACTAATACAAGCTATATAACTCCAAACAGGGCACTTTCTTTTTCTTTTTTTTCTTTTTTTTTTTTTGTTTTTTTTTTTTTGTTTGTTTGTTTTTGTTTTTCGAGACAGGGTTTCTCTGTGTAGCCTTGGCTGTCCTGGACTCACTTTGTAGACCAGGCTGACCTCGAACTCACAGCGATCCACCTGCCTCTGCCTCCCAAGTGCTGGGATTAAAGGCGTGCGCCACCGTGACCGGCTTGGCACTTCCCTCTTATTTTCTTTCTTTCTTTTCTTTTTATTTTTCTTCTCTTGAGGAAGGGTCTCTCTCTGTAGCTCTGATTGTCCTATTCATCGGCAGACCAGGCTTGCCCTAAACCATTTGCCTCCTGCATGCTGGAACCAAAAGGGCCACTACACCTTGTTTTTTGTTTGTTTGTTTGTTTGTTTATTTAAAGACAGGGTCCCATGTATCACTGGCCTCAAACTCACTATGTAGTTGGAGCTTGGATTTCTGATAGTCCTACCAGGGTTGCAGGTGGGAGCCATCATGCCCAGTTTATAAAGTGCTGGGTTCGAACCCAGCGCTTCATGCCCGTTATCTTGTTAGGCAAGCACTCTACCAGCTGAGCTATCGCCTCAGCTCTAGCATTTGCTTCTCACGACCCATCTCCTCATTAGTGAAATAAGGCCTTTGAGGTACATCAGGAATGGCAAATGTGTATTTGTCATGCTGTGGCTTCCTAGCATTCTGTGTTGAGAAGGACTCCGAAGCTGAATCTGGAAACAGCAGGGGAAAGTGCAATGATCGATTTGTAATGTCTGTCTCGGTTGCTGGAGGAGAAAGGATAGCTCATGTGCCATCGTTGACGTATGTGATATCACCTCGCTTCCAGCCCTAAAATTTTATAGCTCCATGATTCTCAACAATGAGCACACTCTCCAAGGCTTCTCTGTCAAAAACAAGACGGATCTCCTGCCGCCCGTGCTGGGTGGGATGGCGTTCACTGTGGCGTGGCGGGAGAACCTCTGATCGTTCGTTATTGTTTCAGGGCTCTCCTCAGAGACTCCAGTCATGGGGGAAGGTCAAGCCACAGGCATCGGGGAGATGGATGGGGAGCTGACCGCAGCCCCAACACCTGAGCAGCCAGACCGAGGAGGCGCCCACTTCGTCAGCACAGCACCCACTCTTAAGCTTCTCAACCACCACCCGCTTCTGGAGGAATTTCTCCAAGAGGGGCTAGAAAGGAGTGAGGAAGTACCGAGGCCGGCCCTGCCCTTCCAGCCAGACTCACCTACACCCTTCACGCCGAGCCCCCTCCCCCGCCTCACCAACCAGGACAGCCGCCCAGTCTTTACCAGTCCTACCCCAGCCGTGGCTGCAGCACCCACCCAGCCCCACCCCAGGGAGAAACCTTGGAACCTAGAGTCAGAGCTCCTTGACCTTCATGTCACGTCTCCCCTACCTCCGGGACCTAGTATGGCAGTGCCCACCCTGCACCCGGAAGACAGACCCAGTACTACACCCCCAAGTCGATCATGGACTCCAGCCCAAGAGGGTCCCAGGGACATGGGCAGACCTTGGGTTCCAGAGGTCATGTCTAAGACCAACGGGCTTGGTATCGAGGGGACCACGGCCACCTCCACAGCTTCAGGGGATGACGAAGAGACCACCACCACCCTTATTACCACCACCATCACCACAGTCCAGCCTCCAGGTCAGCTATCCCTGCCTGGCAGGGATGAAAGTGAGGGTGGAGGGCACACCGTGATCCCTAAGCACCTCTGTTTCTGACACTGCGCCAACCTGCGCTGCCCTTTGCACCAAGCCTGTATAAAGCCTGTGGATTGGAACCCCCCAAGTTCAAGTTCTGGTTCTTCCGACTCTAACACAGCTCTTGGGGTTTTATTTGGTCTCTCTGAGCCTCAAGTGTAAAGTGGAGATTAGAAACCCTACCTGGGAGCTGGAGAGGTCGCTTAGCAGTTAAGAACACTTGCTGTTCTTGCAGAGGACCTGGGTTCCTAGCACCCACAAGGCCGCTAACAACATCTGTAAATCTAGTTCCAGGGCATCTGATGCCCTCTTCTGGCCTCAATGGCTGCCAGGCACACACGTGGTGCACATATATCCATATAGGCGCGCACGTGCGCGCGCACACACATACACACACACACACACACACACACACACACACACACACACACACACACACACTAGCTGACTCTACTCTACCCTGCCAGAGCTGGTCTTAGCCTCCTGTCTCCTCCTGCCTCCCAGGCCCCTGTAGCTGGAATTTCTCAGGCCCAGAAGGCTCTCTGGATTCCCCCACGGCCCCCAGCTCACCCTCTGATGTTGGCCTGGATTGCTTCTACTACATCTCTGTCTATCCTGGATATGGAGTCGAGATCAAGGTGAGTGGTCTGGATCCACCGAGAGCAAATTTACCCTTTTCCCAAAAGAGGCCTACGATGGGGAGAGGTAGAAATGCTTAGGGGTACTAGTTGGGTGGGGGTGCCTAGGGCTTGGGAGATAGACAAAAAAAAAAAAACACAAAAAACAAACAAAACTGGTTGGATTCTGTCTTGTGCACCACCAGCAATGGCTGGGAAGGCTCCAGGGAAGGGCAAGTGTGCTCAGCCTCTTCCTCGGAACTTGACAGACAGGTTAGGAGAGCACGAAGCTGAAGCTCAGCCTTGGGTGGGCAGGGGACGGGGTGACTAGGAGTTCTGCATCTAAAACCACGTGGGAGGGAGCGGAGACAACACAGGACCGACCGGCCACCTGTGACGAAGCTGTGGCACCTCATTCATGTGCCTGGTCTTGTCCTGTAGCAAGCGCTGGGGCCTGGGATGCAGAGGTGCTGAAGACTGACATGGTCGCACTGGGATCAAATCTGTCCCTGGTCTCCTCAATAGCTCATCCTTCTCTGGGATTGAGAAGATGCTTGAAGCCCCAGATCTGAGCCTGGACATCATCACTGATGTTCCATGTGCTGGCTTGCCTGCTTTCTTCTTCTTTCTCCTCCTCTTCTTCCTCCTCCTCATCTTCTTCTTCCTCCTCCTCTTCTTTTTTTTTTTTTTTTTTTTTTTTTTCCCCAGAGACAGGGTCTCTCTGTGTAGCCTTGGATGTCCTGGAACTCACTTTGTAGACCAGGCTGTCTTCGAGCTCCCAGAGATCTGCCTGCCTCTGCTTCCCTAGTGCTGGGATTACAGGCATGCACCACCATGCCTGGTTTCTACAGGCTGTCAGCCTCCACAAATCCAGACCTTTCCTTTTGTCACCCCAAACCTGCTTGCCATCCCAGTAGATCCAGGTCAGAAACTATGGATAGGGCCACCATGATACAATGTGGATCATTCCCCCAAGCAGCATGGGGTCCTTTGGTCCTACGCTAGTCTAACCAGCTCACCCCCAAACTGTCACTGTAAGTGTCCCCAAAACTCTCATACTCCCCTGCTTCTCTTCTTCCATCACCCCAACCACAACCACCGTGTGGTCCACCACCCATGCCTCCTAGTGATTTAGTGGCCAAAGCACATGTTCCCTGTTATTTTCCCTTTTCCATGCAGCAATCACTTTTCACAGATGAGAGTACCACTTCTGTCTCCCACCCTACCCCAGGGAGACTCTGGATCTGGGCAGTCCTGGGCCCACCTGTTACTTCTTGCCTCATGGCCAGCTCCCTCTTTGTTTTGTTTGTTTGTTTATTTGTTTAAATATTTATTTCTTTATTTATACAGTATTCAGCCTGCATGTGAACAGAGGGCACCAGATCTCATTACAGATAGTTGTGAGCCACCATGTGGTTTCTGGGAATCGAACTCAGGACCTTTGGAAGAGCAGCTAGTGTTCTTAACCTCTGAGCCATCTCTCCAGCCCTCCCTCTTTGTTTTGACTAGCTTGCAACTGACTGAATGGACTACAGCTTCTTTCTCCCACAAACCCCAGCTGCATAGGCCAATCCCTTTGCCTGGATAAACTTAGGACACAGCACTGGTGTCAGTTTCTCCAGGCGGTCTCGTCTTGTCCTCAAAATCTTGGGCCACCATCTACCATCCGAGCCCTTGCCATTCTCCTGTTTATAGCTGTCCAGTTCCTAGATAGAAGGCCTTGTAGTACAGGGATCAACACGGGCATGGAGGAAAAACCATGGACGTTTGACCTGCATCTTTTTTTTTTTGTTTGTTTTTCGAGACAGGGTTTCTCTGTGTAGCCTTGGCCATCCTGGACTCACTTTGTAGACCAGGTTGGCCTCGAACTCACAGCGATCCACCTGCCTCTGCCTCCCGATTGACCTGCATCTTAAAGACTGTTGCAAGTAGGAAGGAGAGCACTTCACCTAGCTAAGGGAAGCAGCCAGGGAACCAGGAGGTCCCGGGAGGGAAGCGCAGAAGTCTGGAAAGCATTGCCACCGTGCTCCCTGCTCACCTCCCCTGGGCTTGCTTCCCACCTGTCCCAGCTTATACAGGCCTTGGATCTGGGCAGGCAGCCAGCTGCACGTGTCTCCAGGCAGCACCTCCAGCTCGCTGGCCCTGGGGGGGGGAGGGAATCAGCTTTAGGTCTCTCAACCAGGTAGGGAGGCAGGGGCTCTCCTACCCATACTGGCTTCCCCTTTATTTTTCTGCAACTGTTTATTCCTGTTCTATCAAGCTCCAGGCCCCTCATTCCAGGCTGACTGGAAGGACAATTAGGAACAGCCACCACCCCCCCTCAAGCCATTAGCACTCAGCGCCGCTTAATTAAGGTAATTAATGTAAAATCAGCACCAAATGAGAGGTGGCACCGGCTGTGGCTCACAGGGTGGAAGGTGCCAGCTGCAGGTGTGAGGAAGGAGATGGGAGGGGGCAAATGCCAGGCTAGGTACCCCATTGCAAACTTGGACTGGTTTTGCCTGTCCCTCAACTCTGCCACCCCAACTGAAATCTTAGGCAAGTCTGGGTCCAGCCCTGGTTCCCCATCCCCCCTCAGCCTGGAGTGTGCAAGATAATGTGACAAGATTTGCTGATGGCTCTGCCTGGCCCTACTCTTGGTGCCTAGGCCAAGTCCAAGCCCCACCCTGGGTGCCCACCCATCAGGCATCCCTGGGTCCAGCACTGGCACACTCTTCCATCAGCATGCAAAAGCGGTTACCAGGCAACCTTGAGATGAAAGCCACAGCCCTGGACTGCCATCAGGAAACATGGCATGTGGCGGCCCGCCTTCTACCTCATCCTTATAGATGTGGTCTGAGACAGAATCTGAGGCTGGCGGGGGCCGGGGGAGGGTTACCGGGGCGGGGGGCGGGGTGGTGGTGGTGGTACACAGAGTGGCCACAGCCAGCTCTCCACCTACTCTAGGGAAAGAACAAAAGATGGCCAGGCATGGTGATGCACATCTTTAATCCCAGCACTCGGGAGGCAGAGACAGGCGGATCGCTGTGAGTTCGAGGCCAGCCTGGTCTACAAAGCGAGTCTAGGACAGCCAAGGCTACACAGAGAAATCCTGTCTCAAAAAAAAAAAAAAAAAAAGATGGAACAGCAAGATATGAGGTTGGGCTATTTCTGGCTGCCTCCCCTAGACCCAATCCTTCTGGACATACCCCAAAGGCCACTTGGGACCTGGAAAATGACTGATACTATAGATCAATATGCCCACTACACAGCTGGACAAACTGAGGCCTAGGGAAGGGAAGGATTTTGCCCAAGATCATTCAGTCAGTCAGTAACTAATGGGCTTTGATTAGCAGGTTTGTTTTACAAAGAGACCTTGAGCACCACGTGCCAGGCTCTGTGCTAAGCACTGAGGATGCAGACAATGATAAGCAGTGACCATAGGATGCTCAGTGCAGGTGGAATTTGGCCACAGAAGAGCTGTGGGGTTCCAGGCTCGGGGTGCCTCCCGCACAACCCGGAAGGGCATTCTAGAGGCACACACACCCACTCTGAAGCCTGCAGGATGCCAGGCCAGCCAGGGCTGGAAAGGTGCAGGCGTGACAGGCTTGTCCCCTGGAGGCTCTCTGGGATGTTTTGAGAAGGCAGAATAGAGATGAGTGGCAGGAATGGAACTCAGCGGTGGGTGACCCCCAGTGTGAACCCCGCATCCACAAAGATCACCAGGGCAGTGTGAGGAGGAGCCAGGGAAGGGATTGTGCCAAGTGTCCACAAACCACACTTCCTGAGCAGGTCAGCCAGATTCCAAGCTAAAGCGGCTCTTCATCCAACCCTGACTCTGGCCGACCTCTTGCTCTTTTGTTTAAGGTGCGACCTGGGACTACCAGAAACTCTCAAAGCCTAGTTCTCCCACCACAGGCCTCCATGGCCTGTTTCACTCCATGCCTACCCCTTTCTCTGCAATGCTGTAGGTCTCCATGGCCTCTGAGGGACTGAGCCAGGAGGAGGCTAGGTCAGGTCCTCCGTGGTCCAAGGAGTCTGGCTTGCTTCAGCTGAGCATTGCGTGCTGGGCTAGGCTCTTTCCTGAAAGATCCAGAGAAACCCCTCAGGACAGAAGACATAATCCCTGTGACCCACATGGGTCCTCTCTCTTCCCCACATAGCCAGTCTCTCATGAGGACTCTAGGCCATTGTGGGCCTGATGCCTGCATCTCACTACATTTGGCATTCTAAGAGCCTTGCTGCTGCCAGCCTTCATCTTGGCTTGGCTGCTCTCTGTACCATCTGGAGCCTGGGCACAGCTGCCCACCGTCCCTGCCCTCACACCCAGGTGGCCCCATTGGCACACAGCTTTCACTGGCCAGCTGTCAATTTGACGGGCAGAACACCCTACCCTGCTGAGCCGGGTCAGCCCTGACCAGCCCTGATGAGAGCATCAGTTATATATGATGGGTTTGGGGTGACGGTTCTGGGCAGTTTCTTATTTTCTTGGCTCTTGGAGAGCCCATCTCAGAGTGGCTGGAAGACATGGCTCCATGATTTTAGGTCCTTCATCCCATCCCTAAAGCAGACTACACACACACACACACACACACACACACACACACACACACACACACATACACACACCCCAAATCTTAAGGGACTAGAGTCTGGTTCTGCCTTCTGTAGCCCAGCTCTAAGCCCCTGACCTTCTCTGGGCCTCAGTTTCCTTCTCCATAAAGATTAAACTAGACCAGTTCCTGTCACCCACTCCCTCTGATTCAGAACACTCCTTCCTAGCTCAGCCATGGCCTTACTTCTGAGTAGCTACAAGCAGAGGCCTCTGCTAGATGTGGGAGTGGCCAGCATCTGGGAAGGAGCGGGGGATGGGGTGGGGGGGTGGGGAGTGGGAGGGGGCGGGGGTGACATACAGGCTCACCCTGGCGTCCACTGTGATGCTGGTTGTGTACTCATGTAAATGAAGGTTAAAAAAAAAGGTAGCATCATCGCACTTGCCTAGGAGGGTCACACCATTGGAATGTGTGTATGTCAATCAGAGGCTCTCCCTCCCTCCCTTCTTCCCTCCCTCCCTCCCTCCCATCCAGGAAAGACCAGCCCCACTCAAAATGGCCATGTTTTCTACTTGAACATCCCTCTAGTCTTCCGGAAGCAGGCCAGTGCTGGACAGCCCAGGGTCCTATGGGAATTGTCCTCCAAGCTCTCTCTGCTTCTGTCTCCTGCTGCCTGGCCCCCAGGGCCCCTCCTGTCACTGGATGGGGTGTGGGAAGCCAGCCCTCATGAGCAGAGCTGACATTTCAATCTGCCTCCCCGACTCCTCAGATGCCTGCAAATTACATCAAGACTTCATCTCCCCCCCCTTGTCCAACACCCAGCCCTGTCTGGCCCCTGTCAGCCTGGCCCTCCAACAAGTGACAAATTACATTCCAGCTTCTGCAGCAGGCTTGCAAGTGGGTCTTCTAAACCCAGAGGATCAACACAGCACAGCCAGCCATGGGCTGCTCAGGGAACATATCCTAGCTCCCTCAGGATGAACTGGGAACCAGACCCCCCCTTCCTGAGCCCAAAGAGGGGGTGCAGGAAATCTCCGCTAGCAATTTCCTAAGCTTTACAGATTGCCAAGAAAAAAGATGGCTCGTGGGAACTCAAATCCTAACGTCTTGAAAAGGCCAGGGCAGGCCAAGCCAAAAATCCACCTCCCTGCTAAACCTGGGGCCCTGAAACCTGGGAATAAAGATGTCTAGAAATCTATTTCTGCAGGTAATATGCTCAGGAGACTGGGAGGGAAAGGAAGCTGCCTCGTACCTCCGGCAAGGCAAGACTTTGCTTCTTAATAGCTGTGTGCCCTTTTCAAAGTTGCTTAGCCTCTCTGGGCCTCTTCCTGTTAAGGAGGACTTTACCACCTCGACCCACTGCAGATGTTCTATGGATGGCCACTGTGGACACATCTGCAGCACCCACTCTGAGTCCAGCAGAACGAGAGCAGGTGCAGGAAGTTAGAATTCAGATGGGAGCTGTTAATCCGTGAGAAACTAGGAAGAAAACGCTTCCTTGATTTCAACCCCTCTGCCTCCTCCTACACCCAGCTCCCCGCTCTCCAAGGCACTCTGAGACCCACCTGCACCGCGATGATCTGCGAACAGCTAACTCGCCCCCCCCCCTCTCTCCCCTCGAGGATTCCTGCTGCCTGCATTCACTGCCACTTAAGGCAGAATTGTATGCTGCCTGGCATCTCTCGATAATTACAGATTCCACGTGTGTGAGGCTTGTTTTCCCAACTCTGGTATCACACAATCTCCAAGTTTGAAGGGACCTCATCCAGCCTCGCCTGCTAGGGATTCCCTGAGGGATATCCCCAGCAGATGGTCAGGCAGCCGCCACCCAAATGTGCCTGGGCGGGGAGCTCCTGGCACAGAGAGAGTGCTTCTGCCCCTAGCATCCTGCCTTGAGCCTGCTCCTCAATACCCCCGGATCCACCTGATATTTCCTCCCTGGCAGGGATGGGAGCTTCTCCTGCCAGCAAGCCCCCCCCCCCACTGTCTCCCCAAAAACATACCTATCTTCAGTTCAATCAGGGGAGTCCCTCTAAGCCTGGTAGCACTTGTCTCCCTAGACCTGACTGGGGGTCAACATGTTGTGTTTGTCAGCTCCTAGGGACACACCTGTGAGGAAGAGGCCTCTGGGGACCCACATAACTCTCTGTGCTAAGACTGGCCTATGAAGAGGGTTATGCTGACCCAGAGTAGAGGCTGGGAAAGCCACTAGGGCTGATTGAGTGGGAAGTTTGAACCTTGTCCTCTGAGCAACCTGAAGCCACCAAATGAGTTTTGAATGGGAGAAAGAAGAGGCCTGACCTGGGCCAGAATGAGAGGAGGGTAGGAAGGTAGGATGTGCTCAGAGGCCATTCTCAGAAACGGCGGGTGCAAGGAGGTGGAGCCAGCTGAGAGGCTTGGAGGATAAGATCAGAAGGGTTTGGTGACTCACTGGGCACCACTTAACCAGTCCAGGCACTTAACTCTTGAAGGCCCAGTCTCAGCAACGAGCTACAGCCAGCCTGTAGTGCTCAGAGATCAGTCTCTATTGCTCAAGTAGCTCATTAAAATCTGGAGTATGAGTTCATGGATCTGAAGTGGGGGGGGTGGCGGGGCTAAGGGTTGCCCCGTTTCTTTTCTTTACTTCCTTTCTCTCTGTGTGTGCATGCATGGCTGGTATGTGCGTGGGAGGAGGTTGCTAAAATTGCTACATAACCAAGGATGACCTTGGTTACATAGCAACTTCTGAACCACCTGTATCCACCTCCCATGTGCTGGGATTTCGGGCATATGTCACCACACACGGTTTCTGTAGCACTCAGTGTTAAACCCACAGCTGCTTGTATGCTAAGCAAAGCACCCTACCGACTGAACTACATTCCCAAGCCTGGTTCTGTTTTCCTTAGAAGTTCCATGGGATGTAGATACTGCTGGGTAGCAAAGCTCTGCTGGGCATGGTGGCACACACTTGTAATCCCAACACTCAAGAGGCCGGAGGGGGGCCGGACGTGGTGGCACACGCCTTTAATCCCAGCACTTGGGAGGCAGAGGCTGGTGGATCACTGTGAGTTCGAGGCCAGCCTGGTCTACAAAGTGAGTCCAGGACTCACAGCCCAAGCTACACAGAGAGACCCTGTCGCGAACTCCACCCCCCCCCAAAAAAAAGAGGCAGGAGGATCATGAATTTGAGACCAGCCTGGGCCACATAATGAGACTCTAGTAAAAAAAATAATAATAAAATAAATAAATAAAATGAGGCCCAAATAGTGTACTTGTCCAGGAACACAGGGTCAAGACCCGTCCCTCTGTTTCTAGGCTCTCCATCCAGCGCTCCACCTACCAACCCACAGCATCCTTTCCTCTCTGGTCAGAATCTGCTGTCGTCTGGTCCCTGAATGGAAGCATAGCACCCAGAAGCATGCTCAGGGATTAAGGGTCTAAGGGGCAGAATGGTATCAAAGGGGCCTCTGACAACCAAAACAAGCGATCAGAGCAGGTATCGTGGCATGAGACAAGGCCAAGCTGAGGGGCCAGCAGGGACCATGTTTGGCAGAGCCTGTAGAGCTAGCAGCCAGAGTCTGATGTGATACCACAGGCTAGAGGCTCGGTGGAGAGATGCTGGGTGATTTAGACAAGAAATCCCTGTGATGAGCAGCAGGAACTGAGAGTATTAATAATGGCTTCGGTTCAGAAAGTATTGATGTGAAGGGAGGCGTGGGTTAAGCCCTCCAGGCAGGGAGGCTGCCGAGGAAGCCGCTCTGCTGATCTAGGTGAGCCATTATAGTGATGAGCTAGGGAAATGGCCGTCAGGACAAAGTGGAGTGACCAGATCTGCCATCCATCCCGGCGGACTAAATGACGGATGGATGCAGGCCGTGAGGGAAGAGGCAAGGCGTGGGTGCCCAGGTAGTGAGTGAAGCTATTGTCAGCTGCGTGGGGGATCTGCTGGCTGGGGGAAGAGGTAGCTCACCGCAAGGCATGCTGGGAGTGAGGAGTACGAGGAGCAGCATGGAACAGGGATTTCCAGGGCAGTCCAGGCACACGGTCTGATATGTAGGGCCTCACACTCCTGGCCGGACCCTTACGAACCATCAAATCTTCTACAAGTGAGAAAGTAGAGCCTAAAGAAGGAAACAATAGGAAGCGGTCGGTGGATCTGCTCACAGTCTCCGTGAACTTGCTTAATACCTCTGACCTTTGGGTCCCATCACATACTTACGATGGGCTTTTCCTGTGTGAAGTGCCAAGAACGGGGCTTCGGTGGGGGGGCTCCCAGTGTATGAGAGGCTTCTCCTGCGTGACACTGATGAAGTCATTGGGCAGCAGGGCTCAGGCACCAGACGTCCTGATAACACTGCCCTGTTCTCTCCCATCTGCCTGCAGGTGGAGAACATCAGCCTCCAGGAAGGGGAGACCATAAGCGTGGAGAGCCTCGGGGGCCCTGACCCACTGCCCCTGGCGAACCAGTCCTTCCTGCTGAGGGGCCAAGTCATCCGCAGCCCCACCCACCAAGCAGCCCTGAGATTCCAGAGCCTTCCACTCCCTGGTGGGCCTGGCACTTTCCATTTCCACTACCAAGGTAAGGCCTGAGCAACTGAGAGAGAGGAGCCAGCCAGTCGCGACCCGGCTGGTCTCCTGGGTGGCTTTGGTGTTACTACAGTCTGGGTCGTGAGTGGCTGAAGGGATTTGACAATAACCATCTGGAGGTCTGTAGCTAACCAGCCTGGCTTTCCTCACCCACCTGGGACCCAGCCCACATGGCAACTCAGAATGCCTCAGGAAAGGTGCAGGCCACACTCTGAGGAGATCTCTTGCTGGCTGCTGACTTTGAACAGGGTCATTCGGTTTCTCTGATTTTTTTTTTCCTTCTATTTTTATTTTTTTTAGTACACTAGTTGTCATTTTTAAATTTTTCACATTTTGTGCATTTAATGAGTTTATTTATTTGTTTTGTGTGAGGGCGGCTTGTGGGAGTCAGAGCTCCCCCTTCTGCCGTGTGGGGCCCCAGGGATCAAACTCAGGTCATCAGGCTTGGGAGCAGGTGTCATTATATCTCATCATCTCTCTGGCCCTTATTTTCAATTTTAATAAGTAAGATAATTTCACGTTACATAGGGAATCAAGACTAATCCATTCATTACCGATAAAATTTTGGAAATATTTTCTGTAAAATGTTTAGTATTTATACTAGGCTTGGTGGTGGGTGCATTTAGTCTCAGCACTGGAAAGGCTGAAGGAGGCAGATCTCCATGTGTTCGAGGCCAGCCTGGTCTACATACTGAGCTCCAGGCCAGCCAGGTCTGTGCAGTGAGATTCTGTCTCAAAACCAACCCCCCCCCCCCGCCCAAAGAAAGCAATTAAAAGTATTTGATTGCAAATTAATCTGTTGTAATATTTCTACAAATTCAGAGTCCAGTCCCCACCTTCACCACAATTCTCATTGATTTTGAAAATATTTAAAACTGCAGAAAAGTAAAAAAAAAAAAAAAAGACAAACTGTCTTACATGTCACAGTTCAGAATTAACCAGCATCTTCACATATTATTTGTATCACATATTCCTGATGCTCAGAGAACAACTTGACAGGAGACGTCTTCTTCTTTTACCATGTAGGTTCAGGGGGTTGAACTCTGTCAAGCTTGACAGTAGATGCCTTTACGGGACAAGCCTTCTCACCAGCCCTTGTGTTGCTCAGGCTGACCTCAAATTCACCACGACCCTCCTGCCTCGGCCTCCAGAATGTAAGGATTACAGGCCTGAGCTACCATGCTGACTGGAATGAATGTTTATAGGAAGTGCTGGAGCTGCTTTCCCAGTGCTCTGGGCCACACTCAGTGCTTTTCCCTTCTCTGCTTGTCACAGGCCGTCACTATCTGACCCCTCCCTTTCCTGCTGTAAAGTAAGGCTAAACCATCTAGACCACCAAGTGACGGCTTGACTTTAAACAAAAAAGCACTTAGCGTGTCCTCCACCAAGGTTTGCAGGATGGGGGCGGGGGGAGGGTGGCAAAGCTGCCTCTTCCCCATAGGGCTCCTTCTGGCCCATCCCTTTCCCTGGGCTGGAAGTCAGTTCCATCCTTTGCAGGGTTTACTTTAATTCAGACCCTGGAGCACCAATAGGGAAATAATTGGTAGGAACAGTCAAGGCATTGTCTTGCATTGGCATGGACCACTTCTGCAGCCCTGTGGGGGGGGGGGGGAAGGGCTACCGGGTGGGCCAGCACTCTGGAGCTAGGAATGCTCCGACCCTGTCTGCTCACCTTGGCAGGGCCAGGGGTGGGTGGTGGGGGCAGCCTGATGGGACAGCAGGGATCCTAGTGGTGGGCAGAGGTTGTTCAGGCTCTCAGCAGAGGTGGGTCCCCCACCCAGGCAGGGGTGACCATCTGGGTGACCCCTCCAGCCTCCCTAATGGCTCATCAATCCTCCTCAGCAGCAGGCATAATTTCATGCCACAGTAACCTTTTCTCTTGCTGCAAATTCCTTTGCACAGAACTCCAGTTCCCTCTTTGTGTTAGCAGAATGCACTGGAGGCCAGAGGCCTTAGCAAGGGGAAGCAGATCCCTAGGAGACACTGGGAGAGCTGGCCCACTCCTGCTCTTTTATCCCAGAAGCCCTCCCTCCTCTGCCCAGTTTTTGTCAATGATCAGCTCTTTCCTTAATGAGTGTAATTCCCCTAATTATAGACTGTAATTAGCCCTGATCCCAGAGATGGGAACAGGAGGAGCCTGTGCTCACGGGCGCTTCTCATGGCCCGGAGAAAGAGGGTGCCAGAAGACTGAGTGAGGGCCTGGAAACCACACCTATGCAGACTGCTGTCCAAGCTGACAGAGGAGGTCACAATTATGAGCTTCCACACGGTCCTTGTGGCCAGATAGATTTCTCTGGCCCAGGCCCAGTCTGGGTAGGGAGGGAGCGTGCCCGATAGGCTCCTCCCTCCTCCATCCTAGCATTCCTGGCACTGGACTTGGCTCCAGAAACAAGCTGCCAGCAAGAAAATAACTCAACAGATTGTGGTGGTGCAGACTCCCTGGGAAACGGTTGGTTGTCATGGCAACGGGAGGAAGCTCATCTTGGGAAGTGGCACTTACTTACCCATGATGGAGTCTGGGGGCGCCTTTCAACACCACCACCCTCCCGCTTACACATCATCCCAGCCCACTCCCTTCCCAGGTTGTGCTGGGACTCACAGGGAAGATGACATTGCAGGTGCTGAGCCTGACACCTGGCCTATGGCTCCCAGGGTGACAGACAGCTCCTCACCCATCCTCCCTGGCCTAGCCTAGCGGGGAGCGAATCGTATGCTGAACAACCTCCAAGGTCAGCCTCATCTGCTGCTACGCTCACAGGTCTCCTCAGGCCAGGATTCCATATTAACTAGGGCCAGGTAGGAAGCAGAGAGCATCGAGAGCCTGCAACTCAAACCCCTACCCTAGACACATTTGCAGCATGATGAGGGTTCATAGGCCCCTTGAACCTCAGTCTCTCCCAACCTCAGCTTTCGTTATCATTACGTGGGTTAACAGCCCCTACCCCTACGTTCTTTCTCCCAAGAATATTAGGGGTACTAAGCGAGAAGGGGTCTGCATTTAAACTGAGGGGATCCTGACCCCAGAACCCATCTCCCAAACATTGTTTTTAACCACCTGCCAGTCACAACTACCTCTTGTCAGTCTATCAGTCACACCGTCAAAACTCTCTTCTTCTTTTCACACAGCAACTAGGAATAAGAAGGTGCAATAAGCCTCAAAACTGAGTCACAGTCACCTCAAGTTGTGGGAGCCCATCTGCCCAAAGGCATCCCCTTTTTCTTCTCACATCAAGGCGCGGTGACACAGCCAAGGCTTCTCCTCACTTTTCTCCTTGTCTGCTCCAGGCATTCTTAGAGCCTAGGCAAACTCCCCGTTTATAAGCTATTTCTGGGGCTTAGCCTAAGGCTTAGGGTTTACCAGGCAATTTTGTGGGATTTGCTGCCACTATGTGGTCACAAATGGTATGGCAACTCCAAAAGCTACCAGGTTTCCCAGAGTAGCTAATACCACCTCCAACTTCAAAAAAGTAAGTGCCAGGACAGCCAGGGCTCTGTGTAACAGAGAGACCCTGTCTATTGGGGGGGTGGGGGAACCCACCCCCTCCACTGTCTTTAAAAGTCATTTGCTGACCTACTGACCTTGCCTCTTAGTAATGTCGGAAGCTACATCTATAAAGTGTCACCAACACAACTGACTAACCCTGAGCTTAAGAAGGAAGACAATAGGTATGCCGAAGAAGCAGACACTGCAAAGAGCACCTCAGCCCCACACAAAAAACTGCAGGCAACTATGGGATGCCGAGAGCAGGGAGAAATAGTCCCCCCCCCCCCCCCAAGGAAGAGCACAGCGATTGGTTAGCCAGTACCAAACGGCCAGCCCTGAAAACATCCATACATGTAACATGGCCATACTTAAGAGCATATATGTACACACTTATACGTATATGCATGTAACAACAATTAATGAAAAAAAAAAAAAAAGGCCGTGAATTTGAAAAGGGGCAAAGAGGGTATGTGGGAGGGGCTTGGATGGAGAAAAGGGAAGTGATCAATGATGCCATTTATATTATAATTTCAAAACTGGAAGAAAAATTTCAAAAACAAGGCAACAAAGATGCAAGAGGACTTTATTGCTGGTATCGATCTGTGTAAGGTTTCTCGGGAATACCGAGACCGTTGCTGTCTGACTTCAGTCTCTCTTGAAATTCGTGTTTGCTTCCTACGGGAAAAGTAGCATCCGCAAGTCATCCATCACATTTCTCTTTTAGCGCTGAGTCTCAAATATGGGGGGGTACCCTACCCCTGGGCTATGATATATGCACCCAGACTTCTAGATGACTTGTTATCAGTTAGATGCCAAAGGGCTGGTGGCTTCTGTATGGTTTGGTTTGGTTGGTTGGTTGTTTTTGAGACATGCTCTAACTATGTAGCCCAGGCTGACCTTGAACTCGGGACCCTTTGGCTTCAGTGCCCCAGAGATCACAGGTGTACCACCATACCTGCCAGGCATTTCCAGCCTCACTTAAGAAGAAGGAAACAGCTGGGCAGTGGTGGTGCACACCTTTAATCCCAGCACTGAGGAGGCAAAGGCAGGTGGATCACTGTGAGTTTGAGGCCAGCCTGGTCTATAGAGTGAGTTCCAGGACAGCCAGGGCTACACAGAGAAACCCTGTTTCAAAAGAAAAAGAAGAAAAGGAGGAGGAGGAGGAGGAGGAGGAGGAGGAAAGCAAATTGTGGGTGTAGGTGTGGTATCACTCGCCTTTACTCCCAGCTCTTGGGAGGCAGAGGCAGATGGATCTCTGACTTCTGAGTAGCCTGGTCTACAAAGCGAGTTCCAGGACAACCAGGGATATACAAATCGGGGGGTGGGGGGTGGGGGGGGGGGGTGGGGGTGGGGGGAGGAAATGAAGAAGTAAAGAAACACAGAGAAAGCTTAGGTCGGCTGCCCAGTGTGTTACTGGACTTGGGTCAATCTCCAAGGTTTCAGCTCTCTGCTGTTCTGCTAACCAACCCCCACTGACCTCTACAAGGGAACAAATGGGAGGCTTCTGTGGAGTTTCCATTGCTTCCTCTGAGCCCAAAAACACCTGGAGCAGGCTAGGCAGGCCCTCCTCTGCCTTACTGTCACCCATTCTCTCTCTACATAGCCTATCTCCTGAGCTGCCACTTTCCCCGCCGTCCAGCTTATGGCGATGTGACAGTCACCAGCCTCCACCCAGGAGGCAGCGCCCGCTTCCACTGTGCCACTGGCTACCAGCTGAAGGGTGCCAAGTTTCTCACCTGTCTCAATGCCACTCAGCCCTTTTGGGATTCCCAAGAGCCTGTCTGCATTGGTGAGTGGGTCCCCACAGAGAAGGCTTGGTGCCAAACAGAAGTGCAAAGTGGGAGGGGGGGTGTCATCTCTGATTTCCATTGCTGCCTAGAACTTTCAATCATTTTCTATCAGGAACTCAGAAGATGGTCACACAGATCTGTGGTATTGAGCCAACCTACATTTACACGTCAGCATCACAGGTTGGGTTCAGAGTTGGTTTTCAATGTTGGATGAGCAAAATATGTGCCTGGATTATAGAGTGGAGGTGGGACCGGTCAGGGATGACCCGGGCCTTGGCAGACCGCTAGCCACAGGTGGCCTGAGATACCTTCTGCAGGAGCTCTCCAGGCATCCCCTGCCTGACTGCTAAGGAATGCTCAGCGCTGACCCCTGTGGCCTGGGGCTGCCTCTTCTTCCCCTAAGGAAAGGCTGAGCTGCTTGCCTGGGCCCACCCAGCAGTGAGGGTTTCTGGGACATTTGAACAACAGAATTCATGGAAGGTGAGGGGGCCTGAGAAGGGGTCTGACTTCTGCCCGCAGAGCCCCACCTGCAGTTCCAGGGAAGGGGGAAAGACAGAGATGCTGAAGAGATGGGTCAGTGGTTAAGAGTGCTTGCTGCTCTTAAAGAGGACTGGAGTTCTAGTCCCAGCACACAGTCAAGTGGTTCACAGTAGCCTGTAACTCCAGTTCGGGGATCCACAAACACTGCCCTTACATATACACACTCATATACACGTAACTTTTAAAAATATAGTTTATTAATTTATTCATATTACATCTCAATGGTTATCCCATCCCTTGTATCCTCCCATTCCTCCCTCCCTCCCATTTTCCCCTTCTTCCCCTCCCCTATGACTGTGACTGAGAGGGACCTCCTCCCCCTGTATATGCTCATAGGGTATCAAGTCTCTTCTTGGTAGCCTGCTATCCTTCCTCTGAGTGCCACCAGGCCTCCCCATTCAGGGGACATGGTCAAATATGGGGCACCAGAGTTTGTGTGAAAGTCAGTCCCCACTCTCCACTCAACTGTGGAGAATGTCCTGTCCATTGGGTAGATCTGGGTAGGAGTTCGAAGTTTGCTGCATGAATTGTCACTGGCTGGTGCCATAGTTTGAGAAGGAACCCTACATATAACTTTTAAAATAATAAATAAGCAAGAAGCACAGATCACTAATTCTAAAACAGGGAGTAAAAGGTACCAAGGAGCACTTGGAAGGCAGAGGCAGGCAGATTGCTGTGAGTTCAAGGCCAGCCTGGTCTACAAATTGAGTCTAGGATGGCCAAAACTACACAGAGAAGCCCTGTCTCAAAAAACTAAAAAAAAGAAAAAAAAAGAAAAAAAGTGCCAAGGAAGTCATAACGTAGCTGGCATGGTAGACACAACTGTAATCCCAGCATCAGAAAGCTTGAGACATGAAAGTGTTGAGTTCTGGGACAGCCTGAGCTACATAGCTAGACCTTGCCAAAGGGTGGAGGTTGAGGCGACCTGAGAAGAAAGCAGTCATCCATTCCCAGTTGGTATTAAGATAGCTCCCCGGAGGAGGTAGCGCTGGAGGAGTGTGCGCCATCCTGCCCGGCTTTTGAACTGTATTTCCTTTTATATTCTGCCTAGTGCTGGTCACCAGACATGTTCTCTTGCCTCCAAGGAGCGCCATCTAGTGAGGAGGCTGAAAAGTGGCTTAGTGTGGACAACACTGGGATGGGGTAGTCTCCGTGTGGCAGGTGTATGTGCAAGGGAGGTGAATTCTGTGTGCAGAAACAGCACGACCTAAGAAGTGTGTCTGAAGGTTTCAGGGAGAAAAGACTGGCAAGGAATGAAGAGAAATCTGGCCACAATGGCCTTGAACTCCATCCATCTAAGGGCCATTGAAGGATTCCAAGCCATTGAGTTCCATGCTGAGACCAAGCAGAAAGTTAGAGTGCTCCTCTATAGAGAATGAGAAAAGAGCCGGGGAGGTGGTGGCGCACGCCTTTAATCCCAGCACTCAGGAGGCAGAGGCAGGTGGATCACTGTGAGTTCAAGGCCAGCCTGGTTTACAAAGCGAGTCCAGGACAGTCAAGACTACACAGAGAGACCCTGTCTCAAAAAAAAAAAAAAAAACCAGAGAGAGAGAGAGGGAATGAGACAAGATACATCCTGGGCCCCCAAGATTAAATTCTGCTCTTGTCATCCGGAGCCTTTGGGACAACGGTGTTCTGTGTGAGCAATGGTGGTCTGGCCCCTAAGAGCAGAGCTGTGTGTGTGTGTGTGTGTGTGTGTGTATGTGTGTGTGTGTTGTAACAAGAACTGTCTGGAACCAGTTTCCTGCTCCAGGCCCCCCCTTCCCAGCCTTATTCACCTTCTATGAATTCTGTTGTCCAAATGTCCCAGAAACCCTCACTGCTGGGTGGGCCCAGGCAAGCAGCTCAGCCTTTCCTTAGGGGAAGAAGAGGCAGCCCCAGGCCAGAGAGGTCAGCATTGAGCATTCCTTAGCAGTCAGGCAGGGGATGCCTGGAGAGCTCCTGCAGAAGGTATCTCAGGCCACCTGTGGCTAGCGGTCTGCCAAGGCCCGGGTCATCCCTGACCGGTCTCACCTCTATTCTACAACCCAGGCATTGTTCATCCAACAGTGAAAACCAACTCCAGGACTCTAGACCTTCCCTGAAAGACATGGTCTCTGCCCCAAGAGGGTCCTAGCTAAGGGACAGACTGAAACAGATAACTGACTGTTTTATGTTCTGAGGTTCAAATCCAAGGCCTGTCCTCACGCTAGGCAAGCCAGAAAACTAGTTCTAGAAAAATAGCAAGGCGTCTTGCTTGCCGTCTCAGCATTCTAGATGCTAAGCTAGAGCGCTGCAAGTTCCAAACTAGCCGAGGCCACGCAGGGAAACCGTATCTCAAAAACGGAAGACCAGGGGTGGTGGCCCATACTTTTAAATCCAGAATTCAGGAGGCAGAAGCAGGTGGATCTTTGTCTTCAAGGCCAGCCTGGTCTACATAGCAAGTTCCAGGCCAGGGCTACACAGTGAGACCCAGACCCTGTCAAAAAAAAAAAAAAAAAAAAAAAAAGCCAAGAGGAAGAAGCCAGGTGTAATGGCACATGCCTATAAGAGATGGAGGTAGGAGGATCAGCAGTTCAGAAAAAGGAGGGGAAGGAGAAAAGGGAGAACAGAAGGAAGGGGAAAGGAAGGAATGGCATATGTCCAAGAAAGTTAGAGTCTAGCCTAAGAGCTTTAATTTAATAGAGTCAGCTTGGGGGTGGAATTGGGGCTGGTCAGTAGAGGGGAAAAAAGGCTTGCCCGCAGTCAAGCAGTGACAGCTCTGTCTACAGTCAAGAAAGCTGCCACACCGTAAAGGCTCAGGGATGTGGATGCAGAGATGCAGCAGGTGGGAGCTGCAGGACTGGTTTTCAGCCTTCCCACGGCAAAGATGGTGTCCAGGCAAAGTCCCTAGGGCCCCATGCAGAGGGTACAAGGCTGGGGTGGGGAAGAGGTTTGGGAGGCTGCTTTGGCCAAGCATCCGTCTCCTGCCACCCACAGCTGCGTGTGGCGGAGTGATTCGAAATGCCACCACTGGCCGCATTGTCTCTCCTGGC
The DNA here is from genome assembly GCF_903995435.1 of Acomys russatus. Taxonomy (NCBI): domain Eukaryota; kingdom Metazoa; phylum Chordata; class Mammalia; order Rodentia; family Muridae; genus Acomys; species Acomys russatus. The sequence continues at coordinate 4,949,827 of NC_067152.1, forward strand.
TTCCCCGGCAACTACAGCAATAACCTCACCTGCCACTGGTTGCTGGAGGCTCCTGAGAGCCAGCGGCTGCACCTGCACTTTGAAAAGGTCTCCCTGGCAGAGGATGACGACAGGTGAGAGGCTGTCCTGCCCGGATGGGAGTGCCTGGCCTTACAATCACCACGTAACTGCCCCCTCTTCTGGGCCAGGCTCATCATCCGCAATGGCGACAATGTGGAGGCCCCGCCAGTGTACGATTCCTATGAAGTGGAATACCTACCCATCGAGGGCCTGCTCAGCTCTGGCAGACACTTCTTTGTGGAGTTCAGTACTGACAGCAGCGGGGCGGCGGCAGGCGTGGCCCTGCGCTATGAGGGTGAGCCTGCTGGAGCCTAACCAGGGTGCTTAGGCTCTTTCTCCTGTACCCCTATCCTCTCTGACTGCATCCCTTCACTCCTTCCAAGTTTGGACCTGCTCCCTGCCCCTTCCCTCCAGTTCAAGATTCCCATTCCGTGTTTTTTTTTTTTTTTTTTTTTTTTTTTTTTTTTTTAAGGAGCCCTTTGCTTGCACCACAGATTTCTAGCCCAAGACAATGAATCCTCCAGGTTTTAAAAAAGTAAAACAGGCTTCAGCACTGGGCTGGTGGTGGGGAAGTGCTTCAGGAGGCACTGTAGACAGGAGGCATGTACAGGCATGGGCTCACTAACTCATTAAACAGTTATTGAGCGCCTTCTGGATACTAAGCATCAAACTAGCCGACAAGAATACAATGGTTATTCAAGATGCTTTCCTGGCCAAATAGGGTTGGACGCCCTGTTCCTCTGCCTCCTGTTCCAAGCCCAGGATACACATTTCCCTGGAGGAGGGAGGGGTAGGAGAACACCTGTCCTCTGGCCTACCCCAGCGGAGGCTGAGCGTGGCTGCGCCCGCCCTGTGGTTCACAGCCTTCCAGCAAGGGCACTGCTATGAGCCCTTTGTCAAATACGGCAACTTCAGCAGCAGTGCACCCTCCTACCCTGTGGGTACCACCGTGGAGTTCAGCTGTGACCCTGGCTACACCCTGGAGCAGGGCTCCATCATCATCGAGTGTGTTGACCTCCATGACCCCCAGTGGAATGAGACAGAGCCAGCCTGCCGAGGTCAGCAGGCACCAGTGGGTTGGGTCACCCAGGGCGGCAAGCAGGGTGGGTGCTTAGGAGCCAGCCACAGAGCCAGGGGCCAGAGACCTTGTTGAGTATAATTGATATTTCCCCTAGAAGGAGGAGGGGGCATCCCCTAGCAGTGGGTGGGCACTCCTGTGGACAGGTGGCAGCCCTAGGACACCATATTGGAGAGAACGCGCCTTCCCGGGCCCCCCTTCCTTGCAGCCGTGTGCAGCGGGGAGATCACAGATTCTGCGGGCGTGGTGCTCTCTCCAAACTGGCCGGAACCTTATGGCCGAGGGCAGGACTGCATCTGGGGTGTGCATGTGGAGGAGGACAAGCGCATCATGCTGGACATCCGAGTGTGAGTGCCTCGGGTCAGGCAAGCCGGCTCCTGAGGCTGGGGACACCTCTTGTCCAGCCCATCTTGGGCCCCTCCCCCAGCCCGTCCTGCCCTGATCTTCCTCCTCTACAGGCTGCGGATAGGCTCTGGGGACGTGCTGACCTTCTACGATGGCGATGACCTGACAGCCCGGGTCCTGGGCCAATACTCAGGGCCCCGTGGCCACTTCAAGCTTTTTACCTCCATGGCTGATGTCACCATCCAGTTCCAGTCAGACCCTGGGACCTCGGCGCTGGGCTACCAGCAGGGATTTGTCATCCACTTCTTTGGTGAGTTTGTCCCCTGTCTGACTCAGACTGTTTAGACTCCAAATCATGGCAAGTCAAAGAGTGCAGGGCAACCAGGAACCTGCGAGCTCTTTCAGACAAGGGGAATGTGGGAAGGCCCCAAGTGTCACCAGGAGCTTTTGCTTAGAGCAAGAGAGATCCGGGGAGGCAGCAAGCAGAACCTCCTAACAAAAACAGGGAGCTACAAAAAAGTGTTGGTGCCTTCCTTTCTGACAGCCTTGAACGGAAGTGATGACCTCCCTCACCCTGCTTTGCTCATCTTTCAGGCCCGAGGAACTGGCCAAGTGCTTCCGAGAGCAGAGCAAAAAGCCAAAGTGACAGTTCTAGAACCTTGGAGACTCAGTGATGTCAGGGAGCAAGCAAAGTGGGGGTCGGGGCGTGAGAAGAGAGGATGGGTCCCTGAGCCTGCGCAGGCCAGTCTAGGCCCAGGATAATCTTCAAGAACCAAAGGAACCTCAGGGTTGGTGCCAGCTAGCACAGTCGCTTTGCTGCTGGCCGAGGGGCTGCATCTGCTTGCTTCTGTGTCCCCAGAGGTACCCCGCAATGACACTTGTCCAGAGCTACCCGAGATCCCCAATGGCTGGAAGAACCCATCACAGCCTGAGCTGGTGCACGGCACCGTGGTCACCTACCAGTGCTACCCTGGTTACCAGGTGGTAGGATCCAGTATTCTCATGTGCCAGTGGGACCTAAGCTGGAGCGAGGACCTGCCTTCATGCCAGCGGGGTGAGTGTGCCTGACTCCTGTGTGCTGAGAGAAAATCTAGCACTGGTCCTGTTTCTGCTAGCATCCTTCTTCCTCCTCCTCCTCCTCTTCCTCCTCCTCCTTCTTCCTGTCCCTCGGTTTCCTTAACTGTGAAATGGGATGGCCCTTTGTCAGGGGACTTCCAGATGAGTCTCCTGGCTGACTGAAGGCCAGACAAGCGCTTGCTGACTCAACACATGGGAAGGGGATCAATGGCTTTGTGGACCTTAGTGAGTGGGGAGAGGGGAAAATGGTAGGCACAGTCAGGCGTGGAGTGCTATATACCCATCACCTCAGCATTCAGGAAGGTGAGGCAGGAGATTCAGGAGTTTGAAGATTGCCTGAGGTACAGTGGGAGACATTTTTGTCCAAAAAAGGGGGATGGGAGAGAGATAGCTGGGTGGCTAAGAGCCCTTTACTGCTCTTGCAGAAGACCTAGGTTTGGTTCCCAGCATCCACATCACGCAGTTCACAGCCTCCTGTAGCCAATTCCAGGAGACAGGAAACCTTCTTCTAACCTTAGTCACGCACACACACACACACACACACACACACGCACCTAAATTAAAAAAAAAAAATTGGGGCCTAGAGAGATGGCTCAGTGGTTAAGAGCACTGTCTGCTCTTCCAAAGGTCCTCAGTTCAATTCCCAGCAACCACATGGTGGCTCATACCATCTATAATGAGATCTGGTGCCCCCTTCTGGCATGCAGGTGTACAAACAAGCAGAATAATATACATAATTATAAGTAAATAAATCGTTTTTTAAAAAAATGAAGTGAAGAAACAAAAAGGCTGGGAATGTAGCTCACTGCTAGAGTGCCACCTGGCATTCATGCCATCCTGGATTCCAGCACTGCAAAAAGAAAAAGAAAAATGTAGACATTTAAATGAGAATAGAGCCATATAGTCCGGCATTAGCTGGCCTGTAACACTTGAAGAATGCCAGAATTAACAGCCCCCCTCTTTCTCCATCTCCCTCCCTCCTGCCCCTCCCTCACTCCCTCTCCCCTTTCTCTCTGTTTTTTTCTCCCCCCCCCCCCCTTGCTCTCACTCTCTGTTGTTTCTAGCCCAGACTGGCCTCAAACTCCTATGAAGCTGAGGATTACCCTGAACTTCTGATCCTCCTGCCTCCGCTTTCTTTCTTTCTTTTTTATTTTTTTTAATATTTATTTATTTATTTTTATGTTCTTCCTGCACGTACACATGCTCACCAGATCTCATTATAGATGGTTGTGAGCCACCATGTGGTTGCTGGGAGTTGAACTCAGGACCTTTGGAAGAGCAGCAGTGCTCTTAACCTCTGAGCCATATCTCCAGCCCCCTCCACTTTCTTAATGCTGGGATTGCATCCACTTTCTGGAGTGCTGGAGTTTCAGCCATGTACCACCAGGCCGGGTCTATGCAGTGCTGTGCATGAAATCCAGGGTTGCATGCACGCTGTGAGAGCACTCTTACTGAGCTCCATCCCCAGACACTGAGCCTTCCCTGCTTCCCTCCTTCCCTCTCCGTCCATAGTGACATCCTGCCATGACCCAGGGGACGTGGAACACAGCCGTCGCCTCATATCCAGCCCCAAGTTTCCTGTGGGGGCAACTGTGCAGTACATCTGTGACCAGGGCTTTGTGTTGACCGGCAGTGCCATTCTCACCTGCCATGATCGGCAAGCTGGCAGCCCCAAGTGGAGCGATAGGGCCCCCAAGTGTCTCTGTAAGTTTAGAGTGGGGAGGCGGGGAGCCTTGGTCGAAGGACCTGTCACTGTCTCCTGATTCTGCCTGCCTTGCAGTGGAACAGTTTAAGCCATGCCACGGCCTGGGCGCCCCCGAGAATGGTGCCCGCAGCCCCGAAAAGCGGCTCCACCCAGCAGGAGCCACCGTCCACTTCTCCTGTGCCCCTGGTTATGTGTTGAAAGGTCAGGCCAGCATCAAATGTGTGCCTGGACACCCCTCACATTGGAGTGACCCCCCACCCATCTGTAGGGCTGGTGAGTACTACCACACTCCCTTAAGTACTACCCCGACCCCTCCCACGGCCCTGGTCTGGACCATACAACTATTCTAGTAGGAGCAATTCCACCTTGAGAATCAGAAGCCCTTGGCTACACTCCTTCCTGTTCCCCAGTCTCTGCTAGTCTCTGACCTAATGTCAGAGAGACAATTGGCTTGGTCCATCAGGCTCACCCTCTGCCCCTGGCCTTCCCCTCTTGTTCCAGCCTCTCTGGATGGGTTCTACAACGGCCGTAGCCTGGACGGTGAGTCCCCGTGCTTGAGAGCCAGATATGGCCCCCTCCCCTCACCCCTACCCCGCTGCACCTGGTTCTTGCAGCTCCCAGACCATGGGTTCCCACAAATCAAAGGCAGAGAAAGAGCAGTGTGGGCCTATTCGGCCATAAGGCTTCTTCCTCACCCTAGCCAGCTAATGGGAGCTGGTCTCTGGATGCCCTTGAGAAGGGAGGGGACATAGGCTCCAGGGGACAGGGACATCAGCTCTAATCCCACCCATCTTTTGCTTTTAGTTGCCAAGGCACCTGCCACCTCCAGTGCCCTGGATGCTGCCCACATGGCAGCTGCCATCTTCTTGCCATTGGTGGCCATGGTGCTGCTGGTGGGAGGTGTGTACCTCTACTTTTCCAGGTGAGCCTTTTTTTTTTTTTTTCCTGTTCTGCATGCCCAACTCACCCCTGCCCTGCACTCCTGACTCACAGGGCTTTTCTGTCCTCACAGGTTCCAGGGGAAAAGTCCTCTGCAACTTCCCCGAACTCATCCTCGTCCTTATAACCGCATCACAGTAGAGTCGGCATTTGACAATCCGACTTATGAGACTGGAGTAAGTATCCATGTTGGCCCAGATGCCTCTGCAGGACTCACTCTTTGGCTCCTCATGTGGGTATGCCTGAGGGTCCTGCCAAGCCCTCCTACTTTCCCCTTTGCCTTGGGAAGGCGGGTTCTGACTTGACAGATCTCCTACACGTTTCCAACTCCCCGCAGTCTCTTTCCTTTGCAGGAGACGAGAGAATATAAAGTGTCCATCTAGGCGGCGGGAGCGGCCTTGGGATGCACGTGCAGTCCTGCGTCACAGGCCAGTGGCAGGACTCCCAGCTCTCTGCTATCCCCTCACCTCCTGTACATACCACCTGGGAAGAGACCACCAATCCCTCACAAAGTCGTGGCCTCCCCTGCCTGCAATGCCCACGGTGACCTATTTTCTTGGTACCGCTGCCCGCTTAGGGCCCTTCTTTGGGTCCAAGTCACGGGGCACCTGACTTGGGCAAGAACATAGCTGGAGTGCATTACCACCAGCCAGTTTTCTCCTGCTTCCCTTATGCCCTGGACCTCCAGTCTGGGAGCTGCAGGCGGAGCAGGGCCACTTTGTACACGTACTCACCATGCAACCCTGGCATGTGGGAACTCCAGAAGAGCTGACTTGACAAGCGGCGGAAATGGGACCAGGGCGCACTGATGAGGTCAAAACCGGTGGCCAAAATTGTTCTCAACAATGACTTCTTGCCAACACCAGCCCCTCGGGGAGGTGTCTAGTCCCTGACTACAGGCTCAGAATTGGACAGATACTCCTTCTGCCCCGTCCCGGGGAGGTGATGATTTTAAGGAATCCTAAAAGGTTTAGAGACTCTACCCCAAGCTCAGGCTGGGCTCCACTGGATACTCATGGTCCACACCAAAGCAGGACACCCTATTGCTCCCCGGCACCCCTCTATCCCAAGGAAGGACAGATCTTCCTTGATGTTTATCTGGCTGTTATAAATGTCCCCTTCCCCACTATGGATCCCCTTCCTGCCACTGTGTCATGGCATGCCAGGAGAGGGCAGGTTCACTCTGGAGAGGAGCAGCTGTCCAAGGACCCAGGAATGTGGCACAGAACAGAAAGGCAGGAAAAAAACAAAACAAAAACAAAAACCCAAGAGGAAGCTCAGTCCGGACTGCGGGCCACTTTGTACAGATGATGTATTATATGGGGTCTGGGATCCAGCCAGAGGACAATCTTTTATTTCTGTTGTTTCCTTATTAAAATGGTGTTTTTTGAAGAAAAAAAAAAAATCAGTGTGGATGGTGCTTTCTTGGAGAGAGGAGAGGTGGCAGCTGAATGCAATTTGGCCCTTGGCATGTGGAGACCTGCTGGATGCAGAATAGGTCATTCCCAGATTTATGAGAGAGAGAAGAGGTAGATATAGAATGTTATGTGTTAAATAGGTGATGCTGCCCCAAAGGCGTTATTAGTATTACAGATGGCTGGGGAGACGAGAGGCTCCGGGGGTTAACGCCACGAGAATGTGGGAGCTCCGTAACTCGAGTGCTCATCAACCCCAATGCTTTGTTTCCTCCTCTTTGCCACAGTTAGAACCATAGATTGGCCCAGTCCCAAGGCCCTGTTAATTCCAGTGGACTGCCGAGAAGGCCAGAAGTCTGACGCATCATTCTTCCCGCTTCTTCTGCCGAGCAAAGCTTGAGAGATTGGAATGAGAGCCATAGACTAATGAGCCATACGTGAACCCTTCTACGTAAGGCCTAGCTTGGCTTGGCCTCAAAAACATCCAGATGTGAGCAAGAGGGCAGGGCAGTTCAGAGGCTCCCCAGACAGGCCAGAACTCCGCTAATGGCCTCTTTAAAGTGGCTGCTGAAAACACACATGCAGGCCTGGAGAGATGGCTCAGCGGTTAAGAGCACTGACTGCTCTTCCAGAGGTCTTAAGTTCAATTCCCAGCAACTACATGGTGGCTCACAACCATCTATAATGTGATCTGATGTATACTGTATACATAATAAATAAATCTTTTTTAAAAAAAAAGAAAACACACATATGAGTAACAATATACAAACTGGGCAGGCTGTACTTAGAACTACGTATATACATCATATATTCACATGTGTATATGACAATTAATTTCAAAAGATGTCATGAATTTGAAAAGAGCAAGAAGGGATATATGGGGGGAGTTGGAAGGAGAAAAAAAAAAGGGAGAAATGACATGATTCTCCGTTATCATCTCAAAAAATGAAAGAAGCTGAGCAGTATGGCACACACCTTTAATCCTAGCTCTCGGGAGGCAGAGGTAGACAGGAGCGAGCCTGGGCTACAGGACATCCAGGGCTACTTAGAGAAACCCTATCTCAAAAAAAAAAAAATCCAAAAAACAAAAATACGAGAAATAATTTTGTAAAAAGTGGTGACTGGCTGCCAGGATATACTTAAATTTCCCCTTTCCCTATGGCCCCTAAAACCTTCTGAGATGAAAATATCGTCCCAGGAGGCAGGCAATAGACAATTACGGGCACTCGGAAGCTATAAAACAAAAATTCCTGAAAGGAGGACGAGCAGCCACTAGCACCTTCTGCTTCTAAGTCTTCAGCGGAAGTCGCGGACCAGAAATTCCTCCCAGGCTCTGTACAAGAGGTTTCAGTTCCTTCATAGTGCAGTGCCTAGATTGACCACAAGAGGTCGCTTCCAAAGGCATCTGCATCCCACCTGCTCTCTCTCCTGAAGTCCCCTTGAATACCTACCTAGAGCTGGAGCTCTCCAAGGTGGCACCAAGTCCTGCCCGCACTGGGCTGACCTCATCCTCAGGCTCAAAAGAAAAAACAAACAAACAAACAAAAAAACAAAAAAACCCACCTCCCCTTGGTGGAGGGTCCTGGTGGCACTCAAAGAAAGAATAAGCTGGCTACCAAGATGAGACTTGATAGCCTCTGACCATATAGTGGAGGAGGAGGTCCCCCTCGGTCATAGCCCTAGGGGAGGGGAATAGGGTGAAAGCGGGAGGGAGGGAGGAACGGGAGGATACAAGTGATAGGATAACAATTGAGTTGTAATTTGAATAAGTTAATAAAATTAAAATTAAAAATTATTTAAAAAGAAAGAAAAGGAAAAAAGGGAGGGGTCTGGAGTGATTTGTTCCTCTGTCAACAGAGCCAACTTTTATTTTCCTCATTAGCCCACTGGCCGCTCCTGTTCTCAGTGCAACGGATGTGTTGATCAAAGCAAAGCCTTGCTCGCTGGGTGTGTGCCAGCAGCTTACTTCTCTGCCCAGTAACACCTCCAGGCTGACACAGCAGCACAGCTGTGCTCTGGGGAGCAGGAAGGATGCCAAGGAGAGAGGGCATATGAGGTTCCAACTTCTGAGGTTATGTAGTTGAAGGAGGCAGAACGCCTGGCCTCTTGTGGTCACGGAGCCTAGCTCGGGCCTCTCCTCTGAGAGTCACATCACAGTCCTATAGATACTAGTCTACTGTTGGCTGAGGCAACAGAAGAGCAGGCAATTTGCATGACATTCTCCACATCCCCATGACGTTATTCTTTCCAGGCACCAAAACAGGGCCACCAGAGAAGTCACACATACACACACACACACACACACACACACACACACACACACACACACCACACATACACCACACACCACACACACATACACACCACACACACACACACACACACACACAGAAACAGAGACAGATAAAAAAAAACTTCACACATTCATGTCCTTTTTGACTTAAGAGTCCTGACTGTCCTAAAAGGAGGAGCAACAATTCCTCGGATAATAAACATGTTATAATGGGCAAAGTCTGACATGTGAATCAAGAAATGTTTCCCTTTTGTTTTGTTTTGTTTTTTTTAAAGCATTTTATTTGACTTTAATTTATGTGCGTTGGTGTGAGAGTGTCCCATCTTGGAGTTACAGTTTGTGAGCTGCTATGTGGGTGCTGGGATTTGAACCCAGAGCCTTTGGAAGAGCAGGCAGTGAGTGCTCTTAATCACTGAGCCATCTCTCCAGTCCCAAGAAACGTTTCCTTTTTAGGTTTGCTATAAACTTAGTGCGTAACCTAAGCAAATCATTGCTCCATTCTGTGTATCTGGAAATGAAGAATTTAAATCAAATAGTCTCCACGTCCTTCCAAGTTTTATGACTCTGAGAAAGATGTGTGCAGTCGTAGCATACGTTAATCCAAAAAATGGGACTGGAGGCAGAGGCAGTTGTATTTGAGTTTATGGCCAATCTGGTCTACATAGCAAGTTCTAGGGCAGCTAGGGCAGCCGAGTAAGACTCTATCTTTAGAGGAGGGTTGGCGAGAGGGGGCCAGCACGCAATAGCATGTCACCAACATCGATTAACGCCTAGTGGGGCTCATCCATTCAGCGTCATCTTCAGGTAGGCAGAAATATCTGTCTATATCGGAAAACGGTTACAAGGGGATAAGAGCGAACACCCAAAGAGAGCACGTCTGTGCTCAGAATGCGAGGTGAGAGGTCCAAACTACAAATACCAGTATGCAATACGGTAGCTCTCAAAAGAATCCCTTCCCGGCAGGCTTTTCCCTTGCACAACCACCGGTACAATGCAGCGTCCGCGCGCGGAACTACAACTCCCACAACCCTTCAGACACATCGCGATTCTTACTCCCAGTGCGCAATGCGTTCCCGTTCACCCTTTGAACACTGCGCTTTGCAAGTTGGGGATTGAAGTCAGCTGTAGGCAGGTAGCTGGGCGTTGCCAGGATTACGGACTGTTTTGGGCTTTTGACTTCCTCTTTAAGAGTAGTTCCCAGGGACAGTGGTAAAGAGAGGGCAGTAACAGACAGCTCGAACTATCCTTGGTTTCCATCGCGACGCTTAGGCAGCGATACTCGTGCCAAAATTAAGTGTCTATAATGGAAATTAAGTGGAAACAGCAGTCAGCCAACCCGTCACCAAAAGCATCGTTTTTTGTTTTTTGTCGCAATGGCATTTTTCCCCCCCTCTTTACCAATATGGCGGCCTGGTCCAGCCACACCTGCCACCGGAGCCAAACAGTTCACTACAACATCCTTACGAGTACTGCTGCAGCCGAAAGCCTACCAGCTCCACATATCACATGCTCCTCCTGGGTTGTGACTGAGGACCCCAAGGGCATGGTAGCCCAAATACCACCACCAAAATGGCGAAAGGAGACGCTTTTCTTGTGCAGGCCGCCAGGTGACAATACGCCTGCGCGTGAGGCGGGTGTGTTTAAGGGAAGGGAGGGTAGCACCCCAACAACGCGTGCGCGGGAACAGAGCCCGTGGTCCGCACACAAACACCAATGAGGGAAGCGTCCCCAAGTTCTTGCGGCTGCGCCGTGACCCCTACGCTCTTTCCCAGGCGCCCGAGCGAGCCCTCAGGTCCCGCCCTTTAGTCTCAGTACGCTGGCGCACGGCGGAAAGGCGGTGCTTCTGGGCTCCAGACGAATGCCAGCGCGGCTGCGCGCTGGGGGGTACCCCATCACCGCGGCTGCGCGGGAGCCAGGCCGCCGGCTGTCACTGCGGTTGCGCGCGGCGAGCGGCGATCCCGGGGCGCCTGCGCGGGTGGCTTTGCGGGCGCTCGCGGTAAGTTTGCGCCAAGTGCGCGGCAGCCGGGACGCAGACGGCAGCGGCGGCGAGAGGCGGAGCCCGGGGACCACCCCCCTTCATCCTCCCCCGAGTCACCTCACGTACCGCAACCTCACCTAACCTCTCACCCCCACCCCCACCCCTTCTCTCCGGTCCCCCCCAACCCCGGGATGGCAGCGTCCTCCAGCCTTCCCGGCCGGACCAGCGGTCGCCAGCGCCAGCTTTAGCCTGTGGGCCTAGGCCCCGCCGAGGACTGACCCCCCCCGGAGCCGGGATCCACTGTGCAGCCAGCCGCCGGGCCGGGGCTGAGGGGTTGCTCCCCTCTCACGGCCCGTGGGGAGGACGCTGCCGTCCCAGGGACTGGGGGCCGGGGGGTGGGGGGGAGCCAGGGCGAGGAAGTCGGAACCTGTGTTGGGAAGAGAGAAGGGGACCGGGGGTCAGGAGTGCCCCCTTCCCCCGCCTCCCCCCTCCCCCCGGGGCTGGGGGGGCCGGAGCAGTGAGCGCCCAGCCCGGGAGGTGGATGAATGTGGGAGAAAATGGAGACCAAGACGATCGTGTACGACTTGGACACGTCGGGGGGGCTGATGGAGGTAAGAGTGGCCCTCACTCTCTTTCCCCCAGCGCCGGGAGGGAACCTCCGCCCCACAAAGCCTGCCCTAAGCTCGAAGCGCCAGAGGGCCGGGAAAGGGGAGGGGGGTGTTTCTTCTTCACCCAGTCTCTTCCCTCCCATCTTTGCAATTGGGGTGGGGGGGGGGAACTGAGCTCAGCTTCCGAGGACGTTTGCAGCAGTTTCACCTACCCGCCGCCCTCGATTCGCTCCTGAGGCTTCAGCCCACTCCATCTCATTGCACCGGCAGGCCTCCCCACCCCCTTCTTGTCGGTCCCTTTGTGCTTCCCCCTTGCACGTCCGGGTGCCAAGCTGAGGGCCTCTCCTGAGCCTGGCTTTGGAGTCCCCCACTGTCCATACAAGGAAGTGGCGAGAAGGGAACCGCGCACCCTCTCCCCATCCCCCCCCCCACCCTGATCCTCCCCATTTGGAAGGAGCTTTCCTGGTTGTGCTGCAGGAACGCAATTAGGGTGGGCTTCCCCCTGGTTCCGGGGACCGAGAGGTTTCTGGAAGCAGCCTGGATGGGAGGGAGAAGGACAAAAGGGGGTAGAGGGGTGGGTGACGGAGAAGCCGCGACGGGGGGACTACGGGCCGCCCAGGAGCTCCGAATGTGCACACACGCCGTTTGTATGTGTGTGCAGCAAATCCAAGCTCTGCTGGCTCCCCCAAAGACGGACGAGGCAGAAAAGCGGAGTCGGAAGCCAGAGAAGGAGTCCCGGAGAAGCGGCAGGGCCACCAACCACGACAGCTGCGATAGCTGCAAGGAAGGTGGGGATCTCTTGTGCTGCGATCACTGCCCTGCCGCCTTCCACCTCCAGTGCTGGTAAGGGCTGGGGACCCCCCCCCCCCGGAGCCCCTTTGGCAGACCCTACTCGGTACATTCCTTCACCAGGCCTGTAGAAATAACGGAAGCTTGCAGCCGCTAGCTGACTCGGCAGCCGCAGGGGCGAGCGCCTCTGCGCCCCCTGCGCCCCCCGGTATTTGCCGGGATCCGGCCGATTTTCGGGAAGGAGCAGCGGCGTGTCTGAACCCCGAGATAGGGGTTGGGAGGAGTGAGATGAGCCCCTTCTGAGATTGGAAGTAGGTAGGGAGCCGGGACTGAGCGGGCCAAGTGCAGCCGGTGGCGGGGGAGGAAGGGGAGGAGCTCCAGATCCAGTGCCGCTTGGCGGCCGCGCGCGCCCGCCGCCCTCTGGGCTCCTGCCTGGCTGGGCTCTCCTTGGGGTTGGTGCGCGAAGCCCTCGGCCGCCCAGTTCACCCTGGTCTCGACTCAAGACAAGCGGGTGCTTGCGACAGTGCTGGAAATCATGGAGGGTGTCTCAGTCCACTTCTCTGTCTCTGTGTTTACAATATGGCGACCTTCCTTTAAATTATATTTTTATTCTCAGCGCCATTTTGGCTGCATATATGATTTGCAAACGTCTCCGGGAGAACGGTGGGGGTGGCCCTTGATCCCTTTCTGCAACAGCTCCTTGAGGGCCGGGGCTGGGATCTCGCCGGCTTGATCTCTTTCTCTGCAGCTTGCCCCCTGTTGCCACTCCGGAGCTGCTGTCCTCCTCCCTCCTCACTCCTCCCTTCCCTGCTCTGCTGCCTCTTAGGAAATCGGGCCGGGTTAGACAATTAAAATTGCCCTTGGGCGCCGATTTCTCTTCTCTGCTCTGGATCAACGAGCCCTTCGCCTCAAAATTCTTTGCTGCTGGGGCAGGATTGTGTTTGGTGGCCCCGGAAAGGCAGTTTTAGGGAGCTGAGAGCTGGGGAACCTGTGTGCTCTCCCACCCCAGCTGAATGGGGTGGGGGAGGGGGGCTGGGTTGCCTGCCCGCTGTGCTGCTTGATCCTTCCAGAGCACTCCAGCAAAAAAAGAGTTTAAACTATCTTCTGCCTTGAGACCACCTTTCGGCTCTGAACAGAAATCTCTCATCTGCACTTGGAATCAGATAGCCTCATGTTCTGTTTAGCAACAGTTGACTGAGGCTAGTGCCTGGGAGAAGAGGGCTCCTGGGGGGTGGAGGTGGGGGGGGGGCTGTTCTGTTTGTTCCCACTTAGATTGAGAGGGAAGAGGTTGTTTGTTTCAAGCCCTCCTTTTTAGCCTCTGCTGCCTATTTTTAAAGTCCCTTGTTTAAAAAGAAAATGTTTAAGGCCTCTTTCCATAGTTCCATCCTCCTGTCTCTCGGATTGTGGAATAGTGGCTGCTGTATTTGTACTAATTGCAGGTTTTATTACACAGATGACTGATATTGGGCAAATTAAGACTGTGGTCAGGAGTTATGTGGGATAGTCCCATTACTAATTCCAAGGCACTTTTGCCTAGGAGAGCGCCCCATCTCAGCTTGTAATGTTCCAGGGACAAAAATTATTATCCTGGAGGAAGCTTTGCTACTGGCCTTTAAATTTTTATTATGAAATGAGTAATGCCTGCAGTGAGGTCCTGTGAGTTTTGTTTTTAGTCTTTACTTCCTCTGAAGTGCCGTAAACCTGGAGAAAATCCCTCTGGTCCATTTCTTTTGCTTTTTTTTTTTTTTTTTTTTTTTTTTAAATTTGGGCCATGGGAGGGTTAAGATGGCCTCACTCTGTAGCTCAGCTTGGCCTTGAGCTCACAGTCATCCTCCTGCCTCAGCCTCCAAAGTGTGTATCATCATGCCTGGCTCTCCCTTGCTGCCCTTGAGCATGGGACAGATTTGTATCTGAGTCTGTGTTGCTCACGTTTTGTTCTTATTATTGTTGTACTTACTTGATATATTACTAGGGCTGTTTTATTTCTTCTCTTTCTCTTTTTCTTCCTTTTTCTATAATGTTTGAGACAGTCTTGTGCTGTGTAGTCCTGTTTGGCTTGGCTTCATGCTTGTTAAATAGCCCGGGATGACTTCAGGCCATTGCCAACCATCCTGAGTCTCCTGCAAGCTGGGATTACAGATGCGCACCACCACGTCCAGCTGTGTTTTATTTTTATTTTTTTTAAAGTGTGAGTAATATCACCTCTAGGGTGAAGTGGTTATTAAATAAGATTGGTGACTCCTGTGGCGTGAACATCTGATAAACCGCATTATCTTTTTAAAAATCTCATCTAATAATGTTGAAACTGTTTTATTGACATCCGAAACATCTAAAGAGCATTTGCCGCACAATCATGAGGAACAGAGTTGAGATTCCAGCACCCACACAGCAACCTGGGGTGTCCTACATAGGCCATTAACTCCAGCTTGGGGGAAGGGAGGCAGGGCCAGCGGATTACTGGCACTTAAGTGGCTTCCAGCCTTGTTGGGATCAGGTCAGTCCAGGTCATAACTTGGCTGAGAAAGCACCCAGGTTTAGGAACCCAGCTCAAAGGAACAGGCAGAGAGCAATAGAGGAAGAGGCCGCGTCTTCCCAAGCTCAGGCGCATGAACTTGGACAAGCGTGTACCTTCATGTACACGCATACAGACACGCTTTATTTTTAGTTTTTTTTTTTTTAATTACATTTATTTATTTGTGGGGGGTGCCTGGAGCACAGGTGGAAGTCCAAACAAGAGTCAGTTTTCTCCACTATTGTGGTTTCTAGGGATCAGACTCAGGATGAGGGTGTCGTGTTTGGCCACAGGTACCTTTACCTCCTGAGCCATCTTACTGGCTCCTAAAATAAATAAATCTTTATATTTAAAAAAAGAAAATGTGGCATGGAGAAAGTATGCTTCCCCCCCCCCCCCCCTCCCCGAAGCCTAAACCCAGGATCTATTAGATAGATGCGTGTAGATCATGTCAAGTTTTAACTCTGGTTTTTGCTTTAGCTGCCAGGAGAAGGGGAGGGGCTTTATGTGGCAGGAGAAGGGGAGGAGCTTTAGCTGGCAAGAGAAAGGGAGGGGCTTTAGCTGCCAGGAGAAGGGGAGGGGCTTTATGTGGCAGGAGAAGGGGAGGAGCTTTAGCTGGCAAGAGAAAGGGAGGGGCTTTAGCTGGCAGGAGAAGGGGAGGGGTTTAGCGGCTGGGAGGGGCTTGTCCATGCCATGCATCTCATTGCCTCTTGCAGTAAGTGAGGTAGGCTTTG
The DNA here is from genome assembly GCF_903995435.1 of Acomys russatus. NCBI lineage: Eukaryota > Metazoa > Chordata > Mammalia > Rodentia > Muridae > Acomys > Acomys russatus. The sequence continues at coordinate 4,965,360 of NC_067152.1, forward strand.
CTTCACATCTTTGGTTCTCCCTTCGAAGGTGTCAGTACTGAGTGTACCATTGACTTACCTCAGTTACTCGCTGAGTCACAAAACATCCTGAGAATTAGTGAAAGGGCAGGGAGCCGTCTTGTAAGTGAGCATTACCTGGGTGCTTTCATTTTACAAGTGAGGGTTTTCCCCCCACTTTCTGCCTTTTAAGCCACGTTCTCTCCAGCAAAATTGAAACACTAATTCAGGCAGGCTTGTGTGGCCAAGCAGTTAATGCCTCAGAGGATTTGATTCCTGAGTGTGTTTTCGATGGTTTTCCTGTTGCCGCTTCCTTGTGTGGGGTGAGGTGTGTTTCCTCTGCTTCCCCCTAGAGCTGGACTTAGATAACCATAGTGTGACAGTGCCCCCTGTGCGCAGAGTGTGTGACTGCTGTAGGTCACAGTTTCAGCGCTGCTGCTTTCTTCATTGAAGGTTCTGTGAAGTGACCGGGTAAGGGTTTGCTTGCCAGCACTCTAAAGAGTGGAGCTAGAGCACTGAGAATTCCAAGCTTGCCTAGCTTATATAGAAAGACCTTATCTGGAAATAAATAAGTAAATAAATAAATAAGATGAAACAGAAAAGGCTCTGTGTGACGAGTCCTTTGTCTGGATTTTTGCCAGTCTGCTTTATAGTAATCAGCATATACTAAAATGTCCCAGAAGTGGTTCTTTTGGTGGTATGGTACTAGAAATTGACCCTAGCTAGAGCGTGTTTATCCTCCTGCCTCAGTTTCCCAAGTAGCCAAGATATAAACCTGAAATACCAAGCCTAGACAGAAGTGATTCCTAGGTAAACCGTATCTCTTGAGATTAAGACACAGTACTAAACTGTTTCCTTACTGTCTTGCTTTTGTCCTGCCTTTTTTCTCAGGGATCAGTACACTGTGGAAAGTCATTCCAGTTAGGTTCTCTCTGGGTTTTCTGTTAAGATTCTCTGGGTTAGGAAATGGAGCTGTCCTGGGCGTGGTATTATAACCTCGGTGACAATAGGAGTTTCTAAGCCTGCCCTGGAGAGCTGGAAGGCTTCCAAGTGTTCCCTGGTGATTCTGACTCTTACCTTGTCATCTTACTGAAAATCTGATCCACACAGACTGATCTCTGAAAATCTGTTAAAAAGTAGAATAACTGGGCTGGAGAGATGGCTCAGCAGATGTTAGTTGCGGTTGCTTTTCCTGAGGACTGGAGTTCCGAGTCCAGCACCCACAGGTTGGCTCACAACTGTGTGTAACTAGTTCTGATGAATCTGATGCCCTCTTCTGGCCTCTGTGGGCACCGGGCACATAAGTGGTGTGTGTTAGGTCAAACACCCATGCACATAAAATAATAATTATTATTACTATTATTTATTGTGGATTTTTTTTAAAGGATAGGGTTTCTCTGTGCAACCTTGGCTGTCCTGGAACTCACTCTGTAGACCAGGCTGGCCTCAAACTCACAGATCTGCCTGCCTCTGCCTCCCCAGTGCTGGGATTAAAGGTGTCTGCTACCACCATCTGGTTTTTTTTTTTTTTTTTTTTTTTTTAATGTAGGCTAACTGGTAGAGCATAGTTGTTGGTGATCCGTCTTTCTGAGTTGGGGAAGGATTGTTGTCAACTGATGAGTGACTGCCACAGAGCAGCGTGATGAGGTGACTGGAAAGCAGCTGCTTTCTTCTCAAAACTTTTCATGCAATTCTGCTCCAAACAGACAGGGACCGAAATGGTCCGCCTGAGAAGTGCATCCACTTCAGCAGACCTCAGCGTGGTCCCTTCCTGTCAGACAGATTTCTGTAGCATTTGCCTCCGCGCGTTATATTTGGAATTGTTGGCTGGCTTTCCTCTCTCTGGTGTTGGCAGCAAGATCCAAAACGAGGTTTTCGAAGAATAAGAGTGAAAAGGTCTCTGTGCACAGCGATGCTAAGCTCCGCGTGGAGTGTGGTTTCCAGTGAGTCCTGACAAAGGCTTCACACACAGTAGTAGCATTAGACGTTTCCTATCTTGAAAAAAAATCTTTCCCTCTAAACTTTTAAGAATTTTCTGCTTTTGTTGTGTTTGGCTCATTGGACTAATTGCCAGTCAGTGAATTAAAATAAGTGGGTTTGTTTTGCATTATTTCGTTTTTTTATCTCCTGAATTTGTTTTCGACATTGTAAGTCTTTAGAAACCTGATCCTGAGGAACTAACTGAAGGTGATGGTGCCCTGGATCCCTTTCCCTCACTCTCCCATGAACTAAGATCATCCCACAACAAACCTAAATTGCTTTTATGTTACTTTATTTACTGTGATGAATTGGGGTTAGTTGTGTTTACAGCAGTCCATTTAAAAATGGAGATTCCAACTTTAGCTCAGGTTCATAATCCGTGCTTCTGACTTACTGCGGGGCTTGGCTGTTAGGTCTTAGGAGATCAGTGGTTGGTACAAAGAAAGAATGCTCATTGTTTAAAAATGCTAGACTAGGGCATTGGGCAGGGAGCTGGCCTGACAGTGAAAACACTTGATGTGTTAGTATCTGACCCCCAAACACACACACATAGCAGGTAGGTGTGGAGGCCACCTGTAACTCCAGTCCAGAAAGGCTGGGCACAAGATTCCTGGAGCAAGCTGGCTTGCAAGACGAGTCATATTGGTGAGTTCTGAGTTTGATGGAGGACCTGCCTCAAAGAATTAAGGGGGAAGAGGGAGGAATCAAGGAAGATTTCAACATCAACCTCCAGTTTCCACAAGCACACTCGCCTGTACACACACAAACTTAGAATAAGGCAGGGACAGGAGACTCCTCACAAATTTCAGCAAGCCCAGTCTCACTCCTATAGTGAGTTCTTGGCCAGCTAGTGATACATAGTGAGGCCTGTGCCCTGCCCTTTTAGGAGGTAGGGTAAAGATTAAGAACGCCAGCAGTTTTTCAAAAGGACCTGGTGTGATTCCCAGCACCTGCATCAGTTCACAACAGTATGTTGCCAGGGGCAACAGCACCCTTTTCTGAACTTTGGCATCAGGCATTCACATGGTACCTAAGCACATGCTGACTAGCTGCCAAAATTACATATTTTTAATTCAAAACAACTATGGTGTAATTTAAAAAAAATAATGATTTGGTATATTTGTGGCCCAAATGGTTTGAGTTTAAAAGGAAATAACAGATCCATAAAAAGTAGGGAAGGCTGTGCTTGGTGGCGCACGCCTTTAATCCCAGCACTCGGGAGGCAGAGGCAGGTGGATCGCTGTGAGTTCGAGGCCAGCCTGGTCTACAAAGCGAGTCCAGGACAGCGAAGGCTACACAGAGACACCCTGTCTCGAAAAACCAAATAAATAAGTAAATGTAGGAAACGAAGTACATTTTGGTGCTGGGATCAGTACTAGGGCCTTTCAAGTGCTAGTCAAGCATTTTTCACCTAACTCTACCCCAGCCCAAGTGCTTGGCTTTGTTTTTGAGACTAGGCCATGCTATACCACCAATGCTGCCCAAGAATTCAGGATTGCCCTGCCCTAGTACGGGGATGCCATTAGATTATGGACACAGGAAACCAGTCCTAGCTAGATGGCCGTTTTTGTACAAATTGAGGCTTTACTTACTTAGTGGCACTCTTGTAGTTTTTGGGGTTTTGTGGTTTTGTTTAATTGAGGACCTTTCTAAATTATACTTAATTAAAGGTAGACTGCAATTATGGCATCATCAGTCCCTGCTGTTCCTCAAGGGTCTCTCAGTGCATTACAGACATGCTCCACCAACACTTAGGATGACTTCTGACTTTGTAAATGATTGTGTTTTGTTTTCAGGCATAAGTACGCAAAGGATGTTTAGATCTCTTTTGATTTAAATCTGGAAATAAGATTCATATTGCCTGGTTTGCCTCCAGGAGTGTTGGGATTTTTGTTTTGTTTTCTTAGGTTTTTCGAGACAGGGTTTCTCTGTGTAACCTTGGCTGTCCAGTCCTAGACTTGCTTTGTAGACCAGGCTGGCCTTGAACTCACAGCGATCTGCTTGCCTCTGCCTCCTGAGTGCTGGGATTAAAGGTGTGTGCCACCACCACCTGGCTCACTTTGTCTATTTTTAATTGAATTTTTTCCCTCCAAAAGTTTTTGGCATTACTGGGCCTGGAATCCCAGACGATATGCTCTACTACTGAGCTAAGTCCCAGCTGTTGTTATTGCTGCTGCTGCTGCTGCTGCTGCTGTTGTTGTTGTTGTTGTTGTTGTTGTTATTATTATTATTATTATTATTATTATTATTATTATTATTATTATTATTTTAATTGGATCCTAAGAGATACAAGTCCCTTGTCAGATGTATGATTTGCAGGTTATCTCATTCTGTTGGGTGCCTTTTCACTTCCCTTATCTCTTTTTTGGTGTATGTGTGTGTGTCCAGGTGCCCAAGGGAGTCAGAAGAGGGTGTTGGGTTCTCTGGAACTGGAGTCAGCATGTAGATACATACATAGATAGATAGATAGATAGATAGATAGATAGATAGATAGATAGATAGAGTTAGTTAGGGAGGCACTTGGCTTAATAAGGGGGGGCTCTACATAGAGCTGAACAAGGAAGCAGGTCCAGTTCACCTCAGTGGGCAGCCTTCAGGCTGTAAACATCTTGGGTGGGGACAGAAAGCTACAGTGGACATTTTCTGCATACACTGTCAACATTTGCACTTGGAACAAAGGAAAGTTTGCCGTCCCTCCAAGCCTTGCTTGGGAAGACTTTTGTTACTCCCTGGCCGAGGCACTGGGTCCTTGGCATGGCTGTGCTCATGCCAACAGCACACGCTCACTCAGCTTCACTCACTGCCTACACTTGAACTCTGTTCCTGCAGCCCATAGGTGAGAGGAGAGAACCAATTTTTCCCCCTCCCTTCCTTCCACAGACAGGGTTTCTCCATGTAGCTCTGGCTGTTCTGGAACTCTCTGTAGGCCACGCTGTCCTCAGACTCACAGAGGTCCACCTGCCTCTGCCTCCCAAGTGCTGGGATTAAAGATGCGTGCCACCACCATGCAGCTTGGAGAACGGCTTCTTGCTGGTGTCTTCTGACCTCCGTGCACGCGCACCCATATATACACACAGTAAATAAGTGTGTGCATGTGTTTGTTTTGTTTTGTGTGTTTTTTAAGTAATACACCTCAGTGAAGAGAACCTCACTGTGTGTTTTGGGTTTTTTTGTTGTTATTTTTTTGTTTTGTTTTTGTTTTTTCGAGACAGGGTTTCTCTGTGTAGCCTTGGCCCATCCTGGACTCACTTTGTAGACCAGGCTGGCCTCGAACTCACAGTGATCCGCCTGCCTCTGCCTCCCGAGTGCTGGGGTTAAAGGCGTGCACCACCACGCCCGGCTTTCACTGTGTGTTTTGATTTAATACTGTTTCAGCATTTCTGGGTGACTCTGCAAAAAAGTCTAAGGTTAGGAGTTATACTAGAGCGGATTCTTGGTAAACTGGTTGCCTGGCTAGCATCCATAAAGCCATGGGGTCGGTCCCCAGAACTACATAAATCAGGCCTGGTGTACACACCTGTGATCCTGGGGCTCAGGCAGCAAGTCAGGGATAAGGCCCCCTCGGCCACATGCCTAATGACATGAGTTTGAGTCCCAGAGCTACTTAGTGAGAGAACCAACTCCTGCAAGCTGTGCTTTGACAGCCACATCCAGGAAGTGGCGTGCATTTGTCATCTGTCTCCCATAAATAACAAAATAAGTTAAAAAAAAATTTTTTTTTAAAGAAAAACAACAAAAACCCATTATCTGTTTTAGGCAGGACATTTGAGTACTTTTATTAGAGTTTAGGTTTAAAAAGGAATGTTTTCTTGTTTTTGTGTATGGGTGCTTTGCTTCCTTGTTTTTGTGTACGGGTGTTTTGCCCACATACATGTCTGTAACGTGTGTACAGTACCCATAGAGTAGAAGAAGGCATCAGATCCCATAGAACTGTTAGCTACAGCTCATGAGTCACATGAGCCAATGTGACTGCTGGAAATTGAACCCAGGTCTTCTTTAAGATTTATTATTTTATGTAATAATATCAATGCTATATAATAATTACAGTAATATAATATATATACCTTAAATAATAATATACATAGTATATAATTCATGTATATCTGCGTGTGTGTGCGCGCGCGCGCGCGCATGCACGCGCACACGTGCGCTGCGTATGGGTGCCCATGGAGGCCAAAAAAAAGCATCACATCTTCTAGATCTGGAGTTATAGGTGGCTGTGAGCCACCTGATACGGATGCTGGGAACCAAACTAATATTCTGGAAGAGCAGTAGATAGGCTTAACCAGAGTCATCTCTCCCAATTCCCAAAAAGGAAGGATTTTTGTGGTTTTTACATTTATTTATTTTGAGGCTGTAGAGATAGCTCAGAGGTTAGGAGCACTGTCACTTCTTCCAAAGGTCCTGAATTCAATTCCTAGCAACAACATGGTGGCCCACAACCGTCTATAGAGATCTGGTGCCCTCTTCTGGTGTACAGGCACGCATGCAGGCAGAATACTATACAAATAATAAATAAATAATTCTTTTTTTTTTTTTTTTAAGAAATACTTACTTGCCCAGCACTCAGGAAGCAGAGGCAGGCAGATCCCTGTGAGTTCGAGGCCAGCCTGTCTACAAAGTGAGTCCAGGACAGCCAAGGCTACACAGAGAAGCCTGTCTCGAAGAAGCCAAAAACAAACAAACAAAAAACTCTACTTTTATGTATGCATAGCTGTTTTGCCTGCATATGTACTGTGTACCATACAGAGATCAGAAGAGGCCAGCCAGTGTCCCAGTCCTGGAGTTAGAGAGAGCAGTAAGATACCATGTGGGTAATGGGATTGGACTCTGGTCTTTTGGAAGAACAGTCAGTGTTCTTAGCGACCGAGCCATCTCTCCACCCCCAAGAAGGAAGGTTTTGGGGGGACGGTGTTTGAGACAGAGTTTCTCTATGTAGCCTTGGCTGTCCTGGACTTGCTTTGTAGACCAGGCTGGCCTCGAACTCACAGAAATCCACCTGCCTCTGCCTCCCGAGTGCTGGGATTAAAGGTGTGCGCCACCTCACCCGGCTAAGAAAGAAGGCTTTAATTGCCTTAGTTTGACTGGTAAAAGTTTGAGGTGGAAATAGCTCCATGTTGATTAATGTTCTGCTTTTTGAACTGGTTAACAAGTTCATTGTACATTGCAGCACACCCTTGTTTTTATATCTTTATGAAAACTTAGGTAGTGATAAATATGGCCAGGTGTGATAGTAATTCCTGTAATCTCAGCACTTGGGAAGCAGAGGCAGGAGGGGCTGTGTGAGACCTTGGCCTAAAAAAAGGAAGACAGACCGAAGGCAGTAAATAAGGAATCAGAGGCAGAGAATATTTGCCCACATTTTTGCTTCTGTGACATGCAGGTATCCTTTAATGGAAAATGAGTTGCGTCTTTCTCTGTTACAAGTGAAAAAATAATAGGAAACAGATGGCACTAAATGTATGCTTTTGACTACAAGTGAGTGTTAAAATCCATCTCTGAACTCAGCCGGGTCTCCAGCGCATGCACACTTCCTTGGGTGTGTGGTTAAATGGGCCACTCAGTAGGAGAGCCTCCTTCTGCTTCTGATGGCTCTGACAGTAATTAGTACACTCTTCTTAAGACCAGTATTGGGGTTTTGTTTTGTTTCACTTAGTTAAGGGTGGGGACATTCGCCCCCTTGTGTGGAAGTCGGGCAATTCTCCTTGTCCACATAGAGGTCCTAAGGATTGGACTGAGGTCATCAGGCTTGATGGGCAGAGCCTTTTGCCTGCTGAGCCGCCTCCCCAGCCCAGTGTTCTTGCTTTAAGGTGCCAGAATTCCAAATCAACAGAATGGAAAACAAAGTCTTCCTCAGCCATGCACACACGCGTCACCCGAGCACAGCACGGCCAGCTCTTTGCTCTGTTTTTTGTGGTTACTTAATCCTTCCTCTGGGGTCCTCTTGGTTTCTCCTCATGTAGCCATTCTTTACCTGCTAATAAAAGGACCTGGCTAATTCTGTCATACCAGACATCTTGGCTGCCTGTGCTTTGTTGGTGTTGAAGTAAGCTAGATGTTAGGAAAGTGTGTACGGCTTAAGGTGAATAGCTTGTATGCTTGCTGCAGGACTTACATTTGTGTGTGCACAGATAGCCCAAAAGTGGGCCAGAGGGGAAGCCGTGGCTCTCTGTCTCTGAGAAGTGTGTTCAACGTGTAATTAGGTCACTGCAGGTAGAAGTGGAAGGGTTTGAAGGCCCAAGTCAGCACTTAGCCGTGGCCTAAGACCTGGACAGTATGGCCTGACAGCATGCCAGGAGATCAATTCAGTCCTAAAGGATGGGGGCGGGGGAAGGGAGGGAAGAGGAGAAGCCTGAGGAAGTAAGGCCTACGTAGTAGTCTTCTCCTCTGCCAGAGGATGGGAAACGAAGCAAAAGTTTCCTTAGGATTAAGTAGGAACTTACTGCCTAAAATTGAGTTAGTTATTTAAAAGAAAGAAAGAAAAAAGACATTGTTCGTATTTTTAGTTTTCTAGGTCTTTATAGAATTTTATGTGCAGTATTAATGCCTGGCCCAGATTTCAGAGTTGTCTCTGTGATAAGAGTAAGGCCCACTATCGCCTTTTCCTTGCTAGTCCTCTAAAATTTGGTGACAGAAGCTGGGTGTGAAGGCTCACACAACTGAAATCCAGTACGCAAGAGGCTGAAGCCAGAGGATCACCAGAAGTTCAAGGCCAACCTGGGCCACAGTGAGATTGTCTCAAACAAAATAAAACACAAAGTTTGACATTAGAACAGTACTTGGGTGTGGTGGCGCACACCTTTAGTCTCAGCAGAGGTAAGCTGATCTTTCTAAGTTCAAGGCCAGCCTGGTCTACAAAGCAAGTCCAGGACAGCCAGGGCTACACAGAGAAATCCTGTCTTGAAAAAAGAACAGTACTTGGTTTTAGTTTTCCATACCTCTAAGACTCTTTTTTTAAAAAAAAAGATTTATTTATTATTTATACAGTATTCTTTCCACATATACACCTGCCCACCACAAGAGGGCACCAGATCTCATCATAGATGGTTGTGAGCCTCCATGTGGTTGCTGGGAATTGTACTCCGGACCTTTGGAAGGGCAGATGCTCTTAACCTCTGAGCCATCCCTCCAGCCCCTACCTCTAAGACTCTTATTGTTGCCCAGGAGTATTAAAGAATTACTGTTGAAGCTGGGCAGCGTGGTGCATGCCTTTAACCCCAGCACTTGGGAGGCAGAGGCCAGCCTAGTTAGTGTACAGAGCAAGTTCCAGAACAGCCAGAACAATACAGAGAAACCCTGTCTCAAAAAGACAGAAAAAAATTACTGTTGAGGCCAGAACATTGACCCTTTGCCAAAGTTGGGTAGGCTGCAGTATCTCCCAGGAGGTGAGGGAGGAAAGCGCCCTTTACCAGTGCTGCTGCCAACCCATCTTTTACAAAGAATTAAAAATGGCAAGAACATAAGCTAGGCGGTAGTGGTGCACGCCTTTAATCCCAGCACACAGGAGGCAGAGGCAGGTGGATCGCTGTGAGTTCGAGGCCAGCCTGGTCTACAGAGTGAGTCCAGGTCAGCCAAGGCTACACAGAGAAACCCTTTCTTGGAAAACCAAAAAAGAAAAAAGAAAAAGAAGAATTGTAATTGTAAGGTCAGGCCACGTCTTGTTGCAAGGGGAGCAGAGGCAAAACTCTTCCTCCCCCTGCTTCCTCCCTCCAGAACTGTAGTAGTGCTCCTCCCCCTGCCTCCTCCCTCCGGAACTGTAGTAGTGCTCCTCTCCAGGTGCCCTCTGCTAGGAAATGCCACAAGCCAACTCTGCATAGAAGGCAATAGAACTTGGGGTATAGTCAGCTAGTTGAAAGGATTGTGTGCCGTAGAAGTGACACAAGTAGCTATGGTTCTCAACGGGGCATTTGTAGTTGCCTGGCACTTCATTAGTTTCCTTGTTAGCATTGTCACTGAGGCATTGAATGAAAAACTCACTCCTATGTGCTTTGTAGCATTACCTGTATTTGAGTGAGTGGTTAGGCTAAAGTAAAGAATCATTATTTAGGCACCCCATGACACTTTTCTCTCAGTGTCCTTCTGTATAGCTATTTTCTTTGCCTTTGATGGGGTAGGCCATGTTCGAAGCTAAAAGCCATTGCCCACACAGATGTCCAGAAGAAGCTTGCTGGTTTGCTGACTCTTAAGTCTCATTAAATTTTGTTCTCTTAAAGTATACAATGTTACATTTGGATATGCTGATATAAATTAATTTTCAAAAAAAATTTTTTTTAATGGGCAATGGTGACTCACACCTTTAATCCCAGCACTCAAGAGGCAGAGACAGGTGGATCTCTCAGAGTTTAAGGCTAGCCTGGTCTACAGAGTGAGTTCCAGAAGACACAGACACACACACACACACACACACACACACACACACACACTCGGCTTTATATATGTTTATTTTAATGTGTGTAAATACGTTTATATACTTTTCCTTAGTTAGCACACTCCTGAAGAGGGAATATGAGGTCTAGAACAGCCTCGAGGCTGAACACACAGCTCAGCAGTGGAGCACCTACTTGGCATTCTCAGGGACACTAGTTTCTGTCCCCAGGATCACTCAGAACGCTGCAGGAGGGTGAAAGTGAGAATGACCAGCCCTGGGACCATTCCTTAAAAGAATTTCCTTTTTTTCTTACGTAAGACAGGGTCTCATGTAAGCCAGCAGGGCCTAAAACTCATTATACAGCCAAGAGTGGCTCTGAAATCCTCATTTTCCTGCCTCTGCCTCCCAAGTTCCAGGATAACAGGCATGCATCACCGTGCCAGATTTATGGAATGCTAGTAATTGAACTCACAGTTTTGTGCCTGAGCTTTATCGCTAGGCTGATGAATTTTTTTAATTTTCAAAAAATTTTTAGCTGGCTGAGAAGGCAAAGGCGTGAAGCTCTCTTGAGTTCAAAGCCAGCCTGGACTACACAGAGAAACTGACAAAAAAACAAAGTTATCTGGGCACCATGGCACATACCTTTAATCCCAGCACTCAGGATAGAATTGGAGGCTAGCCAAAATTACATAATAAGACCCTGTCGAAAGAAAGGAAGGATATTTGTGTGTGGCATGTATGAGCACATGCCTTGTCACACACATGGAAAATAGAGGAAAACTTTGAAGAACTGGTCTCTGCCCTTCCATCTCGAGTCTGAGGGTGGAACTCAGGTTGTCAGTGTCGTGTTTCAGGAGCTCAGGTTGTCAGTGTCGTATTTCAGGAGCTCACTTACTCCGTGAGCCATCTCGCCGGCTCAGAGAGGGAAAGAGATTTAAAAATATATATATATATTTATTTATTATGTATGCAATGTTGTGTCTGCATGTTCAACTGCACACCAGAAGAGGGCATTTTAAAAAAAATTATTTATTTATTTATTATGTATGCAATGTTGTGTCTGCATGTTCAACTGCACACCAGAAGAGGGCACTAGCCCTCATTCTAGATGGTTGTGAGCCAGCACGTGGTTGCTCCGAATTGAACTTAGGACCTCTGGAATAGCAGCCAGTACTCTTAACCTCTGAGCCATCTCTCCAGCCTGAGAGAGAGATATTTAATTAAACTTCCCAAACATTCCTGGTTTAAGTTTAAATAAAGGCATATTTTCTCTCCCTTTTTTCTTTTAAGATTAAAAAATAATTTAAATTTATTTCTATTTTATGCATATAAGTGTTTTGCCTGTGTGTATGTGTGTATACCACATCTGTGTTTGGTCCTTTGGAAACTGGAAGGTATCAGGTCCCCTGGTGCTGGAGTCATAGCTGTAAGCCACCATGTAGATGTTGGGAACCAGACCTGGGTCCTCTGCTGGGGCAGTTAGTACTCCTAACCTCCGAGCCGTCGCCTCAGGTTGAAAAGGCTTATATCAGGATGACTGCTGTGAGGGTGAAACAGAACTGGTCCTGTCAGCCACCGTCTTTCCCGTTTTCGCTGGTACCAACTTTTGAGCTAGCCTGGGGCAGCAGTGTCAATCTGAGAGAGTCAACGTGTTGCAAGTGTGCCTTGTCTTTTCTCTCAGTCTTCATGATGCTGCTAAGTGTCTGTGGGGGCTTTTGATCTAGTAGTAGGTGAGTGAGGTTCATGAACTGTGACATTCAAAATCAGAACTGCTTGGTGCTGTGATCGGCTTGGTGAATACCGTGTCTCACACCGGAACAGGGCGGGGAGTGCGCTGCACCGGGGCAAGCCAGCAAGCCTTTCTCTGGGTCCGCTACTTCATTTTAACTGAAACTGCTATAAATGCCTTAGAGAGCTTAACCCTTGGAGACTGATAGTTTGTGACAGAAGGGGCCCTACCAGCTCATGTGACTGACCTCTTAACAAGCTCAGGAGAGAGAGGTTCTTGGTCTGCTGTATACAGATAGGGTTTGTACAGTGTCTCTGTTGTATACCTGTATTACAGGGAGTATTTTATCAACCCACAGAGAAAATGGGATGTTTTTCTTGAATGTTTTTTCCTTTTGTTCTATGAGACATACCAACTCCTTTGGTTAAGTGAGATTTTTCATTCTTTTTCAGGCTGCCATTGACTCCAGTTTTATGTCACTGTTGCTTAGGTGGATGGACAGTTGCAAGCCACACATCGGTCATCTCACTTTTCTTCCTTTCCTTTTTTTTTTAAACCTGCTCGTTGTGACACAAAGGAAGGGTTTGAAGTAGACGGCGTTCTTTCTGCTTCGCTGTCTCCCTCTCTCTGGCCTCTCTTTGTTCTCCTGTTCCCCTCCCCCTCTCCCTTCCAGTTCCGTAGTGAAAAACTGCTTGTGCTGGATGGATAATTAGTGCAGTGCTGTGGAGCAACAGGTCCCATTGGTGGTGACTATGTTAATGTTGTGCAGGTTCGTGTGTGTTAATAGGCCAGGGAGATGCATGCAGTTGGACTCAGATCAATGACGCTGGCATAGGACTTGACATAGGCGCTCTCAATTAGGGCGCCAAGAATCATGACAGTACTGACACCTTCCCTTTGTGGTGGTGCGCTGCAGCCTCGTCAGAGAAGGAAAGACATCTAAATTAAAACCGGTCTCCAGTCTTTGGCTGGAGGTTGGAATCATCTGGCGATGGACTTGATTCTTAGACAGAGAAGTCTGTCAGTGCGGGCATCTCAGTGACCCAGCCAGCAAGAGGTGGCTATAGTTTTCTCTGTTTGACTCCGGATTTTGACCAATCTAGACATTCCTCAGTGATAGAGACGGGCCATTTGAATTTGTTTGTGGGAGTTTAGCTGTGTTGGAGTCAGGCAGCAGAGGTTGGCTTTAAGAAGTATTGGTTTTGGGCAGGTGTTAGGGCACATGCTTTTAATCATAGCACCTGGCAGGTCGAGGCCGGTAAGCTCAAGGCCAGCCTGATCTATGCAGTGAGGTTCCAGGTGAGCCAGGGCTGTACAGTGAGACCCTGTCTCCAAAAACTGTTTTGTCTTGAAAAAGGTAATATCAAGCCAGGCCGTGGTGGCACAGGCCTTTAATCCCAGCACTCAGGAGGCAGAGTCAGATGGATCAATGTGAGTTCAAGGCCAGCCTGGTCTACAAAGTGAGTCCAGGATAGGCAAAGCTGCACACAGAGAAGCCCTGGGAGGGGGCAGGGCGGTGGGGTTGGGTTCTCTGGCCTAACAGAAAAGCTGTGCCAAAATCAAAAGGCCTTTCTTTTAGTTGCCTGTGCAATCTATGAATACTCAGAGTTTAAATATATGTACACACTTGTGGATGTCAAGGTCAACCTCTGGTTGTTATTCCTGAGGATCCATCCATCTTGGTGTTTGAAACAGGGCGTTGCTCATCGGCCTAAGGCTTATCTATTAGACTAACCTGGCTGACAGGTAAGTCCCCAGGGACTCCACTTGTCCCTGCTTTCCCAGCTCTGAGATGACATGTGTGCACATCATACCCAGGTTGGTTTTTACATGGGTGCTGCACTGAACGCAGGTCCTCATGATTGTGTGGGAAGTGCTTTACCAACTGATCATCTCCCAAACTCCAGGTACTATATCAAAGCCAGAGAATTAAGTCGAGGCTCTTGCTCTGTTGGCTAAAGAGTTAGCAGTTTTGCAAGATACGCCAGCGCAGGTGCCGAAGACACTGTTAGGACAGAGTCATCCTAGGACATGGGCGCTTCACCGGTGAAGATGCTGCAGTGCTCTTATGTACTTAAGCACCCATCTAGGAAAGTTGTCCCTACTCCCAGAGCCTTTGTCAGATCATTGTTTCCAAACGCAGAAATAAATGCTTCTTCAATTTTGGCTTCCTCTAGAATCCATGTGTTCGCGGACTGCCTGTCTTTAAAGTGTCACTGGCTGAAAAGCCATGAGTGATAGAGTGCCGTCCACCACAATACCAACTGATGGTGTGAGTCTGTCTGGAAGCGCTGACTTGTAGTTGAGTAAATGCGCTGTTGATACTAGGTACTTTTTTTCCTCTGCCTGTGATTTCTGGAAAAAGCTGCTGTCTAAAATCCCAACACTTAGCACATTGCCTGGCATAAGTGTCCAGTAAATGTTTGAGTGGACAAATAAATTATTCTGATCCTCTTCCTGGATCTCTGTTTTTGATGGGGTAGATGATCAGCTGTGTGGTGCCCACTGTGCTAACTGACTGGCAAAGGGGAACGCTCATGTTGGAGGTTAAGGTCCTCTGCTAGGCATCCCACTGTGTCTCCAAATAGCTGGAGTAGTACTAACAGTTCTTTAAAACAGCTTGGTCCTTCCGGTCCCAGGAGATTCTTTTGGGTACTCAGGTTACTCTACAGACATGACCACGTCCAAGAATCACACCACACACAACCAGTCCCAAAACAGGCACAGAAATGGAATCCAGAACCTCCGATAACAAAGCTATGATAGAGTGATCGGCCCATGTTTCTAAGGAACATCTTACCAAGTAGTAACAAGAGAGCCTGAAGGAGCTGCAGTCAGACCATGCAGAGGCAGTAAGTGCACATGCCAAGACCAACAAGACCCTTTGTAAGCCTGAGAGGGTTACACCCAGGATGCCAAAGGACCCCAACCACAAACTTACCTCAAGCTTAGAACAAGGATTTGTGGCTCCCAGGCCAAGGGCCACAGGCTCTGCCAGCCAAAGGCTACAGCACAAACCAAGGCCAAAAGTGTAGCTAGCTCCAGTTCAGGCCCCTATGAATGGGTCTGTCAGTGTGACGACAAATGGGCAAGTATGACCTTCTACACTGTAGATGGCTGGTTTCTTTTATGAATAAACTTGAAGTAGCTCTGTTTAAAAACAACAAAAATACTTGCTTGGTAAGCCAAGCATTTGCTCCTGTAGTCTTAGCTCTTGGAAGGTGAAGATGAGCGATTCAGAAATTTAGTCACCTTCACCTACATGGAGAACAAAGGCAGCCCGAAGTCACGAGTCTGTGTCTTAAAGAAGAAAATAGCTTAATTTCAAGATTTGAGAGCCAAGAGCCTGATTGAGGTTCTAAGTTTGCTAAAAAAACAAAACAAAACTGGTTCCGTGGTTTTAGATATATTAGTTCCTCATCTGTATATTGAGAATAAAAATTATTCCAGTGTGGTAATAAAGAGCAAGTAAGAGCATCCGAAGCTAAGAAGTGTGGCAGCTCACACATTTAGCCCAGGCAGTTCAAACTCAGGGCATCCCTTTGGTCTGTTTTACTAAGATGTTAGGGGGTGGGGGACAATGTTTTGAGACAGCCTCACTGTGTAGTCCAGGCTGATCTCAAACTCAAATGATGCTCCTGCCCCAAGCATCCTAAATGGTAAGGTTACAGATGTGATCCCCCATGCCTGGCTTTGAAGGCCTTTTTAATCAGAAGAGCGATAGGACGAGACTGGAAGAGGGGCCTTTTTGAAACAGGATCTTGCTTTGTAGCCTAGACTCTCGTCAAACCTGCTATTTTGCCTCCATTTGGTGAGTTTTGGTATTATAGGCATATGCCAGTACATGCCCTGCTCCGGAATTCCTCCAGATCATTGTGCTAGCAACGTTGAGAATCAAGTGAATCCTAAGAGGACGCCGACACATCATTGACAGCTTGGCAAAAAAAAAAAAAATCTAAGCCCATACCACCTTGCCTTGTCCTTCTTTGTGTTCCGTGTTTGACACAGGGTGTCTCAGTACCGTGCCAGCAGACAGATGAAAAGGACGATGAAAACCGACTTAGATTTTACTATGACAGCTGTTGTAGGCCTTCACAAAGGGCACGTTTATCTCATTACTTTAGACATGGTCTGTTTAGAAGGAGAGAGAAGTAGGGAAGATCTTACCAGTGATGTTTACTTGTGATCCAATAGGGCTGGGAGACCTGTCCCAGCAGGCCACTCTGTCACTAGTTTCTGCTTGACAGAACTCCAGAGGTTGTACTAAGAAAACAGGAAGGATGGAGGCAGTGAGCTTTGGAGGAATGGTGAGCGGCTGACATGTATATCCTGGAGGGAAGTGGCAAAGCTGGAGTGAGTGCCCGGAGGCTAAGGCCAGTCCCCATAAATGTGGGAATGTTCTTTTTTTTTTGTCCCCATCTCTTTCCATATTTCTCTTATTTTCTTAGCATTCCATATAAGTGTCTCCTAAGAACCAAAGGCAGGAATTTCTTAAGTGTAAATATGGATGGAGCCGTGTTCTGTTCAGCTTTGTTTTCTCTTTGGTTTTTCCCGAGACAGGGTTTCTCTGTGTAGCCCTGGCTTCCTGGACTCGCTTTGTAGACCAGGCTGGCCTCTGACTCCCTGAGCGTTGGGGTTAAAGGCGTGCGCCACCACACCTGGCTGCTGGGGTGCTTGTTTGTTTTTTGTTTGTTTGTTTTCAAACTTTGGTGTTCAGCAAGCAGAATCACCTTAAGAGCATGCCTGTGACGCAAGTTACTAACTCCTAGAGTTTGCATTTCTGCATTTCTTTTTCTTTCTGGAAAGAAAATTAAAACACCGCCAGGGTTGAGCTTGCCGTATAGCCAAGGATGACCTTTGAAACTTGCTCCTCCTGCTTGCACCTCGGGAGTCCATACCTGAGGTGTGCCCACTAGACAAGTGTCTGCCAACTGATATTCCCGGTCCAAAAGTTACACTTCTTATGTGTTTCCAGGTGTTGAGCTTTTAAAACAAGATATCAGTTATATGAGCAATATAAATGCGACTCTTCTGGAAATTGATAAAATTGTAACGTAACTTCAATGGGAATGAATGGCCCGAAGGATCTGTAAGGTCAATGCTGCACGGCTTGGGTGTTGTTTGTTGTTTGTCTGGTCTGGGTTTCTCTTTGATTTGAAGCAGAATTTCAAGCAGTCTAAGCTAGCCTGTAACTTACTATGTAGCCCCCGATGGCATCAAAATCAAGATCTCGCCTTAGCCTTCCAAATTCTGGAGTTTAGGAGTGTGCTGTCATGCTTGATCTAGCTCTGTTTCTGTTTGTTTGTTTGTTTGTTTTCCATTTTTGGCTTTTTGAGACAGGGTTTCTCTGTGTAGCCCTGGCTGTCCTGGAACTAGCTCTGTAGACCAGGCTGGCCTCAAACTCACATAGATCCGCCTGCTTCTGCCTCCCAAGTGCTGGAATTAAAGGCGTGCACCACCATCACCTGCCTAGCTCTGGTTTTTAATTCAGTCTTTGTTTTATTAAAAATGTACAGACAAAAAAAAAAAAATGTACAGACACAGGCTAGAAAAGATTACTTCCGGGCTGGAGAGATGGCTCAGAGGTTAAGAGCACTGACTGCTCCTCCAGAGGTCCTGAATTCAATTCCCAGCAACCACATGGTGGCTCACAACCATCTATAATATGATCTGATGCCCTCTTCTGGCCTGCAGGTGTACATGCAGCCAGAGCACTGTATACATAATAAATAAATAAATCTTTTGAAAAGAAAAGATTACTTCCAAGTTAAGGGCGCATGCTGTCCTTTCAGAGGACCTGCGTTTGGTTTCCAGAATTTACATTGGGTGGCTCACAGCTGCCTGTAACTCCAGCTCCAGGAGATCAGCGCCCTCTACTGGAGTCTGAAGGTACTTGCACTCCATGCACACACCCACACACAGAGAACAAAGGAACTCCACCTCTCAGGAAGCGTGAGATTTATGAGTAATCTAGAAAGAACTGATGGACAAGCCATATTTTGTAATCTATTAATGTATGACAGACTACCGAAACTCAGTGGCTCAAAACAGAAACTAATTTTCTCAAAATTTTGAGGCTGGAGCTGGGCTCAGTTGGGTGTTTTCTGTTGCACATGTAGTTGGCCAGACCACAATTATTTGGAGTCTCATCCGATCTGCTGTGTCTAAGGTGACTCATAGCAGTAGTTGGTACGACCTGTTGGAATTCAGCTGAAGCCATTGGTTGGAGCGCTCAGACCTCTTCCCTGTGACTCTTGGCATGACAGCAGAGCCCTGAGACCCAACATTCCAAACATTTAAGATTGGAGTTTACAGATTGCTTAAGACTCAGGCTTGGAAGTTACACCGCATCGCGTCTGTTGCATTCTGTTTGACAAAGCAAGTCACAAGACAAACCTAATTCAAGAGGAGAGCAAAGGACTACTTGTGGGTGGAAGACAAACCAAAACCGGGGAGCCCCACCATGGGCTGAGCAGAGCAAGTTTTAAGAACGGATAGTTTCAGGGTGTACAGCTTTCCTACCGGAAGGGTATGGAAAAAAAAAGAAAAAAGAAATGGCAAATGATCAATTTAACTAGAGGGTCTGGGTACCTGAGGAGGCCTACCAGGTTAGAATGGACTATGTGACAAAGTTCTGAGCCATAGAGAAAAGAAGAGTTGGGTTTGGACTTTGAAAACAGTGTGGAAGACCTGTTGGTGAGGCCTAGTTTGGAATTTGGGAATGGCTCCTCCAGCTGTCAACTAGTACTGACTCCTTTTCCTGTAAGCGCAGGGTCAGTAGCTGTGCATCTGGCTTCTCTTTCTCAGATGAGGTGGTTACAAAGGTTGTTGCACAGGCATCTTGAAGGACGTGAGCGCTCTAGTGGTGCTCCAGAACTGGCCACAGCAGTAGCTTAGGGTGTGCAGCATGGGCCAGATCTATTTTAAGCTGCCTGCAAGGGTTAGTTACTTAGTCTTGCCCTTGTCTTTTCCCCACAGTAACCCTCCACTGAGTGAAGAGATGTTGCCTCCTGGGGAGTGGATGTGTCACCGGTGCACTGTTCGCCGAAAGGTAATGCTGCTACCTTCTGAAGGCTTTCCTCAGGGTGCTAGATCTAGGCCAGGGCGCCGATGCTTCAGAGTTAAGGTGGCTTGGTCCTCAGGGCATTTTCGTCCTTTCTTGTCTCTGCCGACTCTGGACTTGTCATAACTCTCTATGTTTGCTCTAAGGCCTGAAACTCTAGCCGTGGGATATGAAAGAGGGCCGAAGAGTATGTTAATTCATTTAGTCATGGTTAGTCACTAGTGACAGGCAGTCTGGTCCTATTGGCCTCTTAGGAACTAGCCTGAACGTGGTGTCATTATCTGTGGCTCCAAAAGAGAAGGTTGCTCCTCAGTTCCATGGGGTCTCCAGAGGCTTGGTCAGCTGTATTGGAGGAGTAGATTTGGAACCCCTCTGCCCTGATTGTCTGATTTCTCTTTGTTCGCCTTCTCTCTGCTCTGTTAGTTCAGTGCTGCCTGAGTTATGAAGCATGAGTATGGCTCATTATTTTCTACTTTGAAGTTTAGTTTTCTGGGTTTTTTTTTTTTCTTAATGGACAGCGAGAGCTAAACTTTTCTTTATCAAAAAAGGAAGTAGGAGCCGGGTGTGGTGGCACACGCCTCCCAGCACTCAGGAAGCCAGTCTGGTCACACACTGAGTTCAGGACAGCCAGAGCTACACAGAGAAACCCTCTCTTATGGGGGGTCGGGGGATAGGTGTGTAGCCACCAGATTATATTTGATCCCACCGTCACATTAAAGACTGTAGATTAGAATTTGTCTGTAGGCTACCCTGTTTGCTTCCCACACTAATTGTATAACCAGAAAATTTCTTGTGACATCACTGCTGTTTGTTTGGTTCCCAACATGATGTCATAGTCAGTGATGACTTCCTCAATTGCAGAAGCAGAAGGCGCTGATCCAGAGATTGTGTATATGTGTGTAACTCTTTTCAACCTTTCAAGGGGCGAAGAAGCATTAGTTTCCCATTGTTTGTATGATGGTTCCCATTAGAGCAAACCAGAGCCAAATCAACCACCAACCAGAGTTGTGTGTACTTTGATTGCAACTGAGGTCCAAAAACCAGGCTATCCATCAGGATGCCTAGCCTCCCAAAAACCAGGCTATCCGTCAGGATGCCTAGCCTCCCAAAAACCAGGCTATCCATCAGGATGCCTAGCCCCCCAAAAACCAGGCTATCCGTCAGGATGCCTAGCCTCCCCAAAACCAGGCTATCCTGTGAATCCCTGTAGAGTGCAGCCTTATCCATTCAGAAAACCGTGCAAAGAAGGTAGGCTCAAAGGGGCTGGGATCCGCAACGAAAAGAGGTGAAAACTTGGTGCCCATTGTATGCCGGGTGCTTTACTCTTACTCCGCTTAACTTGTGCAACTCTCTAAGTTCTGGTAGTAGGTCTGAGTCATGGAGAGGAAGGAACGGAGGCTGTGAAATGCACAATACTTTTCCAAGGACCCAAAGGAATGGACAGAGTTGAGTTTGGAGCCAGATTTTATCTCATTCTAAAGCTCTGCTATGTCTTGAGTTGTCTGGAAACAGTGCTGCTTGCTAGGATTAGCATGCGTTTTTCCTAGCATAGGTCATTTCTCCTGAGATGCTGCTGTGGCCCACTTTCACATAGACCTCTGTCCTCTGCACCTAATGGTTCCAAATCGGCCTTTTCCACTATCAGCAGCAGCAGCAGCACCAATGCTCCCCTCTGGACCTCATGAGCTCCCGGTGGTCAGTCCTGTTGTGATTCCTAGTGGAAGCTAGGTCCTTTCCCAGCTCAGCGCCATGCATGCCTCTAATACATGCAGGCCTCTCTCTTGCCATCATACCTGTAAGAGGACAAAGGTGTCAGTGCTTTCCCTAAAGGAGAAGTTTCTGAGTTGCCTAGGACCCAACTTCCTGGAGATCAGTAGGACAGTGCTTCTGTGATTTTAGAGTCTTGGAGAAAAATGTATTGTCAGTGACCCAGTCCTACGAAGTGCACTGTAGTCATTTCCACCTCGTGCCTTGTAAGAAGTGTCACTTCTAGAGTTTCTAGTTAAGATTGAAAGCCAGCGTTCCTGGTCACCAGGCTTGCTGCGTTGGTGCTCTCCGCACGGCACCCTTCCATGCCAGCTCCTCTGAGAACTGAGCTCTCCGGCCTGTTTAGCCTTTGCAGACTTTTCTCTATTTAAAACTATTTTCAAAGCCTTTCATAGTCAAGATGCTCCCAGCAAGTAACAAAGACCTTAGTTTGCATTGTGGTGTTGTTCTAACCTTAATCTCACGAAATTTGTTCTTACTAAATTTAGTTTTTTAGCTGCTTGCCCTGTGTGTATATAGATGTTAAACATTATAGGATGAATTGCAGGGTTTTCTTTTTTTTTTTTTTTTTTTTTTTTTCCAAACTTTCCATACGGTTTTTGGTGCCTTCTTTGGATTTTGGTGAGT
Organism: Acomys russatus; assembly: GCF_903995435.1. Taxonomy (NCBI): domain Eukaryota; kingdom Metazoa; phylum Chordata; class Mammalia; order Rodentia; family Muridae; genus Acomys; species Acomys russatus. The sequence goes on from NC_067152.1 coordinate 4,986,891, forward strand.
TTGGTTGCAGCTGGAGTGATGGCTCAGCAGGTAGGAGCACTGGCTGCGCTTCCAGAACTGGGGGTCCCTTCCCAGCACCCACGAAGCGGCTCACAACTGCCTACAACTCCAGTTTTGGGGGACCTGAGGCCATCTTCTGGCATTTGTGGATATCAGAAACACACATGGTGAAGGGAAAACACACAAAATAAAACTTCAAGTTTAATAGGCTGCAGCCTAAAGCACCTAGGTGGATGATTATGTGATGTGTAATGGACTTTGTAATTTTCATAAGTGGTCTAGCAAAACACTGTATACCCACCTCTATTTTGTTCTTTTCATGATGGGCCCACCTATTCATTTGCACAGAAACGAGAGCAGAAAAAGGAGCTGGGCCACGTCAATGGACTGGTGGACAAGTCTAGCAAACGGACTACATCCCCCAGCAGTGACACTGACTTGTTGGACAGATCAGCTAGCAAAACTGAACTCAAGGCTATTGCCCATGCCCGGATCCTGGAAAGGAGAGCCAGCCGGCCTGGCACCCCCACATCCAACGCCAGCACAGAGACTCCCACCTCTGAGCATAACGACGTCGATGAGGACATCATTGACGTGGACGAGGAGCCAGTAGCAACAGAAGCGGACTCTGTGCAGCCCCAGCTACGGCGGCCTTTTGAGCTGCTGATTGCTGCCGCCATGGAGCGGAACCCTACCCAATTTCAGTTGCCCAATGAACTGACTTGTACCACTGCACTACCAGGTTAGCGGCATCCTCTTCATTCCCTTTCTTGCCCTGGCCTCCCAGGGCACCATCTAGCCCCAGAGCAGTGCTGCCTGCAAGATTGCTGCCTGCAGCCACTGTCTTTTGTTCCTGCTCCTGGCTCTGCCCGGAGAAGAGCATCAAAGGTTTTGGTTGTTACAGTCCCTACTCAATTTCCCACTTTCTTCTGTCTCCTGTCCCCTGCGTCTTTTTTTTTTTTTTTTTTTTTTTTTAAGATATAAGCCAAGTATGGTGACGCACACCAGTAATCTCAGCACTTGGGAGGATAAGGCGAGAGGATCATGAGTTTGAGACCAGCCTGAGCTGCATGTTGAGACTCTGTCTCAAAAACGTAGAAAGGGCTTAAGAAGATGGCTCAGTCATTAGAAACACTAGGGACTGCAGAGGACTGAGGTTTGGTTTCCAGCCTTTACATAGTGACCCACAGCCATCAGTAAGTCCAGTTTCAGGGGATCTGATGCGCTCTCCTGGCCTTTACGGGCACCAGGCATGCACATGGTTCATAGACATACATGCTGGCAAACACTCATGCCCATAAAGAAATACATTTTAAAACTTAGTTAAAAGAGACGCTAGAGAGATGGCTCAGCAATTAAGAGCACTTGCTCCTCTTCCAGAAGACCTGAGTTCCATTCCCAGCACCCACATCAGGCAGCTCACAGCTGTCTCCACTCCACCCTCTGGGATCTGGCCGTGGCCTCTGCAGACAGCCACACTCACATGCACAAACCCATGGCCTACATATATGCACATAATTAAATGTTTTTAGTTCTTAATAAATGAAAAGAAGCAAAGTTTAGGAATGTAGTTGGGTGATAGAGCATCTCCTCACCATGCACAAAGCCCTGGGCTTTATCCCCAGCGTCTCCTTCCCTTTGCAGATAGTTAACCACTCCTGTGTGCCATGAGAGAGGGGAGAGAGTATGTATGTAAGCAAGTATCTACATGCGCTTGTGTTCTCTTCCTAAATAGTATACTACACTAACTGCTCTAAACTTTGAGGGTTTTTTATCCTGATAATGCAGTCCAGTGGTTTTAACATTCGTATAGCAAATCATTAGTTTTTTGTTCTGGCTCCATAACAGCCCATTGTATAAATGTGCTATAATTGATTTAAATAGTTTTCTATTCATTGCCATTTAAATTGTGCCTAATATGTCTTCTAATTTATTTATTTTTATGTGTATGAGTATTTTGCCTGCAAGTATGTCTTCTGTATCATGTGTGTGCCTGGTGCCCACAGAAGCCAGACGAGGGCGTCAGATCCCCTGGGACTGGAGTTGCCGATGGTTGTGAACCGCCCTGTTGGTGCTGGGAATTGAACTTGGGGCCTCGGAAACAGCAGCCAGTCCTTTAAACCATTGAACTATCTCTCTAGCCCCTCCTAATATTTTATTACAAAGGTAGTGTTTCAGCAAATAACTTTGTAAATACATCATTGTGCGCCTTTAAGATGTGAATATACCTATAGGGCAAGTTCCTAGTATTAGAGTAGCTAGGCCATGGCTGTAACAGGAGGTTTGATAGCTACTATCAGATTGCCCTTTTTACAAAGAAAATCAAGTCATGGCTTCTGTTTGATATGACAGTGCTTCTAGATCTTTATTTTTCTTCCTACGGAAAATGAAATTAACTAGGCATGCTCTCTTAAATGCCTGCAGTTCCACACTTAAGAGGCAGAAGCAGAACTGTCAAGAGTTCAGAGCTCTAGCCCGAGCTACATAAATCAATTCTTGGCCAGCCTGGGCTACAGAATGGGACCCTATCTCAAAAAACAAAACAACAAGAACAAAAAAACCAAAAGAGGGCTAGGAAGGTGGCTCAGAGAGGAAAGCATTTGCCATGCAGATGTGAGGGCTGGGGTTCATATCTTCAGAACCCATGTCTTCAACCAGATGGGCACCATAGCCTACCTGTAATCTCAGATTGCGGAGGCAGAGATGGAGTAAACTGGCTATTGAGACAAACTAAAATGGTGAACTCCACAGAAAGAATCCGCCTCAATATAGAGCAGAGCACAATCAAAGAAAACATCTGACATCAACATCACACGCACGTACATGTGCAAAAACAAGAAAATTGGCAGGCGTAAAAAGTACATATATGCCAAATGTGGTATATGCCTTTAATCCCAGCATGGGAAGGCAGGAAAGTATATCTCTGAGATTGAGGCCAGATTAGGGATTCATAAGAGAGGAGGAAGAATATGAGTGGATGGATGAATGGATGGATGGATGGATGAATGGATGGATGGGCGAGCGAGCCTGTCAAGCTACTAGCAAGATAGCTCGTACGGTAAACACCTTTGCCTTGCCATGCAAGCCTAATGAGTTTGGTCACTGGAACCCACGTAAAACTGCAAGTAGAGAAAAGTTATCTTCTGATCTTTACACACAAGTGTGGTATGTGTGCATCCCCACATTGTTTTTTAAGGGTACGTATAGTTATGCTTGTTGTCACACGTCTTTCATCCCAGCACTTAGGAGGCAGAGGCAGGTGGCTCTCTGAATTCTAGGCCAGCTTGGCCTGCGGAGCAAGTCCCAAGTCAGCCAATGCCTATGTCAAAGTGGGGAGTCAGGGTTGCCTATAGAACCTGCTCTTCTAGTTTCTATAGAAACGTGATTAAAGCCAGGCATGGTGATACACACCTTTAATCCCAGCACTCAGGAGGCAGAGGTAGGTCGTTAGCAATGAGTTCCAGGACAGCCTGGTCTACAAAGGGAGTCTAGGATAGCCAAGGCTACGCAGAAACCCTGTCTCAGATGGGGGGCGGGGACGCAGAAAGAAAGAAAGAAAGATGATTAAATTGCTCAGTTATCTTTATAGACTAGTCTTTGTTGACTGTATCTTGGACATATATATAAGTTGTGTGTGTTGTGTGTGTTGCTACTATCACAGATTTGTGATTATTTTATATTGGTAAAATCATTGTGTTTCTGCCACAAAGCAGATGACTTCTGCTCCTGGTTGCCTTGTGTCTGTCTCCTTATTTTCTTTTCCTTTTTTTTTTTTTTTTTTTTTTTTTTTTTTAACTTATTTTACTTTTTTGTCGCTTGAAACCAGCCCTAGGGTCCTCAGAAAGAAACTGTCCAAATCATGCACATGCTTTCACATGGATCTGTTCTTTCACTTAGTGTTTTCACATTCCAACAAGGAACCCTGCAGCCAAGGACAGCTCAGCACCACCAGCTTCTTTTCTAGGTTCTAGCAAGCGGAGAAGAAGGGAGGAGACCACAGGGAAGAATGTGAAAAGGACGCAGCACGAGTTAGATCACAACGGCCTAGTGCCCTTGCCGGTTAAAGTCTGCTTCACGTGTAACAGGTAACTGTTTTTTCCTATGCTTACATTCAGCAAAAGGATTTGGGCTTGCTTTGTTTGTTTGTTTGTTCGTTCCTCTGTCACCCCTTGTAGGCCCTGTGTATAAATTAAATGTGGACAGCCTATATTCTGAAGGCATAAGCACACAGGGCTAACTTGAATATGTCAATAACAAATTACCTGAAGAGACAAAGTACAGAGCCGTGTGTGTGTGTGTGTGTGTGTGTGTGTGTGTGTGTGTGTGTGTGTGTATGTATATATATATATTGCATGCCTATGATCTCAGCACTTAGGAGGTGGTAGTTTGAAGGGTCTGGGCTAGCCTAAGCTCACAAGGCCCCACCTTTCCTTGAGGGGTTATTGGTTAATAGGGAAGAAAAATACCATTTTATTTAATGGTATTGCCACTGAAAAGTCCATATTTGGTAAGTAACCCCTTCCCAGGACACATGAGCAACCCTGATTAACACAGTGGACCAGACTGATGAAACGGCTCACTGGGGCAATATTCTTACATCATCGCAATGTGACCAGAAGGACAAAACCAACTTCAACAAGTTATTTTCTGGCCTGTGCGTGGGAACTGTGATGCATGCGCATCACGTGCACACACAGACACAGACACTAAATAAATGTAAAAAAAAAATAATAATAATAAGTTTAAACTCTGGTCACACTTGTGAAATTCAGAGGGACTTGTTGGGAAGAAGGGAGGGTAAGAGGTATTGAATCTGCGACAGCCAAGGCTACCCAGAGAAATCCTGTCTGGGGAAAAAAAAGAAAAAAGATGATGATATGAAGAAGAAGCAGCGGCAGCCACCAGGTGTGTAGGACACACCTGTAATCACAAAGGCCTGTGAGTTCAAGGCTAGCCTGGTCTACATAGTAAGCTTCAGCCTAGCCAGAGCTACATAATGAGACCCTGTCAAAAAAATTAAAAAAAAAAAAAAAAAAAAAAAGCACAGATCACAGTACAGAAGTATTGTTTGTTACCTTACACTGATAGTGATTACAGTTAGAGTTAAACTGGAGAGTGAGGGGCCAATGAGATGGCTCAGTGAGTTAAGGTGCTGCCAGGCCTTGCGCTTGAGTTTAACTCTAAAGGCCCATATGGGCCCATTTAGGAAAGGAGATTCAATCCCTAAGTGAACACTGTGACATGGCTGCTCTTCCTCCCTCCATATACACATTTTAAAGTGTTACGGATATCTATCCATGGAAGTTGGTGTGCTTCAGACTGGACACTTTCCTTCAGAGAGGCCCTCTCCTCAGTCACAGGAACCAGAGGCCTCAACAACTGAAGCTGCACTTGTTGGCTTCAGTGTGTCAGAAAAACATGGCTGGAGCAGGATACGCTTGGCTCCCTGTACCCGGTGGGTCCCCCTCCTCCTGAGCTTTGGCACCACCAGAAAAATGAAAATCAGAAGACTCCTAGGCGGCTGAGGATGCAGACGTTGGTTGAGTACTTGGCTGGCATCGTTGGGTACCCAGCATCCCTTAAACCCAGGATGGTGGCAACAGCTGTTATCCCAGCCCTCAGGAGGGAGATGCAGGAGGAAAGGGAACTCAGAATCATTCCTAGGTACATCGTGAGAGCAGGCTGCACGAGACTATTTCACAACCATCCCCTCTACCAAAAGAAATATTCACAGCAAAAACTGGGAGACTGGATGGTGGTCTGTTAGAGCTGTAGAACTCTATGCCAGGAAGAGCCATGGCTGCAGCGCATCTCTGGGACCATTAGTGTTTTTTACAACCTCTCTGAAGCATGCTTACATTAATACATACAAAACCATTTTCTTGCCTCCAGCCACATTTATCAGTCTTTCTATACAAAAGAGAAATCTTTGGTTGTGTAGCTACAACTCCAGAAAGACTGCTAATACTTTTTTGTTTGTTTTGTTGTTGTATGTGTGTGGTTTCTATTTGTTGTTCGTTGGTTGGTTGGTTTTGGTGTTGGTGTTGTTTGTGGTTGGTTGGTTGCTTGGTGGTTTTTTTGTTGTTGTTGTTGTTTCGTGTTTTGAGATTATTTCTCTGTGTAGCCTTGGCTATCCTGGGCTTGCTTTGTAGACCAGGCTGGCCTTGAACTCACAGTGATCTGCCTGCCTCTGTCTCCTGAGTGCTGGGATTAAAGGCGTGTGCCACCATGCTCGGCTTAATACATTATGTTTTTATTACATTTGTGTGTGGGATGATAACACACATGGGACAACATGTGTGTGTGCAGATCAGAGGACAACTTGAACCCTGGCTCTCCCCTTTTATCAATGCGGGCTTGGTGGCAGGTTCCTTTAACACTGAGCCAGTTCACCGGCCTCTTTTTGTTTTTAATATGGAATGCTTCACGAATTTGCGTGTCATCCTTGCGCAGGGGCCATGCTAATCTTCTCTGTATCGTTCCAATTTTAGTATCTGTGCTGCCGAAGCGAGCACACCAGCCTCTTTTTGTATGTTTTAAGTGAGAATTCCTTAAAGAGTAGATGAGAGAGCAGAGCTGGGTGCTAAGCATTTGTTGTTCTTGCTCTGACAGCCACATTAGCCATACTCCAGAGAAACATGTCATTCACAAGGTGCGTCCTCCCTAGAAAACAAAACAGCGAAGAAGAGCCTGGTTTTCACGGGACAGCCCTGCAGGGAGACACGTGTGCGCAGGGCTATGAAGACTGAGGGAAACGGCTCTTCTGCAGAGTGGAGGCAGTCTTGAATTCTCCTGTCTCGCCACATAAATCACCTGTCACCTCTTGTTTCTTTACAGGAGTTGCCGAGTGGCTCCTCTCATCCAGTGTGACTATTGCCCGCTTCTGTTTCACATGGACTGCCTCGAGCCCCCGCTCACTGCCATGCCCCTGGGCAGATGGATGTGTCCGAATCACATCGAACACGTGGTGGTAAGTACAGTGCTGTCTAGTCAGCTCTCTACAGGCCCAGCTGGGGCGGGGACTGCAGTCAGCTTTGTGCCAGAGTTGAGTGTGGTCTTGCAGGTGCTGGTTTCAGCAGACCATCCCAGCTCTGTTTGCTGTGTCTTGCTTGGCTTCTTGCCTTTTCTGCTACCTTGTTCAGCGGTATAGGCAGGCTTCACTTGCTTATTTGTTTGTCATTTTTACCCCATGATGAATTAAATGGTTGCTGTTACCCCTAAAGAGTGGATATTTGAGCCAGCCTTAAGAAACAAATGGAGGGGCTGGAGAGATGGCTCAGAGGCTAAGAGCACAGTCTGCTCCTCCAGTGGTCCTGAGTTCAATTCCCAGCAACCACATGGTGGCTCACAACCATCTAGAATGTGATCTAGTGTCCACTTCTGGCCTGCAGGCGTACATTCAGGCAGAGCACTGTATACATAATAATAAATAAATAAATCTTTTAAAAGAAAGAAAGAAAGAAAGAAATGGAGTCGGGTGTGGTGGCACACGCCTTTAATCCCAGCACTCTGGGAGGCAGAGGCAGCGGGTCTCTGAGTTCGAGGCCAGCCTGGTCTCTAATGTGAGTCCAGGACAGCCAAGGCTACACAGAGAAACTCTGTCTCCAAAACAGAAAGAAAGACAGACAGACAAACTGTTGGCAGTCAGGGCTGCATGTGGCCCAAGCACTAGTTCTGTGTATGCTGGCACATCCCAGGTTTTCAGTGAGCAATTGAGTGAATGAAAGTGAATGGTGTAGACTGGAGAGATGGCTCAGGTTAAGAGCACTGCCTGCCTGCTCTTCCAGAGGTCACGAATTCAATTCCCACAACCATCTACAATGTGATCTGATGCCCTCTTCTGGCCTGCAGGTGTACATACAGGCAGAATACTGTATACATAATAAATAAATTAAAAAAGAAAGAAAGAAAGTGGTGTAAAAAAATCTTGTTTTATGTCCCAGTGGTCATAATAGTTTCTTTCTTTTTAATTTTCATTTTCTTTTTTTATTTTGAACCCCAGGCTGAGTATAGGCTGGGCAAGTGCTCTACCATTGAGCTACAGCCCGAACATGTTTTTGGCTTGGGAGTGGGTTTTGTTTTGTTTTGGTTTTTATGTGTATATTTTGCCTACGTTTATGTAAGTGCACCAGTGTATATGTGATGCCTATGGTGACCAGAAAATGGTGTTGAACTCCCCTAGAGTGAGATTTAGAAGTGTTTGTGAGCCTCCATGTGGGTGCTGGAAATTCAACCTGGGACCTCTGCAAAAGTATAACACTGAAGTCTTCTCCAGCCCCATATATATTTATTTTAAAGATTTATTTATTTATAATATAGACAATGTTCTGCCTGCATATACACCTGTACATCAGAAGAGGGCATCAGATCTCATTACAGATGGTTGTGAGCCACCATGTGGTTGCTGGGAATTGATCTCAGGACCTCTGGAAGAGTAGCCAGTGCTCTTAACCACTGAGCCATCTCTGCAGTCCTTTGGGTTTTGTTTTGTTTTTGTTTGTTTTGTTTTGTTTGTTATTGTTGTGGTTTTTTGTTTTGTTTTGTTTTGTTTTTTGTTTTTTTTGTTTTTTGTTTTTTGTTTTTTTTTGAAAGCCCTCAAACTCACCATGTAGCTGAGAATGACCTTGAACAGCTGAGCTGTCTATTGTCGCCCCAAGTGCTAGAATCACAGATGTGGATCACCACACCCAGCTTTAGTATTACTATATTTTATTACTGCTACTGTAACTGTAAGCAGATATGTGTTCTTAAGTTATTTCTCTACTTCCCCAATGTGGGTACTCGGTGATGAGTGTTCTTACCCGAGCAGCCATCTTACTAGGGCCCTCTTTCCTGTTTGGTTCTGGGAAGCAAACTCAAATCACCAGGCTTGCTTGGCATGCACCTTCGTGCACTGAGCCGTTTCACTGGCTCTACAGACGCTTTCCACACTGGTTCCTCCGGTAGAACAGACACCTGTTGTCTGCCATCTGCAAGAGAGGTGGTCCTGTGTAGTCACGCATAGTGAGGGTGACTTCGTAAGAAGGTGCTCCCTCACAAAAACAGCCTTTCCGAATCAAACCGCTGCTGCTTAAGACATACCATGAGGGAGTAGAGGCGCAGCTCAGGGGTGGGGAGAAGAGACAGGAGGGAGAATTAAGAAGCATGCGACAACCATGGAGCCTTCATTACACCGTGTGCTGAGCACTGCAGGGTCAAGGGCCAGAGTGCTTGCCTAGCAGGTATGAAGCCCTGCGTTCACTCCTGCACTGCTCCTAGCGCACACACACTGTACATAGAGAGGAACAGCGCCCTGTCTTAGATCCATACCATTCAGAGACTGACCTAGGAAGAAGCTACCCTCTGGGGCTTTGTCTCCTAGCCGCTTCCTGCTGAAACAGATAAAAGAGCCGTAAACAGTTGGCCCAAATATGCATCCTAAGGAAAAGCTCTCCAGCAGGTGAAAAATTACTAGTTAGTTAATTACATTGCCCACTTAATTTGCTAACTAGGAAGCTGCAAGAACAAATCTTGCTGGGTTCACACACATATACCTATTTTGGTTTGGATGGTTGGTTTTTTGTTTGTTTGGTGTGGTTTTTTTTTGTTGGTTTAGTTTAGTTGGGTTGGTTTTTTCAAGATAGGGTTTCTCTGTGTAACAACCCTAGCTGTCCTAGACTGGTTTTCTAGACAACACTGGCCTTGAACTCACAAAGATCCACCTGCCTCTGCTGCTCTAGTGCTGGGATTAAAGGCATATGCCACCACGCCGAGTGAGAGCTTTGTTTTTTAAGCCCAGAGAATGGGCTAGCTGGAAGGGGCAGCACCCTTAGAAATTCACAGTGGTGTTTCTGCTCTGTCCCCAGCTGAACCAGAAGAATCTGACACTGAGCAATCGATGCCAGGTGTTTGACCGTTTCCAGGACACCATTTCACAGCATGTGGTCAAAGTGGATTTCCTAAACCGAATCCATAAGAAGCACCCTCCCAACCGCCGTGTGCTCCAGTCTGTCAAAAGAAGAAGCTTAAAGGTGAGTCACACTCCAGTTAGTATAGAGACCACATGGTGGTCTCTGCACAGACTGATCACACACAAGAACACTGAAGCCCCATAGATGTGTCTTTGCTATCTTTTTTCTTTGTTTGTTTTGTTTTTTGGTTTTTCGAGACAGGGTTTCTCTGTGTAGCCTTGGCTGTCCTGGACCCGCTTTGTAGACCAGGCTGGCCTCAAACTCACAGAGATCCACCTGCCTCTGCCTCCCAGGTGCTGGGATTAAAGGCATGCACCACCATGCCCGGCTGTCTTTGGTGTCTTGGCAAATAATAAATGTGACCTGAGGATAGTAGTCAGGATTACAAAGGCAAAATTCCAGCTGTGCTTTTGAAATCTATCTATAGTTCTCCAGAGGAAAAATAACCTTCAGCCCATCACAAGCCCATTTGTGCTCCATTGTGGCATGTAACATTTTTCTTAGGATTGATTTCTTTTTTTTTTCTTTTTTTTCTTTTGATGTTCATTGGTATTTTGACTGCATGTACGTCTATTTGAGGGTGTCAGATCTCTTGGAACAAGCAGCCATGTCTTAGGGTTTCTGTTGCTGCCGTAAAACACCATGACTGCAAACAACTATTTGGGGGGGGGGTTGTGGCATTTATTTCAGCTTACAACTCTCAGATGGCACCTCATTGCCAGGTAGATCAGGGCAGGACCCTGAGGATAAGAGCTGATACACAAGCCGTGGATGAGTGCTGCTTACCAGCTTGGATCTCAGGGTCTGGTTCACCAGCCCAGAGCTGGAACTGCCCGAAGGGCAGTCTGGAAAGGGTATTTTCCCAATTGGAGTTCCCTTTTCCCAAATGATTCTGTCTTTTGTGCCAAATTACAACTAGCCAGCCTATTTGACTGTCACTTACTGTCTGTCCCTGTTATGTGGTCCCCTTCTGAGAACTCAGATGAGGTGACAATGTGATTAATCAAGCAGACAGCCTTGTAGGAAATGAATAGTAATACCCAGCTGAAATTTTAAGAAAAAATGTGTCTAAAGGAAAGTTCTGTAGGCTAACATATCACAAAGACAACTGAAGTCTTGATGTGATACTTAGTATTTATATGAACTTGACTAAACTATATCCAAAGAGACTCAGAGAATTTCCTTCATTGAAAAACAACTGCGTCCAGTATGGCCAAGGCTACACAGAGAGACCCTGTCTCGAAAAACCAAAAAAAAAAAAGAAAGAAAGAAAAACAACTGCAGGGTGGTGGTGCACACCTTTAATCCCAGCACTTGGGAGGCAAAGGCAGGTGGATTGCTGTGAGTTCAAGGCCAGCCTGGTCTACAAAGTGAGTCTAGGACAGCCAAGGCTACACAGAGAAACCCTGTCTCAAACAAAAAGAAAAACAGTCGCAGCCAGGCGTGGTGGTGCACACCTTTAATCCCAGCACTTGGGAGGCAGAGGCAGGAGAGTCACTGTGAGTTGGAGGCCAGCCTGGTCTACACAGAATGGATCTGTTTGATTTTAGAGCATGGAATGAGTATTTGATTTTTTTTTTTTCTTTTATTATTGCTATTGTGAGTGTTTTCTTTTAATTTTTAATGTTTTTGTTTTCTTGAGTTTCTGGAGACTAAACTGAACCTAGGACTTGTTTTTGCAGGTGAAAAGTGCTGAAATCAGGGTTTTGTTTGGTTGGTTGGTTTTGGTTTTTCAAGACAGGGTTTCCTCTGTGTATTCTATATATGAGTACACTGGATGACAGAAGGTGGCATCGTATCCCACTATAGATGGTTGTGAGCCACCATATAGGTGCTGGGAATTTAACACAGGACCTCTGGAAGGGCCATCAGTGCTCTTAACCCTGAGCCATCTCTCTAACCCCTGGAATCAATATTTTTAAAAATTATTTCAAGCTGGAAAGATGGCTCAGAGGTTAAGAGCACTGACTGCTCTTCCAGAGGTCCTGAGTTCGATTCCCAGCAACCACATGGTGGCTCACAACCATCTGTAATGTGATATAGTGCCCTCTTCCGGCCTGCAGGAGTACATGCAGGCAGAACACTATATACATAATAATAAGTAAATAACTCTTTAAAAAAAAAATTATTTCAATCATAGATTACGAGCTGGCTGCCAGAACAAAGATTGTTCTTGAGTGATAATATTGATTTTCTCTCTCTCTCTCTCTCTCTCTTTGGTTGTTGTTGTTGTTTGGTTGGTTTGGTTTTGGTTTTTCAAGACAGGGTTTCTCTGTGTAGCCTTGACTGTCTTGGATTTCCTTTGTAGATCAGGCTGGCCTCAAACTCACAGTGATCTACTTGCCTCTGCCTCCCGAGTGCTGGGATTAAAGGCATTTACTATCACACCCAGCCCCGATAATATTGAATCTTGGTAACTCATAATTTCTTTTTTAGAAAAAATATCTTTTTAAAATTAGACATTTTCCTGTGAAAATGATACATTTTCAACTCCAGACATGGTGGCACATGCTTTTAACCTCACCACGTGGGAGCCAGAGACTGGTAGATTTCTAAGTTCGAGGCCAGCCGTCTATAGAGTTCCAGAATGGCCAAGTCTACACAGAGAAACTTTGTTTCAAAAAACCCAAAAGAGAATCCTGAAAAGATGACTTCAAAGAGTGCTGACTGCTCTTCCAGAGGACCCGGGTTCAAAGTACTCAGTCTCTTTATTCACTTGGTGTAGAAGGCTTAGCACAGTGTATACCCACATCTGAACTCTTTGGAAATCGCCCGTTGTCGTGCTGATTGAAATTAGCAGTTCCCAGCTCGGTGTGGTGGCGCTGGCGCACTCCTTTAATCCCAGCACTTGGGCAGCAGAGGCAGGTGAATCTCTGAGTTTGAGGCCAGCCTGGTCTACAAAGCAAGTCTAGGATAACCAAGGGTACATAGAGAAACCCTGTCTGGGGGGGGGGAAAAAAGAAAGAAAGAAATTAGCAGTTCCCAAAAATGACCACTTGGTGGCGCCCATATTTTAAGCTCAATCACACTCTTCCCCATCACCTTTCATGGCTTCATTCCAGAACTAGCAAAGATGCTAAGTGTTAGAGACTGTACAGCAAACTCGTGGCTGGGTAACTGCTTACTCCTTAGTAGACCAGTTCTCTCAAAGTCAAGTGTTTTCCTTTGCAGAAGTAGGATATAAGGTGATATGCCTCATACTTCTAGTTAGTATATCTAAAAGTAATCCAGACTATTATTTATTTACCATGTATATTCAGAACATAGCCTGGATGCTGAAATGAACAAATTAGGAGGCCTTGATTAAATCCTTTAATTGGCTTCCCCCAAATATTTTTCTTATTGTTGAGGAGAAAGTCTGGGTTATAAATTGTTTTTGAGACAGTCTCTCTACATATCCCTGACTGTCCTGGAACTCACTATGTAGACCAGGCTGGCCTCAAACTCACAGAGATCCACCTGCCTCTGCCTCTGCCTCTGCCTCCCCAGTGCTGGGATTAAAGGTGTGCACCACCACGCCCAGCTGGATTTTTCCTTTTTTTCTTTTTAATTGATATAATAGATATATTGTTTATATAGTGTTCCGCCTGCATGTTACGTGCAGGCCAGAAGAGGGCGCCAGATCTCATTATAAACGGCTGTGGGCCACCATGTGGTTGCTGGGAATTGAACTCAGGACCTCTGGAAGAACAGATGGTGCCCTTAACCTCTGAGCCATCTCTCCAGCCCACTTTTCCTTTTTAATAGCACCTCAAGTGTACCTATACTCTAGGGTGCATTTTGTTGTATTGTAATAACATTTCTGTGTTTTCTCCCCTAGACTGTGAGGTCCTTGAGGGTGGGTTTTGGGTTTATATTCATCCCTAGGCCTCTAGGGTTTGGAACAGTGCCAGGCCTATTAGGCACTCAGTAAAAGTTGGTCGGTGTATGAGTGACTTGTTGTGTGGCTCTTCATTCTTTAATAATGTAAGTCAGGGTGTCTTTTCTTTGTTCAACAAAGAAGTCTTCACTTGTCTCGTGAGTCGTGAACGAATAGATGAAGAAAACCAGCATTGCTTAAGTGCTCATGTTAGTCGGGCGTCATGCTCAATCTTTCTGCTGTGAGTGTAGCCCCAGTTACCTTCACTTCTCAGTTACTAGTCAGCCTTATGCATCCTCACTGAGAAATACACACCTGCAGCCTCGACCACCCCACAGCCCAGTCTAGCATCAGTCCTGCATGTTCAGGACAAAATGGAAGACACCGTGCCGTGGGTCTAAAATTCTGCGAGGCCTTAGACCTAACGAGGAGCAATGGAGGCCCTACCTATTGTTTTCTCCTTTTTAGGATAGATGTCTATGCTGGAGTCAAAGGGAACCCAAAACAGATGCAGCACACTGAGCCTCTTTGTCTTTGGTAGACCACAGAGTCCCTTGCGTATCAGCACTACAGATGAAACAGTATCGCGTTAAGGCAGTTTCCGCTGGCCATGCTGGCTCTATCCGCCTGTCTTCCCTCCTATCCTGAACAGGTTCCTGATGCTATAAAATCTCAGTACCAGTTCCCACCCCCTCTCCTTGCCCCTGCGGCCATTCGGGATGGGGAGCTGATCTGCAATGGGATCCCTGAGGAATCACAGACGCACCTTTTGAACTCTGAGCACTTAGCCACCCAGGCAGAGCAGCAAGAGGTGAGTAAACGCAGAACTGGGCTCCCAAATCCAGACTCTCTTCCATGTTACCAGAAGCTCAGTATCTGCCATTCCTACCTCTACCCTACTTCGACCTTAGTCCCCTAAAAGTTACCTGACCCATGGAGAATCCCAAGGTCAGAAGCCAAAGGCAAGTAAGAGCAGTCAAACAGGCTGCGAGCTGGGCAGTTCTGTGGTGGGCGACGAGCAGACCCACAGAGGGTTAGATGGTAGGGCCAGCACACAGCAGATCCTGGGGCATTTGCGGAATGTTGGTCACAAGCTGAACCTTCAGGGCAAAGCCAAAACGGAAATCCCAAGTTCCACTGACAACGTAGCACCGCCGAGTGTACCAGTAAGTCTTGCTTGGGACTGAAGCGGGGTCCCTTCCTGGATTCGTGTCGGAACCTTGGACACAGTGCTTGTCGGCCCTGCTGTAGCCCTGGCCGCTGTGGCAGGATGAACCAGCACCTCCCAGGCCTCTCACCTCCTCTCCTCTCCTTCCATTGCAGTGGCTCTGTAGTGTTGTTGCGCTCCAGTGCAGCATATTGAAACATTTATCTGCTAAGCAGATGCCTTCGCATTGGGACTCTGACCAGACAGAGAAGGCTGATATTAAGCCTGTTATTGTGACTGACAGCTCAATCACCACCTCCCTGCAAACTGCTGACAAGGCACCTCTACCTTCCCACTATCCCTTATCCTGCCCCTCAGCAATTAGCACCCAGAATTCCCTGGGCTGCTCTCCACCCCACCAACCCCCAGCCCTAGAGGACATCAGCTGCAGTTCTTGTGTGGAAAAGTCCAAGAAAGCCCCCTGTGGGACTGCCAATGGGCCAGTGAACACAGAGGTAAAAGCCAATGGCCCACACCTCTACGGCAGCCCCACTGATTCCACGGATCCCCGGCGACTTCCTGGCGCCAACACCCCTTTACCAGGCCTCACACACCGGCAAGGCTGGCCCCGGCCCCTCACGCCACCATCGGCTGGGGGGCTTCAGAACCACACCGTCGGCATCATTGTGAAGACAGAAAATGCCACTGGCCCCAGCTCTTGTCCCCAGAGGAGTTTGGTACCTGTCCCAAGCCTGCCCCCTTCCATTCCCAGCTCTTGTGCCAGCATCGAGAACACCAGCACTTTGCATAGAAAGACTGTCCAATCACAGATAGGACCTTCGTTGACAGATTCGAGGCCTCTGGGCTCACCCCCAAATGCCACCCGGGTGCTCACTCCCCCACAAGCTGCAGGAGACAGTATCTTGGCCACAGGCGCCAACCAACGATTCTGCTCACCAGCGCCATCATCAGGTGAGTGATGCCCTGCATTCTTACTAGTGGATACATAAAAGTGTAAAACATTTTATCCCCATGAATGCTTGAGGCCTTGCATCTCTGTATCAGTGATCCATCCTCCCTGTGTTTCCACGACAGGAGAAAGGCTGTGTTAGCTTGTCTCAGCTATAAGATGGGACTGTTCTCACTAAGTCACTTCCTTAGGGTGGCCTGCCAGGTCAGTGGCAATACTGGAACTGCAGCTTGGGTCACCAGCCCCTCCTCTCACCTTCCGGACCTAGTCTTCTGCCTGTCTGTTCCATCACGTCAGAAGGCGCATGCTTTCTGGAGCCACTTGGGTCAGCCTGAGGTTCAGTGTTTGCAATTCACATACGAGACTAAATCTACACCTGATGCAGATTCTCAGAGCCAGCTCATTTGAGGAGAGTGATGTTCACGAGCAGGGACAGAAAGCAGCGTTGCCTTTCAGATAGCTACCAAGTGGGATGCCTGCAGAGGTTGGTCTGGCCCCAGAAGCTTCCCCTTGGCCATATGCCTACGGAAAGTCCCATAGATCTGTACTTGGCCCAGTTACAGACTTGTCCTCTCAGATGGAGTAGGCAGCATTTGGACCTCAGGGTTGCTGACCGCAGCATCTGAACCAGGTTTTAATATGCTGCTGCTCCCTGTGGCCTCCCACATGAACTGAAGTCACCCTCCTAGTCAGCTGGGAGCCTCAATCACCAGGTGCCCGTGGCTGCTTTGCATCGGAGCCCCTGGTCCTAGCCCCGACTGTGTAACGCTAGTGTGAGCAAGTTTTGCAACAGGCAGTTGTGCTTGAGCAGACAGAGGTGCAGGTGCCACCTAGAGTAGAGGTAGGTGGCCATGTATCAAAAACTAAAGCGACCTCACCACTTGCCCCAGAGTAGTAAATTGCAACAGTTCTCAGTGCTCTGGAAACTCGTGCGTGCCCGGGTGTGCTGCTGTTCCATCTACCCTTCCTCACCACACGTTTTTAGCTCTAGGAGTTCCAGAACCTATGGGTTGAGAATCAAGAAGGGAACATCACCTTGGGTCCGAAATCCAGAACTGTCTCAGCAATGGGGGATTGGACCGGTGGGTTTCCCTCAGGCGACGTAAGTAACAGTCTTCCTGCTCCGTCCCCAGATGGCAAGGTCAGCCCCGGCACGTTATCCATAGGAAGCGCTTTAACCGTACCCTCTTTCCCAGCCAACTCTACTGCCATGGTGGACCTCACCAACTCACTTCGAGCATTTATGGATGTCAATGGAGGTGAGTGGTGTCCCAGTGGCATTCAGGCCCTTTTGAAGTGGGAGAAGGAGACGGGGCTAAGCAGTTATCATTTGAGCACAAGAGTGGCCGAGAAGGCTCCATCTCCTGTCTCTGCCTTCTGGGTTTACACAAAATGTAATCAACGATGAAGAAAAGGAGGAGAGCATAGCTAAGCTGAACCAATGGGAAAGAACAGAATCACAGTATGGTACTGGCAGGACAGACCCAGGAGACTTGCTTCCATCTGTAGAAAACCCCGAAGTGGGTAGAAAAGGTCAGTCTGTATCAGACATCCGTACCTTTCCCCACAGGCAGCTGGGGGCTGTGGTTCTGCCTTTCTTTACTTAATTAGCCTACCTTACAAAAGAAGCCGCTGGACTGGGCCCCTGTCCCTGCAAATAGCGTATGAGAAGCCCACTTTCAGATCCTTGGACCACTTTGGACTTTATATTGTTTGGAAAGAAAAGTCACTTGCTGGATTTGCCCTACAGCCCCCATCTGCTTCCACATTTCATTTCTCTCAGCGTTTTTGATGTTTCTCTTTGGTTGATAGAAATCGAGATAAATATGTTGGATGAGAAGCTGATCAAGTTTCTGGCCTTGCAGAGAATACATCAGCTTTTCCCCTCCCGGGTCCAAGCTTCACCGGGCAGTGTTGGGACACATCCGCTCGCTTCTGGAGGGCACCACACAGAAGGTGCGCGTGCACACACCTGCCATCGCACCATCAGGTCTCCTGTCTGGTGTGTGTGAATGACCACCTTGCTCCACGGAGAATCTCCGCTTTCAGCAGCTCAGATTTCTTGTACCTTTGATGGGTTTAATAAAGCACCATGGGTTGTTTTTTTTTTTTTTTTCCTCAGCATGAGCAAGATGAACAACTCTTTGATCAGACTTGGGGAGTTGGCTATAACTCTCTTTCACACAAGTCCGCTTTGATTCACAGCAGGGCAGCTACCAGTACTTTGGGGTATATGTTTTCTGTTTGGGGTGTGCTTTCTGCTCAGTTACTCTGTAATATTTTAACTAGAAGGGCTTTTCAAGGTGAGAACTAAAAAAACAATAGGTAAGCCTCCTGCAAATTCTCAAATGTTAATTCTCCTTGGTTCTCTCTGAGCCCTTAGCCCTTAAGAGCCTTGCCAGCAGGAGCTTACTGAAAATACAAATTCTAGAGCCAGGGGGATAGCTCAGATGCCAAAGAGGTCTGAGTTTGGTCCCTAGAACCCTCATTAAAAAACTAGGAATGGTGATCCCAAGCTGAGCAGGTGGAGACGGGGCCCTGGGACTCGCTGTCAGCCTAGTCCACTTCCTGAGTTCTAGGACAGTGAGGAACCTTGTTTCTAAAAAATAGAATATGAGGCACAGCACCAAAGGTTGTTTGGTGTGTGTGTGTGTGTGTGTGTGCGCACTCGGCCACGAGAAATACAAATTTGCAAATTCTAGATCCTCTCTAAGTTCAAAAATCGGGGTTTTTGGGGTGTGTGTGATGGTAGTGGTGGTGGTGGTGGTCGTAGTGGTAGCAGTTCTAGAAACCAAATCCGTTGATTTCCTGGACAAGTACTGTACAACTAAAGTATAATTAACAAAATCCATAGGCAGTTGATGTGCTCATTATTATCAGTTGGAATATACCTGTTAGGCTAACCAGGAGCCGGGAACTTAAAAGTCGTAATATCCTCAAATTCTGTAACCATCTTCAGTGAAGATCTTTCCTGACCTGTGTTGGGAGTGTGATGGGTGGGTGGAGCCTCCCCCTGAAGTAGCTCTGGGTCAGGTGTGCATCACTCACTCCGTGGGAATTTTTCCAGGACACCAACCAAAAATCAGGTTTCATTGGTTTGTTTGGGTCACAGGTTCTGGGTTTCTGAATGACCCTATCCCTATGTTTGTCTTGTAGTGCAAAGAAAGGAGGTACAGGCCCGAGCTGTGTTCTACCCCCTCTTAGGGTTGGGAGGAGCTGTGAACATGTGCTATCGAACCCTCTACATCGGGACAGGTGAGCCAGCCAGGAGTCTGGAGGGCAGAGGTAGGTGGGTCCAGACAGCCCAGTGGGTGCTTCCTTGGCTCAGGCCCTTTAACTGCTTCTCAGTAGGGTCTGAAACCCTGTAGGGAAAGACTTGGAAAGAGGACACTTCCTTATACCTGGGTATAATCAGCTCACACATAATTCTCCCCTATTTGTTTGTTTTATTTTTGGTCATTGAAGTGATTTAGATAGCGTCTCCTCTGTAGTCCAGGCTGGCCTTGATTGATCTCATGTCTACCCTCCTGCCTCAGCCTCTCAAGTACTAAAACTACAAATGTAGCCCACCACACCTCAGATCACCCCTCATCCAAAAGTTGGCCTTTAAAGTGATAAGGCCTAAAGGCCCTGCACGGTTCTGTTCACATGCAGTAACTCACTGCTCTGTCTGGGTAGCAGCCATAGGTTGACATATTTAAAGCATGTTAGCTTTAGAACAAGAGGAAGTACTGGACTTGGGGACCCACATCTGTAATCCTAGAACTTACGAAATGGAGGCAAGGAGATCAGGAGTTCAAAGCTACCCCATTACCAGAAAAGAAAAAGTGAGGCCCTGAGCTACCTTGACGTTTCTACTAGCCAGACACTAACTCCCCTCTTACCTCCCCCCACAGACACTAACTCCCCTCTTACCTCCCCTGCACAGACACTAACTCCCCTCTTACCTCCCCTGCACAGACACTAACTCCCCTCTTACCTCCCCTGCACAGACACTAACTCCCCTCTTACCTCCCCTGCACAGACACTAACTCCCCTCTTACCTCCCCTGCACAGACACTAACTCCCCTCCTACCTCCCCTGCACAGACACTAACTCCCCTCTTACCTCCCCCCACAGACACTAACTCCCCTCTTACCTCCCCTGCACAGACACTAACTCCCCTCTTACCTCCCCCCACAGACAATAACTCCCCTCTTACCTCCCCTGCACAGACACTAACTCCCCTCTTACCTCCCCTGCACAGACACTAACTCCCCTCCTACCTCCCTCCCCCCACAGACACTAACTCCCCTCCTACCTCCCTCCCCCCACAGACACTAACTCCCTGCTACCTCCCCAGCATATAACCTTACTTACAGTCTGTTCTCTGCCTTTTCCTTGACTCCTGCCACCTTGCAGGAGCTGACATGGATGTGTGCCTTACAAACTATGGTCACTGTAACTACGTGTCCGGGAAACATGCCTGCATATTCTACGATGAGGTGAGGGGCAGAGATGAGTGGGGGAGAGCTTTCCCAGTCCAGGGTCTTTCCCAAGAAGTGGGTTCTGGGCTGGCGCAGGGGCAAGGGTGAAAAGCCTGTCCTCTTTCCTCCTGTCCATCTTGGAAGGGGAGACTCAGTATGAAAGGCTTGATGTTCCACCATGGCACCCTGCTTACAGGAGCAGGCCCGAAGGGGGGTGGGCAAAATAGAAGGAAGCCAGACTCTATGGGTGTGTCCCCCAGTTTCATAGTTATGTGCCAGTGGATATCGGATCAACAGGAGTCAGTATTGAGTAGGCATAGCACACGTGATACAGTTACTAGGGCAGGCTGACAAAGAGGTGAGTCTTGGTGAATTCTGAAAGAGCCAGGCTGTAGCTGAGGAAGAGTATGAGAGCTTGCTAGGTAGCGAAGCAAGCCCTATGTCCTCTCCCCTTTTCCCAAGGCTTCTCACAGCAACCCCACATCGTATCTCTCCTCTTCCTCCTCCTCCTCAGAATACCAAACATTATGAGCTGTTAAACTACAGTGAACATGGGACAACGGTGGACAATGTGCTGTATTCATGTGACTTCTCCGAGAAGACCCCGCCAACCCCCCCAAGCAGTATTGTTGCCAAAGTGCAGAGTGTCATCAGTAAGTTGGAGCAGAGGCCTGTGGCCACAGCTAAGGCCCCCGTCACCTGGTCCTACCATGCTGTCAGTAACCTACAGTTGTTTGCCTTCCCAGTCCCATTGGCCAAGCTCATTGTTGGTGGCCTGGGAAAGGCCACCAAGAATCAAGTGCTGAACACGCACATATGTATCAGACCTCTCTGGGGACTTGAGACTCCACCAACCCCGTCTGAGCATCCCTCAGCCCTGGTCATACCGTGTATAGAGTGGGGAGCCGCAGGGGCCCAGTCCTGCCAATCATCCCAGACAGGTCAGCTGGTCACTGTTCCCCTCCTATGATCATCCCCCTTTTTCCCAGGGCGCCGCCGACACCAGAAACAGGATGAAGAGCCAAGTGAGGAGGCAGCCATGATGAGTTCCCAGGCCCAGGGGCCACAGCGGAGACCCTGCAGTTGCAAAGCCAGCAGCTCAAGCTTGATTGGGGGCAGCGGGGCCGGCTGGGAGGGCACGGCCTTGCTGCACCACGGCAGCTACATCAAGCTGGGCTGCCTGCAGTTCGTCTTCAGCATCACTGAGTTTGCGACCAAACAGCCCAAAGGCGATGCCAGCTTGCTGCAGGATGGGGTCTTGGCCGAGAAGCTATCTCTCAAGCCCCATCAGGGCCCTGTGCTGCGCTCCAGCTCCGTTCCCTAGGCCGTTGGCCTGGACACTCAACCCAAGACTCCTGCAATGCAAAAATGTACACGAACCAAGCCCGGGTGTTTTCTATACCAGAAACCCTTCAACTACAATCTTTGCATGAAATGAAGAAAACCTTTTGACTGTTTTTTAAGACTTTTTTTCTTTTCTCGAGTTCTAGGGGGCATTTGCACATATATTTGTACTCAACATTTCATGGGAAAGCGGCAGACCCGAGCTGAGGAACAGCATGGGCAGGGAGGGGAAGACCCTGGTCTGGACACTTCCTCCAGCACAGCCCCTCCCCCGACTCCTGCTCCTTCCCCCTCTACGCCTGCCCGCTGTTGTAAAATAATCAGAAACTTGTTCTATTTTGTGGCAGTGACAATAGTTTTATATTAAAAGAAAAAAATACAGTTTTCATACAGCAAAATCTATACAATATCATTGTTTTATTTAATATAAAGATCGCTACCCACTTCTCTCCACGGTTCCCACCCTACAAGTTACTTCCCTTCCTGCAACGGTTGCACTACAGGTAGCTACTGTGTATATGGGCAAATGAGAAACGAATTCTTTTTCTGGCTGTCCATCTATTTTATTTCAAATAAGGAAAAGTGTATTTGGATTTTGTGTAAATACATCTAGTGATGACATTTTTTCAATGTTTTTAATAACCGTGTACAGTACATGTGGTAGAGTGTTTTCTCAAATTGTCTATTGTAGCGAAGGCGTTTTTGTCGTAAACCTGTTCTGTGTCCTTTTTTTTGTCCTCTTGCCACTTCTCTTCCTCCCCACCCCAGCTACTTCTTCTTCCCCACAACTAGTACAGTGTACATAGTAATTGTAATGTTTTAGACTTTACAGAAACTTTCCTGTATTCTGTATATAAAAAAACCAAAAATACTTCAAATTATGTCTTCTGCCTGTCTGTCCTACCTGTCATCATGCTTAAGGGAGACCTGCACCAGGTCTCACTTTCTGCACCCTTTGAATAATCATCAATCTCAAGTAGGCTCCCAGGGAGGTGTGGTGGAGAGGGAGGATGGAGAGCGGGCCTCAGCTGCCCGAGGGCAATGGAAAGGTAAGTACTTGCCTTTGGGGGCGGGGCTGTTTCTCTGGGGGGCCAAAATGTGAGGTCCATTCGCTAGACCAGTGGTCCTCAACTTTGCTAATCATGACCCTTTAGTACAGTTCCCCCAGCCATAACATACTTAATAACTGTAAATTTGCTAGTGTTATGAGTTGTAAATATCAGATATTTGGCATGTCTGATGTGAGACCTGTGAAGGGGTCGTTCAACACCTCCCCCCCCCCCCCCCACACTCACACACCCAAGAGTTGAGAACTGCTACTCTAGACTGCTGCTTTACCCTAATTCTTACTCTCTGGGCATCCTCGCCGAGCTGAACTCCCTGCTTTGGTCCTGGACACAGTAGGCAGTTGACTTCTTCAGGAAGTTCTTCTGAAAACAGTCTCCTAGGAAACACCTGTGTTCTGGCACTATTCTAAGTGGTACCTATTCATATATTGGAGTCTGTTGATGTCTGTAAGTGTGCTCCAACGACAGTGCAGATGAGTAGGGAGTTTCCCCGGCTCCCAAATTTAGGTGTAGTCTTGTCTCTGCCATCCTGCCTTTACTGCAAGGACTTCTCAAGCCGGATGTGATGGCGCACGCCTTTAACCCCAGCACTCTGGAGGCAGAGGAAGGTGGATCGCTGAGTTCAAAGCCAGCCTGGTCTACAAAGCAAGTCCAGGACAGGCAAGGCTACATAGAGAAACCGTGTCTCAAAAATAAATAAATAAATAAATAAATAAGACTTCTCAAACTCCTAAGGACAGAGGGAAGCTTTGTATTCTCGGCATTAACAGGTATTAAGTAGCTGTCTTAGACAAGCCCTTGCCGGGAGCGTCTACACCCAGATATCACTTGCTCACCTTTCCCTCAGTCACTTCTGGGTAATGGAGTGTCTATCCTTGCCACCTGTGAGAACCGTCCCAGAGACAACTTACCTCCTGATACTTCTTTCTTTTGGAAGGTGGGAGTCAGATGTAATACCCACTATTTTGGAGGTTGAGGTAGGAGGATCTCAATTTTAAAGCTACCTAAGGGAGCTAACCTCAAAACCCGAGAGAAAGGGGTAGGGTCATAGAGTCAGGAAATTACACAGTTGAGTCCTGAAAACCCTGCCAGTGCCATCGGGAGAAGCCTCAAGTCCCTCTGCCTGTACCTGCAAGAGTCCTAGAAGCAGAGGGCTGGATAATGAAAGGATGAGAAATTTAAAGAGTCGCTTCATTGAGGGAAAAGCATCCAGGACCCGACTCCAAACACGGACCCATTCATGTGCACAGGACTCCAGACTGAGACTGCTACATACTCACACCTAGAGTAAATAGAGATGTTCATTCAATCACACGCGTTGGTGGAGACTACAGATGCATGCACAGTCTGGAGGGACTCCCGCAACGAGCACAGACACCTACGCAGTGCTGTCACCCCGGCGCGCGCCCAGAATCCAAAAGCACGCCCAAACCCAGAGCTGTAATCTTAGGGCCTGGGCGTGCACACACCCACCAGTCCCTCGCGCAGATGTTCCCTGTACATACCTAGCACACACACTCGGGCGTTCACAAGCCTAGGGGGCGCTCCCGGGGTTCGAAGGTGTTCGACTAGGCATGTCGCCAGGGCATGCAGACGCACGCCTAGGGGGCGCTCGCAGAGCCCACGCGTGCGCGCACGCCCCTGCCTAGCCTCCCGCCTGCCGCCGCCCTCAAAAGGCCAGGGCGGGAGCGACAAGGCCCGGGCGGGAGCCGGGAGCACAACCGATATGGAGACGCTGCTGCTGTGCGCCGGGCTGCTGCTTGGCTCCTACGTGCTTGTCTACTATAACCTGGTGATGGCCCCATCGTGCCGCGGCACCGGCAGCCTGCGGGGCCGCACGGCCGTGGTCACGGGTGAGTGCGCGCGGGCGGGCGGTGGGGAGGCCGGGCGGGTGACCGCGGCCGGACCGGCTCAGCTGGCTCCCACCCGCCGCCCGCAGGCGCCAGCAGCGGCATCGGGAAGATGACAGCGCTGGAGCTGGCGCGCCGGGGAGCGCGCGTGGTGCTGGCCTGCCGCAGCCGGGAGCGCGGGGAGGCGGCCGCCTTCGACCTCCGCCAGGTGAGGCCATAAGGGAACGTGGGGCGCGGGTGAGCCCGGGACGCGGAGGGCGGAGCAGAGCGACGCGAGGAATCAAGAATCTGAGAGGAGAGAGCCTCACTGTCCCTTAAACACAGAGGAGGATGCAGGCACTACTGTGGACACACAGGGGAGGAACATCAGAACCAAATTCCGGATGAGGCTTGCTGAAGGAGTCGCTAGGTGTCGAGGCCTGTGAGAATCCGAAAGAGTTAATGAAGCTACGTGTGATCCCAGCCCAGGGCCAGGCGCTCAAGGCCATCCTGGGCAAAGGAAAGACAGAGAAGGAAGAGGCTGGGCTAAATGAAGAAACGCAGAAAGAATAGCAAGTGCTAATGCCATGAGACAAAGTCTAATTCGAGAGACAGGGGGCGAGGGACGAAGCAGGGAATGAGAAGAGGAATATAACGGAGGGACTCTGAGACACAGCCAGCTTCTTGGAGGTCCCTAAATAACTGCGTTGTTTAAGCCGTGGACCATCCTGATGGCTTTTTCAAACGAATCCCTTATAGCTGAGTGGTACCTAGACTGCAGAGGACGAGAGTAAGCGGAGTCAGTCTCAGTAGCACACACCTTTAACCCTAGCACTTGAGAGGCAGAGACAAGTGGATTTCTGTGAGTTCAAGACCAGCCGGGGCTACATCGGAAGTCCGTGTTTCAAAAAAAAAAAGTGTTTGAGAAGATCAAAATCTCTTAAGTTTGTTACAGCTGGTCATGGTGCACACATGTAATGTATACATCTTAAGGTAAATAATAATGGAGAGAGGAGATGATACATATATTAACTCTAGCTCGGGCAGGCCTTGAACTTGGTTTTGTTTTTGTTTTTGTTTTTTTAGGCAAGGTTTCTCTGTGTGGATTCCTGGCTGTCCTGGACTCGCTTGGTAGACCAGGCTGGCCTCGAACTCACAGCGATCCGCCTGCCTCTGCCTCCCGATGCTGGGATTAAAGGTGTGCGCTACCACGCCCGGAGGGCCCTGAACTTGTGATCCTTTGACTCGGACTCCTGAGTAGCTAGGATAACCAGTGTGACATACATATGTTTCATCTGATTTGAGCCTCACTTTTTTTTTTTTCTTCAGTAAAAAGTATTGAGCATTGTTGCTGTTTAAGAGAACAGAGGCCCAAAGAGATTAAGTGTCACGTCACACTATAGACAAAAGTCAGGATTTGAATCCACACACCAGTTACACTCTGATGTATAGCGGCAGGGTTTAGTCATGGTGGTGCCTGGGAAGAGGGAGGAAAAGGGAGCTGCGTGGTAACAACCCTAGCGCTTGCTGCTCCACAGGCGAGCGGAAACAATGAGGTCATCTTCATGGCCTTGGACTTGGCCAGTCTGGCCTCCGTGCAGGCCTTTGCCACTGCCTTCCTGAGCTCTGAGCCAAGGCTGGACATCCTCATCCACAACGCAGGTAAGAAGCAGCAGATCCTACAGGTGGGTGGCTGGTACCCGCAGAGATTGTCCCTCACAGGTGGGTCACAAAGGTTGTCCCTCACAGCTGGGCGGCTGGTACCCCACAGAAGTTGTCTCTCACAGCTGGGTGGCTGTACCCCACAGAGGTTGTCCCTCCAGCTGGGTGGCTGGTACCCCACAGAGGTTGTCCCTCACAGGTGGGTCACAAAGGTTGTCCCTCACAGCTGGGCGGCTGTACCCCACAGAGGTTGTCCCTCACAGCTGGGCGGCTGTACCCCACAGAGGTTGTCCTTCCAGCTGGGTGGCTGGTACCCACAGAGGTTGTCCCTCCATCTGGGACCTACCAGGGGCCAGCAGATACATCTCACTAGTGAAGATTCTAGAGCTGGGTGTGGTGGTGCATGTCTAATGCCAGCACTCAGGAGGCAGAGGTAGGCGGATCTTTGTGAGTTCGAGGCTAGCCTGGTCTACAAAGAGAGTCCAGGAAAGCCAAGGCTAAACAGAGAAACCCTGTCTTCAAAATTAAAACAGAGAGGGAGAGAGAGAGAGAGAGAATTCTAAGACCCATGGGGCACCTGAAACAGCAACTCATCGCCTACCTTCTGCCCTAGGCATCAGTTCCTGTGGCCGGACTCGGGAGGCCTTTAACCTACTGTTGCGAGTAAACCATGTTGGCCCTTTTCTGCTGACACACTTGCTGCTACCCCGCCTGAAGTCGTGTGCCCCAAGCCGTGTGGTAGTAGTGTCCTCAGCTGCCTACCGGCGTGGTCGTCTCGACTTCACACGTCTGGACTGCCCAGTGGTGGGCTGGCGCCAGGAGCTTCGGGCATATGCTGACAGCAAACTAGCCAATGTGCTGTTTGCCCGGAAGCTTGCCACCCAGCTTGAGGGCACTGGTGTTACCTGCTATGCGGCCCATCCAGGTGAGGCCTGACTCTAACCACTCCTAATTACATTGCCAGCATCTTTCTCCCTCACTGTGCTCACCCAGTCTCCTTGCTGAGTCACAAGATGGAAACATGGTCAAGGAGAAACCTGTTCTCGCTGATGTTGCTGGATTTTTCCCTCCTGCAAGCTTGGATGCTGGCCACTAGGTGGGGAACAAAACAAGCCCTGATGGTGGTACTGAGGGCTGGGACTGCCCTTAGTGTGAGCTAGACCCTGAGTCTGCGCTGTATTGAGGGTTGGAACTGCAGTTAGTGTGAGCAAAACCCTGAGTCTACGCTGTTTGCCTCCTTACTTGGGTTTGGGATGTTTACTTGTTTGGTTTGGTTTTGAGACAGCATCTCACTGTGTAGACTAGGCTGGCCTGGAGCTTGCTATGTAGACCAGGCTGGCCTCAAATACTCAGAGATCTGCCTGCTTCTGCCTCCAAAGTGCTCAGATCAAAGGTGTGGGACACTACTCCTGACTTTTTTGCAAGTTTTTTTTTAATGTGTGGGTATTAGTGTTTTGAATATATGTGTGTGTGTGTGTGTGTGTGTACATACATACATACATACATACCTACCATGTATGTGTCTGGTACCCACAGAGACCAGATGCCCTAGAACCGGAGTTAGGCATGGATGTGAGCTTCCATGTGGGTGCTAGGAACCAACCTGGGCCTTCTACAAGAGAATCAAGTACTCTTAACCACCAAGCCATCAGCCATCTCTGGAGCCCCTGGTTCGTTGGGTTTGGTTTTGGTTTTTTTTTTTGAGAGTTTTACTCTGGAACCCACATTGGCCTAGAATTGTATGTAGTTCAGTCCAGCCTCAAATTTGCCCCAATCCTCTTGCCTCACTCAAACCACCATGCCAAGCTGAGACCGGGTTGGATTCCCCCAACACCACCAAAAGAAAAGAAAAGAAAGAAAAAAGTTACGACAGCAGTAATGTTAAAATAATATCATCCAGGCATGGAGCCCTTCTCTGTGAGAACCCACTATACCACAGGCATGATTGACAGCCCTGGGGCAAAAACAGCCTCCAGCTGAAGCTCAGTCTCCAGGGCCTAAACATTATGCAAACGAAAACAAAGATCTGTCCGCTGTGTTTGCACACATGTTTAATCCCGGCACCCAGAGCCGTATAGTCAGACCCCATCGTCTCTCTGAAAACAAAACAAAACAAAAGCCAAAGACCTTACCCTCGCATCCAGTGCCAGAATGACAAGGAAAGATAACCAGGGGAAGGGGACCTGAAAGACATAAAGGGGCCTTTGAAGCTCAGAGAGCAGAGTAGCAAGTACAAAGGCAGTGCTGTAGGACGGCTGATGTGAGTAGGACAGAGAGGAAGCGGTGATGGCAAAAGATGAGGCTGGAGAGATGGGCAGAGCTGAAGTTTGAAGCCTTTCACCCTGAGTAAAAGAACTGGTTAAAAAAAAACAACGACGCCGGGCGGTGGTGGCGCACGCCTTTATTCCCAGCGCTTGGGAGGCAGAGGCAGGTGGATCGCTGTGAGTTCCGAGGCCAGCCTGGTCCACAAAGTGAGTCCCAGGACAGCCAAGGCTACACAGAGAAACCCTGTCTCGAAAAATAAATAAATAAAAGTGACTCACTCCGTCTTTAGACAATAGGCCAACAGGCTAGCAGCATCTGCCCTGCCTACATTATCAATCTGCATTTTAGAAAGCCATTGCCTGGGGCTTCTTTGTAATCACAGTGACAATAATATTACTGATCTTTATTAAGATTTTATAAGCCGGGCGTGGTGGCGCACAAGCCGGGCGTGGTGGCGCACGCCTTTAATCCCAGCACTCGGGAGGCAGAGGCAGGCGGATTGCTGTGAGTTCGAGGCCAGCCTGGTCTACAAAGTGAGTCCAGGATGGTCAAGGCTACACAGAGAAACCCTGTCTCGAAAAAAAAAAAAAAAAAAAAAAAAAAAAAAAAAAAAAAAAAAGATTTTATTACAGTTACAGGTCCCTAGTGTTTAAAACTGTGGTTGATCAATCTTAGGTGCTTAAAAAATGATGGCTAGGGCTGGAGAGATGGCTCAGAGGTTAAAGGCACTGACTGCTCCTCCAGAGGTCCCGAGTTCAATTCCCAGCAACCACACAGTGGCTCACAACCATCTATAATGTGATCTGATGCCCTCTTCTGGCCTGCAGGTGTATGTACAGCCAGAGCACTGTATACATAATAATAAACAAATAGATATTTTTTTTTTAAATGATAGCTACACAAAGGAACGAGGCCCAAGCTAGATGAAAAGATGGTATGAATTTGAGCACTGTGGCTTACACTAGTCATCCCATAGGAAGCTGAGGCAAGAGTGTTGCTGTGAGCCCAAGGCCAGACTGAACTATGGGGGAGGGACACTCTCTCTCTCTCAAAAAGAAAGGAAAGGACAAGAGATGTAGCTCCATTGGTAGAGTGCCTGCCAGCACGTACATAGCCCTGGGTTCAAATTCCCAACACACAAACAGAGACACACACACACAATAAAGAAATGATAGAGATTGGACACTGCATAACTACAACCTGTGGGGAGATCGGAATGTACAGAGCATTAGGCTGGTAGCTTCCTAATGGGTTAAGTCACCTTGTCGGGTCCCCCGAATACCTGGTCGATGCTAACCTGCTTTCCCAGGAACAGGATTCTGCCATCCACTCCTAGCTGCCTGGTGCCTGGGCCCCCAGCTGCCTGCCTCTACAACTCTTCTTTTCTTCCTGCCCACAGGACCTGTGAACTCGGAGCTCTTCCTACGCCACCTTCCTGGATGGCTGTGTCCTCTCTTGCGCCCACTGGCTTGGCTATTGCTCCGGGCACCTCAAGGGGGTGCCCAGACACCCCTGTATTGTGCTCTGCAGGAGGGCATTGAGCCCCTCAGTGGGAGATATTTTGCCAACTGCCATGTGGAGGAGGTCTCCCCAGCTGCTAGAGATGACCAAGCTGCCCTTAGGCTGTGGAAAGCTACCAAGAAGCTGGCAGGGCTTGGGCCTGAAGAGGATGATGACACCGATGAAGAAGCCCAACCTCAGGATCCAGGGCCCCCATCTTCTCTGCGTGCCCCCAGCCCTGAGAAAACCACAGTTTCTGGACCTTCTCGTAGCTCTCTGGGCTCACCAGACTTACCCAAATTGATACAGAGAAGATTTCAGGTGAAGGCTAAACCTACATCCTAAGTTTCCTAAACCCCCAGGCTAGAATGCTTTTATAGCAACTCAGTTTCGTGCCTGGGCACTGAGGGGTTGCCGGGCTTTTACCTCGGTTGTTACTTGGGAGGACCTCTTGTTATATCCTAAACAACCCTTTTCCCAGTGAAAGGAAATGAATACTACTTCCTAAGACTGACAGTAACCCCGTATCCAGAGACAATATGTCAGACACTGTGTTGCTCTGAAATTTGATTTTCAGATTTCTGGGCCCTCCCCGGGGAAGGGCTGGGGACTTTTCGGTTGATGCACTGCAGATGTTGAACGTTATTTAACCCAGCCCTTGGCAACTTTCTAGCTAGGTAGTTAATTTACCCCGGTTTTTTAATGGAGGCGCAATTAGGAAAGGACTCCGTAAGGACAAGGACTGGGGTTTTGAGGCCCAGGGATCTGCTGTAGAACCGGTGCATGAGGTGACGCAACGCGAAGTGTTCCTACTGAGGTTGCCCCAAAGGTGCTAAGGGGCTGAGCCCCCCAGGAATAAAGCGAGTTGACTGCGGACGCTCGGGCTCCCGCCTCTTTCTGCAAAGCGGCCCCGCCCTCCGCCGCCACACTTCCGGCGGGGCTGCGGCCGCAGAGGGGCGCAGGCGGGCGGGGCTGGGGGAGGCGGGATAGGCTGGGCGCGGCCGGTGCTGCGGACCCGCCACAGCCCTCCAGGTCGCTGCGGACCCGAGGCCTGCTTGTCTGCCCGCGGCGCCATGGGCAATTGCCACACGGTGGGGCCCAACGAGGCACTGGTGGTCTCAGGTGAGGGGGACGGCGAGGGCAGGGGTGGGGCGGGGAAGGACGGCGGGGTGGGGGGGCATGCGGGTCCGCGGCAGCACCTGAGCCACTCCCTGAAGAGCAGGCAGTCCTCCCATGGCATAGTCTCGGGCGCTCAACCCCTTCCTCCATGGTGCGTTTAGGGGCTTCTAACGTACGCGGGTTCCAAGGGCCGGTCTGGTAGCTCTGGAACGCAGGTGCCTGACGGGGAGGGGCCCGGAGCACGGGTCCCTCTTTTCCGGACGAGGCCGACCCGTTAATTCCGAGCAGGCTGGGGCTTGCCAGGACTTACTGGCATCACCCGCCCTGCAAACGCGGGTGCGGCCTCTACAGTTGGGTAACCCGGCTGTGGCCTGTACGGCTCTAGATTACAAAATGCCGCAAGCTCTAGATTTGGCTGGGTGGGGCTGGGGGATTGTAGCACTGGGAACCTTAAAGCCGATATTTATTTACATGGTGCATTTCGGATCTCTTAGGAAGGTAGCTCAAGCCACCAGGGGCCCTGTTGCATGCAAACTCGAAACTGTAACCTGTCTTCCCAGCATCAGCACTGATTTTCAGCTTGTATGCAGAATTCATAAGGCTGACTGCCAAAGAGAAGTGGAAGCCCTGAGCCAGGGCTTATAGCTGCCATTCTTAGGGAGGTGTCATGAATCCACCCGGCCCTAAACATGGCTTTAGAAGTGTTGTCTGGACCTCTTTACTGAGACATCCCCAGTCCCTGCTAAAAGCGGGAGAAATGAGATACCCTATCTCACTGAAAACCCGCAAGCCTTCGGGCAAGAAGGGAAAGCGCAGAGGCCAACTTTGGCATCCTAAAGCTCAGGCTTGTATCCCTCTTTGCCTTTTAGAGCCATGTAATGGTTTGGGTAGATTTGGGGTTCTGTTTGTTGTTGCTGTTGATGGTGGTTGGTTGGTTGGTGGCTGTTGTTGTTTTGAGGGGGCAGGGAGTTTTTTGTTTTGTTTGAGGTTTCACTGTGTGTGGTGTGTGTGTGTCTGTCTGTCTGTCTGGGAATATGTGTAAGTGAGTACAGGTGCCCCAGATGTTGAATCCTCCTGGAGCTGGAGTTACAGATGGTTGTGAGCCACCGGGCATGGATACTAGGAATTGAACTTGGGTCCTCTTAACCGTTGAGCCATCTCTCCAGCGCCTGTGTTTGTTTTGAGAAAGAGACTTGCTTAGTACTGCTGGCTGTAACTATGTAAACAAGGTTGACTAGGAGCTTGTAGTGTGATTTTTTTTGTTTTGTTTTGTTTTTTGTTTTGTTTTTCGAGACAAGGTTTCTCTATGTTATCTTGGCTGCCCTGGGCTCGCTTTGTAGTCCAGGCTGGCCTTGAACTCCGCCTGCCTTTGCCTCCCGAATACTGGGATTAAAGGCGTGCGCCACCACGCCCTGCTTTGTAGTGTGATCTTGCTGCCTCTGCCCTCCTCACTGGTGGTATTACAGGCGTACACCACCACGCCCAGCTCACTTTTGTGTGAGTGTGCTACAGGGCTGGAAAGCAAACCCTGGGACTTCAACTCCTGCTAGTCAATCACTGCACAGCACTCCTCACTCAGGCCTGGAAGCGTTTTAGACATCAGAATCTGGGGCTAAGTAGATGGTTCAACAGGTAAAGGAGATAGCCACCAAGCCTAGTGATCTGTGTATAAGCCCTGGGATTCGTCTGTTGTAAGGAAAGAACCACCTGATGAAAGACACACACACACACACACAGAAAAGAAATGTTGAAAGAAAAATTTCAAGCTGGGCACGGTAGTGCACGCCTTTAATCCCAGCACTCAAGGAGGCAGAAACAGGTGGATTGCTTTGAGTTTGAGGCCAGCCTGGTCTACAAAAGCGAGTCCAGGACAGCCAGGGTGACACAGAGAAACTTTGTCTTCGGGGGGAGGGTATTTTTTTTTAATTTCACTGGATGTAGTTGCTCATGCCTGTAATCCCACCACAAGCGAGGCAGAGGCAGATGGGCCTCTGTGACTTCCAGGACATCCTGAGCTTTGTATAAAGACCCTGTCCAAAAAAAACAAAAACATTTTCAGTGAATAAATTAAACCAAAATCTGGGGCTGGAGAAATGGCACAATTAAGAGCACTTACTGAGCCGGGCAGTGGCAGCACAAACCTTTAATCCCAGTGCTCGGGAAGCAGAGGCAGGTGGATCTCTTTGAGTTTGAGGCCAGCCTGGTCTACTAAGTGAGTCCAGGACAGCCAAGGAATACTATTCCTAAAAAGGACCTGGGTTCAATTTCAAGCACCCACAAAGCAGCTAACTCGAGACCTGGAGAGATGGTTCAGAGGTTAAGAGCACTGGTTGCTCTTGCAAAGGTCCTGACTTCAATCCCCAGCAACCACATGGTGGCTCACAACCATATATACTGAGATCGGGTGCCCTCTTCTGGCCTGCAGGTGTGCGTGCAGGCAAAGCACTATATATACATAATAATTTTTTTAAAAACAAAAAATACTTAAAAAGAAAAAAAAAAGCAGCTACCTCCAATCCTGGGGCAGACGCCCTCTTCTGGCCTCTTGGGTACTTTAAAATAAAATCTCAAAGACAAATCATTAGAAACAAACCCAGAATCTGCACTGCCCTTTTTCCTGTGGCATTTCAGGCAGCCCAGACTCTAGGCTGAGGAGGTCAAAGCTTGAGTTCTGCCTTGTGGAGAGTCTAGGGTGGGGAGGGACAGGGACGACACAACACACACAGACCTGAAATGAGCTGTTCTACCCATCTTCTACCTTCCTGGTAGCCTGCTTCTCAGGCCAGAGCCAGCGCAGTGCTGGGCGGAAGCTGTTCTGGGGGTGGAGAGAGGAATGTCATGGCTAAGAATCAAGGCTGGGCGGAGGAGGCTCTGAGGGAGGGATAACACCTAACATAGCATAGTTACCTTGGGACTTGAACAGATCCCCCAAGAGAGCAGAGCAGAGCAAAACAACTGCTGGCGCTAGTCTGTGTGTCCGTTGGACCTGCATCTAAGTCCAGAGGCGCCCAGCCCTGTGTGAGGAAGAGAAGGCTCAGAGTTCCAGTACTAATCTTCTCGTTTCTTGTTGTTATCCAGACTCTTTTCGTTCTGTGACGCGAAACTATTTTTCTCTTCCTACTTTCAGAAATTTTATTCATTCTTAGGACTGGGGATGTAGGTTAATTGTTAAAAGTATAGGCGTACCCGAGAGCAGAACCTGTCTCTAATCCCAGCACTTTGCTGGGGCGAAGGGGGCAGGAGAGTCAGAAGTTCAATGTCATTCTCATCTGCTTAGAGTTGGAGGCTAGCCTGGGCTACCTGAGACCTTGTCTCAAAGGAAACAACATTATTTTCCCACTTTAAAAATTTTTTTTTGAAGCTGGGTGGTGGTGGAGCACGCCTTTAATCCCAGCACTCAGGAGGCAGAGGCAGGCGGATCACTGTGAATTCGAGGCCAGCCTGGTCTACAAAGCGAGTCTAGGACAGCCAGGGCTACACAGAGAAACCCTGTCTCAGGAAAAAAAATTAAAAAGAAAAAGAAAGGGGGAAAAAAAACCAGTTTAAAGGAGGGCTGGAGAGATGGTTCAGCAGTTAAGAGCACTGCCTGTTCTTCCACAGCCCCCATGTCCATTCCTCAGCACCCACACAGCAGCTCACACCTGTCTCTAACTCAGGTTCAGGCGATTTGGCCCGTTAGCACATACATCCTTGCAGGTAAAATACCAATGCACATGAAATATAAATAAACAAATCAAAATATCCTTTAAAAAAAAAAACATTTTATTTTATTTTATTTTATTTTATTTTTTTTTTTTTTTTTTTTTTTTTTGGTTTTTCGAGACAGGGTCTCTCTGTGTAGCCTTGGCCATCCTGGACTCACTTTGTAGACCAGGCTGGCCTCAAACTCACAGCGATCCGCCTGCCTCTGCCTCCCGAGTGCTGGGATTAAAGGCGTGCGCCACTACACCCGGCTGCAAAAAAAACATTTTAAAGGAAAGGCTGACTGGTACCTAGCAGCTACACTAACAGCTGCTGAAATGGCCTCCTAATGTAATCTCAAGTTGAGGCAAGAGGAACAGAAGGAAGGAAACTCTGGATTTGTTTGTGACACGGTTTAACTGTGTAGACCAGGCTGGCCTCCAACTCACAGAGATCCACCTGCCTCTTAAGTGCTAGGGTTACAGGTATATACCACTAGCTTGGGGGTGGGGGGGTGGAATTAAAGGAAAACTTTTAGTTTGGAAAGGGGAAACATGTTTTATTTTCACTAACCATAACTGAAAGTTAACGGTCCCCCTATGACTGTGCCGGCCACAAGCCGAGACACTCCTGGCAGATGTTTCCTTACCACCCTGCAGCTGCTGCCCTCACAAAGTCGTCTGTACTTATTTCTAATTTGAAATTAAGCCAGTGATTGTATCTGCCACTAAATCTTTTTGGGGTTGTTTTCTGTTTTCTGAGACAGAGTTTCTCTGTATAGCCCTGGCTGTCTTTACTAGAACTTGGAGGTACACCTGCCTCTGCTGGATTCAAAGGCCTGCAAATCGTGTGTGTGTGTGTGTGTGTGTGTGTGTGTGTGTGTGTGTGTGTGTGTGACCTACATTTATGTCTGTGTGAGTGCAGTGTCCAAGGAGGCCTGCAAATCGTGTGTGTGTGTGAGTGTGAGAGAGAGAGAGAGAGACCTACATTTATGTCTGTGTGTGTGAGTGCAGTGTCCAAGGAGGCCAGAAGACGGCATCAGATCCTCTGGAACTGGAAGTACAGACAGCAGTTGTTGCCTAGCATGTGGGTGCTGTGAGCTGATCCCCAAGGTCCTCTGCAAGAGCAGCAAGTGCTCTTGATCACCAGACCATATCTCCAGCCCCTGTCATTTAATTCATTAGTAAGAAGTACAGAGCCAAGGATACAGCACAGTTTGTAGGCTGCTGGCCTAGAATGCAAAGCCCTGGGTCTGATTCCCAACGCTTGTGAGGTGGAGGTAGGAGAATTAGAAGTTCAGAGTCATCCTCAGCTACGAAGCTGGAGAGATGGCTCAGCGGTTAGGATGGGGATCCAGTGTCCTCTTCCCGCTTCTGTGGGCACTGCAAACATGTGGTGCACAGACATACATGCAAGCAAAACCCACACACACATTAAAAAATCCAAAGCCGGGCTGGAGAGATGGCTCAGAGGTTAAGAGCACTGTCTGCTCTTCCAAAGATCCTGAGTTCAATCCCCAGCAACCACATGATGGCTCAAAACCATCTATAATGAGATCTGGTGCCCTCTTCTGGTGTGCAGGTGTACATGCAGGCAGAACACTGTATATGTAGTAAATAAATAAATTTTTAAAAAAAAATCCAAAGCCAAACTGACATCATAAAACCCTGCCTTAAAAAGAGCTGTTTTCAGCCGGGTGTGGTGGCGCACACCTAGCACTCGAGAGGCAGAGGCAGGCAGATCGCTGTGAGTTCGAGGCCAGCCTGGTCTACAAAGTGACTCCAGGACAGCCAAGGCTAACACAGAGAGACCTTGTCTCAAAAAACAAACAAACAAATAAACAAAAGAGCTGTTTTCAAGCCGGGCCTGGTGGCGAATACCTGTAATCCCAGCACTCAGGAGGTAGAAGCAGGTTATCTCTGTGAGTTCCAGGACAGCCATGGCTACAAACCAAAAAAAGTCAAAAACAAACAAACAAAACAAAAGAGCTGTTTTCATAAATTACCTATTTGGTTCTTCTAGCATTTTGTTGCCCTTTATAATTTTTTTCTCTGGTATTTGATTTGATACATTTGTAGATATTTTCATAATGAATCCATAGATGCTGCTGGAATATTAAAAGCATTTGACTGGGCATGGTGTTTCATACCTATAACCTTTTATTTTGTTTTGAAGGTTCTGTTTTTGGGTATTTGTTGTTGTTGTTGTTTGTTTTATTGGTTTTTGGTTTTTCGAGACAGAGTTTCTCTGTGTAGCCTTGGCTGACCTGGACTCAATTTGTAGACCAGGCTGGCCTCGAACTCACAACTATCTACCTCTCAAGTGCTGGGATTAAAGGTGTGTACCACATGCCCTGCTCATGCCTGTAATCCTAGCACTGAGGAGACAGAGGCAATAGGATCACCACAGGCCAGTTGGAACTACCTAGGAAGACCCTGTTGCAAAGACAAAACAAGAGGCTGCAGGGATAGCCCAGTGAGTATATTTCTTGGCCCCTTCCCCCGAACCCATGTCAAGAGTGGGTGCTACAGCATGTGCCTTTAACTCTAGTGCTGACAGGAAGATGGAGTGCTGACAGAAGGATGTAGAACCTGATGGCTAACTGGCTGACACAGTGAGCTGCAGGTTTAGTGAGAGATTGTCTCAAGGGTGGAAAACAGTGAAGTGGTTGAAAAAAGATATTCCAATGTCAACCTCTGGCTTCTACATGTGCCTTCATGGACAAGTGCATGCAAACACACACACACACACACACACACACACACACACACACACAATGGTGCTTGGGCTAAAAATAATCAGAAAGCTGGGAGATACCTTTCAGGGGAAGAGGCTGCTGGGAGTAGGGGCAGCCTGCCAGGTCCCAGCTTCCTGTTTCTGCCTCTGGGAACCTGGCATTGTTGCCCTTGGCTACAGCCAAGCGTGACTGTGACAGACGGCTCCCAAGGTCAAAGACTGAGTGAAAGGTAAAGGATAGATGTCCACCACTCTGTCCCCCTCTGTCCTCCACAGCGACTGCCTATTCCACAGTGCATGGAGGAGCCTCCTAAAGCTGGTCAAAGGCAGCTAGCCATGGCCAGGCCAGAAGATGCAGGAGCCGTGATTGTCTTGGCCTTCTTCCAATTTCACTTGGTCCCAAGATGGTTTGGGTTTCAGAGTAACTGCCTCTCCTTAGAGGCTCCCTCTTACAACACTTTCCAGGCCAGAGAGGATCACGAATACTTACCTTGAAAAGCAGCCCCGTGTCTTCGCCAGGTGTGGTGGCGAATGCCTTTAATCCCAGCTGCTAGAAATTGCCAGGTGCTAAGATTATGCATACATGCAAATTCCCCCCCCCTCCTCAGGAATTTACAACCTAGTATTTAAGACAGGAGGTTTGCAGCTGGGCATTGTGTTGCACACCAGCACTAGGACACGGAGGCAGGTGGAGCTCTGTGAGTTCCAAGCCAGCCTGGTCTACAAAGCGAGTCCAGGACAGCCAAGGCTACACAGAGAAACCCTGTCTCCAAAAGCCAAAATGAATAAATTTTTTTAAAAAGCCTGGCGGTGGTGGCGCACACCTTTAATCCCAGCACTCGGAAGATAGGCAGAAGCAGACGGATCTCTGTCCATTCGAGGCCAGCCTGGTCTACAAAGAGAATCCAGGACAGCCAAGGCTACTCAGAGAAACCCTGTCTCAAAAACAGCAGCAATAAATAAATACAAAACAAAAGCGGGGATGGGGGTAGAGGGAAACCTAAAAGAGCCCAGATTTGATTCCTAGGACCCACAGTCCTAGGTTGGCTCACAGTCACCAGTAACTCCAGGCCCAGGAGCTCTAATGCTGTCTTCTGGCATCAGGAACACACAGCGGTGCACACACATACAGGAGACATGGAAGAAGTGCATCCTGGGAGAATCTTACCAAGAGGCTCACTGACCATTGTGAGTCAGGTGGCAGGGGATGGAGAGGCAGCCCATGGGGGTGAGGAAGTCTTAGGAGTCCAGGAAGCGCAGTGCATCTCATTAGGGCTGGTGCTCTACTCCCAAAGCCCCAGAGCATTCAGAGCCCCAGAGCTGTCCCCTTGTGGGAACAGGCAGAGAAGTGAGGCCTCCAAACCAAGGCCACTTTGTGGTAGTGAGAGGAGACAGGCGAAAAGCGTCAGAAGGAAGTGGTCCTGAAGACCGGCTGTGGCCAGGCTCGGCATGTTCTTTGTTTAGAAATGAATAAAAACAAACAGTTGCAAAAATTCTCACGGTGAGCTCCGTTACACAAGTTCAGGAGTGTTAGTGAAGGCTGTAGAGGGAGCTAACTGTGCAAAGAAGTGCATAAGAAACAATGAATCAAAGGAAACAGAATTTTGGAGTTTAAAAAAAATGAGAGTTTCCATGAAAGCTGCAGGATATTTGCCTGCCAAGGCTAAGGGCTAGGTGGTTATATTGTCCCTGAGTACAAATACCATCACTGGTAACTACAAAACAAACATCACTCTTCTCAAGGTAAGGGACACAGGGGGTAGGGAGCCCTTGCAGTAACCCAGGCAAGGCCCACGGCTGATACAAGCCTGTGACTTCTGGTGCAGCATGTTGTTGTTTGTTTGTTTGTTTTAAAGACAGAGTCTCATTATGCAGCTCTGGCTGCCCTGGGACTCACAGAGACTGCCTGTCTCTACCTACCAAGTTCTGGGATTTATTTATTTTTGGGTTTTTTGTTTGTTTGTTTGTTTGTTTTTTAGACAGGGTTTCTCTGTGTACTTTGTAGACCAGGCTGGCCTCAAACTCACAGCGATGCACCTGCCTCTGCCTCCCAGGTGCTGGGATTAAAGGCGTGCACCTCCACTGCCCAGCTAAGTTCTGGAATTTAAAAAGCTGGGTTTTTGGGGTTTTTTAGCTATAAGATTGAACCTGGAGTTTTGTTTTGTTTTTTCTTCTTTCAAGACAGGGTTTCTCGGGGCTGGAGAGATGGCTCAGCGGTTAGGAGCACTGACTGCTCTTCCAGAGGTCATGAGTTCAATTCCCAGCAACCACATGGTGGCTCACAACCATCTATAATGTGATCTGATATCCTCCTCTGGCCTGCAGGTGTACATGCAGGCAGATCTCTGTATACATAATAATAAATGAATAAAATCTTTAAAAAAAAAAAAAAAAAGACAGGGTTTCTCTGTGTGGCCTTGGTCGGTCTGGACTCTCTTTGTAGACCAGGCTGGCTTGGAACTCACAGAGCTCCACCTGCCTCTGTGTCCCAGTGCTGGTGTGCAACACAATGCCCAGCTGCAAACTGCCTGTCTTTTTTTTTTTTTTTTTTTTTTTTTGGTTTTTCGAGACAGGGTTTCTCTGTGTAGCCTTGGCCATCCTGGACCAAACTGCCAGTCTTAAATACTAGGCTGTAAGTCCCTGAGGACAGGGAGAACTTGCCTTGCATGCATGTGTAATCTTAGCACCTGGCAACAACATAGCTGTTGTCAAATCTCAGAACAAGCAGGCCGGGGGCGGTGCTGTTGGTGGCGGCGGCGGAGGCAGCAGCGGCGCACACCTTTAGTCCCTGCATTCAGGAAGCAGACAGAGGTGGATCTCCGAGTTCAAGGCCAGTCTGGTCTACAAAGAAAGTTCCAGGACAGCCAAGGCTACACAGAGAGACCCTGTCTTGAAAAACAACAACAAAAATCTCAGAGCAAGCAAAGGCCTGAGTTAAGCTGGGTGTGGAGGTACACACACTTGTAACCTCAGCACTAGGAAGGCAGAAGCACAAAAGTTCAGGATAGCCTGAGCTACATAGTAAAGCCCAGTTTCAAAAAGAGAGTAAGAAAGAAAGAAAAGGCACAGCCAGGCATGGTGGTTTGGATCTGTAACACAGCCTTAGGAGGCTGAGGCAAGAGGATCACTGAGCGTTTCAAGGCCAGCCTGAACTTGTCAAGTTCATAGTTGAAGACAGTCCAGCTACAGTGTTCAGTAGGCAAAGGTGCTTGCCACCAGTCCTGATGCCCTGAGCTCATTCCTCAGTCACCTCCTACAAGCTGTCCTTTGACCCATGGCACACACATTCCTGCACACACACAAATAAATGTAATTTAAACCCAGTTTTTTTGTTTGTTTGTTTGTTTGTTTTTCAAGACAGGGTTTCTCTGTGTAGCCCTGGCTGTCCTGGAACTCACTCTGTAGACCAGGCTGGCCTTGAACTCACAGAAATCCTCCTGCCTCTGCCTCCTGAGTGCTGGGATTAAAGGCGTCTGCCACCATAGCTGGCTTCACAATTTTTAATATGTAAAATGGGCCCACGTTGTTATTAGGGGACGGAGGGCAGCTGGCCCCCAAGGACTGACTGACTGACAGCGATTTGCTTTGCTCTCCAGGGGGCTGTTGTGGTTCCGACTATAAGCAATATGTGTTTGGCGGCTGGGCCTGGGCCTGGTGGTGTATCTCGGACACTCAGAGGTAAGGGTCTAGGGGCTCTGGAACCTGTCATCCTGGTGGGTGAGAAAGAGGGGGTTTCCAGCGGGCCCACTCCCTTCACACAGCCGGGTTGAGCACCTGCCGTCCCACTTCCCACCTGGTAGGGGGAGAACCCCCTGGGGAGAAACAGAAATGGGCTGCTCAGGGATACAGGAGGCACATATCAGGAAGGCCTGTCTTGTGGGTCTGTCGCAGTTGGGTTTTTGTTGCTCTAATGAAACAACATGACCAAAAGCAGCTTTAAGAGAGAAGGAAGTATTTCAGCTCACGACTCTCAGGCCACGCTCCATCACTATAGAAGTCAGAGCAGGAACTCAAGCCAAGGACCTGGAGGTGGGAGCTGATGCACCGGCCATGGAAAGGATGCTTACTGGCTTGTCTGCCAGGGCTTGCTTAACCTGTTTTCCAAGACCACGTTCAGGGTATCAACGCCCATACTGGGCTGGGCCCTCCTACATCAGTCACTAATCAAGAAAACACCTCATAGGCTTGCCTGCATCCAGCCTGCAGAGGCATTTTCTCAAGATTCCCTCTTTCCAGATGTCTAGGTTTGTGTCGAGTTGACAAAAACCAACCGACACAATTCTCCCACCCACCACCCCTCATTGACTGGGTGCCCTTTCCAATTGGAAGCGGTCCTGCTTCTGTCCCAAAGAGTGCAGAGTCACACCAAGGCAGAATCTTAGCTCCTGTGTTCCAGCTCAGTTACCCGGAAGTCCTGCCAGGCTTATGTCTGCAGTCCCAGCACTCAGGAGGGCCAAGGCGGAGGATTGCCGTAAACACAGCACCAGCCTAGGCTGCATAGTTCCAAACACAGGAAAACCCTGACTCGAGCTGGGTGTGGTGGTACACACCTTTAATCCCAGCACTCGGGAGGCAGAGGCAGGCGGATCCCTGTGAGTTCGAGGCCAGCCTGGTCTACAAAGTGAGTCCAGGACAGCCAAGGCTACACAGAGAAACCCTGTCTCGAAAGAAAAAAAAAGAAAGGAAAGAAAGAAAGAAAGACCCTGACTCACAAAAGTCTTTAATTATACAGACATGCTGGCATATGCTTGTAATCCTAAGCACTTGGGAAGTGAAGGCAGGAGAATCAGGAGTTCAAATCCAGCCTCAGCTGCATAATGAGTTTGAGAGCCTGTCTCAAACACACACACACACACACACAAAAGCCTTACCTATACACTATTTGGAAGAGGTACACAGGGCCTGAAGAGATGGCCCAGTGGTTAAGAGCACTCACTGCTTTTCTGAAGATCCTGAGTTCGATTCCCAGAACCCACATGGCAGCTCCTAACTGTCTGATGCCATCTTCTGCTGTGCAGATGTACATGCAAAGTACCCGTATACATTAAATAAATAAATAAATAGAATCTTTAAAAGAAGAAAAGAAAGGGGTGGAGAGAGGGAGGAAACATCAGGTGGAATCTACGTGCAACCCCTCCTCTACAGCCCTTGAGACAGTTCCAGCAAGGGCAAGAATACAGAAGTGACCTGTAACAGTGGTGGGTTAGAGCAAGGCCTCAGGCGTGTAAGAAATCCCTGCAGGGGGCTGGAGAGATGGCTCAGTGGTTAAGAGCATTGCCTGCTCTTCCAAAGGACCCAGGTTCAACTGTCTGTAACTCCAAGATCTGACACTCTCACACCAATGGACATAAATTAAAATTAAATAAAATATTTTTTAAAAAGAAAAAGAAAAAGTCCCTGCAGGGGCCTGGCAAGACAGCCTGGAATCCTAAGTCAGTACGGAAAATCTCCAGACTGCAACCTAACAAAGGCAGGGAAGTCTCGGCTCCCAGAGTGCCCACCATCCAGCTCTCCCTGCTGGGGCCTCCAGAGCTCAGCGCAGGGCCAGGTATAGCCTCCCCGGCCACCTCAATGCCCACAACCCAGGAGCATTCTAGCCACGGTTCTATCAGTACCGCCCTCCTCACGGTGCAGTGTGTGCATCCGACTCGGCCTGCCTTTGAAGGACTTGGCACAGCCACGATCTGTGTCACCCAGCTGTGGCACCAGCAGTTCTTCCTCGAGGCTCGGTGAATCCCCTTGCTTTCCTCTGCTGCCAACATCCTCAGCGTCCCTGGGGCCCTGATGTGAGCGGCTCTTTTTTCCTTACCTGAGGAATTCTTCCACTTCTGGCATCTGAGCTGCAGCCTGCCCCCCCCCCCCCCTTTCCTTCCTTCCTTCCCTCCTCCTTCCCTCTCTCCTTTCCCTGAAGAAAGTTCTGGTGGCTTCCTGTCTTGAGCCAGGTCAAGTTGTGGTGAAGCAGTTAGTATTTGTTCTGCATGTACAAGGCCCCGGGTTCCATCACCAGCACTGAAAATAAGAGTGTAAACAATGCTCTTAGGCCTAGGGGTGCCAGTGTTAAGGGAGCAAATGAAAGCCACCTTTGCATGCGTGGCTGGAGTCCCAGCTGCCCCCAGGAGGAGGTCTGTGTTGCCTGTCCCTCCCAAGCCTTCCCACCCCATCCACCTGGTTCTGCCTCTCCCCTCTACTCTCAGCCTCTGCTTCCCCTCCCTGGGCTTTATGGAACTCATTCTTACTATACACAGCCTGCCTCTGCCTCAGCCACTGCCCTGCACATGTGCACACAGCTGGAGGGAATCACACAGCCAGCCTGCAGGCACCTTGTTTTCTTCTCTTTTCTCTTTTTTCCCTTTTTTTTTTTTTTAAAGGGGGGTGCGGGGGAGGGCGTCGGGGTTTTTGGTTGGTTTTGGTTTTTTATTCAGGGTGTCCTGGAAGTTGCTCTGTAGACCAGGCTGGCCTCGAACTCACAGAGATCCACCTGGCTCTGCCTCCTGAGTGCTGGGATTAAAGGCGTGTGCCACCACCTCCACCAAAGTTTGTTTTCTTTACCAATACTCTTTCCTTTGCTCGTGCC
This sequence comes from Acomys russatus, assembly GCF_903995435.1. Lineage (NCBI taxonomy): Eukaryota > Metazoa > Chordata > Mammalia > Rodentia > Muridae > Acomys > Acomys russatus. The sequence continues at coordinate 5,031,060 of NC_067152.1, forward strand.
CAACTTTGGAACTCCAAGTTGAATCACCCCATCACCCTTCATCCGTTCCCTGTGAACATCCTGGCATAAGATTCATTCTTTCCCAGCCTTCTTGGATCCCCCTTCCCAATTAAACACCCCAAACTTTCTTTGAGCTTTCCTGGATCTAAATTGCCTTTTTTAAGTGATATTAACCCCAACCTTGAGGGTCCATACCCCAAATAGGATTAAGTATTTGTTGTGGCTTATTAATTCCCAGAGTGGCCACCTCATCCTTATTTCTGGGAACAAGTTTTCCTATGTTAGGAGGCTGGAGATAAGGCTAAACCCCCCAGATTATGGCAGGAATCTCTTGGGAAGATGACACTGTTACAGTCTGGATGCCCTCTACATAGGCCTCCTGACCTCTGGCCCTGGGCTCTGGACACTAGTAGACCTCTCCCCCAGCCCAGCAGCTCTTTCTTGGAAAGGGATGGGGACAGGATGCTAGAAAGCCTCAGGCCAGCAGGGGCACCTGTGTTCTCCTGTAACCTCAACCTGAGCTGGCCTGGGTGGGTGGGAGTGCTGAGAGCAGCACATCGTGCCCTGATGTGTCAGGCGTCAGTGCTTATCTGGTAACCACTGTGTGTGTTTACTGTGTCCCTTCCTACCCTTCCTGTCCCTGCCTTTCCCTGTCCCCTGGCTGCTCCTCAGACTGTCTCTGGAGGTTATGACCATCCTGTGTCGCTGTGAGAATATTGAGACGTCGGAGGGGGTCCCGCTATTCGTAACAGGGGTTGCACAGGTAATAACTCACCTGCTTCCTCCTCTGTGTCTAACTTTCTCTTCCTGCCCTGCGGGGCCTGGCAGGTGGAAGCTGGATGGAGTCTCCTCCTGAGAGCGTGCCTCCCTCCCCACTTTTCTCTCTGCTGCTCTGGGTGCCAGGGTAGATTCCAGTAGGCCCCAGGTTCCTTGCCTTGCCCCCTTAAGACTACAAGTAGAGAACACCCAAGGGATTCTGGGAGTTCAGCCAGCTCAACCCAGTGACTATGACGCAGCCATGGTGGTCAGTCAGTTTTTAGCTACACACTGCTGAGCGGTCCCACAAGCTTTCTTCCTCTGTAATGTGCAGCATCTTGTCTTCCTCCCTTCAGCCCCTACCAGCTGTTACTAGTAGCTCCCCAGGCTGGGGAGGTGTAAACAGTACCTTGCCCTTCCCTTTCCTCAGCACTCGGTTGCCAGGCAGCATTCTCAGGCAAAACCCCAGCCTTCCCACCCCCTTCCTTATCCATCCCATCAGCTCTGGCAAGGAAGGGCAACCTCCTCACCCATTAGCCGTCGCAGCCCATAGAAAGGCAGCCTTCAGCACAGAGGCCCAAGTAGCAGCTCAGAATACTGTGCGGCACAAGTATGCCCAGGCTCCCCTCAGCAACTGCAGTTCCTACACCATTACTGAGCCTGCGTCCTCTGGCAATCCCCAAGTGCCTGCTAAACTCAGGTAAACAAAAATAGGAGGAGGCAGATTGTTGGGGTGCAACAAGCCCTTCTCAAAATTATTAATACGCTTGTGTAACCCCAGCCTGCATTTCCCATATGACCTGCCTAGGCCCGATACCAAAGGGTGTCCTTCAGGTCATAGCCGGTGGCCAGGGAGAGAGAGGGACCAGGCTGCTTCCCGGCAAGGGGCAAGTAGGGTTATTTATATACTGGCCATACCCTCAGCATGCCTGCCCGATAAGCAGAGCTCTCTAGATAGCCCCCTAAGGCACACAGGGTACCAAGTAGACCCAGGGAGTAAGTAGGGTCCCCTGAGGAACATTCAGGAGACACCCATGCACAGCCTCCATGACAGTCTGGAGTCCCAGTACCTGCTTTCCGTCCTGGGACACACATAGACTGCCATAGCCCAGCTTTCCTAGTCCCCATCAGCCAGCCCGAAGCACCACAGCCACTTCTTGCTGTTTTTCCTCACAGTTCAAGCCAGGATAACGAACAGAAAACATGTACATGTATGTCCCCCACTGCTTTCCCCGGGGCTCCCTGCTCCTACCGTATCCGCTCTCCCATGATCTTTGTACACGCAGCCAGCCACATGCCTCCGAAGACTCCTCTTTACCGGGACCTTTGGTCTGTCCCAGCTGGAGCAGTGAGGTACTGGACTCTCCCACACCCCAAGCCCTGGGCCCCCCAGACCCATGCCCCTGTTTTGCGTTTCTTGGCAGGATTTCCCTAGAGATTATGACGTTGCAGCCCCGCTGTGAGGACGTAGAGACGGCCGAGGGGGTAGCTTTAACTGTGACGGGTGTCGCCCAGGTATAGTAACTCAGAAGCCCCGCGCATGTCCATTGAGGTGCCTCGTCCCCACACTAGGGCTTTTGGGGGGGGAGGAGAGGACACCAAGCAGGGGATGTCTCTCTCCAGAACTCCTGTCACCTCGTCACCTCCACGACAGGATCATCATTGGAACGCTCCCCCTTGGCCCCTTGGCCACCCAGCAGAACTAACAGACCCTTTCTCTCCTCAGTGGCCCTCTCAAGACACAAGCAGTGCTGAGGGCTCCTGCCTCACTAACCCGCCCTCATTCTTTACAGGCCTTGGACACTACAGACCCCAGGGTTCTGGCCGCCCTTGTTCCCTGGGTGGCCCAGAGGAAGAGATTCTGTGAGGCACAGCCAGTCCAGCCTCCACTAGGGATTCTAGGAGTCAGAGGCTGCAGCTTCCCTCGCCTCCGCTGGGGCCTGGGAGGGGTGTCCCACCTAAGCCACCTCAACTGCACAGGACAGTGAGGTTCTCTACCTGTTATTGTCCCTGACAAGGGAGTTGGCAGGACACCTGGGAGGCAAAGACGCTGTCAGATACACCCTGAGGACCTTGTCCCCTGCCCTTTCTAGGTGTTTCCTACTCTATTTGCCTGTCTGTGTCCCTGCTGCTCATTCTGCTTTTCACACTCACTGCCCCTTAGCCTGAGGGTCCCTCCATCTATAGGAGGCTGCAGAGGGACAGCCGGCCAGTGTGGGAACAGTGGGCTGGAGGGGTGGGAAGATGAGCCCCAAGTGCGTGGGGAGAGAGGCCAGGTCAGGACCTGGGATCCCCAGCGAAGACAGACCTCTCAGTGTAAGAGCTCCCTGTGCTGCAGCCCCCCCCCTCCAGGGGTCTCAAGCCCCGTCTGCAGCCCCAGGGCCACAAGTCTGATGAGGGGTGGAGCAGTGCCAGCCTCTGCATCTCAGGGGTCTGGGCCTCCCTGCGCCTTCCAGCTCGCTCAGGTGTCTCTATGTCCTCGGCAGGTGAAGATCATGACAGAGAAGGAGCTCCTAGCCGTGGCCTGCGAACAGTTCCTGGGCAAGAATGTGCAGGACATTAAGAACGTTGTCCTACAGACCCTGGAGGGCCATCTCCGCTCCATCCTCGGTGAGGCCCTGCCCAGCCTCTGAGCCAGGGCCAGGAACATGTGCATGGCTGGGCCAGGAGCCTGTCCCACTGAGGTTTGAGCTAAAACATTTTCTAAGTTTTTAATTTCAAAGCTCAAGGTGGACTGAAGTTGCAGTTCGTGATAAGCTCAGCATGCAAACGGCCCTGGGCTTGATCCCCAGCACTAAGGGTAAAAAAAGAGGCAGGAGGCCGGGCGTGGTGGCGCACGCCTTTAATCCCAGCACTCGAGAGGCAGAGGCAGGTGGATTGCTGTGAGTTCGAGGCCAGCCTGGTCTAAAAAGGGAGTCCAGGACGGCCAAGGCTAACACAGAGAAACCCTGTCTCAAAAAAAAAAAAAAAAAAAAAGAGGCTTGGGAAAGCAGGTCCATTGATAAAGTGCTTGCCTGCAAGCAAGAGGACCTGAGTACCAGCCTCAGACACCCAATTTCTAAAATATCCACAACACGCTGTGAATGCTGCCACACACCTTTAGTCCCAGAACTAGGGAGGCACAGGCAGGTGCATCTCTGAGTTTGAGGCCAGCATGGTCTACAGAGCAAGATCCAGGACAGCCCGGACTACACAGAGCAACCATGTCTTGAAAAAAAAAGAAGAAGAAGAAGAAGGAAAGAAAGAAAATAACAGGCTGGAGAGATGGCTCAGAGGTTAAGGGCACTGACTGCTCTTCCAGAGGTCCTGAGTTCAATTCCCAGCAACCACATGGTGGCTCATAACCATCTATAATGTGATTTGATGCTCTCTTCTGGCCTATGGGTGTACATGCAGACAGAGTATTCATAATAATAAATAAATCTTTTAAAAAAAGAGAGAGAAAATACGGGCATGGTGGCGCATGCCTTTAATCCCAGCACTTGGGAGGCAGAGGCAGGTGGATCGCTGTGAGTTGAAGGCCAGCTTGGTCTACAAAGCAAGTCCAGGACAGCCAAGGCTACACAGAGAAACCCTGTCTCGAAAAACAAAAACAAAACAAAACAAAAAAACAAGGTGGGCTATGCCTGAGAAGTGATAGTCAAGGCTGACCTCTTGCCTTTTCAGACTCCTGTACACATGCATGTGCATGTACACATACAAACACACACAAAATGATACTAATAAAAATTTTAGAAGCTGGAGAGATGGCTCAGTGGTTAAGAGCACTAGCTGCTCTTCTAGAGGATCCTGGTTCAATCCCCAGGACCTACATGGTGGCTCACAGCTGTCTGAAACTCCAGATCCAGGAGATCTGATACCCTCACACAGACAAAATTCAGACAAAACATCAATGAACACAAAATTAAAATTTTTATTTTTTTTTAATTTCTTATTATGTATTCAGTGCTGCATCAAAAGCCTTCACATCAAAAGAGGGTATCAGATTACATTATAAATGGTTGTAAGCCACCATGTGGATGCTGGGAATTGAACTCAGGACCTCTGAAAGAGCAGTCAGTGCCCTTAACCTCTGAGCCATCTCTCCAGCCCCCAATTATTTAAATTTTAAATTAAATGCACAAAAATAAATGTCTTAGCCGGGCGTGGTGGCGCACGCCTTTAATCCCAGCACTCGGGAGGCAGAGGCAGGTGGATCACTGTGAGTTCGAGGCCAGCCTAGTCTACAAAGCGAGTCCAGGACAGCCAAGGCTACATAGAGAAGCCCTGTCTCAAAAAAAAATTTAAAAAATAAATAAATAAATAAATAAATAAAAATAAATAAATAAATGTCTTTAAATTTTTAAGAAACGCTGCTTTATTGTTTATACAGTGTTTTACCTACATATACACCTGCGCTCCAGAAGAGGGCACCAGATCTCATTAGAGATGGTTGTGAGCCACCATGTGGTTGCTGGGAATTGAACTCAGGACCTTTAGAACAGCCAGTACTCTGAGCCATCTCTCCAGCCCCTAATAATTTATTTATTTATTTATTTATTTATTGACACAGGGTCTCTCTGTGTAGCCCAGGCTGTCCTGGACTTGCTTTGTAGACCAAGCTGGCCTCGAACTCACAGTGATCCGCCTGCCTCTGCCTCCCGAGTGCTGGGATTAAAGGCGTCCGCCACCATGCCCAGCTTAATTATTTATTTTTAATGGAGACATTTAAGGGAGAGGAGGGCATTGAAGTGGCAGAAAGCAGACTGCTCAGATAGCTGCTCAGGACGTACTTGTTCATTCAGCACAGGGAAGCTCGGTGTTAAACACATGAGAAGGAAGCCCAGGAGATCCAGCTCAGACCGCTTGCCCCTCGCACGCTCCCCGGCTCACCCTCAGATCCCTCCCTTTCTCAGCTGGCCTCTGGAGACTGGCTTATGACCCTCTGTCCCTCAGGGACTCTGACTGTGGAACAGATTTATCAGGACCGAGACCAGTTTGCCAAGCTGGTGCGAGAAGTTGCAGCCCCTGATGTTGGCCGTATGGGCATCGAAATCCTCAGCTTCACCATCAAGGTAAGATATGGTAGGAAGGCCGGACTCTGTGTCCATCTGGGAGAGGGCTCCTGGCAGGAAGGACACCCTCTCTACTTAGGACTGCTCCCCAGGACAACTGTACCCGCTTCCTTCCTTAGGACGTTTATGACAAAGTAGACTATCTGAGCTCCCTGGGCAAGACCCAGACCGCCGTGGTGCAGAGAGACGCAGACATCGGTGTAGCAGAGGCGGAACGGGACGCAGGCATCCGGGTACGCAGGGTTTCCCCATCATGCCTCGGGTCGGGGAGCTCCTGGCTCATGGGCCTGTGGTCCCTCAGCCGGTCTTTAACACCTCCCTTGCTGCTCGCAGGAAGCTGAGTGCAAGAAGGAGATGCTGGACGTGAAGTTCATGGCAGACACCAAGATCGCTGACTCCAAGAGAGCCTTTGAGCTGCAGAAGTCAGCCTTCAGCGAGGAAGTCAACATCAAGGTGAGGAGCCAGAGGGGCCCCCCAGGATAGGGCCCAGGGGTGCGCCGGCCGTCCCCTCATGTGCCAACCCTCCTGCTGCAGACAGCTGAGGCCCAGTTAGCCTACGAGCTGCAAGGGGCCCGAGAGCAGCAGAAGATCCGGCAGGAAGAGATCGAGATCGAAGTGGTGCAGCGCAAGAAGCAGATCGCCGTGGAGGCGCAGGAGATCCTCCGCACCGACAAGGAGCTCATCGCCACAGTGCGCCGCCCCGCAGAGGCCGAGGCCCACCGCATCCAGCAGATTGCCGAGGGCGAAAAGTGAGGGCTCTTTTCCGCTGTAGCTTGGAAGCTACGTTACCCACTCATCCTAGTCTGTCCCTTTCCGTGAGACAGATGAGTTCCCAGGCCTGTTGTCTAGGAGACTCAACTATTAAGAGTCCAGGGTGCCTGGGGCCGTGCTTAGCACGGAGGACCTCCTAACTGGACCCCTCCCACCCGGAGTTGGGAGCTAGTGGCTTGTGTCCCACAACCCTTCAAATGTCTCCCGACCTTAACAGCCACTAGGAACAGAGAGAGGATGTGCTGGGCCCCAGGTAAGGTTTGAGGGCTCCACCATCTCTTAACTGCTCTGCGTGGCCTGGACTCTCCCTCAGGGTGAAGCAAGTCCTGTTGGCACAGGCGGAAGCCGAGAAGATTCGCAAAATCGGGGAGGCAGAGGCAGCGGTCATCGAGGCAATGGGCAAGGCAGAGGCTGAGCGCATGAAGCTTAAGGCTGAGGCCTACCAGAAGTACGGGGATGCAGCCAAGATGGCCTTGGTGCTGGAGGCCCTGCCCCAGGTGAGGCTCCCTCCCACCCAGGCGTGCACTCAAAAGTTCTAGTCTATTTGCTTGACCCATGGGCAAGTGGCAGGAGCTCTCTGGTCCCAGTCGATAACCTCCACGCTCATCAGGCGGGCAGGAGCCCTCCCGTAGGCCCAGGCTCCCTGTAGCCACCCCTTGCTGCCCAGGTTGCTGTGGGTGTGGCAAACATGGCCGAGTGGTGTGCTGGACAGCAGGCGAGCAGAGTCAGCACTCTCACTAAACTCCAAACACCCTACCTCCTAGATCGCTGCCAAAGTCTCCGCCCCTCTGACCAAAGTCGATGAGATTGTGGTTCTCAGCGGGGACAACAGCAAGGTGACGTCAGAAGTGAACCGGCTGCTGGCGGAACTGCCTGCCTCTGTGCACGCCCTCACTGGCGTGGACCTCTCCAAGGTGTGTGCCTTCCCAGCTGTGGTGAGAAACCCTAGACAGCGCCCCCCCCCCCCCCCCCCCCCCCGTGGGCCAGGCAGGTGGTGGGCCAGGCAGGTGGTGGGCCAGGCAGGTGGTGGGTCAGGGCGGCAGCTCTCATGTCGTCTTTCATCCTTGCAGATCCCCCTGATAAGGAATGCCACTGGTGCACAGGTCTGAGGTCCCCGCAGACTCGCATCCTTCGACAGCTGCCTGCCCTTCATCACAGGGACAACGAGGACGTCACTGACTCTGGTGCCTTATTTTGTAGGGACCAGAAGTGCTGCGTGTTCAGGCCATCCGTGGCTCCTTCCCTTCTCTCCTGTCTGCCTTTTCTTCCACAACCCTCACATCAACTGCCATATTCATCTAGTCTGTCTCCTTGTCCGCCATATGTGCCTCTCGCTCTGACTGTCTGTCTCTGTCCCCTTTCTTCCCACCCTCCACACACATCCTACAGTTAAAACTGAAGTTGACGTTGGTTATGATTCTCACTGTCTGTCCGTGAGGAGTGGCCTGCTGCTCCTCGGAATCCTGGTGCCTTCAAGTTCTACATGTATCTCTCTCTCTTCCCTAGCCCTGGCAGAGCCCAGCATGGGGACAAGGGTTCTGGGTAGTAGGACAACCACGCTCCTCTCTCCTGGTCTGGACTTTTTAGCCCTGTTCAGGAAGCCCACAGACAACCCACACACTTCTTGTCCTTTGGCCACGGTCTGTTGGCCCTGGAGTACTGCCCTTCACACACGCACGCGCACACGCCCAGGCCCAGGCCTGCTGTTGTTCCTGCCCCTCTCTTCCTCTACCTTAGAGGTGCAGAGGTGTGGCCTCCTGTCTAGAGCAGCTTCCTCTGTGCACTCCTGCCTTAGGAGGCCCTGCTTGTGCTCAGGGACATTTTGTCCTTGGTTGGTGGCATGGGTCAGAGTTCGATTCTACTGAGTCTATCTGGGGTCAATGTCTAGCTCTTTTGGGGACATGAAAGTTTGTAAACCTTCTTCCTGCTAGTGCTGTGCTTCCCTGGGCATGGGGCTCTACCAGGGGGCAAGGCTGTGCCAACCCTGAGAGAATCAAGTGCTGCGGACTGGCCAAACCTCACTCCCTCTGTGGCGTTTTCTTAGCCAGCATGGTGGGCTCTAGCCATGGGAAGCAGGCACATCTTCTGTATCTTTGCGCTATCGGTGCCGGAAGAACCCAGCGCCCCAGAACCCTTGTAAGGGCGCAGTGGTGTCCCGTGGTCCCAGTCCCTGCCCCGGCCTGTGTAGCTGCTCTGCATGTGAATGCTGCATGTCTGGGCTGGGGTTTGGATATTGCACTACCCCACTGCCTGTCCCCCTCTGGAAAAATAAAGATCTCTTATACCCACATCTGTCATTGTCTATTCTGTGAGGAGAGAAAGTAGTCCCCTACACACGGACTTCAGCATCGAGTTGCTCTTTCCTACCCTAGCCACTGGGAGGCATCAGCACACTGGCCTTGGCGCAGAGGCAAGCCCTGGGAGAAGATGGAGCGCTCACAGGTCCTCTGCCGGCCTGAGTCCTGCTTAGCAGTGGAGCCCAATTCCGAGGCTTAAGAGCATGAACTCTGACAGGGCTGCTTGTATTTTAACTAAATTTTAGTTCTCTTGTTGGTAAAAACTGAGTCTTCCAGGCTTCAGTATTTTTTTATTGCAATTTGTGGGCTTTTTGCTTTGAGACAGGGTTTCCTGTACCCCAGGCTGGTCTCAAATTTGCTATGTAATCTAGTCTGGCCTTGAGCTCCATTTTCCCCAGCACTCGGGAGGCAGAGGCAGGTGGATCGATGTGAGTTCGAGGCCAACCTGGTCTATAAAGTGAGTCCAGGACAGCCAGGGCTACCCAGAGAGACCCTGTCTCAAAAAACAAAACAAAATGCCACAACATCTGGCAAGATTTCTTAATATAAAAACAAGAGTAGAGCTGGGGAGATTTTGGCTAAGCGCTTGCTGTTATAAGCATGGGGACCTAGTTGGAATTCCCAGCACCCATCAAAAACAAGTGTAGCAGCACACACCTGTAACCCAGTGTAGAGTGGGGCAGAGATGGGATTGTTAACAGCCTGGCCGAAAAAGGTGAGTTCCAGCTTCACTGAGAGAACCAGGCAGAGCAATAAGGGGAGCACACACCTGTGCACACATCGGTGAGGTGGTTCAGTTGGTTAAAGTGCTTTCATACAAACCTGACTCCCCAGAGTTTCAATCCCAGAAATCTGCATAAAGGTGAAAGGAGAGCCAGGTCTGGGGCTGCCTGCCTTTAATCCCAGCACTCACTCGGGAGGCAGAGGCAGGCAGATCTCTGAGTTTGAGGCCAGCCTGGCCTACAGAGTTTCTCAGGGCTATACTGAGAAACCCTGTCTCAAAAAACAAAACAAAATTAAGTATACTCCAAAATTACTATACCATACCTGACATCACAGGCCTGAGTAAACACAAGCAAGAGGACCAACGCAAGTCCAGGGCCAGCCTGGGCTACAGAATGAGTCCTTGTTTCAGAAGAAGAGGGCTAGTGGTGTAACTCACATGCTCAGTGCCCTGAGCATTCATAAATCTTCCCTTGGTAATGGCGCAGGCCTGTAACGCCAGCACTCGGGAGGCAGAGGCAAGATCACTAGTTCTGAGTCATTCTCAGCTGTATAGTTAAGCTGAGGCCAGTCTGGGATAAATGAGACCCTGTCTCAAAATGAAAGGAAGGAGGGAGGGAGAAGAGGATAAAGTTCAGTGACAGAGTGATTGCCTAGCAAGTCAAGGCACTAGATCAAATTCCCAACCATTCCAGCCCAGCCCCCCCACACCCCAAAAAGGAGGGAAAGGTAAAAATGAGCACTTAACAAATCACTAATAGCCTAATACTATAATTTTTGGTCTTTGAAAAAAAAAACTGGAGAGGGTTTGATGTAATTCCTAAAACAAAACAGCAATCCTCCTTTGCACCCAGAGAACTTACTATTTTCAACACTTTTCACACAATTTGTAGACATTTTGGGGGCAAATGCTTTTTCACTGTTAATAAATATTATCCTACATACAAAGAAGAAAAAAAAAAAAAGCAAGTGGCAGGCACGGGCACTCACAGAATGGCCAAAAGATAAGTGAAAATGTGCATGGCTGATTGGATTTTCCAATGACAGCGGCGATATCCTCTTTGCCACATGTTCACTCCTCAGTGTGGCTTTGACATCCTCCCTGCTAGAGATAGAGCCCAATGCCTGTGTCCCTTCAAACTGGGTGGGTGGCTCTCGCTGTTTAGGTCACTGGAGTGTGGCAGAAGAGATACTCTGAGGCTGTGTCACACAAGATGACATAACCTGGTCTTATTTACTAGAATGTTCTCTTTACTGTTTGTTTTTATTTTGTCGAGACAAGGTCTCAAGTAGTTCCAGGATGACCTTGAACTCATGTCACCAAGACTAGCCTTCTTGCTTCTCCCTCCGCAACTCTGAGAATGACGACCCTGTGCCACCAAGATCAGCCTGGAAATACTCTGACCTCAAGCCACATGTGAGCACCGGCACTGTGTTAAGGTCCTATGACAAAGTCTAAGTAGAGAGACCAGAAGACATGCCCTGAGCTTTCTGGCCAGGTTCTAGCGGCTCCAGCCCTCTCTGGATTGCATCTATATGACAGGCCCCCCAACCAGACTGTGAGGCCGAACTCCTAAGATACAGACCCAGAACTCAAGAGAGGTCATTCACCAGTGGGGCACACCTTTAATCTCAGCACTCAGGGAGACAGAGGCAGGCGGATCACTGTGAGTTCGAGGCCAGCCTGGTCTACAAAGTGAGCCAGGGCTACACAGAGAAACCTTGTCTCAAAAAGCCAAAAAAAAAAAAAAAAAAATTGTTTTGCGGTCTGTGTGTGTGTGCATGAGTACATGTGTGTGTGTGTGTGTGTGTGTGTGTGTGGTATATGCACACATGCATGGGTGCATTCAGCCATGTAGGCCAGTGAAAGACCCAGAGTATCCTACTCTACCACTGTGCCTTAGCCCCTTGAGACAGGGTCTCTCATATAACTAACTGGGTGCTAGGCTAAAGACAACAAGCTCCAAGCTCCAGCCATCCCCAGTGCTGGGGTTACAGACATGTGTGGTCACTCTGGCTTTTTATATGGTTGCTGGGGATCCACACTTGGCCCCTCATTGCACAGCAGGCACTCTCATCCACTGAGCCAACTCCCAGCCTGTCTCTGTCTCTGTCTCTATCTGTCTGTCTGTCTCTCTCTGTCTCTCTCTCTCTCTCTCTCTCTCTCTCTCTCTCTCTCTCTCTCTCTCTCTCGGGTCTCAGAACTAGACTGGCCCCTCAAATGCACAGAGATCTGCCTGCCTCTGCCTCCTGAGTGCTGAGATTACAGGCATGTGCCACCAAACCCAGCTAAAAAAACCTAATTTTGGTTTTTGGGTGTTTTTTTTTTTTTTTAAGACAGGGTTTCTCTATGTAGCCTTGACTATCCTGGACTTCCTTTGTAGACCAGGCTGGCCTCAAACTCACAGCAATTTGCCTGCCTCTACCTCCCAAGTGCTGGGATTAAAGGCATATGCCACCACCGCCTGGCCAAAAACTAATTTTTAAAACAACTACAAAAAGAAAAAGAAAAGCTGGGCGTTGGTGGCACACGCCTTTAATCCCAGCACTTAGGAGGCAGAGGCAAGTGGATTGCTGTGAGTTCCAGGCCAGCCTGGTCTACAAAGCAAGTCCAGGACAGCCAAGGCTACAGAGAAACCCTGTCTCAAAAAACCCAAAAAAAATAAAAAATAAAAAAAAGGAAAAAAAACCTGTTTGGTTTTTTGGGGGTTTTCAAGATAGGGTTTCTCTGCATAGCCCTGGCTGTTCTGGGTCAGGCTGGCCTCAAACTCAGAGATCTGCCTACCTCTACCTGCCAAGTGCTGGGATCAAAAGTGTGCATCACCACTTAAATCTTTTACTCCTTTAAACTCTAGTTAATCCTGTGAAAATAGTCTACTGCTGCCCTTGCTTAGTGGACTAAAGAAACTGAGCCACACAGAAGGGAAGAGACTTATACAAAGCTATGCAGTAAGTGTGTGCCCCAGAGTCAGGATGTAAACCCAGGCTCCTAGACTTGAAGTTCATGTCCTTTCAGCCTGTGTGCCATAACAGGGCCCAACTGGGTCCGGATTGCTCAAAAACAATGCCTAGCCAGGGGAGACTACCAAAGTAGCCTAGGAAGGGCGACAAGCAAGAAGACAGAGCCCTGGTTACAGTTGTGAAGGATGCTGGTGAGGAAGCAGGGATGATTTGGGGTTGGGATGGGGGGACCAATGGATTCCCTGGAGACAGCAGGACTACAACCCCCAATGCACGTGGTCTCAGAGTGTACTCTAGGTTCTCATGCACCTGTGCAGGGCAGGAGAGGGTTCAGTGAGCAGGCAGAGCTCCTAGATGCTGCTGTCCCCACTTCCTGATGCTCCGCACTCCAGCTTGTATGGAACGTAGGCCCCACCCTGCTCCACACAGTTCCCAGGCCCCAGGCCTGAGGGCATGGCACAGAGAGGGTTAAGGGGGCAGGAATGTTTGCCTCTGGCGTGGGTGAGAACTGTCAGGAGCCTCCCTTGGGCTGATAATCATCAGTACCACCTATCTCTGCCATAGCAGCTGTGAGGCAGGCAAGGTGTCCTAGCAAGAAGGGAGGGAGGTAAGGGCTTCCTAGTGATGGCGGGAAGGATTTGCTTTCAGAAGCAAGGACTCACAGGCTCTGGGGATTTGTTTATACCAAGTAAGGACCTGCAGGCCTGTGACTAGTGACTGGAGGGGCGATGGCCTGAGAGTAAATAGACACGGGTCCCCTCTAATGCTGAGAACACCGATGAACAGGGTTAGGGAGGAGCTAATGGTAGAGTCCTTTCTTCCCCCATGTGTCTAAGCAGGTGTGCAAGAGGCACACACATTGCTATACACATCTTTGCAGGTATGCGAGTGAACACAGTTGCCCTTGGCTACAAGCCTTCTTGGAGCTGAACCGGGGAAGCCAATTGCAAAGCAGAGGGAAGGAGCCTGTTGTTTTACTCCATTGCACACAGCCAGGCTGGAGGTGAGAAATGTCCACCTTTATGATCTCACTGAACCTCACAACACGATGGAAAAGAAGGCACTTGCACTTTTTTCTGATGAAGAAGCTAAAACTCCAAGGTCATGGACAGGGGCCTGAGGCACTTAGCAGGTGCCAGTAAAGCTCAGATTCAAAGCCATGCTGTCCCCTCTGGTTCTGTATCCATCCTGGACAGTGGTCTGGAAGCAAGTGAAAACCCTAAGGCACACTTCCTGACAGCATGGTGAAGCTCTGCTTCAAGCCACGGCCAATCTGTGATGTCAGGACAGGCAACTGCCATGATGGCGGCTCACAGGCTGCAGGAAATTCACAGAAAGAAGTGCTGCTGGGTGTGAGCTGGGTGTGAGTACTAGAGGAGACTTACAAGAAGGTCTGGGACTTGAGTATGGTGGCACACACCTGTATTCCTAGCAGTTGAGAGACAGAGACAGGAAGATCAAGAGTTAAAAGTCATCCTTAGCTACATAAGAAGCTCTAGACTAGGGGCTGGAGAGATGGCTCAGTGGTTAAGATCACTGTCTGTTCTTCCAAAGGGACCCGGGTTCAATTCCCAGCAACCACATGACAGCTCACAACTGTCTGTAATTCAAGTTCCAAGGAATCTGACACCCTCACACCAATGTTCATGAAATAAAATTTTTAAAAAATCAAATTAGCTGGGCGTGGTGGCGCACACCTTTAATCCCAGCACTCGGGAGGCAGAGGCAGGCGGATGGCTGTGAGTTCGAGGCCAGCCTGGTCTGCAAAGCGAGTCCATGATGGCCAAGGCTACACAGAGAAACCCTGTCTCGAAAAACCAAAAAAAAAAAAAAAAAAAAAAATCAAATTAAATCTACATTAAAAAAAAAAAGAAGAAGAAGAAGAAGCTCAAGACTAGCCTAGGCTACATGAGACCATGTCTCAAAAGGCAAAAAGAAAAGAAGACAAGACACACTTGTAATATGGAGGTGGGAAAATCCCAACTTGGAGATCAGTTTCAACCACTTGTACAGCTTGAAGCCACTCAAAAACAAAATACACTTTTTAAAGGAAGGAGGAAGAAGAGGAAGGCCTGGGGCAGGATGTGTAGCTCAGTTGTAGAGTCCTTCCCTACCGTGTGGCAGGGACCAGGTGAGTGGAGGCTCCAGAAATGGAAATGAAAGACAGCCTGGAAGCCGGTGTCTTTCAGGTGCTTCCCCACACACCCTTCCACCGGATCTTCCCACGGAAGGTGGGGGAGCTATTAGCATCCTGGTTTTATAGACAAGGAGACTGAGGCAGAGACATGCATTAAGCAGAGTCACATGATCAGGTCAGTCTTATTACTGTAACTGGCAACGTTCCAGTCCGATTCTCTAGGCCCTGAAACTTAAATGCCCCCACAGAAACACATGAGACCCACTGAATTCTCAGTGCCCCGGAGCACAGAGCCGGAGCACAGAGCCGGAGCCTACATCTGTTGTTGATTTTCTGTCGTGCACTTCAGGTTTTCTATTGTGAAGTTGGCATGTTATGCAGTCACCTTTTGAAGGCTCTGGAAGGCTCCAAGAGCATCTGGGGACATGGATCATCATGAACACTTGCTTCTGGAGCCGAGAGGGAACACGCAGAGGACATGAGAAGACCTGGGGCACAGTCTCCAGGGTGGCATCTCTTTAGTGTAAGGCATTCTCTGGAAACTTCCCAGAATAAGGCCTGAGGCGTGTGAACCGCAAAGTGAGTCCAACATGAGCCCATTCACAGAATGGTTGTGAATACCCAGGGGTCGTACAACCCTGCAACAGGAGTTGGGGATGACAGAAAGGGAAGGACCAAAGCCTGGACACAGGGAAAGTGCCAGAGGGTTGGCAGTGTCACCGAGCAGTCAGGAAGGACCTGAGGTGGAGTAATAAACAGGCAAGTTCTCCTTTGTCATTTACCAACTACATGGACAGTTTAGGGTTGGGGAAATTTTCCAGCGTTTAAAGGCTTTTTTCAAGTGTGTGCGTGTGCTCATGAGTGTGCTCCATATGTGTGCAGGTTCCTGAGGAGGCCAGGAGTCAGATCCTCTGGAGCTGGAGTTCTAATGGTTGTGAGCTGCCTGATGTGGGTTCTGGGCCATCTCTTCATATTCCCCACTCTTTCCCCCCACATCTTTTTATATTATTATTATTGTTATTATTATTATTATTATCATCATTATTATTATTGTTGTTGTTGTTGTTATTATTATTATTATTATTATTATTATTTTGGGTTTTTTGAGACAGGGTTTCTCTGTGTAGCCTTGGCTGTCCTGGACTCACTTTGTAGACCAGGCTGGCCTCGAACTCGCAGCGATCCACCTGCCTCTGCCTCCTGAGTGCTGGGATTAAAGGCCAGCCTGGTCTACAAAATGAATCTAGGACAGCCAAGGCTACACAGAGAAACCCTGTCTTGAAAAAACAACAAAAAACAAAAACAAAACAAAACTCTCACAAACTGCTACCTTCAAGAGTTTAGGTAATCCCAGCAGCGTGGTATTTTCCTAGTGGGGCAGCTGCTGGGACTGAGTTCTGTCTGCACCTGTGGGCAGCACGCACAGGTGCACTTACCTGTTCTGCAGACATGTGCACTTCCCTAGGTATCTGTGGGTACCTATCCCACCTTCCTGGTCTCTCAGGGCCATCAATTGCCTGACATTCAGGTGGCAGGAACACTGAGTCTTTACATGATTTTCCACCCCTTTTTGGGCTGATGTTTTCCCTCTTAAATAATTTGGATTTTGTTTGTTTGTTGTTTTGGGTTTTTTGAGACAGGGTTTCTCTGTGTAGCCCTGGCTGTCCTGGACTTGCTTTGTAGACGAGGCTGGCCTCGAACTCACAGCAATCCACCTGCCTCTGCCTTCCGAGTGCTGGGATTAAAGGTGTGCGCCACCACCGCCTGGCTCCTTGTAGATTTGTAAAACTGCTTTAAATGATGTGTATGTGAGCACATAGTGAGGTGCACGTGTGGGTCCAGGTTCCCCTGGAGTGTCAGGTAGTTGTAGCAACTGAACTGAGGTCCTCTGCAGGAGCAGCACATGCTCTTTACTGCCCAGACTTTCCAGCCCCAGATCTGACAGTTCTTAACTTCACTTACCCGCTTTCTGTTGTTGCTGTTGTTGAATTTTGTTGTTTCGGTTTTGGTTTGATTTGAAGCAGTCTGTCTCATGTAGCCTAGACAGGCCTAGAATTCCTGCTCCTTTGCCTCTGCCTCCCAAGTGCTAGCACAGCAGGCAGGTTCCACTATGCCTGTTTTATTTATTTTGGGTACAATAGATAGCACCAAAAGGTGCATGCGTTAACATCCTCTATCATTCAGCTATCCCCCACCCCTATAATCCAAAGACTTTGGTTTTGCTTTGTTTTTTTCCACAGGGTCTTGTTATACAGCCATAGTTGATCTAGAAACAGATGTGTATCCCACTTACAGCAACCAACCTGCTTCAGCATTCCTATGCTGGGAACACAGGCACATGACGTGTGTGTGTGTGTGTGTGTGTGTGTGTGTGTGTGTGTGTGTGTGTGTGTGTGTGTGTGCCTACTCTGGTTTTACGCTGGCTATGTGGCTGAGGATAACCTTGAGTTTCTGATCCTCCTGCCTCTACCTCTTAGGTGCTGGAATAATAGCCCTGCACCACCATGCCTAGCTTAGTCTAAAGACTTCTGAGAAAAATCTAAATAAGAGTGAAGAACCTATGGCTGTGGAGGCAGAGGTCAGAGTTAGAGGTCGGGAGAGGGGCCTAGACTGGCTCACAGAAGCCTCAGGAAGGCCCGGAGGTTCCTGGTCTGAAATGAAAGCGGTTAGAATGGGGACAGGCCCAAGGATGTACGTGGTATTTCCTTACCCCATGCTTACTGGAGTTATATGACTTCCAGAAAGGGAGGGGGACCCCAGTCCAATTTGAGGGGAACTGGGGAGGCAGAGAAATGGAAGAGCGGCCACCAGGGAAGACAGACTTGGGAGGAGAAAGTGGCCCCCAAGTCCTGTTCTGGCCTCTGCAGGCATGATAAGCAGGTGCTAGGCCCTACCCTGATAGTATAGTCAGCTTATCAGGGAGCCCAGGCTATCTCACCCAGGCCCAGGCTCTGTTCCACACCCTGATCACAGAAGCCCCCACCCATAGTTAGGAGCCACAGGCACACAATCTCTGGCTGGTGAAGATACTTCTGCTTCTAGGACCCCTCGTTTTCTCTCAAATTCACCCTGGAGCTGGGCTTGAGCAGCATAGTGGGTGGCATGAGGCATGGTCCTGATGTAGGAATCCTTTACTCTACAAAGCAGCTTGGCTCGTTCCAGAATAGCTGGGGCTATTACACAGAGAGACCCTGTATTGGAAAGAAGAAGAATGAAGAAGAAGAAGAGGAGGAGGAGGAGGAGGAGGAGGAAGAAGCAGCAGCAGCTTGCCTGTCTGCGGGCCTTAGAGTAGAGGTGGCTTTGGCAGGGTCACCAGAAAGGAAAGGGGGTCACAGGAAGGCAGGTGGTGGCATGGCTAGAGCACCAGCCCAGCGGTGACATTTTCACACCTAGGTATTTCTCACTTGATTCTCACAGCGTGGTGGAGTATGTAGCACTCCTAAAGCCTGTGGAAGAACAACTTGCCGCCAGCCACATAGCTAGTGAGACAAAGGAACGGAGGGAAGCAGATAGCAACATTCCCAGTGTCCTGGGCCTCACAACACCATGGAAGGAGGGCATCAAGAGCTCCCATTTGACATTTGAGGAAGTGGGGGCTAAATTTGGTCCTAAGTCCTGGAGCCAGATGCAGTGGGTTGTGACTGTCATTCAGGGCCTGTCACTGTTACAGCTGAGCAATGTCAGTGTTTCTAAAGGGCTTTCTTTCTTTCTTTTCTTTTTCTTCTTCTTCTTCTTCTTCTTCTTCTTCTTCTTCTTCTTCTTCTTCTTCTTCTTCTTCTTCTTCTTCTTCTTCTTCTTTTTGAGACAGGGTCTCTCTGTATAGCCCTGGCTGTCCTAGACTCACTCTGTAGACCAAGCTGGCCTCGAACTCACAGAGATCCATCTGCCTCTGCCTCCTGAGTGCTGGGATTAATGGTACGCAGCCCAAGTGTTTTCAAGACTATGCCATAGAAGCAAGATGTGGAGGTGGATGCCTACCCATAATGCAGCATGTGAAAACAGGATCAAGTTACACAGGGAATTCCAGGCCAAACTCAGACATGGAAGAAAGGGAGAGACAGAGAAAGACTTTCAGATGCCCAACAGTAGCCTTCCCAGTGATCTTCTGTAGAGGTAGAGCAGACTTAGAACTAACTTACTTGAACTCCTGTGGCTAGCATCTGTGCTGTGTAAAAGTACTTTATCAAAGTGACCCTGGTGGCAAAGGCAATTCCAGTTACTTGGGAGGCTGAGGCAGGAGGATTGAAAAAAATCAAGGCCTGCCTGAACTATGTTGTGAACTTAAGTGTTAGCCTGGACAAAAGGAAGTAAAGGGAGGGCCAGAGGACTGAGATGCCATTCAGCTGTTACGGTGCCTGCCTGTGGGGCCTTTCTCAGGCTGGCTAACCGGGGTGCAGTGGAGAATGCCCGCAGCCCTTGTACTCAGTACAGACAGGGAGCTCAGAAGTTCAATGTCATCCTCGGTTACAAATGGAATTTGAGCTGGTGATGGCATCACATCTTTAATTCTAGCACTTCAGAGGCAGAGGCAGGTAGGTCTCTGTGAGTTCAAGGCCAGCCTGGTCTACATAGTGAGTTCCAGGCCAGCTAGGGCTACACAGGAAGACCCTGTCTCAGAACAAACAACGAAACAAGAACAATAAGAGAAGCATTGTCATCCATACCTACATAAGATTGTGTATAAAATATTAAATTAAATTAAATTAAACCCTCCCCCAATAGAAGCTGGGCGTGGTGGTACACACCTTTAATCCCAGCACTCAGGAGGCCGAGGTAGGAGGATCTCTGTGAGTTCGAGGCCAGCCTGGTCTACAAAGCCAGTCCAGGACAGCTAAGGCTACACAGAGAAACCCTGTCTTGTAAAACAAAACAAAAATCAAAAACCCGAATAGACAGAGAAGGTGTCCCTCTGGCAGGAACACTTAGAGGCCCCAAAAGAAAACAGTGCCAAGCAGCTGAGGGAAGGCCATGCAGAGCAGAGGTAGAGCCCACGCCTGTTCACGCTGGTTCACACCGGTTCCTCAGCAGAAAACAGAAGGCCTCTAGAGAACCAGAAGCTTAGGTGTCTCTGGGGGCCCCCCACCCCATACTAGTGTAGTTTGCACCTGCAAAGGCGGAAACCGACAGGTTGTCTAGGATAAGAAAGGGGCGGAACATCCCCCCAGGACGAGGGTCTAAATAGCAGAGGCTCAGCCGTGGGGAGTGTCTTGCCAGAAGTCTCCCCTTCCCCGTAGGGAGAGACTCAAACTGCTAGGCTGTCACTAAGTGTCCTGAGCTCTGAAGCAATGACCCCCTAAGCCCTTACACAGCTCTCACAGGGGCTGGGGCCTCAGGTGCTCTTCCATCTCCCAGCAGAGTTCCAGGCACCCAGGGGGTCTTGTCAGAATCGTGGGCAGGCAAGCTTTGACCCTGCCCATCTGGTTCTGGCTTTGGCTCAGCACAAATATGGTCAAAGAAGTCTAGGAGTGGAAATCAGGTGGACGGCTCCAATGAGCTTGCTCCCAGGTAGAGTCGATACAGATCCAGCTGCCAGGACCCTCCCTGTCCTACGCAGGTTCAGCTAACATTTCCAACCATTGGCCACAACAAAACAAGTGGGGCTCCAACAACTAAGGCTTGAATGATGGGGTGAGGGTCTTTCTCCTCCCCAGGCCTGTGGGGTAGTAACCTGGTTCACGGGGTGGGAGTGAAAGGTGGATCTCGCCATAACAAAGTCGCCCATTTAAAAGACAGGAGGCGAGACGGAGGCGTAGCTGCAGTGATAGGGTGCTTGGCCAGCATGCATTAGGCCCTAAGTTTCAAGCCCAGTACCAAAAAACTAAATAGAAGACAACCAAAAAAGGAGCCTGTGACTTGTTTTATGAAGCCAGCAGGGGAAGAGTTAACAAGCAGGGACTTCTAGAACCCGGGAAAAGTACTCCACCCAGGGGAGGGGCCAGAGGGTTAAAAGCCAAGCAGTCTGAGTGAGAAGAGGCGAGGCTGGCTCTCCCTGCCCAAAGGCTTCCCAGGACTGCAGCTCCAGGTCCAGGTAAGCACTCCGTGGAGTGGCTGTCAGCCTGTGAGAGGTCCGGCCAGAGGGAAGCTCTAAGTCTGGGTCCCTGAGAGAGCTGAACAGACCTTAGCTTCCTCCTCCACACCACCGGGGATAGCCCTAGCCCAGAATCTCGGAGGGAGTGGAAGAGTAGGAAGGGAGGTGTGTGTCCAGCCTTGACTGACCCTGCCCCATCCCGGATCCCCTGGCTCTCCAGGCCTGCGGCTCACAGGGCCTCCTCCAGGGCCTTGGCTGGGATATCATCATATACTGTAAGTTTGTGACGAGACACTACAGTATAGATGATGTACTAGTCCGGTGCCCCAGCTCTAGAGCCTGCCTGGGATGGCGACAGAGACGCGGAAACCCTATCAAGCCTACTGACTGCTGTGGCACTTGGGAATGGCGAGGAAACCGTTACCATTACTGAGTTTAGTAATGGTAACGGTTCTCTTGCTGCTCCCAGAGACTGTGCCAAGAAGAGCGCGTGACACGGCAGTGGACTCCCGGAAGAAAGAGACCGCAGGCTAACAAGAGAACGGGGGTGGGGGGTGGGGGGGCATGGGGTGCATTATTCTCATCCCTGTTCCGAAGAAATAAAGGCAAAAACAAGAACACTTGTCTTTCAACTTTATTAGCATCCACGGCTGGGTAGCAGGATGGGGTGGGGTGGGGTGGGGATCAGGACTTGGGAGAACAGGTGGCTGGCACTGTCATTTAACAAACAGGTTGAGCCGGGTGGTGGAGGTGCACGCCTTTAATCCCAGCACTCGGGAGGCAGAGGCAGGCGGATTGCTGTGAGTTCGAGGCCAACCTGGTCTACAAAGTGAGTGCAGGACAGCCAAGGCTATACAGAGAGACCCTGTCTTGAAAAACTAAAACAAAACAAAACAAAAACAAAAAACAAAGAATCAGGTTGAGCTGGATGGGTGGTGCACACCTTTAATCCCAGTACTCAAAGAGGCAGACAGGCAGATCTCTGTGAGTTCAAAGCTAGCCTGCTCTATCTAGGGATAGCCAGCCAGAGTTGCATGGTGAGAACCCTGTCTCAAAAAAAAAAAAAAAAAAAAAAAGCCAGGTGTGGTGGCACATGCCTTTAATTCCAGCACTTGGTTTCTTTCTTTTCTTTTCTTTCTTTATTATTATTATTAATTTTTTTTTTTTTTTTTTTTTTTTTTTTGGTTTTTTGAGACAGGGTTTCTCTGTGTAGCCTTGGCTGTCCTGGACTCACTTTATAGACCAGGCTGGCCTTGAATAATTCCAGCACTAGGGAGGTAGAGGCAGGCAGATCACTGTGAGTTCGAGGCCACCCTGGTCTACAAGGCGAGTCCAGGACAGCCATGGCTACAGAGAAACCTTGTCTCAAAAAACCAACCAAACAAACAAACAAACAAACCAAACAAAAGAAAAAGGAAAGAAAGAAAAAAAAAAGGACAACACAGGTCCTTATGCAACTTCAAGGTACAAGGTGAGGAACTTGGGGTAGAGGAGAAAAAATTTCTTCCTACCAACAGCTGGAAACTTAGGCTGGAGTCTGGGTCCAATGCCAGCGGCAGTGGATGACAAGATTCACACCACAGGGACTGACTTCTCACATTTTTGCTTGTGAGCCTAGCCTTTAATGGCTGAGCCATCTCTCCAGCCTGGAGACAGGCTTCTAAGACCTATATAGCTGAGACCGTAGGCAGAGGAACTGAGCTAAGGCCCATCTTCCCTGGAGTGGAAAACACGGCAGGGCAGGCACTGTGCACTCAGCAGGGCCAGGCCAGCTAGCAGCCAGTCAGTGTCCTGCAGGCCCCTGTGACAGGGGTCATTCTAGTCACTGGCTCTGTCAGCAGCTCCCACAGGGATGCCCTGGGAGTAGCAGCAGCGAACGGTCATTTGAGAAGTTTCACAGAGAGGTGGATGTGAACGTCACAGAGGAAGATGTCCATAAGGTCTCGGCTCACTTCCTGTGCAATCTGGGAGATCAAGAGGCCCTTCTGACCAATCAGGATCCGCTGCAGGTGGTGAAAAGAGAGGCACAAGGTTCTGCTCTCTGGCCTCACAGACAGGAAGCAAGCCCTGGTTAACCCTGCTGCCCCTCTTCTGAGCCTGCCCTCACTTACCACGTGAGATTCTTTGGGCACCAGAAGGTTCTGATGGATCACTAGCTCCCCACTTGGTCCTTCCTCCCAGATCACTGTCTTCTGTAGAAGGAGACACCATGACCAGTCAGGCAGGCTCATCTCTGGGGCTCTTGGTACCCACCTGTTCCAGGTGTGAACTGGGATACAGGCCCTGGGTCCTTTCGCTCTGGCCACACCTGCTGCACACAGTAGGGCACCTCTTCAGGCAGATGCTCTAGCAGCTTCTCTCGGATTGTATTAGCACAGATCTCTTCAGGGGTCTGGCTAGTGAGGACCCCACTGTGGAACTCCCAGGGTCCTGGCCGGGCCTGTGCCAGAAGGTACTGCTGCGGGTACAAAGGAAGAGCGGGCTCTTTACCCCAGTACATTTATGCACGCATGCTTCTAGGAGAAAACACGGACTGTCCTGTTAGCTGACCTTAAAACTGCTAAGGTTGGCAAACTCTTGATCCTACGTTAGCCTGACAAGGCCTGGACGATGTCAGTGAGCTACCACAGCATACTGTAATGCCCCCCTCCCCCCTTTTCTGTTTTTTCCAGACAGGGCTTCTCTGTGTAGCCTTGGTTGGTCTGGACTCTCTTTGTAGACCAGGCTGGCCTTGAACTCACAGGGATCCACCTGCCTCTGCCTCCTGAGTGCTGGGATCAAAGGCGTGCGTCAACATGCCTGGTCCCTCGAACTTCCAATCTTAAACGCTAGAACTGCAAGTGTGCACCCCCATGTCCAATTTATGTTACACACTACTCAAGCATTCTACCAAATGAGATACAGTCCTAACTTTAATGTTGGTCTCTCTAGGTAGCTGGTTGGCCTAGAACTCACAATGGAGATCAGGTTGGCCTCATACTGAGCACTGCTTCTGCCTCTGCCTCCTGAGTGCTAGGATAACAGGGGTGGTGTGCCACCACACCTGGCTGTTTTAGGTTTCCTGACAGGGTCTACTGTAACTGACGCTCCTCTTGGATTCACTCTGTAGTTGAAGATGACCTTGAACTCCTGACCCTCCTGCCTTGACCTCCTGAGTGCTGGGGTTACAAACACAAATTCCTATAACCACATTTTTGTTTGTCTTTTAAAAGATAGGATCTTAGTCTATAGTCAGGCTGGCGTGGGTGAGGCCTGTCTTAACATGGCAGAAGTGATGGACTACAGGGTAGGCTAACTGACCTTTAATGTGTTCACATCCTTGGTGTTTAGTGCAGATAACATGAAGATCTCCTGGAAGTGGGGCCATCCAATTCTCTGAGGGTTTCTCCCTGCGTGTATATTCGGGTCCTGAGTGGCAGGGCTGGGGGAGTGGGTGCCAGGGCGTGAGTGCAAGGCCGGCTGGATACTGAGCTTCTTCCCGTTGACTACGCCTTCTGTGAGGGCTGCTGTCAGCTCTAGAAGAACTGACTTCCGCTTCAAGCAATCCACCTGGATTGTGGGATGAACAAAGTACAAGGCGAGGTGAGAGACGGGACCCTGGAAGGAACACTTCCTCAAGTGGGCGGGACTTACCTTGTTTAAGACAAGGATGCTCGGGACCTGGGAGAACTGGGTCAAGCAGCGCAGCACCTGGGGGTTTAGCTGGCTCCTGGTCCACTTGTCTGACACATCCACAAGAACCACAACTAGAAGGTGGCAAGGCAGACAAAAGGGAAGACTGTGACCTTCCTCCTGACCCACAGCAAATTCCTGACTTTGGGTCTTGGCGAGACGCCAGTTCCCAAACTCCCAGGAATGAAAGGCTCTGTGAACAGGGCTTCAGGACTTTAGTCTGAGTCTAACCAAGGTCAGCAGATTCCATGCTCTTCCATGGATCTTCCAACAAAGAGAGTTCCAGATGGTGCCTAAAGGACAAACGTGTCAGTCAGGAAGGGTCTGGGACTGGTCTTGTTTTGTTTTGTTTTTCAAGACAGGGTTTCTCTGTAGCTTTGGCTGTCCTGGACTAACTTTGTAGACCAGGCTGGCCTCAAATTCACAGAGATCTGCCTGTCTCTGCCTTCTGAGTGCTGGGATTACAAGTGTACGCCACCACACCCAGCTCCCCCCTCCTTTTTTTAATCACCCCACCCAACATCTGTTCCCACAGGCAATACCTCTTCTGTTTAACAGGATTGATGATGCCAGGTGTGTCAAGCAGAATCTAGAATTGGGAATTACCCCCCCCCAAGAAAAGACTTAATGGGTAGAAAGGCCACACACACACACACACACACACACACACACACACACACACACACTCATACTCACTTTAGACTCTAGGATTCAATCTGTGGCTCTATTCATATTAGGTAAGTTTTTGTTTTTCGAGACAGAGTTTCTCTGTGTATCCTTAGCTGTCCTGGACTCACTTTGTAGACCAGGCTGGCCTCGAACTCACAGTGATCCACCTGCCTCTGCCTCTCGAGTGCTGGAATCACAGGCGTGCGCCACCACGCCCGGCTTAGGTAAGTAACATTAAATTTGCAGAGTCACAACAAGCCTCTCCGCCCCTCCCCATTTTATCAGGTTTTACTTGTAGTCCTGGCTATACTGGAATTCACTATGTGGAACCTACCGGCCTTGAACTCAGAGATTCACCTGCCTCTGCCTCCCATGTGCTGGGGTTAAAGATGTGTGCCACCACGCATAGCTAGAAAAGGGCCCTGGGTTAGATCCTTAGCACTGCACAAAATAAGAATCAGAAAACCAAGCCAGGCGTGGTGGCGCACGCCTTTAATCCCAGCACTCGGGAGGCAGAGGCCGGCGGATCGCTGTGAGTTCGAGGCCAGCCTGGTCTACAAAGTAAGTCCAGGATGGCCAAGGCTACACAGAGAAACCCTGTCTCAAAAAAAAAAAAAAAAAAAAAAAAACAAAACAAAACAAAACAAAACAAAAAAAAGAATCAGAAAACCAGCCAGGCGTGGTGGTGCATACCTTTAATCCCAGCACTCTGGAGGCAGAGGCAGGCAGATCTCTGTGGGTTCGAGGCCAGCCTGGCCTACAGAGTGACTCCAGAACAGCCAGGACTACAAGAGAAACCTTGTCTCAAAAAACAAAACAAAACAAAACTAACCACAAACAAAAAAAAAGAAACAGAAAATGACAGCAAGCACAGAGTCCAATGTTGAATTCAATTCAGCTTTGTTTAGTCATGTCTGGTGTCACACACCTATAATCCCAGCATTTACAAGGCAGAGACAAGAGGATCATTTGAAGTTCAAGGAAAGATTGACCCTACAAATTGAGTTCAGTGTTAGGCAGGGCTACATGGTAAAACTGTCTCTAAATGGGAAAATACCAAAAAAAAAAAAAAAAAAAATCAGAGCTGGGCATGTGGTATCTCTTCTATCCCACCACTGGAGAAATTCAAGGCCATCTGTGGTTATACAGGGAGACCCACCTGGGTTACACGAGACTGTCTTAAATCAAAGGATGAGATGGCTCAGGGGTAAACATATGTGCTGTCAAGCCTGACAAACTGATTTTGGTGCCCAGGACCCACAGGGTGACAAAAGAGAAGTGAATCCTAAAAGTTGCCCCCTGACCTCCACAAAGCACATGGCACAAGAGCACCCACACACATAGCCTCAGAACAGAGGGCAAAGGTAGAGAAAGAACTCCATGGAGCCGTATGTCCTCATCCACTAACCTACACAATTCTTTTCTTTGTCATGTGTACAGGTTTGAGGGGAGGTGGTTTGTTTGATTTTTGTTTTGTTGGTTTTTCTTTTTTTGTTTTTTTGAGACAAGGTTTTTCTGTGTAGCCCTGGCTGTCCTGGACTCCCTTTGTAGACCAGGCTGACTTCAAACTCACAGAGATCCTGCCTGCCTCTGCCTCCCAAGTGCTGGGATTAAAAGCATGCACCACCACGCCGACCTTGTTGGTTTTTCAAGACAGTTTCTCAGTATACCTCCCCTGGAACTTGTGGCAGACCAGGCTGTCCTCAAACTCAGAGATTCTGCTGCTGCCTCTGCCTCCCAATGCTGGGCTTAAAGGTATGTGCCACTATACTGCCCAGCATGGTCTTGTTTTTTGTTGCTGTCATTGTGACAGGGTTTCTCTGTGTAGCCCTTGGCTGTTCTGGAACTCACTCTGTAGACCAAGTCAGCTTGGAACTCAGAGCTCTGCCTGCCTCTGCCTCCCAGTGCTGGGATTAAAGGCGTGTGCCACCACTGCCAGGCAGCAGGGTTTTTTTCCCCTTTAAGGCTAGGTAAGAGAGACTTGCTTAGCTTCACATTCTGTCTTGTTTGCAAATCTTCTGCAGGTACCTACCAGCTGGGCCTCCTTCTCTGTGATGACCCCCAGAGCTTGACATCGAGTGGTGTGAACCTTCTTTGAGACAGGAAACACCTTCCAGGAAGAAAGAAGTCCCAGTGAGATCCCATATCTCTCCCAGGCTATCCATGAAAGAAAAACAAGTGACAGAAAAACAGACATGCTCTTCCAGAGGATGTAGATTCCTAGTACCCAAGTGGTGGCTCACAGCTGTCTCTTTTTTTTCTTTTTTCTTTCTTCCCTTTTTTTTTTTAAGGTTTATTTATTATTATGTATATAGTGCTCTGCTTGCATGCAGGCCGGAAAAGGGTATCAGATCACACTATCGGTGGTTGTGAGCTATCATGTGGTTGCTTAGGACCTCTGGAAGAGCAGACGGTGCTATTAACCACTGAGCCGTCTCTCCAGCCCCCTCTAACTACAGTTTCCAACATCTTTTTCTGGCCTCTATAGGCAATAGGTACATAAGCAGTACACAGACAGACATGTAGGCAAAACAGCCACACACACAAAATGGAGGTTGTAGGGGTTGGGATGAAGTGTGGCATACTTTACGGCCCAGCAGCTGATTGGAGAGTGTTGACTTCCCTGCATTTGGGGCTCCCAGGAGGACCACTCGGAGGACCCGTGGATTCTCAGGCATGTCGGGAGTATGGACCAAGAGCACATTCTGCTCTTCTGTGTTAGGATAGAAACAGGAGTGATATATTGGAACCTAGACTGCACTAGACCCTCAGCTCCGACACCCAAGGAGGAAATAACAATGAAAGCCTAGTAGCCGGGCAGTGGTGGCGCACACCTTTAATCCCAGCACTCGGGAGGCAGAGGCAGGCGGATCGCTGTGAGTTCAAGGCCAGCCTGGTCTACAAAGTGAGTCTAGGACAGCCAAGGCTACACAGAGAAACCCTGTCTAGAAAAACCACAGAAGAAGGAGGAGGAAAAGGAGGAAAGAAAGAAAGATAGATAATTACACCAGGCTGAAGCCACCCATTCCTAACTCTGAGACTAGCTTGGCATTTAATTTTGTATTTTGAATTCATCAGGTTACCTAACCTCTCTCTCTCTAAGCCCCTTGGTTTTCTCATCTGTAATGTGGAATCACATTAGCATTATCGATGAATAACTTCTTTTTCACAATGACAACTGTGTGAAAAAAAAAATTGCTCAACATAGGCTGGGCATTGTGATATACTTGTAAACATAGCTCTTTAGAGGCTTAAGCAAGAGTGGATTGCTAGCCGGGCGTGGTGGCGCCAGCACTTGGGAGGCAGAGGCAGGCGGATTGCTGTGAGTTTGAGGCCAGCCTGGTCTACAAAGGGAGTCCAGGACAGCCAAGGCTACACAAAGAAACCCTGTCTCGAAAAACCAAAAAAAAAAAAAAAAAAAAAAAAAAGAACGGATTGCTTTTGAGTCTGAGGCCAGCCTGGGCTATATAACTAGACCCTGTCTCAAAAAGCAAAATCACCACACTAAATTATACCAGAGAAACACCGCTTTAGAAAATGGATGTAAGAGCCGGGCATGGTGGCGCACGCCTTTAATCCCAGCACTCGGGAGGCAGAGGCAGGCGGATTGCTGTGAGTTCGAGGCCAGCCTGGTCTACAAAGAGAGTCCAGGACAGCCAAGGCTACACAGAGAAACCCTGTCTCGAAAAACCAAAAAAAAAAAAAAAAGGAAAAAAAAAGAAAATGGATGTAGTGGCTCGAACTTGAACTCCCAGCGCGCAGGAGGCTGGGGATAGTGAGCACCCTGAGATAGAGTGAAACTCTGTCTCAACATCACATCCCGAGAAAAACAGCATGGACTAGAGTCTGGCAGGTCACTAGACAATGTTAACTGCAATATAGCATTATCAGGAGAGACTGAGAACGTCTGCAGGACCTTCATAGCAGCATTAGCAGGGTACCACAGTCAGAGTTGAAGAGATTTCTGGAGCTGGAGATCCTGCTGCCTCCACCTCCCCAGTGGGGGGGACTACAAGCATGCACCACGAGGCCGGGCTTAATTTAGACTCTTGACATGTAGATGGGGCTCAGTGTTTCACGTATTGAGTCGACACTGCTTGGTATGTGAGGACAGAGGGAGACAACTTTGCCTTGCCTGATGATCTTCTGTTAATTTCTTCCAAGGCAGGGTTTTTATGTGTATAGCCCTGGCTGTCCTGGACTCACTTTGTAGACCAGGCTCCAAAACTCACAGAGATCCATCTACCTCTGCTTCCAGACTGCTGGGATTAAAGGTGTGCACCACCACAGCCCAGCTTGCCTAAAGATCTTTGATGAGCATTACTGATTCTTTTTTGTTTGTTTGTTTTTGTTTTTCCAGACAGGGTTTCTCTGTGTAACCTTGGCTGTCCTGGACTCGCTTTGTAGACCAGGCTGGCCTCGAATTCACAGAGATCCACTTGTCTCTGCCTCACCAGTGCTGGGATTAAAGGCGTGAGCCACCATGCTCAGCTATTATTTGGTTTTTTCAAGACACGGTTTCTTTGGCCGTTCTGGACTCACTTTGTAGACCAGGCTAGCCTTGAACTCACTGTGATTCACCTGCCTCTGCCTCACAGAGTGCTAGGATTACAGGCTTGCACCATCGCGCCTGGTTCCAACTCTTTATGTTGTTGTTTTTATGTGTGTGTCGGGGCGACCTTATGGAAGCCATAGCAAAACTTTCTGGAGTTGCTTCTCTCTTTCCACCATATGGGCCCGAAGGACTGAACTCAGGCTGTCAAGCAACAAGCGCCTTTATCTGCCAGACTATTTCACAGGCCCTCGTTTCTCAAACTTTTTTTTTTTTGTTCTCAAACTCTTTAACAGCCTTCACTACTTGCCTCACGTTGGGCTCAGATTTATTTTTCTATTAAATGAGAGACACTAAACTGATATGCCCAGAGACAGGGGGATTTTACCACAGATACATGATTTCCACTGCTAAAACCATCACAGGCCGGCCATGGGCGAACACCTGTTAATCCCAACACTCCAGAGGCTGCAGCTGGGAAGATCCAAAGCCCAAGCCAGTTTGGGCTATACAGGAAGCCCTGTCATAAAACAGAACACCTGCAACTCACACAGCTGGACCCTTTACCTCTGTGCACCGACACCGCGGGGATGCTCGGAGCCAACGACCTGTCAGGCTGAGGGAATCCAAGGATACGGTCCAAGGCGGAGTCCTGACCGTAACGACTTGATGCCGAGGCCAGGAGGGGACCAGAGGAAGCGGCGCCCACGACACGGGACACGCACCTCACCTGGTTACCGAGGAGCGAGCCGGGCGGAGAAACCCACACCGTCCCTGCACGCCGGCCCACCTGCCAGACCCCCAACAAAGCCCGAACGAGCACAGCGCACTGCCGCCTGGGGGTAGCCATTTTGCCGCAATGCACTCTGGTACCGACCAGAAGCGCTCTACAATTGGACGGAGAGGCTCGCAGACCAACGAGTAGAAACCCAGATCGGCCCAAACAGAAGTGGGGCACACGGGATTTCCTGGGACGCTTAGGTAGACACTCTCTCCAGAGGCTAGGGAAAGGCCAAGTGGTGGGGTACTTACTGTCTCTGTGAGTATAACGGGCGTCTTGGATTCCCCTATATATAATTTTTCCCTCTGACAAACTTTTGTAAAAGAGCCTTTTAGCCTTGTCTTCTGGATGACAACATTTCTGGTCGACATTCCAAGAGGCGGGGACCTCCTTCTAGCGCCTGAAGAGGAGAAACTCTCATGATGCTGGGAGTGGGCGTGGGAAAGAGTACTAGGGCACATTTCACAGGAAAGATTTTTTTTTTTTTAAGTGCAACCCTGCAGGATTCTTTCTTATTTCCTCTTTGGCTGTGTTTTAGTTCTATGTGGCCGCCTTAGTTAGGCTTACTATAGCTATGATGAAACACCAAAACCAAAAGTTACTTGGGGTGGAAAGAGTTTATTTGGCTTACGTATCTTGAATCAAAATCCACCAAGGGAATCCAAGGAAAGAACTCAAACCTGGCAGGAGCCTGGAAGCAGGAGCAGATGCAGAGGCCATGGATAGCTGCTACTTACTGGCTTACTCCTTATGGCTATCTCAGTCTGCCTTTTTTTTTTTTTTTTTTTTTTAATTTTTTGGTCTTTCGAGACAGGGCTTCTCTGTGGAACAGCCCTGGCTGTCCTGGAACTCTCTTTGTAGACCAGGCTAGTCTTGAACTCACAGAGATCCACCTGCCTCTGCCTCAAGGCATGTGCCACCACACCCAGCTTCAGCCCACTTGCTTTTTTTTTTTTTTTTTAAATATGTATAGTGTTCTGCCTGCAAGCACACCTTCAGGCCAGAAGTGGGCATCAGATCCCAGTATAGATGCCTGTGATCCACCATGTAGTTGCTGGGAATTGAACTCAGGACCTCTGGAAGAGCAGTCAGTGCTCTTAAACTCCAAGGCCCAACTCTCCAGCCCCTAGCCTGCTTTCTTTTCTTTCTTTCTTTCTTTCTTTTTTTTTTTTCTTCAGACTGCTTTCTTAAAACACCCAGGACCACCAGGCCAGGGATGGCACCACACACAATGGGCTTGAACCTACTGTCTGAGGTGAAGACAGTTGGTTCCTGAAAGTTGTCCTCACATTTCATACACATTGCACAGAGAGAGACCCGGAGCTTCCAAATTAGGGGACTGGTGATGTAACTCAGTTGGTAGAGTCCTTTCCAGCATACAGGAAGCCCTGGGAAGGAAGGGGAGAGGAGAGAAATGGTGAAGCCATTCAGCCCCCCAGGATCTCCCAGGATGCCATAGCAGCCCGGGGAACTTGACTTTTGTTGGGTTTTGTGGCTTTGAGCATTCCTTGTCCTTTCAAGCCTCTTAAACTCCCCCACCTCCACCCCTCTGCACCTTGTGTGGAGATTAGTCAAAGTCTTGAAACATGTAGAGGTCCTGAGTTCCCCCCCCCTTCCCCGTGTATGTGTGTCACCTTAGTAACCTGACAGGAAGTTGCAGTAAAGTGCCTTGCTGAAAGCATAAATGAAGTGAGTTTAAGAGACAATGCAGAGGTTGGTTGTGGTGGCTCACTCCTTTAATCCCAGCACTCGGGAGGCAGAGGCAGGAGGATCTCTGAGTTCGAGGTCAGCCTGGTGTACAGAGTGAGTACAGGACAGCCAAGACTACACAGAGAGACCCTGTCTGGGAAAACAAAAAAGGGGGGAGGGAGGAGAGAGAGAGAATGCAATTGGAGCTGGGGTGGAGTTAGTTAAGGTAGCTGGTTCACACATGTAATTCCAGCACTTGGGAATCTGAGACAGGAGGATTTCTCTGAGTTCAAAGGCACCCTGGGCTACCTAGTGAGTGGAACTCCTCTCCTCAGCCCCTCCCTGAACACCCACAAACCAACAGACTGGGGATGTGGCTCAGCTGATAGAGCATTTACCTAAAAAGCACAGAACCCTCAGCTAGATCTTGCCACCACCAAAGGCTGTGGTGGAACAAACCTCTAACCCAGCACTCAGGAGGTGGTGGCGCACGCCTTTAATCCCAGCACTCGGGAGGCAGAGGCAGTCAGAGCGCTATGAGTTCGAGGCCAGCCTGGTCTACAAAGTCAGTCCAGGACAGGCAAGGCTACACAGAGAGACCCTGTCTAGAAAAGAGAGAGAGAGACAGAGACACAGAGAGGGAGGGAGAGAGAGAGAGAGAGAGAGAGTGCTATGGAGGTGGGAGATTCAGAGTGTCAAGGTCATGTTTAACTACAAAACAAGTTCAAGGCGGGCCTGGGATACCTAAGACTTATCCCTGAGACTTATCTTTTATTTGTTTATTTATTTATTCATTCATTCATTTGGTGTAACCCTGGCTGCCCTGGAATTCACTCTTTCTAAATCAGGCTGGCCAGAGGCAGAGGCAGGCAAATCTCTGTGATTTCGAGGCCAGCCTGGTCTACAAAGCAAGTCCAGGACAGCCAAGTCTACACAGAGAGACCCTGTAATGAAAACCCAAAACCAAACCAAAAAAAAAATATATATATATTTTTTATTTGCTGATGGTAGTGACTCAGTATATAGGGAGGAAAAAAAATTTGAATTTTTATACAGGACAGAACTTGGCAAGTAGAGAATGAACTGCCCGGGCTGTTGTTAAAGGAATGGTGTCCAGAGACTTCTGACTGACACAGAATTAACAGAGCCGGAAAAGCCAGCGTAACTGATGGTTTGCAAAGGCAACAGAGTTCCAGGTTTCTTCTCTGTTCATGGAAGAAACAGGCTTCTTTGGAACATTCTATTCTGGGTGTTCTCTGGGCATATGGGTGCCCAGACAACAAGATGGTACTAAACACAGGAGACAACCAGCAATTAGAAAAAACTAGCTCAGGACAGTAACAGGTGCCTTTAATCTCAATACTTGGAGGCAGAGGAGGCAGTTGGATCCCTGAGTTTGAGACTAGCCTGGTCTACAAAGTAAGTTCCAGGACAGTCTGGGCTATACTGAGAAACCCTGTCTCAAAAAAAAAAAAAAAAAAAAAAAAAAGAAAGTGAGTCTGGTGGTGTATTCCTTCTATACCAGAAATCTGTTTTCTGGCTTGTTTGTTTGTTTGTTTGTTTGCTTTTTCACGATAGTGTTTCTTTGTGTAAGCATTGGCTGTCCTGGACTTACTTTGTAGATGAGACTGGCCTCGAATTCACAGTGATCCACCCTGCCTCTGCCTCCAAGTGCTGGGATTAAAGGCATGTGCCACCATGCCTGTCTTATATTTTTAAGATTATATATATATATGTGTGTATATATACACACACTTATATATTTACATATATATGGTTTATTATTTTTTCCCAGACATGTTCTCACCATGTACTCCTGGCTGGCCTGGAACTAACTTTGCCTCCTGGATGCTGGATGCATCTAGTATGCTCAGTATGCCCAGCTGGGATTTATTCTAGTTTTAAACATGTGTCCATGTGCCACAAGCGTGTGGGTACCTGGAGGCCAGACATGTCCAATTTCCTGACACTGGAGTTACAGGCAGTTGTCAGCTAACTGATGTGGGTACTGGGATTTGAACTCCGTTCCTTCTGAAAGAGTAATGCACGTTCATAAACGCCAGGCCACATCCTTCTAATCTGTGATTTGTTATTGTTTGCACTTTTGGGGACTCAACACAGGGTTTCTCATACATTACGAAAATAGTCTCCCACTGAGTTACAACTCCAAACATTTCCTCTCTTTCCTAAGGTTTTGTTATATTGCCCAGGCTGAGCTGAACCTGAATATGTAGCCCAGGCTGACCTCAAATTTGCATAGATTCTTCTGTCTCTGTCCCCCAGGTGTTGGAATTATAGACAGATGCCACCGTTAGCCAGGGCCAGACCATTTTGTACAGCTCCTCCATTTTGGTTGTGCTGAGTCAACCCCAGTAACTACAGTAAGTTGGTTTCTAGAAGTAAATTAACATCTTGCTAGTTTCTTGACTGCCCTGCCCATAGATACCAAGTAATGGCCAGGCAGGAGATTTATTTATTTATTTATTTGATTGGTTGTGGTTTTTCTTTCTTTTGGTTTTTCCAGACAGGGTCTTTCTGTGTGTAGCCTTGACTGTCCTGAACTCGCTTTGTAGACCAGGCTGGCCTCAAACTCACAGCGATCCACCTGCCTCTGCCTCCTGAGTGCTGGGATTAAAAATGTGCTTCACCACCACTTTTGGCTAGGAAAGGTATTTACTGATGGCCTAATACTCTTTAACTGACTACCCCACCCCACTCCAAGCCAGGCAATGCATATAAGACAGGGGGTTCAGCCGGACATGGTGGCGCACGCCTTTAATCCCAGCACTCGGGAGGCAGAGGCAGGCGGATCGCTGTGAGTTCGAGGCCAGCTTGGTCTACAAAGTGAGTCCAGGATGGCCAAGGCTACACAGAGAAACCCTGTCTCAAAAAACCAAAAAAAAAAAAAAAAAAAAGAAAAGAAAAAAGACAGGGGGTCCAAGGCCAGCCTAGTCTACATACCTACTTCTAGGCCAGCCAAGGCTTCATGGTGAGACCCTCCTCATTGGTTACCTCTAGCAATGGACAACTGAACCTACCCCCTCTTTCCCGCCCGCCCGCTCCCTTTCTGCTGCAGAGAACATCCCAGCTTGTAAGTGGGAGGCAGGCTCAGACTCTGGTTCCTTCAGAGATGGCCCTCTGCCTATTTGTTTCCCCCAGTAAAGGTCTGCAGTGTCTTAAGTCCCTCAGTTCCTCGCCTGTTTTTCCTTCTTTCTGCTCTTTCGGCCACCACACCAGCTTATGTATTTGAGATGTTGTCTTGTGGCCTGTGCTGGCTTATAATTTCATGTGTAGCCATACAGGCAGAGACTCACAGAGACTCACTTCAATTTTTCATCCTTCTGATTTTACTGAGTGGGTTTATTGAGCACAAATAGTTTTTGCTGTTTTTCAATTACATTGATGGATGGGATTGGACCTAGGGCCTCCTGGATCCTAGCCAAATGTCTGATTACCGAGCTACATCCCCAGCTCTCACCACCACTCCACAACATACACAGACAGACAGACAGACAGACACACACACACACACACACTGTGATTAAAGGCATAATCCACCAACTCCAGCTATTGCTTTTGAGCCAGCATCTTTGGTACCTCCAGATGTTCTTACTGTCACTGTCCTGCTAAAGCTGACTTTGAACTGCTAACTCTTGCTTCTACTTCCAAGTACTGGATTTACAGTCATACACTGCTATGTCCGTTCTATCTGCTGTTCGAAACTGAACCCAGGACTTTATGCAGGCTAGGCAAATGGTTTACCAACAGAGTTATGTTCTTAGGGACTAAGTCTTTTGTTGTTGTTGTTGTTGTTGTTATTATTATTATTATTATTATTATTATTATTATTATTGAAAACATTTCCTTTCAAGCTGAGGCACAGTGGCACATGCCTTTAATCCCAGTACTTGGGAGGCAGAGGCAGGCAGGCGGATCTCTGTGAGTTTAAGGCCAGCTTGGTCTATGAAATGAGTTCCAGGACTGCCAGGGCTACACAGAGAAACCTTGTCTCAAAAAAATCCAATAGGTAAAATAATAAAATAAAATAAAACAAAAAGGTTTATACATATATCCCTTATATTTCAGTTGACCTGTGTACTGTGTATAAAACCAGAAATCCTAGGTTTAATTTTTAGCTTGTTTATTGCATGTTTATTTATAGATGGGTCAAAAATAGCTTGTAGTGGCCTTGACCTTGATACGTATTTATGGATGACCTTGAAATGTGGCTATTCCAGCTTCCACCTCAGGCTCTATTTTTTACTGTATGACCTTGAGCAGGAAATATCACCTACCTTTAGTTTCCTCCTCTATAAGATGAGGGTAATGACAGTACTGTAGTGGGGTTATTATGATTAAGAGAACTGGCACATAGCCTGGATGCTCCTGCATCCCTGTAATTCCAGCATCCAGGAGACAAGAGGTGGGTGGACCTCTCATACCATGTAGGCTGTTACTGTTGTGTGTCCCCTATTAGCCTGTGAGTTCTGTTTTTGTTTGGTTTGGTTTTTCTGTTTTTTTTGTTTGTTTTGTTTTTTTTGAGACAGTGTTTCTCTGTGTAGCACTTGGGTGTCCTGGACTCACTTTATAGACCAGGCTGGCCTCGAACTCACAGCGATCCACCTGCCTCTGTCTCCCAAGTGCTGGGATTAAAGGCGTGCGCCGCCACCACCTGGTTTAGACTTTTCTTATAAAGAAAGACAATCTCAAAGCAGGGGGATCTCTGTGAGTTCAAGACCAAAACAACAACAGCAGAAAAGAAAAGTCTAGACCACCCAGGGATACCCCATCTTGAAAAAGAAAAGGAAGGGGGCATAAGGATGTAGCTCACTTGGCGCTGTTTGCCTAGCATACATGAAGCTTCGTGTTCAAACCCAGCACCAATCAGCAGTGTATGGTGGTCCGCGGCTTAGTCTCAGCGCTGGGGAAGTGAAAGATCGCCCTGGCATGCACATAGAAGCCAGCTGGGTCTACATGCAGCCCGGCTAGCATATACAATATTAATTCAAGTGTAACATTGTCTTAGGAGACCCAGAAAGGTGGAAGTGTGGGAGGAGGTACTGTCCTCATGTACCTTCCGACAGTCCTCCCAGGAAGCCACGTGTGACAAGGGTCCAGCAGATGGAGACACTGATGATGCAGCACAGAGAGGCAGCCGAGATGCAAGGCACTGTTCCCAGAAGCTGCAAGGTCAGTTCAGGCCTTCCTTTCATCAACCATCCATTCATCAGGAAGTAGTGTCAATATTAATTCTCGGTCACCCTCGGCTGTGTAATTCTCTTTTGATGCCAAGCGTGCAGTAATTTTGCGATCGATACAAGCTCTTTTGTTTTGTTTGCTTGTTGTTGGGACAAGGTTATGTTATGTGGCCCTGGGGGGGCCTGGTTCTTGGTGGTCTCACTTTGATGCCGCCCTCCTGTCAGCCCCGTAAGTGCAGAGATGACCCACTGTCACCTTGAGTAAACAGTGCCACCTCCTTCAAGCTAGGAGCCAGCTCACAGCATGTCCTGGTTACTGGCCACTGCCTGACTCTGCCAGCTGCTACCTTGTACTCCGCACACACCAAGATGGCCTTCTGCTGGGAACTCTGGTGTATGTCTGTAACCCCAGCAGTTGGAAGGTAGAGGCAGGAGGAGCAGGAAGAAGTTCAAGGCCAGACTGGGCTATATGGGATCTTGTATCAAAAACAATAACAAAAAAGGGTGTGGTGCCTCATGTCTTTTTTTTTTTTTTTTTTTTTTGGTTTTTCGAGACAGGGTTTCTCTGTGTAGCCTTGGCTGTCCTAGACTCACTTTGTAGACCAGGCAGGCCTCGAACTCACAGCGATCCACCTACCTCTGCCTCCCGAGTGCTGGGATTAAAGGCATTTTTTTTTTTAAAATAATTTATTTAATTTTATTTTAGTGTGAGGGTGTCAGAGCCATTGGAATTAGGATTAGAGACAGTTGTGAGCTGCCATGTGGTGGCTGGGAATTGAACCCAGGTCCTTTGGAAGAGCAGACAGTGCTCTTAACCGCTGAGCCATCTCTCCAGCCCCCTTTTTTTTTTTTTTTTAAAGATTTTATGTATGAGTGTTCTATCTGCATGTACACCTGCACACCAAAAGAGGCCACCAAATCTCATTACAGATGGTTGTGAGCCACCATGTGGTTGCTGGAAATTGAATTCAGGACCTCTGGAAGAATAGACAGTGTTCTTAACCCTCTGAGCCATCTCTCCAGCCACCCCCTTTTGTTTGGTTGGTTCTGCTTCTGCTTTTTGAGATAGGGTTCCTCTGTGTAGCCCTGGCTGACCTGGACTCGCTTTGTAGACGAGGCTGGTCTTGAACTCACAGAGGTCCGCCTGCCTCTGCCTCCCCAGTGCTGGGATTAAAGGCGTGTGCCACCATGCCCGGCTTCAAGGGAGGCAGAGGCAGCCAAAACTACACAGAGAAACCTGTCTTGGGGGTTGAGGATGGGGGGAAGGGATCTGGAGAGATGGCTTTGCAGTTAAAAAGAGTGACTAGTTTAGCCAGCTGG
Organism: Acomys russatus; assembly: GCF_903995435.1. Taxonomy (NCBI): domain Eukaryota; kingdom Metazoa; phylum Chordata; class Mammalia; order Rodentia; family Muridae; genus Acomys; species Acomys russatus. Next base: position 5,069,668 of record NC_067152.1, read on the forward strand.
ACACAAGCTAAGGTCATCTGAGAGGGGGGACCTCCGGGCTAGAGAGATGGTTCAGAGGTCAAGAGCACAGGCAGCTGTTCAAGGGTCCTGAATTCAATTCCCAGCAACCATGTGGTAGCTCATAACCATCTATAATGATGTCTGGTGCCTTCCTCTGGTATGCAGGCACACATGCAGGCAGAACATTGTATGTATAATAAATAAATAAATCTTTGGAAAAAAAGAAAAAAGAGGCAGAGGCAGGTGGATCACTATGAGTTCGAAGCCAGCCTGATCTACAAAGCAAACTCAGGACATCCAAGGCTACACAGAGAAACCCTGTCTCAAAAAAAAAAAAAAAAAAAAAAAAAAAAAAAAACCCCAAAAAACAAAAAACAAAAACAAAAACAAAAGCCGGCTGTGGTGGCGCTCACCTTTAATCCCAGCACTTAGGAGGCAGAGGCAGGTGGATCTCTTTGAGTTCGAGGCCAGTGTGGTCTACAAAGCGAGTCTAGAACAGTCAAGGCTACACAGAGAAGCCCTGTGTCGAAAATCAAATCAAAACAAAACAAAACAAACAACAACAACAAAAAGCATGCTGCCTGTTCTTCCAGTGAGTTCAATTCCCAGCAACCACATGGTGGCTCACAACCATCTATAATGAGATCTGGTGCCCTCTTCTGGCCTGCAGCATACATGCAGGCAGAGCACTGTATACAAAGTAAATAAATAAACAAATAAATAAGTCATTTCATTGTTTAGGAAAGGGCAGCCCAGCTCCTTGGGCTGGAGAATTCCCGGTAGGGGGCATGGTATGCCAGGAGGGCCCTGTGACATGTAGGGACTGAGGGATGAAAAGAAGAACCTGGCAGCCACTGTCAGCTTTGATATGTTAAATAGGCACCTCATCCACTTGTCCAGGGTTTAAAACCTACCACATATAAAATATTTATTTATTTGTTCGTGTGTTTGTTTATTTATTTATTTATTATTTATACAGAATCCTGCCAGCATATGTGCCTGCATGCCAGATCTTATGATAGATGGTTGTGAGCCACCATGTAGGTCCTGGGAATTGAACTCAGGACCTTTGGAAGAACAGTGTTCTTAACCTCGGAGCCATCTCTACAGCCCTATTTATTTATTTAATTATTTATTTTGGTTTTTCGAGACAGGGTTTCTCTGTGTAGGCTTGACTGTCCTGGAGTCTTGTAGACCAGGCTGGTCTTGAACTCACAGCCATCTGCCTGCCTCTGCCTCCCAAGTACTGGTCTTACATTTTTTATTTTTATTTATTTATTTGTTTTGTTTTGTTTTTGTTTTTTGAGACAGGGTTTCTCTGTGTAGCCTTGGCTGTTCAGGACTCACTTTGTAGACCAGGCTGGCCTCGAACTCACAGCGATCCACCTGCCTCTGTCTCCTGAGTGCTGGGATTAAAGGCGTGTGCCACCATGCCTGGCCCAGTTTTTAATTTTTCAAAAATCTTTATTTATTATGTATACAGTGTTCTGCCTGCATGTATACCTGCACACCAGAAGAGGGAACCAGATCTCACTATAGATGGTTGTGAGCTACCAGGTGGTTGCTGAGAACTGAACTCAGGACCTTAGGAGGAGCAGCCAGTGCTCTTAACCTTTGAGCCATCTCTCTAACCCAAGTATTTTTTTTTTTTTTTAAGTATCATGCAGAAAATAGTTGAGAAATGCTTTCAGATTTATTTATTTTATTTTATATGCATGAGTGTTTTGCCTGCCTGTCTGTATGTGTTCCATGTGTGTGCCTGCTGCTTGAGAAGGCCAGAAGTGGACATCTGGAACTGGAGTTATGGATGGTTGTGTACCACCATGTAGGTGCAAGGAGTAGAATTCGGGTCCTCTGCAAGAGCAACAAGTGCTCTAAGCACTGAGCCAGTTCTCCAGGCCTTAGAAGGCTTTAAAAAAAAAAAAAAAGCCGGGCGTGGTGGCGCACGCCTTTAATCCCAGCACTCGGGAGGCAGAGGCAGGCGGATCGCTGTGAGTTCGAGGCCAGCCTGGTCTACAAAGCGAGTCCATGATGGCCAAGGCTACACAGAGAAACCCTGTCTCGAAAAACCAAAAAAAAAAAAAAAAAACAAGGGCTGGAGAGATGGCTCAGAGGTTAAGGGCACTGACTGCTCCTCCAAAGGTCCTGAGTTCAATTCCCAGCAACCACATGGTGGCTCCCAACCATCTATAATGTGATCTGATGATGTCCTTTTCTGGCCTGCTAGTGTATGTGCAGCCAGAGCACTATATACATAATAAATAAATAAATAAATCTTTAAAAAAAAAACAACAAAAGAAAGAAAAGAAAAAATGAGAGAGAGAGAGAGAGAGAGAGAAGAAGACAAATCTTGTCCAGTGCTGTTGCCATTGGTTAAGTTGTGTATACTCCTGTAAACAGCAAGTCACCCATGCTTATGTAAGCCTACTTAAATTTGGTTCCCTCCATCCCAGACCAGGTAGAAGGCAGCTTGCTCATTAAGTCTGTACCTGTGTATACTATATTAGATACCTATTAGGACTTATCAATTTGTAGCAACATAGAGTTAATATTTGTAAGTCACAAGCACGTGACAGGCATGGTAGTGCGTGATTATGTTATTTAGGAGGCTGAGGCAGGATCACAAATGTGAGGCCACCATGGACTAGATAGGCAGGTCAAGACCAGCCTGGGCTACATAGTGAGTGAGACCCTGTCTTCCATAGCCAAAGTTGTCGTCGTTGTTATCATCATCACAATAATGATACTGCTACAAGCATCTGATGAAAATCCTCAGGCTCTTAGGTGCTTCTTTGACAAGAAGGCAGAAGGAAGTAACACCTGATTTTTTTTTTTTCCTTCTGGTTTTTCAAGACAGGTGTTAGCCTTGGCTGTCCTGGATTTGCTTTGTAGAGTAGGCTGGCCTCGAACTCACATTGATCTGCCTGCTTCTTCCTCCCGAGTGCTGGGATTAAAGGCGTGCGCCTGGCTTCTGATATCTTTCTTTTTTTTTAATATTTATTTTTTTATGTGCATTGGTATTTTGCCTGCACATATGTCTATGTGAGGGTGTCAGATCTTGGAGTTACAGACAGTTGTGAGCTGCCATGTGGGTGCTGGGAATTGAACCTGGGTCCTCTGGAAGAGCAGTTAGTACTCTAACCGCTGAGGCATCTATCCAGCCCCTGATTTCTTTCTTGAAAACAGTTTCTCAGTGTTTTCCTGACTGTCCTGGAACTCGCCTCATAGACCAGGCTAGACTCAAATTTACAGAGATCTTCCTGCCTCTGCAAAGATTCATGGAATGCGCCACCTGGCTCGGCTGTTAATTTATTAAATACTTCATTAAAGAGATAGGGATTGGAGAGACACTCAGCGGTTAAGAGAGCACATACTCCTCACGCGGAGGACTGCAGTTTGGTTTTTAGGACCAATGTCCAGCCGCTCATAATTGTCTATATTAATCTTCCAAGTGCTGTTAGTTCAACAAGCTTGTGCTACTACCACACAGGGCTAAAGGTCTTCTTTATCAGTTTGTAAAAAGATCTGACTCCACAGTCGGAAATGAACAGTAGGGAACTATTCTCCAATTTCCTCGATGCCTAAAAGATTTCATCTTCAGCGTGCAGGCAGGATCCAGAATTCTGGTGGAGTCCCTAAATGTATGACCTCTTAGATAAATCGTAAATCAAGACTTTAGCGATCTGGTACAGATATTCTAGAAGCCTAAAAGTAAGGCTCAGCGGCCACATTCGCTAAGACCTTGAGCACCGAAGGATAACCAGGACCATGGCCACTTGGGAGCCAGAGAAGCGGGGCAATCAGGCACTGAGAAAGACGCCCCCGGAACGAGATGCGCAGGCGCTGGGTGCCCGGGAGGGCCCCGGGCGCTCCGGGTTGCGCAGGCGCAGGAGTGCCTCCCGGCCAGTCCGGACGGCGGCTGAGATTGAGAGGCTGGGGCGTGGAGCAGTAGTGGCGGCGACAGGCGACAACGGAGCAGCCATGAGGGCCGGGCCCAGTCACAGACAGTGAGTGGTGGTTTAAGGGTAATGGACACCGAGGAGTGCCGCTGTGGCGTGGTGGAAGGAAACCCCGGCTAGCGGGGCGGCTTCTGCTGGTCGGGCACCGAGGTCGTGGGGGGAGGGATAGTTTGATGTGATGGTGGGAGAATTTGGAGCATGGATGATTAGGTCTTAAGACTCAGAGCTGGACAGGTTGGTGGAGGGAAGGGCTTGCGTTTCGTGGAGTGAAGGAGCTCACGGCAGGACCAGTGTCTTTCGCGCTGCCTGGTTTGTCATCATCCCTTCCCCCAGGAGCTTTGGGTCGCCTCTCCCTTTCCGCTTCTTTCAGAGAATGATTGCTGGGGGAAGGGTGGCGGAAAATAAAATCCGTGCTGGAGCTTCAGAAGCCAACTCTGAACCAGGCGGAGAAGGGCCGGTCACCGGAGTTACGGTGTGCCCTGGAAGTCGGGAGCTGTGTTTAAATTGAGGAGAAATCTAGGTCAAAGAGCTAACTAAGCATCTGAAGTCAGGTTTAGAACCAGGTCCATCACAGATAAACCTGACTGATAGCCTTGGATACGACCCACTTAACCTTTCTGAGTCTCTGGAAGACGCAGTGCTAAATTGAAGGCTTTTGTAAGCTTCATGTACGTGGTCGAGAGTGCTTATGAAACCTATCGATTTTAAGTACTGTGTGGGTGCTAGTGATACTATTAGATTTTTAGATTCTATGATTATTGATAGAGTGACTGATTTCTACATCAAAGCAAAGCATATTTGTAAAACCTCAGTAGACAAAAATAATGCGCTGTCTGGGTAAGCACAGCACATCATCTGCAGAAGCTGTCATGTTGGATAGGAAAAGTATCTTATTTCTGCATTTTTACAAACGGTCTGCAGCTTCTGACAAATACAAACGGAAGCCCCGAGCTACATCCTCATCCTTCCTTTCGCTTTTACCTTTGAGACAGGATTTCACTGACTTGCTCGTGCTGGTCTTGATTCAAGCACAAATTGGATTTGAATTAACAATCTTGCCTCTGTTTCCCCAGTAGCTGGGGTTCTGAAGGGGTCATTAATGCTTGTGTGCCAAATGATGTATTACTTACCCATCTCCCCAGCCTCTACTTAACTGGAACCTGAATCTGGGTTTTGAGTGTGCCAAACAAGTGCCCTACCACCCGCCCTTTTTGTATGTTTTTTAAAAAACTGAGACGGTCTCACTAAGTTACCTTGGCTGGCAGTCCCCCTGCCACAGCCTCCCAAATAGCTGGGATTACAGTTTCTCATCATTAAGCCCAGAACAGGCTCCTATTGTTTTTATTTTTTTAAAGGTGTGTTTATTTAGAGATGGCTCAGTGGTTTAGAGCACCTGTTGCTCTTAAAGAGGGCCCAGGTTCCGTTTCTTGCACTTACATGGTGCCTCACAACCATCCATAACTCCAGTTCTAGGGGACCCACCTTCTTTGTTTTGTAGAAAGAAGAACAAGTTTATTTAGCATGATGCAAAGAAAGCGAAAGGGTATGGCAATAATGGAAGACTGGCCTACCAGCCCCTGATATTTTTTAACTGTAAAAGCTTTCTTTGTAAGAGTCTGCTTGCCCCAGGGCGTGCTCTGTCTTGGAGCTCAAATTGGTGTACAGAGGCTTTTCAACTCATTTCGTAGTTGTTAATCTGCTATGTGGAATCTCTTCTGTAGAGCCAAAGAGACAAGTAAGCAGTTGTGCAAGGGTCTAAGAGATGGCTGCTTCTGTGGGGCTGGAGGAGCACTCTTGAGTCTTTGTTGTTGAGGTAGATAAAGCAAAGGACAGAGCTAAGCTGCTCTTCTGTAGAAAGTGCCTTTCTAGGCACAGCTTTCGGAAGATAAGTGCAGGTGCCTTTCAAGTGGAGAGAAAGGCAGAGATTTCAGCTCTCCTGGCCCTGAGAACTGAGAGCTTGAAATGGTGAGGCCTTTTGAAAATGGGGCAGTGATTTCTTTTAGCTGAATAAAGGTGGGGAGTGGCCGTATCAGATCCATGGAGATCTACAGATAAGAGGGATGCATTATTTTAGAGGCATGGGGGCGGGGAGGGGGGTGGGGGTGGGCAGGGGCGGGGAATGAATCCAACCTGTCTTCATGTTTTCTGGTAACACGTTGTTTTTGTCTTTCTCTCCTGGAACTATACAGTGACATATGGTTTAACCTTTCTGTTCTATCTACTTACTTGACTCTGTCTGATTATTCTGTAGGGGGGCGGAGGGGATGGTTTTAAAGGAGATTTGAGGGATGGGCACGGGTGAGGCAGGAGCAGAGGCAGGCAAATCCCTTGAGTTTGAGGCCAGTCTAGTCTACATAGTCCAAACCAGCCAGGACTACGTGGTGGAATTCTGTCTCAAAAACACAAGAGAGCTGAGTTCGAGGCCAGCCTGGTCTACGAAGCGAGTCCAGGACTGCCAGGGCTGTTACACAGAAACCTGGTCTCGGAAAAACAAAACAAACAGACAAACATAAGAGGGTGTCAGGTGCTTGGAGCTAGACCTGCTGGCCCAGGCCTGTAATCCTAGCTCGGTGCTGGGGAATGTGAAAGGGAGAGGCAGAGTTGCTAGTTCAAGACTTGCGTGGGTTACAGAATGAGTTCAAGGCTAGTGGGCCAGCATGGGTATAGTGAGACCCGCTCCCTCCAACACACACACACACACACACACACACACACACACACACACACACACACACACACTATAGCTCAGTGAAGAATGTTTGCTTAGCGTATCCAAAGCCTTGGTTTTGATCGCCAGTATTTCAAAATTAAAGAAAGAAAAGAAAGGAGGGGTTGGTGAGGGAGGAGCGGGCTGGATGCAGTTCACTGTAGGGCACTTACTTAGCATGCGTGGGTCCCTGGCCTCCATCTCCAGCACCACAGATGAAAGCATTTGCTGCTGTTATAGGTTTTTCCAGAAGCCAGCTTTATTCTGTTTTTATACATGGTAAATGAAATAGAGGGTAGAAAATGTTCAAACTTGCCCAGCCATCTTATTTTTAATAATTGGACATCTATTTTTAATGTTGATGATGCATTTCCCCCTATTGGAGATTTCCATCAGTTCAAACAAGTCCATAAATGCCATCCATTTTATGCTAAAGTAAATTTGCTGAGCTCCTATGAAAACTCCTATCCTTCTCTCTTTCAATTCTTTAACTATTTGTAGTTCCTTTTATGTAGCAAGTGATAGTTGCCAGGTAAAGATTTCCTTTGCTGGGGAGAAAATAGGGGGTGGTCAGCACCCTGTTGTCCCTATGTGAGTGGTCTGACTAAAGAGAGTTGTGAAGATAATAAAAAGGTCTGGTCAGTTTGCCCTTACTGCTCACCCCCTTTCTCATCTCTTCCTCTGCTGCTGTCTCTGGGGTACTCCTTCCCCCTTCCTTCTCTCCCCATGTTCATTTAATTAAAAAAAAAAAATTGGTCAGTTCATGACACTGCAAGGACTAAGTTTTTTTTTATTTATATTTTTGACTAAGGTTTATTAATTTATTTTGTATTCTGATAGGGAATCTTTTTTACTTAAAAAAAAAAGAAGGAAGAAAACATCATGTGCCTCAGGGGAAACTTAAAAACATTCTATTTAAAAACAAGATTATGGTGTTTACAATTGTGAAAATAATTGCTTCAAAACACAGTCTTTGTTTCCTAAGAATCCTTTTGATCTTTGATCTTTTGATCTCCAAGCCATTTCACAACAGCGATGGCTTATCAGGTAAAGGCTGGCCACCTCCCAGACCCAACTGCCTAAGTTTGATCTTTGGAATCTGCATGCAGAAGGAAGGAACCAACTCCTGACAGTTATCTTCCGACCTTCACACTGACCTCCAGCTGGGGCGCCCCTCCTCATAAACACAAATGTAATAATAAACACAAATAAAAAGAAACAATCGCTTGTGATAGTTTGCAGCAATTAGCTAATAATGGAAGTAAGGCATAAACAATTGCTTTTTTTTTTTTTTTAAATACTGCTCATAACTTTGAAGGGGAACTATATGAGAAGATGGTAGGAAAAAAAAAACCAGTGGTTGGGGCTTTAAGTATATGGCAGAGTGTATGCTCTGTGTACCTGAAACCCCAGATCGGAGCTCCCATCCTTGAGGGAGACAAAACAAAGATAGCAACAAAGAACAACAGCAAGTAAATAAAGGGTGGTACTTAGTACAACTTAGTACAACTGTAAGTCCAGATGGTACTGTACTTGAGTTGGTAGGGTGCTTGCATGCATCAGGCCTGGGTTCCATCTCCAGCACTGATAAAACCAGGCGTGGATGTATGTGCCTGAAATCTAAGCCCATGGGAGATGGGAGCATCAGAAGGCCAAGGCTGTCAAAACGACATAGGAAGCTGGAAGCCTTATCTCAAAAAAAAAAAAAAAAAAAAAAAAAGAAGAAGAAGAAGAGGAGAGGTAGAAAGCATTGTTAAGTAGTCCTCTTTGGACAATAAATAATTCAAGAATGAGGTGGGAATAGTAATTTACATCTAAAATCTCAGCACTCTGGAGGTTGAGGCAGGAGGATAAATACGAGTTAGAAGACACAGCCTGGACTACGGAGTGAGAGGTTCAGGTCAGTCTGTGTTATAGAACTAGAATGGGAGGGGGGAGGAAAGAATTAAAAATGGGGCGGGGGGGAGGGGTGGGGGGAGCTGGAGAGATGGCTCAGAGGTTAAGGGCACTGTCTGCTCTTCCAGAGGTCCTGAGTTCAATTCCCAGCAACCACACGGTGGCTCACAACCTGCATGTACACCTGCGTGCCATCTTCTGGTGTGCAGGTGTACATGCAGGCATAGCACTATATACATAATAAATAAATTAAAAAAAAAAAGAATTAAAAATGATGAAGCCGGGTGTGGTGGCGCATGCCTTTAATCCCAGCTGTGAGTTTGAGGCCAGCCTAGTCTATAAAGTGAGTCTAGGACAGTCAAGGCTGTACAGAGAAACCTTGTCTCCAAAAACCAAAACCAAAAACTAAAATGGGCTGATGGCGCCGCAGAATAGTGTCCTGAATGCGAGAGTTTGCTTTTAGTGTTTATACATTTGGCATAGAATTTGGCTCCATATTTGCTGAATCAAAAAGATAACCAAGCCAGGCACAGCACCCGTGAGGCAGAGGCAGGCAGATCTCTGTGAGTTCGAGGCCAGCCTGATCTGCAGGGCGAGTTCCAGGACAGCCAAGGTTACACAGAGAAATCCTGTCTCAAAAAAGAAAGTGATAATCAAGTGTAGATCATAATCAGCAAACCTGGGTTCAGAGATCTGCAGCTTCTTTCTTTTTGGGGGGGTTTTCAAGACAGGGTTTCTTTGTTACACAGAGCCCTGGCTGTCCTGGACTCTCTTTGTAGACCAGTCTGGCCTCGAACTCACAGAGATTGACCTGTCTCTGCCTCCCCAAGTGCTGGGATTAAAGGTGTGTGCCACCACCACCTGGCCAGATATGCAGTTTTATTGTGTGCTTTAAACAAGTTGACATGATGCACGATTGCCTTAGATTCCTCATGAAATAAATGAGGCCTAATGAGGTCTTGTCCAGCAACTGGGAGCTTGAGAATAAGCTGGGCTACACAAGACCTGTCTCAAAAACAAGTTCAGAAACAAACAAATAGCAAAGCAAAGCAAAACAAACAAACAAACAAAAAACCCAGCTATGAGTCTGGAGTGGTGGGTCAATCAGTAAAGTGCTTGCTCTGCAGCCCGAGGAGGATTGGGTTTGAGCCGGATCTCCAGAAAACATGCTGAAAAGCCTGGACTCCTGGTGGACACTCTCAAGTCCAGCCTTAGAGAGACAGGTCTTTGCCAGCCTGCTTAGCCTGCATGGCGAGTTCCAGACAATGAAAAACCCTTAAAAAAAAAAAAAAAAGTGGCAAGGTATAATCTTAGCACTCCGAAGATGGAGGAAGGAAGCCCAGTGCTAGTCCGAGAGGCCTCCTCCACAGGCCTCAGGCGTGCCCATGTGCAGAGATGTACGTGTAGCCTACCCACCCACACACATGTACAGTCCACACATAAACAGTCGCTGAACTATTTGTAATAGAATATAATACCATATAATCAAATTTGTGGTGCCAGGGATCATAAAAATCATTTTTACAAAAAGCAGTAGTAGCCAAGCAGGGGTGTAACACGCCTTTAATCCCAGCCCTTGGGAGGCAGAGGCAGGCGATCTCTGTGAGTTCAAAGCCAGCCTGGTCCCTATCTTGAAAAATCCAAAAGAAGTATAGATTATAGAGGAATACACTGGCAGGATTGAGAGAACTCAAAAGGGTTGTGGTGGCACACACCAATAGGATTTGCTGAGGGAGGCTGAGGCAGGAGGAGCACGAGAGTACTCAAAGGACAAAGGTCACTTTGTGTGTGTGTGTGTCTGCCTGCCTGCCTGTCTCTCCCTGGGTAGACTAAGCTTGTCACTGCCTCCCAAATGCTGACAACGAAGGTGTGCTCTGCCCACCTGGCCCTCAGGTCACTTTTTGTTTGCTGCTGAAGACCACCCTCAGGGCTTTTCTCAGGTTAATAATCCCAAATACTGTGCTGTACCACAGAACTGCTCTCACAGTCTTGGTCACAATTACCCTCCACTGAGAAAGGGTACCAGCGTGTTATCAATCGTTAAGATATATCCTGTTTTCAGCGCTAAATGTTGGGGGTAAATTGAGGAAGTACTGTTGAAGTAGAATAAATGACTTCTTATGAGGGTCAATGCACGCGAGCACAGGCACTGTCAGTAGACATCCTGCAGGACAGGTCCTAAAGTGGAGCAAGGCAAGCATTCCAAATTACAGTAAATCCTGAAGATGAAGTACTGACTTGACCATGTCGAGGTTACAGGTTCAAAGCTCGTCCACTGCACTGTCCCTACCTTTGGGACACTCAGTTGCTTACTTCGTGGTAGTGGTGGGGGGCACGTCTGTGTGCATATGCGAAGGTTAAGGATACAGGGAAGCGTGGAAAAGCCAAGAGGCCCCACTGCTGCGGCGCACGGCTCTGACAGGACAGGAAGAGGAGGAAATGAGCTCAGACTCTGGCAGAGTGACATTGAATAATGCGGCAGAGCGGGCCAGGAAGTGTGGAAGGCTTTCAGAAGAGACGTGTGCCCAATACTTAATTTTAAACTCTAAAATCACGTAGCAACATTTGGAAGATGATTGAAGATAATAAATTCTGAAGTCAGAGTAAATGTGAGAAGCTGGGTGAGTGGCGGGGGCGGGGCGGGGGCAGGGCGGGCGCTCCAGCTGAGCAGAGCAGTGACAAGTGTGAAGTCACTGGACTCAGTGAGAGGCGAGTGTTTTCTTAGAGAAGTGTTTAGTGTCTATTCCTGGTCCTTCACCACCTGTAAAGATTTGTTTGCGCAGCCGGGCCTTTAATCCCACCAGTCCTTGCAAAGATATATAAGAAAGGTAATATTAAAGAGTCCTTGGCCGTGTGGTGGTGGCGCACGTCTTTAATCCTAGCACTCGGGAGGCAGAGGCAGGTGGATCACTGTGAGTTTGAGGCCAGCCTGGTCTACAAAGTGAGTCCAGGACAGCCAGGGCTACACAGAGAAACCCTGTCTCAACAAAACAAACAAAAGAAAAAAGAAAAAAGGTTTGTTTGCGCTCTGTTCAGCTCTGATATAGGATGAAGGGAATACAGCATAAAATGAAAATTACTACCACTCCCCTCACCCCGCCTTTTAAAAAATGTTTGTTTTATGCGCATGAAAGCTTTATGTATGCATGTTTTGCCTGCATTTATGCCTACACTACATACGTGCCTGAAGCCTGTAGAGGCCAAACGAGGGCATCAGGTTCCCTGAAACCGAAGTTACAGACAGCTGTGAGCTGAAGTGTGTGTGTTGGGAATCGAGCCCAGGTGCTCTGGAAGAGCAAAGTGCTTTTAACTGCTGTGCCATCCCTCCAGCCCCATGTGTGAGCGTTTGTGTACATCCATGTGGGTCTTGGATTGGATTTAGGTCACCAGGCTGATGAAGCAAGCATTTTACCTATTGAACCATCCTGCTGGTCCCTATTTTATGTGGTTTTAAAATTTTTGTTGTTATTTTTAAACAAAGCTTTATGTGTGCCAGGCAGGCATTAAACTTGGGATAGTTTTGAATGACCTGAGACTTTGCATTCTCCTGCCTCCATTTACCAAGTGCTGGGACTGCAGGCACACACCAACACACCCAGTTTTATTGGGTGCTGAGAATTGAACTAAAGGCCTGGAGCATGCTGGGTAACAACCCTGTCAGCTGAGCCTCATTTCCAGCCCTTTAAGATCCAGTTAATGCAAGAAAGTAAAAAAAACCAGATTTTGATAGCTCATTATACAATGGTGATTTGTTCTGGTTGCACATGCAGGAAACCTTGGTTTCATTTTCTTTTTTTTTTCCAACTCGGTTTCATTTTCAAGCACCGTACAACCGACCAAGGTGGTTCCCACCTTTAATCCCAGTACTTAGGAGGAGGCAGAGGCAGCAGATCTCTTTGAGTTCGAGGCTAGTCTGGTCTACAGAGTGGGTCCAGGACAGCCAGGGCTACACAGAGAAACTCTGTCTCGAAAAACATTGAGGAATTGTGTTCAAGGTTTCAGCACTTAGGAGGTAGGGCAGGGGGATCAGAAGTTCTAGGCTTGGGGCTGGAGAGATGCCTCAGTGGTTAAGAGCACTGCCTGCTCTTCCAAAGGACCCGGGTTTAACACCCCGCACCCACATGGCAGCTCACAACTGTCTGTAACTCCAAGATCTGACACCCTCATACCAGTGCACACAAATTAAAATTAAATAAAAGATTAAAAAAGAAGAAGAAGAAGAAGAAGAAGTTCCAGGCTAGCCTTGGCAACATCATGAGATAGTCTCTCAAAACAAGAAGGAAACAAGTGGTGATGGAAGATCTTAAAGTGCATGGAAGCTGTTAACTAACCCTTAATCCATACTGAACGCGGCAAGAAAGGTGGGGACAGGGAAAATCGCTGGCGGCAGAAGCACCATGTTTCCAACGACATAAAGATTAATGTATTTTCACAAAGGGCAGTATGTGGTTTAGAAGAATTGGTCTTTTGTTTGTATTTTTGAGACAGGGTCTTTCTGTGTAGCTCTGGCTGTCCTAGAACTTGCTCTGTAGATCAGGCTGGCCTTGAACTCAGAGATTGGCCTGCCTCTGGTTCTGAGTGCTGGGTGGTGGTGCACATCTTTAATCCTAGCTCTTGGGAGGCAGAGGCAGGCAGATCTCTGAGTTCAAGGTCAGCCAGCCAGGGCTATACAGAAAAACCCTGTCTCAAAAAACAAAGAACAGGCTGGAGAGATGGCTCAGAGGTTAAGAGCACTGGCTGTTCTTCCAAAGGTCCTGAGTTTAATTCCCAGCAACTGCATGGTGGCTCACAACCATCTATAATGAGATCTGGTGTCCCCGTCTGGTGTATAGGCAGAATACTGTATAAATAATAACTAAATAGGGGCTGGAGAAATAGATGGCTCAGTGGTTAAGAGCACTGTTTGCTCTTCAGAGGTCCTGAGTTCAATTCCCAGCAACAACATGGTGGCTCACAACCATCTATAATGAGATCTGATGTCCTCTTCTGGTGTGCAGGTGTACATGCCGACAGAGCACTCATATTACATAAAAATAAATAAATAAATGTAAAAATATCTTAAAAAAGAAAAAACAAACAAAAGAAGGCACCACCCACGACCACAAAAGTGCTTATTTTTATTTTTAAGGTTTTTGTTGTTGTTCTGTTTTGAAACAAGGTCTCACTATGTAGACTTCTCTTGCCTGTAACTCACTGTCACTATATAGACCCGGCTGGCTTTGAACTTACAGAGATCCATCCACCTGCCTCTGCTTCCCAGAAATCAGGGGTTAAAGAAGTTGCACACTTGGCTAGCAATAATGCTTATTTTTGTGAGAACACTTTCCCCTTCTGCACCACTGCAAAAACCACCAGAGCCTCTGTACAGGTGAAATATCAACCTTGCAAAGAGTTGTAAGATTTCCAACCATCCCACTGACTCTTTGTCCTTCTCCCTACCCCATTATTTTTATTTTTTACTTAAAAAAAAAAAATTTTTTTTTTTTCCTAGACAGGGTGTGTCTGTGTAGCCTTGGCTATCCTAGACTCACTTTGTAGACCAAGCTGGCCTCGAACTCACAGCGATCCACCTTCCTCTGCCTCCCGAATGCTGGGATTAAAGGTGTGCGCCACCACGCCTGTCTAGTTTTTGGTTTTTCTGAGATAGGGTTTCTGTGTGTAGCAGAGTCTACCTTCCTCCAGAGTGCTGGAACTAACACCATGCAACACCACTATTTGGCTTAAAAAATATTTTAAAAGTATGCTTAAAAAAAAAAAAAAGTATGCTTTACTAGAGCCAAGTGTGATAAACACCGGTAATCCCAGCACTTGGCAACTGAAGCAGGATGTGAGTTGAAGGCCAGCCATACACAGTCAGACTCTATTTCAAAACTTTGGCCGGCCAGTGGTGGCTGCGGTGACTTTAATCCCAGTGCTTGGGAGGCAGAGGCAGGCAGATCTCTGGGTCTGAGGCCAGCCTGCTCTCCATAGGAGTTCCAGGCTAGCTAGGGCCACATAGTGAGATGCTGTCTTGAAAAACAGACAACAAAAAACAAAAACAAGAAACTGACAAAACCAAGCAAAACAAAAACGTCCGCAGTCTTTTTCTGCTTGTTGGATTCACTTATTAACTGCTATTTATTTATTTTGAGTCAGAGTCTCATGTAACCCACCCACATTTGTCTTGATGTAATTGCAAAGGCTGACCTTGAACTCCTAATCTTCCTGTCACCTTCAAAGTGCTGAGATCACAGGCTTGTGCCAAACGTGATTCAATTAGCTTCTTTTATTCCAGTCTCCCCTTCCTGTCTGTCCTAGGACACTGTGTCACTTAAAAACATGTTTTTTGCTGAGTACATGAAGTTTCCAGCAGCGTGACATTTATCAAGTTAATTGCTGATTACTACGTGAATCTCATTCGAGGTCCTTACCCTCTCGAGCATTGCCCTGTAGATTGAAGCTTCCATGCTTAGCACACTGCGGCAGGAGACTGCTTTCTTTTGTTTTTGAGCCAGGGTCTCAGGGGTAGCCTGGCTTTGTGGCTATTCTCTCTCCTGAGGACGGGGCTACAGGTTTGCCCCAGCACTTCTGATTTGTGTGGCTTGTGGATGGAACTGAGGGCTTCCTGACTGTAGGGAAGCACTCAGTCAACACAGCTACATTCTAGGCCCCTTACTTTTTATTTTGAGCCCAGGATATTCTTTTTTTAAAACAAGGTCTCTCTGTGTAGCCTTAGCTGTCCTGGATTCACTTTGTGGACCAGGCTGGCCTCGAACTCACAGCGATCCACCTTACTCTGCCTTCTGAGTGCTGGGATTAAAGGTGTGCACCACCACGCCCAGTAACATCTTTCTTTTTAATTAAAAAATTATTTTTCTGCATGTATGTTTTGCCTGCCTGTGTGTTTGTGCATCGTGAGAGCGCAGTGCCTTCAGAGGCCAGAAGAGGGTCTCTGGTACCCTGGGACTGGAGTTACTGATGGTGGTGGTGGTGAGCCACCATATGGATGCTGGGAATTGAACCTTGGTTCACTGGAAGATCAGCCGTGGAGTTCTTAATTGCTGAGTCATCTCTGCGGCCCACCAGATGGCACTTTTCATTCTTTAGTTTCATTACCAATCTACTTCTTTTTTTTTTTTCCTTCCTGAGACAGGGTTTCTCTGTGTATCCTTGGCTGTCCTGGACTTACTTTATAGACCTGCTTCTGCCTCCCAAGTGCAGCCTGCTTCTTTAAACCGACATTGTTCATTCTTTTTCATTTTGAGACATTGTCTCTCTGGATAGTCCTGGCTGGCCTGAACTCAAAGGGACCGTCCTTTCTCTGCCTTCAAGTGCTGGAAATAAAGGCCTGCACCAAGTCCAGTCCAAGATTGATTTATTGATTTATGTATGTGTGCATCAGAGTGTGTATGTGTTCACCGCCTTTATGTAGGTGACTGATGAGGCCAAAAGAGAGCATCGTATCCCGTGGAACTGGAGTTAGAAACAGCTGTGAGGGTGTCGGGACCTGAACCTGGAGCATTGCAAGAGTAGTAAGTGCTTTTAATGTATTAGTTATCTTCCCAGCTCTCCACTTGAATATGCGCTAGGAAGTCTTAGAAATCACTGGCTAAGTCTTTTAGCCAGGCATAGTGGTGCTCATCTGTAATCTTCACACTGGAGAGGTAAAGACAGGAGGAGTGCAAGGCCCGCCTCATCTAGTTTGAGGCTAGCCTGGGCTATATTCGTCTCTGTCTCAAAAAGGGGTCGGGGGATGCAGACAGAAATTATTTTAGAGGATTTTGAAGTCATATAATTATTTTCTAAGAAAATCAGTGAGAACAAACTGAAAAGCTATTAAAACTAGTAGGTGTTCACTCATGTGACGGCACACAAGAGTCGCTGGGCTTTGAGGTCTCAAACACCCATGCCATTTCCCAATTTAGCTCTCTCTCTCTCCTTCCTGCTTGTGGATCAGATGTGAGCTCCTGCTCCAGCACCATGCTGCAGCCATGATGGTCACAGATGCACCCTCTGAAACTTTGAGCCCCCAAACCCTTTTCTTCTGTGAGTTGCCTTGGTTATGGTGTCTCATCACAACATAAACAGCTAGGGCATGCATTTCTTTGGAGGTAGGAAATGATGTGAACTGACTTATGGCTAGAAAGAATATTGTTGATGTATGAAAGTGAATTGTGGAGGAGCTCAAGACTAGTGGCTAGGAGAAGTTACAAGCCCCCTATACTTACTCAGATTAGAGTTGAGTTGATGGTGAAGTGGGTGGAGTGCTGGTAGAAGCGCTGTAGAGATGCAGACAGAGTCTGTGTGTCTTTGGGAATGAAGCTGACAAGGCCTGATTGGGTGGGCGTTGTCACAGCTGAGGCAGAAGAGGAACAGCGGGTAGCATCTAACTTATGACAGGAACTAGGTGGGTAAGTGGCATTGTTCTTCACTGACAAGGAGAAGAGCAGAGCATACTCTGTTAAGGATCTGGGTTTAGGCATGCCAGATTGAACATGCTTGAAATAGTTGAATGGAAAAACCTGGCCTTTCCAGGGAGAAATAGGAGCTGGGATTTCAGATTTGGGAGTTCTCAGCATGTGGATGAATTTGAAGTTACAGAATTAAATCAGGAGGGCATCTAAGGGTGGCTGTGGCCAGAGCAGAGACGCTTGAGAAGGTAAAAGCTAGTGAGGGAGGTAGAAACCCAGGGGAGTTATAATTGCAAGTCAGGCAAAGATGAGCTACAGAGTTAAGCACCTGACTGCTCTTCAAGAGGACCTGGGTTCAATTCCCAGCATCCACATGGCAGGTCAAAACACCAATGTACATAACATAAAAGTAAATAAGATTTATTTATTTTGGTTTTTCGAGACAGGGTTTTTCTGTGTAGCATTGGCTGTCTTGGACTCGCTTTGTAGACCAGTTTGGTCTCGAGCTCGGAGATCTGCCTGCCTCTCCCTCGCCAGTGCTGGGATTAAAGGCGTGCACCATCACACCCAGCAAAAATAAATATATTTTAAAAAAAGAAAGGAAAAAAAGATGAGCTTCAAAGCTGTGTGGCCACATCTCGGATCCTAGCGCAGAGCAGCTGAGGCAGGACGGTCGTGAGTTGAGGCCAACCTGAACATGGGCTGACGGGGAAGGCATAGCCAGCTGTGGGGGATGCTGTTGAGGGTCAGGTGAGAAGAGAAATACTCGAGGGATTTGATAGCCTGGAGATCACTGTGACTTTGTCTAAAGCTGTTCTCTGGAGGAATGAAAGTAGGAGTTTGAGTGCAGTGGATTTAGGTGGAAAGTGAAACATGCGTTTAACTTTCTTCTCCCCATTTTTCATTTAAAAAACAAAACAAAACAAAACAATGACGTTGTTGTGTGGAAGCCAGTTCTTTTGCTTATCAGTGCTTGGGATTAAAAGCTGAACCTGTGCCATGCAAGGAAGCACTCTTAGTGCTCTTGGCCCTGAGTTAGCTCTGCTGTCCTGGCCCTACCTCTTTTACATGTGTTTACTGTTTACTGTTTGCATGTTCATTATTGTGTGTGGGCACCCCTATGTATGGGTGCACATGCATTGGGGTGTGTGTGTGTGTGTGTGTGTGCACGTGTGTAGGCCTGAGGTTGATGTTGGGTGTGTTTCCTGTTCTTCAGCACCCTCCACACAGCCGCCCAGCAGGGTCTGGCTGACATCAGGAAGTTACCATGTAGACCAGGCTAGCCTTAGATGTACAGAGATCTGCCTGCCTTTGCCTCCCGAGTGCTGGGATCAAAGACATGTCACTCTCCACTTTAATTTGAGGAAAAGTCTTCTGCTGAACCTGGCGTCTGCCTCCTGGGTGCTGGCACTGTAGCTGTCCATTGTGCTTGCCCACATTTTACATGGGCTTCTGCGGGTCTGCGCTCTGGCGCTCACACTTGCTGGACAAGTGTGTTATCTCCGGAGCCATCTCCCGGATCCTCACCCTGCCCCATTCTTTTCTTTGTTTTTGGACAGGGTCTTATGTAGGCCAGGTTCAACCTTGTACCTGAGGGAGGCCTTTAACTACTGTCCCGCTGCCTGCATCTCCTGAGTGCCAGTATTACAGGCCAGTGACCCTAGTCTTCTTTTAAAAACCCTGGCTATGTGCACCAACTAGCCAGAGCTGGTGCTCCTCCTGCCTTCACCTCCTTAATGCTAGGATTCCAGTTATGTGACACCAGGTCTAGGTCGTCATTGTCGTCATCGTCGTCCGCCCCTTTGACACAGGGTCTTATTGTGTAGCTGGGGCTGTGAACAATACACATAATGGGAAAGTGACTTGGACCTTAAGGGTTGGATCCCTGGCCTTGGGGAAGTAGACAGGTTTGACCTTGGCCTTAGGATGCATCGGTTTCCTCAGCTGTCAAATAAGGAGAAGAAGACCAGTTCAGCTCACGGTGGGTGGGTGTGAGGTATGACTATTAATGAAAATAATTGTAAAACACTTTTGCAAGTTCAAGTGTGATATAAATGTTAAATAATAGTTCTTTATTGGGATGTTGTGAAAATTAGCAACATGCTGTCTGCTAGAGGCTTAAGTTCCTTTTGAAAAAGGTGATATATTTTTTTAAAATACTATTTGAGGAAAAAATAGTTCAGAATTTGTGAAATGATATCGTTACCCTAATTTCTAGAATGTATCAGTTATGACACCATAATGAAGCAACTTCTTATTAAAGACATATTTCCCTAGAGATTTATTACAGTATTGCTTTATAGGGTTCTTATTACAGATCCCTCCTCCCCCCCAGTGACATGGCTTCTCTGTGTGGTAGCCCTGGCTGTCCTGGACTTGCTTTGTAGACCAGGTTGGTCTTGAACTCACAGAGATCTGCTTGCCTCTGCCTCCCGAGTGCTAGGATTAAAGGCGGTCACCACCACACTGGCTGTTAGAATTTTAAAATTATTATTATTATTATTATTATTATTATTATTATTATTATTATTATTATTATTATTATTATTATATTTTTGGTTTTTTGAGACAGGGTTTCTCTGTGTAGCCTTGCCTGTTCTGGACTCAGTTTGTAGACCAGGCTGGCTTCCAACTCACAGAGATCTGCCTGCCTCTGCCTCCCAAGTGCTGGGATTAAAAGCATGTACCGCCATGCCCGGCTCTGAATTTTTTTTTTTTAATTTAGTGGAAAAAATTAAGCATCATTATTGTATGTGTAATTGAGTGTGTATGTGCACACTCTCCAGTGTGTATGTGGAAATCAGAGAACAACTCTGTAGGCTCACTTCTCTCCATCTTTATGTGGGCTCTGGAGATTGGACTCGAGGTGGCCACGTTTGTGGGGCAAGCACCTTTAACCACTGAGTCATTCTGCCAGCCCTGTTTATATGATTTTCATCCTTTGGGTGTTTGGTTTAAGTAGAGGGGTGGATACCACTCAGGTACTTACAATATGCAGTGTGTCCTTATCTTTTTGGGGTATCTTACTATGTATATTTAAAGCTTCACAGCCAGTAGGTAGAAACACTAAAAAGCACCGAGAAAAGATTTGATTTGTAGCAAACATAGACACTTTAGTGCAGTTAGGTCACAGCCCCTTTGGCAAACCTGTCTCAAAATATTCACATTATGATTCGTAACAGTAGCAAAATTACAGTTATGAAGCAGCAATGAAATAATTTTGTGGTTGGGGGTCACCACAACATGAGGAACTGTATTAGAGTCACAGCAATCGGAAGGTTGAAACCACTGAGTTAGGTGATGGCTTCAGTTAGGATTTGAAGAAGGGCATAGTACCATTTCAGGCAAAATTAGCACTGTGTCCCGCACCTGAGCCTAAATATAGACCCAGTTCCATCATTATCTATCATGTACTTGAGACATGCTTGAAATTTGAATCCATTAGATTTTTTTCTTACCCTCTAAAGTGACATTAACAATAGGGGAAAATGCTGTTTGTAGCCTTGGCTGTCTTCGACTCACTTTGTAGACGAGGCTGCCCTTGAACTCAGAGATCTGCCTGCCTCTGCCTCCCTGAGCGCTGGGATCACAGGTGTGCGCCACAGTGCCCCATTCCCTTCTTTTTTTTTTTTTTGGTTTTTCGAGATAGGGTTTCTCTGTGTAGCCTTGGCCATCCTGGACTCACTTTGTAGACCAGGCTGGCCTTGAACTCATAGTGATCCGCCTGCCTCTGCCTCCCGAGTGCTGGGATTAAAGGCGTGCGCCACCACGCCCGGCTCCCTTCCTCTTTTAATACAGGGCCTCATGTAGTTTAAGTGGAGCCTCTTCCCTCTAAGTGTAAGGATTACATCTGGTGTCTGTTAGCTTTTTTTTTTTATGGTTTTTCGAGACAGGGTTTCACTGTGTAGCCTTGGCTGTCCTGGACTCACTTTATGAACCAGGCTGGCCTCGAACTCACGGTGATTCGCCTGCCTCTGCCTCCCCAGTGCTGGGATTATAGGCATGTGCCACCCTGCCTGGCTGACAAGTAAAGTCTCAAGGTTCTTTTCTTCTTTGATGGGAAGATCGCTTGCTTTTAGTGTATACAAGCTCCATTTGAGTGTGTGTGTGCGTGCATGTGTGTGTGTGTGCATGTGTGTGTGTATGTGCTTGGTGACTAGACAACAAGACCACCTGGCCTGGTGGCACAAAACAAACCCATAAACTGCTTGGGAAGTTAAGGCAGGAGCATCCCAACTCTAAGGCCTGACTTGGTACAGCCAACTTGGGTGTCTCAGAATACAAGGAGAGCAGAGCTGGGCACAAGGCTCCATGTAGAGCGTGTCTAGCATGCACAGAAGCCCCACGGCAGTCAGGCACGCTCGTTGGCTTGCTTTCCTCTTTAGAGTCAGTATATTTTACTTCATGTATATGAGTGTTTTGCCGGTTTGTCAGACGCTGGATTTTCAGATTGTTTTTGCTTTTTCGAGACAGGGTTTCTCTGTGTAGCTTTAGCTATCCTGGACTCACTTTGTAGACCAGGCTGGCCTCGAACTCACAGCGATCCACCTGCCTCTGCCTCCTGAGTGCTGGGATTAAAGGCGTGCGCCACTACTGACTGGCAGCTCACCCCTTTTAAAAAGAGTCTCTGGCCTAGGCTGGCTTTGGACTCCCTTTGTCGTTCAAGATGTCCTTGCCGTTCAGATCTTCCTGTTTCATCAAGTGCTAGGAATCTAGGCCTGTGGCTCTGTACTCAGCCTTTGGCCTGTATAAAAAATGTGTGCATTTCTTACATGACTTAATAGTTCATGCTCAGGTTGGGCGTGGTGGCGCACACTTTTAATTCCTGGGAGGCAGAGGCAGGTGGATCGCTGTGAGTTTGAGGCCAGCCTGGTCTACAAAGCGAGTCCAGGACAGCCAAGGCTACACAGAGAAACCCTCTCTCAAAAAAGCCAAAAAGCTAGGCAGCTCGCTGTGCATTAGAGGCCAGCCTGGTCTACAAAGCGAGTCCAGGACAGCCAAGGCTACACAGAGAAACACTGTCTCAAAAAAACCAAATAAAAACAAAAAACAGTTCATGCTCACTCTTTGAATACTTTCTCCTTTGCTTTTATTCTTTTTCTTACCGGCATGTAAAACTCCTTGTATATTGTTGGCATCAACTCTTCTTAATAAGCATTGCAAATACCCTTTTCAGCTATGAATAGGAAGTGAGAAGGCAGCCTCTTGCAGCAAATGCTAATTCATTCAACATGGTGTTTGGTTAAATCAGTCGCTTGCCCTTGGTTATTGGAGCAGTGGTGAGCTCCTTTTGTTTCCCCTCCCTCAGAGACACATGGAACAGCTCCTTCCGTCTGAAATAAAGTCTGGCTCCGTGTTGGTTATAATTTGCTTTTTCTGGCTGGCACAGGCCTCTTTTTGTTTTCTGTCTTCTGACAGATTATAGGATTGTGGGGAAACAGCGTCCAGGGCTTTTTCAGGAACTGTGCCATTTTATCTACAGGAGAAGCCATTGGCTTTGGCACTAAAGAAAATTGGCTCTGTATTTAAAGATGCCAAA
This sequence comes from Acomys russatus, assembly GCF_903995435.1. Taxonomy (NCBI): domain Eukaryota; kingdom Metazoa; phylum Chordata; class Mammalia; order Rodentia; family Muridae; genus Acomys; species Acomys russatus. The sequence continues at coordinate 5,092,159 of NC_067152.1, forward strand.
TCATGCTTGATTCGCAAGTTTGCTGTCTCATTTTGTGTATGTGTGTGAAACTTTTTCAAGATGTTGGCTTTTTTTTTTTCCTACCATGTGCTACCCCAGCAGCATCCTAAGCCACAAATGCAGGCGCCGCCTGAGGATTAGGGAGTGGGAGCCACAGTGCTCCTCTGAATACCTTGTGGACTTCAAGCTTTTATTCTGGGTTATCAGCTAATGACTGTTCTGTGGAGTCTTGAGTTACTTAGTTGTAGAAATGATTTGCCAGCTAAGGTGTCCTTTTTATTCTGTTTTTGAGCTAAGGTTTCGCTTTGTTGCCCATGCTGGCTTAGAACTCTCAGTTAACCCAGGCTTTCCTTGAACTGAAATACCTCCTCAGTTGAGAAATTAGAGGCTTAAGCCACCATACTCAGCTCAAAAAAGATCTCTCTGACATAGGTCTGTCTCTCTGTCTTTCTTTTTTACTTTTTATTTTTTTATTTTTGAGACAGGGTTTCTCTGTGTAGCCCTGGCTGTCCTGGACTCGCTTTTGTAGAGCAGGCTGGCCTTGAACTCATGGAGATCTGCCTGCCTCTGCCTCCCAAGTGCTGGGATTAAAGGCGTGTGCCACCACCGCCCGGCCCAGAGCTGTTTTTTAAAGGGTCTTTAGGTTTGAAGGTAATTTCACTTCTGTGTGGGGAGATGTCTCAGCTGGTAAGTTGCCTACCCAGCAGGCATGAGGACCTGAGTTAGAATTCGTAGACTCCACCTAAAAAGTGCAGCCGTAGAGCCTGGGGAATGGGGTATAGGCAGGTAGGTATCTAAAGCTTGTTGGCTAGCAAGAGTTAGCTGATCAGTGAGCTTCAGGCTCAGTGAGAAACCCTGTTTCAAAAAATAAAGGAAGGACCGGAGAGATGGGTCAGCAGTTAAGACCACTTACTGCTCCTGCAGAGATCCCAGGTCACACTTGCAAAGGAACACTTGGGTGGCTCCAGGGGATCTGATGCCTTTTTGTGGCCTCCAAGGGCACTTGTATTTAGGTGGTATTCATACATACAGGCAGACACAGACAAAATAAAGGCAGCAGAGGAGTGTACTTCTTGTTTTGCTACCTTGTAACTAACTTGTAGTGTCTACTGAACACTGTGTGTATAAGGCTATATATGTGTAAATATAGGTTTGCATACTAGGCAGATTCTCTACCACCAAGCAGCATTCCCAGACATTACTATTTGTTTATTTATTTATTTATTTAACTTTGAGACATAGAGTCTGTTTTGTAGCCCTGGCTGTCCTATAATTGGCTATGTAGACCAGGCTGGCCTCGAACACAGAGATCCACCTGTCTCTGCCTCTGGAGTGCTGAGATTACAGGTGTGCACCACTGCAGACATTGAAAAATTGTTTAACCTTTTCTGCATATATGTATTTTGCCTGTATATATGTATGTCTCTGCATCATGTAGGCCAAAGGAGGGCTTTGGGTCCCTTGGAACTGCATTGAAGATGCTTGTGAGCCAACATGTAGGTTTGGGAATTGAACCTTAGTAGTCTTGAAGAGCAGTCAGTGCTCTTAGCAACTGAGCCAACTGCTCAGCCCTTTTCTTCTCCTTTTGAGAAAGATTTCTCTATGTGAAGTTCTGCCTCACCTGGAATTGGCTATCTAGACCAGAGTGAACTTGAACTTGAGGTGGTCCTTCAGCCTTTGCCTCTGGAGTGCTCAATTATAGCTCCAGCTCACCATACCTGGCTCCCTTTTTTTTTTCCCCCCCTAGATTTATTTATTATTATGTATACAAAGCTCTGCCTGCATGTACATCTGCAGGCCAGAAGAGGGTGTCAGATCACAATATAGATGGTTGTGAGCCACTATGTGGTTTCTGGGAATTGAACTCAGGACCTCTGGAAGAGCAGGCGGTGCTCTTAACCGCTGAGCCATCTCTCCAGCCCCCCCTGGCTCCCTTTCTTTTGTTATATTATTTATTTAATTTGTGGTGAAGGGGCTAAGCTTAGTGCTCTATCACTGAGCTCTGCCTCTAGCTCTTGCTTTGTTTTAAATTATATCTGTGCACAGAGAAGTAAATGGGGTTATAGAATGTGATGTAGTTAACAGTTTGCAATTAATTACAAGAACTTTGGTCAAAAATGACAGCGTGCCTATGTATTTTCTTCACTTTCCAGCCTTTCCCACCTCTCCACTCTCCTCTCCTCTCCTCTTTTCTTACCTGTCCTTGTGTTGGTGATGGAACCCAGGGCCTTAAATTAGTTAATATCACAGCTCTCTCACTGGCCCATGCACACCCCTTCCCAGGTCTCAGCCTATGCTTGCCTCCAACTTCTGATCCTACCTCATCTACTCTTCCTGGTTTTGTTTTGTTTTGGTTTTTCAAGACTGGGTCTCTCTGTGTAGCCTTAGCTGGCCTAGACTCACTTTGTAGTCCAGGCTGGCCCATGAACTCACAGCGATCCACCAGCTTCTGCCTTCCAAGTGCTAGGATTAAAGGCGTGGGCCACCACCACCCAGCTCCTGGTTTTGTTTTTTAGTGGGGTTCTAGGGACTGAACCTAGGTCTTAATGCATGCTAGGCAAACAGCTACATCTGCAGGACACCCCCTCTTTGTTTTTGTTAAATGAAGCCCATATATTGCTCTACCAGACACCCTGAGAAACTATATATCACGCCACTTTTAGCATAGTCCATCCCAGCCACAGTTAGGTTTGGGTATAGACATCCAAGTATGCAGCATCAGTGTTGTTGTTTTTAACAAATATTTGGATATGTCATTTTATTTTATTTTATTTTTTCGAGACAAGGTTTCTCTGTGTAGCACTGGCTGTCCTGGACTTGCATTGTAGACCAGGCTGGCCTCCCTGAGTGCTGGGATCACAGGCGTGTGTGCCATAGTGCCTGGCTTTGGAAATGTAAGGAGACCTATTTTTTCTGCATCTGAATTATACTGAAATCTGATAAGTGGTCACCTCAGGATTACTAGATTGTACTTGGATGGTATAGGTTGAGGCCAACTTTGTGATCTTCGTATGTTTTTATTTATTTTTGCAGAAGATTTGATGTGTTCCCCTCCTCCCTAACTCCACCAACTTCCAGATTCGTACTTTCTCACTTTTCTCCTTCCCCCCAGTTTCCCTCAGGGAAAGCAAGGATTTCCAAGAGGTAAAATTGGTGCAGTTGAACCACCGTTTTGACAGAATGCAGTTAAGATTATCCGAGAAAAGGAAGGTAACACAGAAAGGCCCAGGGAGCATCCTTTTTGTGGTTGGGTGTCTTCCGGTGGTTAATTGGTTTGGAAGTCTGAAGCGTTATGGCAGGAAACACCGGAGGGCTGGTCACTCTTAGGACCAGGACGAGAGTGGGTGGGGGAGCTGGCGAGGCGACGGGCGCGGCACCACTTGGTCCGGCGGCTGGATGCTAAGCTCCCAGCTTCCGGGTGGGCACCAGGAGAGATGGGGGCAGCGCTAACAAAGAGGAGCCGTGCCGGGGCCGGGGCCGTGGGTAGCTGGCCTATCCCCGGCGGCTGACCTCCCAATGGGCCTCCTCAGTTGGCTGTGTGGCAAGTCGCTCTGCTGGTTCCTTGGCTCACGATTGGCTGTGTAGACAGGAGGGAGCTTGCAAAGGGCAGGGATGGAGTTGAGGGGGCGGGGCTGGCTTCCGGCGGCGGAGGGGAGCGAGCCGGAGCCGGCTGGGGGAGGGGGTGTCGGCGCACCACGGAGTGCAGCGCTCTTGGTGAGCCTGGCACCCGGAGTAGCCGTCTCCCCCTCCCCCTGGCAGAGCCGCTAGAAGCCCCCTCTCTTCTGTCCTTCCGGCACTGGGGTGAGCAGGGCTGCACTGTCCCAGGCCGGCGGGGCGGAGCCCGGAGCCCCACTGAGCGCTGCAGAGCCAACCTCACCTCCTGCCCAGGGCGCAAGGTGTGTGTGTTTTTTTCTAACGCCTGCCGGACTTTAGCCGACTTAACCTTGTAAGAAAGGGGAAATGGAATGGGAAATACGATCTTTGCGTCTCATCACCTTATTTTTATTTTCCAGTTCTACCTTTCATCCTTCTTTCTGTCTGTTCATCTCACCCCTGCAGCTGGTTAAGGAGATTCAGGACACTTATCTCTTTTTACCGACGGATAGATGTCGGCCGCGTAGTAAATTGCACAGATGGAAAAAAGAGGAGCCCTTTTCATGTGGCATCTGATGCGGTAAACCGGAGGGGGAAAGAGAGGACCCAGGACGAGGGGTTTTGAACTGCAGCATCTGCGTTCATTAAGGCTGCCCTTATTCTCTTTCGGTCTGTCTTAATCAGCAGCGGTAATCTTAAAGAGGCGGAGGTTTGGGTGGAAAGAAGGAGCAGCCCTCAGGCCGTGGTAGTTAAAAGCAATCCTGATAATTGTTAGCGATTAACTCTGGTGAAGTCCCTTCCCAGAGAACCCTGTCACAGGCTTTGTGTATTGGCTCAGCTCTATAGGAGAAAGAGCTGGCGCGGGGAAACTTGCCTTCTTACAGAACTTGAAGGCTTTATCAGCGTCTCCATTGCTATGTGTCTTGTATTCATAGTTAGTGATGTTCACGGGTTCGTGAAGGGAATCGGTTCTGTCACGGAAAACCAAACTTTAATTTGTTTGTCTTTTAAGAGTTCTCATCCCCATTTTTATTAATTTGGGTGGGTGAAGCATTATTATTTAGAGGATGTTTTATTTGGAGTTCTTTGCCTTTGTAACTTACAATTAAAAAGAAAAAAAAAAGTGGAACTCTATAGTTGAGGTTCAGGCTGGAGTGGAATTCCTATCCTGCTTTAGTGCCCCTAAACTGTGGGGAACTAACAGGTGTGCACCACTGCACTTGATTTGGATCCTTTCTGAAGCACACGAGTCTCTACAGCTCAGATTAATGAACCTCTTTACCTATTTTAAATAGAAGGAAAGTTACCAGTTGAAGGTAAAATGCCCAGAAATTACAATGTCAGGAACAAAGGGTGTGCGTACTGGGTAGCAACGTTTAGTTTTTGTTTTGTTACTATTTTTCTACAGGGTCTTCTTGTGTAGTCCTGCTTGGCCTGGTAGCCAGGACTGGCTAGGATTTACAGCAATATAACCTGCTTCTGTCTCCTCAGTGCTGGGCTAACAGCCACCATCTCTGGCTTGGTCTTTGCTTTAATTGTGCGTTTTCAATCAAAGGTGTTTGGGACTAGTTTTATCTTTATGTTGATTAGCAAAGACCTATGTCAGAAGAGATGAATACCAATTTCTTGACAATATTTTATATAAATATTAACTAAAGTGATTCATTAATTTCCATAATCCAGGTTGTTTCATAATTTCCAGTGGTTGTTGTAACTGGAGTTCAATTTTGAAGATGTAATTGATGTTATGCAGCTGTGTTACAGTTTTAGCTGGATGAGTAATTTTTCTTGATTTATTTTATCCCTAGGCAGCCAGGAACAATTGGGATAAGAGTCAAGTATTACGGAAAATAGGGCTCGGGATGTAGCTTAGTCGGTAGGGTGCATGTCTAGCATCTAAGAGGCTCTAGGGAGATGGGGGAAGAAAGATTGGAACTTTAAAGCCAACCTGGGCTACACTGTCTCAAGACAGAACAATACACAAGAGGAAAATAGAAGTGATGGGACAGGTAATCACCTCAGTTTATGGAAAAATAGATCAGGAAATGAACTTTCTGTCCCCACATGTGTATATGTACATACAAACACAAATATTTTATGCATGTGACATTTCAAGTAGTCTTAGTATATATAGAATTATTTACAAAAAGGAAATTCACAATAATCCTCTGTTGGCTTTAGAGTTTTCATTTCGTATGCTTTTATTCCTAAAGACTCTGAATTATGTTTAAATTGGGAAGAGGATCGAGCCTTCAGATGTGTCTTACCTAACTCATTACTTAATGAGAACAGAGTGTTAAAAATTACTGATTCAGGCTTTGGACAGCTAGTGTATGGAATAAAATGTAATGTATTTATTTTCTTCTTTGTTTGAGACAGGGTCTCATATAGTTCTGGCTAGCCTGGAATTCAATACATTGATTAGGCTGTAGATCCGCCTGTGTGCCTTTTCGGTGCTGGGGTAGAGGTGTGGCCCATAACACCTATGAAGTTTGCCCTGCTCTCAGCAAGGTGGGGAAGCCGCAGGAAATGCCCCTGGATGCTGTGGTGCTGTAGATTGGTTGCCCTCCTGTTTGCTACCCTAGAGTTTTCTTTTCTCCTTTCCAGTTGTGAACACTTGATAGGGCTTTTATAAAGTTATGCTATACTTTGCTCCCTATTTTTGTTTTTGAGATAGGGTCTTAACTCTGCAGCTCAGCCTGGTCTTAAGGTGTATGTGTCTGTGTGCACATTAGTGTGCAGGTTATGTGTTTGTGTGTATGTGCAGGTGTATGTGTGAGCATGTATCTATGTGCAGGTATGTGTGTGCGTGTGCAGTGTCTGTGTGCACGAGCATGTGTCTATGTGCATGTGCAGGTATATGTGTGTGCAGTACAGGTGTTTGTATCTGTGTGTACGTGCATGTACAGGTGTCTGTGCCTGTGCAGGTATAGGTGTATGTGGGCATGTGTAGGTATATGTGTGTGCATGTGCAGGTATATGTGTCTGTGTACATACATTGGTGTGCATGTGCAGGTGTATGTGTCTGTGTGCATGTGCATGGTTATATTTACTGGTCCTGGTGGCCTCATGTGGAGGCCAGAGGGTGACATGAAGAAGCTCTCTTCACCTGGGCAAGGTGGCACACACCTGGGCACGGCGGCGCACACCTGTAATCCCAGGCTCGCCTGTAGTCGCGTCTAGGACAGCCAAGGCTACACAGAGAAACCCTGTTTTGAAAAACAAAGACTTTTTAAAAGTTTTCTTCAAATGGCTGCTTTACTTTAAAAAAAAAAAAAAAAAGATTTAAAACTTTTCATTTTATGCGTATAGGTGTTTGGCCTCTATATATGCCTGTGGACCATGTGTGTGTCTGTGTCTCATGTCCTTGAAGACCAGAAGAGAGCTTGGCATCCTCTGGAACTTGTGTTATAGGCAAATAGTTATAAGCTTCTGTATGGGTGCTTGGAAGTGAACCCAGGAAGAGCAGCCAGCACTTTTTGTTAGTCTCGTGCCTCCAGCCTTTGTACCTTGTTTTTTAGGTCAGGATTTCTTACTGGCCTTCCTTGCTGACGTCAACAGAGCAAGCTCCCTCCTCCCCCTAGATCTGTCATCTAGCACTGTAGTTACAGACATGGCCTGCTCCACCTAGCTTTATGTAGATGTTGGGGACCCAAATTTGGGATTTAAAAATTTTTTTTTTATTTAATTTTAATTTATGTGCATTGGTGTGAGGGTGTCAGATCTTGGAATTACAGACAGTTGTGAGCTGCCATGTGGGTGCCGGGAATTGAACCCGGACCTTTGGAAGAGCAGACAGTGCTCTTAACCACTGAGCCAACTCTCCAGCCCCTTGTTTTGTTTTTTTGTCTGGTTGGTTGGTTGTGGTTTTAGTTTAGTTTAGTTTAGTTTTTTTTAACAGGGCCTCTTATGTGGTTCTGGCTGGCCTGAAACTCACAGAGATCCTTCTGCCTCTGCCTCCCAAGTGCTGGGATCAAAGCTATGCGTCACCATGCCTGGCCCCCAAATTCAGGTCTTCATAAAACTTGTGCAGCAAGGAACTTACCCAGGGAGCCATTTCCTCACTTTGAACTCTTGATCCTCCAGCCTCAGACTACCAAGGGCTGGAATTACAATTTTCTCTTACTGTATTAATTTTTGCAGTGTAGAGGGCTTTGTGCATGTGGGCAAAGCACTCTACCACCTGAGTTATACCTCCAGGTCTAACATGTCTGTTCTCTTGTCTGGTTGTGCAGTCAATAATTTGCATGGTGCTGTAGTTGGGGTTCCCTAAAGAATTTTTCCCACGAGGCAAAAGGCTATGTATAGAACTGTTGATGGGTGTGTCTGCATTCGTCTCCAGGAATCATTTAAAGGGCTTGGAAACTCAGATTTATCTTCTGCAAGGAAACAATTATACAAAGCTCTGACTTGCAGTTTATTAGATTATGGAGACAGTGCTGCTGAAGTTAAAGTAACTCACTGAATTTCCTTTAGTAATGTGTTGTATCCGTTATCTTAGCTCTGTGAGCTGCACTTTTTATTTATTTATTTATTTATTTATTTTTGTGAGCTGCACTTTAGAATGTAAGAAACTGGCCTTAAGTTCTCTTTAAGGAGGACTCTGGTCTCATCATGTCTGAAGTATAAAATGATCCCTTGAGGAGTGAAGGAAGCATTGGATCCTTGGCTTTGCTTAATTCCTGTAGTAATCTGCTCAGGTGTGGTAAGGTTTGCAACCAGGAAAAACTTACTCAAGGTGAGAAAATACTGGAGGTAAAAAAGATCTGAGAATACTGAGAGGTTAACAGTACATTCATGGAGATGTGTCTGATGACAGTGTTTAGTGTTATCAGCCATATGCCACAGCCAGTGTTCCCCCCACCCCCTAGGGGTTTCCGTGAACTGGCATTGTAGACCAGGCTGGCCTCCAACCCAGAGATCTGCTTGCCTCTGCACCCCAAGTTCACAACCAGTATCTTGTGCTTGTTCTAGCTTCCTTCCTTCCTTTCTTTATTATTTATTTTTTTAAATCTTTTTAAAAAAGATTTATTTATTTATTACGTATACAGTATCTTGCTTGCATATATACCTGTAGTCCACAAGAGGGCATCAGATCTCATTATAGATGGCTGTGAGCCACCATGTGGTTGCTGGGAATTGAACTCAGGACCTCTGGAAGACCAGCCAGTGCTCTTAACTTCTGAGCCATCTCTCCAGCCCCTCTTTCTTTTTTTATTGTGTGTACACACATGCACAGGGCTCACCAGGAGTATATGGAGGTCAGAGGGCAACTTGTGGGAGTTGGTTCTCTGTTTGTGTGGTTCCTGGAGATTGAACTCAGGTAGTCAGAGTAGCCAACAAGCCTCTCTACCTGCCGAGCCACCCAGGCGCCCCGGGGCTGGACTTTTGAGTCAAGTTCAGTCTTTTGAGGAAGTTCTTTGCTATGAGTTTGATCTTGAGGACTGTGGACTGTTTACCACGCCTTTAATCCCAGTACTCAGGAGGCAGAGGCAGGCAGATTGCTGTGAGTTCGAGGCCAGCCTGGTCTACAAAGTGGGTCCAGAACAGCCAGGGCTGTTACACAGAGAAACCCTTTCTCAAAAAACCTAAGAAAAATTCTTGTGTTGAGTCACCAGCCGTTTATCCAAAGGATCTGGGTTCAACTCCCAGCACTCATAAGGCAGTTCACAACTATGTGTCATTCTAGCTAGCTCCAGGCCATCTGACACCTTCACACAGACACACGTGCAGGCAAAACACCTATTCATAAAAGATTAAATAAATTACTGAGGGGGAGCTTGTTGAATGTGTATATATGTTGTTCAGTGCCTCAAAATAAAGGCTGAGGTAGGATTTTAAATTTGAGACTAGCCTGTGCTGTATAGGGAGACCTAACACAACAAATAAATTAGTCAAATAAACAGCCGACTGATAAATAGATTTCATTTTCCTCAGTAAATTTTGTTTTTGCATCAGGCGGTGGATGAGGTTGCTGTGTGGTATTGGATCACTCTGTTTGAATCTCTGGTTTTATAACTAGTGAGACAATGAGCTAACATGTCCATTTTGGAAGCAGGCCAGTGATAACACTGCCCCTGGGCCTGGATGGATTGAAAATAGGGCAGAGTAAACAATCGAGGGCATAAATAATGAATCTTCCTGCTGAGTCTTGGGGGAGTGAGAGAGATTATCAGCAAAGCTGTTCAGTCCCTCAGTGAAAGAGGAAGAGCCGGCTGAATTAATTACCTGGGCTGTGCTTGTTACCTGAGTGCATTATGGGATTGCTGGAGCCATTCAAACAAAGCTACCTTTCAATTAAAAAAAAAATTGTATTATTTTATATGTATGAGTGTTTGGCTGTGTGTGTCTGTGTACAGTGTCATGACTAGTGTCCTCAGAAGCTGGAAGACAGTGTTGGCTCTCCCAGAACTGGAATTACTGAGGGTTGTGGGTTGCCACCTGGGTGCTGTGAATCAAACCCCAGGTCCTCTGAGAGAGCAGCCTGTACTCTCAGCTACTGAGCTGTCTCTCCAGCCTCCAAAGCTACCTTTGCATTACAGACTTACCTTTTTTTTTTTTCAACCTAATAAATCAAGTTTTTTTTTTTCTTTTGCTTTTTAATCTACTCTTTAGAATGCAGCAGGCCTTTTCATCCATCCCAGATTTGGTTCTCTGTGAACACTGAGCAGTTTTTTTGTTTGGCAAAATCTTAGACCTCTGCTTAATGAGAAATTTCATTATTTGTAAATTTATGAGGCAAATGAAAAGGTCTGGGCCTGCCTTAAAGGAGCTCTTCGGTGACTTGAGTGCGTGTCATACTTCAAAATTAACAATTCAAAGTAGGTTAAGCCAGGAGTTTCTTTAGCTCAAAAACTATTTCTAGTTTGTTTGTTTGTTTTCAAAGGTTTTCAAGAGAGGGTTTCTCTGGGCAACAGCCCTGACAGTCTTAGACTCGCTTTGTAGAACAGGCCTCTTGGGACTCACAGAGATCCACTTACCTCTGCCTCCCGAGTGCTGGGATTAAAGGCATGCACCACCATGCCCGGCCCATTTCTAGTATTACGATAAATATTTTTACTTTGAGATGTCTTTTCGTCTAATGGTTCAATAATTACTTTCTCAGTATTTTTCCAGCAGAGAATTAAAGCTTTAAAAAAAAAAAAATCCAGATAATGTAGTGATTTGGTGGTAAGGTCAGGCCCAGAACCATGATTTCTGAGTTAGAATCTTCCCTTCTCTGAGTTTCAGGGAGGTGTGGAGTTCGCAGTCCTGCCTGGGTCTCTCAGCGGCTGAGCTTACAGAGCTGTAACAGGCGCCCTTGAACTCTGCACCTTCCTCCTTCTGCTGCTAGAATTACAAACATTATCCTATTTTGGCTTCTTTTTCTGGATTTCTAACTGTATTTAGTAGTTTTCTCCTCTCATATACAAGCTCCTTCTTTTAAATTATTTAAAGATAGGGCTAGAACTCAGTGGAAGAGCATATGCCTAGCATTCCCCAAAGCTCTGGGCTCCATCCCCAGCGCTGAAAAAATAATCTCCTGTCTTCCCCTTGAGAAGCTGTTTTTGTTTCTCTGGTTGCCAAGGGAATGCAAAGATCAGGACACTATTAGCAATCAAAAGAAGAAAGGAAAAAAGGTTCACTGTACGGTGTTATATTTAGTTCTCTTTTATTTCTTAATAAAGAGAAGAAAAGCCATGAATTTCAGGAAGGGAACATTGGGCTGATTAAAAAACTCCACAACAGACCAAGTTTGTTACACTTCAGCCTGTCCATAGGGGGCAGAGGCTGTCCTTACCAACAGGCGTCCAGGGCTAAAGGTAAAGCTGCCTTTCTGATCAGTGAAACAATCAATTCTTGATTATTCATTTATTTGTACAGAAAAGCAAACAAGCAAAACATAGGCAAAAGTATCCCAAGATGTTTCCAGAGCCATATTTTTATTTTATTACTTTACATGTTTGGATGTTTTGCCTATGAATGTCTGTACACTTTGTGTGTACCAGGACCGACAGAGCCAGAAGAGTTGCAGGTGGTTTGCAAGGCACCTTTTTGGGATGGGGGTCTCAGTATGTAGCCCTGGCTAACCTGGAACTAGTATAAATCAGGCTGAGTTCAAAATCACAGAGATCCACCAACATCTGACTCCAAACACCAGGATTAAAGGATCCAGCCCCTGCTGTTTTTGAGACAGAGGCACTGTACCAGGCACTTACATACAAGGTCTGACTTAGCCCTTTCAGTTAAGGTGCTAGGTCTACTTTACATTAACTTTCAGTGTGTGTGTGTGTGTGTGTGTGTGTGTGTGCGCGCGCGTGCGTGCGTTGGGGGCAGTATCGAGACAGGGCCTGTGTAGGTCATTATGATGTCTTGTCGGGGTGGTCTGTGGCCATGGCCAGCAAGAGACTAGAAGGCAGTTTGGTTTAATATGACTCAGTCCCTGCTGTTCAAACTTTGGGAGTCTGACCCTGAATAGTTTATTTTGTATAAAATTAAGCACAGCACAATTAGGTGAAACTTTTCCCTATGTACAATAAAGCATAAGACATAGCTGGTGTGCTGATGCACTCAGGAGGTGGAGGCAGGTGGATCTCTGCAGCCAGCCTGGTCTACAGAGCAGAGTTCTGTGACAGCCAGGGCTACAAGGAGAAACCCTGTCTCAACAAACAAAAAGCAACAACAAAAAGGAGGTGGGTGGGGAGGTGGGGAGCTTAAGACATGACTACATGAAAACTCTTTGTAAAGCATGTGAAACATCTTCCACAATGACAGGCTCTTTTTTTAAAAAAAGATTTTATTTATTATTTATACAGTATTCTGCTCCCGTGTGTGCCTGCAGGCCAGAAGAGGGCACCAGATCTTACTGTAGATGGTTATGAGCCACCATGTGGTTGCTGGGAATTGAACTCAGGGTCTTTGGAAGAGCAGTCAGTGCTCTTAACCTCTGAGCCATCTCTCCAGAAGCCCCCCGCCCCCCAAGTTCCTAATTCTTTTACTTCTTTCTACCTTCCACCTTCCATGTGTGGGGATAACCATGCTTAGCTGTCTGTGATTTTTGTATGTTTGTGTGTGTGTGTTTTGTTGTTTTGAGTCTGTCTTTGTAGCCCTGGCTGTCCTGTGACTTGCTAGGTAGACCAAGCTGGCTTCTAACTCAGATCTGTCTGCCCCCTTAACAACTTTATTCACATTTTCACCAGGGATTTTGTTCTTCTTTTGTATTCTCAATATGCAGTCTTGCACAGAGTCTGATACATGATAGATGCTTAGTGAGTGAGTGTGAGTGAACATTTACTAAATGTGTTGGTTTCAGGCTGTTTGTCTTCTGTCTATATTACAATGTCTAGGTCTCTCACTTGTAATAATTTTTTTTAATATTGCAGATGCAATTACACTTTTTCATATCTGATAATCTCCCCTCCTTTAATGGGGAATTGTGTGTGAATGCACTATAGCTAGCTGATAAATGTTACAAATTATATATATGTAAATTATATAATTTATATATATATAATATATATTATATATATATTATATTTTTTTCTTTTTCCTAGACAGGGTTTCTCTGTGTAGCCTTGGCTGTCCTGGACTCACTTTGTAGACCAGGCTGGCCTCAAACTCACAGCCATCCACCTGCCTCTGCCTCCCGAGTGCTAGGATTAAAGACGTGCGCCACCACGCCTGGCTTATATATTTAAAATTTAAAAGTAGAAAAGGGGTGTTTATTCAATGCTGCTAACACACTGGGAAAAGAGACAAAAAAGATCCAGTGGGGGGCTGGAGAGATGCCTCAGAGGTTAAGAATACTGCCTGTCCTTCCAAAGGTCCTGAGTTCAATCCCGAGCAACCACATGGTGACTCACCACCATCTATAATGAGATCTGGTGCCCGCTTCTGTCTTCTGGTATGCATGCAGGCAAAACACTGTATACTTAATAAATAAATAAGTCTTTAAAAAAAAAAAAAAAAAGATCCAGTGACCCTCCCCACCCACCCCCTAGTCTTGGGCCCTGAAATGAGATTCAGGTTTATTTTACTTACTTACTTACTTACTTACTATTTATTTTTGAGATTCAAGTTTAAGTAGAAGACTGGGTGAGTAGGTCCATTGGCGGCTCATCATTGGCTCTCTGATCTGCAGCCTCACTCCTGGAGAGAGGTCTCTGCCTGTTGTTTTAGGGTCTTTGCTTTAGTTGTCTGAGACCAGAAGTATGTTCGGGATATATTCATTTCTACCAGACGGGTTAAATCTACCTTTCTTTCTCTCTTTCTCCCATCCTTTCTTCCTTTCTTCCTCTTTTGTAAAGAGCAGTTTTATTGCTAGGAAAATAAGGATGACACAGGACTCCAAATAATCACAATTGCAGGAGAATCAGCTCTTTGCTGCGTGTCCCGTTCACGCACACACACACACCTCATGACCTCAGACCCGGAAAAAACATGAACCACTTTACGTTTTCTCATCAAGTGGCAGTTCTTCCCTTCTTGTACACAAGAAGGGTTTAAACACCTCAGTTTTGAGATGGACCATGTCTGTGTCTGAAACAAATACAGTTAACTGCATAGAAGTCGGAGCTAAGGCTAGAACACAGTAGCTGTGTGTAACATCATTTTCCCCGCAACCTCTTGGCTTTAGTTTCTTTTTGAAGGGCTGGCACAATCAACTCCATCTTGAGACAGGGCCTTGCCCTGAAGCCTAGGCTGGTCTCGAACTTAGGATCCCCCTGTTTGAGCTTCCTGAGTGCGAGAGGATTCCAGGCAAGGGATGCCATGCAGAGCATGGCTTCGTTAAAATCCACCAGCTCCCTGTCTCCTCTGTGAACAGTGAGTGATCTCTAAAGACATTGCTGATTAACCATCTGCCAGTGTGTTCTCCATTTCCCCATGGCGCCAGGATAAGATCTGTCCCAGTTGGTTTCCAGCTCATTCTATCTGTCCTATGGGCAGCGCCCTAGCACCTCACAAGTCGTTTGTTCATGCTGCCTTTTCAGAAGCTGTACTTGCATTAATTTTTAGAAGGCTTATGTAGCACAAGAGACGTGTCTAGCTTTCTCAGCGCTCTCACGCTTCTGAACTGTTACAGAGTTAATGGAGAACTAGAAAAGAAAAACCAAATTTTAAATGTATTTTGGGAATCTGTTATCTAATTTTAACTTGGGAGTATTTTTATTTTATCTTATTTTTAAACAAAGACCAAAAGCTTAAAAAAAACGGCCAGCCCTGGTGGCACATGCCTTTAAATCTCAGAATTAATTTGGGGGGCAGAAGCAGGCAGATCTCTGTGTCCAGGCCAGGCCAGCCAGAACTATACACCCTATCTCAGAAAAAAAAAATCCTATTTTTATAACAATGACAAGTTGATGTTCTTCTGTTTATAAATATCTTTTATCTATTCTTTGATAGTTTTTTTTACATGTGTGCAAAGTATTTTGATCATATCCACCCTCAACTCCTGCCTTTTACTCCACCATCTTACTCCTCTCAGGTATCCCCAACAGGTCGCTCTCCGCTCTTCATGTTTTCTTCTTTTTAAAGCCCCCTGAGTCCATTTAGTGCTGCCTGTTGGAATGCTTCCTGATCTTGTTGGCTTGGTCTTCGGCAGTCACCGTAGCTCCAGTGAGCTCCTGAGTGCAGGGATCTTGAGTGTCCAGAACAGGGTATTTATCTACACCTCACCTCCCCGTTTTCTGGCTCTTACATCTTTATAGGACCTTCCTCTGTCATGGTCCTTAAGCCTTCAGGGGTGGGGGTGGGGCGGGGCTGGGGGTGGGGGTGGGGCGGGGCCGGGGGTGGGGCCGGGGGTGGGGCTGGGGTGGGGGTGATGATATAGATGTGCCTGAGACTCAGCACATCTGCTCTAAGCATTTTGACTCATTGTGAGTCCCTCAGTAACGGCTGCCCACTGCAGAAGAGCAGCCTTTCCTGACCGAGATTGAAGGCCAGTGAGCGTAAACGTACACAGAAGGCAGTGTGACATGTCACTTTAGCAAACTACTGTTTTTGTTAGGAGGTCACCTGCTAGGGCCTGTGACTTCCTCAAGCTTGAGATCAGGGTTACGATTCCGTCTTACTCCCCCGCTGTGGAACAAGCCCCAAATCCAGTCCAGAAGCACTGGCCCGTGGCCTTCATGCCTCCATTGAGCAGCGAGCACATGCTGCTTGGCTGGTGGGAATTGTATGGCCACCATAGATGGCTTCCCCCTGGGGCGTGCACGGCACCTTCCAGCGGAGTGCAGCAAGCCCTAGCCAGCAGGGAGGACGTTTTCAGGTAGTTCCAGTTTGGTTTTTCTGTGCTGTGTCCAGAATGTGTTTGAGAGTAATACAGTCTTGCTATCTAGGCTGGACACACTACAGAGAACAACAGCGGCCTGTGTCTCAGCCCTGCACAGTAGCTCAGCGGGAGCCACCTCACACCTGGCACTGGGATCTTCAGCTTTTGAGACAGATTTCTCTGTGTAGCCCTGGCTGTCCTGGAACTTGCTGTGTATACCAAAGTGGCCTCGAACTCACAGAATTTATGAAGGGGGAAAAAAGTAATAGTGAGCATTTGGGACATGTCTAATCCCAGTACTCAAAAGACAAACCTGGGAGAGTTGCTTTGACTTTGAGGCCAGCCTGGACCAGGAAACAAGATCCTGTCTCAGTAAACAGCCACAACATAGTCAGGTGAGATGCTCAGTGAGTAGAGAGCACTGATGCCAAGCCTGAGGACTGGATGGTTTTAGTTCAGTCTCTGGGACCCACAGGGTGGAAGGAAAAACTATACCTTGAGTTGTTCTCTGACTCCAGCATTCATGTGTACATACACACACAGAGATATTTCTGTGTGTAACCAAAACATGTTTTGTCAGCAATAAATATAAAAATATAAAATTAATTTAAAAGGGGGAAAAAAGAGACAGCACCACCAAGGGCCAGTTGTGATGGCCACACCTTTAATTCTAGCTCTCAGAAGGTAGAGACAACAGGCAGATCTTTGAGTTTTAGGCTAGCCTGGTCTACAGAGCAAGTTTCAGGATAGCCAGAGCAATATAGGGAGACCATGTCTCCTTTTAAAAAAAATTAAAAAATAATCTGAGAGGCTGGAGGCTCAGAGGTTAAGGGCACTGACTGCTTCTCCAGAGGTCCTGAGTTCAGTTCCCTGCAACCACATGGCAGCTCACAGCCATCTATAATGTGATCTGCTGACCTCTTCCGGCCATAGGTGTACATTCAAACAGAGCATTGTATACATAGTAATAAATAAATAAATCTTTAAAAAAACAAAGAAACAGAGCCGAGTGTGGTAGCACATGCCTTTGATCCTAGCACTCGGGGAGGCTGAGGCAGGCAGAGCTCTCTGAGTTCGAGGCCAGCCTGGTTTACAAAGTGAGTCCAGGACAGCCAGGGCTACACAGCAGAACCCTGTTTGTGTGTGTGTGTGTGTGTGGGGGGGTGGTATCTGTACCTGAATGGGGTCAGCCTAATGGTCCACATGCTCACTGAAAGTTCAAGGCCAGAGTGGGCTACAAGTGCATTTGATGCCAGCAGAGCTTTATATTAAGACTATTTTAAAAAGAGAGCCAGGCATGGTGGTACTTTAATCTCAGTACTCAGAGGTAGACCCCTGGTGCCTATGGAAAAAACCCAAGTTGTCCTCTGTATACAGTGGCACATACATACTCACAAACAAATAAATAAAACATAAAAATAGGAATGAGTTTATGTTGGATTCTCTCTTTTTAAAATTTATTTTTTATTTATGTGTATGTGTGAGAGCCTGCATAAGTGTGTGTGCACTATGTGCATGCTGGAGCCTGAGGAGACAAGAAGAAAACCTTAGTTCCCCTGGAACTGTAGAGTCCTGTGTAGTTGTGAACTGCCGGGTGGGTGCTAGGAATTGACCTCAGGTCCTCTGCAGGAGCAGTGAGCACTTTGAAGTGCTGAGCCATACCCCCCCCCCCCCCCCCCCCGCCCCGTAACGTTTTACTAGAACATACTGGTGGCCGAGAATGCACGCAGCCCAGAGCTTTAGAGCACGGAGGGGAGGCCGCGTGCTTTGCTCAGCTTGTGCAGAGGAAACTTACCGGTTCTTAGCAATCGACAGCTATACTGGCCTTGGCTATGGTTAAAATTCATCTTTATCAGAAGCACAGGTTAATGATTTTTCTCCTGGCTCAACTCGCCAGGCGTTAGCTGGGATTGCTGAGTGATTTGCAGTGGGGGAACCATGAGAGCAATTTCGTGTTTGTCCACAAATTATCATTACTGTTTCATTTGCTATCAGATAGAAGGCGCAGGAGAAATGGGCTTTTTGCCAATTGCATCTTCCCTCTGATTAGGGCGTTAGTTCAATTATGTCCAATTAACTTTTATTGCAGATAGCGGTGATAATTACCGTCAAGTCAATTCTGGCTGCAGTTATCCCAAGGCCGAGGTATGAACTTGACGGATTGTAATGACCACCATGACACGGTTCATCCCCGCCTGCGCGGCTGTTTCTTTTTCCAGACCTCTTTTAGAGGAGAGGTCAGAATGTTCGAGAAACCGGTCTCACAGTTAAAACATTGTCCTTCTTTTGAAGAGCATGTAGGATTATATTTCAGTAGAACCTGTTAGGAGCAGGCCTTGTTTTTTTTAATATCCTGAGATCATACCCTTGAGTTCACTTGTGCTTGTCATAGGAGATTAGGCCAAGATAGAGCTGTCATTCTCAGCAGTGTGTGCTCATTGTGACATTATAGTAATTTGCAAGAGCAGGCTGGTCTCTAGCTATGTTAAGTTCTGTCCTAAGTGCAAAGGAAAACCTTCTGATTTTAAGTCAGTAGGATGCTGAGGATATGCTTCCTTAGCTTCATCAGAAAATTACCTGCTTATTGACAGCCTCATGTGCCCAGGCTGGCCTCCCACTTGGAAAGTAGTTGAGAAGGATCTTTTTTTTCTTTTTTTGTTTTCGAGACAGGGTTTCTCTGTCGAGACAGGCTGTCCTGGAATCCCTTTGTAGACCAGGCTGGCCTTGAACTCACAGTGATCCACCTGCCTCTGCCTCCCGAGTGCCGGGATTAAAGGCGTGCGCCACCACCGCCCGGCTGAGAATGATCTTCTTGTCTTCTCTTCCTAAGTGCTGATACTAGATGTCCGAAACACCATGCTGAGTTTCTGGTGCTGGTCCTCATGCATGCTAGTCAGGCACCCAACCAAGTGAGCCACATCCCCAGCTTGCTTTGTTTTTTGTTGTTTTGTTGGTTTGGTTTGGTGTTTTTTGTTTTGTTTTGTTTTGTTTTTTGTTTTGGGTTTTCGAGACAGGGTTTCTCTGTGTAGCTTTGGCTGTCCTGGACTCACTTTGTAGACAAGGTTTCTCTATGTTGCCTTGGCTGTCTTGGGCTCACTTTATAAATCAGGCTAGCCTCTGCCTCCTGAGTGCTGGGATTAAAGGCATGTGCCACCATGCCTGGCTCAGTTCTCTTTTCTACCAAGTGGGCTCCAGGGATCAAACTCATGCTGTCGAATTTGGTAGCTTACTTTTACCTTCCCAGTCATCTTGCCCATCCCTAGAATATTCTTTTGTTTTGTTTTTTGAGACAGGGTCTCTCTATGTAGCCTTGGCTGTCCTAGACTTGCTTTGTAGACCATGGTGGCCTTGAACTCACAGCCATCCGTCTGCCTCTGCCTCCTGAGTGCTGAGACTAAAGGAGTGCACCACCACATCTGGCATCTAGAATATTCTTTTAGTAGAAAGTTGAACATACACATTGCTTGGTAGAAAAAGAGGCGATTGCTGTCTCAAAAAAAAAAAAAAAAGAAAAGAAAAAGAGGCATAGGAAGAAAGCCTGGTGTAGTTATCAGGGCTGCAATCCCTGTACTTAAGTGGTGGAGGCAGGAGGATCAGACTCTTTTTGTTTTGTTTTTCTTTTTGTAGCCTTGGCTGTCCTGGACTCACTTTGTAGACCAGGCTGGCCTCAAACTCACAGATTTTGCCTGCCTCTGCCTCCCGAGTGCTGGGATTACAGGTGTGCACCACCACGCCTGGGTGAGGATCAGACTCTTAAGGTTATTTTCAGCAATCCATTCATTTCAAAGCCTTCTTGGGCTACATGAGACACTGTCACAAATAAAACCGAGAATCCTCACTAACAGACCAGTCTTTCCTAGTCCTCTGATTTCAGCCCCACCTTTTCTACACTTCAACATTGCTATTTTGTTTTGTTGGGATGGGTAGCCCAGGCTGTCATCAGACTCACAGACACTCTCCTGCCTATGCCTCCCTGAGTGCTGGAATTGAAGGTGAGCACCACCACGCCTGGCTTGTCCTAGGAATTTTAGAGTTCTGGGATCACAGATGGGCCGCCACACCTACATGGTCTTATGTGTGGGCTGGGGATCCAAACTCCAGTCCTCCTGGCATGGAGCAGGTACTTATGGTAATCCACAGAGCTGTTTCTCCGGCCTGTATATGAATATTTATGCAGTATAATTGGTTAATATGTAAAGTAGAAGTTTGATTTTGTTGGCAAGAATGAAGTGATCTGGGCTGGAGAGATGGCTCAGTGGTTAAGAGCACTGTTCTTCCTGAAGACTCCTGTTTGAGCCGGCACCCACACAGTAGCTCAGAGCCAGGGCATGCAAAGCTCTTCTGTCCCTTAGGGGGAACCAGGCACACACTTTGCTGTATTATCACTGTGGTGGTCACTGTTTCCTTGACTCAATGAGGTTTGAGGTTTTATTTTTGGAATTTTTTGGGTCTCTGTGTATTTCTGACTATCCTAGAATTCTCTGTGTAGACTAGGCTGGCCTCAAACTCACAGAGATCCACCTGCCCCTGCCTCTGCCTCTGCCTCCCAGGTATTTAAAGGAGTATGCCATCATGCCTAGCTATTTGTAAGTTTTTAACAACAACAACTCCATCCTGTTCTACTTAATTTACTTCTTTAAATTTGGGAGGAGAGGTGGTAGAGTCTCATTCTGTGTCCCAGGCTGACTTCGGTCCTTCTGCCTCACAGTCTCCCACATGCTGGAATCCAGGCTTGTGTCACCATACCTGGTTCACTCTTTCCCTCCGCCTTAGTTGGGGTTTCTGTTGCTGTGATGCTGCACCATCACCAGAACAACTGGGAGAGGAAAAGGTTTATTTCATCTTACCAGTTCTCAGGTCACGGCCCATCACTGAGGGCAGTCATGTGGCTTCCTTGCCATGGCTTACTCGGCCTGCATTCTTTTGCAGTCCAGGACCACCTGCCCAGGGTGACAGTGCCTACAGCAGGCCGAGCCCTCATACTCCAGCCATAAATCAAGAACATGCCCATAGACTCGCCCACAGGCCAGTCTTGTGGAAACACCTTTCTCAGCTAAGATTTCCTCTTCCAGATAAGTCTAGGTTTGTATCAAGTTGACAAAACCCAGTAAATCGAGCCCCCTCCCCTCCCCTCCATTCCCCAATCTCCCTCCCCTCAATTCCCCTCCCCTCCATCCCCCTCCCGCTCCCCCTTCCCCGTCCCCTCCGTTCTTCCCTGGTTGCGGACAGGGTCTCATGTAGTACGGGCTGACCTCTAGCTCAGTATGTAGCTGAAGCAGGCCTGAATTCCTTATCTTCCTGCCCCCACTCCCTAAGCCTCGGGTCTACAGGACTGTGTCACTAAAGTTGGTAGTTTTTTTTAAATTACTAGATGATGGTACCATTTCTTTATATATTTAGTAATTGCTTGTATTTCTCTGACAGTGTCTGTAGTAGGAGTCATGTCCTTACCCTCTGGCATGCCCTCAGTGTTTGGATAGATTCCTTCTCTTGCTTCTATTCATAAATCTTCTGCACCCGCTTAATTTAAGTCATTCATTGCAGTTTTGATAAACAGTGAGAATCGGTGTTACTAAGTAGCAAAAATAAGTTTATAAATGCCTCTGGAAAATGTCATAAACCCAGCAGTATGCTTTGAGGAAACACTTTCAGCACAATAAGGAAGCTGCCCGTGCACTAGAACTTATCAAAGTGTATGATAAGGCAGTGGGCTCAGAAACATGGCTGAGCACAACCCCAAACTGCCATCTAGGCTTGTTTCTGAGTAGCGCCTTGTGATTTGGGTACTTAGAATAGAACAAGCTTTCTGGGTGACCTTAACTTTCTGTCACCATTCACACTTGAAAGTCACGTTCTAGACTGATTAGAAGCTGTCCTTTCTGGTGAAGTGACTCTGTGGCAAGAGGTTATCCTAGGGAATTCTGGGCTTCTGTACTTTTATGCCGTTGTGAGGAGGAGGAAGCGACAGAATTGTGCAGCGTGTGTAGTAGCTGCTTTCCAAACACATTTGCCAGACCCTGCTGCTGCTAAGGGCGTAAAAGCTCCTTTACCTTTACCTGTTAGGACTACAGTCTTTAAGACTGCATTGACTACCTGTACTGAGGAACTTTTTTTCTTTTTTAAAGATAGTGTATTGGGGGCTGGAGAGGTGGCTCAGAGGCTAAGACCACTGCTTGCTCTTCCAAAGGTCCTGAGTTCAATTCCCAGCAACCACATGGTGGCTCACAGCCATCTATAATGAGATCTGATGCCCTCTTCTGGTGTACATGCAGACAAAACTCTATGTACAGAATAAATCAATCTTTTGTGGGTGGGATTGTTTTTTTTGTTTGTTTGTTTGTTTTTGTTTTTTTGAGAAAGGGTTTTTTTTTTTCCTGTGTAGTCTTGGCTGTCCTGGACTCACTTTGTAGACCAGGCGGGCCTTCAACTCACATCAATCCACCTGCCTCTGTCTCCCGAGTGCTAGGAAGATAGTGTCTTGGTAGATAAACCAAGCCGACCTTGGGTTGGCCACAGTTCTCCTGCCTTGACTTTGTAGAGCTGGAGCCTTAGGCATGCTCCACCCCAGGCTTCCGTGAAAACTGTGGGGTTTGAAGAGATGGCCCAGTGGTTAGTCCTCCTAGCACACATACATGTCAGACAGCTCAGCTGCCTGTAATTCCAGGTCTAGGACACAGGGACAGACAGACAGACAGAGACACACACACACACACACAGAGAGAGAGAGAGAGAGAGAGAGAGAGAGAGAGAGAGAGAGAGAGGAGAGGGCGGAGAGCGATGGGAGAGAGGGAGAGAGGGAGTGAGAGAGGGAGAGGAGGAGGAGAGAGAGAGAGAGAGAGAGAGAGAGAGAGAGGAGAGAGAGAGAGATTGATTGATTGAGATTAAAAACAAAAACAAATCTTTTTTTGTTTGTTTGTTTTGTTTTTCGAGACAGGGTTTCTCTGTGTAGCCTTGGCTGTCCTGGACTCGCTTTGTAGGCCAGGCTGGCCTCGAACTCACAATGATCCGCCTGCCTCTGCCTCCAGAGTGCTGGGATTAAAGGCGTGCGCCACCACGCCTGGCTCGCAAAAACAAATCTTAAAAACAACCTGTAACCTGTCTGCTCTCTGACTTGTTTTGCCTTTAGTCAGGGCCTGTTAAGAGACTCTAGGAGCCCAGCATGGTGGCACACACCTTTTTAATGTGCATGGAGGCAGAAGCAAGCAGATCTGTGTGAGATCAAGGCCAACCTGACCAGCACATTCTCCACAGTTGTGCGGAGAGTGGGGACCGACTGTGACATGAGCTCTGGTCTCTGGTGCGCCCTATTTGCCCACTTTCCCTTGGTGGGGAGACCTGGTGGCACTCAGAGGAAGGGGAAGCAGGCTACCAGGATGAGACCTGATAAGCTGTGATCATATGGTGGGGGAGGAGGTCCCCTTCTGTCACAGACCTAGGGGAGGGGAATAGGGTGGAAGATGGAGAGGACGGCATGGGAAGGTACAAGTGAGGGGATAACAATTGAGATATAATCTGAAAAAATTACTTAAAACAAAGAAATACTAAATGTCTTTTATTCTTTAAAGAGTTATTTATTTATTTATTTATTTAGTATACAGTGATCTACCTGCATGCACACCTGCAGGACAGAAAAGAGCATCAGATCACAATATAGATGGTTGTGAGCCACCATGTGGTTGCTGGGAATTGAACTCAAGACCTCTGGAAGAGCAGTTGGTGCTCTTAACCTCTGAGCCATCTCACCAGCCCCTTGATATCTTTTTTTATGTTAATTTGTTTTAATTTATTCACATTACATCCAGATTGTTATCCCCTTGCTTGTATCTTCCTGTTCCCACCCTCCAATACTAGATTTTTTGTTTTTGTTTTTCGAGACAAGGTTCATCTGTGTAACAATGGCTCTGACTGTCCTGGAACTCACTCTGTACACCAGGCTGGCCTCGAACTCACAGAGATCTGCCTGTCTCTGCTACCCAAGTGCTGGGATTAAAGGCATGTGCTACCATAACCAGTCTTTAGAAATCTTTTACTTGGTATCATTTCTACAGGCCAGCGGAAGTTCGTACAGTTAGGTAAAGGGTAGGGGCTTGTATGTGAGCTCTCCAGCATTACAAAACTGAAGAGACAAGCAAACTGTCCGGACTCCGTTTCCCCAGAAGATAATTTTTCTGTCTTCTGGCAGTTTTTTTGCAGCATCATACGACACAGGAGTCTTGGGGGAAAAAAGTGCTTCGTAATTGTAATCTTAGTTACATTTCATCTGAATAATTTGACACTTGTGAGTCTCTGCACCACAGTTCTGAAGGAGATTGTGAAAGATGGTAAGAATCCAGCCTCTGTCTTGTCTTAAGGAAGTACTTTCTCCTAGTTTCTGCTTCCCACTTTCTCTGGGAAAAAACCAACAGATTTTAAGTTCAGACATAAATAACCCTTGTTTTTGCCTTTACTAGCTAGAAGACTGGGCACGCTTCTTAACCGTCTGCAGCCTTTTTTGTTGTTGTTGTTCATTTGTTTGTTTGAGACAGGGTTTCTCTGTGTAGCCTTGCCTGGCCTGGACTCTCTTTGTAGGCCAGGCTGGCCTCGAACTCAGGAGATCTGCCTGTCTCTGCCTCAGAATTGCTTGAATAAAGGTGTGCCTGGCTCCATCTGTAGCAGGTCCAGGCAACAGCAGAACTGCCTAACTGCCTATAGAGGGGCACCATGGAGCTCACAGAGTAGCATGCATCTCTTTATTCTCAGGACCTGGCATTTTATAGATGAGAAATAGGAGGTGGCTGCATTTTAAATTCATAAAACACTGGGGTGATTTGGCAATTAAGTTCCTTACTTATTCATGGGAATACAGTTATGATTTCAGCTTATGCTTGGCCTACCAGTGGGAGGGGTAACCATGACACTTTGGCTTAGACTTATCTGTGTATCTTGGTTGGCTAATGGGATATTGATAACTTTGAAGACATCAGAAATGTGCAGTGTTCTTTCTTTGGCTGTCTTTCCTTTTCTCAGAATGAATAGATACCTCCCCAGTCATCGCCACTTAAGACTCTATCCAGAACACATTTGCAGTCACCTAACTTCCAGGTTACCAGAGCCTGGAACAGGGTTACCCAGCCAATCAATACTGATCAACCAAACCATAGTCAGCTGATAACGCACGAGTCAGTGCTTATTGGAGATGGTCTGTTGGGACTGTTGGAACTGTAGGTGACTCATATAAATGAACCTGAAAAGCCAAGGACTCTTTGTTTGTTTGTTTGTTTTTCGAGACAGGGTTTCTCTGTGTAGCCTTGGCTGTCTTGGACTCACTCTGTAGACCAGGCTGGCCTCGAACTCACAGCGATCCGCCTGCCTCTGCCTCCCAAGTGCTGGGACTAAAGGCGTGCACCACCACCGCCCGGCCAAGGACTCTTTAATATTACCTTTCTTATATATCTTTGCAAGGACTGGTGATGTACTGCTCTTCATAGCGTACGTAAGACCCTGGGGTAGCTGCCTCCAACCAGTGTAGCTTGCTCAGTTGCGTTCTTGAGGGACACTCATTTTTATCCAATGAGATGGTAGTCCATTCTAGCCTGATTCAAAACCCTTCTTCTGCCTTTACCTCTGTAGTGCTGGGCTTATCGGCATGTGCTGCCATGTGTAGCTGTATAGATGGCCTTTTAAGAATGTGAGGTATAGTTCCCCTATACCTGGACTGTGTTCTTTTTTGAGACAAGATCACATTCATGATTCCCTGTGTCAGGCTCTTTATGGTGTGTGCCACCATCTATGGGGAGGTTTGTTTGTTTTTTTCTTGGTTTTACAAGACAGGGTTTCTCTGTGTAGTCTTGGCTGTTCTAGACTCCCATTGTAGACCAGGTTGCTCTTGAACTTAAAGAGATTCACCTGCCTCTGTCTCCAAGTGTTGGCATTAAAGGCACGTGCCACCACCGCCCAGTGGACCTTTTTTTTTTTTTTTTTAATAGAAGGATGTTGAGATTTGTGAAATAATTTGTTTTTCTTTTTATTAATGTGGCTCATCATATCTCCAGGGTTACATGTGTTAAATCATTTTTGTATCCTTGATATACATCCCACTTGGTTCTGGGGTTTTTTTTTTTTCATTGTTTCCCCCCTTTTTTTCCCTTTTGAGATAGGGTTTCTTTGTGTAGCCTTAGCTGTCCTGGACTCGATTTGCAGACCAGGCTGGCCTTGAATGCACTGAGATCCGCCAGCTTCTGCCTCCCAGAGTGCTGGGATGATAGGCATGTGCCGCTGTGCCCGGCTGTCTTTGTTTTTAAAGCATTTATTTGTGTGATGTGTATGGGTTGGGTGCTTGACATGCCACAGTGTCAGTTCTCCTCTTCCAGCATGTGGGGTGTGGGACTGAGCTCGGGTTGTCAGGCTTGGCAGGGTGTACCTTTACCTGCCGAGCCGGCCATCGTCCTGGCCCCACCTGAGATTTTCTCACAGTGTTCTTGTCTTGCTGGGTGTCAGGGCAGTGCTGGCCTTGTGGAATGACTTTTGTTTGTTTGATTTTCGAGACAGGGTTTCTCTTGTAGTCCTGTAGTCCTGCCTGCCCTGGACTCCTTTTAGACCAGGCTGGCCTCGATCCACCATGCCCAGCTATGGCATGAGCTCTCTCTTCCGGCTTGGAGAAGAGTTTGAAAAGATTGGCTCCAGTCGTTTAGTTGTTTAGTAGGATTCTCCTGGTCTCTTGTTCTCACTGTCTTGCTCTGGGCACAGACTCAGGGACTTGTGAGCAGAATCCTGCCCAGTCTGGCAGCTCAGCCTCTGATGAATGTGATTGAATCCAGATGTCACTCTGCTCCTCTTATGTAGCTGAGCTCAAGTTGCACTGACCATTCCTGACAGGATTTCAGAACATCCATAACACAAGTCATAATGGACACAAGCAAAGTCTGGGCTATCTGCTTGCAACTGTAGCTTGCTTATGATGTTACGGCCCTCGTTTTATCCAGTGGAGATTAAAATATAGAAGCAAATGATACTACCAACATAGTGTGTAAAACCAGCACATATATATACCATGGCAGAGTGCCTTCTCTCATACCCGATCCAAGTAATAGTAATGATGCCGACAGTCAAACCGGGGAAGTGCCTGCCTGGCAAAAGTGACACCCAGAGTTGAGTAATCAGAGTGAAAGGAGAGAACACCTCCCTTCAGAGCTGTTCTCTGATTTCCACAGTGCACTTTAAGTGGGTGTGCAGCCTCACATCACATCACACACAAACACATACACGCGCGCGCACGCCTTTTTTTTTCTTCTTGGGACACCCATGTACATGTACACTACACAACTGTGGTTTTGAAGTAAGTTCCAGGGTTATAGACTTAGCTGGGTTTTTTTAATGTCCCCCTCCTTTTTTTTTTTTTTTTTTTTTTTTTGAGACAGAGTTTCTCTGTATAGCCTTGCCTGCCTCTGCCTCCTGAGTGCTAGGATAAAAGGCGTGCACCTCCACGCCCAGCACAGTGATTTATTTTTTATTTTATGTATATGGGTATCTAGCCTGCGTGTATGTCTGTGCATCACATGCTTACAGTGCTGTGGAGGTCAGAAAGGGGCATCAAATCCTCTGGAGTTGACGTTAGAAACGATTGTGAGCTGCCATGTGAGTGCTGGGAACCAAACTCAGGTCCTCAGTAAGAGCAGCCAGTGCTGTCAACAGCCGAGCCACCTCCCACTTAACACATCCTTAAACCACGAGAGTGATCCTCTGCAATACCACCAGTATCACCCCCAGAATGCCCTGAGCCCCAAGGTAAAGAATTGCTGTCATTCAGAAAGAGGAGCCATCAGTCTTTATTAGCCATCTTTTGTGTGACTAGTCTTGTCCCTGACTCTGTAATTTGAAAGGATAATTAAGAAGTGTTTTCTAAGCCGGGCGTGGTGGCACACGCCTTTAATCCCAGCACTCGGGAGGTAGAGGCAGGTGGATCGCTGTGAGTTCGAGGCCAGCCTGGTCTACAAAGTGAGTCCAGGATGGCCAAGGCTACACAGAGAAACCCTGTCTCGAAAAAAAAAAGAAGTGTTTTCTTAGGAACCCCACCCCAGATTAAAATATTGGCCTAGAGAGAGAGAGCTCCCTACTTAAAAGCATTTATTGCTCTTGCAGAAGACCCAAATTGAGTTCCTAACATCCAAATCGGGGCTCACAACAGCCTATAGCTCCAGTTCCAGAGGACCTAACACCCCTGTCTCGCCCCCTCAAGCGCAGGCACACACAGATAAATTTAAAACAATGACTTCAATGTCTAGACATAGAAAATGGAGTTTCTTGGTACCTGAATGATAAATAAATCAGTTCATAGTACTGGACAAAGAAAAGTAGAAACCATTGATCTGGGACAAGGTGTTGTCCTTGCCAGAGATACCAGTGATGATATTCAGAGTTGAGCAGAGGGCGATAGTGAAAGGCTGACAGGAAGGATCTGTTGTGAGGGGTTCTGAGAGTGTCTCTGAGGAGTGGGTTTCCAGGGCAGGATGGTCACTGCCTGTCATCCCAACAGGAAGCTGAGACAGGGGACCCTTAAATCCTAGCCTGTCCCCCACTCCCACTTCACACGCACATGCGCTCATGGGCTTCCAAACCTCTCATACTTCATGTGTTTAGCACCAGCATGCACGTGGTTTGTAGCAGTCTACACTCTCAACAAAAGCAGTTCAATGTGAACATTGCTAAAGGAAAATATAGCTCTTCCAAAGGCAACAAGAGATGATTTGTTCTGATTCCAGCAAGGGGGAACGTGGACAGGGGCTTCGATGGTTCTGAACAGCATACCGCAGTAGGAATGATTACATAAACTTTATAGTCACTCAACAAAAGACAGCCACAGTGAGTGCCTTCCTGGAGGACAGTGGTGAGGGGAGCAGGTGGATAAGTTAGCAAAGCTTTGTGATAAAATGTTTACTAGCGGGACTAAAGGTCATCCAGCATTGTTGTGGCCCTGGAGCTGCAGCGTTCCGACTCCACAGTGAGGAAGTCAGTCTGTCATATGCAGAATCTTGAGTGTAGATGCACAGTGTAGGTGATGTCTCTTTTTCAGAGGCAACACTGTAATCACAACCCTTGGAGGAAGCCTGAGGCAGGAGGACCAGGAATTCCGAGGCTACTTTGGCTGCATTAAAAGCCTCAACAACAACAGTAACAATAAGTGGAGGCTGGGGGAGGCTGTGACGTCACAGATAAAATCTGTAAGCTCCTGGCACCAGCCTGTGTGTTCAGCCCCGTGTGCTTAAGTCTATGCTAGACTCTCTACCTAATGATTAATTCTGCTAAACTAACAACAACAGTCAAAAAACCACATAGAAACACCAAAACTAGTGTACTGGGGAAGCAAGTAGCTCTAGAGATGGCACTATTTATATTTAAACTTAGTCAGCAGGTACAATTGTGAGTGCCCTACAAATTGCACTTACTCTCTTCCAAACCTAAGTAATCTTCTGCCTCATGTTGCTAACAGCCCCTTACTTCTCTATCCTGAACCCAAAAGGAAATCTAAGTCACCTTCCGACTTCAGGCTGCACAGAAATGAATGTTGTGAACAGAAGTGCCTCATTGTGGAGAGTGAGAACGTTGCAGGACCGGGGCTACAATGAAGCTGCGCTGTCTTTTAGCTCTTTGATAACCACTTTGGCCCAACATCTTTTGTGACTAAAAGATCAAAACGGATGGAAGGCCTTCTTGGTGGGGCCACTAGTTTGCACAAACTAAAGGCTAAGGATATGATCTGGCAGGCCTCCAGCAAAGACCCTGAGTTTCTGTGAACTTGCCTACCTGCTTTCCCCACCAAAGGCTCCCCCAAATTAAATTATTTGTTAATACTTCCTTTCCATCATAAAACATGAGATGGGGTGGCAGTGGTTCATAACTTTAACCCAGCACTCAGCATCTCTGAGTTCCAGGACAGCCTGGTCTACAGAGCGAGTTCCAGGACAGCCACGGCTACACAGGGAAACTGCAGGAGAGATGGGGTTTGCTTTGGTGGTTGTCAGTTGTGTTTCCTAGAATGCTTTGCATATGATGACACGGGTCTGTAGTCACTGCTTCAGGTGTGCTGAGGCAGAAGGATCATCAATATGGGATTCAACGCACAAAACAGAAACAAACCCAAAAACTGAGTTCAGAGTACCAAATCACAAATCAGGTGTGGGTGAGTGTCTGTCTTTGTACGGCCTGTCCTGTACTTGTAAAAATGTCTTGACTGCCCTGGTCCCCATAAGGACTGCACACTGAGCTAATAAGCCCTGCACATCCTTGAGGGCTGAGGTGCACAAGTATGCCTGTGTTGTCTAATTATTGATGTGAGTCGCTGTTTTCCACTTTTTATTTCTCCCACCCACACATGTACTAGCTGCAGTATCATTTTTGCTATATTAATAGTTGAGAGTGAAGTGTTGCCACAGACAGAAATTTAGATACGTTTTTAACCTGCATGGTGCTATGAAGTTGCTTGTCTGTCCATACTTGGCCCTGTGCCGCTCATATGGAAGGATTTTCCCCGTGTTCCATGACCTTGTTTTGTTTTGTTGTTCATTACAGTGTGAGCCGCTGCCCCGTGTTGTGTTGATGCTGGTCTGCCATGCTAGCCTGTCTACCAGGACCAGCTGACCTGTCCTTTCAGCTTCTCTCTCACACGCAGATGAACACTGGACTTCAGAAATGTAAGTGATCTGGGTTCCCAGGGACGGGTGTGTGGTCCTCTGCTCTGTCACATCTGTGTGCGTGGCCCAGGACGCGGGGACGTCCAAGGTATTCGTGAGCTGAGATGCAGGGCAGCAGCTGCAAAGGCCCTGTCTGTCAGCATTACAATCAGAGAAATCCTCTCAGGTGCTGTGGTCCCCAGCTCCCGTGAACTGACCTTGTTGCTGGCAGCCTTGTGTTGCACAGCAAAGCAACAAGGAGCTTCAGAGATGTATAGCTTAGACCCTTAAAAGAGGTGTTGCTCTTTGAGCCCTGTGAGGGGCTGAGTGAAACCCATTGTCCCGCTCACTTCTGTGTCCTTGAAATAACTATTTACACTGTCGGCCATGTTTTGATCTCTGAATACACTCTGCCATGGAAACACAGTCCTGGGCTTTGCCGTCTGCTCTCAGGGCAGCATGACTTTTGCTCCCTCGCGTCAGGAGCCTGCTTGCTCAGGCTCTCCGGGTGTTTGTCCATGGTGTACTTCCCACCTGCGTGAGCCTCCGAGAACTGCCTGTTAGATTTCTGTCCTAATTCTGCATTAAATTCAAGCATGATAGTTCATACTTTGATCAGGTTCCTATTTCTGTCCCTGCACTACATGACATGCAAGGAAAATACTCTATTTCTGACATAGCATGACGGGTATAGAGTCTAAGTGTAAAACAGTCCTGAATTTGGAATCAACCTTTTTAGATCAAAAAGAGGCACTGGGGCTTCCCTTTAACCCTGAGCACCTCACTGGGGCCCTTGGTGGCAGCCGTTAAGGACCATACAGCCATTGGTTTTAGTTTAGTGGGCAGCAGCCTCTTGCATCTCTCAGCTCTTCCATTGTTGATTAATGGCAACCCAGACAACTTGGGAACCGGCTAGTGTAGTTTCATTTCAGTGGAATTTTCTACAGTAGTATACTGCAGCTATACTTGGTCAGGAGTATACAGATCAGGAGTAGTTTGCTTGCGTATCAACAGTTAAAAATAATTGAGTCAGCTGGGCGTGGTGGCGCACACCTTTCATCCCAGCACTCGGGAGGCAGAGGCAGGTGGATTTCTGTGAGTTGGAGGCCAGCCTGGTCTACAAAGTGAGTCCAGGACAGCCAAGTCTAACACAGAGAAACCCTGTCTCGAAAAACCAAAATAAATAAATAAATATCATCATCATCTAGTCTTTTTTTTTTTTTATTATTTATTTATTATTATGTATACAGTGCTCTGTCTACATGTACACCTGTAGGCCAGAAGAAGGCATTAGATCACATTTTAGATGGTTGTGAGCCACCATGTGGTTGCTGGGAATTGAACTCAAGATCTCTGGAAGAGCAGTCAGTGCGCTTAACCTCTGACCCATCTCTCCAGCCCACATCATCTAATCTTAGCCGGTCAGTGGTGGCGCACACCTTTAATCCCAGCACTTGCGAGGCAGAGGCAGGCAGATCTCTGTGAGTTTGAGGCCAGCCTGGTCTACAAAGTGAGTCCAAGACAGGACAGACAAGGCTACACTGAGAAACCCTGTCTCAAAAAAAAAAAAAAAAAAAAAAAAAAGTTCTAGTCTTGATGGATGTGGTGACCTATAAAGCCAGTTATTTGGAAGACTGAGGCAGGAAGATCACAAGTTCAAGACCAGCTTTGGACCCTGTATAAAAATAAAAATACAGGGCTGAAGAGATGGCTCAGTGGTTAAGAGCACTGACTGCTCTTCCAAAGGTCCTGAGTTCAATTCCCACCAACCACATGGTGGTTCACAACCATCTATAATGAGATCTGGTACCCTCTTCTGGCCTGCAGGAGTACATGCAGACAGAGCACTGTGTACATAATAAATAAATAAATAAATCTTTAAAAAACAAAATACAGCTGGGTGTGGTGACACACAACTTTAATCTTAGAATTTAGGAGGTAGAAATGAGCAAATACCTGAGTTTGAGGCCAGCCTGGTCTACATAGCAAGTTCCTGGCTGGTGAGGACCATGCGGTGAGACCCTGTCTCAAAAGCACAGAAGAAAGAGTGAAAATAAAATGAGCTGGGGATGTAGCTCAGTTTGGAGTGTGTGCTTAGCTTGCACAGAGCCCTGGGTTTGAGTCCAGCACCAAATAAAATGGGCATATTGGCACTTGGAAGATACAGGCAAGAAGACCAGAAGTTCATGGCCAGCTTGGACTATATGATACTCTGTCTCAAAAAACAGTGGGGCTGGGGGGGGGGGGGGAGGCAGGGGGGGTGGTGGCGCACGCCTTTATTCCCCAGCACTCAGGAGGCAGAGGCCAGCTGGTTCCACAGAGTGAGTTCCAGGACAGCCAAAGGTACACAGAAACTCTGTCTCGAAATACAAACAAGCAAACAACAACAGTGGGCCTGAAGAGATGGTGTGTGGCTAAGAACTTTGGCTGTTCCTGAGGGTTTGATTCTCAGCACTCTCGTGGCAGCTCACACTCTTTGTAACTCAGGTTCACAGGATTTGATGTGCCCTCTTCTGGCACTTGGCACAAAATGATGCACAGACACATGCAGGCAGAATGCCCACACGCAGAAAAGTAACATTTTAAAATTATGTATATAAAGAATTAACAAGAACAAACAGCCACTTGACTCCACTTCCTTGAAGGAGCAGAAAACTCACCTCTGGTATCTAATGAAGGTGACAACTTTGTCTGACTGTAAGCAGGCTCTGTTGTGCCAGCCAGCTTTCTTTCTTTCTTTCTTTCTTTCTTCAAATTTATTTATTTATTTGTTTATTTTATGTGTGTGTGAGCTCTATCTGTATGTACACCTGCAGGTCAGAAGAGGTCATCAGATCATATTATAGATGGTTGTGAGCCACCATGTATGTGGTTGCTGGGAATTGAACTCAGGACCTTTAGAAGAGTAGACAGTGCTCTTAACCACTGAGCCATCTCTCCATCCCCTGTGCCAGCTTTCTTAAAGCTGCTTCTCTCTCTCCCATTCTCCCTGTCTCTTTGTGATGGAAGTCCAACCTAAGGCCACAACTACACCCCAGCCCTAGCCTTTGTCAGAGTGAGGATTGGGCGCTTGTAGTCGAGCAAGCAAGCACACTGGGCTGTGCCCTAGTCCTGGCTCCTCAGAACACAGCTGGGAGGAAATACACTTGGAGGGGAGCTCAGTGATGGGAAAACAAGTGTTGCCCAGTGCTTGACAGGCTTGAGCAGGAGAATTTCCAGCTCAAGACCATCCTGGACAACATAACGAGACCCTGTCTCAAAACCCAAACAAACTTGGGACATCTTAGCTTTGAGTAGGTCTGTAGCTGCTGGAGGACGTGCTGCATCAGGTGGGTGTCCTCTTAGTATGTGCCATGGTGGCTATTGCTGTGAGAGTTTTCAGCTATTTAGGAATTATATATATATATAAAATTTTAAAAAAAGATTTATTATTTATGATTATGTGTACAGAGCTCTGCCTGCATGTACACCCGCAGGCCAGAAGAGGGCATCAGATCACAGTATAGATGGTTGTGAGCCACCATGTGGTTGCTGGGAATTGAACTCAGGACCTCTGGAAGAACAGTCAGTGCTCTTAACTGCTGAGCCATCTCTCCAGCTCCCCCCCCCCCCTTTTTTTGGTTTTTTGTTGTTGGTGGTGGTGGTTTTGTTTGTTTTGTTTTGTTTCTCAAGACAGGGTTTCTCTGTGTGGCTGGCTGTCCTGGACTCACTCTGTAGACCAGGCTGCCCTTGAACTCACAGCGATCCGCCTGCCTCTACCTCCTGAGTGCTGGGATTAAAGGCATGCACCTCCACGCCTAGCTTACTTTTTTTTTTTTTTTTTTAAGATTTATTTATTTATCACATATACAGTCCTCTGCTTGCAACTATACCAGCACACCAGAAGAGGGTATTAGATCACATTATAGATGGTTGTGAGCCCCATGTGGTTTCTGGGAACTGAACTCAGGACCTCTGGAAGAGCAGCCAGTGCTGTTAACCTCTGAGCCAACTCTCTAGCCCCCTCCTTATAAACTTTATCTTCTCCTAGCCCATCTTTTACCAGAAAATGTAATTTGGACTTTTCTTCTTTCTTTCTTAACCCCAAGGCCCTGCTCACTTTCCTAGCTCAGCATCAGGGGTAAGGTAGTGACTCTCAAAGTACTCACTGTGCGGTGCCTGAAATAATCAGGTCTTGGAGGCCAGGTGGTGGTGGAGGCGTTGCACGCCTTTAATCCTAGCACTTGGGAGGCAGAGGCAGGTGGGTCTCTGTGTGTGCCAATACAGCCAAGACTACACAGAGAAACCCTGATCAGAAAAACAAAACAGCTATGTTGCAGCTTTGTTTTTTGTGTTGGGGGATGGAGTAGGGCAGGAGCTGGTTTGTTTGAGATAGTCTTTTTTTTTTTTTTTTTTTTTTTTTGGTTTTTCAAGACAGATTTTCTCTGTGTAGCCTTGACTGTTCTGGACTTGCTTTTGTAGACCAGGCTGGCCTCGAATTCATGTCGATCCACCTCCCTCTGCCTCCCAAGTGCTGGGATTAAAGGCGTGCACCACTACCGCCCAGCCTGAGATAGTCTTATGTGCCCCAAACTGTCCGTGAACTCCAGATTCTCCTGCTTCTGCCTCCCCAGCTGTTGGCAGCTGTTGATAATATACAAGTGCACATTACCACACCAGCTAGCATACTGGGGTGTTTTTGCTTGTTTGTTTGTTTGTTTGTTTGTTTTTTCCAGATAGGGTTTTTCTGTGTAACAGCCCTGGCTGTCCTGGACTCACTCTGTAGACCAGGCTCTCCTCAAACTCAGAGGTCCGCCTGCCTCTGTCTCCTGAGTGCTGGGATTAAAGGTGTGCACCACCACACCCCTTGCATACTGTATTTTTTAAAAGCTGATGTGGGGGTGTTTTGTCTATGTACTGCTTGCATGCCTGATGCCCACAGAGGCCAGAAAGAGAAGCACCAGATTCCTGGGAACTAGAGTAACACAGTTGTGAGCTGCCATGTGGGTGCTGGGAATCAAACCAAAGTCCTCTGCAAGAAAAGTTGGTCCTCTTAGCCCCTGAGCCAGCCATCTTTTCTAACATATCTTTTTTTTTTTTTTTTTTTTTTAAGTTTTATTTATTATGTGTACAATATCCTGCCTGCATGTCTACCTGCCCTCCAGAAGAGGGCACAGGATCTCACTATAGATGGTTGTGAGCCATCACATGGTTGCTGGGACTTGAACTCAGGACCTCTGGAAGAGCAACCTTAACCTCTGAGCCATCTCTCCAGCTCCCTAATATATTACCTTTTAGTTGACAGTTTTTACCTCCTTCATGCAGAGCGTTGGGAGAGCCTGGAACAACTATTGGTTACTTTTCATATTTTTAGATATTGGCACGCCCCCTAGTGGAAAGGCTTGGCAATTGTGAATTGACCCAGAGACTCCAATAAATTTCAGGCGTTGGGTATTTACAGTGTTAGGTACTATATTACAATTTTTATATGCATTATATTTGTTTGTTTTGTTTTATTTTGTTGAGTTTGAACATAATTATGTTACCCAGGATGGTCTTAAACCCCTGGGCCCAAATGATCTTTCTTCCCATACGTGCGTGCTTGTGTGTGTGTGTGTATGTGTGTGTCTGTGTGTGTGTCTGTGTGTGTGCGTGCACACGCGCGCTTTCCCTTAATTGGGTATGTGCACAGGCACTTACATGCTGCAATTTACATTTATGAAGTTTACAGGAGTTGGTGCTTTCCTTCCACCCTGGGTTCCCAGAATTAAAAATTAGGTCTCAGGCTTAGACACAGTAAGAGCTTTACCTGCCGGTCCTCACTGTCCCTACTCAGTAATTGTACACGGGAGACTCGTACTTTGTTGTCCTTTTTTTCTTTAGTTTCCATAGATAGGGCATCATCTTACCCATCACTATAGTGAC
The DNA here is from genome assembly GCF_903995435.1 of Acomys russatus. Lineage (NCBI taxonomy): Eukaryota > Metazoa > Chordata > Mammalia > Rodentia > Muridae > Acomys > Acomys russatus. The sequence continues at coordinate 5,128,552 of NC_067152.1, forward strand.
CCTCCCTCAGCTGCGGGAGTGCAGAGTGCAGTGTGGGTCACAGTACCCTACTCCTTGCTTTCTTTTCCACACGAAGCTTGCATATGTCACAAGACTGTCCGTTGCTGGGCCAGAACTCAACTCCGGTTAGACTTCCAAGCCGTCTGCCTCTAGACTCCAAGTTTCCACCACAACTTAACAAAAGGATAACCAAGGAGTCCTTTGGAGAGAGCTGGATTTCGGAACCCCACCCCACCCCACCCCAGTCCCCAGGCTAGACAACAGTGCTTTCTGTCACATTCAGGTCTCAGGCTTGAGGGCAAGGGTCCTAAATTTGCTGCTTCCGTGATCAGTGTCTTTGATCTGATTAGGCAGGCTCTGTTAAACCTGCTTTTCTTGAATAACTATAAACAGCTGTGATTCATGTGTTGCTGTTCCAGTCTCTCTCTGTCTCTGTGTGTCTGTCTGCGTGTACACCCCAGTCCCCAAACATGGTTTCTCTGTCTAACAACCCTCTTTTAGTAGAGGCTAACCTGGAACTCACAGCGATCCACCTGCCTCTGCCTTTGCCTCCTGAGTGCTGGGATTAAAGGAACGTGCCACCATTCCTGGCTTCAAGTTTCTTTATATAATTTTGTGACATTAAAGTAAGTTTCATTTCTGGGGCTGGGGATTTAGCTCAGAGGTAGAGCGCTTGCCTAGCAAGTACAAGGCCCTGGGTTCAGTCCTCAGCTCTGAAAAAATAAGTAGGTTTCCTTTTTATTGACAAATTGGGAATCCCACTGAGTCTTCAGTTGTTGAGTGATGGAGCCATAGTTTGACTCTAGACAGAAACTTTCTTTTCTAGCCACGGATTTCCAGTTCTTTACACTGCCTGTGTCCACAGTAAGTATTTAAGTAAACGTTTTCTTCTTAGACAAAACTGAAAGATCTGTTGTCTGTGCTTAGAGGAACTTGTTGTGAGTGTCAGGTGCCAGTGAAGCCTGTATATACATGGGAGAGTACACTAGCCAGGTGCTAGTGGCGCACGCCTTTATTCCCAGCACTCAGGAGGCCAAAACAGGTGGGTCTCTGTGATTTGCAGGCTAGCCTGGTCTACACAGAAACTCTGTCTTCAAAAACCTAAAAAATAAAATAAAATAAAATCCTGACACTCGGCCCTGAACTAGGAAGGTCATGCAGGAGTTTCAGGCCATCCAGAACTCCAGGGTGAGACCCCCCTCTCCACAAACCAAACAGGAAGCTGAGCGTGGTAGCAGGCCTCTGAAACCTAAGCCCTTGGAAGGCCATGGCAAGAGAAGCAGATGTTCAAAACCGACTTCATCTGTATTGTGGGACCCTGTTTCAAAACTTCAAATAAGTGTGATCATGTTGGCATAGAAGGTAGAAACAGAGGATTAGGTACATGAGACCCAGAAAAAGAGGGAAGGAGGTTTTAGTTGGGGCTTGCTTTTATTTATTTATTTATTTATTTATTTATTTTTGGTGGTTGTTGTTTTTTGTTGTTGTTGTTGTTTTGTTTTGTTTTGTTTTGTTTTAGGGTTTTGGTTTTGTTTTTCCTGGGACAGGGTTTCTCTGTGTAGCCCTGGCTGTCCTGGACTCATTTTGTAGACCAGGCTGGCCTTGAACTCACAGCAATCAAAGGCGTGCACCACCACGCCCTGCTGGAGTTTTTTTGTTTTGTTTATTTAAGGGCTAAGCTTAATCTAGTATGGGGAGCTAGAGCTGGTGCATTCCAGAGTAAGAGGGCGCTCTTGCTCTGTGTGCTCATCACCACTCTGAGGCCCTTCCTCAGCAGCAGCTCCCAGGCTGCAGCCGCACTCTCTAGTTCATCTTTCTTCTAATCGGCTGTTCTCTTAACTGTCAGCATCAGTGGACGCATCCTTCAGCCTGTCTCTGCCATGCCAGGAAACCCTGAGAGCGGACACTCAGCTTTGAACAGAGAACTTCTGTTCATCACGCCACTTCCCACACCAGCTCTTCCACATGGGTCTCAGCAGAGACTCGGCCTGGGGATGGGTTTGGATACAGAAGAACTCAGACACACATCTGCATTTGCCGTCTGAACTAAGGAGAGCTCAGCCGAGCCCTAGCTGTCCGTTTGGGCAGGGCTGCACTAAGCTCTCCAGATGTGGGTGCCTTGTAAGAGTAAAGCCGTGTGCCTCTGCTGCAGCAGCCTGGTGACTAGGCAGGCCAAGCCAGGGTTTTTTTGTTTGCCTTGCGCTTTTGTTTTTAAGACAAGATCTCACTCTCTTGGCCAGAGTGGCCTGGAAATCAAGGCCATCCTTTGCCCCCCAACTGGTAGCACAGATAGGAACTACCACAACCCAGCCGTTTGAACCTGGGACTCTTTTTTTCTTTTTCAAGACAGGGTTTTTCTGTGTAGACTTGGCTATCCTGGAACTTGCTCTGTAGGCCAGGCTGGCCTCGAACTCAGAGGTCCACCTGCCACTGCCTCCCAAGTGAGGGATTAAAGGCATGCGCCCGGCTGCCGTTAGCTTTTGTAGTTGAGGATGAGCTTGAACTGCCGATCCTTGTGCTTCCCATGTGCTGGGATTGCCGCTGCACAGTCATGCCCAGTTAACTGACGCGCCGCTGGGGGTCCTAACCAGAAGCCTGTCAACTAAGCCTAGCCTAGACCAATAAAGGCTTAGATTACATGTGAGTGAACATTAAGAGGAGAGGAGAGAGGCGGTATCTACCCCAGCGTGAGTGTGGACTTGTCTAGAGAGTTGGAGTAGGTTGGGAGTTGAGCACAGCTGGCTTATACCTGTAAGGCTACGGCAGGAGTGGCTGCAATTTCAAGAACAGCCCTGCTGCAGAGCGAACACTTGACTCCAAAATGGCTGAGTAGGTAAGGTGCTTGCCTTGTAAGCCTGGCTACCTAAGTTCAACCCCCAGAACCGACGTAAAGGTAGAAGGAGAGCTGATTGCACACAGGCACACCACTGACACCCCCACACCACTCACATGCAAGTACGCAAAAGCATGGTGGAAACATCTCTGTAAATTGTTGGGATTTTTGTTTGTTTATATTTGTTTTTATTTTATGTGCATTAGATTTTGCCTGCATGTATGTCTGTGAGTATGTCCTGGAACTGGAGTTCTAGACAGTTGTAAGCTAAGGTCGCTGGGAATTGAACCCAGGTCCTCTGGGAGAACAGCCAGTGTTCTTAACAGCTGAGCCATCTCTCTAAGTCCCTTGTTTTGTTTTTTGAGACAGGGTCTCTCTTTAGCCCTGGCTGTCCTGGAAATCTCTGCGCAGTCCAGGCTGGCCTAGAACAATGCCTCTTCAGGACTGGGGTACCTCTATACATTTTGTTTTGTTTCGTTTTTGTTTTGTTTTGTTTTTTCGGGGGGGGGGTTGAGACAGGGTTTCTCTGTGTAACAGCTCTGGCTGTCTCTGTAGACCAGGCTGGCCTTGAACTCACAGAGATCTACCTGCCTCTGCCTCCCAAGTGCTGGGATTAAAGGCGTCAGCCACCACCACCTGGCTCGTTTCGGTTTTTTTTTTGAGACAGGCTTTCTCTGTGTAGCCTTGGCTGCCCTGGACTTGCTTTGTGGACCAGGCCGGCCTTGAACTCACAGAGATCCACCTGCCTCTGCCTCCCGAGTGCTGGATTACAAGCATGTGCCACTGCGCTTGGCTGCTTTATAAGTGTTTGTTTGTTTGTTTGTTTGTTTTTTAGAACATGAAGTTTATTCAATGAGGAGAGAAGGAACGGGGGAACGGGGACGAGGACAGGACAGAGGAAGCTCCTCTATAAGTTTCAATGAGGCAGAATAGAATGTGGCTAGAAACAGGAAGAAGCCTTTCACCTGGGATCCTGCTGTCTTTTCCACTGTCTCCACTGCTGAAACTAAGACTGCCTAGTAAGGCAACAAACATTTTCCTAAAGACATCTCATTTGGAGCTGGAGAGATGGCTCAGCCGTTAAGAGCTGCCAGAGGTCATGACTTCAATTCCCAGTATCCACATGGTGGCTCACAACCATCTATAATGTGATCTGATGCCCTCTTCTGGCCTGCAGGAGTACATGCAGATGAACCACTCATATATTAAATAAATAAAACTTGTGCTGGAGAGATGGCTCAGTGGTTAAGAGCACTAGCTGCTCTTCCAAAGGACCCAGGTTCAATTCCCAGTACCCAACTTGGCAGCTCACAATTGTCTATAATTCAAGTTCCAAGGGATCTGACACCCTCACACCAATGCACATAAAGCAAAATTAAATAAATTATTAAATAAATCTTTTATTTTAAAAAGACACCTCATTTAAAGGTAATAAATAATTTGTGTATTATCATAAGGCCAAAATATGCTATGCAACATCAAGTTTTTTGGTTTGCTTTATTTTTATTTTTTAAAGATGTCTTTATTTATTTATTATATATACAGTGCTTTGCTTACACATACACCTTCAGGCCAGAAAAGGACATATCACATTATAGATGGTTGTGAGCCACCATGTGGTTGCTGGGAATTGCACTCAGGACCTTTGGAAGAGAAGACAGTGCCCTTAACATCTGAGCCATCTCTCCAGCCCTGGTTTGGATTTTCTTTTTTAAGATTTATTCATTTGTTATGTATACAGATTTCATTATAGATGGTTGTGAGCCAACATGTGGTTGCTGGGAGTTGAACTCATGACCTTTGGAAGAATAGTCAGTGCTCTTACCCTCTGAGCCATCTCTCCAGCCCCCCTGGTTTGGATTTTCAAGACAGTTTCTTTGTGTAGCCTTGGCTGTCCTGGACTCACGGTGATCCACCTGCCTCTGCCTCCTGAGTGCTGGGATTACAGGCCTGCACCACCATGCCTGGCTGCAGCATTTAAGTTTTTTATACTCTTCCAGGTGTAAAAAAAAATACTCAAAATCCAATCTTATATCTTTATTTGCAAATGAAAATTCTTCAAAAACAAGCACACACACAAACCAACAACTTAACCTATATTCATAGAGCTAGAGAGAAGGGTCATCAGGTAGGAGCACTGGGTCTCAACACACACATACACACAGTGGCAAAGCACTCATACACAAAATACAATTTTTTAGCTTTTTGGCTTTTTTCAGACAAGTATGTAGTTTGTTTGTTTGTTTTGTTTGTTTTTCTGAGACAAGGTTTTTCTGTGTACCCTTGGCTGTCCTGGACTCGCTTTGTAGACCAGGCTGGCCTCGAACTCACAGCGATCCGCCTGCCTCTGCCTCCCGAGTGCTGGGATTAAAGGCGTGCGCCACCACGCCTGGCGTGACATATATTTTTTAAATCTACATTTAGAGATAAGACAAAATTCTTTATTAGCCTTGTAGTAAATTAGCCACTTTAAATAATGTGACTTAGGATGGTGTGTGTATGTGCCCATTGTAAGTCAATCTTGGGGTAATTTGCCCATTCTTTGAAAAGCCTATTCTTATGCTCAGCTATTTCTTATCTTTCCTGGGTGCCCTTTTCCCGCTCCAGCCCTTATGCTTAAATTTTATATTGTAATCTTTTAATAAACCTGGTAACTCCGCTTCATACTCACTTGTCCTGAAATCCTTTTCCGTGGTGAAGCCAGGAATTCTGGCTTTGCCTTAGTAAAGATCTGTAAGGAGAACGGAAATTCTCTAGACCACGGCCAGTGACGTCGTAGAACTGTGCCTTCGCCCCTGCTGCTGTTAACGTGGCGTTTCAGGTTGTGTTGTTCAAGGGTTTCTGAGAGCCTTGTTTTCTAATGAGTTGATGTTTGGTGTTGAGGTACGCTGGACAGTTTTATCGCTGATAAAATGAGAGTATAGTTGGGGCTGGCTCCATCTCTAGCTCCGGTCTGCTTTTTGGGGCATGGGGCCACATACTCGTTTCTCCTAGACTCGAACTTTTTCTTTTCCCTGCTTCAGAGAACAGCCATTTCTACCCAGCTCTTCTAATGTGCTCCCCAAGTCTGCTTCTGCTCCAGTTGATGCCCTCTTACATGACTTTGAATGGAGTCTCCTTTGGGCCAGGGCCAGCCAGAGCTACCAGCTGGGCACTCAACAGACTAGCCTTTGGTCCTTCCTGGCTTCTTTCTGCCAAGGGAGGAAGCAGGGAGGAGCCGGCCAGCTGAGCCCCGGCTCTGAGCCAAAGCCGTTTTCCTCTGCTTGGGGCAGTGTGTATACTTACTCATTCAGTACTCATTAAGTACTTTTTGTGTGCGCTCAGGGTAGACCCCCCTTCCCTGAGAGAAGAAAGCAGCAGAGATCCCTCGTAGGAGGGAGCCTGGCATCCTTAAAGAGCTCTTGTTATGGGAAGTTTTTCTTTCTGCATTGGAAACCCAGCATCCGCTGGAGTCCTGATGGGAGCCCCCCCACCCGTGCCCCCCCCCGCCCACCCCCCCCCCCCAGATGAGAACAAGGCATCTGTTGGCATTCTGAGCAGGCGGCCTGAGTGGGCACTCCTGCGCTCTCTCCAAGGGATGGCAAGTTCCTTCCTCCTTTTTGGAAGTAGCAGCTGACATGGACCAAATGCAGACTGTTTTTGACACCTAGGACGTAAGAAATGGGCTGAATCTCTTCTTCTGGGTCCCTCCCTGCTGCTCTGTCATGTAGTATCCTCCTCCCTCCAGGGCAAATAAATAAAGCCTTTGATCTTCAGCCAGTCAGGGACCCAGAAAACTGTAAACAAAAGTGAACTTGTGAGTGAGAGATGGTGTTAGCTTCCTCATCCTCTCCTGAAAAAGCGTCTTGTTCTCTGTGCCAGATGGGCCTGTCCACCCGTGGGCATGGCACCCCAGCTGCCTCGCTGGCCACTGTAGGCCAAAGCGTAGAGACTAAGAATGGCCCCCTTTACCAGTGTCCCGATGACTGAGGAGGGTGCTGCTGACAGGCAGCTGTGCCTGAAGCTTCTAACCCTGAGCCACCAAGGCGGGTAGGAGCTTGGAGCCTCGTGTACTGAAGAGCTTTTGGTGGTGTCCATGAAAACTGGCTCTGGATTTCCAACCTGGAGACTTGCAAAGTTGCTTTTCCATCCTGATCTTTAGAAACCTCTAAAACAGGCTCCCAGCGCACCTGCCTCCTGTAGTAGCAGTAGCCGTGAGGATCGCTGAGGTAGCCTGTCCCTCACTCCCAGGCCTGGCCTGCTGTACGTACCCAGTGAGTGTCAGCCATGCTGTGATTGTGGGAACTACCGCTGCATCTAGAGTAAAGGCTACAGACGACAGCCTCCCCCTCCCTGTGGCTTCAGCAGGGCTTCTAGAAAGGCTGGTTGGCTTGCCACTGATGAGCTCCCTCCTCTCTGCTCTCCTTCCCTCTCTCTCTCTCTCTTTCTCTCTCTCTCTCTCTTTCTCTCTCTTTCTCTCTCTAGGGGACACTCCACAGAAAATGAGAACTGCTCACTACCCTACCCCAGCCGAATTGGACGCGTATGCTAAGAAGGTCGCAAACAACCCACTGACTGTAAAAATCTTCCCCAACAGTGTGAAGGTCCCCCAGCGGAAACACGTGCGTCGTGCTGTGAACGGCCTCGACACATCAGCCCAGCGCTACAGCCCCTACCCGACTCAGGCTGCCACCAAGGCAGGCCTGCTTGCCATTGTCAAAGTGCCAGCCAAAAGCATACTCAAGGACTTTGACGGCACCCGAGCCCGGTTCCTCCCTGAGGCCATCATGAACCCCCCAGTGGCACCCTATGCTACTGTGGCACCCAGCACTTTAGCCCACCCCCAGGCCCAGGCTCTGGCCCGCCAGCAGGCCCTGCAGCATGCACAGACCCTGGCCCATGCCCCTCCTCAGACACTGCAACACCCTCAGGGTATACCACCACCACAGGCACTGTCTCACCCTCAGAGCCTCCAGCAGCCTCAGGGCCTGGGCCACCCTCAGCCGATGGCCCAAACCCAGGGCTTGGTCCACCCACAGGCCCTGACTCACCAGGGTCTCCAGCACCCCCCTAATCCCTTGCTGCATGGAGGCCGGAAGATGCCAGACTCAGATGCCCCCCCGAATGTGACCGTGTCTACCTCAACTATCCCCCTCTCAATGGCTGCCACCCTGCAACACAGCCAGCCCCCGGACCTGAGCAGCATCGTTCACCAGATAAACCAGTTTTGCCAGACGAGGGCAGGCATCAGCACTACCTCAGTGTGTGAGGGCCAGATCGCCAACCCCAGCCCTATTAGTCGCAGTCTGCTCATCAATGCAAGCACCCGGGTGTCGACCCACAGCGTCCCCACACCAATGCCTTCATGTGTGGTCAATCCCATGGAGCACACCCATGCGGTCACAGCCGCACTGCCTGCTGCAGGTCCTGTCAACCTGCCCACAGGCATCTCTCGAGCCCCCACTGGCTACCCTAGCGACCTCAAGCCAGTTACCTGGAACCAGCACCAGCTGGCCCACCTACAACAGATGTGCAGCGAGGCTGGTGGGACACCAGCCCCTGGCCTAACGGGCAAACATACAGCAGGACGCGAGTTGGCAGGGCCTGGTTTTGTGGGCAAGGCCCCTGCCTACCCGCAGGAACTCTGCCTGGCACAGTCCTTCCATCTGAAGCCACCCTTGGAGAAGCCAACTCCATCCCCACCAGTCAACGGCCTACCAGCCCCACTGGCCTACCCCAACGGTCACTACTTCCAACCCCTGTGGAACAACATTCTACCAACTCCCAATAGCGACAGCTCGGGGTCTCAGGACCTCGCCATGCCGTTCCATGGTGGGCAGCCCACAGGTACACCCCTCGACTGTGCGGCAGCTCCCGGGGCTCACTACCGAGCAGGGACTGGGGGTGGTCCAGTGGCAAGTCAGAACAGCCTGGTGCAGACGGTGGATTACCTAAGTGGAGATTTCCAGCAGGCCTGCTTCCGGGAACAGAGCCTGGCCATGTTGAGCAAGGCCCACCGAGCCCCCGGCACCCGAGCCCCCGAGCCCACAGATAGCCGAAGTCTTCATATTCAGCACCCAGGGTATAGATAGGGAGTCGTGACGCCCACCTCAGGCAGACTTCATACATCGCCCTTCTAGGTTTAGTCTTTCTTTTAAGTAACTGGATAGTCTCACGGTTTCACTGCTCCAGTGTGATCATCCTTAGATGGCTAAGGAAGGGAACTTGGCAGGGTGGGTTTGGGGGCAGAAGGCCCTTTATCCTTCACTCAAGCAACTCGTGGCTTTCTGTTAGCACCTACCCCTGTCCCCTCAGCCACCTGCCCACCAGGCAATCTCTACCCTGACCACTTTTGACTCCCACCATCTTTTGTTGAGCTTCTGTTTGTTTTGGGACTGAGGTATGGCTGAGGGGAGTGGCCTTTAAGTTAGGCTTCTCTGTCTGGGACTAAGAAACCAGACTTCGTCAGTGCTCGGGAAGCTAATTCTTTATTCCCCCAAAGATGTCCACCAAGATAAACACAACCCCCATCTTCCCCCAGCTGCTCCCATCCTGCAAGGCTTGGATTGGCATTTCCGTTGCTCCCAAGCCACTGCACTTGTCCTTGCCAAAGCCTTGAGACTCAGAACCTTGCATTGGTGTCTTGGTTTTTGACTCCCCTTCCAGAGAAATGTAGTGGCCATCTGGCGTTCTGTGACGTCCTCCTGTCACTATTGCCTCTCTCCAAACTCAACACTGTTCTCATCCCTGCCTCCCCTCCCTCTGAAGAGAAAAAGAAAAAAACAAAACAAAAACTACCTTACTTGAATTAGTTATAGGTAAAGGATGATCACATTAGAGTTTGGAATTTAAAACACCAAAAAAGTTTAAGATAAAAGTTAAATACATTTGATTCTCTACACTGGCTAAGAATTATTGGTCCACACTGTAAGTTTTAATGTCATGTTTCTGTATGAATGAGTGGGTTCGAGGAGCACTGTGTATGAGTGGCCCACAGGTACATCCACCCTCACGTTTTGCCGCCCTTCAGTTTAATGAAGAACAAAAGGAAAAACACAAAGCCTTAAGCTCTTTGAATTCCTCCCTTACCAAATGAGTGTGGTTCTGACCAGTGCTGAGGGGCTTCCGTTGGGAACAGCCCCTTCGCCCCTCGCCCATTCTTAGAGCACCTTCCACCTGTTCAGGACCAGTGTGACTCATTCCCAAGTGACAATTAGTTGTCTAGAAATTCAACACTTCTCTGTAACTTTAGATTGTTTTGTTGTAAATTTTTGCACCTGTCTTCTGTTGCACAGTTGGGCTTTAAAAGTAATAAGCTCTTGCCTTCCCTCTTTGTTGGGGAATGTGAGCTGATAACTGAAGGGTTTGGGTTTATTCTCACTGTTCCTTAGCCAGAAATTCTGTAGTGATCTGAAGCAATGTGGCTGAAGACCAGTTTTTAAATTATGTGTTGGCAAGTTGCCTTATATTTAAAAGAAGGAAAAAAAAAAAAAAGGAAAAAAAATTGCCTGAGTGTGTTATGCCAAATGATACCAACATGGAGTCCTGATTCACAGTCTCCCTGCCGCCTGTGAACACTGGTACTGTCCTGTCTGCAAGCCCCTCAACTTCTGGTACAACGCCTCCTCCAAGGCGTTAGCCCCTCCACTAGCTGCTTACCTGAATCAAACTTAAAGAGCTTCCCCCCCCCCCCTCCTGTGACCTCCCACCTGATATTGTAGGATATTGTAACCCCCTCCCCAAGATCTTCCTGAGAGGGGGCTACCACTGTAGGAAACCGGGCCAAACAGCAGTTTGGGGGCTTTCACACCTCACTCCCACCTCTTGTCTGCATGGAAAATGTACCGATCCCTCACCCTACAAATGACTGCCCTCAACTTTGGTGTCCAATGCTTCCTAGTTGAGCCTGATGGTCCCCCTGCCCCACCCCAGTCAATCCCCAGCCAGCAATAAGGGTCCCAGCCAGGGCCTCATCTCCACACCTTGCCTCCAAGACCCCGTGCCACCCCAAGGGAAAGCCTGGATTCCCCACTCTTATCCACACACTGTAGCACTCCTTCTCCATCTCACCTCGCCTGTGGTTATGGGCGTGGTGGGCTTTTTTTTTTTTTTTAAAGATTATTATAAAGCAGTAAACAAAAACCTCACCTTCTGACCTTGTCCTATTCGTTGACCGTGAACGCCTGAGGTGTTTGAGCTTTTCTTGTTTTTGACAGTATTTGCCATGTCACTCAGTAGAGGGGGAATAGTGTGTCTTTGGTGGCAGCAGCATCCTAGTCGACCAACACCCTCCCCCTCCCCCCACCCACCCCCAACTTACCATCCCGGTCTGGGATTGGTTATAGGTTGTACATACAGTCCAGCCAAGCCCCAGGTGGGGCCCAGTTGGAGACTGCTGCCTCAGTGGAGGCCCAGAGGCCTTACTTCACTCCAAAGGCCATAAGTCCTAAGAAGTGGGCGTCTGTTTTGCCATAAGCCCTCCAACAAATATAAACCCTCTCTCGCTAGCATCAGTGGAGTTATTTACGACAGTGATAGGTGCTGCCCTTGCCTCATGGTGGCGTACATTGCTTCTAAATGGAATGTTACAGTTCTTTCATGGGGGTGGGGAGCGGAGCTTTCAGTTAGGGGATTGGGTCTTACCTACAGTCCGGTGGGGGGTCGCCAGGGAAAGCCCTTTAAAAGTGCTTTGCTTCCCTCCTTCCCTCATGTCTAGGCAAGCACTCTGCATATGGAGCCTGCAGTGTCCACCCACTGTCAGCGGTAATGTGGTAGGCAGGTGAGCCCAGCTGTCTGCAGTATTCCTGGACAGAAGTCCACTTGGTGGCCTGGCCTGAACTCCACAAGACCTGTGGATGTGTCAATTAAAAGATATTAAGCCAAAGTTTTCTCTGCTACTTTCCAGGTTGTGTGTACCATGCTGCTCTGTAGAAGGGACCATTTTGGCCTTAGCTAAGGTTCCAACCAAGATAGCTTTAACCCCAGCACTCAGGAGGCAGGTAGATCACTGTGGGTTCAAGGCCAGCCTGGTCTACAAAGTGAGTCTAGGACAGCCAAGGCTACACAGAGAAACCCTGTCTCGAAAAAAAACTTGGGTTAGCGAAGAGCTAACCTAGCTAGTCTCTCTTCACAACGGCCCCTTTGCCTCTTCAGGAGGGACTCACAGGTCTTAGTGCTAGGCCGTAGAGAAAGGCACTTCATGTTAATTAGGGCTTGTCATGATCACATTCCAAGACAGTGGTTGAGCAAGATTCATTTTACCATTAAGTGTAGTTAACCCCACGTAGCTAAGTAACTTGCCAAAAGCAAGCCCAAATTTATTGCCAAAATTAGAGGGAGCTATCCGCCTACAGGATGCCTGTCAAAAATCCCAGGGGTTGAGCATGTGATCGAGTAGCTCATGGGGGCCACAGAATTCCAGGCCCTGCCCCAAAACTAACCGAAGGAGTCAGTTTGTTTCTGTTCTTAGCTGAAATGTGTGTAGTCAGAGGCAAACAAGCGGAACAGTATGAGAAGCAAATGAAATTAACGGGTGAGAAAATCCAAGGCCCCTCTTATTCGGAGTACAGACTAATAATAAGTCCTCAATCTGGCAGGCACATGCAGCCTCATTAACTCTTCATGAAGGCCCATTTATCCTAATGGTAAAAAAACAAAACAAAACAAAACCACTTTACTCTTCAGCCACAAGGCCTCAGGTTGGAAAGGTGGCCTTCCTAAAAAACTGGATTCTGCAGCGTGCATCTGTAACACCTAGGCTGTTGGGTCAATTCAGAGAAGACATTTGGAGCTCGGTGGAATCAGTAAGCTCCAGGATTTTTGACCCTGTCTCAAGGAGGCAGAGTAACCGAAGAAGACAGGACATTGACCTTTGGCCTGCAAAGACCTGCCTAAGCAGAGCACTAGACTTCAGTGAGGTGTGGACTAGAAACGCCAGCTTCCCAAGCAGCAGCCCTGCACTTACTCACTGAACCACCAGAGGGCAGCTGCACGTGGCGCTCCCATTCAAAGTTTGCTGCAATCCCCACTGTGTCCGCCAGAGGTGCAGCTGCAAAGCACAGTAGCAGTGTCGTCCCCGTCCCCCCCCCCCCTTTTTTTTTCTGTTGGGCTCAGCCTCCCAGAGCCCTAACCAACCGGGAGAAGACAGGCTGGAATCAAGTTAATAAATACAATTCAAGATTTATTAAAAATTAAGAGTTCCCCTGCTGTGCCCTTCTAGTACTAAAGAAATAAATAACCAGAGAGGGCACCACTGGGTGAATGAAAAAGAGAGGATCTCTCAAGGCAGATTCTTGTAACTACCCCTCCCTTTTCCTGTTTTCTCCCACCCCCACTATGGCTCTTGGGACACAGCACCTGAGCAGGCACCTCAGTCCAGGTAGAATGTGGCTGGCACCAAGGCATGTCTGCCCTGCCCAGGAGGAGAGACAGGCCCTGGGATCACTTGTTTCCAGCCCTTGATAACCCTGAGACCTGCTCCCCCCAGGGGCCAGGGCTGAAGCACCAGTTGGAGGCACCTAAGGGTTAGGGGTGGTGGTGGTAGGGAGCGAGTGGGATAGCAATTAGGCAAAAGAAGCCGGAAGGGGGTCCGGCCCCCAGTCCAGTTTCAGCCAGTGTCTTAGATCCTGTCCTGCCTCCCCCCCTTCCCACGTGAGCCCAAAAGGCTCTACTCTCAGCTGAGGATCTTCCGGGGCAGTTCCACAGAGGCACGGATGAAGACTGCGTCATCCCGCACGTAATTCCGCTTCCGGATGTCCTGGTGGGAGATGAATTTGGGGTAGCCAAAGCCCAGAGAGCTCTCATCCAGGGAGCCTCGCCAAGTGCCGGGCTTCTGGAAGTTCTTCCAGTTTGGATCAGGGTGGAAGGTCTCAGTGACATGCTGCGGCTTAGCTAGGCCTGGGTCGCTCTGATCCAGCAGGGAGAAGGTGACCCGACGGGCAAAGGGCCACTCGAGGAGATTGTCAAAGGCGCCCGGCAACACGCGGATGTAAATGGAGAGGTGAGTGCCCTCACCGCTGCCGTTACCGTTGAGGAACGCGGACACCTGCAGCTTGTAGCCGTACTTGTGTGTGTAGAAGGCCGGGCTGAAGCACTCCAGGTTAGGCTTGGCCTTGGCCTCCTGCAGACGCCGCCCATAGCTGCCAATCTTCCAGATGAGCACGCCATCACTGCCTATGGACAGCTCCTCCAGCTCCCTCCTCAGCTCCTGAAGCTCTTGCCGTTGCCGGCTCACCAGGGCACACATCATCGCCAGGTGTGGCTTGACACTCTCCTCCACATGACGTGCCATCGCCAGTTTAGGGCACTGTGTTGGCAAAACCCAAGGCAACGGGGGAAGGAAAAAGTTACCAAAGGAGGAAGGTCTAAGGGAAAAAAAAAAGCGAGGTAGGCAGGGGGAGCAGGCGCCCAATTCCACAGGACGGCGGCAGAGAGAGTGCTGGGAAGAAGCGTAAGTTGGCTAGTGGGACCCACTGAGGCCTCGGCTGTGGCAGCAAACTGATCTAGGACCTCAAGGGCTACAGGGAAGGGGCATCTCACCCTGTGCTTGCAGCCAGACTCTTTAAAGGGGCAGAGCACCAAGGCAGTGCTGCAGCTGTCCTTCAGGTGGCTGGGCAGGTCCTCCCGAGCCACAGTGCCCACACCACACTGGTTGGGGCAGGGAACGGGCAGCCGTGGGCACTGGTACTGGTGGCTCTAGGACCAGAGACAGAAGAGGAGTGGTCAGTAACCTGACTCCCTGCTAGCCAGTCCCACAGCCTTCTGGTCAACAAGGGCCTCACCTGGATGGTGTCAAAAACAAACTCCTTGGTGCAGTAGGCACAAGGCTGGGTGCGCTTGGGGCACTCAGTAGTGGCGTGCTGGGCCAACAGGCGCCTCATCATGCGGGCGCCACACTTGTTCTCACAGTACACACTCTCTTGGGGGCACATGCCCTCGTGACTCTGAAAACACAACAGGGGAAAAATGAAGAGATGCCCGGGCTCCCAGGTCACGCATCCTCCCTTCACTGTCAGCTTGGACCCACCTACCTCATAGGCCTCCCCACTGAAGTCACAGCCACAGAATTCACACTTGAGGCGGCGCTTAGGGCAGTCGTGCTGCAGGTGGGCAGGCAGATCGCGCCGGCTCAGCTTGGCTGGGCAGCGATTCGGGCAGGGGACCACATTGAAGCTGCAAGTGTTCAAGTGGCCCTGGTGGGGGACACCGCAAATCAGCACCCGGCCAGTAGGGGCTAGTCCCAGCTTGCCAGCCCAGAGTCTCACCTGCAGATGGCGAAGCGGCCCGCTCCAGCGGCAGCCCTCCTCACTGTGGATGCAGCGTATAGGCAAGCCTAACACCTGGACCTCCAGCTCCGGGTCTGGGTAGATCTGTGGGCAGGGAATGGGAGAGTCAGCAAGGGCCACAGCCTGCCGTAGTCACCATTCACCTCCACTTTCAGCGGAGCTGGCCATGCCTATAAGCCAGTAAGCAGTATAGCTTCTAGAGCCAACACCTCCCCCTCAGACGATGTCTCTGGGCCGTAGGATGAAGGACACAGTAGGTGTCATCTACTTTGACTTGGAACCAGCGCTGCTGACATGTCTGCACAGAACATGCTCCCCTCAGGGAGGCGGTCCATCAGCCTTCTCAGTCAAAGGCTACCCCCCGCCCCCGTGCCTTGCTTCCTTCCTTAGTGGAGGGGTCCTGGCCCCTAGCCACAGATCTAACTTGCTACAGGAAGAGGAGGGAGCACTTTCTGCAGGCACAGAGCAGCTCTGTGCACCCCTACAGGCTGGGCATTATACGTGTCCCCCAGGGCAAACACAGCCTTCGTTTGCAAACTGGCCTGGTGGACAAAGAACAGGCTACCTTTGTGGGGGCACCACGAGTTCCTGAGGCTTGGGGGTTGACATTGGCCCTGTGCCTGCTGGCTGCCAACAGCTCCAGCGTCCAAGGGCAACAGTCTATATACTATGGATCTGGTCTTCCAACCTAGCAGTGTGGACTCACCTTGGCATAGTCCAGAGGAAGCTGGTCCTCGGGGCATTTGAAGACTCCTTCACTGAAAGGGAAAAGGGCATGGGTCAAGGCTCCTCAGGCCCTGGGCCTCACCCCCTCAACCAGGAGAGAGCCCCCTTCCTAACCTGCCATTGCGGAGACAAAGGGATGAGCAGAGGTCAAGGGCACCCCACTTTTCAAGGATGCTAGACAAAGGGTATTCTAGGTCCAGTGCAGACAGACACAGCTGCCTTAGGAAACACTTTACCCAACAGGTGGCAGCTGGCATTCCCCTCCCCCCAAGGACAGCAGCTGGACTTGAAAGAAACAGGCAGCCTGCCACCCGTTCCCCCAGAATGGTTTTCATTGGCTATTCTGAAAGCTGATGGGAGGGTATACAGGGATGGGCTAAGATTAAGTGCCAGGGCTACCCAGCCCCCATGACAGTGCCAGGCTGAGAAGGGAGGCTAAGGTCATCTTGAGGCTACTTTATGCTATCCCTTCTCTTCCTTGAGGGTGTGTCTCCTAAGGAGCGGAAAGGAAACGCAAAGCCACTCACTCAGTCTTCACATTCCCACCTGGCCTCACCACTTGCCTGAGAAGGGGTTAGAATCTCCCTACTCAGAGATGGGGGGGTGGGGGGAAACAAAACACAGACTCCCCAGCGAGGCAGCACCTGGGCATGTCTGTCTGGGGTAACTCCATAGCCCAGGCTTTAACCACAGACAAGGCTTCTGAAACTTGGTGGCCCTAACCCCTGCTGCTGTCCTTCCCCCCCTTTCCCCAAATCTCCACTCAGATATTAACACTCAGCTTGGTGGCATGCTTTTTCCTGCCAGTATGCCCTAGCTGACCCCAACAAGACCTGTCACACACGACTGCCATGGCCCAGGCAAGGCAAGGGCTCACCCAGCGGGACTGAAGGCCCCTAGGCACGACATTCCTGGCAGATCTGAGTCAGGTGGGCGGGAGGCAGGCAGGCCTCAAGGCGGAAGCAGAGGCTAGGCAGCAGCCCTGTTGTGAAAGCACTTTCAAGAGGCTGGGCAGTCCATATCCCAGGTGCCCAGTCCACTCCCTAGCACCTCCTCTTGGCCCCACTACTGCTGGCCAAGTCCCCAATGCCAAGAACAGTACATGGTTGGGCACTGAAGAGGCATGTCTGCACCCATGGGGCAAGCAGCCTTCCTGGCTCAACCTGAGTAATAGCCACAGCAGGAGTGGGAAAGAGGGGTGGGTCATGGGGGAGGGGGGTCCACTTAGCTGCTTCAGGAATGTGCTGACCCAGTGGTTTTGAAGACAGCAAGGGGACTAAGGCATGTCCCTAGGCTTCAGGCATGGGAGGCTAACTCTGCAGCTTGGGGCCCAGCCAGGACAAAGGTTTGGCCAAGGCTATGGACAGCCTAACTTGTAGGGTAGGGGTGATAGTGGGGGGCAGAGCCAGCTCAACCACCTCTCCCCTCCAGAGGCCACTAAACACCACTCGGCCGATGGGGGAGGGGAGAAGACAGAGGCAACTCAACTCAAGGCTGAGCAGTGGAAGCCCGAGCCCAGGGGAGAAGACAGGATGGGGGGAGGGGGCAGAAGGAAAGGAAGAGGGGTATTTCCGGGAGGAGGATGGGCTGGGCTGGGCAGAAGCAGCCTCGAGGGGACTGAGAAGGTGAGGGAGGAGGGAACCGGCCTCCTTCCCCGAGGCAGTAAGGGTGGGTCAGCTGGAGGAGGGGGCTGGCTCAGCTGGCCTCATCTGGAAAGCAGAGGGCCGGGGAAGGGAGCTGAGGAAGACAATGGGCCCGTGTGTCAGCAGAGGAGTTAAGTGTGTACATTGCAGGGAGGGGGAGGGAGAAGGGAGGGGGGCAGCCGGAGCATATGTGAGAGCAGGAGCCCGCGGCTGCTAGGAACAAAAAAAAAAAAAAAAAGAAAGAAAAAAACCACAAAGGGCCTGCTGAGATTTCCGCCAGCCAGGAGCTTCGGCAGGGCAGGCAGTGGGGACGGAGCACTGAGGCAGAAGTCCCACATCGCTCTCCCTGCCTGTCCCCCTCGAGGGACCGCGGCAGATCTGGCCTTTCCTTGTGCTCTAGGGCACAATGCTCCACAGGCCGTCGGGGCTCCCCTATCTTCCCTCCTTACACGGCAGCCCTCAGGAGCTGGACACTCGAGACCACACAGGGTGCCCAAAAATGTGACGGATGCCCGAAGCGGCAAGGCAGGACCTGGGTCTTGGGAGTGCAGTGTACATTAGTACCGGCACGGGGCACGGGGGTACTCGAGACCCCAGGGAGAGTTCCCACTTAGGAGGCGGGGAGGGCTGCAGGTCACAGTCCAACCTCTACTGCATGACTGCGCGCAGCCCGGGCTGGACTCCCAGCTACCACTTGAATCCTGGGACCCTGGGCAAATCGCAGCCTTTCTTTGAATCTCTGTAAAATGCGAGAACAATAACGGCCGATCTCTCAACGTCAGAGAGAAGAAGAAGAAGAGGTTGGATGAGTGAAAACTCCAGGGAGGCTTGGAGTGCCGCGCGGGAGAGGCTTTGTCCTTCCCTCCCCTGAAGGATTCAAAGTTCAAGGCTGCGGCCGCCCGGGCTCCCAGGTAGCGGGGAGGGGGAAGGGCCGGCCACGGGTCGGCAAGGGCGTCTTTCCCTTCGCCGCCGCCGCCGGGCGCGGAGGCAGTTTTTGTCACCTGGAGCTGGACAGGTAGGACCTGAGACCTTACGCCTGGGTGCGTGGGGTCCTCCCCAGAGCCCTGACGTCACTGCCGCCCCTTGACATCATGGTGGGCGCTCCTGAGGTCACCGGGCGGCCGCGCAGACAAAGGCCCGACGTGTGTGTGTCTCCGACCCGAGCCCTTTCCCCATGCAGTGCCCTCGCCCCCTGCACCCCCGGCCGAGGCCCACCGCCCCCCACCCGGGGTCGCACCTGAGGAACTCCTGCAGGCAGGTGTCGCAGAAGCGGTGGCCGCAAGTAGACACCTGCACAGGCTCGCGCATGGGCTTCCCGCACAGCGGGCACAGCAGCCGCCGCTTGGGCTTCTCCAGGAACTTGTAGTCGAAGCCGGGCATGGCGGGCTGGCGGCCGGCACGGGCAGGCGGGGCCGGGCACGCGGCGGCCCCCCACAGCCCGCGCCTCACTCCGGCCGCGTTCCCCGGCTGCGGGCGGCGCCGACTGGCGGCCGCGACCGGCCCGGGTCCGCAACCCCGCCCGCCGGAAGCGGGGGCGGAGCCGCGTCCCCGTGGTCCTAGAGTCCGCCCGCGTGCCCCGCCCACTCTACAACCTCTGAAAGGCGCTCCAGCCTTCGAAAGTTTTAAGTCAGGCTCACCCCCACCCCTACTAACCACCACCCCCCCAAAAAAGAAAAAACAACTCCGGAAGCCAGGGCTTCTCTTTCCCGCTGGAACTGAGAGCGTGGCTGAGATTCTTCCAGAAGTGGGGGCCCCCTTGCGCTATGATGGTGCCTGTCGGGTCGCACCCAAAGACTTGACTCTTCAGAGGCCAACTTAAGGTCTCCTGCGACACGCGCCGCCCAGGGACCCGTGGCCCTAGCTTCCAGGTGCTAGGCAGCAGAGCCAGGCAACAGGATCCGAGAAAGCCCGGCTGGTGCAAGGAAACTGGGCTGGGCCCTGGGCCAGCGGAACCTCGGTCCCAGCCTCGGGCCTCTGGCTGCGCCTACATTCCTCCAGGCCACTGCCCTGCAACCACAGTCGGGCCCAGCCCAGTCTTGGGGTGTCTAGCGGCCACCTCCACCCCTGAAGAGACCATATGCCAAGCAGGCATTTGATATTTTTATTGGCGCTACTTTTCAAACCGTTGAGAAACTGGTCGGGTCTGGCCTGCTACCTTTCCCCCTGAGTCTCTAGGTCTGGGGAATGGCGAGGGGCAAGGGCAGCTTTCAGCAGGATCTCCTCAGTAACCATTCGACAGCTCCAGCATTCCTCTCCTCCGAGATTGTGCAAACCCGGCCTCAGGATAAACCAGAAAAAAAGGGACTGCCTCCGACCTATCAGCCACAAGCTAAGCAGAGATTAGGCCGGCCCACTGGCCAGTCCAAACAAGCCCTGGCTTGCCCTACTCAAAAGCATGGCACCTGTCTCTACCAGGACACCAGCGGGGACTTGCTTTCCAATTGCCCTGCAGGGGGGGGGAAAGGTGCTTTCTTAGCAAAGGCTTTGAAGGCCACCCTTGGTTGATTCCTGCCAGACGGGAGCCTGGGGACACTAAGATGAGGCGTATAGGGCGGGGGCTTGGGGAGAAAAGAGTAGCCTTCACCGGCCTTTCCACCCCAGTGATGACACTAGCCAGGACGCGGCAAACTGTAGTTCCTCCGGCACTTGTGCGTTTTTCCCCCCAGAACCCTCAGAGGTGGCCTCTTGGATAATCCTGTTGTCTCAGGGGGGAACTGGTTCATCTGTGACTGCTGAGGAGGATCAGAGAAAAGCTTTCTGGAGGCACTGCCTACAGCGAGCCCCGCCCACCTTTGATCTCATTGGGTCCCCGGAGCCAGGACCCTCCTGCCAGCCCAGAAATGGAGTTTTAATATCAACTGGATCCAGGAATTATTAGAAGAAAGAATTCAAGTGAGGCCTGGAGAGCAGTAGGGGCAGCTGTTGCTCAGACAGGCAGGAGGCTCGGTGCTTTACACATCCCTCCCCCCCTCCCCACAGGGTCTACTTTCACTTGTCTGGGGGGCAGGAGATTGTTTTGGGTAATCTGCGTTGTAACTACTGAGGACAGAATAAAAGAGTAAATGGGCGCTGAAGAGATGGCTCAAGGGTTAGGAGCATTGACTGCTCTTCCAAAGGTCCTGAGTTCGATTCCTAGCAACCACATGGTGGCTCACAGCCATCTATAATGAGATCTGGTACCCTTTCTGGCATGCAGGTGTACATGCAGGCAGAACATTGTATAAATAATAAATAAATCTCTTTTTAAAAAAAGGGGGGGGGAGTAAGTAAATGAGAATAGAGGAGAGTCGGGTTAGCCCCAGTGGTGTGGATGAGACAGGAAAAGAAAACTCACATCGAACAGCCAGCAGAGTGTTCCCATGGCAGCAGGACACTGAAGTCACCATGTAAGGATGAGTTTCCTCAAGCTGCACTGGCCTAGGGAGCCCAGCATCCTCATCCCTCCTTCCCAGTCGGCCTCGGGCTCCTTTACCCCAAGAATACACTTCCCCCTCTGCCAAGAATTCGAAAGAGTAGGGCACAACCTAAGCAAGCGGCCAAACACCAGACAGCAAGCAGGACTCCAAAAGGACGGGACTGAGCATAACCCACCACATGCTTGCCCTGGGCCCCCCTCACCTGCCCCAATGACTACAGTGAAGGCATCCCCACAGGCCACCATCACCATCCTGATGCCCTCTAGGCCTTGGACCCGACAGGGTGCCCTGCTGACCCGGCGGGAACTGGTGCCCAGCTGCCCATGTTGATTGCTGCCAAAAGTATAGCAGTCACCAGAGGCTGTAGGGATGGGAAGACAAGAAAGGAAAGGGCAGCACTTGAACCGAAGTGTGGAGGAAGCCTGGAAAAATCCCCCTCAGGCCTCCCATCCTGTGTCCCGCTCACCAGTCACTGCAGCCGAGTGAGCGGTGCCCAGGTCCACACACAGCAGGGGCTCCTGGTCCAGGGGTGCAGAGGCCAGCGGGGTGAAGCTCAAGGCCTCCTCCACTTGCTGGTGGGGAACAGGCTCCTCCTCTAAGGATAAGTGGTCCAAGCCTAGCTTGTTGAACCTAAGGATGGAGCCAGAAGCTTGTATAGCCCGCCTTCCCCCCCCCCCACTAGTCTCTGCGGGGATCCTGCCCTGAGCTGAACCAAATAGTAGTTCCATCGCTTTAGTTCTGAACCTTGGAAGGAGGGAGGCACTAAGGGTTGAAAGCATCCTTTGCATCCCAGCACGGCAGGGAGCCAGGCATCTATCCACCTGTTACTTCCACAGGCCAGGGCCTTGCCAGGCAAGGTGAGGATCATGGAAGTGTCAATGCCACAGGTTACTCTTTGAGCTTCCTGTCCTGGGGGCACAGGCACCTGCTGGGGGCAGTTATGAGACTCTCTGGTGCCTAGGCCCAGCCTACCTACAAGAAAAACAAAACAAAGAATGGGGTTAGTTGGAGCTTCAGGGATGGTAATACCAGAATGAAGAGTGGATGGAGCACTCGGGGAGGCAGAGGCAGGCGGATCTCTGGGAGTTCGAGGCCAGCAAGTGGAGGAGGCCTTGAGCTTCACCCCGCTGGCCTCTGCACCCCTGGACCAGGAGCCCCTGCTGTGTGTGGACCTGGGCACCGCTCACTCGGCTGCAGTGACTGGTGAGCGGGACACAGGATGGGAGGCCTGAGGGGGATTTTTCCAGGCTTCCTCCACACTTCGGTTCAAGTGCTGCCCTTTCCTTTCTTGTCTTCCCATCCCTACAGCCTCTGGTGACTGCTATACTTTTGGCAGGACAAACAAACAAAAGAAACGTGGCTGAGTCTCAGCCAGCATGCTTCTCCTGGGCCTCACTGCTGGTCAGAGTCACTTAGAGGTGCCTCATCCCAGCTGCAGCTGGGTGTGTGATGAAGCACGCCTCTAGTCAGTTAACCACAGCACTCGGTGCTGACACACGAGGATGCCATGAATAGGAGGCAAGCCTGGGCTACAGAGTGAATCCCAGGCTAGCAGAAGCCATAAAGCAGGGTTGTGTCTCACAAAAACAAAAAACAAAAACAAAACAAAGCCCGGCGTGGTGGCACAGGCCTTTAATCCCAGGACTCCAGAGGCTGAGGCAGGTGGATCACTGTGAGTTCAAGGCCAACCTGATCTACAAAGCGAGTTCAGGATAGCCAAGGCTACACAGAGAAACCCTGCCTCGAAAAACCAAAACCAACCAGCCTGGACTACAAAGCGAGTCCAGGACAGCCAAGGCTACACAGAGAAACCCTGTCTCAAAAAGCCAAACCAAAAAAAAAAAAAAAAAAAAAGAAAGAAAAACCAACCCTATCCAAAGCCACCAGCTTCCCCAGGTGGACAGTGTCCCCTTTAATTCCAGTGTTAACCTTTGCTATAGCCCTGGTGTCCTCTAGTGTCCCTCCTGTAACACACATGCTTTACCCTTGAGTCCTCCGGGACAGGAACCCATCTATGACATCACCTGTGTCATCACCTAGCCGGGTGGGCTGGGGGTATAGGTCATAGGTCACTGGTAGAGCCAAGAGCAACGTCTTGGTTCCTAGCATTGCAATAAATGGTAAGTACTGTTGGAACAAAATCTCCCTGGTGCCACAAGCCTGAGTGAATCTACCTTTTGTCTGTTTGTTTTCGCTTTGCTTTGCTTTGCTTTTAAGCAGGGTTTCAGTAGGTAGCCCTGGCTACCCTGAAACTTGCTCTGTAGACCAGGCAAGGCTTTGAGTGCTGGGTTTAAAAGCTCTATGCCATCCTATGTGGCAACATCTAAGCACCTAACTAAGGATGAGCACATGGTAAGTATGAAATAATGGTTTGTCCAATGAGTGGACAGAATTCGAGAAAAAAAGAGGAAGGAGACAACAGGCCGTGGAGAGGAGGGTGGGCATGACAAGGAACAAAGCATGACAGACACAACTGGGAGAGGGACCCTAAAGGCTGGAGCTGGGTGGTGGGCTTACCACCATCTCCTCGGCCCCAGGCAAACAGTTCTCCATCTGTAGACAGGGCCAGCACATGAGAGGCCCCACAGGCCACCTGTACCATCTCGTAGCCTAGCAGGGCTTCGACAATGGTGGGCTAGAGACGGGAAAAAAGCAAAGCATAAGTGAAGGTCCCTACCATGGTCCCGGCCCACCTCTCTTGCAAGACAAGCTGAAAATTCTCAGAAGGTAACTGTCGCTTTAACTCCAACCACACACATGCACAGCACGAAGACACAGCAACAGGTGGATGCCATGGAGGGGGATGCTTCCTGGACTTCCCCCTATCTGACCCAGAGCAGGTGCAGCCTGGGAACTATTGGGACATGTGGCTTCTGGGAACTCCCCTACCCCCAATCTGCTCTCAGCTCTCAGAAGAGGGCTCCCTGTCATCCTCTCACTTCCTCTCTCTGGGGCACATGGAACACCCACCTGGCTGATGTCAGTGACGTTGCCATGGCCTAAACAGCCGTTGCTGCCACTGCCAAAGGTCATGATGATGCCTCGGTCTGGGGAGGAGGGCGGTGAAAGGCAGGAGAGGTAAGCAGGTGTGAGACTGCATTTCAGGCAGGTGGCTCGCTTAGAGGTTGGAGGAAGAAGATCAACCCGGAACTAATGCTGGGCTGGCAGCAGGCACCAGGGCTACTGAACCTACTCAAGTTGAGGGAGACTTGTGAGTCTGGCTGGTCAAACTTAGTGAGATGCTACCTCAAAACAAACGGACCTCAAAAGAGTCAAACGCCTGTGTGGTGGCACATGCTTTTAATCCCAGCACTCAGGAGCAGGTGGATCTCTAAGAGTTCCAGGCCAGCTAAGACTACATGGCAAGACCTTGCCTCAAAAATAAATAAATAGATAGATAGATAGATAGATAGATAGATAAGGGAGCTGGAGAGGTAGCTCAGAGGTTAAGAACACTGGCTGCTCTTCCAAAGGTCCTGAGTTCAATTCCCAGCAACCACATGGTGGCCCACAACCATCTATAACAAGATCTGGTGCCCTCTTCTGGTATGCAGGTGTTCATGCAGGCAGAACACTGTATATGTGATAAATAAATAGAACTTCAAAAAAATGCCCTGGGTTGTAACTCAGTAGAATGCTTGCCCATCGTGTACAAGGCCCGAGGTTCAAGCACTAGTACTGAGGGGCGGGGGGGGGGGGGGGGGGGGGGGGGGGGGGTATTGAAGTATTGAAAAGGGCCTGGACCGTAAACTTTTTTTTTTTTTTTCGAGACAGGGTTTCTCTGTGTAGCTTTGGCCATCCTGGACTCACTTTGTAGACCAGGCTGGCCTCAAACTCACAGCGATCCGCCTGCCTCCACCTCCCGAGTGCTGGGATTAAAGGCATGCGCCACCACGCCCGGCTAAAATAAATCTTTTTCATTTTCTTTTTTTTCCCTTTTTTTTTTTTTTTTTTTTTTTTTTGGTTTTTCAAGACAAGGTCTCTCTGTGTAGACTTGGCTGTCCTGGACTCACTTTGTAGACCAGGCTGGCCTCGAACTCACAGCGATCCACCTGCCTCCCGAGTGCTGGGATTACAAGCATGCACCACCACGCCTGGCTCTGGACCGTAAACTTTAAACCCCTACCCAGATCTAGCCAATGGACAGGACATTCTCCACAGTTGAGTGGAGAGTGGGGTATGACTTTCGCACGTACTCTGGTGCCTCATATTTGACCATGTCTCCTGGGGGTGGGGGGGGGGAGACCTGGTGGCACTCAGAGGAAAGATAGCAGGTTACCAAGAAGAGACTTGATACCCTATGAGCATATACAGGAGGAGGAGATCCCCCTCAGTCACAGTCATAGGGGAGAGGAGTAAGGGGAAAATGGGAGGGAGGGAAGAATGGGAGGATACAAGGGATGGGATAACCATTGAGATGTAACAAGAATAAATTATTTAAAAAAAAAAAAAAAGGAAGCCGGGCGTGATGGCGCACGCCTTTAATCCCAGCACTCGGGAGGCAGAGGCAGGCGGATCGCTGTGAGTTCGAGGCCAGCCTGGTCTACAGAGTGAGTCCAGGATGGCCAAGGCTACACAGAGAAACCCTGTCTCGAAAAACCAAAAAAAAAAAAAAAGGAAAAATAATAAAAAGCAAGCTAACACATTAAAAAAAAGAAAGAAAAGGGCCTGGAAGGGCAGGCAGGATTGGGGGCAGTCATAGGTGGCCTCCTTACAGTCTGTGATTCTGAAGTAGTCAGAGCCTTACTTTCCCTGTCTACCAAATGAGGATGACACATGCACTGCTAGGCCTAGTGCACCAGGGAAAGGCGTTCAGCCTCTACTAGACAGAAAACAGTAACCCTTTAGGCATTGACCGATTTGGGATAAGAGAAGTTGCACTGTCTGTCTTCCTCCCGTCCCCACACAGCACTCCCCTGACAAGCTCACCAGTCAGGCAAGCCGTGAACAGGTCCCCGCAGGCCACATGCTTGATGGTCACACCCGACTGGCCCTCCAGGAAACGTGAGACAAACTGGGGCTGAGGCAGCTCTACAGCCCCCGGGAGGAGTGTGCCTCCTCCAGCGCCCAGGGGTGGAGCCTGCAGAGGAGTGAGTGGGTGGTGCCTGAGGATCCGAACTCCACTTCTGGGGTCTCACCCTGACCCAGCCAAGCCCACTGCCAACATGCTCACCTCCCACAGGATGAGGCGGCCAGAGCGTGTGACGCCAGCCTTCTGTGTGCGCCCTGCGGCCACCTGGACCACCTCAGTGTTGAGCATTGGCAGCCTCAGCGGAACGCTAAGGCCACCACCCCACGTGTACACGGAAGACAGTGGAGGTGGGATGGCCGGTCTCACAGGTCCCCGGGGGATGCCTGCGAGAACAGAGTTGGAGGCCAGTTAGACTAGTGAAAAAGGTAGGGTGTCTCCAGAGCTCCAGCCGCAGGTCCCAACCAACTCACCCCTGCATCGAGCACTGGCGGCCCTGCTCCCTGTGCCACCAGGGACCATGGGTGGTCCTGCGGTCAGTGACTTTTCTGCCCTGTGGGATACAGAGAGAGGTCTTAGCACAGTCCTATGTCAGAACTATACACAAGGAAGGCTTAGCCCTAGATCTCTCATGCTCCCACTGGGTGCCCACCCCTGCTGCCCAAGGTCCATCTCCCTTCACAAGCCTCCTCATGCAGACGCTGCCCACATCGGTGTGGAGGTTGAGGAGGGCCCGGATGCAGAGGGGTTGCGCCATGATGTGGCTGAGGGGTGGCCTCTGCGCAGGCTCCAGGCTGAGCAGACTCAGGACGAGCTGGCGCAGCTCCGGGCTGTACCGGTCAGAGATGGGTGCAAACGTACCACTCATGATTTTGAGCACCAGGGCCGGCAAGTTCTGTGAAAGAACATGGAGGGATGGCCAGGTGCTGGCTCTTAGGTAGGGTAGCTCCCCCACTGACGTCTACCCTCAGGACGGGATGCTGCAGGTTCATTAGAGATGGTAGGAGAGCCTAACACTGCTTTCAGAACTTCCTAGTCTGAAACAGAAGTTTCGTCCTTGAACCTTCCCCCCCACCCCAACCACGAGAGGAGAGGGAGGGGTTGGTTTTGGGAGACTCCAGGCTTGCTCCTGGGAATGTCTCTAATCTGATGGGAGAATCCAGGATCACATTTATACCCTCAGGAATTCTCAGACTAAAACAGGACTCCAGCCCTCCCCAGGCTGAGCTGAGCAAGGGAGAAAGGCCCAGTCCTGCCCTGGGTAACCCACCAGCAGGTGTAGAGACTGATAATGACTCAGCCAGCCACAAAAGAAGAAACAGAGAAGTGGCCAGAGCTACGGCAAAGGAACTGGAGCTCTGGGTCCCTTTGTGGTGTCTGGACTCACCTAGCGGGGTCTGTACTCACCGCAGCCTCAAAGGCTCTCTTGAGGCTGGCTAGCTCATATAAGACACAACCGAGAGCCCAGATGTCACTCTTCTGGTTGTAGGGCTTGCCCTCACACAGCTCAGGGGAGATGTAGCATGGGGTACCCACCACCTGCAGGAGGGGAACCCGTGTGTCACAGCCCTGGGAAGAAACAGGCTCTGACTGGAGACTCTCGCCTGTGGACAGCTTCTGAAAGCAGGCCGCGCAGCCAGGGACTAAGGGAAGGGGAAGAGGCAGGGATGGAGAGTAGGGTGCAGCTATGAAGAACCGCGAGGTGTCCCGTCCTCTCCGCCCCGCCCCCCCCCCCCCGCCCCACCGCCCATCCAGGCACCGTGTAGGCCTTGCTCTTGCTGCTGAGGATCTTAGAGATGCCAAAGTCACCGATCTTGACAACCATACGGTGCTTGTCGAGAAGGATGTTCTGCGTCTTGAGGTCCCGATGCAGAATGAGGTGCGTGTGCACGTGGTGCAGCGCCAGCAGGATCTGCACGAAGAAGTGGACGATGGTCTCCTCCTCCAGCAGAGAATTGCAGCGCTTCTGGATGAACTCAGCCAGGGTACCACCTGCGGCCCAGAGAACAAAGCAAGACCTGGACCTATCCCACACTGGGGTGGGGGAGGGGGGACAACCCATCGCTTTTATAGAACAGGACACTGAGACCAGAGAGGGCAAGGAATGGCATCCAGCTACCCTGGAGGGGAAAGGGCCCGCTCGGCTAAGGAACGGACATCTGGTCTACCTGGGGCGTATTCCATGGCGATCATGAGCGCCTTGTCCTCCAGGAAGTTCTCATAGTACTCGATGACATTGGGGTGGTTGAGCAGCTTGAGCACCTGGCACTCGTTCTGGGCCGCCTGCCGCTCTTCTTTGGTCATCTGTTCCACTGGGATCTGCTTGATGATCACCAGCTTCTGGTCAGCCTTTCGAAGGCACAGGTGCACGATTCTAGGGACACAGAGCGCACACACACACAGAGCGAGCACCAGCTAAGCTTCCGGCCACACGCTAGGGCGGCCCAGAGCCCACAGGTGATTACGCTGGGCATGGTGGAGGCTGAAGAAGGTCTAGCGTTCAAGGCCGGACTGACAGGACCTTGTCTCACAAACAGAAAGTGCTCTGGGGGCTGGAGAGATGGCTCAGAGGTTAAGAGCCCTGGCTGCTCTTCCAGAGGTCGTGAGTTCAATTCCCAGCAACCACATGATGGCTCACTACCCTCTACAGTGAGATCTGGTGCCCTCTGCTGGCCTGCAGACGTTATATTCAGCCCAAACACTGTATACATAATAAGTAAATATGTCTTTAAAAAAATAAAAAATAGGCTGGGTGTGGTGACACACGCCTTTAATCTCAGCACTCAGGAGGCAGAGGCAGGTGGATCGCTGTGAGTTCGAGGCCAGCCTGGTCTACAAAGCGAGTCCAGGACAGCCATGGTTAGCACAGAGAGACCCTGTCTCGAAAACCACCCCCCCCAAAAAAAGAAAGTGCTTTGGAGAGATGGCTTAGCACCCACTTCAATAAGCTCAAAACCACCTAGAACTGCAGCTTCCAAGGACCTGATGGCCTCGTCTGGCCTCCACAGGAGGCACTCGCTCACACACAAATGTAAAATAATAAAAAGTAAATCAAGAGCTGGAGAGATGGCTCAGTAGTTAAGAGCACTGACTGGCTGCTCTTCCAGAGGGTCCAGGTTTGGTTCCCAGAACCCACATGGCAGCTCACAACTATCTGTAATTCCAGTTCCAGGGGCGCCAGCTCCATCTTCTGGCCTCTACCGGCACTGCATGAACATGGTACATATGCATATATTGTATGCAAAAGACCCAGACATATGATAGAAAGTACACACACACACACACACACACACACACACACACACACACACACACACACACACACAACGTAAATAACAGTGGTGGTGCATGTCTGTAATCCTAGCACTCTGGGAGGCAGAGACAAGAAGAAATGTATTTCAGGATTTCAAGTCCATTCTTAGCCACACGGTGAGCCTGAGGCAGCCTGAGGTCCAAGAGACCCTGTTTCAAAAACAGCAAGCAGGGTGCTGGAGAGATGGCTCAGAGGTTAAGGGCACTAACTGCTCTCCCAAAGGTCATGAGTTCAGTTCCCAGCAACCACATGGTGGCTCACAGCCATCTGTAATGTGATCTGATGCCCTCTTCTGGCCTACAGGTGTACATGCAGGCAAAATACTGTATACATTAAATAAATAAATAAATCTTAAAAAAAAAAAAAAAAAAAAAAGCAAGGTCAGCAAGATGGCTCAGTGGGTGAAAAGATGCTTACTGACAAGCCTGGGAACGCAGACCCGCCCATGGGTAAGAAGGAGAGAAGCAATTCCCATAAGTTGTCTTCTGACCTTTACATGTATATGAAAGACCACACCAGCCAAGTGGTGGTGGCACACACCTTTAATCCCAGCACTTGGGAGGCAGAGGCAGGTGGATCTCCATGAAGGAGTTCCATGACAGCCCAGGCCTCACAGAGTAAACACTCCCTGGAATGCCCCGCCCCCCAAAAGGAAAGAAAAGCTGTTTTAATCTCCTTTGTGACCTACATAAAGCTAGGAATTTTACTTTTATTTTTTTAAACCTTTATGTGCATTGGTGTTTTGACTACATGTATGTCTGTGTGAGGGTATCGGATCCCCTGAAACTGGAGTTACAGACAGTTGTGAGCTGCCATGTGGTTGCTGAGAATTGAACCTAGGTCCTCTGGAAGAGCAGTCAGTGCTCTTAACTGCTGAGCCATCTCCCCAGCCCGAAATTTTACTTTTTAAATGCCTTCCCCATATGTAAATCTGTAAAATGCATTCATAAGCAGTTTGTAATCTCATTTACAATAGAAATTCCTTGTTTTTGTTTTGCTTAAGGTTTGGCATTTAAAAATACATATTTTCAGCCAGGAGGCATGGGGTCACATGCCTTTAATTCCAGCACTCAGGAGGCAGAGGCAGGTGGATCACTGTGAGTTCAAAGCCACCCTGGTCTACAAAGTGAGTCTAGGACAGCCAAGGCTACACAGAGAAACTCTTGTCTTGAAAAACCAAAAATTATTAAGCCGGGCGTGGTGGCACACACCTTTAAATCCCAGCATTCAGGAGGCAGAGGCAGGTGGATCGCAGTGAGTTCTAGGCCAGCTAGGTCTACAAAGCGAGTCCAAGGACAGCCAAGGCTAACACAGAGAGACCTCGTATCAAAAAACCCAAAATAAATAAATAAATAAAATTAAAAATTAAATAAAAGCACATACTTTATATGCATAAATGTTTTTGCTTGCGTGTATTTTTGTGCCCATAGAGGCCAAAAGAGGGTGTTGGATCCTCTGGACCTGCAGCTCCATATGGTTGGGCCACCATGTGGATACTTGGAATGGAGCCCTGTCATCTGCAAGAACAAGTGCTCTAACCACTGAACCATCTTCCCAGCTCCTGGTTTCAGGATTCTGAAAACACAGGATGGGAGGCAGAGGCAGGCGGATCGCTGTGAGTTCGAGGCCAGCCTCGTCTACAAAGTGAGTCCAGGACAGCCAAGGCTACACAGAGAAACCCTGTCTCAAAAAACAAAACAACCACAAAAAACAAAACAAAAACGAAACAAACAAACAGCCTGTCCCTTGGCCTTCTGAAGCCATCCCTGTCGCTCCCGTCGTCACTCTGAGATCTAAACTCCACATAGCAGCCATAGTGACACTTAGCTGTGTTTCCTTTTCAGTACTGCAGATCAAATCCAGGGCCCTCTACCACCGAGCTGCAGCCCCAACTGAAAATATCCTTGTAAAACCCACATGGGTCAGATTAGCTCACTCCTTTGCTTTGTTTTGTCTTCAGAGACACACTCCCACATAGCCCAGGCTGACCTTGAACTTGCTATGAAGCACGTCGATTTAGCGGAAGACCCCGGACTTCCTACCCTCACGCACTTCTCTCTACCTCCACTACCATTGCTGAGAGTCCTGGCATGGGCCACTACACCCCATCCCAGAGTTTTAAAACTCTTCCCTGGGGTGTAGCTCTGTGATACTGTGAGTTCAACCTCTGTTACAAACACAAACAAAACCCTCCTAGCCTTCAGACCTTAAATCAGCTTAACCTCTTACTTCATTTTTTCAAGATCATAATCTGGTCCCCACCCTCCAGGACAGGCTACAGCAACCCTTCTCTCAGCCTCTTGAATGCTGTAACAAGGGAGGATCTTAGCAAATGTGACTTTACCTACCAGAAGGACTCTGCCTGACCCTCATTTCTTCAAGTCTTTGGTTTCTGTTGTTGTTTTTTTTCTTTCTTTCTGTTGTTTTTCTTTCTTTTTTTTTTTAATATATATTTATTTATTATTTATCAGTATTGTGCACAACAGAAGAGGGCACTGGGCCGGGCGGTGGTGGCGCACGCCTTTAATCCCAGCACTCGGGAGGCAGAGGCAGGTGGATCGCTGTGAGTTCCAGAACAGCCTGGTCTACAAAGTGAGTCTAGGAAAGCCAAGGCTACACAGAGAAACCTTGTCTCAAAAAACCAAAAAATAAAAAAAGAAGAGGGCACCAGATCTCATTACAAATGGTTGTGAGCCACCACGTTGTTGCTGGGAATTGAACTCAGGACCTTTGGAAGAGCAGCCAGTGCTCTTAACCTCTGAGCCATCTCTCCAGCCCTTTCTTTCTTTCTTTCTTTCTTTTTTTTTCAAGACAAGGTTTCTCTATGTAGCCCTGGCTATCCTGGAACTGGCTCTGTAGACCAGGCTGGCCTAGAACTTACAGTGATCTGCCTACCTGTACCTCCCAAGTGCTGGGACTAAAGGTGTGGGCCACCCCCACCCAGCCTGCCTATGCTTTTTATTTTAAGATTTATTTATTATTATGTATACAGTCTTCTGCCTGCTTGAACACCTGCACACCAGAAGAGGACACCAGATATCATTATCTCCCTATGCTTTTAATGTTAGTTACATTAAAAAAAATTTTTAGATGTATTTTATTTTATTTTACTTTGATTTTTTGAGACAGGGTTTCTCTGTATAGCCTTGGCCATCCTGAATTCACTTTGTAGACCAGGCTGGCCTCGAACTCACAGCGATCCGCCTGCCTCTGCCTCCCGAGTGCTGGGATTAAAGGCGTGCACCACCACCGCCCGGCTAGATGTATTTATTTTATGTGTATCAGTGTTTTGCCGGCTTATATGCCTGTGTACTAGGTAGATACCTGGTGCCTGCTGAGGTCAGGAGGGGCCCAGCCTCTTGGGTGGACTCCTTAAGTTGCCTTTTGGTAGTAAGAAATTAACCCTCAAGCATGTCAGGCAGGAGCTCTACCACTAATCTACATCCTCAGTCCCCCTTTTTCTTTCTTTTTCTAAAATGTGAGATGGGTAGCGCTAAGTTGCTCAGGCTGGCCTTGAGCTAGTTATGTAGTTCAGGCCTGCCAGGCATGTACCATAAAAAAAAAAAATTGGCTTCCTGGCTTTTCTTTTGGAGACATTTCTGTGTAGGCAAGGTTGGCCTCGAATTCACAATAATCCTACTCCATCTGCTCCCAAGTACTGGACTTACAGGTTTGTACCACCCACCCCACGTGGTGCAAAGACTCTTAATAACCGTCCACATCTGCTCAGACTTCAGTGACTGCTTTACAATATTGTTTATTTGCACCAGTTTCCTATGGGCTAAGTTCGTAAAGGGGATGGTACCTCGCCTGTTTCGGTCATAACTGTATACTCCAGGCAGTCTGACCGGTGCCACCGACGCTCTTTATCAGCTATAGCAAAGAAAAAGTAATCTCAGAGAACTATCTTCCAAGGGCACAGGCTGGCCTGGTGGGCGTGGTCTCTCCGGGGGCGGAGCATCCCGCCTAGACCTAAGGACCGGATGCCTAGGCGGGGCATCCCATAGAGGTGCTCTGGCTCCAAGGCGGGGCCAACAGGACCATGATTTCTCGCTTGGAATTGGGACTTATTTTGTTTCTCCCTTAGCATTTCCTCCCCAGCGCCCTTTGGCTCACCCGAAGGCACCTCTTCCCACCACTCGGATCCGCTCGTACTTGTCCATCTCTTTTTCTCAGTTACGCTTCTGGAATTCCCCATGGTGCGCGTGCGCGGACCCTCCCACCCGGGGAGCTCCTCCTCCTAGCTGTAAGACTTTTTTTTTTTTTTTTTTTTTTTGCAGGGCGGAGCTGACGGAACAGGGGCGCCAGTCCTGCCCCCCCCCCCCCACCCCCGCCTTTTCTCTGACTGTAAACCCAACCCGGACGCTAAGTCGCGTTCCTCTAACGGTCCCGCCCCGAAAGAGGGATCGAAAGATCACGGTTTCTTGACGAGCCCCTTTTGCTCAGCACTGTACCAAGCACTTTGCACACGCGTGGTTTGGGTATAGGTAGTTTAACTGAAACGTTGAGGCGCCCACTATGCTGCCCCGCGCAAACAAGATTGTCTCCCAAAGGTCAAATACGAGTGGGAAGCGCAGAGTCCCCGCTGCGCAGGAGTGACACGACTTCAGAAAGATAAAAAGGGATTCCCTAGTGACACCTGCCACGTTAAGGATAAACCACCAAAACGGAAGCCAAGAGCGCGCTCTGTGCGGGGTTGTTAGGTGTTTGCCTAGGGAGGGACCGGGAAAACCCCAGTTGGACAAACTGATTCACGCGGAGAGTAGGTGACGTGGTCCCCAGGTTGTCACAACTACTGAACCAGCGTTCTCGGCCTTTCAGACACCCCCACCTCGCACAAAAATGCTGATTTAGGGGGACTCAATCCCTGATGCTCATCTCGAACCTCCTTGGGGGTGAGATGGAAGTGAAAGTAAACCTCTACCCGAAAGAAAGCAGCAGGTTGTGGGAAAACCCGAGAAGGTTCTATGTGACTGTCCAGAAATAGTGGGCTGTTCAGCATCACTGTTAGGGTTTCGACCAAGGCGAATTTAATCCTGATCTCTTCATGAAGCCTGCTGTTCTAAATGAGTTATAAAACTTCAGTATCCGGTCGTTAGCTAAGGGTTACTATTTCTGAATGGGTGAGGGAGACGAGGGAAGGGATGTTTATCTTTTGTCCCTGCCTCACCCCAAACTAGCCTACGTGGTGGAATGACCAGAGAAAACCTGTGGTCACTGGCTCAGGCCGGAATCGCCCAGTGGACAACGAGGAAAGAGGGAGTGCAGGAGGTAAACTGCTCACCCAGCAAATCACACCGTGCTGTCACTTAGTAACCCACTGGGGCTTTGAGTGACTCTGGAGCCCCATGGGGGTTAATGTGTAACCCTAGAACCATCAGGGAAAACAGCAAACACCCAAAAGGCTTTGGTCCCCGAGTGTCTACACATGGGTTTCTAGTCTGTTTGTTTTCTTTTTCCTATTGAAGAAACACCGTTCTCCTAGTCTCCACTTTGTGGTCGCGTCCTCTACTGCCACCTCCCTAAATGCACACGCCCCTTTACTTTCCCTCTTCGGCTCTCGGCTGCTCCTTTTCCTCCGGAACCCTTGTGGACCCCGCACCACAGTAAGGACAGGCTGACACCTAGTGGCCAGAGGCCGCAATTACTCTAGGCCATGGCCCTGGAGAGGGTCACCCCAGCTGTCTGGGCAAATCCGCAGCCTTCCCCGCCCCAGCCTCTAAGGAGCCAGAAGAGAGTTGGGACTGTCTGAGGGAGGATTGTGACAGCCGCTGGGCTCCAGGAGCCCAAGAGTGGTGGGGGCGAGAGGTGATGGTGAGTGACTCAACAGTTCCCAAGCACCACTCTTACGGGGCGCGGAAGACGCAGGTAAACACGTCGGTCTCCTTCCTCGCAGAAGAATCGAGTCTGGGAGGAGCCGTGGTCCAAGGCGGCGCTGCGGATCCCAGGACCAGGGTTTGGCAGCCCCGTTTGTATGATGGTTCCGCCCAGCTCTGTCCTGAAGAAAGTTGAGAGCGGAGGGTTCTCGCGGTACCCACCCAGAGTGTGGGAGCCGGTGGCGGCGGAGAAAGTGGGGACGTGAGCTAGTGGGGCAGTAGGCATGTGGGCACCCCAGGGCGCCTTCGGCTGTCGGGAGGCGCCAGACAGGGGTGCTCCGGCGGCGATGGCGGGGACAGCCCCTTCGCGCTCGAAGTCGGCGGGATCCGGGCGGGGCCCCGGGGGACACAGGGCTCGCGCCCTACTCGCGGCAGAGGCGCCCGAGGGGGCGGGGGCAGGCGGCGGGGCGGGGCGGGGGCGCAGGCGGCAGGGGCGGGCAGAGGCCTCGCCGGGAGCGCGGGGAGGAGCGAAGGGGCCTTGAGGGCTCCGCGAAACTGTGGGGCTGGCGGCCCGAGGCAGAGACGGTCGTGGCTCGCTGTCCAGAGACGGAGCGGTGTTCCCAGAACTGCCGGAGGAGACGGCTTAAAGGGCGGACAGACGGACGGCAAGGAGGGCCAGCATGCCCCTACTGTTGCACCCCGCCTGGCCGCTGCTCCTGGGCGCCACTCTGACCTTCCGAGCACTCCGGCGCGTGCTCTGTCGCCTGCCCCTGCCTGCACACGTGCACACCGACCCCCTGCGCACCTGGCGTTGGCACAACCTACTTGTCTCCTTCACCCACTCCATTGTATCAGGGATCTGGGCACTGCTGTGGTGAGTGAACAATCAAGGGTAGTGAGGTGGCCGTGGGATCTTTCGCGGGGTGCTCGGGCTGGTCTCCCTGTTGCTATTCCCATCACTCACGAGTGAACAGACGCCAAGGAGCTCACCTGATTGCGTTTGGAAAACTACCCAACCAAGAGCGGCTGTGGGAAACCCGAGGTACCTGGGCTTAGGCCAAGCCCCTCCTCGCTCTCCAGTCAGCCAATAGCAGGCACCTAAAAGCCCTGGGACTAGCTAGAGTGTTGGGGGAGGCAAGGGTCCTCGGGGAGGCTGCAAGCACAAGGTCCCTTTTCTGTTCCAGCATATGGCAAACCCCTGAAATGCTGGTGGAGATTGAGACGGCGTGGTCGCTTTCTGGCTACTTGCTTGTTTGCTTCTCTACAGGTAGGCTGTGCCCAAAAAGGCGGGGATTAGGAGATTGTTAAGACCACTGAGCCTGTTCAGTGATTTCCTCTTTTCCTACCCCTCCACTAGGATACTTCATCCACGACACTGTAGACATCATTGTTAGCAGACAGACTGGAGCTTCTTGGGAATACCTTGTCCATCATGTCATGGTAAGTGAGAAACTGAAGTGAATACAGGCAACATGGTCACAACTCTGAGGTTACCTAAGAGTTCTGCTTCCTCTGGAGCCAGCTGGCTGCCTGGGCTCACCTACTCTATGTAGGTAAACAGACTAGGAATGTCACCCAGAGCTAGACCGTACTGGACCAAGTCCACCTTTAATTCCAGCATTTGGGGAGGTAGAGGCAGGTGGATCTCTGTGACTTTGAGGCCAGCCTGGTTTACAAACAAGTCCAGGACAGCCAGAGACAGAGAACCCCTGTCTTGAAGGAGGGGAGAAAAAGTGCCTAGGAATGCATGGCACCTGTTTTCAAACACTCTTCTCCTGTCACTTTGCCCCTTAGGCTTTGGGCGCCTTCTTCTCTGGCATCTTTTGGAAAAGGTTCGTTGGTGGTGGCGTCTTAACACTACTGGTGGAGGTCAGCAACATCTTCCTCACCTTAAGGATGATGATGAAGATAAACAACGCCCAGGATCTCCTCCTCTACAGAGTCAACAAGTATGTGAACTTGGTCATGTACTTCCTCTTCCGCCTGGCCCCCCAGGCCTACCTCACCAAGCTCTTCCTCCAGTATGCTGGCCAGAGGACCCTGGGGACCTTCTTGCTGGCCATCCTGCTCATGCTGGACTTGATGATCCTCATCTACTTTTCTCGCCTCCTCCGCTCTGATTTCTGCCCTGAACGAGCTCCCAGACGCCAGAAAGACAAATTCTTGACTGAGTGAGAAACAACCCAGGATATGTGGCAGGGACAGCAAGCACAGCCAACAACTTTGCAACATAAACCACGGCTCTGTCCGCCCCGAGCCTGGGTGTACTCTGGAGCCAGCCTTTCCACCTTTAGCCTACACCCACACTGTTGAAACACTAATGAAAGCTCCCCTCTGAAGTCCTCTTCTTGGGCAAGGGGTGAGGGAAGCAGACCAACCGGTTAGGCACGGTAATGGGCGAGGACAAGACACTGTTAAGAGCCAGCCAACCCACACCACCCTGAAATGGATGCTGACTACTCTAAAATAACCCCTCTGCTCTTCCAGACTCTGGTATTGGTTTCACAACTGCCTCTTCCAGGGATAAAGGAAGGAAGTCTTGTAAAGCTTGTCCTCTGAACTTGTGATGGAGGCATGTCCCAGGACAACTAACACCTGCCTGAGTAATAAACACCTGTCTTGAGCTCTAGCGCGGCACAGTAACAGTGGCATCTTAGTAGATGACGTCTTTTCTGCTCAGAGCTGGGAAAGCACTGTGACCCAGCACCCACCTTCCTTTAGTATGGCCTTGTCCCCAGCCCAATCAGAAAGCGACAAAAAGACAAGCAGCCTTATTTATGGTGAAAAAAGTGTGTATTTAGAATTAGCCAGCTGGACTCAGTTTAGATGATCCCAATCTGAAAAACAAGAAAGGGAGTGAAGTTAATGGAGCTGAAGTGTTTAAAGTGAGTGGGGAGGGCAGCAAGGGGGGAGGGCTTGTTGGAGAAAGTAGTCAGACTTTGATGTGAAACGCTGACTGTGCAGGGTCCTTACCTTGTTGGCAACATCCAGAGCATCATAATCAGGAGCCAGTCGAACATATGCCTTCTTCTCTCCATCAGGCCTGAGTGGAGAAGGAAGTCTCAGAGCGGGATGCCCTCATAGCTCCAGTCCTCCCACATGCCTCCCCTAGGCCTCTGCTACATCAGTGGTTCCTTTGTTGGTGTCATTCTTTTCCAAACAGTGAGTTTTCCATCATTTGCACAGAGGGGCTAAGAGTCGCTTTGAAGCGGGCAATACTTAGGTAACCCGACCCGAGCCCTTTGGTCGCTGCCTGGTTCCACTCACCTTATCAGGGTGTTGACTTTGGCCACGTCAATGTCGTACAGTTTCTTCACGGCCTGTTTGATCTGGTGCTTGTTAGCCTTGACGTCCACAATGAACACAAGTGTGTTGTTGTCCTCTATCTTCTTCATGGCTGACTCGGTGGTCAGGGGGAATTTGATGATGGCATAGTGGTCAAGCCTAGTTGGGATGGGAGATGGAGTAAACTGCCCTGGGCCAGTATTCAATAAGGCAGGCTTTACTTTGGAACCCAAGGCTAGGAAAGAGTAGGTGCATCAGACAATAGGATAGCAATCACTGTTATCAGACTTTGGTCGCTACATGGTGTCATCACATGCACCTGAACCCCAGGGAGCTGAAATCTCCATTTAGAAACAAAGCTTGTATATTGTTGAATCAAAGGGTTCTCACCCTTTGTTTAACGAAAGAATCATGCTTAGCCAGGTGTGGTGGCCCACAGCTTAAATCCCAGCACTCAAGAGTCAGCAGCCTGAGCCGGGCGTGGTGGCGCACGCCTTTAATCCCAGCACTCAGGAGGCAGAGGCAGGCGGATCGCTGTGAGTTCGAGGCCAGCCTGGTCTACAAAGTGAGTCCAGGACAGCCAAGGCTACATAGAGAAACCCTGTCTCAAAAAACAAAAACAAAGCCGGGCGTGGTGGCGCACGCCTTTAATCCCAGCACTCGGGAGGCAGAGGCAGGCGGATCGCTGTGAGTTCGAGGCCAGCCTGGTCTACAAAGTGAGTCCAGGATGGCCAAGGCTACACAGAGAAACCCTGTCTCGAAAAAACCAAAAAAAAAAAAAAAAAAAAAAAAAAAAAAACAAAAACAAAAAAACAAAACAAAAAACAAACAAAAAAAAAAGTCAGCAGCCTGCTCCAACAGCTAGGACACAGAGAAACCCTGTTTGGACAATCTCCCCCAAAAGAATCATGCCCAACCAATGCACGCTAGTCCACTGAACTATATAATAGCACTTTCCTATGAGCTACATTCTAGGATAGTAAAAAAAGACATGGCCTGCCGGACGTGGTGGCGCACACCTTTAATCCCAGCACTCAGGAGACAGAGGCAGGCGGATGGTTGTGAGTTCGAGGCCAGCCTGGTCTACAAAGCGAGTCCAGGACAGCCAAGGCTACACAGAGACCCTGTTTTGGGCGGAGGCGGGGGAGACATGGCCCTACAATACAGCACAAGCTGGCCTAACACCCAACAGCAACCAATTTCATATACACCCCCTTCTGGTCTGAGAAAGGGCCCCATATATCCAAGACTGGCCCACCAGAGATGGCCTTGACCTTCTAGCATTACAGGTTAACCACCACACATAATTTATACAGTGCTGGAGACTGAACCCAGGCCTTCAAGACCTTTGTTGAGTAAATACATTCCGAGCCCCAGGGCCTACTGCAACTCTGTTGCCTTGAGCAGTCAGTAAACAACTTTTCTTTAAATTCTGAAAAGCTAACCGTATCCAACTATTTTCCCCGGTAAACACTTCTTACCCAAACTTACTGGTAGTTTAAAAGCTTTGTTTCATTACACCATTAGCAAGGCATCACGCCCAATGCAGATAACCCACACCACTCAACTTTCACGTGTTGCTTCCAGCAAGTGTCATGACGTTTGGAACCAAGCAGCTTCCCTTTGAAGTCAACTTCTAAACACACACGGACGACAATTAGCTTACGAAGACCTCACATCTTCACCAGAGCAGCACACTGGACCATTAGGACAGGCCACGGGTGAGAAATGACAGACACTAACTAACGCCTTACTTGTTCCTCCTGGGTGCGCTCTTTCGAGGGTATTTGGGCTGCCTCCGGAGCCGCAGGGTCTTGGGCCGCCGGAAAGTGGGTGACGTGCGGATCTTCTTCTTCTTGTGGCTGTGGACGCCTTTCAGCACTGCCTTCTTGGCTTTCAAGGCCTTCGCTTTGGCTTCGGCTTTGGGAGGGGCGGGAGCTGCGAGAGAAGGAAATAAACCTAGCACGCTAGACACATAAATCGATCCCTTCCGGCGGCCCGGCCAGCACGCGCGCATCAGTGGTTCCTTTGGAGACATCATAGGTCTCAGGAGACGTTAACTTTTTTCCATCATATGCACGACATTGCAGGCGAAGATAAGACGGTGTTAACATAAACCCCATTTAACGTGGATAAAGGGCGATGGGTAAGGCGTTCTCTTCGTCCCTTCTAAGTGGGGGGACAGGCGGCGCCACCCCGCGGATGTTAAGTAGCTTCCCAAAGCCACCGGGTTGGCTATCGGTGGTGGGTGATGCCAGGCGGGTTTGCCTACCCAACCCCGTCACTGTCACCGGCTCATGAGGCTTGGCCCACGCGGTCCTCCTACACCGCAGTGTGGGCCTAACTGCAACACGCAGCGACACAGTACGTAGCCTACGGCTTAGCCCGGCAGCCGTCTGCCCCGTGAACTCGCTCTGCGAGTATTCCCAAGCCAACCCCGCCGCAGCCCCATGCCGCAACACACCTTCCTTCTTCGCTTTCGGCGCCATCTTGGCGAAAAGGATTACCCATCCTCGTTCCCATGAGCTTATAGAATGAATTCTCATCCAAGTCTCGCGATAGTTTCTACGTAGCGCTGATTGGATAATTCATAGTTCTTGGGCTTCCTGGGAACTGCAGTTCCTTTTCATTTCCTAGTGAGTGAGATCAAGCCTGCGCCGCACCTGCCTTCGAAACGCCCTACGGCTTCTTGGGATTTGTAGTTATTTTGCTTTGGTTTGTTTTGATTTGGTTTTTCAATAAAGGGTTTTTCTTTCCTTTCTTTATTCTTCGTTTCTTTGTTTCTTTCCTTTCTTCCTTCTCCCCCCTCCCTCTCTCTGTCTTTCTCTCTGTCTCTCTTTCTCTGTAGTTAGTTAGTTAGTTAGTTAGTTAGTTAGTTAGTTAGTTAGTTTGTTTGGTTTTTCAAGACAGGGTTTCTCTGTAGCCTTGGCTGTCAAGGACTTGCTTTGTAGTAGACCAGGCTGGCCACGAACTCACAGAGATCCGCCTGCCTCTGCCTCCCGAGTGCTGGGATTAAAGGCGTGCGCCACCATGCCCTTACTGTCAGAGTTTTCCTATGGAGTTGTAGTTTTTAAAGATACATGTTTTAAAATAAATACAATAATTTTTTAAAAAGATACACGTTTAAACTGGGCGTAGTGGTACATGCCTATAGTCCCAGCATTTGGGGAGGCAGGCAGATCTCTGTGAGTTCGAGGCCAGACTGGTCTACAAATGACAGGACAGCCAGGGCTATTATTACACAAAGAAACTGTGTCTCAGTCAGGCACATTGGAGCACACCTTTAATCTCAGCACTCAGGGGGGCAGAGGCAAGCAGATGGCTGCAAGTTCAAGGCCAACCTGGTCCTCAAATTGAGTCTAGGACAGCCAAGGATACACAAAGAATCCCTACCTTGAAAAGAATAAAAGAAGCCGGGCGTGGGTGGTGGCGCACGCCTTTAATCCCAGCACTCGGGAGGCAGTGGTAGGCGGATCGCTGTGAGTTCGAAGCCAGCCTGGTCTACAAAGCGAGTCTAGGACAGTCAGCTAGGACTACAAGAGAAACCCGGTCTCGAAAAACCAATAAACAAATAAATAAATATTTTAAAAAAGAAAAGCAAGAAACCATGTCTCCAGGAAAAAGTAGATAGATAGATAGACAGACAGACTGACTGACTGGTATAGATAAATAAATAGTCTGAAGCCCTTTTTAGTCCACATCTGTTATCCCAGCACACAGAAGATAGGAAGACTGACACAAAGTCAAGGCCAACCTGCTTTACCCAGTAAATTCCAGTGCAGCCAGCGCTACATAGTGAGAATGTGGCAAACAAATAAATTTAAAACAGAATGCAGTTTGGCTAGTAGAGGTGAAACAAAGATTTGCAATGTTAGAACAGGATTTCCCATAACTTCTTCATATAACACCTGAGGAAAATTAAGGTGCCAGAGTTGAATTTGACTACCAGAGTGATTTGATGGCAGGGAGGAAAAAACAAAACAAAACAAAGGGAGCACACGCCCAGCACTCAGGAAGGCAGAGGCAGGTGTATCTCTGTGACTTTGAGGCCAGCCTTGTCTACAAATAGAGTCTAGGACAGAGAAATAATGTCTCAAGAACAAAAACGAAAAATAAGGGCTAGAGGTGTGGTTCAGCAGTTAAGAGCACAGTCTGCAGCCAAGCATGGTGGCGCATGCTTTTAATCCCAGCACTTGGGAAGCAGAGGTACGCAGATCACTGTGAGTTCGAGGCCAGCCTGGTCTACAAAGTGAGTCCAGGACAGCCAAGGCTATACAGAGAAACTCTGTCTCGAAAAAAACCAAAAACAAACAAACAAAAAAAAGCACAGTCTACGTCTGCCATTCTGAAGGTCCTGAATTCAATTCCCAGCAACCACATGATGTCTACAACCATAT
The DNA here is from genome assembly GCF_903995435.1 of Acomys russatus. Classification (NCBI taxonomy): domain Eukaryota; kingdom Metazoa; phylum Chordata; class Mammalia; order Rodentia; family Muridae; genus Acomys; species Acomys russatus. The sequence continues at coordinate 5,171,213 of NC_067152.1, forward strand.
GTAATGGTATCTGATGCCCTTTGTGGCATGCAGGTATACATGCAGATAGGGCTCTCATATTCATTAAATAAATGAATCTTTTTTTTTTTTTTCCAAGACATCAAGACAGGGTTTCTCTGTGTATCCTTGGATGTCCTGGACTCGCTTTGTAGACCAGGCTGGCCTCGAACTCACAGCGATCCGCCTGCCTCTGCCTCCTGAGTGCTGGGATTAAAGGCGTGCGCCACCACACCCGGTTTAAATAAATGAATCTTTAAAAAATAAAATAAAAAAGGCTGGGCTTGGTGGCACACATCTGTAATCCCAGCTCTCGGGAGGCAGAGGCAGATGGATTGCTGTGAGTTCGAGGCCAGCCTGGTCTACAAAGTGAGTCCAGGACAGCCAAGGATACACAGAGAAACCCTGTCTCGAAAAGCAAGAAAAGAAAGAAAGAAAATAAAGAAAAAAAAAATTTTTTTTAAATCAAGTGTGAAATGGAAAACAGGGGCTGGAGAGATGGCTCAGAGGTTAAGAGCACTGGCTGCTCTTCCAAAGGTCCTGAGTTCAATTCCCAGCAACCATATGGTGGCTCACAACCATCTGTAATGAGATCCGGTGCCCTCTTCTGTTGTGCACAATATTGTATAAATAATAAATGAATCTGTTAAAAAAACAAACAAAGCCGGGAGTGGTGGCGCACGCCTTTAATCCCAGCACTCGGGAGGCAGAGGCAGGCGGATCGCTGTGAGTTCGAGGCCAGCCTGGTCTACAAAGTGAGTCCAGGATGGCCAAGGCTACACAGAGAAACCCTGTCTCGAAAAACCAAAAACAAACAAACAAACAAACAAACAAACAAACAAAAAGAAACGGGAAACAGTTCCAGAAGAGCTACAAAACAGCTACACACACAGACACACACAGACATACACACACACACACACACACACACACACACACAGAGAGAGAGAGAGAGAGAGAGAGAGAGAGAGAGAGAGAGAGAGAGATTTTTTTCCAAAAAATTTTTAGTGTAATTTTTCTTTTGTTTTTTGTTGTTGTTTGTCCTGGCTGTCCTGGACTCCCTTTGTAGACCAGGTTGACTTCAAACTCACAGCAATCCGCCTGCCTCTGCCTCCTGAGTGTTAGGATTAAGGGTGTACGCCACCATGCCAGGCTTCTAGTGCAATTGATAGATATTCTCCACTGATGAAATGAGCCAATTCGACCCAAAGTATATAAAGGCAAGTTTATTGGGCACAGCTCCCCATGCAGTCTGGAATATAGAAAAGTGGCAGAGTCAGAGGCAGGGGGCGGGCTGGAGAGATGGCTCAGAGGTTAAGAGTACCATCTGCTCTTCCAGAGGTCCTGAGTTCAATTCCCAGCATTCACATGGTGGCTCACAACCATCTACAATGAGATCTGGTGCCCTCTTCTGGCATGCAGCTGTACATGCAGTCAGAGCACTGTATACATAATAATAAATAAAATCTTTAAAAAGAAAAATGGAGGGGAGAGAGAGAAGAGAAATGTAGAGACAGACACAGAGAAAGCTGGAAAGTTCTGGTAGGGATTGAGGGATTCTAGCAAAACCTGAAGGCCAGGTCCACTTTGGTATGTTAAGTAGGTACCACTGCCTGGTCTATATAATAAGTAATAAACAAAATTTAAAAATTTTAAATTAGCCAGGTATGGTGGCCCATGCCTGTAATCCCAACACTTGTGAGGCAGAGGCAAGTGGATCTCTGTGAGTTCCAGGCCAGCGTGTTCTACAGACTGAGTCCAGGACAGCCAGGGCTACACACAGAAAAATCTTGTTTCAGAAAAACAACTACAAAAAGATTTTTTTTTATTTACTTATTTTTTATTTATTTTATTTTATTTTTTGGTTTTTTGAGACAGGGTCTCTCTGTGTAGCCTTGGCTGTCCTAGACTCAATTTGTAGACCAGGCTGGCCTCGGATACTCACAGGGAGTCGCCTGCCTCTGCCTCCGGAGTGCTGGGGATTAAAGGCGTGCGCCACCCCACGCCCACTTTTATTATCACTGTGTGTGTGTGTGTGGTGGTGTGTGTGTGTGTCTGCATGTGTGTAGTCAGCCACAGACACCAGAAGGGCCGGATATCCTGGAGCTGGAGTTAGTTGTGGCCCACTGGATGTGAATGCTGTGAGCTAAGCTCAGGTCCCCAGCAAGCACAGCACGCACTGTATTAACCATTCTACAGCCCTTAATATTTAAAACAATTTCATGTGTATCAGTATTTCGCCTACATGTAAGTCTGTGCACCACATCCATGCCTGGTGCTGGTGCCAGTCTCTGGAGCCCAGAGGAGGGTGTTGGATCCTCTGGAATGCAGTTGCAGACTCAGTTGTGAGCTCCTAGCTGGGAGCAAGTTGCCTTTTTTTTTTTTTTTTTTTTTTAAGTTTCGCTTGTTTTTTTTTTTTAAAGACAGGATTTCACTATGTAGCCGTGGCTGTCCTGGACTCACTTTGTGGATCAGCCTGGCCTCAAACTCACAGAGATCTGCCTACCTCTGCCTCCGGAATGCTGGGATTTAACAAGAACGCCACCATGCCCAGCCTGTTCTTAATTCTTGATCTTTCTCCAGACATAATCTGGAGACAGGACCTTGCTATACAGCTCTGGATTGCCTGGAGCTCTCTATCTCTCTTTGTAAACAAGGCAAGGTCATGCCTATGCCTCCAAGTGTGTAGGTCACCATACCCATTTGTTTGTTTGTTTTGTGTTTTCAAGACAGGGTCTCTCTGTGTAGCCTTGGCTGTCCGAGATTCACTTTGTAGCCCAGGCTGGCCTCGAACTCACAGTGATCCACTTGCAAGAGCCACCACACCCAGCTGGATTTCTTTCTTTCTTTCTTTCTTTTTTTTTTTTTAAGGCAAAGTCTCACTCTGTAGCCCAGGCTAGCTTTAAAGGAGTCCTGCCTTGGCCTCATGAGTGCTGGAATCACAGGTATGAGCCAACAGGCTAGACTTCAGTACTATTCCTTCAAGTGGCTCTAACCACAGCTGAAACAACTTAGGGTTTATCTAGAATAACCCGGTTTTTGCTGTGAATAAGTCCTCAACCCTGAACCAGTTCTTCTCTCCTAACACTGTGTTCCACTCCTTTTTGTTTTTGTATTTTTTGGGACAGGGTTTCTCTGTGTAGCCCTGGCTGTCCTGGACTTGCTTTGTAGACCAGGCTGGCCTCGAACTCACAGAGATCCGCCTGCTTCTGCTTCCCAAATGCTGGGATTAAAGGCCTTTCGAATCTTTTTTTTTTTTTTTTTAAGATTTATTTATTATTATTATGTATACAGTGCACATTAGATCACATTGTGAGCCACCATGTGGTTGATGGGAATTGAACTCAGGACCTTTGGAAGAACAGTCAGTGCTCTTAATCGCTGAGCCACCTCTCCGGTCCCTCTTTTATTTACACAGTATTCTGCCCACACGTGTGCCTGCCCACCACAAGAAGGCACCAGATCTCATTACAGGTGGCTGTGAGCCACCATGTGGTTACTGGGAATTGAACTCGGGACCTTCGGAAGTGCAGACGGTGCTCTTAACCTCTAAGCCATCTCTCCAGCCCCCACGCCTTTAGAATCTTTAACTTTAGCTCCAGGCACAGTTTTTTCCTCCTCCTCCTCTTCTGTGTGTGTGTCTGTCTGTCTGTCTGTCTGTGAATGTGTGCACACGCACAAAATGGAAAAAGTTGTTCTGGTTTAGACTTCTTTTGGGGGAAGAAAAATGAACACCCATATTAGAAGGGAGTTCTAGAGTCCCAAAGTGGTGACCACGCAAAAAGATGAAATTTCGGTCTACCTAACATTTTTTTTTTTTTTTTCTTTCTGAGACAGGGTTTTTCTGGGTAGGGCCTTGACTGTCCTGAACTCGCTTTGTAAACCAAGCTGGCCTTGGACTCATGAAGATCTACCTGCCTCTGCCTCCCAAGTGCTGGGATAAAAGGCCTGAACCGCCATGGCCACCACCAGGCTACCTAAAACTTCTCTATACTCCATGGAAGGAGGCTGGATCCGGAAAACAACAGATCTGGGACGTCTGGTCCTTGGTGGATACTTCGTTCCGATCTTGGCACCCCCTTTAGAGCTTCCTTCCACCTCTCGGGGCAGAAGGGCGAGCAGGGGCAGACTCTATGAGTCATGTGCCAGGCCTGAAGTCTTGGAGGGAAGCACCGCCTCTCCTTGGTCCCCTTCTCTCCCCCCCTTTCCCCTCGGCGTCACCGGGTCTTGCCAGATGCTGCGCTACAGTCATCGGTTCCCCATCACCAGTTCCGTTGGGTAAGGGGTCCCGGGAAAACGCAGCCCCGACAAGGAGATGAAAGGGAGAGAGACTTAGGGTATCTCAATCTGGAAATGCTCCAGCCTGGGTTGAGGCGGTGCTGGAGTAGGGTAAGGCAGCTGGCGGGCGAGCTGGAGCCCGGGCAGCGCGCGGGGAGGAGAGGAGGGGGTTGGCGAGGGCCCCGGCGAGGGCGGTTGCAAACCCGGGAGCGGCGGGGTGCGGGGCAGGGGGCGGCCCTTTTCCAGGAATTTCCGGGGATCGTGTTACAGCGTTCACAGAGTAGGAACGGAGTGGGACCGCAGGCCTCGCCGCGCGTCCAGGGTCCTGGCCCCCTCCTCTCAGCGCTCGCGGGCGTCGGCAGTGCCGCCCTTGCGCGCATTGACCCCGTGTAGCGGGGCGGCCCAGCGCCCCAAGGCCTCTCTGTTATGGTAGGGCCATCTCAGCCCCGAGTTGTCGTCGGGTCTCCGCGGCCCCGGGTTATCGTAGGAGCTATCCGACCCCGTGTCATTGTAGGGTCCGCGCGGGCCCGGGCTCCCCGGGACGGGACTGCCTGCCCACAGCTAGCGGCCGGGGCATCGCCCCGCCCCCGGGTGGTCTTCGGGACGCCCCGAGCTCGGGTGATCGTGGGCTCTCCTAGACCCGGGGTGATCGTCTCATCCCCTTGGCCCGCGGTGGTCGTAGCATCTCCGAGACCGAGGGCTCCCGCAGGCTCCCCGTGGCCTCGGGTGATTGTAGGTACCCCACGGCCGCGAGTAATCGTCGGGTCCCCACGGGCCCGGGCCGCCGGGGCGGATCAGGCCTCCGCGTCTTCTCGGGGAGCCCCGCCAAGTCGCAGACAAGATGAACATTCTGGCGCCCGTGCGGAGGGACCGCGTCCTGGCGGAGTTGCCCCAGGTAGGCAGTAGCGCCACGTCGGGCCTCTGGCTGTAGTGGAATGTGGGCGGAGAGAAGGTGGCACCGGAGCAGCAGGATTGGGCGCAGCCCTGCCGCCCAGCAAGACCCGCTGCTCCTGGGTGGTCCGCTTCCCACCCCAACCCCCACCCGGAGCTGCTTGGCCGCGGGACAAAAGCTCCATTCTCACTATGTCCCTCTCAGTGCCTGAGGAAGGAGGCCGCTTTGCACGTGCGCAAAGACTTCCACCCCCGCGTCACTTGCGCCTGCCAGGAGCACCGGACAGGCACCGTGGGGTGAGTTAGGGACACCCCTAAGCAAAAAAATACTCAAGAAACTTTGAAGTCATGACCTCTTTGAGGCTACACGGTTTTGCCTCAGTTCTGACGGCCCTTCGTCCCTTTCCTCCCTGCGAGGTTATTGTAAGCCTATAGAGAAGAAATCGAACATTAGGGGGGTCAAGGTCATACACACACCATCCATAGCTGGGGCCGGGGGTGTGTGGCTGGAGAGAGAAAGAGAGGGGGTGGGGTGGAGGGTAAGAGAAAGAGGGGTCCCGGGCCATCCCCAGCACTACAGGACCTCCCGAGCTCCCCCCTCTCAACACACACACCCCAGAGAAGGTGAGAGAAGTCTGAAAGTCCCTCCTGTTGAACACTACCCCGCCCCTCTGCTCCCTCCCTCCCCCAGCGCATCTGTGCAGGACCTTCCAGGCTCCAGGGAAGCCTGCCTGTATATCTCTAGCTCTCTGCTTAAGTGCAGCTAAGACTAGGTAAGAGTATCAACACTGCCTTAGAATGAAAAGTCGACACCCTCTGTCCATCTGTTCTTCTGCCCAACAGATTTAAGATATCCAAGGTCATCGTTGTGGGGGACCTGTCTGTGGGGAAGACCTGTCTCATTAATAGGTAACTGGGTGCTGGACCTTGGCTGGGCAAGGGCTCAGCCTGATCCATCTTTACAAGGTGGGCTGTGCTACAGGTTCTGCAAAGACACCTTTGATAAGAATTACAAGGCCACCATCGGAGTGGATTTTGAGATGGAACGATTTGAAGTCTTAGGTGTCCCCTTCAGTCTCCAACTGTGAGTGTCTCTTCCAGCCCTCCCAGCTAGCCTTGTCACCCGCTCTGCACACCGTCTTAGCTCAGGTCTCCCTCTCCTTTCTTTCAGTTGGGACACCGCTGGGCAGGAGAGGTTCAAATGCATCGCTTCCACCTACTACCGAGGAGCTCAAGGTAGGGGTGTAGTCAGTCTAAGAGTGCACCAATAGCAATAGTGGCGATGCAGGCAGCCTGAGAGCACACCAAGCTTCTGAGTAGAGCTAGTGGGGGTGGGGTGAGGGTGGGGGCGGGGATGGGGGGGGGGAGACGAGCCAAAGGCATCTTTCTATCAACCTGCTGCTGTTTCACTCTTTCAGCCATCATCATTGTCTTCAACCTGAATGACGTGGCATCCCTGGAGCACACCAAGTATGTGTGGATGTCAGGACACAGTGGGGAAGGTTCAGAAAAAGAGAGTTTATCTAAGGGCGGCTGCCTCTGGAGCTCACTGGTGGAGACTTGTCAGCAGCAATGTATAAGAAACTCCGGTTGGGCTGGAGAGATGGCTCAAGAGGTTAAAGCGCATTGGCTGCTTTTCCCAGAGGTCATGAGTTCAATTCCCAGCAACCCCATGGAGGCTCACAATCATCTATATTGAGATCTGGTGCCCTCTTCTGGCCTTCAGGTGTACATGCAGTCAGAATGCTGTATGCAAAATGAACAAATAAATATTTTAAGAAAAAAGAAAACAAACAACAACAACAAACTGGGATTAATCCTCTGGGATAACGGAGGTGGTGGTGGTGGTGATGGGGGAACCAGGAAAACAAACCAGAGCTAGTAACTGGGTATGGGAAAGCTGGTGGCTGGGGCCTGTCTGCCTCACTCAGTCCTTACGTCTGTCCACCATCTGTGGCAGGCAGTGGCTCGCTGATGCACTCAAGGAGAATGACCCGTCCAGCGTGCTTCTCTTCCTTGTGGGTTCCAAGAAGGACCTGAGTGTGAGTGTGCCAGTGGAGGAATTCCCCAGCTCGGTGAGGGGACCCACCCCCAGCCTGACTCTGGTTTTCCTCACAGACTCCTGCTCAGTACTCCCTGATGGAGAAGGATGCCCTCAAGGTGGCCCAAGACATTAAGGCTGAATACTGGGCTGTGTCCTCCCTTACTGGTGAGTCGGGGACCCTAGATGCCTGCGGTGTGCACCTGCCCATCTCTCCTACGTCATAGCTGGTTGGTCTAGTGTTCTCGGCATACTGCTCCCTCCCCCCTGAGCACCCCTCCCTGCTCCTCATGTCAGGTGAGAACGTCCGGGAATTCTTCTTCCGCGTGGCGGCATTGACCTTTGAGGCCAATGTCCTGGCTGAGCTGGAGAAATCCGGGGCTCGGCGCATTGGGGAAGTTGTCCGTAAGTGCTCACCTGGTTGGAGGTGGCAGAGAGCAAGGGTAGTGAATACACCCTTAATCCTAGGTTCATATGTTTCCTCACCCTTTTTCAGGCATCAACAGTGATGACAAAAACCTCTACCTAACTACCAGCAAGAAAAAGCCCACATGCTGTTCGTGAAAAGTGGGGGTTATCCAGAGACTTCCCATTCCTGGGGTACATGCCACCCCAACTGCTCCAGAACTCGACCCCTGGATATTTGCACTGACGATTTCCCGACCAAAGAGCTACCCCTTGGTGTCAGTGCCCCCAGAGGGTAACTAAGTCCATGCTAGTCACGTCCTGCCCCTAGGCACCATGCCAAAGACTGGATGACCCTCTGCTCCTCTGGGGGCTCTCCAGGGTGCCTGGTGGGGGTCAGTGCTATCGCTGCTTTTGCTCAGCCTGCTGGGCCCTTTATACGTAAGGATGCTTGGTGATTCTAGCCTTATACTGTGCCTTATGCATTAAAATCTGTTATTAGAATTTTCTGGGCTGGAGTTCTTTACTGCGGATAGAGACATGTAGTGATTTGGGGACAGGAACCCGTATGGGGAGTCTCTCCATTTCTGGCCCTGTGACAGGGCTCATACTGGCTGATATCTCAGAGAGCAAGTTTTAGAAAACTAAATGTATCCTCTTTGGGCTGAAATCTGAATTAACTACCTTTTTATTCCTCACCGTTGTTTTTTCCTCTCTGTCTTCGTCTCCCTCTGAGGCAGGGTCTCTTGTAGGCCAGCTTGACCTCAAAATTACTGTACGAGTATTGTGTGACAGTGTCCTCAGAGAGACAAGAACGAACATCTGTTTGTCCCAGACAGGGAGTTGATGACAGACCAAAGTTAAGCCCAACTTAGTGAACCAATGGGTTTAATCAGGTTACTTACAGGTGTATGGGTAAGGAGCTACTTACAGAAGCAAGAGGGACTCAGATACAGATGCATCACCACAAGCCACCCCAGTATGAGTGACAGCTTTTGAAAACGGGACACCTCACTCGGGAGGCAGAGGCAGGCGGATCGCTGTGAGTTCGAGGCCAGCCTGGTCAACAAAGTGAGTCCAGGATGGCCAAGGCTACACAGAGAAACCCTGTCTCGAAAAACCAAAAAAAAAAAAAAAAAAAAAAAAAGAAAACGGGAAACCCCGAGCTTGATGCATGGCCTGCAGACAGATGGACAGGTCGGAGGAACCTTCTTCCAGCCAGCTCCGTTTGAGGATGTCTCTCAAGTAGCCCTGGCTGTGTAAATATGCTTGGGTAAGGAAGAGCCTAGTCTACCTGCTTGGTTTCAGGGACATCCTGAGGCTTCTGAATTGTTTACGTCCTGAGTTTAAGGAGCTTTCCTGAAGGATGGAATGTTTGAGCTCTCTGTAAAACATCTTATGTCTTTGAAGGGCTTCCCTCTAAGATGGAAGGTTTTGGGTTGGGTTTGGTTTGGTTTTTAGTTTTTAAAGACAGGGTTTCTCTGTGTAGCCCTGACTGTCCTGGGACTCACTCTGTAGACCAGGCTAGTCTCAAACTCAGAGATTCCCCTGCCTCTGTCTCCCAAGTGCTGCTGGGCATGATTAAAGGCATGTGCCACCATGCCTGACTTAAGATGGAAAGTTTTTTGTTTGTTTGTTTGTTTTTTCCCGAGACAGGGTTTCTCTGTGTAGCCTTGGCCATCCTGGACTCACTTTGTAGACCAGGCTGGCCTTGAACTCACAGCGATCCGCCTGCCTCTGCCTCCCGAATGCTGGGATTAAAGGCGTGCGCCACCACGCCCGGTGGAAAGTTTTTTTTTTGTTCTTTTGTTTTAGTTTTTATTTATTTATTATGTATACAGTGCTCTGGCTGCATGCCAGAAGAGGGCACCAGATCTCGTTATAGATGGTTGTGAACCACCATGTGGTTGCTGGAAATTGAACTCAGGACCTCTGGAAGAGCAGTCAGTTCTAACCATTGAGCCATCTCTCCAGCCCAAGATGGAAGGCTTTATATCAGAGGAGATTGCTACGGAACACTCCTCCCCTTCCTCAGGCTCCTAAAGCTTTCCAGCCCTCTTTTGTAATGGGCACTGATCCTTGGAGGAGGTTACATAGAAGTCTGACTATGAGCCAGGCACGGTGGCTCATGCCTTTAATCCCAGCACTTGGGAGGCAGAGGCAGGTGGACTCGTTGTGAGTTTGAGACCAGCCTGGTCTACAAAGTGAGCCCAGGACAGCCAAGGCTACACAGTGAAAGCTTGTCTCAACATAAATAAATAAAATAAAATAAATTTAAATAAATTAAAAAAAAAAAAAAAAAGGCTGGAGAGATGGCTCAGAGGTTAAGAACACTGGAACACTGGCTGTTCTTCCAAACGTCCTGAGTTTAATTCCCAGCAACCACATGGTGGCTCACAGCCATCTATGATGTGATCTAATGCCCTCTTCTGGCCTGCAGGCAAAACACTGTATACTTAATAAATAAATCTTTGTTTAAACAACCAAACAAAAAACAAAAAAAGAAGTCTGACTGTGGTCATCTAACTCTGGTGGGATACTGATGTCTTTCTTTTTTTTTTTAAAGATTTATTTATTTATTATTATGTATACAGTGCTCTGCTTGCATGTACTCCGGCAAGCCAGAAGAGGGCGCCATATCACATTACAGATGGTTATGAGCCAACATGTGGTTGCTGGGAATTGAACTCAGGACCTTTGGAAGAGCAGGCGGCGCTCTTAACCACTGAGCCATCTTTCCAGGCCCCTGATGTCTTTCTTTATCGCCATTTTTTCAGAGCATAGCTAGTGGTGAGTCTTGGCAGTATTTCTTTTGCTATAAAACACAAATGAGGAAAAGGCAGAAAATGACCTGTGGTCATAAGTGGGATACTGGGGAAAAGCTTAGCTGGTTCATCATATTTTGTTTACCAAACCAATAGCTGTTGTCTTTCCACCAGGGCCTATGACTTCTCTGGCCACAGGGTTTTTGTCTAAAGCTCATATTAGATGTGAATTTTCCTTTTTGGAGGAGGCTTTAAGTACCGCCCGGCTTTAGCTTCTGCTTTTTGAGGCACACATATTCTGGCTTTGGAAACTGCTTGGAGGGAAACTGAGAGGTGCGCTGTGTGAAATATCTGCAAAGCAGTTTTCATTCACACTGTCCTCTGTTTTCCATTTCTGTTCACATAGCTCCAGATTCCGGCTTGTACAGAGCTGCCTAATTCAGTGTGCATGTGACCTCAGTACTGAGATGCTCCCGGGGAGCCGCATGTGTAGGGGCACAGGTCCATGTGTACTTCCTTTTTTTTTTTGGTTTTTTTTTTTTTGGTTTTTTTGAGACAGGGTTTCTCTGTGTAGCCTTGGCTCTGTCCTGGACTCACTTTGTAGACCAGGCTGGCCTCGAACTCACAGCGATCCGCCTGCCTCTGCCTCCCGAGTGCTGGGATTAAAGGCCTGTGCCACCGCGCCCGGCCATGTGTACTTCTTATGTTAGGTCTCTGTGCTGTCTGGAGACTTTTGGCATCATCGTGTGTGATATACAAGTGACGTGTGGCCGGGCGGTGGTGGCGCACGCCTTTAATCCCAGCACTCTGGAGGCAGAGGCAGGCGGATCTCTGTGAGTTCGAGGCCAGCCTGGTCTACAAAGTGAGTCCAGGATGGCCAAGGCTACACAGGAAAACAGTGTCTTGAAAAACCAACCAACCAACAAACAAACAAAAAACCAAGTGAAGTGTGGACGCCATGTTTGAGGATGTGAAGGGTTTGTACTGGGACGAAATTACCTAGAGTATAGGCCACCTTACTTTCTGGAGCGAACAGTGTGGCATCTAGGACAAGTGGCCTATGAGACCGGGAGGAAATCTGAAGGGTGGAGCTAGGGAAAGATGGGTCTAGGGATCTAGGGTTGGGGGTTGGAGGGGTGTACCATACATAGTGGAGGAAAGCCATCAGGCCATCAAGGCCAAGATCTGAAGCCAGGATACCGGCAGTGTCACGTTCATGAAGAGTGCTCAGGGAACTGTCAGGGGCGGACCTCTGAAGGCAGAGGGGCAGGGCCAGCACCTGCCGGGATCAGGGCTTAGTCTGGGGTTTTCCTAGAAGGACCAGCTAAGTACGAGACTGAGTGCTGGGTCCGTAAAGTAAAGGCAAAGGTAGGTACTGGCGTTAAGGGTGTGACGAAGGAGCCCCGGAGCTCCCGGATGAAGAACACGACTGACGTTTAGACCCTGGCTGGAAGACCGGAAGGGGGGAGGCGGGCGGGGGGGTTGGGCAAGCATGAGGCGGCTCTAGGGGCTGGACTGGAGTCTACAGCTGGGCGGAGGGCTCCACCCAGCTGAGGTTCAACGTTGAACTCTGCGAGGTAGAGTCCTGTGGAAGAACTGGACTGACGGCGATGTGGGTCAGGACGACACTAACGATTAAAAGATGGACTGAGGAAAAGAGCGGCTACAGAACTGAAATTTGGGACGAGAGCGAGATCACAGGTAAAGGGGCGGGGCAGAGGCACGGGGGCGTGGCCGGGCGTGGCTCTGGAAGATTGCCTGCCTTGGCTTAGAGCAGGCTGCCCCAGGGGCACTAGACTCGCCTAGAATCCCTGGCCCACCAGGGGCTGGGCGGTCAGTTCCATTGACCCTGAGCGTGGGAAACAGTCTGAGGATTCCACAAGTGACATCATAATCACCTCCAAGATGGGGCTGTGTCGGGAGACACCTCCCAGGAGAGGACTCACTGCCCCTCTCTTGCACCTTCTTCTGTTTCCTTTTTCTTCCTCACACTTTCTCCTTTTTGCTGCTCCTGTGCCCATGCTCGGGGGCCTCAGAGGAGGGGAGGGGCTTCGCAGGACAAGGAGGCTCTTCTACAAATGAGCATGACCAATGCGAAGTGAGTTTTGAGTTAGGTCCCTGCTACCTGTCCCCAGGAAGTGACCACAAGCTTTTCTCTTCCTTTCAAGCCATTGCCCGTCGTCATTCTGCTGCAGGGGCCTCTGGATGCACTTCTCGGTCCTCTGTGCCTTTTATTTTTATTTATTTATATTTATTTTTAAATATTTATTATGTATACATTGTTTTGCCTGCATGTACCCCTGCATGCCAGGAGAGGGCGTCAGATCTCATTATAGATGGTTGGGAGCCACCATGTGGTTGCTGGGAATTGAGCTCAGGACCTCGGGAAAGAGCAGGTGGCGCCCTTAACCTCTGAGCCATCTCTCCAGCCCCCTCTGTGCCTCTTAAGTCCCACTCCTCTTTGACCCTTCCTGCTTTCCCTCCTAAACAGCTACTGCTGTCAATATCTATTAAGGGTATTGGTGGAAAAGGGACAGGTTTCAACCCTGTACAAAGCCTGTGCACAGCAACAGGAGGAACCGTAACCAGCGCAGTTTGATCCTGACCTAGGCATAGGCCCTTACTGGAATAACTTTAGGATTCAAGCTGAATAGGCTATGTATCAGGGCTAAGGAAAATCAGATGTGAGGGATTAGCACTGTTGGGGATTAAAAACAAGTGTTTTGGGGGATGACAACTGGTTAGGGAGCTGACTCTAGTTTCAAAACTTGGCTTTGGAGCGTATGACATAGGGTGACCCTTAGCTTCTATGTGTCTCCTTAACCAGCAAAGCACACAGGTTCCCAGCTTTTAGCTCTGCCTCTGCTACTGCCTCTCATCTTGAGAGTTACTGAGTCTTTCTGGGCCTGGGTCCCTCCATATACAATTTAGAATCAAAGGCATACTTATTTTATTTTATTTTATTTGGGTTTTTCGAGACATGGTTTTTCTGTGTAGCCTTGGCTGTCCTGGATTCACTTTGTAGACCAGGCTGGCCTCGAACTCACAGTGATCTGGCTGCCTCTGCCTCCCAAGTGCTGGGATTAAAGGCGTGCGCCACCACACCCAGCCTCAAAGTCTTACTTTAAAAGCCCACCCTAGGGTCTAGCATTGTGAAAGTGTACATCCTGGGTGATTATCTCCCTAGTAAAAGCTCTCAGGGGGGCTGAGGGCTGGGGTTATAGTTACAGGTAAGAAAGCTTGCTCAATGCCGGGCGTGGTGGTGCACGCCTTTAATCCCAGCACTCGGGAGGCAGAGGCAGGCGGATCGCTGTGAGTTCGAGGCCAGCCTGGTCTACAAAGCGAGTCCAGGACAGCCATGGCTACACAGAGAGACCCTGTCTCAAAAAACCAAAAAAAAAAAAAAAAAAAAAAAAAAAAAAAGAAAGAAAGAAAGAAAGAAAGCTTGCTCAGTGTGCCTGAGGTCCTGGATCTGACCTCCATAGACTTCCTGCAAAAACATCCCCAGTCAAAAACATAAAAGTGAGCAGCAGGGTCCATGTTGGTCATTATCGTATTTGGCAGGTTAAGGCAGGAGAATTACTATAAATTCAAGGCCAGCCTGGGCTACATGAGGAATTCTAGGCCAGCCTGTGGCTATGTGAACCGGTCTCAGAAGTAAATACATAAAAAGATAAAAACACAGTACCCAGGATTGAACCTGAGATTTATGTATTAAAATAGGACACTGGATATATACAGTCACCCAACAATTACTGGGAAATTTCCATGGCTCTGTGCATACAGAGGCAATGAAACACAGGCATTCTTTTTTTCAAATTAAAAAAAAAAGATTTATTATTTATACAGTGTTCTGCCTGCATGTGAGCCAGCAGGCCAGATGAGGGCATCGGTTCTTGTTATAGATGGCTGCGAGCCACCATGTGGTTGCTGGGAATTGAACTCAGGACCTTTGGGAGAACTTAACCTCTGAGCCATCTCTCCAGCGCCCACAGGTATTATTCTTAAGGGACTATGGAGTAAATACAGTAATGTCACAGGCAGCAGAGCCGCAGGCACACAAGGCACACAGTTTCACTTGCACAGTGCTGTTTGCCTGAGACAAGGTCTTGCTGTGTTGCCCAGGCTAGTCCTCTGTTTCTTTCTTTTCTTTCTTTTTTATTCTTTTGAGACAAGGTTTCTCACTTTTGTAGACCAAGGAGGCCTCGAACTCACAGCAATCGCCTGCCTCTGCCTCCCGAGTGCTGGGATTAAAGGCCTGCGCCACCACGCCCAGCCTCAGGCTAGTCTTTAGCTCAGCCTACCAAGGTCTGGGATAACAGATGTGTGTGCCATAAGAACGACAGCATTCCCCACTGTGTTGAGTGGGTAGCGCTCTAGGAGAGAGTGTCATGGGGAGAAAGAATGGTAAGGTGAGGGGTGGAAAGAGCTATCAGTGAGGAAAGAACCAGGTCCTGACTCCTGAGGGACACTTCATTCTAAGGAAGGGTGTAACAGAGGCCTGGTAGCGCATGCCTGTAATCCCAGTGCATGGCAGGCAGGAGGAGAAGTATAGAAGGCCAGTTGGAATTCTACAAAACTCAACTCAACTGTATGGCGAGGAGTGAAGAAAGGTAGGACCAGAGGCAGGCAGACCAGGCAGGAAGTTACAGCAGCATCCTAGGTCAGAGGGAATGGAGGTTTAACTTGGCATATGGCACAGACCTTTAATCCCAGCACCCCGGAGCCAGAAGCAAGCAGTCCGGGCCAGCCAGGGCTATACAGTGAGCATCTTACCTCAAAAGCAACCAACAAACAAATGACAATAGGGTCTAAACCAAAGTACAGGAAGGCACAGGGGTCAATAGGGCAAGAAATGGCCTGGAAGTCAGGGAGGATGGTCCCTTGGTTGCCAGCTGACATATCTGCTGTCTGAAAAGGACCAGCAGGTGGCAGGAAGATGGCAGATGTGCATGGGGAAGCCAGCTAGACGGTGGTGGCGCACGCCTTTAGTCCCAACACTCTGGAGTTAGAGGCAGGCAGAGTCTGAGGCTATCCTGGTCTATAGAGTGAGTTCCAGGACGGTCAGAACTACACAGAGACACCTTGTCTTGAAAAACCAAAGACATGCCAGGGGATGGTGGCACACGCCTTTAATCCCAGCACTCGGGAGGCAGAGGCAGGTGGATCGCTGTGAGTTCAAGGCCAGCCTGGTCTACAGAGTAGGTCCAGGACAGCCAAGGCTACACAGAGAGACCCTGTCTCCAAAACAAAACAAAACAAAAACGAAAAACCAAAGACAGAGAGACAGACAGACAGACAGACAGACAGACAGACAGATAGACAGACAGAGGATGTTGTTGGCTGTGCATACTCAGGAAATGAGTCTGCAGTTGAGCATGTGGCTCAGTGACAGTTTTTCTAGCATGTGTGAGGTCTAGCCCCAGCACTGTGGAACATCAGGAAAGCAGCAGAGGTTAGACTCAGGTTGAGACTTAGTCTATTGTTTTGTTCTCTGGGTTTTTGTTATTGTTGTTTGCTTTGAGTCTGGGTTTTGCCATGTAGTCCAGGCAGGCCTTGAATGTCCTATGTACCCCAGGGTGGCCTCAAGCTTGTTGAGTCTCCTGCCTCAACCTCCCCAGTTTTGGGATTACAGTTACGTACCACCACACTTAACCAGATTTATGTCACTGAATTGATGGAATGTTGACACCACGGGGATGCATAGTTTTATCCAAAGCTTAGGGAGCTTTTTTGAGCAGATGACCAAAACCCAAACCCTAGTGACCACCAGTTTAAGAGGTCTAGTGGAGACAAAAAAGCCAGAGCCAGGTGGAGTGGGCCACACTGGTGGACTCTGTCATAGCTACTCAAGGCTGAGAGGAGTGGCAATACAGAGCAAGCCTACAGCCGCCATTGTGCTGACTAGAGAAAACCTTCAAGGCGTTTCACAAAGACCAAGAATAAGACAAAAGGGAGTCGAGTCTCATTTTCTCCACTCTTTTGGAGACAAGTTCTCTCTACATAGCCCTGGAACTAACTATAGAGAGCAGGCTGGCCTCTTTGAACTCATAGAGGTCTGCCTGTTTCCTGAGCGCTGGGATTAAAGGTGTGCACAACCACCCAGCACCCAACTCATAATAATAGAGCTTGAAATCTTAGCTAGAGCAATAAGACAAGAGAAGAAAATAAAAGGGACAATAATACGTATTGTTGTTTGGGGGATGACCCTAAACATAAGAGACAAGAAAGACCCCACTGGAAACCGTGTAGTACAACTGATACTTTCAACAAAGTAGCTGGTTCAAATTAATATACAAAAATTAGTGTCAAATAGTAAGATGCGCAGAAGGTAAAGGCACTTGCCACCAAGCCTGATGGCTGGGGGTTTTTTGTTTTGTTTTTCAAGACGGGGTTTCTCTGTGCAGCCTTGGCTGTCCTGGACTCCATTTGTAGACCAGGCTGGCCTGGAACTCACAGCGATCCACCTGCCTCTGCCTCCTGAGGGCTGGGATTAAAGGCGTGCGCCACCACTGCCTGGCTCTGCTGGAGGTTTTTGTTTTATGTTTTGTTTTGTTTCAGAGACAAGGTTTCTTTGTGTAACTGCCTTGGCTATCCTGCACTCTTTGTAGATCAGGCTGGCCTTAAACTCACAGAGATCCACCTGACTCTGCCACCTGAGTGCTAGGGTTGCTATCCCTAGGACCAACATTGGTGAAGGAGAGAGCTTATTCCTGTAGAGTGTCCTCTGCCCTCCATATGCACACCAAACATAGACTCACAAATAAATGTTGGGGGGAAAGGAAATAAACCCACTCATAATGACCTAAAATAGCAACAAGAAATCCTTGGAATAAGCCTGATGCATAAAGTGAAAGACCTTAACAGTTAAAAATGTTATTTATTTATTTATTTTTAGTTTTTCAAGACAGGGTTTCTCTGTGTAGCCTTGGCTTTCCTGGATTTATTTTACAGTGATCTGCCTGCCTATGCCTCCTAAGTGCTGGGATTAAAGGCATGCGCCACCACCGCCCGGCGTCATTTGAAAACTTTAAAACACTGATTAAAGAAACTAAAGATGGTTGGAGAGATGGCTCAACGGTTAAGAGCACTGTCTGCTCTAGAGGTCCTGAGTTCAATTCCCAGCAACCACATGGTGGCTCATATCCATCTATAATGAGACCTGGTGCTCTCTTCTGGCATGTGGGCAGAATAGTGTATAAATAATAAACAAATAAAGATAAATCTTTTGAAAAAAATCAAGACTAGCATGGTGGTACACACCTTCAGCCCTAGTGCACTGAGTTCAATGCCAGCCTGGTCTACATAGTGAGTTATAGGACAGCCAGAGCTACATACAGAGACCCTGTCTCAAGACAAAGATGAGGGCTTTCATGGAAGGCCAAAGAACAGTTTGCAAGTGGCTAACAGTTAAGAGGAAAAGGCTGTGGCTCTTGCTCCTTTCACTAATGCTCAGTGGAGTTGACCAGTGAATGAATAAACCTGACTTGAAAGGAAAGGGCGGGGGGGCATGCATGTGGTAGAAAGTTTTGAAGGAGTTTTCCATTGGAAAATGTTCATAGTGGGCTTAGAGAGATGGCTCAGCGGGGAAGAACACCAGCTGGTCTCTCAGAGGACCTGGGGTCGATGCTCAGTGCCCACATGACAGCTCAGTACTCTTTATAGCTCTAGTTCTAATGTCTTCTTCTGGCATTCACAGACAGTGCACACATCTGGCGCACAGACATTCATGCAGGCCACACAACCATACACATAAAAAGAAAATGAGCCGGGCGTGGTGGCACATGCCTATAATTCCGGCACTCAGGGAGGCAGAGGGTGGTGGATCTCTGTGAGTTCGAGGCCAGCCTTGACAGGACAGCCAAGGCTACACAGAGAAACCCTGTCTCAAAAACAAAACAAGAAACCCAAAAAGTTTGTAGTCTGTCACAGAGAAAAAACAGTAAAGAGGGAGGTTATATACAGGAGACAGGCTTAGGCAATAGGACACGAGGTACCTCTCCCCAGGCTGGAGATGCAGGTAGAGGCAGCCAGAGGAAGTGACTGACATTATCTGCACAGCGGGGTTAACTTTTTGAGGTTTTTGTTTTGTTTTTTTGAGACAGTGCCTTACAATGTGGCCCTGTCTGGTTTGGAATTTGGTATGCTATAGACCAGGCTGGCCTTGAATTTAGAGATCCATCTGACTTTGCCTTCCTGTGCTGGGAAGCACCATGCCTGGTGTTATTTGATGAATTTTAAGGACTTAGTGTGAAGTGTATGCCACCACACCTGGCTCTGTGTGTGTGTGTGTGTGTGTGTGTGTGAGAGAGAGAGAGAGAGAAAGAGAGAGAGAGAGAGAGAGAGAAGGTTCTCATGTAACTCAGACTGTCCTCAAACTGATGTGTAGCTCAGGATAAGCTGTGACCACCTGACACTACCTCTAGGTGCTGGGAGCACAGAAAGGCTTCACTTTCTAAGGAGGGTGTCCTGTAACCCTGTGGTAGGAGCTCAGTGGCAGAGCCACTGGTTTAGCATGCCTGAGGCTATGGGTTCCACCCTCACCCCTACAAAAAGGAGGTCTGCTGAGGTCCACCCACTGAGCAGGCTCTAGACACGTGGGACAAGTTCTGGCACTGCCTCCCTGCCTGATTACCCCACTACTGCTGCGCTTCCTCTGCATGGGCCACAGTCCTCAGCCCTCCAGTCTTAGCAGATGGCCCTTGTTCTGCAGCCTACCCCCTTCCGTCATTTTATTATGTATACAGTGCTCTGCCTGCATGTACACCTGCAGGCCAGAAGAGGGCACCAGATCTCATTACAGATGGTTGTGAGCCACCATGTGGTTGCTGGGAATTGAACTCAGGACCTCTGGAAGAGCAGACAATGCTCTTAACCTGAGCCATCTCTCCAGCCTCTTCCATCATTTTCAACACGCTGCTGCAATGATCCTCTTTGCCTCCCTCTTTTTGCCCCTCCCTCAGCCTCTGGAGGACAGTGACTTGGCTTTCCAATTCCTGCATCACCAGGATAGAGCTGTGCCCAACCCCAAAGTTTTTTTTTTTTAAGGAAATGTTTGGTGAAGGAATGATACAGGGAGGTGGCTGTTGTCACTGTTGCCATTTTGTACTCTCTCAGATATAAGCAGGTTGCCCAGCTGGAAGAGAGGAGGAAGTATGGAGTCCATCAGCGATGTGTCTTCCTTCTCTGAAGGTGGGTCCAGGGTACCTGTGCTCTCCAGGGGCCTACAATACCACTTATCTGTAAAAGCTGACACCTTGGTGGAGGGGAGGGATTTTTGATGGGATTACCCAGATGCCCCAGCAATGCAGTGAAATGGCTCAGTGGGTAAGGATGCTTGCTGATAAGCCTGGCAACCTGAGTGTGATTCCCAGGACCCACGTGGTAGAGAGAACCCAGACGCCCCTTTGTCTTCTACAATGCCAGAGAAGGCTTTTCTGCGAGGCCATGATCCCCCTTTCCTTTGTAGAATATTTTATGGCACACAATTATCTTTGAAACATGAACTGAGTTCTCCTAACCCTGCATAGTAACTACCGCTGTGGGTAAGGGAGGCTCAGAAAATGAAATTGTCTTAGGTTACTCTAGTTAAGTGACCGTCATACCTCAGGCCCCAGTGACTCCTGGTTCAGAACATAAGCCTCTATGCTGCCCTTTGCCTTGATTTAAGAGTGAAAAACAAAGCCGGGCGTGGTGGCGCACGCCTTTAATCCCAGCACTCGGGAGGCAGAGGCAGGCGGATCGCTGTGAGTTCAAGGCCAGCCTGGTCTACAAAGCGAGTCCAGGACAGCCGCGGCTACACAGAGAGACCGTTTTGAAACACAAACACACACACACACACGCACACACACACACACACACACACACACGAGTGAAAAACAAACAAAAAAACCAAAAACAACCACCACCACCACCAAGCAGGGGTGAAAGTCCAAGGTCCTGCTGCACACACCTCCCCTATTTCCCCTGGGAAGAAAAGGCACAGAGAAAGTAGGTGAGGGGTCTTATGGGAATGTGAGTCTGTCTTGTGAGTGAAAAGGAAGGAGGAATGCAGAAGAGAGCCTCAGCCTCACTACTGTCGTCTCTCTAATGCGCTTTAGTGGACCCTCGGGCTTCCATACCCTCTGCCTGGGTTAAGTCCTGCTGCCTGATGTCCTGCCCAGTTCTACCACTCCCAGGGGCTGGATAAAGGCATGATCATCATGGCCTCTTGGGCCAACCACAGCATTCACTGCCTGGATGTGGAACTCATCACTTCCTCCTACAGCAGAGCTGTCCCTGATACCCAGGAACCTTCAGTAGGGTCCCTCTGTGAGACTGGGGGGCTGTTGAGAGGCATGTCTACCTTTAAAATGGGAGTGGTGAGGAAATCAGGTTGCCCGGAGCTCCAGGCAGAGTCAGAGGAGAAGCATTGGGGGCCCTATGAGAAATCCATACAGTTCAGGAAGAAGTGGGAACCTTTGCAGCTCCACCCTGCAGCATTTCCCATGACTGGGAAAAGGGACACAGTACTGCGCTGCCTAATTTGTAAATGGGTACAGATGGGGGCAGGTTGTTCAGCATTCTGTGGTTCTGGGAGTTGAGAATATGATAATTAAAGAAAAGTTTAAAAAGGCTTATTTGGGGCTGGAGAGATCGCTCAGCGGTTAAGAGCACTGACTGCTCTTCCAGAGGTCCTGAGTTCAATTCCCAGAAACCACATTGTGGCTCACAGCCATCTATAATGTGATCTGATGCCCTCCTGTGGCCTGCAGATGTACATGCAGGCAGAGCTCTGTATACATAATGATAAATAATAAATCTTTAAAAAAATAAAAAATAAAAGGCTTATTTGTGTGAGTTGTGGACTCATGGCGTGCATGTGGAGGTCAGAGGACAGCTTGCAGGAGCCGGTTCTCTCTTTGTACCGTTACCCGCTGAGCCATCTTTCAGCCTGAGACTGGGAGGCAGAAAGGGTTTGGAGGAAAAAGCAGACACAAGAGCCAGCACGCACATGCCATCCAAGTACAGTGGAGGCCGCCGGGGCCTGTGCAGGGGCACATGCTAGCACTGAGGCTGCAGTGTGGGCTTGTCTGCCAGACAGGAGGGCACTCCCTACCTGGCACACTGTGGAGTGTGGTGGCTGGTGAGGGCATAGGCAGTGGATTCCACAGGAAAGCAGAAGTGACAAGTATTATGGGACGGCATGGGAAGCGTGGGGGTATCTTCTGTACTCCCACGTGGCATGCGGCAGCACTGTGCAGTGGATAAGGGGACAGAGCAGTACAGGGACCTGAAGTGACTACTTACTGGACTAAGTCATCACCTCTGAGGACAGTTGTTGGCGGGGGACCAGGTGGCGGATGAATTTGATGAAGCTTTCAGACTGAGGTGTGCTCGGCTGCCTTCCAGTGACCCAGACCCCTCTTCCCTCAGGTGAGTGCAAGGAGACTGACAGATGGTGCTGGGCACACCAGCAGTGTGCTGGGCATATCATCCATCCCTTCTCGGACTGTGGCCATCACAACCTGCACATGTATGCTGCCAACCACTGCGACTGTGAATCTAGGTGAGGGCCCCCTTCATGGGGACCCATTCCCTTCAGGTTTCCCTCTGGCCTGGTGCTGCCAGCCTAGCCCCAGCTTTTAATCCCTGCTCTGCTCCAAGTACAATGAATGGGCAGCCTGGGCCAAGCCCAGAAGCAGCTGGCTGTCCCCTCTGGGCCCCTGGGGAGTCGTGTAGGTACGGGGGCCAAGCTTAGAGTCTAGTGTGTGGCAGGCTGAAGAACTGCTCAGAGAAGACAAATAGTAGCAACTCCCAAGATGTAGGCCCAACCTGCTCCAGAGATGGGGCTCAGCCTGCTTCAACATCATCCATGCCCCTTGCTTTGAACTCATCCCAGAGGACGAGTGTGTGGAGCAGATCTGGTATAGCTGGTGAGTGGCAGCTGGCCAGCGGGACAACTTCAGCATGTCCTGTTTCAGCCCCATTAATTTCTTCCTGTTCCTTCCTCCCAGGTACAAAAGCTACAGGCCCATCTCTGTGGCCATCATCCATCATCCCATGCACCACAAGTGTTGGACAGATGACCTAAATGAGGATGAGGGTGATGATGAGCAAGAGAGCCCGTCTCCCATTCCAACTCAGCGGAGTCCCCCTGCCATCCCTACTGAGCCAGACACTGAGTCAGCACCCATCACCATCTGGCGTTCTGAGAGCCCCGTAGACAAGAGTCAAGAGGACAAGGCCACCAAGATAAAGAAGAAAAAGGAGGAGAAAGAGAAAGACGAGGATGAGGTGGTGGATGAAAAGGCAAAGGTGAAGAAAAAAGCCAAGCACTGCGGCAAGCTAACGAAGAAGAAAAGCCCAGTGAAGTCAGAGGCTTCCCCTCCAGACGTAAGCCGGTCACTGAGCCCAAGAGAACTAGTCAGGACATCAGGGTCCAGCCCAGAAAGCCGGGAAGAGCTGGAGAGTGAAGGCAGTTACGCACGGGGCAAAGAGAGGCCCTCCAGTGGACAGATTGTAGAGTCATCATCACCCAGGAAGAGAGAGAAGAGCACTGCCCAGGCCAAAAAGAATGGGATAAAGACCTTACAAACACGGAAAACGACCAAGAGAAAATGTCCCCCAGTGCCCAACCCCAATCTCAGTTGAGGCCTGGGCAACCAGAGTAAATAAATCAAGCCTGTAACTGACCCCTACTGCTATTCTCTCTCCCTCCAACAGGGCCTCCTCTTGGGGGAGGTGGCTAGCTCTGGGCCTGCTACAGCCAAGGGGCCAGGTACTGCTGGAATTCTCAAAGGGCAATCCTGCTTTCAAGGAGGAAGTCTATGTCTATGGGAAGTTAGGTAGGAGGGAGAGGGCACACCTCCTAGGATCAGGTGGAAGAATCCATCTGGGGAGCGGGTGGGAGGTGGGAGATTAGTGTTGTTGTCA
Organism: Acomys russatus; assembly: GCF_903995435.1. Lineage (NCBI taxonomy): Eukaryota > Metazoa > Chordata > Mammalia > Rodentia > Muridae > Acomys > Acomys russatus. The sequence goes on from NC_067152.1 coordinate 5,194,505, forward strand.
GCCATTCTGTGGTGGGCAGCACTACCTTTAATAAACTGAACCTGCCACTCACTAGGTCTGCCTCTCCCTTCTCCAGTGGCCCCAAAGGAAGGGCTGTGGCCCCATGGAGGATTTGGTCTTCCCAGCTGGTGGAGTCCCAGTCCTCCCCCTGTGCAGCAAGACCTGTTATGCTGGAGAAAATAGAGTCCAGTACAAGGCCAGCCCTTTCCCACCAATGCATTCAAATAAAGAAGTGGCTATGAGCTCAAATGCAGGCAGCAGTGGTGCAACCCAAGCAAAACTCAAGCTCCCAATACCCGTGTCCAGCCTCAGTGCCTCCTATTATTCCAGTTTCAAGGGTCAGGGCTCTCTTTTGGTCTTGTGTGCACACATCCACATGTGCACTTAAGAACTGAAAACAAGCCCAAGCGTGGTGGCCTTTAATCCCTGCACTCGGGAGGCAGAGGCAGGTGGATCTCTGTGAGTTTGAGGCCAGCCTGGTCTACAAAGTGAGTTCAGGACAAGGAGGGCTACGCAGAGAAACCCTGTCTGGAAAAGCAAAAAGAACCCCCCCCCCAAAGTATTATTATTTTTTGTTTTTGTTTTTCTCGAGACAGGGTTTCTCTGTGTAGCCTTGGCCATCCTGGACTCACTTTGTAGACCAGGCTGGCCTCGAACTCACAGCGATCCACCTGCCTCTGCCTCCCAAGCGCTGGGATTAAAGGCGTGCGCCGCCGCCGCCGCCGCCGCCACCACCACCCGGCCCAACAATAATGCTCTTTAAGTGCAGGTGTGTGGCATTCAGGAGAGCAGGAGTGTTCTAAGTCCAAGGGAAACCTGGGCTAAAAGACTTCACCTCAACACAGCCAACAAAAGAGGTAAGAAGCCACGGAGCTCAGAGCAAGCAAGGAGGTGAGCCCAGGCCATCTGAATCCTGGCCCGTCTGATGGATTATGAGAGGAAGTGTTTGGAGTTCTGAACTGCCTTGTAGCAGCCTGTCAGACCAGGGAGCTGGACAGAGGCCCCGGCAAGTGCTCTGTAGAAACACTGTTTATTCAAATGACAGGAGAGAAGCAGGTGGCACAAGGTGAATGAGGGTAGGCAGGCAGGGGCTGGCAGGTCAGCACTGCTCCATATGTTCCCCCCGCCCCACAAGTCCTGGTTGTACAGCCACCAAGGTGTTGACATTAGGACCAGAAACACTTTCCCTCCTGTCTCAAACTGAATAAATAGCATCATTCTCCCCACAAGGCCTGGGGACATGTACAAGCTGAGCTTCATGCCTCATTAGAGCCTGTGTTAGGTGAGGGTAGAAACTCAAAATGGCATACAGGGAGATTACAGATGGCTCCGCTTTCATTTGCCTCCCTTCTGCTACGTTCTTCTCCCAGCCTGCTCTCAGGGTAGTGGTTGGCACAGGTCTGGAGTGGGAGAACTGCTGCTTGGTACACACCAGCTCACAAGGCTATCCATCCTGCCACCCATCCAGGCTGACCACTAAAGAGAATGTCATTTCACGCCACTTTATGGACAAAAAAAAAAGAGGGGCAGGGAGTGAGGCTGTGCATGGCCAGGCCTCTTGGAGCCTCAGGGGTAACCAGAGTCCGAGGAATTGACCCCCTACCGATCCATCTCATCCAGGAGTGGGGTCGCATCGCCAGCAATGGACATGGGGGTGCTTTCGATCATGGGGCTGGGAGAGGGTCGAGGGGTCAGCCGCTGTTTCTGTTTCCGTCGTTCTGCCTCTTTCTCCTGTAGCCACTGCTCGGCCATCTTGCCCCAGTCGATGGCCGCATGGCTGTTGGACCTGGAGCAGGAAAGGCGGGCCTTAGAGACTAGGATTCTTCTGGGACTTGTGAGAAGGAAGCCTTCCCACCAGGCACTGGTGAGAGGTCACCTTCCCAGAAAGAAACCTGACAGTTACGCCTCATACAGAACGAAGGCTCATGTTAGGTCTTCAGGCCACATGACCACCCATCCCTATTAGTAACCACTGTCCATGTACTTACTTTGGCTGCTGTTGCCGTTGTCGGGAGCTGGAGGAAGGCTGTGGCTGGGCCTGGGTAGACTGGGGGGTAGTGCTGGCCTGGAGCTGGTGGTATTGTGGGGTGGTAATGGGCTGGCTCGGGGTTGTGTAGGAGTAGCTGGGCGTCATTAGTGGTGTGGCCACTGGCTGCTGGGCTGGTGTTGGGAACACCTGAAGAGGGGTGGACAGAGAAACAGGTTATGTTGTGGATGACCTTGACTTCATTGTGAATCTGACAGGCTGTGGGAGCTGGCTCTGAACAGTGCTTTCTAGCTGACCCAGCTGGAAGCATCATTTTAGACAGCGGAGGGAACCCAGCATACAAAGTTGCCCACCTATCTCCAACACCCCAGGTAGCTCGAGGGTTCCAAATATCCCACAAGGCTCTGTGCAAAGGCTGACGCCAACCCCACCCCACCCCCTTTCTTTTTTTTGAGACAAGATTTCTCTGTGTAGCCCTGGCTGTTCTGGAACTCGCTCTGTAGACCAGGCTGGCCTGGAACTCAAGGATCCGCCTGCCTCTGCCTCCCAAGTGCTGGGATTAAAGGCGTGCGCCACCACTGCCCGGCCAGGCCCTTTCTTATTCCCTCCTTGTCAAATGTGCTAGAGACAAGGGGTGTCTTTTAGACGGTTGCTAGGCTCGAGCACATGAAGCTCTTGGTGGTGGTCATGGCCAGAGGCGTCTGTCTCTAGGACCTGGGTCTGTATATAGGTGTCTATAGGGTTGCTCATTCTCCTCCCAAAAACATACATGGTAGGCGCTGCTGCCTCCTCCACTACCACCATAGCCATACTGGCTGGATGCCCACTGGGCCGGGGTAGCATTGGGGTTCTGTCCTTGTCCTGTCACAGCAGCAATGGCACTGAACATCTGCGAAGTCATGTTCTGAGGTAAGGCATTCACAGCTCGGGTCAGATCTGTTAACAGAGATGTCCATGTCAGAGGAGTAAATCCCTTTAGTTCCCTCTGCACTACAAGTCTCAGCCCTAAGCATCCTACCTGCAAGGTTGATGTTGGCTGGAGTAGCATTGATAGATGCAGGGGTCCGTGTCCTGCTGCTGCTGCTGGGAGTGATGCCTGTAAAAAAGTCATGTTCCTCAAGAAAGCTACTTCTGGCTTCCTAGTTTAGAGTCAGAAGAAGAAAGGAAGAGAGAAGCTGCACAGGCCATGGATGGAGAAGCTCCGTACTGCTGCTGTTGGACCAGGGGTGAGGACCTGGTCCTCAGCACAGCCTCAAGTCAGGGGATGGCAGAGCTCACCTGGTACAGGATCCTGATAGTGATCCTTAAACCACCGGAAGAGTCCATTCACAGTTGGGAAGATCTGGCCCCGGTACCGGAATCCTTCAGGAGTCACCGTTACATACTCTATCCTGAGATTTTATAAGTAAACAAGGATTAAATGCCGCTGCCTGTGTGCCGGCTACTTTATGTCAATGTGACAGAAGCTATAGTCACCAGAGAGGAGGGAGATCAAGAGATAAAATGCCTCCATAAGATCAGGCGGTAGCCAAGCCTACAGGATGTTTTTGTTTTTGTTTTTTTTTAAATTAGTGGGGGAGAGCCATCACTGGGCTGGTGGTCCTGGGTTCTGTAAGAAAATATACTGAACAAGCCACAAGGAGCAAGCCATTAAGCAGCACCCTCCATGGCCTCTGCATCAGCTCCTGCCTTCAGGTTCCTGCCCTGCCAGAGTTCCTGTCCTGACTGCCTTCAGTGATGAATTACAATGTGGAAATGTAGCCAAATAAACCCTTTCCTCCCCAAACTGCTTTTGGTCATGATGTTTCATCACAGCAATCACAACCCTGATTAAGACACACTTGGGGCCACTGTGAGAAAGTGACCAAAGAAAAGGAACCATGTACATTATTAGCCAATGGGTGCTAGAGGAGGAGAGAACATGGAGAGGCTGCAGGTGAAAGGGCAGTCAAGGCTAAGGAGCCTGTGGCCTTGGGTGTTGAGTACAGGCTGCCAGAGGAAGCCTGCTGGAGGCAGACTGGAGGTGGGATGCCTTCACTGAAGATAGCAAGCTGCAGGTGAGAGTGAGACCAAGGTTACAGCACATAAGATGGGAAGAGGCCTCCCTGGGCAGCTCCAGATAAGCAGGGAGAATTCTTGGCACTCTAGAAGGTGGTTAGTCTGCCCTCATTCAATATTTCTGAGAGTAGCAGAGTGGCTAAAAGGTTGGGCCTAGCTTTATACTTGGTTCTAGTTCTAGTTAAGTGAGCTCTGCACTTACTACCTATGTGGTACCAAGCACCAAGCACAAGAGCCTTTAAGGCCAGTCACAAGGAAAGATGGAGCATGATCACACCTAACAGAGTGCTGTGCTCATTTGGGGAGAGCCAACAACAGCTGAGAGACACTGCGAAGCATGGGGAAGTCCTTACTTATACTCAGTCAAGACTTGCTTCCTAAATCGCCACATGAGGATGCCAGTCAGGAAGTTGGTGCTCCTTTCTGTGGGAAGCCACTGTGTTGAGTCTATTGTTTCAGTCCCTGCCTTTCTAGGGTAGCCTTCATAAGACATTGCCAGTCTCACAGGGTGCGGGCTGCCACTCGTTGGAAGGTACTGATGTGGGAGGAAGGTCAGAAAGATCATGATGGTCCAGGTGACAAGTGTGGCACAAGGGCCCCAAGGCCCCCGAGCCCCACTCAATGGTCCTAGCCAAGCATCATATGTGGCCAATACAGAGCTAGAGCACACATGCATTTCTCTGCTGGGGAAGGATGGCTGGTGGGACCACTAGAGTGTGTAGCAGACCTAAGCAGATCAGCCTAAGGAAACTGGCCACTGCCCTAGGCTCAGGGTGAGCTAGAGGGGTGCAGCCTCAGAGGCTACCATGTGTGGCAGCCTGCCAGTCACACACAGAAGGGAACAGAGTAGGTGAAACCTCTACCTTAGCCACCACTCAGTAGGGCACAAGAGATATATATTGTGGCATCGGTGAGCCACCATGTGCTGGAAGTTCTGGAAAGGTGGAAGACAGAAGCAGAAAGGCAACCAGCATGGCATTGTTGCCTTAGCCCACCCTGCAGCGCCTGGGAGAGGTGGTGAAGGAGACTCCTTTTCTAGTGTTGATGAAGGAACCTTTCTAGGCGACTCTGCTTTTTGTCTCTACCATGCATGTCCAACCTTCTGACACTGTGACACAGCACCATCATTTACAAAGTTCACACTGGAGAACAACACAATCGACAAGAAAAAAAAAAAAAAAAAAAAAAAAAAAAAAAAAAAAAAAAGCAAAAGCAAACCAAATTCTGGTGAGGTCCATCATTCTGTGCTGGCCAAAGCCTGGCCACGCATGCATCATGACCCTCTTTCCCACCGCCAACCACCACTGCTGTTCTGAACAGGTAAGAAAGCAAAGGAGGTAGAAGCAGGGTGGTGCGCCTCTTCAGGCCTGTGTGTGGACCCCAAGAGCAGCCGCAGTTCAGCACCAGTGCTCACCTGGGTTTACCCCGGGGCTGGTACCCCAGGAGGAACTTGCCAGGCAGCTCCTTGCAGGCACAGATGAAGTAAGGGATGAAGGTGGGCTTCTCCTTCTTAGTTTTGATGAGCAGCTCCTCTAATTTCTGGGGGTAGAATGAGGGGAAGAGGGCAGGATGGCGGCATGCTTCGTGTACAACGACTGGTGCACACACATATACACTTCTTTTACCACTGAGTCCTCAACACTCAATGCAAAGTGTTCACCCTTCAGAGCCTGGAAGGTTCCAGAGGGTCCCAGGCTTACCTTTCGGTCCCCACCACTACAGTCCTGGTAATACTTGTGGTTCAGAAGATCTCGAGCAAAGGAAGCCATGGGCTGGACATAGCGGGCAACAATCTCATCCAAGTCTTCAAATTCCTATAGGAAGAACATTAAGGCCTCACACGGCACATCCTGCACTAAGACCGCAGCCCTTTATCAAACCTACCCTGAAGAGACGAGACAGCAGGGCTGATGTCCTGATCCTCTTGACCTCACTGCACCACAAAGTCCCCTCAACTATCAACTGGCTTGGTTAAACCCCAGACCCTGGCATGCCGTTAAGTACTGACTGTACTGCTCCCCTGGTGTTAGGAACAACAGGGACCTTCAGATTTCTCCATCTGGAACACAGAGACCTTATGTGTGTATATTTTCTCCCCTTCCTCTTTAGGCCATTTTAAAATTTGAACTATAGAGAAAATAAAGCCAGTAATTTATTCTACAAACTACCCCACTTTGTTGCTCTGCACAACAAAAATGTGAATAATGTGTCCAAGTTACTGTCAGGTGAAAGCAAGCAGAAAGAATGTGCTTAGGCATGACTCCCACCTCACTGTTGATCCAGAGAGTGGCTCCCAGGCTGAAGGCATTTTCCTTGCCCTCCTCGCGCACATCCACATGCTGGTAGATGCCATCGCTGACTTTCCAGGTGACTGTCAGGTGGTTCTCGCCCTTGCTGCTGGGTCGAATGATAACATCCCCTTGGTCCATGGTTTCCATCATCTTTTCTGCTTGCTTGAAATTTATGTTATGGAAAGATGGGTGCGCAATCACTCGCTTGATGTATGCTGAAGAGGGCGGGAGGGATAGACCATGTGATGACAGGTTAGGGCTGATGGCAACAGGACAGACAGGGATAGGTTCTGACCCATGGCGGGACTCTGAGACTCTGTCACATTTTCTGGGCTTGGATTCTCTGGTGTGAATGAGGTGTTAGCTTCAGTTCTTAGGTTGTTTAAGGAAATGAAGTTTAGCAAAATGTAGGAGTAGGAGATCCTGGGTTCAGTGCTGCTCATGCCTGCGTTTCTTGCTTTAGGCCTCAGTGCCTTCAAACTGGGCACCCACCCTCTGGGAAACTGATACACAGCAACTGTGCAGCCTAGGCCCCTGAGTGTAAGCTGTATTCAGGTGCAAGGCCCACTGCAGGGCACTCACTGGTCCGTTGCTGCTTTCGTTTCATGTCCTCTTCCTGCTTGTGGTCAGCGGCTTCGGCATCGAAGTCGTAGTAGGTGTCCTTGGGCAGTTTCCACTCGTTGTTCCTGTCCATGAGGTCCGAGGTCCGGCAGGTCAGGTCTGCACTGAACTTTTCGATGTCGATCTTCATGATACGGCAGTGAACGGTCATTCCCACCTACATCCACAGAACATGTGAGCTAGGAGGGACAAAAACCATCTATCTAGCCCAGTGCTTTATTTCACACAACAAAAGACCAAGTCCAGACAGAAAGGTAGGACTTGTCCAAGGCCAGCCACCAAATGGCAGAGCAGGAGTGTGGGGGTGGGCGTGCGTGCCCTGTACAAATGTCTCCTGCTCTTAGGTGGGAAACAGGAGTATTATCACAGGAACTCCCCCCATGTTGCTATCTAAAGACCATGCCCTTTAGGTCGCAAAGTAACAGCAGTTTTTGGAATCTTTTACGATGAGCCCTTCCCTGTAAACATTCACTGAAGGCAGTCTGCTTGGATCCTGTTGAAAAGTCTGGCTTCATTATTAATAATGTCTTTTTTGGGGTGGGGCATGGTAGCGCACGCCTTTAATCCCAGCACTCAGGAGGCAGAGGCAGGTAGATCACTGTGAGTTCGAGGCCAGCCTGGTTTACAAAGTGAGTCCAGGATAGCCAAGGCTACACAGAGAAACCCCGTCTCGAAAAACAAATAACAAAAAACAAAACAAAAAGGATCCCACAGGCTGATATATTTATATGCTTAGTCCTCAGCTGATGGACTGTGTGGAAGGACTGGGAAGTATGGCCTTATTGGAGGAGGTCTGTTAGCTTCAAGGCTTCAAAAGCCCAGGCCAGGGCCACTATCGTCTTCTGCCTGTTGCCTGCGGATCAGGAGGTAAAGCTCTCAGCTCCTGCTCTGGAGCCACGCCTGTCTGCTTCCCACCATGGTGCTCATGGACTCACCTAAAACTGAAGTGCGTTTCCAATGAAATGCTTTCTTTTTTTTTGTTTTGTTTTGTTTTTGTTTTTTTCTGAGACAGAGTTTCTCTGTGTAGCCTTGGCTGTCCTGCTCTGTAGACCAGGCTGGCCTCGAACTCACAGAGATCCACCTGCCTCTGCCTCCCGAGTGCTGGGATTAAAGGCATGTGGCACCACGCCCGGCCCAGATATCTGAATTTGATCCTTGAAACCCACATAAAAAGCCAGATGAGGTACCATTGCAACCGAAGTAGAACTGGATATAGTAGTGCACGCCTTTACTTCCAGTACTTGGGAGACAGAGGCAGGTGGATCTCTATATGGTCTACACATCAAGTTACAGCTAGGACTACAAAACTAAACATGCCCCCGCCCCCCCCCCCCCCCGCCCAAAAAAATCCAAACCAAAAACCTAGGTGGAAAGAAAGAACCAACTCTAGAAAAATTATTCTCTGCCTGAGATACTGACACAGACACAACACACACTGTGGGACTAGAATATGGACACACACTCACTGTCTAGTGCAGCCCCAGTACATGGCATCCTCAGAAGATAGGACAGAAGGGAGCTGGGAGATTGCACTGCCAACCTTTTTTTTGGAGGTTCCTTCTGTTCAGCAGTGAAGCCCAGAGGTAGTCTAGAGGTAGTCTACAGACAGTGCTGGGCCACACAGCCATTGAAATCTCCTGAGCAACACTGACCGATGGGGAGAACAGGCAGAGCTTTCTTGTTTGTGATGTTGGGCCTCACTTCCTGACATGTGCTGGAACCACAGCTTCCCACACAGGAAGAAACCCTCTCCCAAAGGGCTGGCAAGCAGCAGAAACTGCTCTACAAAGGCAGCAGACAAAAGCCACCGCTCATTCAGATGCTCTCCCGCGTCTTCCAGTTATAAACCCTCCTCCTACTCGCACCAGCAGCAGTCGCTGGGAACAGAGCCTAACTCTGGTGGGGGCGGCTCGGAGCTAGGAAGCCCAACTAGGGCAGCGGGAAAGCACAGCACTCCTCAGGCGGCTCATTCATCTACCTTCACTCGCTCCTCTGGCCTCTTCACCACCTTGTCACTGAGGAATTTGGTGGGGATGAAGCCGGTGACACCGTTGTCTAGCCGTGTTTTCACACCAATGGCCTGGCCAGGGCACGAACCGCTGTCAAAGTGGTTCCAGACCTAAGAACAGAGAGGAAGGTGACCGTGAAGATTCTGGAGCTTGTATGTTCAGAAAAGAGTAACCAGGGCATCTGGAGAGATGGCTCAGAGGCTAAGAGTATTTATTACTCTTACAGAGGACTTGGGCTCAACTCCCAGAACGCACACAGTAGCTACGACCAACTGTTACCAGAGTCCCTCTCTTCTGACCCCTGAAGGCACTAAGTACAGCACATAGCGTACATAGACACATACAGGCAAAACATTCACGCCTAAAATAAAGTGTCTTTATATTTTTTCTCCTCTTCTTTCTTCTTTTCGAGACAGGGTCTCTCTGTGTAGCCTTGGCTGTCCTGGACTCACGTTGTAGACCAGGCTGGCCTTGAACTCACAGCGATCCACTAGCCTCTGCTTCCTGAGTGCTGGGCTTAAAAGCTGCACCACCACACCCAGCTAAAATGAAGTATCTTTAAAAAGGGAAAAGTAGCCAGGGGGTCAACAAGATGGGTCATTGGGGAAAGGCTCCTGCCACCAAGCCTGATGACCTTATCTTGATTCCTAGGATGTAGAGGGTAGGAGAGGAGAACACGCACGGTATCCTCTAGCTCCCCACTCTCTCTATTGTATGTACACACATAAAATAAACGGGGAACTTTAAAAACAAACAAACCAACAGAAAAGACTACCCAAGGCTGCTGTAATTTACTCTCCCACTGGTGCCTGGCACTGGTGTGAATGGGAACAGCCAGAGCTTCTGACTGGATACTGCCCTGAACCCTCTAGACAGCCTTTCCTGCCTAACTTACTTTCTAAGCTACTATGGCCCCTTTTGGTGTGTCGTAGTAGTGTGACAAGTATCTCTGCAGGAACTTGCTACAACAGGCCTATAGGTGGCTTTAGAAAAGAAGCTGAGGGCCAGGTGAGGTGGGCACGCCGTTAGGCTCAGCAGGAGGAGGCAGGGGCACGCACATCTCTATTCGTTCAAGGCCAACTGGTCTACACAGTTCCAGGCCAGCCAAGGCTACGAAAGAAAGAGAGAAAGAAAGACAGACAGACAGATGGACGGACAGGCACATTTTATGGAGCCTACACACTTCTTCAAACAAGTGCAAGCAAGGACACTGCTGGCCTGTGGTGAAAATGTACATTCTCACGCCCTAGCTTGCTGTAGTGACAGGCAGAAGGTGGCGCAAGGGTTAAAGGTTAACAGAACACACAGGTAACTTCTGTGGCACCTGAAGGGACTTCATGTTGATGACCCCCTCCTCCTCTGTGCACCAGACTTTTGAGCTAAAGAAACTAACTACAGGACCCTGCAGCACATACCTCACTTAGTTCAGGGAAGTTGTCCTGTTGGCAGAAGGGGCACTGCCACAGGCCTGTCTCATCGTTCCGGATGGCCTGGTCATAGCTCTCACCCTGTGGGCGTCTGTGAGCAATGCCAGTAACGTTACAGATGATGAGCTTTCCTGGAGGAAAGAAAGCAGGTTAACAGGAGGCAGGGCTGACTCCTTCCCACTACTCTTTGCTGACATGTCTTATGGCATTTCCGCCGACTTCTTTCTCATCCCAGAGTGCCAGGGAAATGATGCCGGTAAGAGGACTTCATAAAGATCTCAAAGCTAGAAGAACTTTTATTTGTATTTTGGTAGTGTTGAAGATTGAACTCAGGTCCTGACAAACAATAGGGAAGTGCTCCAACAATGAGCTACAACATGAGTCCTCATTTTCCTTTTAATTTGAGACCCATTCTCACCAAATTACTGTGAATTGACATTCACTCTGTACCTCAGGTTAACCTTAAATTTACAATCTTCCTAGCTGGGTGTGGCGGCACACGCCTTTAATCCCAGCACTCAGGAGGCATAGGCAGGCAGATCTGAGTTTGAGTCCAGTCTGGTCTATAAAGGTAGTTCCAGGACAGCCAGGGCTACACAGAGAAACCCTCTCTTGGAAAACAAAGATAGGTTTACACCACAGGTAAGGAAGACCAAGAGATCTTTTGGCCTAGTTTGCTTCCAGGCTGGCCTCGGAACTCACAGAGATCCACCTGCCTCTGCTTCCCCAGTGCTGGGAGTAAAGGCTTGTGCCACCACGCCCTGTAACCTGTCTTAACTTCATTGGAATCACTTTTCAGTTTATGCGCACATAGTAAACACCCTTGGTTCCCCAACATAGCATTCTCTGAGAATAAATGCAGCCGTATAGCTTACCAATGTAGAAGGTCTCTGGCGTCTCTTTGGTTAGCATATTGAAGATCTCCTCTGTGTTAGGAGAGCGGTAGGCTGTCCGAAGGTCCTTATACCGACAACTGAGCTCTGCTCGGATGTCATACAGTGTGATGTGCTTGTCACCATAGCCCTGGGGAGAAGGTCCATCAGGAAAAGCCTTGCAGCCCTCAACCTGACTCACTGGGAGTTTCAGTGGCAGGAGGCTGCAGCCACTGTCTGTGCTTTCCTTACTGCCGACAGTTACTAAAGGAAATTCTCCCTCCATGGTGTCTACATTGTCCAAGTTGCCCCTGGACGTGTGAGTAGCTGGGATTTCCTACTATAGGTGTGTGCTACTGCTCCTACCTCAATGAAGGAGGCTCTGAAATCACCCACGGGACCACGGTCTGTCAAGAGCATACTTTAGAAGATCCCATCTACAAAGGAGACGAAGCAAAGCCACACTGCTGGAAAGGAGGGATAGGGCCTCCCTCTGTCCTGCCCCTGACACTGTTCCTGGATCACTAATGAGTGGCTAACGCTTCCTTCAGAGACCGAGTATGGCATGGGCGGGGGAGGAGAGGAGCAAGGCATCAGGGTTTTTCTGGACTTCTGTTGTCCACGTCCCTTCCCACGAAGCTGCAGAGGCATTCCTGTGTGTCAGGACGACCTACAGTCACCCACCTGTCTCTCTAGTTCTTCTGCAAAGGCATCAAGGTCTAGATCCTTCAGTCGCTCAGGATTTTCCAAGATTTCCTCCAGGGCCCCTGCAGGATTGGCATCCTCTGCAGACTCATCGTATTCCAAGGCATCCACTGCCATCTTCCTGGCCCACTCATACGTTTCAGGGTGGACTCGAGAGCCATCAAGGACTTCAATGTATGAGTCAGTGCTGGAGGAAAGGCAGAATCAGAGCAAGATATAAAACCAGAAGTTTCAATTAACAACCCAAATGTCCACCAATGCGGAACTGGCTGGGTAAACCAGGGCACTCCATATGATGGAATACTACACAGCCATTAAAAAGAATGAAGTAAATTTATGCTTGCTGACATGGGGAGATGGCCATGACATATTGATACGTGAAAAATGCACTGCAAAACACTATGAACCATGTGATCTCATTTTTGAAGTAAATGAGTAGTTAGTAAATGCATAGCAAAAATAAAATTTAGAAAACTGTAGTATACATAAAAACTGTTATGGTAGTTTTCTCTGGGGGGTGGAATTATGGGGGACTTCCACTTTCTGTATAATAGTTCTTTCTGTTGAATTTTATATTGTGAACTTGTGAGTCATAATATAAAACAAGAAGGGGGAAAAAAACCTCTGAGAATTCGCTGGCAGCTGTTTTCCCCCATAAAGCCTTCCCAGGCTGGTCTTGCCCGTGCACTCACATGGGCCTATGTTATTCGTGGAGTGTTACAGCAAAGCTGAGTGGAAAATGAAGTTTTAGAACTTGAAGCCTATTTCCCCACTGACTTCCATTACTGAATGAGGAGCTATGTGCCCGTGGAAAAGATCCTCCAAAGACTGAGTTGATAACTTCTGGAGAGGAAGAGGTCAATAGTGAAGTCTCAGTACCATCCTAAAACAGAACAAAGCTCTCTCCCCGTCCTGAACCTCTTCACACCCATGCTCTTTTCCCATGGCCCTTTGCTGTTCCCAACCTCATCTGGCTGTGACAAACCCTGAGCACAGCTTTCTGCTTTCTCCTTGAGAGACAACGCCGGTGCTTCTGTGTTTCCCTCTCACAGCAAAGTGCCTCACGACTGATCTTTTCCATAGGTCAGGGGCAACCTCTTACCTCTTCTTTAAAACATTTCCACATTTCAATTGACTGGGACCTTACAAAGGCCTAATTCCCAGGGCCCACAATCAATTCCCAAGGCCTTGCACCTGGCCTATCTAAGCAGAGGGCATCACCTGTCCCCCAGAGAGGCAGTGTCGATCTTGAGGAAGCCAGCACAATTCATGAAGACTTTGGGACCCATGTGACACATGGTGACCAGCTGAGTCCGGCTCTCAAGTCGAGTGTTGTTCTGTTTCAAGATCTAGGGAAGAGGACTGGAAATGAGTAGGGCAGTAAATTGGGCCCTGCTTCCCTAGACTGCTTTGTGGTTTCTGGTAAACTCTCTATGGCACAAATTCTGTCACTTAGTATCTGGGACACCACCATGTTATCACATGTCTTTAATAAGCTACACCATACCTATCCAACTATGTATACCTGGGCATGGTGGCACACTCACGTAGCTAGGAGGGCAGAGACTGAAGCAGAAGGATGTGAGTTCAAGGTCAACCTCAGCTACAACATAAGCTTGAGGCCACCCTAGGCTACAGGAAACCCTGTCTCAAAGAACAAAATTAAGGCCAGCCAGTGATGGCACACGCCTTTAATTCCAGAGGCAAGTTGGTGGATTTTTGTGGGTCTGATGCCAGTCTGGTCTACAGAACAGACAAGGCTACACAGAGAAACCCTGTCTTGAAAAACCAACCAACCAACCAAAAAACAGAAATCCAAAACAAAAGACAATAACATGTAACTATGTATGGCTTCAAAGTGTGTCACAACATATCTAGAGTGAGCATCTTTCACATTAGGAAAAACAGTATTATGAATGCTGGGGGAACTCTCTCTGAAATCCCTTTTTTTCCCAGTAGAATAAGAACTCCACTTTCCTGGTTTTTCCTGTTTTCCATCATGGCTTATGGCCACTGTAGTACAGTAGTGAAGAGCAGGGCCTGGCCCCTGGAGCCTGAGGCTGGACTCTGACACTCAAAGAAATGATTATTTCTAATCAATCCAAGCCTACCTTCAGCAGGTGGGTCCCTTTTCTAGGTCCCAGGCCACAGACATATTGGATCAAGGCCTGGCTGTAAGGATGGGCAATGGCACGGTTGACATCGACCCCGACCTCATTGACCCGGTTGATGAATTCACAGTACAAGGCATCGAGCAGCTCCTCTTTCACAACATGCTCCTACAATACAGTAGCAGGTAAAGTTACTGTGCCTTTTTGTTGTTTGTTTGTTTTAAGAGACAGGATCTCTCTATGTAGCCTTGGCCGTCCTGGCCTCACTACGTAGACCAGGCTGGCCTGGAATTTAGAGAGATCCGCCTGCGTCTGCCTCCTGTTACTGTGCCTTTTCACCCACCTGGCCTGCTTGCCTATCCTACTCACCTGCAAGGGATGAAACTTGAGACACAGGATGTCTTCATCAGAGCTGCACACCTGGGCAAATTCTATCAGCGGGTCTTGGATGCGCCGGGCTAGAGAGACGGCTTGTCTCAGAACTGGTGGATAATCCCGGAACTCTGCCTAGAACCAAAGGAAGGTCACAGAACCTTAGGATGTCCTCAGTGACAAGAAAAAGAGATCCAAACCATTCTAGCTTGAAGGCACTTTCTCTGACAAGGCAAGCCTTGAGGTGAGGAGTCACATTACCTCTGATTTCTTGCTGTTCATATACAGAATGGCCAGCTCGTTGTCAACCAGCTCCACCCCAATAGAAGAGAGCTGCTGGCCTTGGTCCAGCTCATGCACTATGCGCTTCACATCCTCAATCAGCATCTGAGCATCCCTGGAAGGACGAGGAGTTCTGGTTAAAGGATGATTTCCTCAGGAACGGATAGTGTCTTGAATGAGGTGTTGTGGGGAGCTTTAAAGACAGAGAGGACCCTGGGGATTGCCAACATTACACGCAGACACAAAGCCTCTGCTCTGGGCATGTACCAGACTCAGCAACAAAACACGAGTGACCGGGTCACAGTTTCACACCAGCCTGTCCAGAGCCTCACGCCCCGCCCTACCTGTTCTCTCCTGCGACGGTGACCACATGAGGTTTCTTATTCACAAGAAACTTCTTTAAGGTTTCAATATCTTGAGCCTGAATTAAAAGGAAATTGAGGCTGAATAGCTCTGAGCATGGAAAGTTTTCAAGCAAACTGAGATTTTCTTTTTAAGACTATTTTTTCTCGGTATGGCAGCATATCTTTAATCCCAGCACTTGAGAGGCAGAGGCAGGTGGATCTCTATACATTTGAAGCCAGCCAGGGCTAAATATTAAGACCTTATCTCACAGTTTTTTGTTTTGTTTTAATTAAAACACAATTTCAAAAGGACACAGACCTATCCTTTTGTTGTTGTTTTTCAAGATAGGGTTTCTTCGTGTGGCCCTGGCTGTCCTCAAACTCAGAGATCTGCCTGCCTCTGGCTCCCGAGTGCTGGGATTCAAAGGTGTGTGTTGCCACCAACTAGCTAGCTATTCTTTCAATAAACAGATTCCTACCAGATAATGGCTGGATGCTCAGAGACATCCTGGCTTTTGAGGAGGAGCATAGGCTATGTGGCTGTCTATGGTAGTTTATTATGATGGTTGAACATGACATAAGCAGGTATGTATGTTGTTCTATAAATTTACATTTCAGTTTTAAAAACTGAATGCAGATTTGCTGAGTTAAAACATTCTTTTTCTTTTCCAAGGCAGGGTTTCTCTTGTAGTCCTGACTGACCTGGACTCACTTTGTAGAGCAAGCTGGCCCCAAACTCACAGAGATCCACCTGCCTCTGCCTCCTGAGTGCTGAGATTACAGGTGTGCGCCACCATTGCCTGGTGGGTTAAAACATTTTTATTGTTATTTTGTGTGTGTTGTCTACATGTATGTGTGTGCACCACATGTGTGCCTGAGGACAGAAGTGGGCATTGTAGCTGATACTGGAGATGCAGACGGTTGTGAGCTGCCAAGTGGGTGCTGGGATTTGAACCTGGGTTCTCTGTAAAAGCAGTCAGTGCCCTTAACTTCTGAGCCATGTGTTTAGCCCCAGTTCTTAAGATTTTATAAGCCTGGAGAAGACCTGTCCACACTGGTACCCAGGATTCACTATCACACCTGTTTCCTGAAAGACAGTTGCCGAGCCTGCTTCTGCTTTAATGGATGGACTTAAAGGATTTCAGAGGATGGACAGTCAGAAAACTTCTCTTTTGTTGTGACCCAAAATTCTTACCTCCTGAGACTCAGGGAGGCAGAGGCAGGCAAATCATTGTGAGTTCAAGGCCAGCATGATCTACAGAGTTTTCCAGGACAGCTAAGGCTACACAAAGGAAGCCTGTCTCGAAAGGAAAAAAAGAAACTCTGTCTTGAAAAAAAAACAAAAACAAAAACAAAAACCAAGCTGGGGGCTGGAGAGTTGGCTCAGTGGTTAAGAGCATTGACTGTTCTCCCAGAGGTCCTGAGTTCGATTCCCAGCAACCACATGGTAGCACACAACCATCTATAATGAGATCTAGTGTCCTCTTCCGGCGTGCAGGTTTACATGAAGGCAAAACACTGTGTATATAATAAATAAATAAATCTTTACCAAAAAAAAAAAAAAAAAAAAAAAAAAAAAGTTACAAAAAACAAACAAACAAACAAAAAACCAAGCTGGGCGTGGTGGTACATGCCTGTAATGCCAGCACTCAGGATGCAGAGGCAGGTGGATCACTGTGAGTTCGAGGCCAGCCTGGTCTGCAAAATGAGTCCAGGACAGGGCTCTGTTACACAAAGAAACCCTGTCAAAAAGAAAAAACCAAAACCAAATCCCAATGATAAAGACATTCAATATATTCAAATTCACCTTTCTTTAGAAAAGGGCTAACTGAAGGGCAGAAGCAGGGAAAAGTTGGCTCTATGCCCCAGTGGCTCTCAGCTCATGGGACAGTCTGACCCAGATGCTGGTAAAAACAGAAGCAGCCAAGGCAGATCCAGAAGAAACAAAGGCCTGGGTGCTGGCTGGATGCCAGAAGAAAACCACACCTAGTAACTCGAGTGCCACCTACTGCCTACAGAAGTGAGACTGCCTCCCCAAGGTGAGAGCATTCTAAAATAGTAAAATGGGGATCAGAGCTGGGCACAGTGACATGCCTTTGATCCTCATACTCTGGAGGCCGAGGCAGGCAGATCTCTGTGAGTTCCAGACCAGCCTGGTCTACAGATAGAGTAGACAGGACAGCCAAGGTTACACAGAGAAACCCTGTCTTGAAAAACCACCCTTCCCCCAAATAAAAGCAAACAAAAAGAAATGGCAGCCAGAATATGAGTGGAGTTTTATATAGTGTGGCTGATTAAATTAAAGGGTTGTTTGTTTGTGTGTTTGCTTGTTTGTTTGTTCTTTTGGTTTTTCTAGACACGGTTTCTCTGTGTAGCCCTGGCTGTTCTGGAACTCTCTTTGTAGTCCAGGCTGGCCTCGAACTCAGAGATCCACCTGTGTCTACCTCCCGAGTGCTGGGATTATAGGCGTGCGGCACCATGGTCAGCTGTGAATTAATCTTTTTATGTTTCTACGTCTGTTACTACTTCCTAAGGTATTACTCTTCTGGCTTCTACTTAAGATGTGATGAGCTTATTTCTGGGGATTTTCTTGATGCTTGGCTTAGACTACATCACTTGCTCTCCCCGATCGCAGTACACACTTGGATTTACCTTCTTCTCCCGCTCTTCTTCTCTCCATGCAGTTCGCCGTTTGGTAAAATGGGGCAGGCGGAGGAAATCCGTCACTTCTCCTTCACCATTGACTAGGGCACAGAAAACAGGGTGATCCCTGCCAGCCAGGCACAGAAAGAAGAGAGCAACAGTTAGCAATCTGAACCGTGAATGGGAAAAAGCAAGTGTGAAAGACAGGTGAGAGGTGGTGCGGGGCAGGCAGGTACCTGGCAGAGGAGAAGGCAATGCCTAGGACGCGAATGCCCTTCCCCTGGTTCTCATCCATGAAGTCGTCATCTTCTTCTACCTGCTGATCTGGTCGGTAGGGCGCCACCCTCAACCAGTTGTAGAGCTTTCGGCTACAGGCCTAAAGTAGAGAAAGACACAGCAGATACCACGGTCACCGGGGCTTCAAGTGTCCAAGTGCAAGCGTAAGCGCACGTATTCGTGGGAGGCACATGTCCTTGGCCAGCCGCATGCTTGCAATACAAAAGCATACTTGCATTTTGGAACAGGAAGCAACACAAGCAAGAAATACTTGGATGAACAGAGGGGGGGAAGAGGCCTGGAGAAAACTTGGACATAAACCCTGTGCCCAGTCTGTGCTGTTCCTCACCTATGCTCTGCATGCCCTCATTCTTTCTCTAGTTATAAGGCAACCACGGGGTTTCTTCACTCTCAGCTCTCCTACGGAGAATGAAAGCTAGGGCACGGTGCCATAAGCACTCAGGAGGATTAGAAGGTCAGCTTGGGCTATCTCAGTCTGTCTCAGCAGGCAAAGGCACCTGCAGCCAGTCCTGACAACCTGAATTCAAGTCTTGGGGCCCACATGGTGGAAGGGGAGGATCCACTTCTGAAAGGCATCCCCTGGCCTCCATATGTATGTGTTCATGCATACACTCACACATGTAATTAATGAATAAATATAATTAAGAAAACAATGAGTTTAGGGCTGGGGGTGTGTGGCTCAGTGGTAGAATACTTGCCTACTTGTGCAAGGCCTTGGGCTAACACCTGGCTCCACCCTCCGAGGACAGAGGCAGCACGCCATGGGCCTCACCTTTACAACACTCTCCCTGGCCTCAGCCAGCAGCTTGTGTTTGAGTTCTTTGGCCATCTGCACATACAGGAACTGCTGGAGAGCTCGCTCAATGGCCATAGTGCGCTGCCGGTTCCACTCCTGCACCTGGTGGCTGAACTCATCCCGGTAGTAAAACTGCTTGATCTCCTCAAAGTATGTCTGGTCATTGCCATACCTGAGGAGAGGCACACGGAGCTGCTGTCTGCTCTTAGGAAGTAGTAACAGACATACACACATAAAAAACACTACGGAAATAAACCACACTGTAAAGTACTCCACTGATATTCTGGTCCCCATTTTTTGTCTGTTTTTGTTTTGTTTGGGGGGCAGTTTCACGAGAACATGACACTCAGACATTCATCAGCGAACCAACACGGCTCACTTAACTCAGAAATGGGTTCCTGCTGCTGAGGGCTACCCTCCCTGCAGCCCCGGGCTCAGCTTACCCTTCCACGCCCTTCATATCTATGCTGATGTCAATGGTGAGCAGCCCTTCGTCTTCAGCCAGGCCTATCTTGAGGAACTGGTCATCTCTTAGCTCTTTAACAGGCTTGTTCTTTAAGTACTTAAAAGAATAAGCATAGTGGGCTTCATCCACATCCTGTACACACAGAGAGGGAAACCATTAGCAGGAAGGCAGGGCTTGGCCCCAGGGGAAAAGACTGCCTTTGGGTTCGAAGCAGACAGAGTTTAGAGTGTGGCCCTTTCCCCAGCTTACCTTTCTGCCTTTCTTGGTTGGGTTTATGTTTAGCTTGGCTCTCTCCTGGAAGGTTTGTCTCAGCACCTGTCTGACAAGGGGCTCCCGGGCAATCTGTAGTGCAACCATGTACCGG
Source organism: Acomys russatus (assembly GCF_903995435.1). Taxonomy (NCBI): domain Eukaryota; kingdom Metazoa; phylum Chordata; class Mammalia; order Rodentia; family Muridae; genus Acomys; species Acomys russatus. The sequence continues at coordinate 5,214,150 of NC_067152.1, forward strand.
GCACCTTCCAGCACAGCTTCCGGTGTGGGGAACTGGCTGTGGGGACAACAGTGGAGCTGCAGGATGAGGGTGTCTCAGCCTCTGGGTCACCCCTCCTGCTGGCCGTCTGCTGCATGCCCACCTGCAAACATAATCTTTGGCCAGCTCCAAGGGCTCTGCAGGGAACTGCTCTGTCTCATGCCGCTGGTAGCTGTCACGGAGGTTCTCCCCAAATTGCTCAGGTGTCAGTCCAAACTTTTTGGCCAGGCCATCTACAGAAACAGAAGGGTGACAGGTGAGGCAGTACCCAGCCACCAGACTGCTCAGTGGTCAGAGGGACAGCACCTGTTTTGGGCACCAGAGCTTAAACAACAAATAAAACCTGACTTTAATCCCCCAGAAGACTTCTAACTACCTTAGAAATTTAAGAGACATCAGCTAACCACAGGGAAGTGAGTATAAAGATGGTTGGGGGAACAAGTGTTTTTGAGGACCATGGAGTTCAGCGCCAGGTGAGCACTAACACATTCTTCCTGGTCCTGTGCACTAGGGCACGCCTGGAAATGTTTCCTTATTCAAAGCTACAATGCCTGGGTGACAAAGAAGATGGCTTTTACCCAAGCCTGCACTCTGGCAGATGGTGTACATGTCTCGGCGGGAGGCTTGCTTGAGCTCTGGTCCCCTTTGCTCCTCATCTTCAGCTTCCTCACCTTCTCCTGGGAACAAAATTTGAGGGCAGTCAGCTCTTGTTTCTGGTTGCTTCCAAGGACCTGAGAAGGCCCCAAGGGCACCACCACGGCCATCAAGACTAGAGCTTCTGTCTCAGCGCTCACCCTCCTCGGCCCCGTCGTCCTTTATGCGGTTCAGCTTCTTACGGCTAGCCTTGGCGGCGTTCTGCATCTTGGGGATGTCACGACCATAGTAAAGTAAGAAATGGTTGTAGACATCTTTCAGTTCATCCATTGACTGTACATCTTTGAGCCTGCACGGGAGAGATGCAAGATGCCATTACTGCGGAGAAGCTTTGCTACATGTCTAACTCCCGGGAAGCAAGATCAAGTAGGATGAGCAAACAAAGGGGCGCAGCCATCCCAGACTGCCGCCTAAGCACAGCCAAGGTGTCTTAAAGGAATATATGCTGCTGTGTAACAGTGCATGCCTGAATACAAATCTAGAGATGGAAGTAAGAGGCCTGCTGCAAGTCTGAGGTCAGCCTGGCACACTCAGCAACATCCTGCTTCAAAAACACACGAGAAAGCTGGATGTGGTGTCCTGGAACTTGAGAGCTGGAGTGTTAGGAGCTTGAGGCCAGGCTGCACAATATGAGATCCTATAATATATATATACACACACACATATACGAAATATGTCCAACTGAAATGGCCAGTGGCAATTATTACAAGACAAAGTATAAAGGCCAGGTGTGGCAGCACACACCTGCAATCGCACCCTAGAGAAATGGACTGGGTTAGGAGTCTGAGGTCAGCCTGGACTGCAAAGTAAGGCTGTCTCAAGAGAAAAGAGCCGTACAAAAAAGCAGCAGACAGGGCAACATGTGATTAGTAAAGCTCGCAGTCCCTGAAAGCACATGTCAGCTTGTGAGTACTGCCCTCCGATATCACATGACCCAGGGTCCCAAAGTATGCTCCAGTTATAAATTGTTTCTTTTTCTTTTTTGTTTTTGTTCTTTTTAAGACAGGGTTTCTGGGCTGGAGAGATGGCTCAGCGGTTAAGATTACTGACTGCTCTTCCAGAGGTCATGAGTTCAATTCCCAGCAACCATATGGTGGCTCACAACCATCTATAATGTGATCTGATGTGCATTGTATACATAATAAATCTTAAAAAAAAAAAAAAAGACAGGGTTTCTCTGTGTAGCCTTGGCTGTCCTGGACTAACTTTGTAGACCAGGCTGGCCTCGAATTCACAGCAATCCGCCTGCCTCTGCCTCCCGAGTGCTGGGATTAAAGGCGTGCGCCACTACCGCCCGGCTTATATAAACTGTTTCTTATGTAGCACTCTCTACGCGGGATAAATGCACATATGTGCAATCTGAAAGCCTGGTGCTAGGGCTGGTAAGATGGCTCAGAGGCACAGCACTTGCCACTGGGTGACAGGTGTGGTGCCATGCCTGACCTGACTTCTGATGCTCTCAGTCTTCTCAGCCCTGCCTCCTGAGCTCTGGGACTACAGCAGTGGACCACCACTCGGTGACAAGCTCATTTGTAGCCAAATGTGGTGGCACATGCCTTTAGTCGCATCACTTAAGAGGCAGGGGCAGGAGGACCTCTGAGTTTAAAGGCCAGTCTGGTCTACACAGTGAGTTCTAGGACAGTCAGAACAACTTAGAGAGAAACCCTGGGGGTGGGGTGGGGGTCACAATAAACAAACAGGTAAATAGCAAAGCTTAAAAAAAAAAAAAAGATTTATTTATTTATGTATATGAGTGCTCTATCGGCATGTACATCTGCAGGCTAGAAGGAACCAGATCTCATTACAGATGGTTGCGAACCACCATGTGGTAGCTGGGAATTGAACTCATGACCTCTGGAAGGGCAGACAGTGCTCTTAACCTCTGAGCCATCTCTCCAGCCCAGGAAAGTTATTACTTATTATCTTTTTTTTTGAGACAGGGTTTCTCTGTGTAGCCTTGGCCATCCTCACTTTGTAGACCAGCGATCCGCCTGCCTCTGCCTCCCGAGTGCTGGGATTAAAGGCGTGTGCTACCACGCCCAGTTTTCTTTTGTTTTTTGATTTTCCAAGACAGGGTTTTTCTATGTGGCCTTGGCTGTCCTGGACTTGCTTTGCCTCTGCTGCCCTGAATACTGGGATTAAAAGTGTGCGCCACCACACCCAGCTCAGAAAGTTCAGCGTTGATGTACTGACCATTTGGATTCTAAGGGCTGGGGCCCCATGCTACAAATTCGGCAAAGCAACAGCGCTCCTGAGAACCTGCCTTTAGCCTGAGGCTCGCTACACATCCTACCTCTCCATATCAGTGGTATCCAAAGCCCGGATGCCATCAGCGAGTGGCTTGTCAGGGTCAGCAGAGATCTGCTCGTACTGATAAGCCTGCATCTTCTCAAACAGCCTCGTTAGGTTCTCCTTTCGGATTCTCAGCTGTGTCCACTAAAGCAGAGGAAGAGAGGAGTGAGGACTGGGGTTCAGTCCTGGAGACCCAAGTCTGCCGTTCCCCTTAGCAGAAGCCCTAGTTGGGGGAGGAGGGGTTGGCAGTTCTGGAAGTCACAGCTGTAGCACCCTGATGCAGGCTTTTCTGCGCCCAGTTCTCAGCGCCCTGTGGCCTTCTGTCCGCGTTACCTTCTCATCCCACTGCCACACCCTCCACAGGTCATTGATGTGCAACTCAGGCTCCACGTACTCCTTTCGGTAGAAGGCGATAAAAGGCACCTAAAGTAGCAAGGATACTGCTGTCATCCAGAAGAAAGGCCTGCAGGCTGTCCCCTCTGCTACAGGACAGCCATTTCCTAACTAATAGCTCCACTAGAGCTCAAGGAGCTACCTCAAAATGCTGATTTCGCATGAAGCCCAGGGCCTCTTTGACCTTCTGAATTGTGCTGGGCCCTTTCCGACTGAAGCTACTGGATGGCTGCCCACGGTCTAGGTAATCACAGCTGTCCTACAATAAGAGCAAAAACAAAACAAAAAGAGTAACTCGTGTTACCTGCTGTCGTACCACACAAGAGCGTCACAACAGCACATTTTTCTTACATATACAATACTCTTTCCTAGGCATACAGAAGATTCAAGCAGGGAATGAGTAGCTTTTCATTTCCATCAACTGGCTTCTGGTCCATGTCAGAACTTTTTAAACACTTATCTTATGTGTACAAATGCTTTGCCTGCATGTGTACATGTGTACTATGTGAGTGCCTGGTGCCCACACAAGTCAGAGTAGGAGCCACAGAACTACAGTGATAGGCAGTTGTGAACGTGCTGTGGATCGTGGAAGCCAAGCCCAGGTTCTGTGCAAGGATGACGAGAGCTCCTAACTGCCTAGCCAGCTTTCCAGCCTCTCAAGCCCAAACATCTAACTACCTGGAGGGAGATGGTTGGTGTTGCAAAGGCATTTCTGTAGATCCAGTCAGCCTCTTCTTCTAGCTCATCATCTTCAGCAGCCTTGACTGGGATGGAGCGGAGCTGTAGCAGGGAAGAGAGTGAGAAGCCTTTATCCTATCTCCTGCTTAGAAAAGAACAGTCCTCTTCTGGACAGGGGTGTGGGCCTCACCTGCACATTTCTAGTGTCCTCTGACACGAAACGAACACGTTTCAGGTCGGCTAAGGACGCCCTTTTAGGGCTATGGGTATAGCTCAGTTTGTAGAGTGACTGCCTAGCATGCACACAACCTCAGCACCACAGAACCTGGCGTGGCGGTGTATGCCTGTGACCCCAGCACTCAAGACAAGATCGAGGCCAGAACAGCAGAAAAAAAAAAACAATGTATTTCCCCTGAAACATGGTTTCTCTGTGTAGCCTTGGCTGTCCTAGACTCACTTTGTAGACCAGGCTGGCCTTGAACTCACAGCAATCCACTTGCTTCTGCCTCCTCCCGAGTGATGGGATTAAAGGCACGTGCCACCACGCCTGGCCTGAGCAGCAGAAATTTAAGGTCATCCTTGGCTACTTACTGAGCTTGAGGCCACTCTGGGCTACATGAGAGCCTGTCTCAAAAACAAATGAAACAAAAAAATAATAATAATAGTAGTAATAATAGTAGTAGTAGTAGTAATAATAATAATAATAATAATAATAATAACAACAACAACACCCAAAATAGAATGCCATTAATCCTGGCGACCCAGGAAGCAGGGAAGGAGGGAGAAGCACAAGCTTAAGCCCTGCTTGGGCTACAGTCAGCTGAAGGTCAGTCTAAGTTAGTGAGACTCTGCTTCAAAATACAAAGTAAAAAAAGGACCAAGGCACCACTCAACAGTAGTACTCTTTTTTTTAAAAAAAGATTTATTTATTATGTATACAGTGTTCTGCCTGCACACCAGAAGAGGGCATCAGATCTCATTATAGATGGTTATGAGCCACCATGTGGTTGCTGGGAATTGAACTCAGGATCTTTGGAGGAGCAGCCAGGGCTCTCAACCTGGGAGCCATCTCTCCAGCCCCCAACAGTAGCACTCTTACCCATATGTGTATGAGGCTCAAAGCTTCATTCTCAGGACTGCTAGAATAAATAAGTAGGCTAAGCTGGTCATAATCCCTGCACTGGAGGAGGCAGAGGCAGGCAAATCTCTGTGAGTTTGAGGCTAGCCTGGTGTACAGAACAAGTCCAGGACAGGCAAGGACACACAGAGAGACCCTGTCTTGAAAAACAAACAAACAAACAAACAAACAAACAAAGCCCCTGGACCTGGGTCACATGAGTTTCCGAGCCCATGATAGGGACTGCTCACGGTGTCTCCTACCTGGAACCTCTCAGGCAAGTCAGTGGCACGGATCTCGTTGTCCTGGTCTGTGAGGTGGCTGCTTTCCAGTTCACTCGGCTCATACATCTCAAAGATGCTCCTGCGGCTCACACGCTTCTTGGCCGTCTTCTTGGGGCGCGCCCGCGCCTCGCCTTCCGCCTCGTCATCCTCGTACTCGTAGTCTTCCTCCAGCTCCTCATCGTAGTCATTGTACTTCTCAAACTCATCGTAGTCAAAGTCCACCCCGAAGATCTCCTGGGCCTCCTGCAGGGCTCTGCGTGAGGGGAAGAGGGGGTGCGCTCAGGCCTAAGAGGAGAAATGCAGGCCCTGCCCACAGACTCTGCATGCCCCAGGGGAATAAGGAAGCAAAGAGAAAAAGCCAGTTGCAAAGTCACATTCAGTACAGAATAAATAGGCGCCTGGAGGTTTCAAGACAAACTATTAGCAGAAAACAAAAGGCCTATCTTTAATTATTTAAAAAAAGGGGAAAAAAAAAGCCTATTTTTTGAGACCTGCCACAGATAGAAACCAAACATCACAGGCATGGGTCCTTTATTCTGCTTGGTGAACCATCTACTGCCAAGACACTACAGTATCCCCTTAGAACAAAACCTGTCGACGCAGGGTGGTAGGCCATGCACAGGGCAGAGGAGGGGTGCTAGACTCATGCCCCTGTGGAGACTATACCAATCTTCTGAGGACTGGCGTGTGTGAGAGAGACTGGAGGAGTTGGAAATCACTGCCTAGCAGAGGTGATTTGAGGCACAGGACAAAGTAAATGAGAGTGGGGGATATTCTAATTGGCAGAAGTCCCTAGACTCCTTCCTGACCACATGCCCACTCAATGTCGTCACACCACATGGTAACAGGCTGCACTTACGCATCTGTATATCCGGGAAGCTTTTTCCGCCATTTGGGTTTTTTCAGAGGCTGTCCATCATCATCCACAATGAAATCGTCAACATCTGGGTAGAGAAGGAACAGGTTAGTACTCAGTCAGCAGATAAGCCTGGTTCTGCCCAGGGGGAAGATTAGGGAGGCTCCTAGGAAAGACCAACAGCCATGCAGTGTTGGCTTCCCTGCCCAGCATCTGCCCGTACCTGACTCTTCATCATCTTCCTCCTCCTCCTCTGGTGGAGCGATGGGGGCCTCTACAGCCTCCTGTCCTTCTTCCCCTTCTTCATCTTGGAAGATTTCCACTGCAATGGCTTCCTTTTCATGTTCTTCTTTGCCATATTCTTCATCATCATCTTCATCATCAGACATTTTTTTAACACGTCGGTATTTTTGCTAGTGTTGAGAAAAATGTGCCTTTTAGGGTGGGGTTTGTGTGTCTGGTGTAAGGATGTCTACTATCTAGGCTCATTTCTGTATTCACACCACAGTTACATTTCTCAAGTGAGATGGGCAAGAACACAGAGTGATGTTTATTCAGCCCCAAGGCCCATCCTACAAACTGACAAATCTTTTTCTAATAGACTTCAGATCTGGGCTTCACAGCATTATGTGACTGGGCATCTTTCTCTTTTCCCTGGTGAGCCCATACTACTCAGGAAAAAGGATAAGGAAAGAACTTACTCCTCGTTTGACTTTAACCCCCAAATTCTCCTCAATGAGGTCAAAATCATCATCTTCCAGGCGGTCATCAAAAGAGGCTAAAGAGAACAAAGTGCACCCACGGTGAGAGGCGGCTCTTCTCCGCTGCAACCTCTACCCCAGGCGCAGCCGACACAGGGGCGTGCTACTCACGGCGCTTCCTCTTCTTGTGGCCAACGTCGTCTTCTGAGTCGGCAGAGTCACTGCCCTCATCGTCTTCCCCTTCCTCTTCGTCGTTGATGAAGCCTTTCAGGTTGCCTCGCTCGTCCTGGTCATCCAGGTTCTCCTCCTCCTCCTCCTCATCTGAAAACACGTGTGTTTGAGGCATGGAGAGTGGGAACAGGGGGTGGCGCAGACTACCCACTTAACGTCAGCTGTCCACCTGCCCTGAGCCCAGTGACCAGGTGCCATGTTAAGTCTCTGCCCTGTGTAACGGGTGCAGTGTAGGACCTGGAGCAGCAACCCCTGCAAAGGGCACCATCTGCCTTTAGGAAAAACGATCTTCCCAATGACGTTGCCTCCTCAAATCACTGCTAGAAGCTTTACAGCTACCGGTAGCCTATTTTCCTCACACTACAAACTACATTCCTTCTTTCAGCCCTTTGCTGAAAGCTATACCTCCCTTTGCCCATTTAAAGGTATTTCACAATTCTACTCTATTGATGATCCTAAAGGCCGGACAATGGGGCACATAAACATTTATAGGGGAAGGGGAGGAGCATTACCTAGAGACTATCTATCAGCTCACTGTCCCACAGACTAATGTAACCTCACACTAGCATAAACAACAGCTGCATCGTACGCTGTCGTCCTAATCTTCTAAGCACTGTGCCCGGGACACAGCAGAGCGGTGCACTATGCATTTCTAAGAAGGACTGAACGTTCTCGAGCTGGTACCTCATGTGTGAGAACTTCTGCGCTCAGCCTGAGCCTTTCATCAGCAAGACTCCAACTATCCAAAGCTTAGGAACAGTGGGGAGAAGCTTGAGGCTGGGGCCTCCTCACCGTCATCCTCCTCCTCCACAAACTTCTTGGTGCCTCTAGGTACCACCTCGCCTTCATTATTGTATTCTTCCTCGGACTCTTCAGCCTCACTTTCCACAAAATCAGACATTGCTGCTGCTTCTCACAGCCTCCTTGAAGACTACAAAAGGAAAGGAAGTGGGGGAGGGGCACAAAAATAAGACACAAGAGCCAGGTGCAGTGATGCACACCTTAATCCCAGCACTCGGAAGGCAGGGGCAGGGAGACCTTTATGAGGTCCAAGGCCAGCCCTGTCTAAAGAGTAAGTTCTAGGACAGCCAGGGCTACATAGTAAGAGACTGTCTATCTTACAACAAACAGACAAACAAAGACACATGGTTTAATTTTATTTATTTTGATTTTTTTCAAGACAGGGTCTCTCTGTGTAGCCTCAGCTGTCCTGAACTTGCTTTGTAGACAAGGCTGTCCTCGAACTCACAGAGATCCACCTGCCTTTGCCTCCCTGCATGCTGGGATTACAGGTGTGCGCCACTGTGCTTGGCTAAGACGCATGATTTTAAAGAGAGCTCTTAAACCTCCCCACAGAAACCTTGTAGCTATCTGCCACAGCTCTGCTCACACCACCATTTCTGCTCAGTAAGAATCAGGAGGCTCAGCGTGGGAGCGACGCTCAATGTAGGGGCCACCCAGCATGCAAGAGGCCAAGACCTGATTCCCAGAACCAGAAAGCCTTCAGGTGGCTCCACAGCTCCCATTTCCCATGCTTCCCGCGGTTCCCTCTCGAGTGTATTTTAAGAAATGGCAACAATACAACACTTGCATCATTTTTCTCTTTCCCACTGTTTTTACTGAGAAAGGGCTTCATCTGCAATCCAAGTTGACCTAGAATTCACAGCAATCTTCCCGCTTCTGCCTGCCCAGTGCTGGGATTATTGGAACTAACCACTACATCTGTTTTTATTCTCTCTCTCTCTCTCTCTCTCTCTCTCTCTCTCTCTCTCTCTCTCTCTCTCTCTCTATATATATATATATATATATATATATATATATATATATATATATATATATATATATATATAAAATTTATTTATTTTTGCATTGGTGTTTTGCCTACATGTCTGTAAGAGGGTGTGGGATCCTATGGAATGGGAGCTACAGACAGTTGTGAGCTGACATGTGGTTGCTGGAAATTGAACTCAAGACCTCTGGAAGAGCAGCCAGTGCTCTCAACCGCTGAGCACCTCTCCAGCCCCTGCTGTTTTTCTTAACATATATGTATTACTTCACAATTTCCAGGGAGAATTGGGCAGATGAAGAAAGCAACTAACGTAGAGATCGTTATAGTCTATGATGACAGAGTGAAGAAGAAGTTTGGGAAGCAGTAACTGCCAAGTCTTCACAGAAGGTGCTTTTATACATACTCCATCAGACTCAAAAGAGAAATGCCTGTCTCTGAGAATCTGAGGCCAGTCTGGTCTATGTATTGAGTTCCAGGTCAGCCAGGGATACACATAAGACCTTGTCCCAAAAAAGGGAAGGGTGGGGAGACTAGAGGAATGGCTCGGTGGTTAAGAGCACTAGCTGTTCTTCCAGAGGACTTAGGTTTGATTCCCAGCACCTACATGGTTTCTCACAACCATCTGTGACTCCAGTTCCAAGGCATCCAATATCCTCTTCTGGCCTCTTTAGGCACCAGGCACATATGTAGTACAGACATACACGTAAGCAAAACATCCATACATACAAAATTGTTTTGTTTTGTTTGTTTGTTTGACTTTTTAAAAAATTAATTTATTCATATTACATCTCAATTGTGATCCCATCTCTTGTTTCCTCCCATTCCTCCCTCCCTCCCATTTTCCCCTTACTCCCCTCCCCTATGTCTGTGACTGAAGGGGACCTCCTCCCCCTCTATATGATAATAAGGTGTCAAGTCTCTTGTTGGTAGCCTGTTATCCTTCCCCTGACTGCCACCGGGCCTCCCCATCAAGAGGATGTGGTCAAATATGGGGCATCAGAGCTTGTGTGAAAATCAGTTCCCGCTCTCCACTCAATTGTGGAGAATGTGCTGTCCATTGGCCAGATCTGGGTAGGGGTTCAATGTTTACTGCACGTATTGTCCTTGGCTGGTGCCATAGTTTGAGAAGGACCCCTGGTGGTTTTTGATTTTTTGAGACAGGGTTTCTCTGTGTAGCCTTGGCTGTCCTGGACTTGCTTTGTAGAGCAGGCTGGCCTCGAACTCACATTGATCCACCTGCCTCTGCCTCACAAGTGCTGGGATTAAAGGCATTGGGTTTTTGTTTTGTTTTGTTTTTAAGAAAGAAAAAAATCCCTTTTAATAGATTAAACAACACTCTATGAAGTTATGCCTACTTGTATTGAATGCTGGTTTGGAGAATTTGGCTGAAAAAGAGCCTCTTCAGAAACATCAGGGCCACGATGAAGCCATTTGTATCATTTACCTTCTAGTTTCATTTCTGTTGCTATGATAAAACATTAACCAAAAGCAATCTAGAGGAGGAGTTTATTCACCTTATGATTCTAGGTCACAGTCCACCCCTGAAGGAAGTAAAGGCAAGAACTTGAAGAGAGGCTTGCTTGCTATTCCACACAGTATCGCCTGTGATCCAGGTACTCACTTCACCGGCAAGATACAGTAGAAACCACGGAGAATGCTGCTTTCTAGCTGGCTTGCTCACATTTAGCTTTCTTACATGGTCCAGGACCACTTGCCTAGCGATGGTACTGCCATAGTGGACTGAGCCCTCCTACATTAATTAACAATCAAGACAACCCCACAGGCCAATCTGATATAGGCAATTCTCCAACTTACTCCTCTCAGATGCCTCTAAGTTGTGTCTAATTGACAGTTAAAACTAAGCAGGGCTTCTGCCTTGCAAAAAATCTTTCTAAATCTTCCATGTCCTACAGAAAAAAATGCAAAGATTGATGAACTTTGATCAAATTCTAGCCAGGTGGTGGTGGTGGCACGTGTCTTTAATCCCAGGCAAGATAGATCTCTGTGGGTTTGTGGCCAGCTTGGTCTACAAAGCAAGTCCAGGACAGCCAGGGCTACACAGAGAAACCCTGTCTTAATAAATAAATAAATAGAAAGAAAGAAAAGAAAAGAAAAGAAAAGAAAAAAAGCTAAGTTCTTGAGAATTCAAAGATAGCCCGAGCTACCTGAGGTCCTCTGGAAAGCAAGCAAGCAAGCCAACAAACAACAACAAAAATGCAAACAAACACCCACTAAAACTACATACACCAAACAATCAAGTAATAACCCCAAGATCCTACCTCAGAACCTGGAAGCAAAACCCCTCAGCTATCCTGTACTCTCTATGCATCTCTTTCTCACACTCCAGGTTAAAAGTTTCTTAAAGACAGACAACACATACCCACCTAAAGTGCTAATAAAAACTATGACAACAAATGACCATACAAGAGACATTTTAAGGTCCTTTGTGGTTCTGTCTCAGAAAAGCTATATCCTTTTTAGGTAGGTGTTCTGCACAAATTAGAGCTGCTTAGTATCTGCTACATAAATGCAGTGGCAGTAGTTCTCCTGAAAGTCACCTGAACTGGTATCAACTCATACCATATCTAATTAAGACAAACTGAGTTAAAAATATCAACAATCAGGGGTTGGAGAGATGGCTCAGTGGTTAAGAGCACCATCTGCTCTTCCAGAGGTCCTGAGTTCAATTCCCAGCAACCATATGGTGACTCACAACCACCTATAATGAGATCTGGTGCCCTCTTCTGGTGTGCAGGTATACATGCAGGCAGAACATTGTATAATAAACAAACAAATAAATAAATCTTTTTTTAAAAATCAACAACTGTGGGGTGTGGTGGTGCATGCCTTTAATCCCAGCACTCAGGAGGCGGAGGACGGTGGATCTGTGGGCTTGAGGCCAACCTGGTCTACAAAGTGAGTTCCAGGACTATTACACAGACAAATCTGGACTCCAAAACCCAAAAGAGAAAATGAAATTAAACCACCCAACCAAACAAAAACCATCAAGAGCATGGACCAGCTGGCTGGGGATGTACTGCAAGTGGTGAGTAGTTAGCATGCAGGAGCCTTCCCTTCTATCCTCAGCAGGGCAGAAACTGAGCGTTGCGGCTTAAGCCTGTAGCTTAGAGCTGCAGAGGTAGAGGGAGATCAGACATTCAAGGTCATCCTCCAATGCATAGTGAGTTTGAGGTTAGTCATCTCAAAACAAAACAAAAGAATAAAAGATAACCCAAGTGGAAGTCTGGCGTTCAGAGGAGAAAGAAATCAAAGGCTGAGATTTCATTGTTTTTTATAAACTCTTTTAGGTGCCTGCCATGCAAGCCATGTAAAAGCTGTTGTCAAGGAGTTGACTTGTCAAGTCATGGGAGTGATGTGAAAACAAATCATTCTAATTATTAAGCTTTCTTTCTTTTCTTTTTCTTTTTCTTTCTTTCTTTCTTTTCTTTTTTTTTTCTGAGACAGGGTTTCTCTGGTAACCTTGGCTGTCCTGAACTCACTTTGTAGACTGGGCTGGCCTCAAACTCACAGTGATCACCCTGCCTCTGCCTCTCGAGTGCTTGGTTTCTAATTACTAAGCTTTCTTTCTTTTGAGACAGGGTTTCTCTGCGTGACAGCTCTGGCTGTCCTAGAACTCGCTGTGTAGACCAGGCTGGCCTTGAACTCACAAAGATCTACCTGCCTCTGCCTCCCAAGTGCTGAGATTAAAGGCGTAGGCCACCACTGGCCAGCTCTAATTACTAAGCTTTCTATCTTGATTTTTTTCATAAAAATATTATGTTCAAAGGTAATGTATTTACTACTTCAAAATGAACTATAATTTAAAGAAATACTTAGAGCAGTCACCAGAAGAGAAATGTAAAACAATCAACCAAACAACAATATATGCAAAACCCAGGCAAAGCAATATAGGTCTCCCCCAGTATGTAAGTAAACATACACACACACACACACACACACACACATACACACACACACTTATGTATATATGTATACATACACATACATGTATATATTAGTTTGTGTGCACGCACACACATATGTGCTATGTTCTATGTGTGTGTGGGGGGGGGGGCATTGGCTCTCTTCCACCTTTACATGGGTTTCAGGCATCAGCTCAGGTTGCCAGGCTTGTGCAGCAAGTGCCTAAGGCCACTGAACCATCTCCCTGGTCCCACCTTGGTACTTTAACTAAAAACACAGTTTACACTCACCTATCAAATGTGAAACACTTGTGGGGCGTGGTGGCGCACACCTTTAATCCCAGCAGTTGGGAGGCAGGGGCAAGTGGATCATTGTGAGTTAAGAGGTCAACCTGGTCTACAAAGTGAGTTCCAGGACGGCCAGAGCTATTACACAGAGAAAATCTGTCTACAAAAGGCAAACCAGCAACAACAACAAAAAACGTCAGATACTTAGCCAACAGCCTGTTAATCCCTACTTGTCCTATAAGCTATAAAACATTAAAATATCTTTCTATTCATTTAGAACAGATGGAAGTAAAATAAAAAAGGGAGGAGACACACTCAGAGGTAGTCTCTTGTTCAAAGTGATTCTGGTCTGATTTCAACATCACCTTGGTCAGACTGTATCAATAACTCCCAAAGTGTGGTCCAGGGATCACATCTTCTGTGTTGTAGTATTTTCCACATCCTATCATATGACATGTGACAGCACAACAGACTTATTGCAGAAAAAGTTATGAGAATCCAGCTGTATTCTGTAGGTAGACATCACATTGTCAAAAACAAAGATTTTATTTTTAGTGTGTGGATAGTCTATGTACATATGCACCACGTGCATACAGTGCCTGAGGAAGTGAGAAGAGGGCATCAGATGCCTTGGAACTGAAATTAGGGGTGCCTACGAGCCACCATGTGGGTGCTGGGAATTGAACCAGAGTCTTTTGCAAAACCAAAAAGTGTTCTTAACCACTGAGCCATCTCTCCAGCTCCTTGAATAATTTCTTGTTTTTGTTTTTTGAGACAGGATTTGTCTGTGTAGCCCTGGCTGTCCTAGAACCTGTTCTGTAGACCAGGCTGGCCTCTGAACTCACAGAAATATGCCTGCCTCTGCCTCCTGAGTGCTGGGATTCAAGGCGCATGCCACCACTGCCTGACACCCTTCAATGATTTTTTAAAATGTATGTCTGTGTGAGGGTGTCAGATCCATTGGAACTACAGTTACAAAACAATTGTGAGCTGCCATGTGGGTGCTGGGAATTGAACCTGCGTCCTTTGGAAGAGCAGCCAGTGCTCCTAACTGATGAACCATTCTCCAGCTTCCCTTGAATAATCTGTAAGATTATGGAATTGGGCCAGGTGAAGTGGCGCATGCCTTTAATCCCAGCACTCAGGAGGCAGAGGCAGGTGGATCACTGTGAGTTCAAGGCCAGCCTGGTCTACAAAGTGACTCTAAGACAGCCAAGGCTAACAAAGAGAGAAATTCTATCTCGAAAAACCAAAACAAAACATCATGAATTGGTCCTGAAAAGCCTGATGATTACTGTAAAGATTCTGCAGAACTGTGACAGGGAAGTCTTTGGATTAGGCAGATGTCCTCCTCTTTTTCTTTCCCAAGATCTGTATCCTTAAGGCCATTTAGCTTGAATAATGCCAAGTAAGTGTCTTTAAAATTCTGCCCAGTCTCAAAAACAAAACAAAAAATACAAACCAACCAACCAACCAAACAAAAAAACCTGCCACCGCGGGGTGTGGTGGCCCACACGTTTAATCCCAGCGCTCTGGAGGCAGAGGCAGGTGGATCGCTGTGAGTTCAAGGCCAGCCTGGTCTACAAAGCGAGTTCAGGACAACCAAGTCTACACAGAGAGACCTTGTCTCAAAAAACAAAACAAAACAAAACAAAAACAAAAAATTCTGCCATCTAAATCTGAAGCTCTGGGCTGGATGTGGTGGCTCATGTCTTTCATTCCAGGACTTAGAAGGTAGAGGCAGGGGCATTTCTGTGAATTGGGGGCCAGCCTGGTTTATATAGAGTTCTAGACCAGGGCTACACAGTGAGACCACATCTCAAAAAACCAAAGCAAAAACCAAAAACTCATCTGGACAGAAGGCCAAAGAGAGCTAGGACCCCCTCCCTATACTTGGTGTTTTTGAGGCAGGGTCTTACTCTGGGCTGTGTAACCTGAAACTTAACTCTGTAGGACTCATAGCAATTTTCCAACCTTGGCCTCCTGAGTGCTGTGATTTAAAAAGTGAGCCATCATGCCTGCTAATTTTAATATTACTCCTCCCAAGCCTTGAACTGAGACATTAAAAATAGATTTGGATACAAGTCTTCACACACAGTTAGCTTTAATTAGGTTATCATACCGTGAATTTAGTCTTTTAAGTGGTCAACATCTTCAAATTAAATGCTAGCTCTTATAGATTAGATGTCCCCAGTAAGAGCGAAATAGACAATTTACCTGAGAAAACAACAGCTTTTTCTTTTGTAGGGGGGAGGGGACTCAAGGAGGCAGCTGGTGTTCCCGGTTGCACGCAGCTTGGGAAGACAGCTGTATCCCTTCCCTCCAGCTCCCAGCCTAGGTTAGAGACAGAGCACACACTGTGCTATTGCGTGGACTGTTTCCAAACTAGCTCAATGCTAAAACTTCCAGTTAAAAGAGGTGTGCCAGAAGCCATCATGACTTTCCACTTTCCTTAGCTGGATGGGGATAGTGCTGCATCACACTGCAGGCTGAGGATGCCAAGCAGCAGCGACTCCAGAGTACAGAAAACATCACTTGTGTATATTATTATAGGTGGTATAGAGAGGATGAGTTGACCATAGTTACAAAACTACATGTAGTACCACAGTCTTCCCATTAACGATCGTAAGTTTAATCTGCATCTGGAACAGGCCTCGCAGTGTTCATAGAGCAGCAGAGGGAGGTTTCTCCAGGCAGAAGAACTGCCTGATGTGGCTCAAAGGGAGGGCGGTGGTTCCCATGACACTCTCTGGAAGGGACTAGAAGACGACCAGGTTGCCGCTGGGGAGGACTCAGCACACCCTCTTTTCAACAATAACTTGTAGGAGGCGATTAGGAGGCAACCAAGCTAAAGAGAGATCTAGCCCATTAACTCCATTTGTTTTGATGCTTTGAGGAACATTTAGATTTTGTTTGGTTTAGGGTCACTCTCTGTTCTGGGTATTGGTAGGTAAAACTGAATAAAATATGTTTCTTCCCTAGTAGAGTTCACACTTTTCATAAACTATGTTATGGTAAACCATAAATAGGGGTGAAGGTCATCTCAGTGATAGACGGAACATTTGCATATCATGTACAAGGCTCTTTGAAACAAAGGATGAGAACAGCATTCTGACAGAAGCCACGCCTATTTCAGAAAAGGTATAAGAACTGACTCCACAAAGCTATCCTTAGGCTTCTACATATAGGCATGCTCACAGCTACAAAAGAATTCACATGGGCTGGAGAGATGGCTCAGAGGTTAAGAGCACTGTCTGTTCTTCCAAAGATCTTGAGTTCAATTCGCAGCCACCACATGGTGGCTCACAACCATCTATAATGAGATCTGGTGCTGTCTTCTGGTGTGCAGGCATATATGGGGTCAGGATACTGTATAAATAATAAATAAATTCTTTAAAAAGATAAAATACAGGATATGTTGGCACACCTAAGTCTCCAGCACTTGGCGGGGTGAGGCAGAACTGGAAGTTAGAGGAAAGCATGGGCAACATACTGAGATCCTGTCACAAGCTGATGGATCTTCTAATAGAGAACCGAACCTAAAGACCTAGTCAGGGGCCAAGAATGGTGACACATGTCTTTAATCCCAGCACTCAGGAGGCAGAGGCAGGCAGATCTTTGAGTTCAAGTGTTGGCAGGATATTTTTTGTTCGTTTTCCGAGACAAAGTTTCACTGTGCAGCCTTGGCATCTCTTTGTAGAGCAGACTGGCCTGGAACTCACATCACACCCGGCCGTGCTTCAGTATATTTGATCACACTATGAACCCCAAGATTACGTTGTTTACTGGAAAAACCTGTTTCTAGTTGTGGTGTGGCTCAGCCCTAGCACACACCTTTAGTCCAAGGGCTTTTCTGTAAACAGGATTAAAGTTAACCCCAGATCAAGAAGAGGCAGAGAAAGCATCCAACTGACCTTCCTCAGTGGACGAGGTCCCAAGACAAAAGAGGCATACTCCTCCTCCACACTGGCTCAGAACCCTCTCAAACTGAATGTCCTTCCCTTCTGTTTCCTGTGCATTTCTCTAGCTGTCCTCCTGACTTCCTCTTACTGTCTATGGTTTTTTTTTCCTATGTTCACTTCACTGTCAAGTGAAGATGTAGAGGAATTTTAACTCAGAACATGGCTGCTCTGGTAAGAGATCACACCCAAAGACCTTCTAGGTCTGTGTGATCTGGCTGGAATACAGACACAACCTTAGTACACCCAAAAATGAAGGCAAAGCTGGTAGAAGGAAGCAGCAATGATTGCACGTGATGTCTAATTGAGGAGCAGACAAAGTGACAAACCAGAGAAAGGTTTGATAAAATAGGATATGCCCAACTCTCACGAGACGAGAGAGGAAAGCAGAGGAAAGAGAGAGGAAAGCAGAGCAGCGCAGAGGGAGATGGAGAGGACACACTTTTTACCAGGACAGCTGTACAGAGACAGGTTGCAGAGAGAACAGGCCAGACACAGGTGAAGACAGAATGAGCCAGAGAATGAAAAGGAGCCAGAAGATTAGAACACATTGCCAAAGTTAGTGTGAGGCCAAGCAAAGCAATTTAGAGGCTGAGAGAGAGGCCCGATTAAATCAGTCAGCTAGGAGAGGAGTCTGACCAAAACAGCTGAGTTGAACCAGCCAGCAGGAGTTCAGAAATAACTGGAAAGGCTGAGCTTATTCAATAGTTAAGTCTCAGAGGCTGAAAATATTCTAGGCCTAGATTAGACTGTACAGAGACTTGAAGTTTCCAGGGTTAGGCCTAGGTTAGCAGAAGGAGGCAGTAAGCCTCCAAGATGACAATTACATCCCACAAATAAAAGATACTTTATATTCTAGGCCAGCCTGGTTCACAGAGTGAGTCCCAGGACAGCCAAGGCTACACAAGGAAACCTTGTCTCAAGGTGGGAGTGGGGGCGGGGGAGAGGGGAGGTAGATGGACAAAACACCTTGCTGGGCATGGTAGTCAATGTCTTTACTCCCAAAGAGACAAAAGCTGGCAAGTCTGGTCTACATTTCAAGTTCCAGACCAGCAGTGAGACCTCTCAAAGTAAGTCAGTAAATTTCAAAAACACCTAAAGAGTGAGGAGTTGGGAGGAGCAAGGGATAGAAACTGTCTACTTGGGTAGGCGGTTGGAGGCGGTGCTGGAGAAGAGCCATCTCTGCAGCATGAGCTGTGGCAGCAACAGAGGTCAGTTCGAGTGGTGAGAGGAAGGGGCAGTGAAGACTGCACAGCATCTTTATAGGTAAATTAAAGGCTTCAAAGACCAAAGGGGAATTTGAGTAGAAATGGAAAACTAGAGGACCAATCTTATCACCCAGCAGAAAATGACAGTGGCTTACAACACAGAACACAGAGAAGGTATCTAAACAATTAGATGACTCAAGGTTAAACTCCAAGAGAAATCTAACATTTAGACATTAGCAAGAAGGAAAAAGTGTTGCTGGGCATGTGGCGCACACCTTTAATCCCAGCACTCAGGAGGCAGAGGCAGGGGGATCTCTGTGAGTTTGAGGCCAGCCTGGTCTACAAAGAGTCTAGGACAGCCGAGGCTACAATAGAAACCCTGTCTGGGATGTGGGGGGGTGTGGGGGAGGGAAGAGAAGGAAAGTGTCTAGTAAAGAAGACTGAAGCATTCAGGAGGCAACAGGAGGAGAACAAAAGATGGAGACCATTTATACTACATGGAAAGACAGACCCCTGGCTCCAAAAACCACAACAAAATAAATCAAGCAAAAACAAACAAACAAAAGCCCCCAAACCCCACCAGGGTGCAGTGATAGACACCTGCAGTTCCAGCTTCTTGGGTGGCTAGGAAAAGGGGGTTGCTTAGACCCAGGAGTTCTAGGCAGTAGTGTGCTATGCTGATTGGGTTCAGCATCAGTTTGATCGTATGATTACATTTTTAACTTTAACCTCTGGGGAGTGGGAACTACCAGTATGCCTAAGGAGGGGAAAGGTAGCCAAGACTAGCAAAGAAAATTGATAAACATGGACCCTTCCCCAAAACACCAGTGGGATGACTCAGCTAGCAACCTGCCACACAACCATGCACACGGATTGACTACAGAAAAATGCAGTAAAAAGTATTTTTGAAGACTAAAAACGGAGCAGCTAGCTCAACAGAGAAAATCCAAGAGCAAAGTATTAACATCAGGCAAGGGGACAAAGCTTCAACAGTAGCTAGCTGTACTGACTAGTCCAGAGACTCAGGAATGCAAACAGAGTAGCCACTGGATTTGGCAACATAGTAGCCACGGGTGACCTCATAACTTTTGATGAGCAGTGAGAAGAAAAGCCAGATTGGTACTGAATACAGCTTCAATAAGAGATAAGGAAATTGAACTGGTATAAACTGAAACCTGACTTGAAGTGAAAATTTGATAATTAGGGTGATGACACTATCTATGCCCAGAAGCGCTGGGGAGGCCAAGGGCAGAATGACAAAGAATCCTAGGTCAGCCTGGGCTACATGTCAAGAAAGATGATGGCAGGAGTGACCTTTGGAGCTATCAGGACATAATTCTGTATGCTGATGGGACGAGGTTTTTGGTTTTGTTTTATTTTTGAAATACAGGATTTGATGACTAATGGTGAGGAAGCTATGATCATACCCAACTTAGATGACCATGACATTTATTAGGAACAGAATTATTGCTGGGCAGTGGTGGCGCACGCCGTTAATCCCAGCATTAGGGAAGCAGAGGCAGGCAGATCTCTGTGAGTCAGAGGCCAGCCTTGGTCTACAGAGTTTGTTCCAGGACAGCCAGGGTTACAAAGAGAAACCTTGTCTTGACACCCCCTCCCAATTTATTTGCTTCCAAGAATGTTTCCACCACAATATAGTGTGCTTTCCTATGAAGACCAGGGGGGGATAATATAAACATGAGTGAATTTCAGCACAGGACCACTTTCTGCTGTCATTAATCATTTTGGTAAGATTAAAATCTTTTAGAGAGCACTAATACTTTGCCAATCTAATCTAATCGCCAGCCAAATAAAATGCATTTTATAGGCCTGGAAAAGGGCTATAAATTCATGGCTGAGGGGAGAGTTGTTTTTCTTTCAGAGAGGGTCTATGAATGCAGCCAAAATTCAAATTCCATGACCATCCTGGATCGACTTCTCAGTTGTTGCCATCACACTTGGTTTGTAGTTAAAACACTCAAGACTCACAAACTGTTAACTTCAGTGTTCAACAGTGGAACTGACCTTTTTGCCAAACAAAACAAAACAAAACAAAACAAAAAGAACTCAGTACCTTCCATACATTGTAGCATAATGCTCCCTTGCTGGGGAGGGGGCGAGGCCCCTCCCCTTCCTGAAGCTTTATAGACAGTTAACGGTTGCTAGGGGGCAAGAGCTCATATAGCAGCAATTCAAGGTTGCTGGGGGAGGGGCACATCTCCGTTAGGGTTGTAGCCCAGGCTTTTCTGTATAATCCCTTGCCCACGTTCCTGTAAGTAACCTTAAATTCACTAACTGAAGCACACATATAGACACAAAAATAAATGAAAAGTCACGGGGTATTGTGAAAAAGGCAATCTGCAGGAATGGAGCGTGTGCGGGGGAAATGAGAAAAAAAAAATTACCCTACTACTTTTGATATTACAGTGACTTTTCATAGAAGTACTATAGGAGACCTAAGTAAAGCAGGGAAAACTACTTTACTTAGAAACTTAAATTGAGTACCTGGTGTAAAACTAGAATTTACGTTTCTGATATAACAACCCATTCTGATATTTATGGCCAGTCTTTGGCAAGTGTTTGAGCAAATGAATTACGCAGGATGGAGGGCGTCATGTGCTTCTATACAAACTCTCGTTTTTAGAAAGGGTTAAGGGACTCAGCCATCCATGGGGGGGGGGGAGGTCAATTCTTCATCAATATGACAAGCTCTAACATTCAGCACAGCACTCCAGCCTCATGGCTGTACCACCGAAAGCCGGGTTGGATCCAAATGCCAGAAATAATTAATCCGACCACTCGATGCCAAGTAAGAAACCTACTCCCAATTTTAAGCGTGGCCCTGATACTAGAAGCCGCGGGGAGGATGGGGTCCCAGAAAGCCTGTTGATTCAACTGGCAACCCCACGTCACAGGTTCCGGATGGTACAGCGTGGGGAGAAGCCTGGAGACTCTGAGCAACCACTGCGCTTTCCTGCCCGTCTCCCCTGGCAGATGAGGGAAGGCCAGGGCCCCCTCCTTCCCGCAGTGGGCACCCCAAAGCCTCTTTCCTTACGGGACCAGGCCCCGGGAGTCTGGCTCACCACCTGCCGCACGCCGGAAACACACTCTCCAGGCTGAGGTTTACCTGCTTGAAGGCCGCTGTTTCTCCGCAGCGCTAAGCCCCCACGGAAGAAAATGGAGTCGCCGAACCGAGACTGCGAATGGGTAGTCCGGACCCACCGCAAGGGCCCTCCCCGGCCGCGGCCGCCGCCACCACCGTCGCCGCTGCTGCGTAAACGTGATACGTCACCTCCGGCTCTCTGTCACTGGAGTGGGCGGGTCGTTTCTTGGTCTCTTTTTCCCCCTCCAGTGTCTAGGGCTTTCTTCCCGAGTGCGCGAACGCTGACTGAAGGCACATAAAGAACGCAGCCGCCACACAGCACCCAGAACAAAGCGGGGTCCCGAAGGTCACCCGGGCCGGCGTGTTCCTTAAACCGCTCTAGCCAAAGGAACCATAAAGATTCAGGTTAAGGTGTCTTCACTTCCTCCTTGTGGTCGTTCCGCCCTCGGCTTCCGGTTCCGGGGACGGGCCTAATTTTCTTGGCTGATTAGGGCTTACGGATCCAGGATGGCTGTCTTGTCGCTTCTGTTGTTGGGTGGTTTGTGGAGTGCTGTGGGAGCGTCCAATATGGCTGTCGTTACTTGCGGCTCTGTGGTGAAGCTACTCAATACGCGCCACAATGTCCGACTGCACTCTCACGACGTTCGCTATGGGTCAGGTACTGAGGGGGACCAACCGGGGTTGGGTGGGCTGCCTAAAACCCTAGTGAGCCCAGAAGGGGCGGAGCCTCAAATTCTGAGGGCGTGGCCTTGGAAAGTTAAAGGTACCTTAGGGAGGTTTCTTGAAGAGGACGACCGAGTTACTAAGAAAACTCGGTCGTAATGTCAGTTTCTGTTTGATGAGCTATGTGCCAAACGCGTTACGTAAATATTTTGCAATTTTAACGTTGTATTGAGAATAGATGTAGAGTTATCTTCATAGGCGAATAAATAGACTCAGAGATATTGCTCGGAGCTTTACAGCTGGTGAATAAGGGAGACAGGGCTTAATCCAAATCTGTCTAAGATGAAAAATTTTCAGATTCAATGGGTTGCCGCTGCTGTGTGCTGGAAATAGACATACAGGGCACGGCAATATATGCTGCATCTCAGATTTTAAACTTCAAGAGCACACTCTTCAGACAGGCTCGGTGGCGCAGATCTGTAATCCAAGCATTCGGGGAAGCAGAGGCAGGTGGATCTCTAAGTTCGAGGCCAGCCTGGTCTGCAAAGCGAGTCCAGGCCAGCCAAGGGTACACAGAGAAAAACCTGTCTTGAAAAACAAAAACACATCACAACAACAGCAAAAAGAACTTACTCCTTGATAACAATTTTCTCTCTTTTTTTTTTTTTTTTTTTTTTTTTTAGCTCATACCTTTTGGTACTTTCTGACTTAACAGTAACTTCCTTGTAAAGAACTTAAGCGTTGACAGACATTGCAGAGCAAAGTCTGCTTTTTATCCTATGGGATTAACTTATTTGTGGGCTCATTCATTCGGCAGAGATTTTTTTTTCCCCTCATTCAGCAGAGATTTAAGGAGCTCCTTTTGTGTGTCTAGTATTGGTCTAGGCACAGGAAATACAGTGATGAGTCAAACAACAGAACAAGACTAAGGGCAGGTGTGGTGGCCTAGACCTGTAATCCTAAACAGGCAAAAGGCTGAGGCAGGAAGATTGTGACTTCAAGTTCAGCCTGGACCACATAGTGAGAGCTATCTCAGAACAATAAAGCATTCCGAAGGCTGGGTGACTAGCTTACTGTTTTATTTACCAAGCATACTGAAAGGCCCTGGGTCTAGTCCCCATGGAGGGGGGAGGGGAGTAAAAGTACTGTTCAACATGAGGTGTATTTGAGATAATTTGCATGACTGATGATGCTATTTGCTAGTGGGGAGATAGCTCTGAGATGGGTTAGCCTATGGCTCACACCTCTCAGAACCTGTCTGGCCAGTTCAGTGCAGGAAATGTATGCTCATCATTGGGATGTCTTTATATTCTGAGTCACTTTTTTTCAGTAAACGCCTGCATATGTCAGGCTTGTTACATTTTAATTTACTGTCTCCTGCTTTGGGTCTACTGAATTAAAACGGAGTTACAGGGAGGCCTACTAGGCTTCAAGTCTCTACAGGTAGTCCCTGTGGGTGGGGCTGTGTTCACCTGAACTATATTTTTAAACTTTTGTTGTTTGTTTTTGAGACAGTCTCTCTAGCCCTGGCTATCCTTTTTCTTGGAACTCAATATGTAGGCCAGACAGGCCTTGAACTCACCTCTGCTTCCTAATTGCTGAGATTAAAGGCTTTTTAAAATTACATTTATCCAGTGTGTGTGTGTGTGTGTGTGTGTGTGTGTGTGTGTGTTTAGATTCATGCTTGCCACAGAACAAATATGGAGATCAAGAAAAACATTGCTCTCTCTCTCCTTCTGTCATGTGAGCCCTGGGGATTGAACTCATGTTGTTAGGCTTGGTGGCAGGTGCCTTTACTACCCAGATGCAGCATTCTCCCCCAACCCCCACCCCTAGACAAGGTTTCTCTGTGGAACCCTGGCTGTGAGTCGTGGAACTCACTCTGTAGACCAGGCTGGCCTCAAAATCAGAGATTTGCCTGCCTCTCTGGAGTGGTGGTTCGTCAGACGCAGGCAGATCTCTGAATTTGAGGCCAGCCTGATCTACAAAGTTGGAGGACAGCCATGGCTACACAGAGAAACCCTGTCTTAAAACAAAACAACACTGGGCTTGGTAGCACATATCTTTAATCCCAGCACTCAGAGGCAGAGGCAAGCGGATCGCTGTGAGTTCGTGTCCAGCCTGGTCACAAAACGAGTCCAAGACAGCCAAGGCTACACAGAGAAACCCTGTCTCAAAAAACCAAAGAGAGAGAGAGAGATAAAAGACTGAGCTGAAAGGCATTAACAAGAAGTGGGAAGGGGAGCTGAGCCAGGTGCCACAGAGACAAGTGGATCTTAATGAGTTCTCGGCCATCCTAGTCTACATAGGGAGTTCCAGACCTGCCAAGGATACCCGGGTCAGACCCTGTCTCAAAAAAAAAAAAAAAAAACGGTAAGGTGTAAAAGATGTAACAAAGGGGCTGGAGAGTTGGCTCAGCAGTTAAGAGCACTGTCTGCTCTTCCAGAGGTTCTGAGTTCAATTCCCAGCAACCACATGGTGGCTCATAACCATCTATAATGTGATCTAGTGCCCTCTTCTGGCACGCAGGAGTACATACAAGTAGAGGACTGTAAAGAAGAAGAAGAAAGAAGAGAAAAGAAGAAGAAAGAAGAAGAAGAAGAAAGAAGCAGCGGCTGAAAAGATGGCTCAGAGGTTAAAAGCACTGACTGCTCTTCCAGAGGTCCTAAGTTCAGTTCCCAGCAACCACATAACCATATGGTGGCTCACAGCCATCTATAATGTGATCTGATGCCCTCTTCTGGGCTAAGGTGCACATGCAGGCAGAGTACTGTATCCATAATAATAAATCTTTAAAAAAGGAAAAAGATGTAACAAAGACATGGACTGAGTAGGATAAGTCAGGGAGAGGGGCAGATGGTTTGTTCCATTCACCAGGTAATTAGTTCAAGGCCTGAAGTTTTGTTACTTGTGAGGTCAGGTAGGGCATTGGAACTGAAAGGCTATCTAGGAGGAAAAGTATCTCTGGAGTTTGAGAGTAAGTAAGCTAGAAGAATTTGACAGAAAATAGAATGGAGAAGATGCCCTTGGGACACAATATGTTGGAATATGTGAATGTTCTAGAATCAAGTGACCTAGGGTCAACTCCTGCCTAGGCATAGCCGCACAACTTTGGGTATATTGCTCACCCTTCCTAATACTCCAGTGTAAAATGGGGACACTAACAGTACCTGTCTCAGAGTAAAGTACATCAGTTATGTAAGAATGAACACTCAAGTAGTGCAGGAGGCCTTTAGTCCTACTAGGCAGGAGGCAGAGAGGCGTGAGTCTCTGAGGACAGACGGTCTACCTAGTGAATTTCAGGCCAGCCAGTGCTATATAGTGAGACCCTGTCTCAACAAACAAAAATCCAAATTAGGGGCCAGTGGTGGTTGCATATGTCTTTAATCCCAGGACTTGGGAGGCAGAGGCAGGCAGATCTCTGTGAGTTCGAAGCTAGCCTGGTCTACAGAGTGAGTTCCAGGACAACCAAGGCTATACAGAGAAACTCTGAAAACCACCCCCTCCCAAAGAAAAAAGAAAGAACACAAATTACTCAAATGAAGAACTTGGATTAGCCCAATATCTGGTACATTTTCCTTTAAGACCTGTAGCTACATGTTTCACTCAACATTTTCAACATGCAAAGTTGTATTAGCTAAGCTATGGCTACAAATGTATATGATAATAAGAATATTTAGTTTTGACATTTGGAGATAAGGTTTTACTATACAGTCCTGACTGGACCTGCCAGGGGACAACTTGGGGCATGCTAGGGGTCGGAAGTGTAGATTTGTGTGTGTGCTGGGCATGGTGACACACATTTTTACCCCTAGCACTCAGGAGGGAGAAGTAGGTGGGTCTCTGAATTCAAGGCTAGCCTGGTCTACATATGGAGCTCCAGTACAGGTGGGACTACCTAGACCTTGTCTCAAAAAAAAAAACAAAAACAAAAACCTGTTTGTGTGAGATGTGCAGGCATGCGCTGAGTATAGGTGCCCGTGGAGGCTAGAAGTGTCGAGTCCCCTAGAACTGGAGATACAGGTAGTTATGAGCTCACTCTAGGAAAGTGCTGGGCACTGAACTC
Organism: Acomys russatus; assembly: GCF_903995435.1. Classification (NCBI taxonomy): domain Eukaryota; kingdom Metazoa; phylum Chordata; class Mammalia; order Rodentia; family Muridae; genus Acomys; species Acomys russatus. The sequence continues at coordinate 5,240,373 of NC_067152.1, forward strand.
TGGCCCTCTGTAAGAGCAGTGCTCGCCCCTGTCTCTCCCACCCTTTACACTTTACCTGGGCTCTGAAGTTGGTGTTTGGTGTTAGGCTTGTGTGATGAGTGCTTTTCCACACTGAACCATCTCCCCGGCTCCACTTTGTGTTTTGGGGCATGACCTCTCATTGGGACCTGGGGTTCACCAGTTTGGCTAGGCCAGCTACTCAGTGACCTCGAGGCTGGCTGGCTCCACCTTCCCCGTGGGTTGCAAATGCAGGCACAACACCCAGCTTTTTTGTGTGGGTTCTGAAGATGGAACTCAGGTAGTCAGGCCTGGTAGCAAATGCCTTTCCCCCACAAGCCATCCTGCTGATATGACGCGTTGAAACCAATCCACGTCACATTTGTTTTGTATGGGAGGGGGTGTGTGGGTGTCACTGAGTGCATCCGGTAACCAACAGCGTGCAGGAGTCAGTCCTGCTGCTGCTCTATGGCGCTGGGGATGGCCTAGGCTGTCAGGCCGAGGTAGCAGGTGCCTTTTCCTCCTGGGGAGCTATCTTACTGGCTCTTTCACACTCACTGCGCCCCCACCCCGAGACAGGGTTTCTCTGTAGTGTTAGCTGTCCTGTACTCACTTTGTAGACCAGTGTTGGCTGTTTTTTAACAATTAAACTTTATTATACAACCCAACTAGCTTACACAAGAAGGAAAAAAGGTTAAAGGGACAAAAGAATGAACCTTCCGGTATCCGTTCCACGGGATGGGTCCTTAGGTGTCTCTCTGGCCTGCGTGCTGACCTGGCCTGTTCGCTGCTCCACATGCACCCCAGCCCGGCTGAACCTGTTGTTCTCTCCTCCCCACCTGCCTGAGTCACGTGGGAAGGGTGGTCTCCTTCTCCCGTTGAGGGTCAATTAGAAAAACAATAGCCCAGTTGGGGTTCCCAGGTCTGCTTCCTGAATTCCAGGCCCAGGATGGCTCCACTCAGTCTGCACAAGGTATTCATGGGGTGCCCCAAGGGTAAAGCCCACCAAGACTGCTTCCACCTGTGACAAAGCTTAATCTTTCCCACAGACCAGGCTGCCCTTGAACTCATAGCGATCCACCTGTGGTGGGATTACAGGCGTGCACCACCACATCTGGCTGTCCTTTCCCACACTTTAAGTGTATCTCATCTATAGTATATAGACAGATGTGGTAGGTTTTAAAATGTAATGTTGTGGGAGTAAACTATTCCCAAATGCAGTGTATTCTCTCCAGCATACCACTTTTGTGACACAGGGCACTTCCTTGGCCCTGGAAGAGGAAGGGGTTAGGTTGGACTCCCTTGTCTTTCTTTCATCATTTTAATTGGTTGTACTTACTGTTAACTATGATTAGTGCAGAAAGGGGACAGCAAGCTCACAGGCCACTCAGTTTCCCAAGACAAACTTCAGGGAAAGGAGAGTCTAATATTTGCCAACAATTTCCAGAGTCGCGGACACATTCTTGAGATGGGGGTCTCATTCCTAGAGAGGACATGCCTATGGTAGATACCCTTCAATCACAGGAAGGCCAGCTGGTGGGCCCGTGTGTCACAGGTCATGGTGGTAGGGCCCTCTGTCTTGGTAGGACCTTGGTGGGAGCCCAGGTAGTCCTGGCAGGCAAAGCAGCGGCTGCTGCAGTTCCTCTTCCTTGTGGTGTCACTCCCTACCAGGCTGGACCTCCAACTACTCCATCACAGCCTTCTGGGCTTAGGCTCATTAGCTGGTGCTCCTCTGCTCGCTGTCCCCCCCAAACCCAGGATCTCCAGCAGGAGGAGCAAGTGGCATCCAAGCAATGCCAGTATCTTTAGAAGGTAGCTTTTCCACAGCCAGCCATGCCACACTCTCCACACACGACAACACTAAGCCTGGAACCTGTTTTTCTTCATGCTCTGTTTATCATCCTGTCTCGTGATTTTTGCTGGACTCGTCACAGCCGGAGGGTCAAATTCATAGGCTTGTCCACAGCCTTAAAGGTGCAATGAAGACTCAACAAATGGCCATCTCATCCTGTGGTCAGCGTGCTGCCACATGGTGTCCTTATGTCCTTAGTCCAGTCATGGCTGCTGCTCCACAGTAGCCAGTGTTTGAGAATGAAATGTCACGGTGTCTAGGGAGGATGTAAATGAAGGTGCAGTGCAGCTTTCCGTAGAGACAATGCAAGCTCGGCAGAGGCTTCACACTGGATGAGCCCCTGCTTGCTCCCCTCAGAGTGAAAGTGGCGCATCAGGACCAGGCGTCAGGCAGCTCCAAACTGCCTCTCTTCTCTGCCTTGCCTTTGTTTCCTGCCTGCAGGTAGTGGGCAGCAGTCAGTGACAGGGGTAACCTCTGTGGATGACAGCAACAGTTACTGGAGGATACGGGGGAAGACTGCCACAGTGTGTGAGAGGGGAACCCCCATCAAATGTGGCCAGCCTATCCGGCTGACACACATCAACACGGGTCGAAACCTCCACAGCCACCATTTCACTTCACCTCTTTCTGGAAACCAGGTGAGGTAGCATGCAATGGGTCACCTCTGCTCTGCCCTCGTCAGCTGACTTGCCTGAGGCCTTGCCTCTTAACTCCTTCCCTCCTTCCTTTTTTTTTTTTTTTTTTTTTTTTTTTTTTGAGACAGGGTTTCCTCTCTGTAGCCTTGGCTGTTGTCCTGGACTGACTCGTAGACCAGGCTGGCCTCGAACTCACAGAGATCCACCTGCCTCTGCCTCCCGAGTGCTGGGATTAAAGGTGTGCACCACCACGCCTTCCTTCCTTTTTAAATAAGGGGCACTTAGCACATTTGTGTGTCCTCTTTGGGCAGGGGCCATGCTGATCTCTCTCATTCCCATTTCAGCATATGTGCCGCTCTAAGGAGCACATTAACCCTTTTCTTTTTAGGTATAGATGTTCTCTTTTCTGCCTTAGTTTAGACAAATATTACAGCATAACTAGTGTCTCCAAATTTACAATAAAGAGGCATCTTGTTTGTTTGTTTGTTTGTTTGTTTAGGTTTTTTGAGACAGGGTTTCTCTGTGTAACAGCCCTGGCTGTCCTAGACTCTCTTTGTAGACCAGGCTGGCCTTGGTCTACCCACAGAGATCTGCCTGCCTCTGCCTCTCAAGTGCTGGGATTAAAGGCGTGGGCCATAGTGCCCAGTTACAATAAAGAGTTTTGCAGGGCTGGAGAGATGGCTCAGCAGGTAGGAGCACTGGCTGCTCTTGCAGGGATCCAGCTGAATTCCCACATGGTAGCTAATATGGAACTCTAGTACCAGAGGCTCAAACACTTCTGACCTTTTTGGACACCAGACACTCAAGTGATACATCAACATAGTTGGAGGCAAATACTTGTCTGCATAAAAACAAAAAATAAGAATACTGTGTTTTGTTTTGTCCCAGAGCAGTGGTTCTCAACCAATGGGTTGTGACCTCTTTGGGAGTATCAAGTGACCCTTTCATGGGCCACCGAAGACCATCAGAAACCACAGATACTTACATTGCGATTCAGAACAGCAAAAGTACATCAATGAAAATAATGTGGGGGTCACCACAATGTGAGGGACTGTATTAAATGGTCACAACAGGAGGAAGGTTGAAAACCACCAGCCCAGATCTTGCTATGTAGACCAGACTGGTCTAGAACTCAGGTAGAGTCTCTGCCTCTGGAGTGCTAGGATTAAAGCCATTGGTCACCACACCTGCCAGACTGGGTTATATTTATTTGAGACAAGGTCTTCTGTAGCCAGGACTGGCCTCACACTCTTTCTAACAAGGCTGGTGTCCTGATCCTCCTGACTGTACCTCCCAAGTTCTGGGTTATAGGCATGTGCCACCATACCTTTGTTTAGTGCTAGGGACCAAACCCAGGGCTTCACGGATGCTAAACAAGCACTGTATCCCAGCCCCTGATTACTCTGTGTGTGCATGTGTGTCTTTGTTTGAGGCAGGATTTTGCTATGGTAGCCTTATACTCACCATGTAGCCCAGGTTGACCTTAAGCTCAGAGCATTCCTCCTGCCTCAGCCTGCTAAGTTTTGGAATTACAGGCATACCTTATGATGCCTGACTAGAATTATTACTTTTTTTTATTATTTTAGGTGTTTGTGTGTTCTGTCTGCAATGTGTTGTGTGTGCAGTGCCTTTAGAGGCGAGAAGTGGGTGTCAGGTCCCCTGGAGCTGGGGTTAGATGGCCGTGAATGCCATGTGGGTGCTGGGAACCACACCTGGGTCCTCTGCATGAGCAGCATGTGCTTTTTGTTATTCGGGTTTTATTTATTTATTTTTATTTCATGTGCGTTAGTGTTTTGCCTGTATGTATATCTGTGTGAAGGTGTTGGATCTTCTGGAACTGGAGTTACAGACAGTTGTGAGCTGCCATGTGGGTGCTTGGAAATGAGTCAGGTGTCCTCTGGAAGTGAAGCCAGAGCTCTTACTGCTGAGCCATCTCTCCAGCCTAGCATATGCTCTTAATAAGCACTGTGCAGAGGGCTAGAGAAGTGACTCAGCCAGTAAGAGAACTGGCTGCTCTTCCAGAGGCCCTGAGTTCAATTCCCAGCAACCATGTGGCCACTCACAACCATTTATAATGTGATCTGATATCCTGTTTTGGTATGCAAGCATACATGGAGACAAAGCATTTAAACATTTAAAAATAATAATAATAAAATAAACCACCAAACCATCCCTCAAGCTCCATCTCTATGTTCTTTTTGTTGTTTTTGGTTTTTTGGCTTTTGTTTTCTTAAGACAGGATTTCTCTGTATTGCCCTGGCTGTCCTGGAACTCGCTCTGTAGACCAGGCTGATCTTGAACTCACAAAGATCTGCCTTCCTCTACCTCCCCAGTTCTGGGATTAAAGGTGTGTGCCACTGCACCGGCTTGATCTTTTGGTCCCTTGTTCAGATACATGCATTTTAAAAATTGCCGTGTGTGTGTGTGTGTGTGTGTGTGTGTGTGTGTGTGTGTGTGTTCCCACACACAGCTTGCAGGAGTTACTTTTCTCCTTCCGCTATGTGGATCCCAGAGACCAAGCTTAAGTAATGAGTTACCTTCCCTACCAAGCCATCTCTCTGGCCCTATTTCCCTTTTAACTCAAGGGCATTTACCTTTACTGTCTGGGAGGAGGACTTGACGTGGGGTCAGTGTTGATTGGCTGGTTTCTCTGGGGCCTCACTTTGCATTTGCAGACCATCTGCCCCAGTTCCCCTGTAAATTAATGGAGCAAACGTGCTACAGTAATTAACAGTGTTGACACACTTCCCTAACTGGAGTCCACAGGGCATTCTTGTTCTTCAGTGTTTTAAGTGAGTGCTCTGCCTGCAGGTGTGTGTGCGCCTCACATGCATACCTGGTGCCTCAGAGGTCAGAAGAAGGTGTTGGGTCCCCTGGAGCCGGAGTTACAGCTAGTTATGAGCTGCTGTGTGGGTCCTAGGAATCCAACCTAGTCCTCTCAAAGTGCATGGAGCGCCCTTAATTGCAGAGCCATCTCTGCAGCCCTCGTTTCTTGATCCTTTTCTGTTACAGGGTACACATTTAGTTGTCATGACTCCCGAGGCTCCTCTAGCTAGTAGTTTCCAGGTCTTCCTTGTTGTCACTGACTTTAACAGTCTTGATCATGCCCACCTCTGGAATTGAATGTTTTTCTCATGATGAACGCTGTGAAGAAGAACAGTGGGATAAAGTACATTTTTACCACATCCTACCAAGGGTGCAGTCTGTCGGCATGATTTATGACAGTAATTGTGACCTGGCTCACCTTTCAAGTCATGCTTTTCATTCTGCACCTGTCTTGTTTTGTCCTCTGAAGTCACAGTCTCCAGGCCACACTTTGGTCATTATGGGATTACGTGCCTTTTTACTTGGGGGGAATAGCTACAAAAACTATTTGGATTGGGTGGGTGAGGTGTCTTTTCTCCTCCACTTATTTATTCATTCATACCAGTATGATTTCATGGATATATTTTTCATATATTGAATTGCAACCCAATATTAACTGTCTTCATTTTGTTGTTCAGATTGTTCCATCTTTGCCTTTGGGAATTTTCCAGTTGACTTATATATCATCCACTTGATGAAATCCTGCCATGTGTGTGTGTGCACATACACACATACATTTTAAAGCAGTTGCTTATTTTCTGGCACTAAAAGATGCTCAAGGCTCATCTTGTGTATATCTTGCCCCACTTCTGAAACCCTCTATTCGCCAGTGAACCTGATTCTGTTTACTGGAGGATGCTAATAGAACCAAGATGTAGGCTCTTAACAAGCATGGTGTTGCTGGATTGTTACTTCTTTTATGTCCTCTCACCTGACAGAACAACCAATATATACTAATACTATCCCCTCCCCAAAATATAATATTTAGGATGTTAAAAGACCAGATGCAATAGTGTGCATTCTTAGTCTGAGCTGCTTAAAAGGAAGAAGAACTTGAGCCCACATGGGCTCGCAGCCATCTTGGACAACTGAGCAAGACCCGTCTCTACAACAAAAAAAATCAAGGACCACCAGCAAGGTGGCTTAGTTGGTAAAAGCCCCTGATGACCTGATTTTGATCTTGTACCTACCTTGTTCTCTATAAGTTGTCATTTGACCTCCACATGCATTCCATGTCATGTGTGCACCCATACATAACATTTAAAAGGTAAACAGGAAAAAACTTAATAAAACATACGGCAGAAATAGTATTAATTTAAAAACTAGTGTTTGGGTCATAATCTAAACCAACTAATTTTCTCTTGTGCCTTTTGTGTCTTTTTATTCCCCCACAGTTTATTTCATTTTAAAATTATGTTCAACAAACTGAGTTTGTTTGAAGGTGGCACACACCTTTTAACCCCAGTGCTGGGGAGGCAGAGGCAGGTGGATCTCTGTGAGTTCAAGTCCAGCCTAGGCTACAGAGTAAGTTCCAGGACAGTCAACGCTATAGCAGAGAAACCCTGCCTCTAAAAACCAAAACAAAGCCGGGTGTGGTGGCGCACTCCTTTAATCCCAGCACTCAGGAGGTAGAGGCAGGTGCATCTCTGTGAGACCAGCCTGGTCTACAAAGTGAGTCCAGGACAGCCAGGGCTACACAGAGAGACCCTGTCTCAAAAAAACCAACAAAAAAACAATTGAGTTGCAATCTGAATAAATTAAAAAAAAAAAAAAAAACCCAAACCAAACTAAAACCAAAAATAACAACAACAAAAAAACCAAATTTGTTCAACAACACTAGAAAGTCTCAGTTTTGTTTCTTTTTTGAATAATTTTATTTTTCTTCTCAATGACTCCTTATTTACCTAAATTATTTGGAGTCAGGGGCTCCTGTAGCCTAGGCTAGCCTCCTCACACTGCCTGTGTTGCTAGATGATCTTTTACCCTTGGTGCTCCTGCCTACTTCCCAAATGTTAGGACTGTGTGCTCCACCATTCTCAGCTCCGTCCCTCCACTCTTGAGCCCTGACTGTTGACATTTTGCCATTTCTCTGTTTCAGGAAGTGAGCGCCTTTGGTGAAGATGGGGAAGGCGACCATCTAGATGACTGGACCGTGCTCTGTAATGGACCTTACTGGGTGCGAGATGGCGAAGTGAGGTTCAAACATTCTTCCACCGACGTACTCCTGTCTGTCACAGGAGAACAGTATGGTCGGCCCATAAGTGGACAGAAAGAGGTACATGGTATGGCCCAGCCAAGTCAGAACAACTACTGGAAGGCCATGGAAGGCATCTTCATGAAGCCCAGCGAGCTGCTGAAGGCAGAAGTCCATCATGCCGAGCTGTGACTCTGAGCGCTCTGAGCCACTGTCACCACACAGTGTTTGCAGACGTGTGCTGCTGCTTCCCCCTGCGACCCCTGCTCCAGGCCCTCTAAGCAGGGGCTGCATTTGGACCTGCGCCCTTCACACTTGAATTGGCTGCTCTCCCAGATGTGGTCAGTTCTCAGGAGAGGGCTGATAGTGAAGGCAGAGATGCTGTCCATTCGTACTGGTAAAGAAAGTTGAAGACCTTGCCTCTTAGCTAGGAAGTTTTACTCCACAGGAGTTTGACATCATGGATTGTTGATGTGTGATATCTCCTATTTGTCTTTCTCCAAAATGAGAAATAAAAAGATAAAAGGAACTTTAGTCACTGTGCGGTCATTTATTAGTGAGCTACTTCAGGGCCTGTCTGCTTAATCCTCAAATTCTAAGATTTAAGATTATGGGAGTCTTCACTGTGGGCCATTTTAAGAGGTTTATCTGCAAACAAACCTTTTCTCTCTATACCTCCACTACTTCCCTGAGCACATCTTTAAAAGATCGTCACAAAGGTGGGTGCTGTCCTGGACTCACTTTGTAGACCAGGCTGGCCTTGAACTCAAAGCGATCCGCCTGCCTCTGCCTCCCGAGTGCTGGATTAAAGGCATGCGCCACCATGTCTGGCTTTGCCTGCACTCTTTAAAGCAGTAAATACTTTGGGATAGGAACTATGTGTGACTTGATCTTCTGAACTGCACTATAGTTGTGTTTACCTCTTGGAAGCCAGCTTCTTTCTTTCTGACTTTCTTTTATTCTACCTTCTTCCCTCCCCCCCCCCACTGTAATCTTTTTTCAATGTTTAGTTTGTCCTCCCTCTGCCACCTCACTTCCTTTACTGTTCTAGTTCCTTCTAGAGTTTACTCCTTAAGCTTGGCAGTGGTGAACAAAGGTGACTGCCATCTGGTGGAATTTCAGTGACTACAAGCTTTTTTTTTTTTTTTTTTTTTTTTTTTTAGACAGGGTTTCTCTGTGTAGTCTTGGCTGTCCTGGACTCACTTTGTAGACCAGGCTGGCCTCGAACTCAACAGAGATCTGCCTGCCTCTACCTCCCGAGTCCTGGGATAAAAGGTGTGCGCCACCACACCCGGCTCTTTTTTTAGGTTTTTATGCATAGAAGTGTTTGCCTGAATGTACCATGTCTGTGTACCACATACCCTGGGACTGGGTGCTGGGAATTAAACTGAGTTCTCTGGAAGATCAGCCAGTGCCCCGAATCACTGAGCCATCTTTCCACCCCTGTTTTTTTGTGTGCTGTGGGGAGACAGGGTCTCACTATGTTGCTCTCTGGCTGGCCTGGAACTCCTATGAAAACCAGGCTATCCTCAAAAACCAAGAGAAATCCACGTTACTGCCTCCTGAGTGCATACCACCACATGCAGCTTATTGGTTTATTTGTTTCTGTTTTTTGAGACAGGGTTTCTCTGTGTAGCCTTGGCTGTCCTAGACTCACTTTGTAGACCAGGCTGGCCTCGAACTCACAAAGATACGCCTGCCTCTGCCTCCCGAGTGCTGGGATTATTGGTGTGCGCCACCACGTCTGGCTTTACATGCAGCTTGTTACAAGCTTTTTTAATTTTAGAAAATTATTGTTTCCTATTTGCTTTAAGTTGTTAATGCGCAATATTTGCAGATAATCAGTTCTGTATTTAGGCATGGCCCATGATGTTAACAAAAAACTTTTGTTCTCAGTAAATTCAAACCAAGAATTAAAATTTCATCTCTGCCCCTGCTCTTTCTTGCTGTAGTCTACTTTTGTTGTGTTGATTCCTTGTATCTCTTAGGAAAAAGTAGAGAAATCATAAAGTGATAGGTTTTGGTGGGGCGGGGGGAGAAAATGAAAGTTATAAACACTCCAAATGACCAACGACTTTAATCCCAGCACTTCAGAGGCAAGTGGATCTCTCTGAGTCTGAGGACAGCCAGGGCTACACAGATACCATGTCTTAAAGATTTATTTATTTGTGTAATGTGTTTAGTGTTCTGCCTGCATGTATGCCTTGTATTCCAGAAGAGGGCACCAGATCTCATTACAGATGGTTGTGAGCCACCATGTGGTTGCTGAGAATTGAACTCAGGACCTTTGGAGGAACAGACAGTGCTCTTAACCTCTGAGCCATCTCTCCAGCACCAGATACCATGTCTTGTTTGTTTGTTTTTCGAGACAGGGTCTCTCGCTGTGTAGCCTTGGCTGTCCTGCATTCACTTTGTAGACCAGGCTGGCCTTGAACTCACAGCAATCCGCCTGCCTCTGCCTCCCGAGTGCTGGGGTTAAAGGCGTGCGCCACCACACTCAGCTCAGATACCATGTCTTAAACAAACAAAAACTAATATTATTGCCAGGCGTGGTGGCACATGCCTTTAATCCCAGCACTCAGGAGGCAGAGGCAGGCAGATCGCTGTGAGTTCGAGGTCAGCCTGGTCTACAGAGCAAGTTCCAGGGCAGTCAAGATTACAGAAGACAAACCCTGTCTCCAAAAACCAAACCAAAACAATAAGAATTAGTTTGCTTAGAAACATTTTAGTTACACAGAAGTACAATTCAGCTTAAGAAGCACTGTTTTGCTGGGCAGTGAAAACAACCTCAGCTCCTTACAGCTGCCCAGTTAGGTTTTACTCCCATTATCCAAAGGTGCTTGCCTCGCCAGGTGGTGGCTCAAGCCTTTAATGGGGGTAGGGAAGGGGGGACGGAGGAGGCAACGGGATCTCTTGATTTCCTTGAGGTCCAGGCCTGCCTGGTCTAAACCTTGTCTAAGGGGGAAAAAAAGCTTGCTGTTGCTAGGCAGTTCAGAAGAGATGACCCTTGTTAACAGGGCTCACTAAGCCCTGTGCCTCTTCTCAGGAAGGGCATAAATCTGCCAGGGCAGATTCAACTCCAGTCTGGAGGTAGCTGTGATAATATCTTTAAATTGTAAATCTCCCTAATGGTTCAAAACAGCCAGACTTGGTGGTTTCTGTCTCTGTAAAACATGTTTAGTTGCTCAGTGTCTCGAACTAAAAGATTTACAACTGAAAGCAGCTCTAAAATGCAGTGTTGTAGCTCAGAACTACATAGGCACTGTGAGGAGTCCCTGCCCAAGGCTGGCCCTCCAGCTGTTACTAATCTCTGACTTCTTGCTCAGAGAAATTAATCAGTTCTTTCAGAGGCAATCCTACTACTTAAGGTGGCTGAGACTGGAGGATTATGAGTTCCAGGTCAGTTTGAGTTGCATAGGGAGACCCTTTCTCAAAAATAATGGCGTGGCGTGGTGGTGCACTCCTTTAATTCCAGCACTCGGGAGGCAGAGGCAGGTGGATCGCTGTGAGTTTGAGGCTCAGCCTGGTCTACAAAGTGAGTCCGGGACAGCCAAGGCTACACAGAGAAACCCTGTCTCAAAAAACCAAAAATAAATAAATTAATTAATTAAATTCAATAATAAATAAATAAATAAAATGGGGTCAGGGTGGAACATGCCTATAATCCCAGCACCCAGAAGGCAGTGGTACAAATTTGAAGCAAACCTGGTTTACATACCAAGTTCTTCCCGCCAGAGCTGCATAAGCTTAACTATGCCTAAAATAAACTGCCCAGTGTCAAGAGTCCAGACTCTAGAAGTTTGTACCAACACCAGTTACTAAGTCATGTTGAACCCGATTTGGATTGCTACTCTGCCAGCCCTGGTGTGTGAGCACGGAGACGCGTTGTGATGCACCTCTCCTCAACTTGGGCTGAGTTCTCGGGCCATCCCTGAGCATTGAGAACCCACACTTAGATGGAAGACTGCAGATTTTAGAGATGACAGTTGTGTGTAAATCAGAGGACAATTTGTGGGGGTTTGTGCTTTCTTTCTGTCACCTGGGTTTGGGCGGGGGGTGCAACTCAAGTCCTGTCAGCAAGTGCTTTTACACTGAGCTATCTCAGGGGCCCTGAAGTTGTTATCTGAAGGGGCCAAAAGAGAAATTCTGAATAAAATCTGGAAGAATCATATAGAGATTAGGACCTGAGAGCTAGGAAGGAACCAGCAGGGTTTCTTTTAGTGACTCATGAGAATAACCAAACAGACCTTATCTCCGTCCTTCATTTAACAATGCAGAACTCTAAATTCACTCTGGTTCTGATTTGACCTTGAAGTCTCTATTTCATGGAATTAAAATTGCTTTGCAGATAATCTATGAAGGGCAGAACAATATTCACTGCTTTTGTTATATCCCACGCTGCCCCGGGTCCAGTTCTTTTTTTCTTTTTCTTTTCTTCTTTTTCTTTCTTTCTTTCTTTCTTTTTTTGTTTGTTTGTTTGTTGTTGTTGTTGTTGTTTCGAGACAGAGTTTCTCTGTGTAACAGCCCCGGCTGTCCTGGACTCTCTTTGTAGACCAGGCTGGCCTTGAACTCAGAGATCCACCTGCCTCTGCCTCTGGAGTGCTGGGATTAAAGGTGTGCGCCACCACCGCCCGGCCTCAAGGTTCAGTTCTTGGTGGTGCTATACACATCGCACACACCTGAAACTTCAATAAATTGTACAGGATGGCTCTTTGCGCGCCAGCGCGCGCAGTATTTTAAAAGACACTAACTGACCAGAACAGTATTCAGACAGTAAACGAAGTCGACTCTGCTGGTTTCCTTGTGAGATAAGGCGATATCTGAAGTCTTTCCAATTACCTCTTGGTTTCCTCTTCCATCATTTGCAGACAGGATCACGCCTAAATTACAGACGCACAACTTTAGCGGGCTCCCATAACAAGCTCTAAGAAGCCACTTGACTGCCTGCCTTAGGGAATGCGTTTGGGAAGTGGAACTCCCGGAGGCGGAAATGAGGCACAGAGCTCACTGCCAAGTGCAGACTCCGACCCCCCGCCCCCTGCGCGAACTCCCAGCTCCGCCGCGAACTGCGCAGGCTGCGCCCTGGGCGCGGCGCCGAGCCGAAGCCAGCGGGTCCGCGCCCCGCCCCGCCCCGCCCCGCCCTCTCCCGAGCCACGCCTCCACTGCGCGCAAGCAAGGGGGTCGGCCCTCAGGGCTCGTGGGCGCGCGCGCGCGGGACGGGGCGCGGACGGAGACAGCTGGCTGGTCGGCGAGCAGCCCGGACGGAGGCGAGAGCGCGCGCGCGCACGCGCGTACCAACGCTTCCTCGCCCTGCGTGAGCGTGCGCGGCCGAGGCCCGCCGCGGCGCTGTGCGGTTCCGGCGTCCGGGCCCGGCATGGCGGGGGTCGGGGCCAGGCCGGGCCGGACCCGGACCTAAATGCCTCTATTTCTCTCCGCGCTGTTGGTCTTGCTGCTGGTTGCGCTTAGCGCACTCTTCCTAGGCCGGTGAGGGGCTTCCAGCCACAGCGGTGGGTGGGTGGGGGGTGGGTGGGGGGGCGGGCGAACGAACGAACCAGGAAGAGGGGCTGGAGGAGGCGCGGGCTGTTCGGGCGCGGTAGGCGGAGGGGAGTGGGGGCGGGAGGGGGCGCTCAGCCAGGGTTGAGGTGAGGGAGAGGCGAGGTGGGGGCGGGGACGCTGAAGCTTCGGGCGGGCCCAAAGCAATAGCAGAGTCCAGGAACTGAGTGTGTGAGTGTGTGTGTGTGTGTGTGTTATGTGTGTGTGTGTGTGTAAGGGGCCTCGCAATAGCAGAGTCCAGGAACTGAGTGTGTGTGTGTGTGTGTGTGTGTGTGTGTGTGTGTGTGTGTGTGTGTGTAAGGGGCCTCCCTCGATGGTCTCCCTTTCCTGCTCCATTCGCCCCAAAGTCCTCTTCCCAGATTGCGAAGGGCACCTGCTGCCCCGCCCTGGGGAGAGGTCAGGAGTACTTACTTGGCTGTCTAGGGCAGAGCCGTATTTTGAGCTGTCCGGAGTGTGACCTCTGCCTTCTTGCAAACGTCTGCAGGGTGGGGACGCAGACAGGGACCCTCTAGGGAGTATAGGATGACGACGTCTTTAACACGACTGCCTTCACTTGGACTGCTTCTGAGGACTTCTTTACTTTGGGTTCCTAATGATTTGAGGATTGGGTTTCCTTTTTTCTTTTTGACCTGTCTTAACGAGTTTAGTTTGTCTGGTTTTGTTTGCATTTAGGGACTCGCCGCGTTATGGCACCTACATGTTTGTGACAGAAGTGATTTAGGAAAAGCAGAAAAGTTCCCAAGAGAGATCCAGCTTGAGGATACCCCACGTTGCAGGGCCTTTCTTGCACCGAATAGGGGAGAGGGTCTTATAATTCAAACGATTTTTTTTATGCAGGTGGCTTGTGGTCCGGTTGGCCACCAGGTGGTGTCAGCGGAAGTTGCAGGCAGAGCTAAAGATTGGCTCCTTCCGATTCTTTTGGATCCAAAATGTCAGTCTTAAGTTTCAGCAGCACCAGCAGACGGTGGTGAGTTCTGGCAGTGGGCCGTGGGTGGGAAGAGCTGTTGGGAGGGGCAAGTGGTAGATTTAGTTGAATTTTAAACTTTAGCTTCTTTCTTTATTTCTTTTTAAAATTTATTTATGATGTACACGGTGTACACGCCAGAAGAGGGCGCCAGATCTCATTATAGATGGTCGTGAGCCACCATATGGTTGCTGGGAATCGAACTCAGGACCTTTGGAAGAGCAGCTAGTGCTCTTAACCTCTGAGCCATCCCTCCAGCCCCACGTCAGCTTCTTTCATGGGTGGTTTTCTTAGATGATTCGACCATTGTTTTTTCTTTGTCAAGAGGATCTTAGGAGCTACTTGGTAGACGCTGTTGAAAGTGTTTGTAGGAGTTCGAGGCCAGCCTGGTCTACAAAGCGAGTCCAGGACAGCCAAGGTTACACAGAGAAACCCTGTCTCGAAAAAAAAAAACCAAAAAAAAAAAAAAAAAAAAAAAAAAAAAAATGAGCCCAGGATGGCCAAGGCTACACAGAGAAACCCTGTCTTGGAAAAAAAAAAAAAAAGAAAGTGTCTGCAGGACTAGACCTGGTAGAATACACCCGTAGCCCTTGCTACTCAAGAGGCTGAGGCGAGAAGATTATAATATATTCAAGGCCTGCCTGGGCAACTTAGTGATGGCCTGTCTCAAAATTAAAATGAGTTGGAGTAGTGGTTCAGTAGTAGGGCCTGGAATATGCTGGGTCCATCCTAGTATCTAGTAACAAACCAACAGAGGCACAGAGTATCCAGGGTATGGGAGGAAGATAGAGAGGAAACAGGAGAAAGATAACAGGAAACAGCAAGCTTACTGTTGTAATTTAAGAGAGGAAGTAGGGTGGCAACATATCCATAAAAAGAGAACTACTAAGCAAATTCAGCTAACATCATCCCAAGGAGCAAGACGCCCAGTGTGGTCCGACCCGCCAGTGAAAGGGGACTGGTTGCACGAAGTGGGGAATAGAACTTCCTTCTCCTGTGACTCAGGATCTCTTCTGGTACATAAATCTGCCAGTAGCTGCCATCCTACCAACACAGCCTTCTTTCATATTGTTTTTAGGAAATTGACAACTTGTGGATTTCTAGCAAACTCCTTAGCCATGACCTGCCGTGAGTACTGTGTGTCCTCACTCTGCCCTTGGGGGATGTTTTGAGGTTGCGTTGTAACACTGAAACTCTTCTACAGAGACAGTTTAGTCAAGGTGGGAGGAGCGTTCTTGGGGGAGTCTCCTTTTAGTCCAAGTGCTGTTCTGTGAGACACACTGAAAACAACTTCCTCTGTTATTTGAGCTATTAAGGGACTGAGAGAGAGCGTGTGAGGGAGGAAAGCAGACTGCTCTGAAAGGGGCACACCCGGTGATAAGGAGGCTTCTCTTCTGGGCAGACACTATGTGGCACTGTGCTTTGGAGAAGTCCGCATCCGAACAGACCTACAGAAGGTTTCTAGCCTGTCTGCCCCATTCCCTCAGAAGACGGAGGCGGAGCCAAAGGAGCTGTCCCTTAGCCCATCCTTGTTGAAGATCTTCTGCCAAGTGAGACAGCTTCTACTGTTCTGTTTTGGTTTGGTTGGTTGGTTTTTCAAGACGGGGTTTCTCTGTGTAGCACTGGCTGTCCTGGAACTCACTCTGTAGACCAGGCTGGCTTCAAACTCACAAGAGATTCACCTGCCTCTGCCTCTCAAGTGCTGGGATTAAAGGTGTGTGTCCCCTACTGCCTGGCGCTACTATTCTTTTTAAAAATTAAATATTTTTATTTTTTGTGTGTGTTCTCACACATGTGCAATGACCAGAGAGGCTAGCAAAGGGTGCTGGCTCCCCTGGAGCTGGAGTTACAGGCAGTTATGAGCTGCTATGTGGGGTTTTGGGAATTGAACCCGAATTCTGAGCAAGAGTAGCCAGTGCTCCTACTCAGTGAGCCATCTTGCCGGCCCTATTTGAGCTGTTCTCAACTGTACTTAAGGGGTGGTTGGCTGATCTTGGACTGGGGTTCAGGTTTTTTGTTTTTGTTTTTGTTTGTTTGTTTTTTCACTATCTTGGGGGTATAAGAGCTAAGATCTTCCTTTCTCGACTAGAAGGGAAGGGCGGTGCATTTCTGTTGATTATTGCTTGTTCTTATTCCTTGCAGCTTTTCTCCATTCACGTAGATGCCGTAAACATCATGGTTCTTAAGGTGGCCACCTCTGAGTCCTTGTGGCATGTCCAGATCAGCAGAAGCAGACTTCTTTTGGACAGTGACGGGAAGAGGTAAGTGGTGGGTAATGGAGGGTCTGGTAGTATCCCTGTTTGGAGTTGCTTTAGGGAAACTTAGTGTGGATGCGTCCTTATGCAGGTGTCAGGTTCTCGCTCTGCGCATTCTTGATAAGCCAAGACTGGGTGTTCTGCTTTGCCGTGTCCGTTCTAGCCAACAGATTAATTAGAGATGAGTAGTGAGGAAAGGGCTCAAGACTTTTTTGGTTTTGGTATTTGAAACAGGGCCCATTATATAGCCCTGGGTGTCTTAGAACTCTCTATGTAGATCAGGCTGTCCCGGAACACACAGAAATCTAGCTGCCGTTGCTTCCGGTATGCCGAGATTAATGAGGTTTGCCACCACCCTTGGATTAAATGCTTTTGATATGTATCTTTCCCAGTCTCATCTGTGAAGTGAACCTATCAAAGATCAACAGCAAAGTTCTGAAGAGTGGTCAGCTGGTGAGTATTCATGGTTATTCTTTTTGTTTGTTTGTTGTTTTCGAGACAGGGTTTCTCTGTGTAGCTTTGGCTGTCCTGGTTTCGCTTTGTAGACCAGGCTGGCCTCTGAACTCACAGTGATCCCCATGCCTCTGTCTCTTGAGTGCTGGGATTAAAGGCATGCACCTCTTTACTCTGCTGTCATGGTTATTCTTGAGCATAGATATGAAAGAGCTTAGGGAATTTACTTTCTAGACTCTGTGCCTTGAAGGGATTATTATTTTTTTCTCCAAGGAAATGCCCAGCTAGTGTTCCTAACCATTGCAGCTTTGTTTGTTTTGGGAGGAAACTGTTTGTCATGTATAGCTATGGCTGGCTTTGAACTCATGGTGGGCCTTCTTAGTCTGAGTACTAGGAATATAGGAATGGAATGTACCACCATACTGGTTCCAGACCACTCCAGTTTGACCTAAAACTTTAACATTCCCTACATAGGAGGACACGTGCCTGGTAGAGCTCTCGCTGGCCCTGGCCCTGTGTCTCCAGGTGAGCATCAGCACTTGGCATCTGAAGGCTGTCACTGTGGATGTGTGGACACTCCATGCTGAACTACATGAGGGTCTCTTCCACAATCAGCTGCTCTGTCAGGCCCCAGCCCGGATATCCAAATCTGTTTCTTGTTCAGGTAAAGCCTCAGTTTTTGAGCCTCTGGTCTACCTTAGTCTCAGGGATTGCCTTGGAAGTAGAAAAACCAGTGCTTTCGCCACTTGTTCAGGTGTGAGTCATTAGACACCGTGACCTTTGTCTGGGTAGTTAGAGGAAATAATAGGCATTTCCTTGTTCTGGGTGACTAATGTTCAGTGGTTGCTTACCGTGAGTTAGACCTGCACTGGGTGTTTTATGTATTTGTCACTACATTTTCTTCATTTTACAAATAAGGAAACAAGCCTAGAAAGTTAGCTAGCTAACTTGGCTGGGGTCTTACAGTTGGTGAAAACAAGTGTAAATTATTTGACACTCAAGTCCACATTCTCTCCATTACCCCTAACCAACTATTCACCATACTGTTGGTGCTTTTACAGTCTGAGGAGAGACGTACATCGGGTACCTGGATCTGCGGTTCTACTTGCCTTGTGCCCTCTTAGGCATTTGTTTAGCTTATCTTTGTTTGTTTGTTTGTTTTCAAGACAGGGTTTCTCTGTGTAGCCTTGGCTGTCCTAGACTCACTTTGTAGACCAGGCTGGCCTCGAACTCACATCGATCTGCCTGCCTCTGCCTCCCGAGTGCTGGGATTATTGGTGTGCGCCACCACTCCCGACTTAGCTTATGTGTGAGGATTTGGCTAAAGAGAACAGGGCTGGGAGGATTTGAGAGTGTTAAGGATTGATGGTTATCATGTGTAGTATTCATTCTTGTTTCCAGATTTGACAGAGGACTTTGCTGAACCAACTCTGCCTGGCCTATACCTCCTGCAGCAGCTGCCAGACCAGGTCAGGGTGAAGATGGAGACCACAAGTGTGGTGCTGTCGATGAATAGTCAGAAACGGTGAGGTCTCACCTACGGCCATCTGGTAGACCTCCGTAGCTGGCCCTGGTGTCTTCGCTGAGTGTGTCTGTGGAAAGGAGGGAGGAATGGCATTCTGGGTCTCCTGATACAGACTCTCTCTGGTCCAGGCACCTGACTTGGACACTGAAGCTACTACATTTCTGGTACCACCGTGATGAGGATCAGCTGCCCCTTCGGAGCTTCACAGCCAACTATGATATGGCACAGATGAGCACTGAGCTCCTTCTAGAAGGTACATGGAAGGGGCTACTGGTGCTAAGAGAGGACTACATGTTCCGTGATTTAATATAACTAACTAGTAGGGAGGGAGAGAACATAAAGGGAAAATAACCCCAACTCACAGTGTTGACAGCAATTTATTCATCTTCTTGGCCTGCACTTGCCCATCTCATAGTTTTACTTTGTGTCTTTCCCTCATCTGTTCTTTGGCCTTTTTTTTTTTTTTTTTCTTTTTCTTTTTCTTTTTAATGTTTGATTCTATTTTGTGTGCATTGGTGTTTTTTGCTTGAATGTATGTTTGTGTGAGGGTGTCGGGTCTCCTGGAACTGGAGTTACAGCTGTGAGCAGCCATGTAGGTGCTGGGAATTGAACTGGGGTCCTCTGGAAGAGCAGCCAGTGCTCTTAGCCACTGAGCCATCTCTCCGGCCCCCTGTTCTTTGGCTTCTTACAGATGGGTTGTTGCTGTCCCAGAGTCGCCAGAGGATTGTCTGCCTGAACTCCCTGAAGGCCAATGTGCAGGTGTGCTGCCAGGATAGCCTCCTCTGCCCTCCCCACAGTGTTGCCTTGTGAGTGACGGGAGTAAAGCCCACACTTGGGTCTCATTTGCAGGTAACCACCATTGACCTCTCGGCATCTGTCGTTTTGAACACTTGTATCATTCACTACCGACACCAGGAATTCTCTCACTGGCTGCTTATGTTAGCATTGGAGACTCAGGGAACAAGTTCATCTGATAGTACGCAAAGGAAAAAAAGGTGAGTTTTAAGTCACCATCCTGTTGGGTGTATTCTTTTGACTGGGTTTGTCCTTTTTTTTTTTTTTTTTTTTTTTCTTTCTTTCTTTTCTTTTCTTTGTTTGAGACAGGGTTTCTCTGTGTAGCCTTGTCTGTCCTAGACTCACTTTGTAGACCAGGATGGCCTCGAACTCACGGCGATCTGCCTGCCTCTGCCTCTGCCTCCGCCTCCCGAGTACTGGGATTAAAGGCTTGCGCCACCACCGCCTGGCTTTGACTGGGTTTGTCTTATTTCATGTCTTTCTGGAGTTCCTTCAGATTTCCACTGGGGGTGACAGCAGTCTGACAAACCTAGCCTTTTACTTTGTAGCTGTGGCTAGTCCTGAGAGTCACAACAAAACTAATTGTCAACAACTTTGAGGACTCTGTTCCCTGACAGGAAGCTCAGCTATAGTGATGTCATTCTTATCCCTGTGTAGAACCTTCCCTCAGATCCTGGCTCCCATTATCTTCAGCACCTCGGTCTCTAACGTCAGCATTTCCATTCAGCTTGGAGATACACCACCTTTCGCTTTGGGGTTCAATTCTATCTCCCTAGGTAAGGCTTGGACGGGAAGGGAACAAGCATTTGCCCTTTGGTTATAGCTGTCCTGTGTCGTAGCCACAGCAGCCTAATAGACCACCTCTTTGTCACCTGTTTCAGATTACCAGCACCTCCGGCCACAAAGTATCCATCAGCGGGCTGTGCTAACTGTGGATCATCTCTGCTGGCGAGTGGGCAGTGACTCCCACATTCAGCGGGCACCGCATCCGCCTAATATGCATGTTTGGGGTGAAGCGCTTGTCCTGGACTCCTTCACACTACAGGTAGGTGGCTGCTGTGTGGTGAGTGGGAGCCCAGAGAGCTCCTGCTGTGCTCACACTGCTTCTGAGCGTCGAGTGTGCTCTTGCTGGGCTGACGCAGAGAGGCACTCCAACTTCGCATCTGATCGGCCTCAGTGGGTTCCTCTCTTTTCTAGGGCAGCTATAACCAGCCCTTGGGCTTGTCCAGCACCCAATCCAATACTCTCTTTCTTGACTGTACTATTCGAGGACTTCAGGTAGAAATATCAGACATCTGTGCCCAGTGTCTGTCTCGAATCCTATCCTTGGTGATTCCACAATCTGAAAAGCCAGCTGTCTCTAGGAAATCTTCATTTGGGGAATCTGTGACCTTACTGTGGAAGGTGGACTTGAAGGTGGAGGACGTGAACCTGTTCACTCTCTCTGCACTGGTTGGTAAGTGGAACCGGAGGCCTGCTAAAGTGGGTGTGTGTAAACTCACCGGATTAGGCTGATCCAGTTGGCTTCTTCTCATTAAGGAAGTTGAGTAACTGGGAAGTTTCCATCTTAGAGGCACAAAACAATAGAAAGGCTTGGGTGACAGGCTTTGTGCTACTCCTTAATATCTATTGAAGGAAAACATTAAAAAAGACACAGGTGGGGAAGACTTAGTCTTGATGTGGTCAAGAAAATGAGACCCTTGTAGGGTTTTTCTTGGTTTCCCTCCCACCGCCTCTCCTGAGATATGATCTTGCTAAGTAGCCCAGGGTGCCCTCTAGTTTGGAGTCCTCCAGTTCAACCTAAGAAATGACAGCATTATAGGTGTATCTGGCTCTTGCATAGCTTTGTCCCTTCTTTCTTTCCTTCCTTTTGGTTTTGGTTTTTTGAGACAGGGCTTCTCTGTGTAGCCCTGGCTGTCCTGGACTCACTTTGTGGACCAGGCTAGCCTTAACTCACAGATCTTCCTGCCTCTGCTTCACAAGTGCTGAGATTGAAAGTGTGCACCAAGGGCTGGAGAGAGATAGCTCCGTGGTTAAGAGCACTGGCTGCTCTTCTAGAGATCCTGAGTTCAATTCCCGGCAACCGCATGGTGGCTCACAACCATCTGTAGTGGAATCTAATGCCCTCTTCTGGTGTGCATGCAAACAGAGCACTTGTATAAATAAAGAAATCTTTAAAAAGAAGAAGAAGAGGAGGAGGAGAAGGAAGAAGGGGCTAGGATGCAGTGGTTAAAAAAAGAAAAAGGAGCCAGGCGTGGTGGCGCACGCCTTTAATCCCAGCACGCGGGAGGCAGAGGCAGGCGGATCGCTGTGAGTTCAAGGTCAGCTTGATCTACAAAGTGAGTCCAGGATGGCCAAGGCTACACAGAGAAACCCTGTCTCGAAAAACCAAAGAAAAAGGAAAGTGTGCACCAAGCTGGGCATGATGGCACACGCCTTCAATCCCAGCACGTGGGAGGCAGAGGCAGGCAGAATGCTGTGAGTTTGAGGCCAGCCTGGTCCACAAAGCAGTCCAGGACAGCCAAGGTTACACAGAAACTCTGCTTTAAAAAGATAAAGCAAACAAACAGAAATGTGTGCACTAGCTTTTTATTTTCTTGTGTGCAGTTCTGGGAGTAAGTGATAGACGGATAGTTTCTAGCCATTAGGAAAGTTCTTTGACCTTGCCAGATCCAGGTAAGTAAAAAGAAGGGGGAAGTTTCTACACTATTAGGAATCACTTAGGGGAAGACAGTAAAGGAGTAAGAAAGAAGAAAGGACAGGCTGTCATTTCTGAACTTGGAATGTCTTGATTTCCTGATGCTAGGTGCTTCAGAGATTCGACTGGATACACTGACTGTCTTGGGCAGTGCTGAGACTTCCACTGTGGGGATTCAAGGGCTTGTGCTTGCCTTAGTAAAGTCAGTCACAGAGAAGATGCAGCCCTGTTGCAAGGCTCCCGACATCCCCACACCAGTGCTCGGCCTCTCCATGCTCTCCCTCACCTATCACAGCAGCATCCGCTCTCTGGAGGTAATGCTTGGAGCCAGGGGGCCAGACTAGATTCTCCTTTCACTTAGAGCATTTTTTGGTCTTTTTGATTAATGTTCTGAAACTTAAAAGAAAAATGACAGCTGGTGTCCATATTCCCTTCCTTCTTAGATTTTTTTTTTTTTTTAAATTTATTTATTTTTTTTGGTTTTTTGAGACAGGGTTTCTCTGTGTAGCCTTGGCCATCCTGGACTCACTCTGTAGACCAGGCTGGCCTCGAACTCACAACGATCCGCCTGCCTCTGCCTCCCGAGTGCTGGGATTAAAGGCGTGTGCCACCACGCCCGGCTTCCTTCTTAGATTTTTAAAAAATATTTTTTAAATTTAATTTTATGTTATGTACATTGGTGTTTTGACTGCATGTATGTCTGTTTGAGAGTGTCAGATCTCCTGGAACAGGAGTTATAGACAGTTGTGAGCTGCCATGTGGGTGGTGGGAATTGCACCCAGGTACTCTGGGAAAGTAGTCTGAGCTCTTAATCGCTGAGCCCATCTCTCCAGCCTCTCCTTAGATTTTTAACATTTTACTATATTATTATAAACACATGCAAATAGAGAAAGGATATCCGAACTTCATATCTTCAGCTTCAATACTTAACCATTTGTAAGTGTCTTGTTGCAGCTGTGCTTGTTCCAGCCTCCCCTACCCCAAGCTCTGGGGTCTTTTGAAAGGAGATAATAGATAAATCATTATGCAAAACCAAAAATAACTGGGGCTGGGGAAGATGGCTCAGTTATTAAGAGCACTTACCTTCGTTCTTGTAGAGGAGTTGTAGGTTCAGTTCCCAGCACCCACTTGGCGGTTCATAATCACCCATAGCTCCAGTAATGGGGGACCTGACTCTCACTTGAGCAGGCATGTGATGCACATACATAGACACAGGCAGAACATTCATAAACATAAATCTGAAGGAAAAAAGAGCCTGAGAGACGGGGCTTTGAGTAAACATGTTTGCTGTCAGGCCTGATATTCCCCGGGACTTTGGAAAGAACCAGCTCTGGAAAGTTACCTCTAATATCCGTGCATGCATTGTGATGCCTGTGTGTGCATTATGGTGCCTGTGTGTGCCAGCATGCACACGCACACACATAGTATACAGAAGCACTCAGCTCCTTAGAAGGCTAGGTGGGATCTGAAGATGGAGGCCTTCCACTGTCTTTCTCTATAGGCTATCAGGTGGACATGCGGTCTTCACAGGAGGAGACAGGCCTTGAGCTCACTTTCCTTTGGAAACTGAGGAGGTTGTTTTTCAGAGACTGGACTAGAGGGAGCTTTTTCATCTTGGTGTTTCAATTGCTCATCCCTTGAGCTATTCAGAATTGACTCTGTCTTTCGGGGTGACAAGGACTTTCATTCATAAGTCAGTTGCTGTGTTATACTGTGTGGCCAGGACTTTACATTGTGTTTTAGGAACCAAGTCTTTTAATCCATTAATGAAACATTTTAAGTTGTACTTGTTTCTAGACAGTGCTCATTGAACAGTAACTTGTGAGTGGAAACATAAAGCCAAATGATTGTTAGGTACCTTCTGTGTATGCTAGGCAGAATGTTGTAACTAACCAAAGAATCCACTAGAGGGCAACTCAAAAGCATAAGTGTGAGGTCAGTGACAACTGTTAATTTAGCATTAGTGCTAAGGGGAGCCAAGCAAGGCAGTAATTAATGTGGTTTCTTAGGAAAGAATTATGGGTGGAAAAAATTCTTAAGTCAGGTCGGCATGTGTGTAGTTGTTCTGAGGCATAGTGATTGACAGGTGATTGACAGGTTCTTTCCTTACACCCTAAAGGTTCAGTGTGGTGCGGGGCTGACTTTACTCTGGAGCCCCCCAGATCACATGTACCTGTACCAGCATGTCTTGGCCACTCTCCAGTGCCGAGACATGTTACGAGCTATTGTGTTTCCTGAGAGTGTCCAGTCCCATGCACTGGAGACTCCACAGTCCACTTCTGAGCCAGAAGACCATCTCCCTGAGCCATCCCTACCTAGGCGGCTGCTAAACCTGACACTGGAGGTCAGCACTGCCAAACTGACAGCCTTCGTAGCTGAGGACAAGTTCATTACCCTGGCTACAGAGAGTGTGTCACTGAACCGACATGGAGGTTCGCTGCAGGCTTACTGCCCAGAGCTGGCTGCCGGCTTTGATGGCAATAGCATCTTCAACTTCAAGGAGGTGGAGGTGCAGCTTCTGCCTGAGCTAGAAGAGATGATCCTCCACAGGAACCCTTTCCCTGTGCTGCAGACCCTCCGAAATCGGGTTTGGCTCCTTTCTCTTGGATCAGTCTCCGTGGAATTTCCTTATCAGTATGACTTCTCGAGAACTTTAGATGAGGCTGTGGGAGTTCAGAAATGGCTAAAGGGGCTGCATCGAGGGACTCCTGCTCTGGCCTCTCCAGGCCCTGCCCCTCTCCCGCCCGATCTACTCCTCAAGGTTCAGCACTTCTCTTGGGTTTTCCTGGATGACATCTTTGAAGTGAAACTTCATGATAACTATGAACTGATGAAGGATGAGAGTAAGGAGAGTGCCAAAAGGCTGCAGCTGCTGGATGCCAAGGTGGCCGCCCTGCGGAAGCAGCACGGGGAGTTGTTGCCAGCTCGAAAAATTGAGGAGCTTTATGCCTCTTTGGAACGCAAAAACATTGAAATCTACATCCAGCGCTCTCGTCGTCTCTATGGCAACACACCCATGCGCCGTGCATTGCTCACTTGGAGCCTGGCAGGGCTAGAGCTGGTGGCTCTGGCAGATGCATCCTTCCATGGGCCTGAGCATGTGCTAGAGCAGGTTCGAGAGCTCGATCCTGGCAGCCCTTTCCCTGCTGAGGGAATAGATCTTGCCATTCAGTGGTGTCGCATGCTCAAGTGCAGTGTCAAAACTTTCCTGGGTGAGTGCATCTCCTATTTGTGGAGCCTGGTGTTTGCCCTGTGAGTGCCAGGGAGCTCTGGGTGATTGCAAAGGAGCTAGGTTGAAGTGGGAGCTCTGGTTGGTTTGGGTGGATAGGCTCTGCTTCCCTTTCCTTGTTCCTGATTTCACCCTGAAACTGCTCAGCTGATGTGATGTCTGTGAGCACAGCTGTCTCTAATGGTATTGCGGCTCTTGAATTTCATGCTCTCTTTGCCCCCTCGAATCTGCTTTATGGCTGTCTTAGCTTTGCTAAATTGCCAGCCTTGTTCTCTCGATTGATTATAGATGGGTAAAAGGGACAGCAAGGGGAAAAAAATGTGTGAAACTGAGTAACCAGTGTGTATCTGCTGTCCAATAATAGTTCGCATCAGAGACTATCCACGGTACCTGTTTGAGATCCGTGACTGGCGGCTAATGGGACGACTTGCGGGCACTGAGCAGAGTGGCCAGCCTTGCTCCCGTCGACGTCAAATCCTGCAGTTGGGGCTTCCCTGGGGTAACGTGGCAGTAGAGAGGAACATGCCCCCACTCAAGTTCTACCATGACTTCCACTGTGAGTAAAGGAGGCGCTTGGTTTGGCTGAGGGGTATTTGTGGGCCTTGGTAGAAATTAAGCTGAGACCCTTTTGGAGAAAAGGAGGAACAGAGGTATTTTGTAGTAAGCTGAAGCCTGCATTCCTTTACCCTAGCGGAAATCTTCCAGTACACAGTGGTGTGGGGCCCATGCTGGGATCCAGCCTGGACACTGATTGGTCAGTGTGTGGACCTCTTAACCAAGCCCTCAGCTGATCCCAGCCCACCTTTGCCCTGGTGGGATAAGAGCCGTCTTCTGTTCCATGGGGACTGGCACATGGATATTGAACAAGCAAACCTGCATCAGCTGGCCACTGAGGTGAGGGGCTCCAGAGTCATTTCCTTGTTAGGACAGTGTAGTTGGGACCTGTACAGCATGTGGGACACAGAGAGAAAGGTACTGGGAGACTGTTCTCTTATTCGTAACTCACTTTGTTCTTGGGGATGGGGGGGTCATTATAGGATCCATACAATACAACTGAAAACATGCACTGGGAATGGAGCCACCTTTCTTTTCATTGGAAACCTGGTCAGTTTGTGTTCAAAGGGGACCTGGATGTCAACGTAAGAACAGCTTCTAAGTGAGTAGAGTGAAGGATGGGGCCTTACCTAGAGGGGGGAGTCTGGGTGGAGGGAGAGGGGGAGAGGGGAAGAGCCCAGGGAAGCTGGCGACCAAGTCACCGAGGGCTGGGGCTCCGTTGTGAGGCAGGTATGACGATTGCTGCTTCCTTCACCTGCCTGAGCTCTGCATGACACTGGACCTGCAGTGGCTGTGCCATGGGAACCCTCATGATCATCACAGTGTCACTCTGAGGGCCCCAGAGTTCCTGCCTGAGGTGCCCTTGGGCCAGCTCCATGACTCCTACCGGGCCTTCCGCTCTGAGAACCTCAATCTCTCCATCAAGATGGATTTGACTCGCCATAGTGGGAGTGAGACTTGGGCCTGGGACAACGGGGAGGACGGGCATGGGATACTGATCACTTTAGAGTGAAAGATGGGTGGGATAGAGGGACAGGCAGAATGTAGGCTGGGGCCTTTGTTTGTAGGAGGATTAGTGTCTTTTAGGACTGCTGTTAACAGTAGTACCATAAATTGTGTAGCTTACATGGGTAATGGATAGTCTCAGAGTTGTATAGTCTAGGAAGGTAAAGACGGAAGTACTGTCAGACTCAGTGTCTGCTGAAGGCCCATTCTTCACATGCCATTGCCTTCTTGCTATGTCCTCAAGTGGTGGAAAGAGTCAATAAACTCCTTTGGGTCTTTTTGTTTGTTTTTTGTTTTTTGAGACAGGGTCTCTCTGTGTAGCCGTGGCTGTCCTAGACTAACTTTGTAGACCAGGCTGGCCTACAGCCAGCGATCCACCTGCCTCTGCCTCTGGAGTGCTGGAATTAAAGGCATATGCCGCCACCACACCCAGCATCCTTTGGGTCTTTTGACCCAGTTTTCAGCTAACTCAGCCCACCTTTGTCATTAATCTCATTCATTAGGTCTCTGTCCTCGTTATCAGTCAGTTTCCCTCATCAATTGCATTACCTTCGTGTTGACGACCATAACCTAAAAGTCTGGCTGGTGTAGTGAGGAAGGGGGTGAACACAAACATTTAGACCATAGCACGAGGTGAAAGCGAAGAGCTTAGATCCTTGGGATGTGCTGGGGACACTGAATATGAGGATGATATTTGGGTTTTTCAGTCTCTAAAAATGAAGCTAGGAATAGCACTTTCCTCCCCTCTGTTTAAACCACAGCTTGGATATGTCCTTCCTTTCCTTTGCAGCAATGTCCCAGCCCCGAATTCTGTTGTATAGTAGTACCCTACGCTGGATGCAAAATTTCTGGGCCACTTGGACTAGCGTCACAAGGCCTATCTGTAGAGGAAAACTCTTCAATAACCTGAAGCCCAGCAAGAAGAAACTTGGCCAGCACTACAAGCAGCTTTCCTATACCGCACTCTTTCCCCAGCTGCAGGTGAGACTTGCCATCTGGCACTGAGTCGTGCCTGCCGCTCCCAGGCTCTGTATACTGCCTGTATATTGAGTCTCGTACTCATCCCTTCTGCCATCCCGTCTTAGGTTTTTGCCCTCGTTCCAGGTCCATTATTGGGCTTCGTTTGCCCAGCAGCGGGGCATCCAGACTGAGTGCAGTCAAGGCCATGTCTTCACTCGGGGCACTCAGCGGCTCATACCTCAAGGTCAGGCCACAGTTCCTCCTCCTCCTAGTCTGCTCTGAGGGGTTTTTCTTAGTTCCGTTCTCTTCTCTAATGACTCCCACACTTTCACACTGCTCTGCATGGACTTGTGTGCTCCTTTTCTCAGCTGGCACAGTGATGCGGCGCCTTATTTCTGAGTGGAGTGTGACACAGATGGTGAGTGACTTGAGTCAGGTGACTGTCCACCTGATGGCTTCACCCACTGAAGAGAATGCGGACCACTGCCTTGATCCCATCATAACAAAGACTCACCTTCTGAGCCTGTCTTCCCTCACTTACCAACGGCACAGTACTCGCACCATTGAAGAGGTACTGTTAGACGTGGGCTCTGTTATGTTAGCAGGCATCTTAAGTTTAAGTGGGCAAAAGAGACTACTGGGGCTTAAAGAACAGACATCTCTAGTAGTTTAGGAGACTTGAGAAGTCTAACAGTGAAGTGACAGGCCCAGTTGCTGTCGTGTGTGCTCTACCCTCCTGTCCTCCGCCACACCTGTTATCTCCTGTGTGCTGTCTCGTTAGGGGTGAGAGTTTAGTTATGGTAAGGTTCCTAACTGTATTTATAGCGTGTATGTCATTACTTTATGATATACTAACTTGCTGTACTTGTGTTAGCTGCTCCTCTTTTTCAAAATGCGTTTACCGGGTGGGTAGTTGTGTATGTACATAGGGATGTACACAGGCCAGAGGACAGCTAGTGGGAGGCAGTGGTTCTCCCTCCATGTTAGTCCAGAAGATCCAACTCAAGCCATTAGGCTTGGTGGCAAGTACTGAGCCATCTCACCAGCTTGTTTGTTTGTTTGTTTTTCAAAACAGGGTTTCTCTGTGTAGCCCTGGCTATCCTGGACTCATTTTGTAGATAAGTCTGACCTTGAACTTACAGAGCTCCACTTGCCTCTGCCTCCTGAGTGCTGGGATTAAAGGCGTGCGCGCCTCCACGCCTGGCTCACCAGCTGCTTTTTTAAAATTTATTTTCATTACATTAGTAATGTTTTTTTTAAAAATGTGTTTGAGTGTCTGTGTGTGTACACAGGAATACAACTAAAGTCTCAGCTTGGCAGCAAGTACCTTTAAGCTGCTAAATCATATCACTGGCCCCTAGCTGCTGCTGCTATTTCTTCTTTTTTCTGTTTGTTTTTTAGTTTGTTTTGTTTTGTTTTTTGAGAGATAGCCTCGCTATGTAGCCCAAGCTTGACTTCACTTTTCTGTCCTGTTGCCGCTGCCTTGCAAGCTGGGGTTGTAGGTGTCTGCTACCATGTGCAGATAATCGTCCTCTTGGAAATTCCTGAGCTGGGTGTGCAGTTCAGTGGCAGGGTGTTAGAGTTCACCACCATTCTCCACAAAAAAGAAAGTTCCTTTTCTTCTTCCACCTCTCTAACAAGGCTTTTGGTCTTCAGGAACTAGAATAAAAGTTCTTTCTTTTTCTTTCTTTCTTTCTTTCTTTTTTTTTTGTGGGGGGGGTTTGGTTTTTCAAGACAGGGTCTCCTCTGCAAAGCCTTGGCTGTCCTGGACTCGCTTTGTAAACCAGGCTAGCCTCGAACTCACAGAGATCCACCTGCCTCTGCCTCCCAAGCGCTGGGATTAAAGGCGTGCGCCACCACGCCCGGCTTTTTTTCCTTTTCTTTCTTTCTTTCTTTTTGGTTTTTCAAGACAGGGTTTCTTTGTGTAGCCTTGCCTGGATCTCACTCTCTAGACCAGGCTGGCCTCGAACTCAGAGAGGTCTACTCGCTTCTGCCTCCCGAAGTGCTGGGATTACAGGCATGTGCCACTGCACTAGGTGTGAGTAAAAGTTATTTTTTATTTGTCTACTTTCATTTTTTGTACAAAGGTGTCTTGACTACATGTATTTCTATGTGAGGGTGTCCATCCCCTGGAACAGGAGTTACATACAGACAGTTGTGAGCTGCCATATGGGTGCTGGGAATTGAACCCAGGTCCTGTGTAAGATCAGTTAATGCTCTTTAACTGCTGAGCCATCTCTCCAGCCCTGAGTAAAAGGTCTTAACACTTCATTAGTTAGTGCTGGCTTTCTCCCTCTCTCCCAATTATGGGTGGCTTTTGATATTACCTGACTCATTCAAGTGCATTAGGTATAAGTTAAGGTGTGTAAAGTAATGGGCAAACTAAGACCTCTTAGTATTTCTTTCTTCAGGGTCTTCCCATCTCTCCTCTAGAGCCGCTTTCTTGTTTAGTAAGTGACTGTGTGGCCCTGGTTTCCTTTTCCTGTTGCTCAGGAGCTCTCTGCTCGAGACAGTGACCCTGCCTTTCATACACACCGGCTGTACTTGGTGGATCTACGGATCTCCTGGACAACCACCAACAGGGACATTGCCTTTGGCTTATACGATGGCTACAAAAAGGCAGCTGTACTCAAACGGAATCTCTCTACTGAGGCCCTGAAAGGTTTGAAGATTGATCCTCAGATGTCAGCCAAAAAGCCAAAGCGGGGTATCCCACCCAGTGCCCAGGTCCCACCTCACGTCAGCACCCCTAGCTTCAGTGGACGGCCGGATAAGGGGTCATCAGGAGGTAGGCTGGGGCAGATGAGACGGTGGGTTAGGGTTAGAGCATGAAGGTGGGCTTGGACACCAGGCCCACAGCCTTGTTTTGTTCTGATAAATGACTTTGTTCAGACAACAAAGACTTAAGTACTTGGATGGCATAAAATTAAAACACTACAGCTGGGCGAGGTGGCGCACGCCTTTAATCCCAGCACTCGGGAGGCAGAGGCAGGCGGATCGCTGTGAGTTCAAGGCCAGCCTGGTCTACAAAGTGAGTCCAGGATGGCCAAGGCTACACAGAGAAACCCTGTCTCGAAAAACAAAAAAAAAAAAAAAAAAAAAAAAGAGCACTGGCTGTTCTTCCAGAGGTCCTGAGTTCAATTCCCAACAACCACATGGTGGCTCACAGCTATTTAGAATGAGATCTGATGCCCTCTTCTGGCATGCAAGCACATATGCCAGCAGAATACTGTACAAATAAAATAAATAAATTAAAAAAAAGAAAAAAGAAAAAAAGAAAACGAGATCATTGGAAACCTTCCACACAGGTCCTTTTTCATTAGGGATGAAGAACCGCTGAAGTCTTTGAATAGACTGTCATAATTAGATTTTGACAGGAAAATAACTGGAGGTAGAGAGACAGATGAGGAAAATATCACTATATCAACAGGCAGCAAGGACTGCAAAGAGATGGAGCAGCTAGGGTGGTGAGATAGAAGGAATGCTACTGTGCATAGAGGAAACTTGGCTACTGGGAGGAGTTCAATGGGAAAATATAAGCACTGTGAAGGCAGAGACAAGCAAATCTCTTGAGTTCAAGGCCTGCCTGGTCTGCATAGCATATGCATATATACCGTAGAGTACACGTATGTTCTAAATGTATTCCAGGGTAGCCTGGACGACATAATGAGAAGCTAGTCCCTCCCCCACAAAGAAGAGAGGCTGAAAAATGACTCAGTGGTTAAGAGTACTGGCTGCTCTTTTAGAGGATTCAGGTTCAACTCCCAGCACCTAGATGGTGGCTCACAACCCAGTTCCAGGAAATCCAACGCCTTCTTCTGCACCTTTGGATGCTGCACACTTCATGTACAGGCAAAACACCATACACTTAAAACTCTTAAAGTGGGGAGGCTGATGATGTCCAAAGTCTTGTGCCTGGTGGTTTGCTGGCATACTGTTAACAGCAGTATCAGGAATAGAAGAGCCATAGGCTGCAGGTTAGACATGATGAGCCTATGGCAGTGGTAGAGTATATAGGTAAGGCTGACAGCATCTGGAAATTAGTCTAGCTTTACACTTGAGATAAGCATTTCACACATTGCTTCACAGAGCTAAAAAAAAAAAAAAAATTTTTTTTTAAAAAGATTTATTTGTTTATTTAAAGTATATGAGTACTCTATCTGCACGTACACCTGCATGGCAGAAGAGGGCACCAGACCATGTTATAGATGGTTGTGAGCCACCATGTGGTTGCTGGGAATTGAACTCAGGACTGCTTGTTTTGTTTTTGGTTGTTTTTTTGTTTTTGTTTTTTTTTGGGGGGGGGGTTGAGACAAGGTTTCTCTGTGTAGCCTTGGCTGTCCTAGACTCGCTTTGTAGACCAGGCTGGCCTCGAACTCAGAAGATCCGCCTGCCTCTGCCTCCCGAGTGCTAGGATTAAAGGCGTGCGCCGCCACGCCCGGCTGAACTCAGGACCTCTTGAAAGAGCAGGCTGCTCTTAACCTTATGTCTCCAGCCCCTTGATGTTCCAATTTCTATCACTGAGGGGTAAACTCAGTAGCTTTTATTTTATCCTTTTGGGTCAAGAGTCGGGTAGAGTGAACTGGACCAGTGTTCTAGGTTGAAGATGTATCTCAGCCTTTACCTAGACAGGAATTATGTAAGATCAGTATGGCCCTGAATGCGCGTTCTCATTCTCATTGAGATGGTGACCTTTCTCCCACTTCTTATTTCCTTGCCAGGTGCTTACATGTTGCAGAAACTGATTGAAGAAACAGATAGATTTGTAGTATTCACAGAAGAGGAGTCGGGTATGAGTGACCAATTGTGTGGCATTGCTGCCTGCCAGACGGATGACATATACAACCGAAATTGCCTTATTGAGCTAGTTAACTGCCAGGTATCTTTTCTGTACGGGACACTCGTATTAGGCCAGATCCCAGTCATATAATGTTTACTTTCCTCCAATTTTTAAAAGAATTAAAGATAGGGTTCCACAAGCTGGGTATAGTGGCATACACCTTTAACCGCCTGCCTCTGTCTCCCGAGTCCTGGGATTAAAGGCGTGTGCTACCATGCCTGGCACAATTTCTTTTTGTTTTGTTTTGTTTTGTTTTGTTTTTTGAGACAGGGTTTCTCTGTGTAGCCTTGGCTGTTCTAGACTTGCTTTATAGACCAGGCTGGCCTCGAACTCACATAGATCCTCCTGCCTCTGCCTTCCGAGTGCTGGGTTTAAAGGCGTGCGCCACCAGGCCTGGTGCCTGGGTTTCTTGAATGCTGAGGCTATGGGCATATATCACCAACCTTAGTACTTCACATGTGAATGAAGAATGGGTAGCCAGAGCTGTGTGTGCGTTTCTGCAGTCATCCCAAGTAGTCCCTCCCCGTATAAAACCCAGCGAGGCGCACTCTGGTCTGAAGGCCCTTCCTAGCCTCCTTCACGGTTACACCTCTGCATTTCTTTTTGACATAGATGGTTCTTCGTGGAGCAGAGACAGAAGGCTGTGTCATTGTGTCAGCTGCCAAAGCCCAGTTGCTGCAGTGCCAACACCATCCCGCTTGGTATGGTGACACACTGAAACAAAAGACTTCCTGGACCTGCCTGTTGGACGGCATGCAATATTTTGCCACCACTGAAAGCAGCCCTACTGAACAGGATGGCCGACAGCTCTGGCTGGAGGTTAGTCAGCATGGGTGAGAAGCCCGTTATGTCTAGCTTTCTGTAGTTAGCCCCTGCAACTGGAACCACGGGGAGAGTCTTCATAGTACCTGCCTTCTGCTGGTGGAAAAGGAAGCTGCGGACCCTGAATGTGAGCAGCCTGTGGGCTGTTGGAACATAGTGCTGTTCTCTCCCACAGGACTGTTTTATTTACCAGGACTAGAGTAAATGGGCAGGAACTTCTAAGTTTGTAGTCCCTCAATAAATGGCACACCAACAGGAAACTAAGAAAATAAGAGAGTGGGTCTGAAAACTTTGTTATGTTTGTTTGAGACAAGTCTTTGTATGTAGTCTGGTCTTAAGCTCTGTGTAGCCCAAGTGGCCTAGAACTGGAGGTCCTTCTGCCTTAGTATCTGTAGTGTGGGGAACACGTGCCACATGGCTAGCCAAGTCTTTCCATGGCCTTTCATGAAGATGATTGTTTCCCCAGCACTTGGGAGGCAGAGGCAGGCAGATCACTGTGAGCTCGAGGCCAGCCTGGTCTACAAAGGGAGTCCAGGACAACCAAGGCTACACAGAGAAACCTTGTCTCAAAAAAACAAAACAAAAAAAAAGATGATGATGATTGTTTCAGCATAAAGTAGAGGGTTTTTGTTTTTGTTTTCTTTTGGTTTTTTGGTTTTCTTTTTTGAGGCAAGGCTTCTCTATGTAGTCCTGGAACTTGCTCTGAAGATCAGGCTGGCCTTGAACTCAGAGATCCGCCTGTCTCACCACCCCAGTGCTAGGATTAAAGGTGTGCACCACTGCTGCCTGGCTAAGGTAGACATTTAAACTGTAATTTCTAGGATATGCCCTCAGACTTACTGGAGGGTTGACGGTCATGAGTTATATCTGATTAGTATTGTATATTATCATTTGCATATTTGGCAGGTGGTTAAGTGTCCACACTGTACTGCACACTTAGTTGTATGATTCAGCTACGTCTGATAAGAACCAAAATAAGAAGCATGAAGAAGATAAAACAACCAAAGTGATAGCCCTTTTTGCTGATCTCCTTGTCCCTCGCAGTACTTCTGCAAGGGACCATCTGGTTCAGTCAAGGGAGCTTCAAGTGTAATGATGCAGGTACAGATGAACATTTAGTTCAGGTGTCAAGAGGCCGGGTATGGTGGCGCACGCCTTTCATCCCAGTGCTTGGGGGCAGGGGCCGGCAGATCTCCATGCGTTCAAGGCCAGCCTAGTCTACAGAGAAAGTTCCAGGACAGCCAAGGCTACACAAAGAAACCCTGTCTCAAAAAACAAACAAAAACAGATGTCAAGCCAAGTAAGACCAGGTTCCTGGTGACACAGGAGGTTAGCAAACAGTGTTTGTTACCAGTAGTCTTGGGAGTAGTCACAGAAGATACCTTCGCTGGAGTTCTGTCTCAGTGGTAACACTTAGCTAAGGTTCACAAGGCCCTGGGTTTGATCCCCACAACCACCAAAAGAAATAGGGATGTAGGACGTAGGAGTGGAAATTATCCATGTAAAGGTGGGCCTATCATTTTTAGGCATGCCACCTTTTACAGTTGAAGGCTTTTTTTTCTTCCTTTAGTTGCATTAGCATTAAAATGGAAATCCTTGGAGTTAAAAAGAATAACATTTTTTTCTTTCCTATATGACTTTGTGATTCATATTAATGAATATTGTCATCTGAAGCCTTGGTCTCAGAGAGCACGCAAGCACACGCACACGTGCATATAGAGAGAGATTAGATAGATAGGTAGATCGATCTCTAAAATATATAGAGATAGATATTTGTCTTGTTTTTAACTTTTGTGTTTATGGGTCTGCCATGTATGTATGGGTACTCTCAAAGACCAAAAGCGGGTATTGGGTATGGAACTGGAATTAAGGTGATTGTGAGAGCTGCCATGTGCATGCTGAGGACTGACCCTGGGTCCTCTGCAAGAACAGCAAGTGCTCCTAACTGCTGAGCCATCTCCAGCCCCTGAAGCCTCGATCTTTTTCTTTTTCTTCTTTTTTTCTTTCTTTCTTTTTTTTTTTAAACATGTATGGGTGCTTTACCTGCATGTATGTCTACATCAGGTGTGTGCTTGGTGCCTGCAGAGGCTAAAAGAGAGGGTTGGATCCCCTGAGATTGGTCCCTGAATTTGTTTTCAGGTGAAGAATATTGAGGAGCACCGGGAACGCAGTCTGGACTCTGTGCAGGAGCTGATGGAGAGTGGGCAGGCAGTGGGAGGCATGGTCACCACCACCACAGGTCAGCACTCTCCCTCTCCCAGAGAAAATATGCATCTCAAAGGGCCTCGTGGACTTAGCTAACCTACTTTGCATTTGTTTTTTATGTGCATTGGTGATTTGCTTTCATATATGTCTGTGAGGGTGTCCAATTCTATGAAGGTGGAGTTACTGAAAGCTGTGAGCTGCCACGTGGGTGCTGGGAATTGAAGCCCAGGTCCACTGGAAGAGCAGCCAGTGCTCCCAACATTGAGCCATTCTCCAGCCCCAATTTGTCTATTCTTAACGTCAGTGTATATGGAAGTAGTCGTATTTTTTTGCTATCTAGACTGAAAGCAACATTTCTGGAGTTCCTTAGACACAATATACAGGTAGGAGCTCTCACCCTCACCTTTTATGCAGAATCTCCTTTTGCTCCTTCCCAGATTGGAACCAGCCAGCTGAAGCCCAGCAAGCCCAGCAAGTCCAGCGCATCATCTCGCGCTGCAGCTGCAGAATGTACTATATTAGCTATAGTCATGACATAGATCCTGAGCTAGCGACTCAGATCAAGCCACCTGAGGTGCATGAGAACCAGGAAAAGGAGGATCTCCTCAAGAAGCAGGAAGGTACCCAGGCTTTGTGTGTTTGAGTCATTAAGGGACTCCTGCTCACTATTGGTACTAACATTTATTTGGCTCTGAATTTTGTAATTCCAGCCATTAGAACAACCTGTACTCTCAGAGGAAACTGGGACCATGATATTACTTACAATTCTGAAATAAGCATGTTCCTATTCCTGGGTGTGTCTCTTTCTCCTTTTCTGTTGGATTGACCAACAGGGGTGGTTCCAGGTGTTTGTTAGGGTGGTTGTGGTGGTGCACAACTTTAATCTCCACATCCAGAAGGCAGAGGCAGTTGGAATTCCAGGCCACCCAGTGCTATGTAGTGAAACCTTATCTGAAAAAACAAAACAACCTGGGTAAGAGACTGACTAGGGAGCCACTTGGGCCTTTTACCTGCTCACCATGTCTAGGGGCTGTGGACACCTTCACTCTCATCCACCACGAACTGGAAATCTCCACCAATCCAGCGCAGTATGCTATGATTCTGGACATTGTCAACAACTTGCTGCTCCACGTGGAACCTAAGCGGAAGGTGAGCACCTGAGCTCCTCTGGAATTCAGCATAGCCTCACCTGAATTTTAACCTTGCCCATGCTGGCTGGAGAGATGGCTCAGTAGATAAGAAAGAAAGAAGCTAATACCGCACCCTAACAAGGGGACTTGTGGTCAGTACATCTGCTTGATCAGTTGCAGCTATTATATCTCTAAGGCTGTAAAGCTTGTTCTAGCCAGGTCTCCACTCAGTCATCTAAACATCTCTAACAATGATAAGTACACTTTGGCTTCCATCTGTGCCTTGTAGACCTGTGTTACGAAATCCACACTGCACATCTTTTGTTCTGACCTACCCCTTAATGCTTGCTACTGATCATGACCATAAAGGTCAGCTTTCCAGAAGAGAGCACTGTTCACTTTCCTACAAGACTTAACCTTTTTAAAAAATGTTAATTCAGCGAGGTGTAGTGGTGCGTGCCTTTAATCCCAGCACATAGGGAGGCAGAAGCAGGTGGATCTCTTAAGTTCGAGGCCAGCCTGGTCTATGAAGCAATTCCAGGACAGCCAAGGCTACACAGAGAAACCCTGTCTCAAAAAACAAAACACAAACATTAGCAAAGCGTGGACTTAGCATGTAGGAAGCTGTGCGTTTTATTCACAGCACCATACAAAACAAAAAAGTACACTTGTCCTTTTTCCCTCTTAGGAGCACAGTGAAAAGAAGCAGCGTGTCAGGTTCCAGCTGGAGATCTCCAGCCACCCTGAGGAGCAGCGTAGCAGCATCCTGCACCTGCAGGAGGCTGTGCGGCAGCACGTGGCCCAGATCCGGCACCTGGAGAAGCAGATGTACTCTATCATGAAGGTAGTCACCCAGGTAGTCTGAGAACAGAGAGTTCCGCGGTAAATATACACGGTCTCTTAAACTCTCCTTTCCTGGCTCCCTAGTCTTTACAGGACGACAGCAAGAATGAGAACTTGCTTGACCTGAACCAAAAACTTCAGTTACAGCTAAATCAGGAAAAGACCAACCTACAGCTGGAAAGTGAAGAACTCAACATCCTCATCAGGTACCCAGCAGCCTTTCCCAGCCTCAGTTGAGAGCTGGTTTCCCTTTGTTGCTGGTGCTCTGACAGTCTTTAGATTTAGTGTGTTAGACTGTGTTAGCAGTAGATGAGACACATTTTTCTGAGTAAGCCTTGCTGAGGTTGGCCAGAAAGGTGAGTGGAAATGGTACAGTCCCTCCTTTGGGTTCTCACTGCTGTATTTCCTGGAAAAGGCTCTGCTGCAAAACTGGGTAGTTGAGAAATACCACTTTTGTGGCCTTAGCAGTGTGTATCTGAACTACAAATACATTAAAACTGATCAGTAGCTGGGCGTGGTGGTACACACCTTTAATCCCAAGACGGGAGGCAGAGGCAGGTGGATCTCTGTGAGTTCGAGGGCAACCTGGTCTACAAAGTGAGTCCAGGACATCCAGGGCTACCCAGAAACCCTGTCTCGAAAAAACCAACAAAACAAAACTGATTAGTAAAGAAAAAAATTGAAGATATAGTGGGAAGTCAGTGCTTTATTAAGAAGCTATAGAGCTAAAATATAGCTCGGGGTATCAGAAAGAGTACATCAGTAAAAAGAAGTAGGCATTGGCTAAGCAGAGTAAGCCGGGCTCTGGGCCTACTGCTGTAGCACTGTGGGGCACTGCAGCCGTGCTCTTTCCCTCACTCCTTTGGCTCTCCTGTTCATGCGTAGATGCTTTAAGGATTTCCAACTGCAACGAGCCAACAAAATGGAGCTGCGAAAACAACAGGAAGATGTGAGTGTGGTCCGTCGCACTGAGTTTTACTTTGCTCAGGCACGTTGGCGTCTGACAGAGGAAGATGGACAGCTGGGAATCGCTGAGCTGGAGCTACAGAGGTTCCTCTACAGCAAGGTATTGAGGTGCACAGTCACACAGCAACAGCCGAGTCTGAGGCATAACCTATTCCAAAAGTTGGATCCGAGGCATGGTGGCACACGCCTTTAATCCCAGCACTCTGGAGGCAGAAGCAGGCAGAGCTCTGTGAGTTCGAGGCCAGCCTGGTCTACAGAGTGAGTCTAGGACAGGCAGGGCTACACAGAGAAACCCCGTCTCCAAAAACAAACAAAAAAGTATTTGATCCACAGAGGGGAAAAGGGCTAATTGTTTGATAATTAATGATGGTCACAATTAGAGACACATCAGCTTGTAATAAGTGATGTTGGTGTGTAGCTAAGGTTAACCAAATGCTCTTTCATTAAGAAAACTATTCTTAGCTGGGCACAGTGGCACACACCTGTAATCTCAGCACTTGGAGAGGCAGAAGTAAGGGGATCACTGTGAGTTCAAGGCCAGCCTGGTCCTCAAAGGGAGTCCAGGACAGCCAAGGCTACAGAAAAAAGAGAGAAAATTGTTCTATTATTATTTATTAATACAGTGATCTGAGAGAAGCCCTGTCTCGGGGAAGAAAACAAAAAACAAAAAAGTGATCTGTCTGCATGTACACCCGCAAGCCAGAAGAGGGCATCAGATCACATTATAGATGAACTCAGGCCCTCTGGAAGAGCAGTCAGTGCTCTTAACCTCTGAGCCATCTCTCCAGCCCGAAAATTACTCTTAAAACTAAGGCCCATAGTGAAGTAATCTTCCAAATCAAGTTGGAATAGTGCCATTCTGATACTGACAGCATTTCTACAGTTATTCTATAAGGGGAAAGGGTATTACAAGGGCTGTTTGGAAATGAATGGGAAATTTAAATATCACAGTAATTAGGAAGTACCAGTGTTTAGTGGTTTAGCTAGTATTACCAGAAGCATTGGGCTAGAGGGTATGTTGATTACATATAAGAGTGAAAGAAGCTGGGTGTGGTAGAGCATACCTGTAATTCCAGCACTAGGGGAGGCGGAGGCAGGTGGATTTCTGTGAGTTCGAGGCCAGCTTGGTCTACAAAGTGAGTCTAGGACAGCCAAGGCTATACAGAGAAAACTCTGTCTTGAAAAACCAAAAAAAAAAAAAAAAAAAAAAAAAATCAAAGATTGGCAGGTGTGACGGTGCACGTGTACTGCCGCAGCACCCAGATGTACAGGTAAGGAGGGTGAGGGGCACAAAGCTAGCAACTGGCACAGCTTGAGGTTAGTCTGAGCTTTATGAAGTCCTGGCTTACAGAGGAAAGAGAAAAGTGAAACCAGGGGTTTTGATTAGTGTATAGTGAACCAGGCAAACTATTTCTTGCAGGTGAATAAGTCTGATGACACAGCAGAACATCTCCTGGAGTTAGGCTGGTTCACTATGAACAACCTTCTCCCCAATGCTATCTATAAGGCAAGTCTTTTTTGGGGTGGTGGAAGGGGTGGGTTTAAGCAGGGCCTTATACATGGCAAGCACTCTCTGCTAATTTACATCCCCACATCTATGTAGCAAATCTTAATTCCCCATTCCTTGACCACTTGTGTAATCTTGAGTGCAAGGGGCATTTGTGATGGTTGTTTCATACCAACCTTGAATGGGAAGTAATGTGATCTGAGATGGTGCAGCTGCCCAGCTTAGCGAGGTCATCGCTTCAGTTCTCCTACAGAAGATTTGGGCATTGTGTTTTAAGTCAAGTTTTAGGACAATTAGAGTTATTATTTGCTCTGTCCTGTAGGTGGTTCTGCGGCCCCAGAGTTCCTGCCAGTCGGGGAGACAGCTAGCCCTCCGCCTCTTCAGTAAAGTCCGGCCACCTGTTGGGGGTATCTCTGTTAAGGAACACTTTGAGGTTAGTAAGCAGTTGTTTGGGAACCCAGGATCAAAGGGCAGCTCAAAACTATTAGTAGTTAGTAATAAAAGATAAGGGTAGTACCTGAGCGCAGTGGCTTCCTCACCGCTTTCCCTCTCAGGTAAATGTGGTGCCTCTCACAATCCAGCTGTCCCACCAGTTCTTCCATAGAATGATGGGCTTTTTCTTTCCTGGTCGAAATGTGGATGATGATGAAGTTGGCGATGAAGAGGATAAGTCCAAACTTGTGACTACTGGTAAGAGTTGCTGTGCTCAAATGCCAGAAGAGTGGAGTGGCAGCCCAAAGCAGCTTCAGCAGAAGGGTCACTGTTAGTGTGCTTGCGTTGTCATAGGAATACCTGTCGTGAAGCCCCGGCAGCTGATAGCAACAGATGATGCAGTGCCACTAGGCCCTGGGAAGGGCGTGGCTCAGGGCTTGACCCGCAGCTCTGGAGTCAGAAGATCATTTCGAAAATTACCTGAGGTATGGCGCATGTCCCTAAGGATGGAAAACTCAGAGGCGCTAAATGTGGCAGTCCACTCTGTATAGTCTCAGCACTGCGGACAGGAGCTGCAAGATATGAGTTCAGGTGCAGGCGGCACTCTTGTGAGATCCTGTCTCAATTAAGCAAAAGAAATCCTCCAAAACGGGCTGGAGAGATGGCTCAGTGGTTAAGAGCACTGCCTGCTCTTCCTAAAGGACCCAGGTTCAATTCCCAGCACCCACATGGCAGCTCACAACTGTCTGTAACTCCAAGATCTGACACCCTCACACCAATGCACATAATAAAATTAAATAAAATATTTTTTTAAAAGTCCTCCAAAAGTAAAATATTTTTAAATGGTTATTTAATGTTTAAAAAATACCTCTTTATAGCCAGGCGTGGTGGCACACACCTTTAGTCCTAGCACTAAGGAGGCAGCGGGAGGCAGATCTCTGAGTTCGAGGCCAGCCTGGTCTACAAAGGGAGTCCAGGACAGCCAAGGCTACACAGAGAAACCCTGTCTCGAAAAACCAAAAACCAAAAAACAAACAAAAAAAGTTTTTGTATGTATCTCTATATATTGGCTGGAAGTGGTGGCGCACGCCTTTAATCCCAGCACTCGGGAGGCAGAGGCAGGAGGATCTTTGTGAGTTCGAGGCCAGCCTGGTCTACAAAGTGAGTTTAGGACAGCCAAGGCTACACAGAGAGACCCTGTCTCAAAAAACCAACAAAACAAAAATCTCTATATATCTTTATCTTAAAGACTTTTGGTTTTGGTGAAGGTTTTTGTTTTTTTGTTTTCAAGATGTCCCTGTCTCCCGCCCCCCATGCCCCCCGCAGGACAGGGGGGATTTACTTTGTAGACCAAGTTGGCCTCGAACTCACGGCGATCTGCCTGCCTCTGCCTCCCAGAGTGCTAGGATTAAAGGCATGCACCACCATGCCTGGCAAGACAGGGTTTTTGGTTTTGGTTTTTTAGCATTTATTTATATTCTGTCTTCCTGTACATCTGCATTACAGAAGAGGGCGCCAGATCTCATTACAGATGGCTGTGAGCCACCATGTGGCTGCTGGGAATTGAACTCAGGACCTCTGTTAGAGCAACCAGTGTTCTTAACCACTGAGCCATCTCTCCAGCCCAAGACAGGGTATTTTTATGTAGCCTTGGCTGTCCTGGACTTTGTAGACCAGGCTGGCCTTGAACCACACCCAGTTTAAAGGATTTTTTAAAAAATGGGTATTAATAGTCCAATTGGGGAGCTCAAGAGATAGCTCAGAGGTTAAGAGCACTGTCTGCTCTTCCAAAGATCCTGAGTTCAATTCCCAGCAACTACATGGTGGCTCACAACCATCTATAATGAGATCTAATGTCCTCTTTTGGAGTGCAGAATATGTATAAATAATTAAATAAATCTTTTTTAAAAATAGTCCAATTGGAGGCCGGGCATGGTGGTGCACGCATGCCTTTAATTTCAGCAACTCGGGGAGGCACAGGTAGGTGGATCTCTCTGAGTTCGAGGCCAGCCTGATCTACATAGCAAGTTCCAGGACAGCCAAAGCTGTTACACAGAGAAACCCTGTCTCAAAAAAACAAAAAAAAAAATCCACTTGGGCCTGCTTGGGTCTCTCCTTTTTTCATTAGTCTGCTCCAAGATTGAGTAATGTTTAGGGTCTTGGGTTTCTCCTGGTGACTCTAGGGCTTATGATCTTTTCCTGTCTTTCCTAGCACCCAGTTGATGATATTGACAAGATGAAAGAGCGAGCTGCCATGAACAACTCCTTCATATATATAAAAATCCCACAAGTTCCACTGTGTGTCAGTTATAAGGTATGTCCCATCTTAGCACTTGGTGTAGGAATGGAACCAAATATTAGAAACAGGGTGACAGTCAGGCCACCCTGTTTGGACCATGGTGACAAGCCTGTTCCTTCTGCTTCCTGTGGGAGTCAGTGCCATTACCAGACAGAGATAGGAGGAAACCAAATCTGTATCTGTAGGTTGCTATTGTGGGAATGCAATAAGCCAAGTACTAGCTTAGATTCAAAATGGCAGCTGGTGTAATTTTTCCTCCTCTTTTCCTCTTTTGCAGGGTGAGAAGAACAGTGTGGACTGGGGTGACCTTAACTTGGTGCTACCCTGTCTGGAATACCACAACAACACGTGGACATGGCTGGACTTTGCCATGGCTGTCAAAAGGGACAGCCGGAAAGCTCTGGTTGCCCAGGTATCCCGCCAGGGCTCATGGCCGTTCCGTCAGCAGGGACTAGCAAGCAAATCGCCTTCTTAGGAGCTGTTAGCTTTATGCTATATTAAGAGTTCTCCAAGGACGGCACAGATAATAAAGTGACTACCTTGAGGGCATTCGGGCTTCTTCATGAGCTCTGTGATGGGTTCTGGTTAGACTGTAAGCTTCTTGGAAGCAGAGCCCGTTATCCTAATACTTCAAGCTGCCCATTGTGCTTCGCATGTAAACTTAATAAATCTGAGTTTGTTCACTTTGAATTGTGCAGCCTGTTCCACTAATATTTTTGCCTTTTATTTCTTTCCACTTTGCCAGGTAATCAAAGAAAAGCTAAGGCTGAAACCTGCAACAGCATATGAAGTCCGGGGAAAGCTAGAAACCAAGTCTGAGCTGAACATGCAACAGCAGGAAGAAGAGAAAGCTCGCCTCCTTATAGGTTTAAGTGTGGGTGACAAGAACCCTGGCAAGAAGTCCATCTTCGGCAGGCGCAAGTGATATGGAGATCCAACTGTGCAGGATACAGTCTGACTCTAGCTCAGGATCTGGGGACTTAAGGGTGGGCAGAGCTTCCCTTCCTCCCACAGGATTTGTGGGGCTTATGGGAACTGAGAGATGCTGGTCTTCAACAGCTGGCCTGTCCCTGCAGGGCATGGTGGACAAAAGTGCCGAATTCCCTCTCAGCTTGTTAGGCCCAGGGCCAGAGGGGCAAGAGAACCAGGAGACCCAGGGACCCTGCTCCTCGGGGGTAGCAGAAAGGGTGGGGGGATAGTTTTGATCAAGCATGATAAATTTTATAAAGACATATATATATATAAAGTGTATATATATATATTTCTAAGTGTAATTGCTCTCCCTTTGTGCCAGTAAGCTGAGGGGAAGGGTCTGATCCTCTGTGCCTCACTCCACTGCCTTGTTGTAAAAGAGGTGTTAGTGTTGGGGGTCAGCTTCCCAATCTGTGCTCCACCTGAGAGGATGGCATCAGGAGCCAGGGCTGGGTACCTTACTTTCCCCCCCGGGGCATGCCATGGAGAAAAAAAATGAATTAAAGAAAAATATTTTAAATTTGATGCTGGTCTTTTTTAGTAATTGTATTAAGAGCTATCAAGTTGTCTTGTGTCCTCCCCTCCTCAGTAACCCAGCACATTTAACGGCCACTGTAATGACTGTGGCCTCTCTCCTCACAACCCGGGTATGATGCTGACCTAACTCTGATGCAGCTGTGTACACTGGAGGAGGTGGGGCTCATGGGTACTACAGCAGCAGAGGCAGGAACTGCTTATGTAACTGGGACAGCAGATTGAGCAGAGGCTG
The DNA here is from genome assembly GCF_903995435.1 of Acomys russatus. Taxonomy (NCBI): domain Eukaryota; kingdom Metazoa; phylum Chordata; class Mammalia; order Rodentia; family Muridae; genus Acomys; species Acomys russatus. Next base: position 5,284,693 of record NC_067152.1, read on the forward strand.
GGGATGGGAGCAGTGAGCTGTCGGCAGGGGCAACACACCGGGGTGTCTGCTCCTCAAAAGGTAGGGTATGGGGCTCTGGCTGCCTTTGGAAGGGAAGAGAAGGAAATAAGTGCCTGAGGATAGGAAGTGCTTAGTTAGGGGCCTGTCGCTATCACCCAGTGTGGGGGTGGGTACAGAGGCTACAATGTGAATAGCCCCACTCCTGCTCGGGTTATATTTCTGTTTTGTCCTTGGAAAAAAAAAAACACAACTGTTATTGTCAGAGAGAATTTGAATTATGTCAAGGAAATCTAGGTGACATCACAGAGCCTGGGAATTCTTTTCTCTAGGGCAGTGGCCTGCAACCTGTGGGCTGCAACCCTTTTGGAGGTGGAATGACCTTTCACAGGGTTGCATATCAGATATTTACATGATGGTTCATAAAAGCAAAACTGTAGTTATGAAGTAGCACTGAAAATAATTATATGGCTGGGGGTTCCACCACATGGATCACAGGAGGAGGAAGGTTGGTTGCTGTAAAGGTTAAGACTTCAGAGAAAGGAGTCCCTGTGAAGATGGACAGAACCTCAAAAAAACAAACAAACAAACAAACAAAAACCCCAGATGGACGGGCGGAACCTACAGCACTACAGAGTGGCTCCCTTCTCAGCAGGGCGCCAACATCCAGGGGCCCTGGGCCCGAGGCTGGAAGAGCCTCTGGTATGGCATGGGGACCATCAGGTCAGGTGTGGGAGAACTGTGGGAGCTACAGTGGCATCAGCGCCCACATCAGGAGCCACTCCAGCCAGCCCTGCGGGCCACTAGAGAAGCCTCTGTCTGAGTGGCCGGTGCCTCAATTCATGAGCGTCTTTCTGCCAGAGTTTCCCATGAGGCCCGTCGGGGGGCAACAGGAGCTGAAGGTAGGCCACTGCAAAGTGTCTGTCTTTGGGGGGAATCTAGAAACAACCACTTCCAGTTGCCCTCTTCTCCATTTCTTTGTTCAGATTTTAGGCCTTGTGGCTAAAGGCTCTTTTGGAACTGTCCTGAAAGTGCTAGATTGTGCCCAGAAAGCTGTATTTGCAGTGAAGGTAGGAGTCTAGGTATTTCACTCACTCAGTAGTTACTGCTTACAATCTTAGTTGCAGAGATTAAGGAGAATAAATTAAACAGCATTAGTTTCCGTTAGTTACCATGCCTCTCCACTTGTAGGTGGTGCCCAAAGTCAAAGTCCTCCAGCGGGAGACCCTGAGGCAGTGCAAAGAGGAGGTTAGCATTCAGGTACGAAGAGTTCGGAAGGCCCGGCCGGACGAACTGAACTGTCGGAGAAAGCACCTCTCCTTGTCCAAGCTCCCTGCTTTCTTGGTTCTACCTTCCCGTATGTTTCTATCTTGGTGTAGTGTAGCACCAAAGTAAATCCTAGGAAACGTAGTTATTAGCTGTGGACACACTCCACATTCTGCCAGGGAACGCTCACCACCGTCCTGGTGTGCTCCGAAGCAGTGTGCTGGCCCCATGGCTCTCAGGAAGGTAGAGTCCCAAATGAGCTCTGGGTCTGAGAGGGAAGCAGCAGCTCATGTGCACATAAGGCAACACCTGATTTCTTGGCTATTTTTATCAATAAACCTGTCCTTTCCTAACTTGCTGTTTTTGTCCCTAGCGGCAGATCAGCCATCCTTTCGTACACAGCTTGGGGGACAGCTGGCAGGGGAAGCGACACCTCTTCATTAGTGAGTGGCTGGGTTTTGTTTCTACCCACAAAGGTCCATATACTATTATCCCCGCCCCCTGCTCCCCCCCCCCCCCGCCATTCTGCCTTTGCTTGGCTCCACTCCTCATAGCATTTCTGTATTCCGAAAGAGGGAAACAGCTGGTGGTACTGGTTTGGGCAAGAGGTCTATGATGCTTTGAGGCCAGGCATTATAGACCCCAAGTATTGCCCAATTGCCCAGACTGTGGTGCTTTGCAGTGTGTAGCTACTGCAGCATGGATCTCTACTCCCTGTGGTCTGCTGTTGGTTGTTTTCCAGAGGCTTCTATCCGTCTCTTTGCAGCCGAACTGGTCCTTGTGCTGTGTAAGTGAAAGAGCCATAAAGGAAATGGGAAAGGGAGAATTAAGCTAGTGGGGAGGAGAAAACAGAAGTGATATTTACTTCTGTAAGTCAGGGCAGAGATGGGATAGAAGCTACCAAGAAGCTGGCATGGCCACACCCGTGCTCACTGTCCTCCACAGGCTATCTCCATGACTTGGGCATCGTCCATCGGGATGTAAAGGTAGAGTGAAGTCTTTTTTCTTAGTTTGAGGAAGGATCTCAAGACGTTCCAACATGTCTGAGAAGGCACTAGGGAGGAGAGACAGTTGAGTTGGGTCTGGGTCCTCCAAGGATAGGTTTGAATGCTGAGTGAACTAACTACCTTCTGGTATGGTTGTACATGTCTGTACTCCAGAACTGTTGGGGGTGGGGGCAGAAGGGACACCACAAATTTGAGACTAGCCTGGTATACATAATAAGACCCTATGTCAAAAAGTAACAATGAAAAACCAAATCAGAATCGGGCGTGGTGGCACACACACGCCTTTAATCCCAGCCCTGGGGAGGCAGAGGCAGGAAGATCGCTGTGAGTTCGAGGCCAGCCTGGTATACAGAGTGAATCCAGAACAGCCAAGGCTACACAGAGAAACCTTGTCTCGAAAAACCAAAAAGAAAAGGAAAAAAACAAAAAAAACAAAAAACCCAAATCAGAGCCAAGGGAAGGGTAAGGTAATGTCCTCTCGCTCGCCCATGGTTTCAGATGGAGAATATTCTTCTGGATGAACGAGGTATGTCTATCCTTCCCCAGCCTCAGCATGACTGGCGGGGTGGGGGTGGGCAAGACACGGGTTGAAACACAGTTTCCGTACTTCATAGGCCATCTGAAACTGACAGACTTTGGTCTGTCTCGACGCCTCGCCCAGGGAGCAAGGGCCTATACTATCTGTGGCACTCTTCAATACATGGGTGAGAGAGAAGCTAAAGGTGAGGGGGAGGGACGGCTTAGGGGTGTGACTGACCAGCACCTTTCATGCCATAGCCCCAGAGGTCCTGAGTGGTGGGCCTTACAACCACACTGCTGACTGGTGGTCCCTAGGAGTATTGCTGTTCTCTCTGGCAACTGGTAAGGTGAGAAGATGGTTGGTTGGTGGTGTCGACGGAAGAGCTTTGCTTTGCAGTGGAAAAGACCTTATAGAAAGTTGTCTTCCCACTCCCTACCTCTTTAACTCAGTTCCCAGTGGCTGCAGAGAGAGATCATCTGACCATGCTGGCAAGTGTGACCCACTGTGAAGCTGAGACCCCAGCTTCTCTTAGTCAGGAGCTCTCACTCCTGCTCCATGAGGTAAGGGTGGACACTGCTCTCCTTTTTCACTCCCAAGCTATTCATCTTTTCACTCAAATGCTATTTCCCACCCACCTCCTCTTTTTGATAAGGGATGAGCTATTTTAACTACCCATTTCCCCTCTAGCTGGTACTGCAGTTTGCATCCCTGAGCATCTGCTGCCCTAAATCCCTCCTAATCCAGGACAGCATGGGCCATTGCTACCTTATCGTCTGTAAATCCAAATCCATTTCCTGTGTCTTCACCAGTCCTCCCAGTCTCTCCAGTCACCATGTTTCTCTTTCACAAATCTATGCTGTGGGATTTTCCTGCCTTCCACAGATCCATCAACTATTTACTCCCCTCTCATCGTCTCTGTTCAGTCTCTTTGTTTTGGTTTTGTTGTTGTTGTTTTGTTTTTCCAGACAGGGTCTCTGTGTTTTAGGCTTGGCTGTCCTGGACTCACTTTGTTGACCAGGCTAGCCTCGAACTCACAGAGATCCCTGCCTCCCCGAGTGCTGGGATTAGAGGCTCACACCACAGTGTCCAAGCTTCAGTCTCTTTCTTTTTCTCTTTTTTCTTTTCTTTCTTTCTTTCTTTCTTTTCCTAGACAGGGTTTCTCTGTTATCTTGACTGTCCTGGACTCGCTTTGTAGACCAGGCTGGCCTCGAACTCACAGCGATCTGCCTGCCTCTGCCTCCCGAGTGCTGGGGTTAAGGGTGTGCGCCACCACGCCTGGCTCAGTTTCTTTCTTATCCCAGTCTCATACTGTTTTCCTTCAGCTCTTATGCCAGAACCCTCTGCACCGGCTACGATATCTGCATCACTTCCAGGCCCACCCCTTCTTACGGGGTGTGGCCTTTGACCCTGAGCTCCTACAGAAGCAGCCAGTGAAGTTTGTCATGGAGACACAAGATACCTGGCCCAGTCCATTGGGGTCTATGCCCTTCAAGGACTTTGACTGTGATCTGGAGTCCTTGGGTCACTCCATCTCTGCAGATTCTCTACTGTAGATAGGTGCCCAGGTGGAAACTACCAACTCAGTATGACCACTCTGATGATCCAATGTTTACTTTGTTGTTCCTTGCTAGTCTCTTTGTAGGTACTGGTCCAGAGTTTAAATATTTGGCATTCTGCAGTTGATAGCCAAAACTGCCCCTAATGCTTTCCTACAACCCACCTCTCAACTGCAGGTCACTTCTTCAGTACTTTCACTTAAGATGCCAACCAAAGGCTTCTTGAACTTTATCTTCTCCATATTTTTCTACCATAATTCCTTTCTTGGGCAATAATGACACTCTGTGGGTTCCCAAGGTGCTATTTATATGTTTAACAAGCTAGTCAGGGGCCAAGTGGCAGTGGTAGTGTTGGCTATGGTGGCTCATCCCTTTAATCCCAGCACTGGGGAGGCAGAGGCAGGCAGATCTCTGCTTGAGGCCAACCTGGTCTACAGAGTGAGTTCCAGAACAGCCAGGGCTAACAGAGAAGCCCTGTACCAAAACAAACAAACAAAACACAAAAAACAAAACAACAACAAAAACCCAAGCAAGTCAGAAGCAATATAAATGTTTAAAGGTTGCAAAAGCTGGCATTTCAATACCTACATAAATATGACCTAAATCAGGTATACTGCTTTACACCTTTAATCCCAGCCAGCGCTTGAGAGGCAGGAGAATCTCTAGTGAGTTCAAGGTCATCACAAGTTGCAAGGTGAGCTCCACAGCAGCAAGCCTGCATAGTGAGACACTGTTTCAAAAAAAAAAAAAAAAAAAAAAAATCCCAGCAGTCAGGAGGCAGAGGCAGGTCCATCCCTGTTAGTTCAAGGCCAGCCTGCCTGGTCTACAAAGTGAGTCCAGGACAGCCAAGGCTACACGGAGAAACCCTGTCTCAAAAAAACAAAACAAAACAAAAAATGACTTAAGTGACTTAGGAGTTGGAGAGATGGTTCAGTGGGTAAGAGCGATCATTGCTTGCAGAGGACTCAGGTTAGGATTTTAGCACCCACAAAGGCTCATCACAAGTACCTGTAAATCCAGCTCAAAGGAGATCCCACACCTCTGCCTTCATCAGATATGCATAGCCACATACATGTGCTTATCCACATAGACACACATAGAAATAATTTAACTTTTTAAATGCCAGGCTTGATGACACGTGCCTTTAATTCCAGTCCCAGTGAGGCAGGTGAGTCTCTGTGACTTTAGCCTGGTCTACATAGTGACTTCCAGGCCAGCCAGAGCCAGATACTGAAACCCTGTCTCAAAGAAAATATAGAACAAAATAATCCAGCAGGTAAAGAGACCCAGAGCAGGTAAAGTTACCTAGAGAAGACATAATCCACCCAAGTTGAAGTTTCTATTTTCTTCCTCACATCAGGCAATTATTAGGTTCACTTTCAATTTTTTATTTTTTTTATTTTGGTTGTTTTCAAGACAGGGTTTCTCTGTGTGGCCTTGGCTGTCCTAGACTCACTTTGTAGACCAGGCTGACCTTGAACTCACAGTGATCCACCTGCCTCTGCCTCAAGTGCTGGAATTAAAAGTGTGCACCAACGCACCTGGCTCACTTTCAATTTTTAAAAATTAAATTTATTGAAAATTAGCTTTGGCTGTATGTGGTGGCACACACCTTTAATCTCAGCACTTGGGAGGCAGAGAGAGGCAGGCGGATCTCTGTGAGTTGAAAGCCATTTTGGTCTACAGAGTGAGTTCCAGGACAGTCAGGGCTACACAGAGAAACCCTGTCTCAAAAACCTAAAAATAAATAAATAAATAAATAAATAAATAAAACAAAAACAAGAAACCCCACAAGGATTATTAAACTAATAATTTTCTCTCACATAGATTTAGAATTGTTTTTGTTTGTTTTCCCTTTTGGCCTGAACAAGTAGAGCACCAGTGGGATCAGATAATAAAGAAGGAAAATTTGGGGCTGGAGAGATTCAATGGTTAAGAGCCCTGCCTGCTCATCCAAAGGACCCGGGTTCAATTCCCAGCACCCACATGGCAGCTCACAATTGTCTGTAACTCCAAGATCTGATTCACACCAATGCACATAGATTTAAAAAAAAAAAGGAAAATTTGAGATCCTGTCTTATACATCCACACCAAACAAGCTTACTAAGTACAGCATCTTGCTGGGCATGATGGCACACACTTTTAATCCCAGCACTCGAGGGGCAGAGGCAGGCAGATTGCTGTGAGTTCAAGGCCAGCCTGGTCTACAAAGTGAGTCCAGGACAGCCAAGGCTACACAGAGAAACCTTGTCTCGGAAAAACAAAAAACAAAAAAACAACCAACCGACTAACCAACCAAAACAAAAAACAAAAACAAACAAAACAAAAAAAAAAAACCAAACAAAGCTAGTCCAGGACAGCCAAGGCTAACACAGAGAGACCCTGTCTCGCAAAACAGCCAAGATAACACAAAGAAACCCTGTCTCAAAACAAAAACAAAAAACAAAAACAAAAACAAACTTAAAAAAAATAAAAAAGGAGACCTGGCTGGCCTCAACTCATAAAGAAGTCTGCCCCTGTCTCCTGGTGCTGGGATTAAAGGCGTGTGCCACCATGTCCAACTAAGTACAGAATCTTATATACAGTTTTTAGGGGAAAATGGGACAGAATCAGCAGAAAATTACCTTACAATGGAATGAAGTCAGCAGGAAGCTGATCTGGCAATGTTTAGCAGCCTTGGGACTATCAGCCCTTTAGGGGCAGGAGTTGGTTTCTCAGGGTACAAAGCTCCCCTAGGGCCCTGGCCCCAAGCCACTATTGGCTCTGCTAAGCATATTCCTAGTTTTAGACAAGGAACTTCATTCTTCCTCTCCATATCCAGCCTCGGGAATCCTTACGTTAGATCTGCTTGGCTTCTAACACCTTTAGTTTTAAGATTCAGGGATCTTGGCTGGGCTGTGGTGGTGTATGCTTTTAATTTTAGCACTCAGGAGGCAGAGGCAAGCTGATCTCTCTGAGTTCCAGGCCACCCTGGTCTACAGAGTGAGTTCCAGGCCAGCCAAGGCTACACAGAGAAGCCCCATCTCAAAAACTGAAAAAAAAAAAAAGCTAGATGTGTTGGTTGGTACATGCCTGTAATTCCAGCACTCTTGGAGGCAGAGGCAGGCAGATCTCTGTAGATTGGAGGCCAAAGGGAATCCAGGACAGCCACGGCTACATTTGTCCGGGGACTTAGAAAAAGATTCAGGGGTGGGGGCTGGAGAGATGGCTCAGAGGTTAAGAACACTGCCTGTTCTTCCAGAGGTTCTGAGTTCAATTCCCAATTCCCAGCAACCCCATGGAGGCTCACAACTATCTGTAGTGAAATCTTGTGCCCTCTTCTGGCCTGCGAGTGTACATGCCGGCAGAACACTGTATACATAAGTAAATAAATCTTTAAAAAAAAAATGCAGTGATGTTGTGTTGTTACTGTTTTATTTTGGGATCCTACAGATCAAACCAAGAGCCCTGTGTGTGCAAGGCTAGTATCTATTGACTTACATTCTCAGGGTTATTCATGCAGGGTTTCCCAGTCCCCAGAAACCATCTCTTTAAGTTGCAAAAGCTGGTGCATTCAATTCACTTAGGCAGACCTTGAATTTGTGATCTTTCAATTTTCCAAACGGCTGAGATTATAAGCCTACACTATTAGACCTATACTAAGGTTAGATTTTGATGGATAGATGAAAGGATTGAGAGCCATAGCATCAACTTTAGGATTTCAGGTTACGGATGTAGCTCAAGAACATTTACCTGTTGTAAAGAAAATCATCCAGGGCTGGAGAGATGGCTCAGAGGGCAAGAGCACTGCCTGCTCTTCCAAAGGTCCTGAGTTCAATTCCCAGCAACCACATGGTGGCTCACAACCATCTATAATGTGATCTCAGTCCTCTTCTGGTGTGCAGGCAGAACATTGTATAAATAATTAATAAAAATCATCTAGGCCTTTTATGTACATTTCTGGCCTTTGACTTCATTTTCTTTTTTTTTTTTCTTTTTTTCCGTTTTTGAGACAGGGTTTCTCTGTGTAGGCTTGACTGTACTGGACTCGCTTTTGTAGACTAGACTGGCCTTGAACTCACAGGGATCCACCTGCTTCTGTCTCTCAAGTGCTGGGATTAAAGGCATGCGCCACCACGCCCGGCTCGAAAGTCCCATTTTTATTCTGTTTTTAAAAAATTTAAAACCTCAATGAGTATTTTGCCTGTAGGTATGTTTCTCCAGCCCCTTTATTCTGATGTTTAAGGGAAAATCTGCTTTAACCCAGGCTATTATTTTAGTTATGGCTGATCTCTTTTTCAGGACCAAAAAACCTGAAGAGTATTCTGTATGCTCACGCTTATTAATCTCTCTGGATTAGGCAGGTTTCCATTTAAAAAAAAAAAAAAGATTTATTTATTCATTATATATACAGTGTTCTGCCTGTATGTATGCCTGACCGCCAGAAGAGGGCACCAGATCTCAATACAGATTGTTGTGAGCCACCATGTGGTTGCTGGGAATTGAACTCAGGAACTTTGGTAAAACAGACAGTGCTCTTAACTTCTGAGCCATCTCCCCAGCCCCGAGGTTTCCATTTTTATTAGCCTCTGTAAAATTGTCTTTTCTGGTTTGTGCTTTGGCAGTCCCTATGAATCTCCATGAGTTTGATGCTCTGTGTGTTATTGGGTTAGCGGGATGTTCAGTGATGAAGAGCACTTGCTGCTCTTGTAGAGGACCGGTATTTGGTTCCCAGCACCCACATGGTAGTGCACAACCATCTATAACTCCAGTTCCAGGGGACCTGATGCCCTCTTCTGACCTCTGCGTGCAGGCACACAACTAGTGCGTGTAGACATATGCAGACAAGACACTCACACATAAAATAATAAAAGTGCTAAGGGGTCCTATGACTAGAGGTCATAATGTTCTGTGTAAGCATGCTCAGGGCATTCCTGGCAGACCGTGTTATGCGCAAAGAGGGGAACTGGCTTCACAAGGCCTGAGGATGCTGGCCTTTGTCTAATCGCCAGATTTTGGCAATTTGGAATTTCCTTTGGACTTGAAAGAACCATGTGGTGAAGGAGAGAATCAAGCCCTGCAAGTTGTCCTCTTACCTCTACACACACACACACACACACACACACACACACACACACACACACACGTGTAGTGTGTATATGTATAGCGCACACTTAATGAAAAACAAATAAGCTATTAGTGACATATACATGGGGGAGGACTAGGGATATATATAGTTCAGTTGGTAGAGTGCTTACTTAGCATTCACGAACCCTGAGTTTGATCCAAGCGTGATGTCAAAATTCTGTGATCCCAATATTGTGGAGGTGTGCCTGTGCGTGCGCATGTGTGTGTGTGTGTGTGTGTGTCAGAAATTCAAAGTCATCCTTAGCTACATAGTTTGAGGCCAGCTTCAACTTGAACTCACAGTGACGCCCTATCACACACACACACACAAAGTAAAGACAAATAAGGATGAAGGTAGTCGATTTCATGATGCCATCTTAATATTAATTATCGGATCACTGAGGCAACGGTGAGTGTGTCACCAAGTCCCTTTTGTAGGTCAATATTAATATAGCTTGGAGACAATTATCATGTAAGTGTTGTCTGGATTCTTTCTTAGAAAATGAGAGGCAGGTGTGCTGCCTCACTCCTGTGAGCCCTTGGGAGATAAAGGCAGAAGGATAACTGAGGGTTTTGAGGCCAGCCTATGCTGCCTCGTGTGTTCCAGTGCAAAACTCAAGAAATGGAGAAAGAAGTATGGCATGGTGGTGCACACTTTTAAATCCCAGCCCACAAGAGGCAGATGCAGGTGGATCTCTGTGAGGCCAGCCTGGTCTACATATCAGTTCCAGGACAGTAGAAAAAGATCCAGTGTCAAAAACCAGAAGAAGAAAGAAACAATAACTAAAAAGAAAGGAAAGCTAAAAGGCCAGCTATGGTGGCACATGACCAGTAACTCCAGCATGTAGGGTTTGGAGGCAGGAGGCACACTTGGAGGTCAAGACCAGCTCAGGGCAACATAGTGGATTTGAGGCCATTTTTTTTCTCCTGAGACTCAGGAGGCAGAGACAGGTGGATCACTGTGAGTTTGAGGCCAACCTGGTCTACAAAGTGAGTCTAGGACAGCCAAGGCTACACAAAGAAACCCTGTCTCGAAAAAACCAAAAACCAAAACCAAACAAAAAAAAAAAAGATTTAGTATTTATTTCTTTTATGTACATGAGTGTTCTATCTTCATGTACACCTGCAAGCCAGAAGAGGGCATCAGATCACATTATAGATGGTTGTGAGTCACCATGTGGTTGCTGGGAATTGAACTCAGGACCCCTCCAACAGCAGATAGTGCTGAGCCATCTCTCCAACTCACCCTGGACCTTTCTGTCTGGTGCTGGTGAGCCCCTCTGTCTCTGTCTCTGTCTCTGTCTCTGTCTCTGTCTCTCTCTCTCTCTGCACCCACCCCCCTCTCTGCCCAAGAAAGGGTTTCTCTGTGTAGCCTTGGCTGTCCTGGGCTCACTTTGTAGACCAGGCTGGCCATAGAGATTCACCTGCCTCTGCCTCCCAGATTGCTGGGATTACAGGTGTGTGCCACCTTGCCTGGCAAATCTGGGTATCTTTTTTTATTGTTGTTGTTTTGTTTTGTTTTCCAGATAGGGTTTCTCTTGTAGTCCTGGCTCCTAGAACTGCTCTGTAGACCAGGCTACCCTTGAATTCACAGAGATCATCTTGCCTCTGCCTCCTGAGAGCTGGGATTAAAGGTGTTCGCCACCACGCCCAGCTCTTTCCTTTTTTCTTTAATGTATACTAGTGTTTTGCCTGCATGTATGTCTCTGCGCCATCTGTGTGCCTGCCTGGTGCCCACATAAGCCAAAAGAAAGCACTAGAACTGGGGTTATAGTTGTGAGCTGCCATGTGGACACTGGGAATATGAACCTGGGTCTTCTGGAAAAGCAACAAGTACTCTTAACCACTGAGCCATCTCTCCAGCCCAAACCTGGAACACACTCTCTCTCTCTCTCTTATTTTTTTATTATTTTTGGCCACCCTGGACTCGTTCTGTAGACCAGGCTGGCCTCGAACTCACAGAGATCTGCCTGCCTCTGCCTCCTGAGCGCTGCGATTACAGGCGTGCGCCACCACACCTGTAATGGAGAATTTTTTTTTTTTTTTTTTTTTGGAGAACGTTTTTTATAAGTTTGAAGTCAGCCTCAGCACCTTAGCAAGAGCCTGTCACAGTAAAAAGAAGAAGGAAGAAAGAAAGAACTAATCCTAGACACCTATGTCACGCATCAAACTATCTGTATGAAAAAAAAAATCTACATATGTATAAACAAAACCAGTATGCACGTTTATACGTGTGTTTATACAAAAGAGTACATATAATTGGTCATTACATGAGGGTGGTAGACTTATGAGACAGTCTGCCTTTAGTTCATCTTTACATTTTATTGTTTTACTTATTTTTTAAAGATTATTTATTATGTATATGAGTACACTGTCTTTGTGCACACCAGAAGAGGGCACCAGATCACATTATAGATGGCTGTGAGCCACCATGTGGATGCTGGGAATTGAACTCAGGACCTCTGGAAGAGCAGCCAGTGCTCTTAACCACTGAGCCATCTCTCCAGCCCCTGTTTTACTTATAACTACAATTTTGATACCAAGCTGTTAATGTTCTTTCCCTTTTTATCTGCCCCTTCCTACCCATAATTGCTACTGGGAGCACCCTATCTTTGTATGAATATATCTGGGGTCTGCTCTACCAACTGCCACAAGTACTGAGCATCCCACACACATTTGTGTAACGCAAGCTTTTGCTAACAGTTACCTGCCTGGATTTTCCTGCCACCGCCTACTATTTATTTCCTGGATCTTTTTTGATGGACTATAAATACTTCTTGAGATATACCTTCTGCTAAACCTAGGCCAATTGCAAGCTCAAAAGCATTCTCATGACTCAAGAACCTGAGGCAGAAGAATTGCTGGAAAAAGTGCTTTCTCCATGTAGCCTTGGCTGTCTTGGAACCAGCTCTGTAGACCAGGCTGCCTTTGAGCTCTGAGATTTGCCTGCCTCTGCTTCCCAAATTCTGGGATTAAAGGTCTGTGCCACCACAGGCCCTCAAAAGGTTTTAAAACATGAGGTTTTAACATATTTTATGTACCCTAGCATATCTAAAATGTTTCAATATGTAATATTAATATTTCTCTATGAGGTCTGAAATGTGGTGTGCATTTTACACCTGTATTACATTCCCATGTGAAGAATTCAAGCCGTACAAGGAACGCATATGCTTACGGGCTTTAATCCCAACACTCGGGAGGCAGGCGGATCGCTGTGAGTTCGAGGCCAGCCTGGTCTACAAAGCGAGTCCAGGACAGCCAAGGCTATACAGAGAAACCCTGTCAAGAAAAACCAAAACAAACAAAAACAAAACCAAGAGAGAATGAGTTAATAAGGCTCATCATAAATGTGCAGTACAGTACATGTCTGTCATTACTTTAGTCATCTTACTGCAAGAAAGGTCAGAAATTCTGAAGGGGCATTTATTTACCTGAAGGCCTAAGTTGGGCACTTAGGGACTCTCTCAGACCGTTATGAAACTGGCACCTGCGCCTGGACAGCCGAACCCTGGGTGAAGTGCGGCTCACTCGGGTACTGAGGGAAAAGGAACCACTGAAACAGGACTCCTTACTTCCCAGTTTCCCCGCAGAGTCCACGGAGATGGATGTGCCTGCTGAAACCCCAAACGGTGGCGTTAGGCTTAGCGCTCAGAGGCCGGCGGGGGCGTGGCGGACGCAGGTCCCGCCCACCATACGTTGTCTGGCCCCGCAGCCAATCAGGAGGCGCGTATTGGGTTCAAATAGAGGCGGCGGGTGAATGTGGCAATTTCGACTTGGTCTGAAAAGTGATTGAAGATGTGGAGGGTGAAAACACTGAATCTAGGCTTGTCGCCTTCGCCCCAACCGGTGAGGAGAGGACTCCTGCGGACAGGACGTTACCAGGGCCGGGCACCAGCTGTGCCGAGGCCGATGACGTCCGGGTCCCCCCCCCCACCCCGAATGGGGCCGCGGAAGGCATTGTTAGCCTCGCGGCCTGGTCGTTTGCAGGAAAACACTCCCGGAGGGAGGAGGGGTGCACTTTGGCTGAGCCCCGGTTTTCTCACACTTGCTTTCTCTCTCAGGAAAAACCAGCCATGGGAACTTCTCTCCGAGAACAAGCTATGAGAACTCCTCTCCGAGAGCTTAAACTGCAGCCCGAGGTCCACACGGATTCAGGGAAAGGACCCCCCGTGTTCTCCTCGCTGACCCCATTCCTACGCAAGCTGGAGCTGAAGGTGAGATGCGCCGGGGCAGCTTCCCAACTGGGCTATTTGCCCAGGCTGAGTGCTCAGGGGAACAAAAGGCCAGGGCTGGAACGTAATTAATAACGATAATGAAGCCTTCTACTTGTGCGACATCCATTTACAGCTATTCAGGCCAACAGAGAGGTGCCCTGGGGTGGTTAAAAACGAATCCACTGAGAACCCGCGCTTCTATTTAGCTGTTGGTTTTTATTACCTCTTTTCCCGTTTGACCTTTACCAAATTCCTGAGAAATACTTAAACTGACTCATTTATGGAGAGAGATCTGTTTGACAGAAGTCTAAGACAGTGTCCATGCAGCCTAGAAGGTAGTTAGAATTTTCCTGTAGTCAGTACTTTAAAATATTACCTTACATAGCCGGGCATGGTGGCGCACGCCTTTAATCCCAGCACTCGGGAGGCAGAGGCAGGTGGATCGCTGTGAGTTCGAGGCCAGCTTGGTCTACAAAGCGAGTCCAGGATGGCCAAGGCTACACAGAGAAACCCGCTTCTCGAAAAACCAAAAAAAAAAAAAAAAGAAAGAAAAAAAAAATTACCTTGCAGAATTGCCTGTACAGAGCTGTACTTTAGTCAGAAGTATTTTCTATTATTATTGTTGTTGTTGTTATAATTACATTACTACTACTACCTACCACCACCACTACTACTAGCCAGTACTTTAAACTATTACTTTGTAGAATTGACTATGTGGAGCTATCCTTTATTTTTATTTATTTTTAAAGATTTATTTATTATTATGTATATAGGGTGCTCTGCTTACATGCACTCCTGCAAGCCAGAAGAGGGCGCCATATCACGTTACAGATGGTTAGGAGCCACCATGTGGTTGCTGGGAATTGAACTCAGGACCTTTGGAAGAGCAGGTGGCGCTCTTAACCACTGAGCCATCTCTCCAGCCCCTGGAGCTATACTTTAGTCAGAAGTGTTTTCTGTTATTATTACTGTTGTTGTTGGCCTTTCTGCTTGGATGGAAGGGTATCCTGGGACATGGAAGCCCAGGGACTACACAGCTCTGAGGTGGGACGGTGTCCTAATGGAAGGACATCCTGCAACACGGGAGCCCAAGAACTGCACAGCTCTGAGCGGAAGCTTCCTCAGGAGAGGTGTTGCAGCTCCCAGGGGAGGGTGTCCCCCAGCTGAGCTGTGCAGCTCAGGAGCCGCAGCCCCAACTCCACTTCTTCTCCTCTCTTCGTTGTTTCTTGGCGTCTTCTGAAGAAACAGTCATACCAGGCAGCAAATCTCTTTAAAGAGAATTATTAGAGGCATGACCCCAGGACTGGCTGCCTCTGCTCCTGGGAGAAGACAGGAGGGAACTGAGCAGACACAGCCTTTATCTAGGGTTTCTTGGGGGAGGAACTTCCTTGGGCAGAGATTTCCAGATAGAGGATTGGTGGCATTTCAGGGATTTGTGGGTTTTGGGGGAAGCTCAGGGATTGGTGGGGTTTGGTTGGGAGTTTTCATGTAAAGTTAGGATAATCTGGTATGGGTCCTATTGACAGAGAGGTCTGTTGGAGGGGCCTGGCCTCTGGAGCGCCTCAGGCAGGTGCCTGGCCACTTTACTGCCTTGAGAGTTTACAAAGTATGCAAAGTGTATAAAGGGAATCCAGGGCAGCTTGAGTCAGCCAACAGAGACAAGAGAGGAGGTGCTGCCACCACTGACAACTCCTGCTGAGGATGCATCACCTCTTTGACAGGAGCCGCCATTTTGACTTCTCCTGTGCAGTAGACTGGGGCAGGAAGGAGGGACTCTTGACAGCTCTTGGGTGGGAGGGTGGGATTGCTTTGGCCACTCAGGAACTATAAGAATTATTTTGGGGAGCCGGGCGGTGGTGGTGCACGCCTTTAATCCCAGCACTCGGGAGGCAGAGGCAGGCGGATCGCTGTGAGTTCGAGGCCAGCCTGGTCTACAGAGTGAGTCCAGGATGGCCAAGGCTACACAGAGAAAAACCCTGTCTCGAAAAAAAAAGAAAAAAGTGTTGTCTGCATCACCATATGTGTATGGGATGCGTAAGGATCCAAAGTGGCTTCCTAGCTTTCTTTTCCTCCTGGTGGTTCTGTGTAGTAACCAACAAGTAACTTCTTACTTCAGAAGAGATAATAAGGACCCTTTTTTTTTTTCTGAGTTTAGATATTACGATGTAACCACAATTAATATGTTGAGAATTGAATTGACTGCCTTAGTCAATTCCTTTTGGTTTTTTTTTGTTTTTTTTTTTTGGCAGGAAAGGCACGACAAGTCATCTCCAGTGGCTTTTATCAACCCCGAGAACTCACCTCCAGTGGATTTTATCAATACTGAGAACAGCTTCCTTTCAGAACATTTCAGCCATCCTTCAAAGCACATAGACACTTGTCAGCATGACTCAGATCCAATTCCTGAAAGCAGCTCTCCTCTCAGTACATCTGAGAAGGCGGTGGAAGCAGTGGATGACTTTGTAGGAGAACCAGTTGATGAAAGTGTAGTTAATACCATGGTTCTTTTACCCTTCCCATTGGAGCAGCCGCAAGACCTGATGCTTGAGGCTCCCTTAGATGCCGTAGGAGAGGCGGCACCTTGTATGGAAGACAGCTCTGCAGAAGTTGTTGCTCTTAAGCCTGAGCAACCTACATCTCAGGACCCTCCCTTAAGAAACAGTAACACTGAAGCACCTGAGGACCTAGAACCTTCTAAAAGTGTGATGAATTCCTCTGTGGCTTGGCTTTCTCCTTCAGCTATCTTGAGCAAAAACCTCCCCGTTGATCATGTAGATCCAGGGGAGGAAACTGTAGAGAGCAGAGTTATACAGGAAACAGAAGAGAGCTTTCCCACACTCCCTGAGGTGGTTGGATTGGGAGAGCAAGCACTTGGTGCAAGTGCAGAAGATGTCCCATCCTTCTCTCTGGCATCAAGTCTGGTAGAAATGGTACCCCAGGGAGCTCCAGGACCCACAATAGAAGATGCTGGTAGGACTCCTGGCTCAGATGCAGAGGCTTGGATGTCCCCATTGGCCTGGCTAGAAAAAGGTGTGACTATGTCGGTCATGCTGCAAAATCTGCGCCAGAGATTATCCTTTCCTCCTGTGGTTCAGGATGCTGCCGTTGGCAACACACCCCTCTCTACTTGTTCTGTGGCAACTTCCTTTACTCCTCCAGTACCGCCGGAAGTCGGCTCCAAAGACAGTACTTCAGAGGCAGAGCGCCTCCTCTTGGGGTAAGTGTCAACCTCCAGGCTTGTGCCTCCGGAGCTCCAACACTCTGGACCTGCCACTCGCATCTCTTCCCCTTGCTGTTGCCTTTTCTTCTTTTCCTGCGGTAGCTGTGGTCCTCCGGATCTGACTGCCTTATCCCGGCATGACTTAGAAGCGAACCTGTTGAACTCCATTGTCTTGCTGGAAGCTCTTTCTCACCAGCTACAAACCTGGAAGAGCCAGCTGACTGCCCCTTCCTGGGAAGCTCAAGACAGCAGCACTCAGACCGACAGCTCTCCTTGCAGGGTAAGACTCTTCTTCACAGAGCCTGGAGGATCCCAGTGGATCTTCTGCCTCAGAAATTAAGCTGGGAAGCTTCCAGAGGGAAAAGAGGGTGCCTTAAGCAGAGGCTCAGTCATAGAATATCTGTAAAAATTGAGGTCTTGAGCACCTGCTCAAGGTGCTCCCAGGATTTAGAAGGCTGAGGCAGGATGGCCTTAAATTGAAGGCCAGTCTGACCTACAGAGAGGATTTGAGGATAGCCTATCTTTTTAAAAAAGCTACAGATTGCTGGGTAGTGGTGGTACATGCCTTTAATTGTAAAAGTAACTCCCTCCCACCCCCCCACCCTAAGACAAGGTTTCTCTGTGTAATAGCCCTGGCTGTCCTGGAATTCGCTTTTAGTCCTGGCTGGCCTGGAACTCATAGAGATCCACCTGCCTCTGCCTCCCAAGTGCTGGCGTTAAAGGTGTCTACAAAGCGAGTCCAGGACAGCCAATGCTACACAGAGAACGAAAAACCAAACCAACCAACCAAACAAACAAATTAATTCTGTCGGTGGTGGTGCAGGCCTTTAATCCCAGCACTCCAGAGGCAGAGGCAGGCAGATCTTTTGTTTTGGTTCTTGCTGTTGTAAAATAGTGATAAAGAGCACTGTCCTAGAGTTCGCAAGCTGTGGCGTCACAGGTGTAGGAAGGAAGAGAGCAGTGTTGGGGAAAGGATGGAAAGTCTCAGCACGTGGCTGCAGTAACTAGTGACTGTATTGGAAGCGATGGGGCCCAAACCCTCTCTTCAGTTGCAAGGACTGTCGGCATAACTTTGCCTCCCTCTCCTCCCGCCCCAATCTGGAAACCATGGGCTCCTTGTTTCTCTAGCTGGCCAGTTTCTCTCCTGAAATTTCTTTGTATCTTTTTTCTTGTCCTTGGCCTCATTTCATGTCCCCAGATCTGCCCTCTATCCTTTTCCCCTGAAGCTGCCAGGTCCTTTGGGAGGTCACTGAAGCAGAAGCAGAGAAAGGAAATGACATCCCTTCAGCCATTTGCCATTACACTGCGTATCCTTACCACTTGGCTGCCTCTTCACATTAATTTCATCACCTGCCTGACTGCCCAGCTCTGAGCAGTGTGTGTGGCCTATGCAGGACTTGTGGGTACTCTGTGCTTTCCATACAATGCCCTAAGTAATGATTGCTTTGCTAGAGAAGAGAGCCGGAGCCATGAACTCCAAGAAACCTGACCTGAGGGTGGCTGGGCATGGTGGCACACGTCTTTAATTTCAGCACTCGGAGGCAGATCGCTGTGAGTTTTGAGGCCAGCCTGGTCTACAGAGTGAGTCCAGGACAGCCAAGGCTCCACAGAGAAACCCTGTCTCGAAAAACAAAGCAAAACAAACAAACAAACAAACAAACAAAAAAGCCAAAAGAACCCTGAGGGTGATATGGCTGCCTACTAAAATCTGAATGCCACTCAGTGCTTGGTGATCCAGCATTGCTGTTTCTGCGGTTACCCTGTTCTAATGTCTTCCTTTCTGCTGTAATGAAAGTTCCCAGCTGGGCGGTGGTGGCGCACGCCTTTTATCCCAGCACTCGGGTGGCAGAGGCAGGTGGATCGTTGTTGAATTTGAGGCCAGCCTGCTACCACACCCAGCTGCATCCAACTTTTTTTTTTTTTAAAGATTTATGATTTATACAGTGCTCTGTACACCTGCAGGCCAGAAGAGGGCACCAGATCATTATAGGTGGTTGTGAGCCACTGTGTGGTTGCTGGGAATTGAACTCAGGTCCTTTGGAAGAGCAGGCAGTGCTCTTAAGCTCTCAGCTATCTCTCTAGCCCTTTATCCAGCTCTTTTTTTTTTTTTAAAAAGATGATTTTATGTGTATGTGTGTGTGTGTGTGTGTGTATGGTACACCATATGTATGCAAGTACCTGCAGAGGCCAGAAGAAAGCATTTGATCAAGTGGAACTGGAGTTACAGATGGTTGTGAGCCACCTGATTTCAGTGTTGGGTACCAAACCCAGAGAAACTGAACCCGTGTCTTCCGGAAGGCAACAAGTGCTCTCAGCCACTGAGCCATCTCTCTAGCTTCACACCCAGGGTTTTTTTGTTGTTGTTGTTCTTCTTTTTTTAAAGGCTTATTTATTGGGTTGGAGAGATTAAGAACACTGTCTGAGCTGGGCGTGGTGGTCCTTATGTTTGTAAGGTATTCGGCCCTCTCTAGGGTCTCCTTTCTCCCTTGGCTTTATCTGGTTGGAGGTAATTTTCCCATCTCATATGAATGGTTCTTGTAACTCACTGGCTTGAAGGGATATGAGAGGCTGCTGGTGTATGTTATCCATCTAAAAAGAGGATTTATTCTTTGGCTAGGTCACTAAGACACCTCAACACCTTCAGGACAGCAAGGAGGTTAAACAGGCCCTGCTGCAAGCCAGGGATGTCATGGCAAGTATTGATTGAACTTATACCACTGCTGGGGGCCCTTGTGAAGATAAAAATTGGAGGATCCTGGGTGGTTAGGAGGTTAGTGGTACACAGCTGTGGCTGTGAAGGGAGCATCCCAAACGTTTACAAAAACATCTCACTATTAGAAACTTGGAATTTGGGGCATGGGGTAGTCAATGGCTTTTCCCTGCAGTGCTCCTTCATCTTGCTTGATGAATCTGTTTGATCTAGCCTTGCTACCTTCCCTCCCTCTCCAGCACTCATGGGTGCTAGTTTCTAGAGAACTGCTATCCTTGCTTCACCTGTCCCTGGCACACATGAAAGAAGACAGAAATGCAGTGAGTCGAGAGGTAAAGCATGGTGACAATGGGACCATAAGCAAGGAAGAAGGCACAAGCATAACGTCTCGTTCTTCCCTTGCAGTCTCGGCGTGCAGAAACCCTGGTTTCCTCCTGTTCTCATGTACTGAAGAGACTGAAGGCAAAGCTCCAGAGCCTCAGAACAGAAAGGGAGGAGGCAAGACGCCGAGAGGAAATGGCCCTGAAAGGGAAAGATGCGGTAAGGTGGCCAGCTGTTCCGGAATGTTCTGTAGGAATGGCTTGAGCTGTAGAACTGCCTGCCTTGGGGAACTCAGAGCTACCGAGGTCTCTAAGGTTATGGCTTTCTGTGCCATCTCTTCTGTTACATACCATGTCCTTGCAACCTTTTCCCTAAACAGGCAGAGGCAGTCCTGGAGGCTTTCCGTGCACATGCTAGCCAGCGCATCAACCGACTGGAACAGGATTTGACATCTATGCAGGAGTTCAGAAGCCTTCTACAGGAGGCCCAGACCCAACTGGTAATTGTGTTTTCCTTTTTTGAGACAGGATCTCACTGTATAGTTGAGAAGCTGCTATGTAGACCAGTCTGGCATTAAACTCACAGAGATCTGCCTATCTCTGTCTCCTGAGCACTGGGATTAAAGGTGTGTGCTACCACTCCCAACTCAACTTGTAATTTAAGGGCATTTTTGTTCTTGGGGGCTCATGATGGCACTAAGAAGATGGTTACATACTCGCACTTAGCTGCCTCCATAACTCTTCCCTTCCAGAGAGGGCTTCACACAGAGCAAGAGGAGCTGACTCAGCAGGCAGTGAGTCTGACTTCTGCCTTGCAGCAGGACTGGACATCCATCCAGCTGGATGTGAGTATTTGGGGCCATCACCACCACTCCCTTAGAGGCAAGTTCCTGTCCCTGAGTGTGCTCTACTGATCTGATTACTTCCGCAGTATAGGACATGGGCAGCTTTGCTGGGTCGGTCTCAAGAACTCACCAAGAAACTCACAGCCAAGAGCCGGCAGGCCCTTCATGATCGGGATGCTGCAGTTGAGGGGAAGAAGCAGGTGACTTGCAGTGGGGGGGTGCTTAGGCCTGCTTTCTCTCACTTCGCTTAGCTGTAAGATGGCGAGAACCCAGTTGTTTCCTTTGAGCCCAGCACCTTCACTTCAATAATTTGTCTTGTCCCCAGCTGTTCCTGGGGATCAGCTTCATTCTCTGCAGTGTTGCTGTTCTGGAAGTTTGCTTTATTATCCATAGTAAATGCTGCACTGAGTCCCGGGGTTCTTGACTCAGGAGGAAGTATAGCAAGGAAACTGTCTTTTCTAGGTTTCGAAGGAACTGGAACAAGTCTCTGCCTGTTTAGAGGACTGTAAAGGCCAAATAGAACAACTGAAGATGGAAAACAGTCGCCTTGTTGCAGGTGTGTGTGTGTGTGTGTGTGTGTGTGTAGGGGCATACAGTTAACCTGCTTGGTGTGTGTATGGCAGGAGAGTAAGGAGGTGCTATAAAACACTTGATTTGGGGCAAAATTGTAAGAGAGAGAGAGAGAGTGTGTGTGTGTGTGTGTGTGTGTGTGTGTGTGTGTGTGTATGTGTGTGTGTTGGGTTCTGGCTTAGTGACCACCAGGTGTCATTAGGATATTTTTGATCTAGATCTCTCGGCTCAGCTGCAGATCCTGACTAGCACAGACAGCCAACTAAAGGAACTACAGAGTCAGCATTCCCATTGTGTCCAGGACCTGGCCGTGAAGGAAGAGTTGCTGTGTCAACTTACCCAGAGCAACAAGGAGCAGGCTGCTCAGTGAGTTCCTGTCGGGTAATTATGGCAATAGAGAGACCCAGCACGAAGGCCTGAGTGGGATCTAATAGATGGTCTTTGGCAGATGGCAAAAGGAAGAAATGGAACTGAAACACACACAAGCAAAGCTGCAGCATCAGCAGGCTGTGCTGGCTAAGGAGGTACAGGACCTAAAGGAGACCCTGGAGGTAAGCAAGCCAGCCTGGAGCCGAGCTCAGGGCGAGACCCTCGCCTGCTGGGGTGAGACTGCACTGGAGAAAACCTCTGTCCCAGGTGCTAAAGTTCCCTCTCCTTTCCCTCCCTCCCTCCTTCCCTTCCTCCTTCCCTCCATTCTCCTTCTCTCATCTTTCCAGTTTGCAGATCAAGAGAGTCAAGTTGTTCACCTAGAGCTGGGCCAGATGGAGTGTCAGTTGAAAAGCACACTACAAGTGCTGCGGGAACGCAGCCTGCAGTGCGAGACCCTCAAGGACACTGTGGAGAGCCTCAAGTAAGAGTGCTGCCTCTCTGTGCTCTGCACAGTGCTGCTTTCCCCCACTAACCCTTCTAGAAGCCAGAGGCTCCCTGAAGAGAGAATCATGGGAGTGTTGAGCCTCTTTCCTAGAGCATGAGGGGCCTGGGAGGAGTGTTCCGAGGACGTACCTCATCTTTGTTCACCTTTGGGATCCCAAATTTCAGGGCTGAGCTGGCCAGCACCATCACAGAGCATGAGAAACAGGCCCAGGCGAAGACACACAAGCAGTCTCAAGAGCTGCAGCTGCTGACGGAGCAGCTGCAGAGTCTCACCCTCTTCTTAAAGGCAAAACTAAAGGACAACAGGGTAGGACACTGGGTTTCCTTCCCATACCATTCTCTCTTGTTTCCTTTTTCTTTGCCTTTTTAGTTCTGCAAATTGAACTTAGGGCCTCACACATTCAAGCAGACAGTCTATCGCTGAGCCTTATTTTTTCTTTTTTAAGATTTTGTTGTCTTTTTATTCGTGGTTATGTGTATGTCCAGGCGAATGTATGCTGCATGTATGCAGGTGCCTGTGGGCATTGGATTCCCTGGAACTGGAGTTACTGGGCCTTGTGAAGTGTGCATGTGGGTGCCAGTAACTGTATGAGCTAGGGTCCTCTGGGAGAGCAGAAAAACTTTTGGTTTTTCCAGACAGGGTTTCTCTGTGTAGCCTTGGCCATCCTGGACTCACTTTGTAGACCAGGCTGTCCTCGAACTCACAGAGATCCACCTGCCTCTGCCTCCCGAGTGCTGGGATTAAAGGCGTGCACCACCACGCCCGGCTCACCCTCAGGAACTCTTTAGCCTGTCACCTTCTCCTGCCCTCTAATGGTAAGCCTATTTCTCTAGCTATGCTACTTATGTTGGGGTGTACTTTCTTATCTATTTTATTTGGGTTCTTTTACCCATCACCCTTCTAACCCCCAGCACTCGGTAGGGAGAGAAAGAAGGTTGGGAGGGAAAGGGGGTGCAGACCTATAGCCTGCTTCCTGCTGATTACCTCGAGGTAATATCCAGCGGTCCAGCAAACCAGCAATCCAGCAATAGCAAACACAGCAGCAGGAGAGACCAGCAGCAACAGGGGAAGTAGCAGCTGCCACAGGCCCTCTGGGGCTCTCCAATTTATCCCTTCTCCAGGATGCCCAGCATTAATAAACTGCCTGCAGCTGGCAAAGATCACCCCCTGCTAGTACATGAGGCAAATCATAATCACCTGCTGTGGAGCAGCCTCTTATCCCTCACCTGGGATTAAAACAAAAACTTAGTCACATGACATAACTGGATTTTTTTTTTTTTTAAAATAACCTTTTTTTTTTTATTCTTATTTTATGTACGTTGGTGTTCTGCCTGTATGTATGTCTGTGTGAAGGTGTCAAATCCCCTGGAACAGGAGTTACAGACAGTTGTGAGCTGCTTTGTGGGTGCCGGGATTTGAACCTAGGTCCTTTGGAAGAGCAGCCAGTGCTCTCAACAGCTGAGCCATCACTCCAGCTCCCCTGGATTTTTAAAGAAACCAAAATTCCCCCTCTTCAGATCTAGCCAGTGCTCAGCACATTCTCCACAGTTGTGTGGAGAGCGGGGACTGACTCTGACATGAACTCTGGTCTCTGGTGTCCCCTATTTGACCACTTCCCTTGATGGGGAGGCCTGGTGCCACTCAGGAAGGGGAAGCAGGCTACCAGGATGAGACCTGATAAGCTGTGACCATATGGTGGGGGAGGAGGTCTCTTTCTGTCACAGGTCTAGGGGAGGGAAATAGGGTAAGAGAGAGGGAGGGAGGAACGGGAAGATAAAAGTGAGGGGACAACAATTGAGATATAATCTAAATAAATTACTTAAATTATTAAAAAAAAAAAAAAAGGAGAAGAAAGCACAGTTCTCACTACACGCTTAGATATAACACACATCTCATTTCCATTCACACCTGGCCTCTGGACTTTTCTATATCCATTCTCTTCTTTTTTTAATTGGAAATCCTTTCTTCTTTTCTATGAAAATTCTCCCAAATTCACCTACCAGAGAACGTCTGAGATCATGTGGACTCCATGGTTTCCTCTTATGTTCCTGACACACTTTTCTCTTTAGGTGCTTGTATTAACTTTCCTTCGGTATCAGTGTTTAAAGAAAGAAATTTAGCCTTGCTTTCTTTGGCTTCTCCATGGTATACACTAAACAATAAGTCGTTGATACTATTCAGTATTTAGAATTAATTAGTTTATTCAATAGTTACAACCAAGATCATCTTCTCTAGCTGGGGGCTGAGCACAGAAAATGCTCAAAGTCCTGCAGTGTTGCAGGAAAGACAGAGTTGTAAAGTTGTCATTGTGACTTACGATCTGCATGGACTACTGTGCGAACTTAAAGGAGGGCCATTATTACCTTTGAGAATTAGGGTGTCTCCTCAAAGCAGGTGGCTGACCCTGGCAGTCAAGGTTTAGAAGGGTGGGCACGTAAGAAAACCCACCACCCAGAGGTACCATAAAAACTACATGTAGAAAGTTATGCACAAAGTTATGTGTACTTTTTTTTTTTGGTAGTGTCTAACTCAGCAAGACTTGGTTGAGTTCTGAGATTATAGGGTGAACAAGGCCTTCTTTATTGAGACTGTGGCTGTTTGGGGGCATAGGTAGTCAGTTTTTATGACTGAGTGTAGGAAGTAAATGGGGCAAGGCTGGAGATAAGTCTGGGAAAGTGGATGGGCCACATTTTGAAGGCTTGAACTAATAATAATGCTAGGCATAGCAGAGTATAGAGGAGGCAATGAATTGCATGAGTGCAGACAATGCTTAAGGACTTGGAGTTGGAGAGATGGGTCCATTAGTAAAATGTTTGCCATGCAGGCAAGATGGGGGGGAGCTTGGCTCAGCAGACTTAACTGTGTTTATGAACTCGTTGTTGTTGTTGAGACAGCCTTGAACTCATGTCGATTCGCCTGCCTTTGCCTCCCAAGTGCTGGGATTAAAGGCATGTGCCACCATGCCTGGCTTATTTATGAACTCTTAAATAAGAGAGCTTGCCTCAGCCACATGTGATGGTGTATGCCTTTAATTGCAGCACTTGGGAGGCAGAGCTAGGTGGGTCTCTGAGACCAGGCCAGCCTGGTCCACAAAAGGAGCCCAAGATAGCCAAAGCCATACAGAGAAACCCTGCCTCAAAAAACAAAAAACAACCCCCCCACCCCCACAAAAAAAGGAAAGTGGGGAAGAGGGTGTAGAAGAAACTGAACTTGATGACTGATGTAGAAGCAGAAGAGTGACTGACTGAAAGTCATAAAATTATTAGAAAGTGACTCTGGCATCTAGAAGTGGCCTGGCTAACTTTTCCCATATCATAAATGTTTTGCCTTTGTGGGCATATGGCGCTGTCTCAACTACTCAGCTCTGCCATACAGCTTAAGAGCACACTAAAGGAATGAGTCCTCCTGAAACATTGCAGAAGCCACTGGCAGGCTACCATCTGCTGCCTGCAATGATCTAGAACAGCAAATACTGAACTGGAAACAAGTTTTCAAGAGAGTAAAACAGAAAATGTTGAACTTAACTTTATACATGCTAGGGTTTTTGTTTTTGTTTTTTTGAGACAGGGTTTCCCTGTATAGCCTTGGTTGCCCTGGACTCTCTTTGTAGACTAAGATGTATACACTAGTTTTTAATGTAGAACATTCTGGTGCATTTCTGTTTTCTTTGGGCCTAGAGACTGGGAAGAAGTCCAGTTGAGTGAAAGGGATTAAAGAGCCATTCATGTGGAAATGATGGTCTGAAGGGAATGTTTTTGTAGAGTTCTAGAAGCAACGCAGTCTGGGTGGACATAGAGGCTTTGTTTTGTTTTTTGTTTTTTTAAAAAGGGCGGAGGACTGAACCCTAAGTGGTGCGTGAAATTCAAGTGTTAAGGAGAGACCTGTGAGTTGAGAAGAGAAACATCTCTAGGGGCCTGTCCCTGGAGGAAGGTCATGATCCAAGGTCATGACTCAGAAGGAAAAGTTTCCAGAAGTGCCTGATGATCAGTATCAAACAGGCCCAGTAGAGTAGAAGCTAGGGAGTCCCCGCTGCATTTGACAGTAAGGATGCCAGCTTGGAGAGACCGCTCCGTGGTTAAGAGCACAACTATTCTTGCAAAGGGCGTGAGCTGCTTATTCCCAGCACCCACTTCTGACAGCTCACAGCTGCCTGTAATCCAGCTTCAGGGGAGCTGGCATCCCTCTGTCCTCACTCTTACGCACGGACACACATGCGCAGAAATTAGTAATAATAATAAAAATGTTTTGCAGCTGGGCGTGGTGGCGCACCCCTTTAATCCCAGCACTCAGGAGGCAGAGGCAAGAGGATCACTGTGAGTTTGAGGACAGCCTGGTCTACACAGAGAGACCCTGTCTCGAAAAACCAGAAAAACCCAAACAAACAAAAATGTTTTAGGGCTGGGTGTGGTGGCGCATGCCTTTAATCCCAGCACTCAGGAGATAGAGGCTGTGAGTTTGAGGCCAGCCTGGTCTACAAATCAAGTCTAGGACAGCCAAGGCTACTACACAGAGAGACTTTGTCTCAAAAAACCAAACAAACAAAAAAAGAGAATGTTTTAAAAAAGAAAGTAAGGATGCCAGTGGTGAACTACTGACAAGAACTTTGGCTGCCAAGTCATAGGTAGTTAGGAAAGGATTACAAGCCTTTTCCTTCCTTCCTCCCTCTTCATTAAATATAAGAGAAAGGACAATAATGATAGCTAAAAGACTTAAAGGTTTGGTTCTTTTATTTTCAAATTATTGCTGTTTTGGTGGGAGCATGTTCAGGGAAAGGCTGGAGACCCGTAAGGTAGAGTGGAAGCTCTCCCATCTCACCCTGTGAGAGTCGGGGCACCTAAGGGACAGCCAGACAGTTGATTATTATTATTTTTTCTCCTTTGTCTTTAGGCTGAATCAGAGATTGTTCTGCCCAGCACAGCCTGTGCTCCAACCCAGGAACACCCTCTGCCTGATGACTGTGCCATTTCAGAACAGGTCCTGACAGCAGCAGCAGACAAAGGTTAATGACCTTGGGGTCTAAGAGAAGGGAAAATGACCCTGATGCTGATCTCAGCTGGCTCAGATGTACACTGCTGACATGTCTGTCTGACCCCATTCTGATGTGGCAGACCCCTGATTGAGTCACCAGAGAGACCCTTCCTGTGGTTGTGGTTTTGTTTTTTTAGAGGTGGGGTGTCACGTAGCTCAGGACAGCCTTGAATTTCTGTGTGGCTGAACATACCTGGTTTGTTTTTGCTTCAGCACCGGAACCAGCTCCTGTGCCGCTGCTTGGAAGTGCTAAGAGTGCTTTCACCCGGGTAGCCTCGGCAGCTTCCCTTCAGCCTGCAGGTTAGGATGGGCCCCAGGGACCGTGCCTCATTTCTCAGAGATCTGGTAATGATGATCAGAGACAAAGGCAGTGAGGAGCGCTTTGCTCTAAAAACCTCAATTCCACTTGGGCTCATTTTATTTCTGTCTCTTGGGATCTGCAATGTTCCGGATATTTCAACTTTGTGGGTGGGGAAGATAAAGTTGTGGAAATGGTGGTTGCCTACCCTGTCCTTCTAGGCAGAAAGGCTGGTACTTCTATCGAGGACTCTGTTTCAGAGACCCCAGACCTGGAGACGAGCCTGGCAGAAATGAGGGCTATGCTACAGGACCTTCGGAGTCTGTGCTCCCTGCTGCAAGAGTCTAAAGAAGAAGCCGTCGGGGTCCTGCAGAGAAAGATGTGAGTGGTGCACGGTGTTCATGGCGGCGGTGATGAGACAGCCCCTCATGCCAAGGGCAGACAGCATACAGGAATGATGCCAGATCCTTCCCTCCCACAGCTGTGAACTGCAGACTAGACTACAGGCCCAAGAAGAAGAGCATCAGGAAGCCCAGAAGGCAAAGGATGCAGACATGGAGAAGCTGAACCAGGCCTTGTGCTTGTGCTACAAAGTGAAGGAGGGATCTAAAAGTGGGGCGATAAAGAACTGGGGCAGCTCCCGGCCCACTGGGACCCACTGTCTAGGAATCTAGGCAGTGGGGGGGGGTTTCCAACTTCTGCCCTAGTTCTACCCTTTTGGGGTCAGACATTTCATATCTGAGAGTTAGCTCTGGGTTGACCAAGCAGACCCAGAAGAAAAGCCCAGAACTGAAACCAAGATGTGCTATGCTTGACTTGGTCCTGAATAAGGATAGGAGCTAGTCCCCAGGGCTGAGCGTGGCTCAGGCATCTGTCGTGCCCTATGACAAGGGCTGAAAACAAGTTAGCCCTTCTTCAGTGCGCCTCTCTTTTCTTCACAGAATGAAAAGGAGCTCCAGGAAGTGATTCAGAAGCAGAATGAGAAAATCCTGGGGCAGATAGACAAGAGTGGCGAGCTCATAGTATGTCGCTCATGATGTTATGATGTGGCCTCTGCTTCTCTCACATGATGGGGGAAGGAGAGAAAGGATCCCCCAGTGGTGCTGTTGGGTTACCTCTGCTCTTGTTCCCAGAGTCTCAGGGAGGAGGTGACCCAGCTCACACGTTTACTTCGGCATGCGGAGACAGAGACTAAAGTGCTCCAGGAAGCCCTGGAAGGCCAGCTGGACGGCAGCTGTCAGCCGATGGCCACTAGCTGGATCCAGGAAAAAGTGTCTCTCTCACAGGAGGTAAGTCAGAGTTAACAAAGAATGTGTGCAAATAAAGGGGACCCCAGGCCACGACCCTATTAATGTGGACATATTTATAGGTGGACAAGCTGAGGGCCATGTTCCTGGAGATGAAAAATGAGAACGCAAAGCTGGTAGCCAAGTATCAGAGCCATGTAAGGAACTGTGTTTTCTCCCACAACAAGCAAGCACCTTGCCTGTCGGCTTTAGCTACGTGCTTTTAATTTGGGGTTTATGAAGCCTATTTGCATTTTAGAGGACCATCCTGGAGGAGAACCTTCGGCGATCTGACACAGAGCTCAAGAAACTCGACGACACTATTCAGCATATCTACAAGGTAAGAGTGAGGGAGGTACCAGGGCCCAGCCACAGGAGGAGCCAAGGACCACAGCTCTGGTCCTCAGCTTGTGCGACTTCTTACAGCAGCTTCTGTTTTTCTCTCCTCCAGGCCTATAACTCAGAACTGTTTTCTCTGTCTCTTCCCAGATTCTACTGTCTGTCCCAGAGGTAGTGAAGAGCTGCAAGGAGCTACACGGATTGCTAGACTTTCTGAGCTAAGAAACTGGAAAGAATGGAATGTAGTGGTGTGTACCTGTAGTTGCAGCTACTCCTGAGACCAAGACAGGAGGACTGTGTAATCCCAGGGGTTCAAGACTGATGTGGACAACACAGCAAAGCCCTGAAAGCTGAATTCCATTTTACTCCTGTTTCCTTCAGGACCCCTCACCCCCAATAACAGGACCAATTGGCATATGTTTTATGCTATTTAAATAAAGTGCATTTAATGTAGTGTTTCCAGTCCACTGAATCTTGTTTTCGGGGTAGGAGTGGGCAGATGAACTCAGGGAGGCAGCTCAGCCCTGCAGTTTAGGCACCCTTCACCACCTCCTGCTGTAGCTAGAGCCAGGGCTGTCTGCTTTTTCTTTGCTTGATTCTCTTGCTTCCACAAAAAATGCGCAGTGGACTGCCTGTTCCCTGGATCACTGCCTGGGGGTAACAGAAAAGACTCCATTCACTTACTTTTCCCATCCCCCTAGGGCCTGGCACTGGTAAATATGGGGCAGAGAACAGAAACTCACTTCCATTTTTCCATGCCTTGAACTAGAGCACACTGTTAGGAGGGCCTCTGTCCCCCTTCCCACCTGCTGGTCGGTTAGACGTCTCTCTAGACCAAGCTTAATGCCCAACATTCCGCAGAACGCCTTTCACAGCAAAAGACTGATCATGGGTTCTTGTGGGCGGGGCATCGACTCTAATAACCTTGGGGACCCTGGCAGAGGAGTCACTCCACCTCACTGCTCCACCTCTGAGGGCGTGGCCTTACCCTAGACCAGTCCTGGGGAGAGGGCGGGACCAGGACGGGAGGTGTCTGACCCGCCCCCAGGGAGTCACGTAGTTCTGCGGCAACCGCTGCCTTATTTACTCCAGCTTGGACTGAGCTGGTGTCTGTTGCTAACCAGACCGAAAGTGAGGTGTGCCTGTGGCTCCTGCCACCGACTGGCTGAGTACAGGTAAGGTCTCAGGCGAGTTGGGGATGCTCAGCATCCCTGGTTCCTCTCACTGGCTCTTCCTCTGCTTGCTGTCTTTGCCCTGCTCTTGGGGACCTGGTGTACCTTTCCAACTCTAGTCTCATCCTCTGCTTTCTGTGCGCTTGAAACCCCATGGCTCAGAAACACCCTACTACTCTCCTCCGACCTAGCCTTCCCAACTGGAACTCAGCATTTCCAGTTCCAAGTCTTCCTTCCTCTGTCTCCGGGATTTTTCACTGGGGCATCCAGAATCGCAGTCGGTGTCTGCTCCTTCTGGACCAGTCCCCAGGAAGAGAGCATCGGGACTGGTTAGCCTGCGTCACCATGACCTGTCCCACCTACCCCTAAGTCCTTTCCTGCTTTTCCTGCATCTCTCCCTGTTTTCCATACTCCACTCACTCAACCTTAATCCCATGCCTCTGGATGCTCCTCTAGGAGCCCCCCACTGAACTGTGGGGAGCCAAGCCTATTTCCTGTGCCTCCTTGCATGGGGGAGGGGGCGGGTATACTTCTGGGTAGTGGAGATGATCTGGTGGTGGCCCTTTCCTGTGTATATTAATGTACATAAATATAGCTAGCTTGTTTGCCCTTTTTCCTGCTATACCTGCAGCTCCTACCGCTAATGTCCAACATGCATAAGCAGTCAGGTTGTCATTATGTCTGGGCTGTTGTCTGCACCACTATTAGTCTTTAATCTGCCCCCTGCCTTCCACTAGAAATGGGAAAGGATGCTGGGGTTAAATATCTCATTCACAAATCTTGGGGAAAAGTGTTTGTGTTTTAGGGACCCTATTAAAGAAAAGGGAAGCAAGAAAAGGCAGGTCCCTTTTTGTTTGTTTGCTTGCTTGCTTTTCAAGACAGGGTTTCTCTGGGTAGCCTTGGCAGTCCTGGACTTGCTTTGTAGACCAGGCTGGCCTGGAACTCACAGTGATCCACCTGCCTCTGCCTCCCGAGTGCTGGGATTACAGGTGTGTCACCAGAAAGCAGGTCTTATGTCTGCCTCGAGTAGGGGCCAGAGTCAGTGAAAGAAGAGTTGGCATTCTCAGCTGGGCAGCAGTTTCCAGGAAGACCTGTAGCTTCAGGGCTGCTATCTCCCATCCCCCATTCTGCATCGCTCATGGAGCTTGGAAGGGTGCCCACTAGGGACAAAAGGAGATGTGGGAACTAGGCCCCTAACCCTGTTAGCTGTCAAAGAGATTGGTGCCACTTTGATGCCCAGGACCCAGGCCAAGGACTGCAATTCAGCTCCTGGCCCTGTGCTGGGAAGGGTATTTGGCCTGTTTGGTCAGGAGAGGAGCAGAGGAGTTAGAGGTTGGTCTTTTTTTTTTTTTTTTTTGAGACAGAGTCTCTCTGTGTTAGCCTTGGCTGTCCTGGACTTGCTTTGTAGACTAGGCTGGCCTCAAACTCACAGCGATCTACCTGCCTCTGCCTCCTGAGTGCTGAGATTAAAGGCGCGTGCCACCACGCCCGGCAGAAGTTGGACTCATATCTATCTTGTCTCCATTCCAGACAGCTGTCACCATGCCCCACGCGTACCCGGCTCTTTCTGCTGAGCAGAAAAAGGAGTTGTCTGATATTGCCCTACGGATCGTGGCCCCAGGCAAAGGCATTCTGGCTGCAGATGAGTCCGTAGGTAAGTTAGGAGCTTGTGGTCAGGGTTTAGGAGAAGTTGCCAGTGAGTTCCAGCTGAGGAACAAGGCTGTCTTCCCTTTATTTGCTCCTAGGCAGCATGGCCAAAAGGCTGAGCCAAATCGGGGTAGAGAACACCGAGGAGAATCGCCGGCTATACCGCCAGGTCCTATTCAGTGCTGATGACCGTGTGAAAAAGTGCATTGGCGGTGTCATCTTTTTCCATGAGACACTCTACCAGAAAGATGATAATGGTGTCCCCTTTGTCCGGACCATCCAGGATAAGGGCATCCTCGTAGGCATCAAGGTATATAGCCCCCGGCCCTGCCTGGAGTCTAGGTGTGGAAACTGGTGTATGTGGGAGTGGGTGGCAAGGCCAGCCCTCTATCTATGTCTCCCTTGCAGGTTGACAAGGGTGTAGTGCCTCTAGCTGGAACTGATGGGGAAACCACCACTCAAGGTACATGGTGGGTGGGCTTCAAGTCCCGCGGAGCTGTGAGTGACAACGGCTGATGCTGGGCAAGATAGGGGCAGGGCGGTGCGGTGAGGTTGGTACTTCATTTTCAGGGCTGGACGGACTCTTGGAACGCTGTGCTCAGTATAAAAAGGATGGTGCCGATTTTGCCAAATGGCGCTGCGTCCTGAAAATCAGTGACCGTACACCCTCGGCGCTGGCCATTCTGGAGAATGCTAATGTGCTGGCCCGCTATGCCAGCATCTGCCAGCAGGTGTGCTGGGGCTCGGGTGGTTGGATGGGTGCCCCGTGCCTGGTGGAGGTGTGCTTTCGTAGCTTTCTCCAGTCCTGTCTTCTGCTTCTCTCAATTAACCCTGCCTATGCCTGCAGAACGGTATTGTGCCGATTGTGGAGCCTGAAATCCTGCCTGATGGAGACCATCACCTCAAACGCTGCCAGTATGTTACAGAGAAGGTAAGGCCACAGATGAGCTCAAACCTGTCAGGGACAGCCTAGCAGGGGTGCCTATACCCCATCCCTGCATCTTAGATCCAGGCACACTGCCACTTAAGGATCTTTGCTGACTCCAAAACAAGCTTCAGAGAATGGACCTATATGGGACCCTCACATTCCCGTACCCACCCACCCACCCCTGGATGGGGACCGCCCCACACTAAAGCAGTGGTCCCGGCCCAACATAAACCGTCTCTGATCGCCAGGTCCTGGCTGCTGTGTACAAGGCCCTGAGCGATCATCATGTCTACCTGGAAGGGACGCTGCTCAAGCCCAACATGGTGACCCCTGGCCATGCCTGTCCCATCAAATATAGCCCAGAAGAGATCGCCATGGCGACTGTCACCGCCCTGCGCCGTACCGTGCCCCCAGCTGTCCCAGGTACTGCATTGTTCCTGTCCCTTCAGGTTCCGACTTCCGGTTCTTCTACGGCACTGGGATCCTTTACCGTGGAAAGAACGGAGAATGACCAGTCGGTTTGTCTTCTCCCTCCACTCCAGGGGTGACTTTCCTGTCTGGGGGTCAGAGCGAAGAGGAGGCATCACTCAACCTCAATGCCATCAATCGCTGCCCACTTCCCCGGCCCTGGGCCCTCACCTTCTCCTATGGACGTGCCCTGCAGGCATCTGCACTCAATGCGTGGAGAGGACAAAGGGACAATGCTGGGGCTGCTACTGAGGAGTTTATCAAGCGGGCAGAGGTAGGGGGTGGGGGGGGACGACACTGTGTATACCAGCCAGAGGCCCCAAACTGGCCAGGGTTCCACCCCTGTGGGCTGGCTTAGCCGTGCCCTCACTTACCCCCATTCCCTTTTGCAGATCAATGGACTTGCAGCCCAGGGCAGATATGAAGGCAGTGGAGATGGTGGAACAGCAGCACAGTCCCTCTACGTGGCCAACCATGCCTACTGAGGCGTGCCTACTCGACCTGCAGCCCTCGGCCTAGCAACGTATACCCTATTTTGCCTGTAGTCACAGCCAGGGCCAAATAGTCATGTACAACAGAGGTGTCTTCGTGCAGCACTTTTTCTCCCACCTTTTCTCCTCTTTCTGTCTCACACTGCTGTACCCGAGACCACAGGATGGGAGGGTAGGGAGCCCCCAACCCCCAATGTCTGAGGCAGGGGAACATTCTAGAAGTCAGAACAGAACACGTAGGTCTTTCTCCCAGCCCAACAGCCCTTACAGTTTCCCCATGAGGGTGTCGCTTGTCCTCGGGCCCTGCTTGCTGCCCTTCTCTCTTGGGGCCAGGGGGAAGCACACCAGTTCCTGAGGCCCGCTCTGGGTACCCAGCAAATAAATGGGAGCAAAACACACTACTCTGTCTGTCTGTCTGTTGCACACACTCAAAAGTCCTGCCTCCCTGTGTGTGATCTCTTGCTGGTCCTATCTTGGAACCCCTCTGACTATGGTGGTGGTGGGGGTGGTGAGAGCTGAGTTTTCCTGGGCTTCAAGTGTGTGGAGGAGGGGTTCACCTGGTTCACCATCCCCAGCTCAGGCTCCTCCCTGCTGATCTCCAAAGCGGGAGTTGTAGGGGGGTGGGGGAGGGGGCAGGGAGTGGGGCTACAAGTTGTTCAGGGCCTGACACATCGAAGGATACTGGACTGCAAGGCTCAAAGCTGGGAGGGAGTCAACAGGGCGAGCAGGGATCCTAGTGGGCCAGTTCTCTCTCAGCATTGTTGACCCCTGCTGGCGCCTGACACATTTAGGGAAGAACGTGCACTCAGGCCCTTTCCCATAAGGAAACCTTCCAAGACTCTGGGCCACCAGAGTTAAGTAGGGTGTCAAGGAGCTTGCCAAGGGCTCTGCCCCACTTCCAGGCCAGAGAAGGGATCCGTTTCAAGGGTCTGGACAGTGTTAGAATCTGTAGGGCTTTGTGCTGAATGATGACCCCTGGGCTAGAGTGTAGAGTAACACCAGACTGTTGTGAACTGGAGAGATCATTGATGCTCTGTTCTGTGTGGCCTGACCTTATAACAAATGCAGCTAACTCAGCAGTTTCTCTGCGCCTCTCCCAACAGCGTTCTAATCGCTATTATATGCAGTAACACAGCTTTGTAAAGTAGGCACTGTTGTCCTTTTCATTCGAGGTAACAGGCCTAGAGAGAGAGGCTGGGAGGCTGTTCAGGTAATAAATGAAACCAGGATTTGAACCAGAGTCATTACGATACAGAGTCTATGCTCAGGAAATTTCAATTAAGCATCCTGCCTCGTTCAAATTGGAACCGGTTTCTATATCCTAGAAGCTTGGATGTGGTGACCTGGGCCTATAGTCTCAGCTACTTGGGAGGCTGAAGACATTGGAGGCATGATCACTTTAGTCCTCTGGGTCATATAGGGAGATATCTCAAAAGCAACTGAAATAAAATTAATCCCAGAATAGCCAATCATGCTAAAACGTTACGGTTTTGTCAGTCTGTCTTTAAGCTTGGAAGAGTCGGTGCCCCGAAGAGAAGCCCTATGTTAGGGATGACATTAGAAGGCTTTTCGGAGTCAGGCTCTTGCCTTCATTGAAGTAAATATTCCCCTTGCGCTGAGCGTGGTGGTGCATGCCCGTGATCCTCTGCAGTGGGGAGGGCCAGTCAGGGCTATGTAGTCAGCGAGTCGCCCCTTCTCTGTGAGCTGGCGCTGTGGAGCTAAGCTGTGCCGGGTGCGTTCGCAGGAAAGCAAGGTTCTTGCCCAGCAAGATACCGGCTCACCGGCTCCTCCTGCGCACTCGCGTGCGTCGGCTGTCTGGCTCGCGATTGGCAGTGGTCGCGCGCTGGGGTCCCTCCCCTTCACGCTGGGGCTTCCAATTGGAGGAAACTCACGGAGACCCGCCCCTCGGCGACCTGGGCAGCCGGAAGGGAGCATGGCGGCCGCGGGGGCCGCGGCTACGGACCTAGGTGCGTTGGATTTCGGGTGGAGGGCGCGGTGGGAAGGTCTCGCGGGCGGAATGTGTGTGTGGCGGGGGGCGGGGGGTTCCCGCGAGAGAAGCCTGACAGGTCCCTCCAGCCTGGGGTCGGGGGCACGCCACGCGGGAGCGGCTCGCTCGGGGAATCCCTGCTGCCTGTGCTCCTCCGGGATCGCGGTGTGGCGGGCATCGCACCCTGGGTCCCGCGCCTTAGTCCGCCCTCTGTGCCCTCAGAGGTGATCCGGGGCAAGCGTGCCGCGCTGTTCTTCGCCGCGGTGGCCATCCTCCTGGGACTGCCGCTCTGGTGGAAGACCACGGAGACCTACCGTGCCCCGTTGCCTTACTCGGAGATCAGTGGGCTGAACGCCCTGCAGGTAAGACTTGGGTTGGAAGCACTCGGGCGGGTGTGTTGGCGGCAACAGCCCGCTCACAAAGTGCAGACGCTACTAAAGGCCCCATGTCCCCTTAACCCCCGCGCAGCTCCGGCTCATGGTGCCAGTCACAGTTGTGTTTACTCGGGACTCTGTGCCCCTGGACGACCAGGAGAAGCTACCCTTCACCGTTGTCCACGAGAGAGAGATCCCTCTGAAATGTGAGTTCCCTTGAGAAGGTGTCAGGGCTGGTTGGGTTTTTTGTTGTTGTTGTTGTTTTGTTTTGTTTTCCATCTGAGCCAGACCCAAAACCCAGAGTTGGATTGCATAGGAGGAGCATGGGCGCCTCATAAACTTACTTTAAAATGTTTTATTATTAAATTGACTTAGTGTACATGTGCGTGTGTGAGCACATGCATGCATGTGTGGATGCGTTTGTGCTATGGAGCACCGTGTGGAGGTCAGAGGACCACTTATGGGGAGCCTTTACTCCTTCCACTATTTGAGCCCTGGTCTTGAGTCAACTCAGGCCATCAGGCTTGGTAACAAGTGCCTTTATTCATGGAGCAGCCATCTCCCTGTGCCCCGCCCCCCCCCCCCCCCCCCCCGCCAAAAACCCAGTGTGTTTATTTAGGGAGGGGGCAGCTAGCCTTAAGTTTAGTGTCTGTGGTTATGATGGTAATTTAATTCATAAGGTAAATTATGCTACCTTATCAGTAGCAATAGATTTCCCATCAGTGTATAGAGATAGGATGTTCCTGAAAGAAAGCGGGAATTTGAAGTTACACCAGATGTGTGTGTGTTCAGATCCTTGTCATTTTAACATCACACACTTTGTTGTTAGGTGCCAAGAACTTGAGAGTGAATAATAAATTGGTAAAGTTTCTAAGTTGTTTATAGTTGTATTAGGGAGAAGAGACAGGCAAAGCACTGTAAGGCTGGAGGTTTGATTTAGTAGTAGAGTCACAGGAGAGCCTGGGTTCTATCATCTGCCGCAGACGAAAGGTGGAAAAGAGCTTGAGGGATGTGACTTTTGAAGTTGGACTTTTTGTTTTTGTATTTTTTGAGACAGACTTCTCTGTGTAACAACTCTGGCTGTCCCAGCACTTGCTCTGTAGACTAGGCTGGCCTTGAACTCACAAAGATCTGTCCGCCTCTGCCTCCCAAATGCTGAGATTAAAGGTGTGTGCACCACTGCCTGGCTTTTTGTTTTGGCTTTTTGGTTGTCCCCCACCTTCCCCCGAGACAGGGTTACTCTGTGTAGCCTTGACTGTCCTGGATTCAGTTGTAGACCAGGCTGCCCTCTCACAGAGATCCACCTGCCTCTGCCTCCCAAGTGCTGGGATTAAAGGTGTGCGCCACCATTGCCCAGCTTTTTTTTTTTTTTTTAGACAGGGTTTCTTTGTATAGCCTTGGCTATCCTGGAACTCTGTAGAGCAAGCTGGCCTGTGGTAGCCCTGGCTACGGTGGCTGCCCTGGGGTTGCTATGTAAACTAGACATGCTCCACCATGTCTGGCAAGGGCTCTGATCTTCACTGTATAATCTCATGGTCAGGTTTTTTGTTTTTGTTTTTGTTTTTTTTCCCATCAGCCAGTATTTTCTTTGAGAATGATCTTCGGTTCTAGAATTAAAAGAACGATTTGAGAGTCACCAGAGACCTTTCATAATTCCTTTGCCTGTTCCTCAGCAACAGCTTCTGACAGAGGACTCACCTTTCTCTGAGCTCCTTCAAACACTCTTCTTTTGTAAGCAGCAGCCCCTGCTGTTTAGTACTATCACTTCCTTATTTTACTCTGTAATTTACTTTAGCCGTCTTTATGGTGGTGCATTCCTTCAGAAGACAGGCAGGTGGGTCTGAGTATCAGGCCAATGTGGTCTACATTGCAGGCTAGCCAGCACTCGTAGCGAAGCCCGTCTCAACATGAAATAAAATGAAGTGAAATATTAACGACATCTGAATTATTTTAGTATTCCTCAAATCTCCAGGCTTCACTCAAATAGTCCTGTCCACATTTCCATACCAAATGCATTTACAATAGTTATTTCTAACGATTTCTTCTGGCTCGCTTTTCGTTGATGTGTTTATTGAGACCGTATCTTGCTGTGTGTATCTCCAGCTGGGCTCAGCCTTGTATCCATTCCCCCGCCTCGGCCTCTTGAGTGTAGGGATTACAGATCTGTGCTGCTGTGGCTGGTTAGCTCCTTGCTCATAGTGCTCAGAGGCCATCAGTTGGTGCAGCGGTGGGTTCTTGGGTCATTTGGTGTGTGGTCATCTTGCTGAACTGTTCCTAGCTCTAGCAAATTTTCAGTTGGTCCTCTTTAAAAAAACGGGGGGGGGGCGCAAAAGTGGGAGGGGGCGTGGAGAGATGGCTCAGGGCTTAAGAGCACTGACTGCTCTTCCAGAGGACCCAGGTTCAAGCCCCAGCACCCACATGGCAGTTCATAACTGTCTGTAAGATCTGACACCCTCGCACAGACATACATGCAGGCAGAACACCAATGCATATAAAATAAAAATAAATACAAAGAAATTTTTTTTTTACTTTTTTTTTTGAGATAGGGTTTCTCTGTGTGGCCTTGGCTGTCCTAGACTCACTTTGTAGACTAAGCTGGCTTTGAACTCACAGTGATCTGCCTGCCTCTGCCTCCCGAGTGCTAAGATTAAAGGCATGCGCCATCATACCCGGGCTTAATTTTTATTTTATGTGTATGTATGAGTGTTTGCCTGACTGTGCGTCTGTGTACCATGTGTGTGGAGGCCAGAAGAGGAAAGCAGATCCTCTGGGACTGAAGTAAATGCTATGTGGGTGCTGGGGACCGAAGCCTGATCCTCTAGAAGAACAGCCAGTGCTCTTAACTGCTGAGCCTTCTCTCCAGCCCCTGTTCGTGTGTGTGTGTGTGTGTGTGTGTGTGTGTAATAATTATAGTACTTCAAAAATAGCTATTTTGTTTCTTTCCTCCCTCCCTCCCTCCCTCCTTCCCTCCCCCCCCCCTCTCTCTCTCTCTGTGTGTGTGTGTGTAAGCATGGATGCAGTATTGTGTTCATACAAATATGGAAACCCAAGGCCAATATCGGGTATCTTCCTTTATTGCTTTCCGCCTTAGGTTTCCTTTTTTTCCTTCCTGAGAAAGGGTCTCTCTGTGTAGCCCTGGCTGTCCTGGACTCACTTTGTAGACCAGGCTGGCCTCCAACTCACAGCGATCCGCCTGCCTCTGCCTCCCGAGTGCTGGGATTAAAAGGTGTGCACCACCACCGCCCAGCTGTGCATCACACTCTTTATCCACCGAATCATCTCTGTAGCTCACTTCTGATTTTTTTTTTTTTTTTTTTTTGGTTTTCACATTTTTATCAGAGGGCAGCAGGGAAGGGGCCTCTTCCATTAGCAAGAGTATTCACAGGTTCTTCAGCCATTCCAAGCTTGAGCCCTGAGGGTCCTGGGGGTGGCTGGGGAAATCGGGCATGTTCCCATCATCTCGCACAAGCACTGGGTAGTTATAGGGTGTGGCCTGGTTTATCATTTCTGCATACTTGGTGTAGGGGCTGATCATGGGCATAATTATAGCGAGGCCCTAGACAGAGAAGGACACCACCAGCACTGGCTCCTTCGCCCGGGCATTCTTGAGGAAGGCGGAGATTCTCCCTGCCATCTTGGTCTTGGAGGTGACAAGGCCCTCTTCTGAAATTTTTCTTTTTTTGGTTTGGTTTGGTTTTTCAAGACAGGGTCTCTCTGTGTAGCCTTGGCTGTCCTGGACTTGCTTTGTAGACCAGGCTGGCCTCAAACTCATAGTGATCTGCCTGCCTCTGCCTCTGCCTCTGCCTCTGCCTCTTGAGTGCTGGGATTAAAGGCGTGCGCCACCAGGCCTGGCTCTTTGACTAGTTACTTGGCGTAGCAGTTGGAGTGACCATATCGTCTTTTCTCTTCTCTCCAATTAACATGATGTACTCTGAAATAAACTCCCCCGGTTTGCGGATTTCTGGCTAGAGGACCAGTGAGCTCACAGGTAGAGGCAGGAGCTGGGGCAAAGGGTGAAGTAAATGTCATGAGTCTTGGGTCATCTTTGCAGAAATGATTGGAGGGGCTGTCACTGCCTGGAACGTGCTCTTTCTCTGAAAAGCCATCCTGCTGGCCTTAGTGCTGGAGGTGCTCAGCTGGGCAGGTCAGTTAGGTCTAATGCCATCCATGTGTTCTTCCTTCCAGACAAAATGAAAATCAAGTGCCGATTCCAGAAGGCCTACCGGAGAGCCTTGGACCATGAGGAGGAGGCACTGTCGCTGGGCAGTGTGCATGGTATGACAGTTTTGATGAGGTTCCCTCTTTTCCTTCTGGTCTCCTGTGCTGGCTAGTTTTATGTCAACTTGACTCAAGCTAGAGTTATGTGAAAGGAAGGAACCTCAATTGAGAAAATGCATCCATACCATCCAGGAAGGCATTTTTTAAATTAGTGGTTGACGGGGGAGGGCCCAGACCATTGTGGGCGGTGCTATCCCTGGGCTGGTGGTCCTGGGTTTCTATAAGGAAGCAGGCTGAGCAAGCCATGAGGAGCAAGGAGTAAGCAGCACCCCTCCACGGCCTCTGCATCAGCTCCTTCCTCCAGCTTCCTGCCGGGTTCAGTTCCTGCCCTGACTTCCCTCAGTGGTGACCCTGTGGGCAGAAGACTGGCTTGCTCACACCTGGCTATGGTATTTGCTGAGTGCGAGTGGAGGGTTGGCTCAAGCACCCCAGGGACCTGGGAAAGCTGGAATAACATTGCTTGTGGTGTGTCACTACTGTGTCCTCAGAGGCAGAAGCCATGTTAGCCGAGCCGGAGAAGCAAGCAGAGGGCTCCCTGACTGTGTACGTGATCTCAGAACACTCCTCCCTTCTTCCCCAGGTAGGGTGCGCAGAGCCGCTGGTGACTTGCCTTTTTCTGTATCTTCGCCCGGCCACCTTCTTGCCTGTAACTCCCACATGCTACAAAAAATTCCACATTTTACCACAAGCCTACCAGTGGGCTTTAGTCACTTACAATGATTTGGGTCTTTCTAAACCCAAGACTAGTGTGTGATTAAAGTGCTAGTGATTACTTGGCTTTTTAGAGACAGAGTCTCATGTAACCAGGGCTGGCTTCAACTTGTAGCCAGACATGGCCTTGAATTTCCCATCTTCCTCGATCCAGGTACTGACAAGTGCTGGAAGTACCAGCGTGCACTACTGTGCCTGTTTGATGCAGAGCCAAGGCTTGACCTCCAGGCTTCCTGCAGACTAAGCAAGCACTCTGCCAACTGAGTGATGTCTTCAGTCCAATTCCCCCATTCCCACCCCACCCTAGCCTTTTTTTTTTTTTTTTTTGAGAGAGGGTCTCTCTGTGATGTAGTTGTGGCTGTCCTTGAACTTGCTATGTAGACCAGGCTGTCCTGAACCTCCAGAAATCTACCCGCTTCTGCCTCCCAAGTTCTAGAATTGAAGGTGTGCACCACCATCACCATCCCCAACCAGTTTTACATAGATTTATTTATTTATTTATTTATTTATTTATTTATTATTTGAGACAGGGTCTCTCTGTGTTAGCTTTGGCTGTCCTGGACTCGCTTTGTACACCAGGCTAGCCTCAAACTCACAGAGATCTACCTGCCTCTGCCTCCCGAGTGCTGGGATTAAGGGCGTGTACCACCACACCCAGCTTTGTTCAGTATTTTAAAGAACCATTTGTGATGACATGTATAGCTGAATCTGTGTCTCATTAGATGATGAAACCTAATGTCTGTCCTGTCGCTGGTGGGCCGCTGGGTCACTTCCAGCTCTTCACCCTTAGGTGTAACACTGCATACTTGCCTTGGCCCACGTGTCTTTTTCAGAGACCACACTCTCATTTGTTTGTTGAATCTGCTCCCCCCCCCTTTGTTTTTTTGGCTTTTTTGAGACAGGGTTTCTCTGTGTAGCCTTGGCTGTCCTGGACTCGCTTTGTAGACCAGGCTGACCTTGAACTCAAAGCGATCTACCTGCCTCTGCCTCCCCAGTGCTGGGATTAAAGGCGTGCGCCACCTGAATCTGCTTTTCTTGCTTAGCATGTCATCTCTTGGTTCCTAGCTCACCGTCTTGCCAATTCCTAAAGACTTAAATGTTGCGGGGACCTGTACTACTGGGAAGGAGAAAGGAATGAAAACTCATACAAACTTAATGCTCAGGAATGCCAAATTAGTGATGAAAAAAAAGCAGGCCTTGTGGCACGTGCCTGGAACTGGGGAGGAGGAGGCAAGATCAGGGGTTCAATTTCATCCTCAGCTGCAGAGCTCAAGGCCAACCTGGGTTACACGACTGGCCATCCTGGACTCACATTGTAGACCAGGCTGGCCTCAAACTCACAGCGATCCACCTGCCTCTGCCTCCTGAGTGCTCGGATTAAAGGTGTGCGCACAAAACAAAACAACTAATGAAAAAGGAGCTAGAGGACTCACAGTGAAGAGCACCTGCTGTTTTTGCAGAGGACCTAGGTTCAGTTCCCAGCACCCACATGGTGGGCTCTGACTCCAGCTCCAGGGGATCCAATGCCCTTCCTCTTCAGGCCTCCATGAGCACCAGGTACCCAGACGGTGCGCGTCCACATATGTATGGGCACACTCATACATACAAAATAAAAAGAAATAAGCCTTTGTTTCCTAAATTTCATTTTTATGTTTTGCCCGTGTGTGTGTGTGTGTGTGTGTGTGTGTGTGTGTATGTGTGTATGTGTGTGTCTGTGCAGGTGAAGGCATCAGATCCCCGGAGCTTGGGTTACTGATAAATGGTGGTGAGCGCCATACGGGTGCTGGGAATGGAGCCTGGGCCCCCTGGACGCGCAGCCAGTGCACC
Organism: Acomys russatus; assembly: GCF_903995435.1. Taxonomy (NCBI): domain Eukaryota; kingdom Metazoa; phylum Chordata; class Mammalia; order Rodentia; family Muridae; genus Acomys; species Acomys russatus. Next base: position 5,327,732 of record NC_067152.1, read on the forward strand.
TAACCTTTGAGCTACATCTCCAGCCCAAACTATATCTTAAAAAACACAGCAGAACTAACAAAGAGAGAAAGGGAGAGAAGAAAAACACAACTGGGTACCAGTGGCGCACGCCTTTAATCCCAGCACCAAGGTTGTTGAGGCAGGTGGATCTCTGTAAATTAAAGGCCAGCCTGATCTACAGGGCAAGTTCCAGGGCAGCCAGGACTACACAGAGAAACCATGTCTCTAAAAATAAAAATAAAAATAAAACTGAAAAACAGCTTACTGTTATGCGTGGTGGCGCACGCCTTTAATCCCAGCACTCAGGAGGCAGAGGCAGGCGGATCGCTGTGAGTTCGAGGCCAGCCTGGTCTACAAAGCCAGTCCAGGACAGCCAAGGCTAATAATACAGAGAGACCCTGTCTCGAAAAACCAAAAAAGAGAAAACAGCTCTCTGTGAGTGTAGAGAGTGCTGCAACCTTTTGGCTGGTGGCCATAGGCCAAATTCTTTAAGACAGGAACCAGAGCTGGGTATAATTATGTATGCTTGCAATCCCAGCTTTGAAAAGCTGAGGCAGGAGAGTCTCTATTGCAGGCCAGCCTGGGTTATGTAAAGAGGCTTTCTGGAAGGATGGAAGGAAGGAAGGAAGGACGGAAGGAGACAGTGCCGCTGTGTTCTTCACTGATCATGGCGCCTCATCCCTTTTCTCTGCACAGGACATGATGAGCTACATTGGGCCTGAGAGGACCGCTGTTGTACGGGGCATAATGCACCGGGAAGCCTTCAACATCATTGGCCGACGCATAATCCAAGTAGCCCAGGCCATGTCTTTGACAGAAGATGTGCTTGCTGCTGCTCTGGCTGACCACCTCCCAGAGGACAAGTGGAGCTCTGATAAGAGGCGGCCTCTCAAGTCCAGCTTAGGTAGAGCTTTGGGCTTTGTTACGGGAAGGGAGAAGAAACGAGTCAGGTGGAATCCATGAAAACCGCTTATCCTTTCTTTGGTCTCTATTTTCAAACAATGTCTTAGATTTATTTGTTTTATGTGTGTGAGTGTGTCGTGTGTGTTGTCTGCATGAATGTATGCGTACAGTGTGCATGCTTGCAGGTCAAGAGAGGGCGTCAGTTAAGATGGTTGCGAGCCACCGCATGGGTGCTGGGAATTGAACCTGGGTCCTCTGCCAGAGCAACAAGTACTTTAAAGCTCTGAACCACTTCTCCTTCCTCTCTTTCTTTCTTTCTTTTTGTTTTTTGAGACAATTTCTTTGTGTAGCCCTGGCTGTCCTGGAACTTGCTCTGTAGACCAGGCTGGGCTCAAACTTAGAGATCTGCCTGCCTCTGCCTTCAAGTGCTGAGACTGAAGGTGTGTACCACCACCACCATTTTTTTGTTTGTTTGTGTGGTTTTGTTTGTTTTGAGACAGCTCTGTAGACTAGGCTGTCCTTGAGCTCACAGATCCTCCTGCCTCTGGAATGCTCCATTTTTTTCTTTCTTTTTATTTTTTTTATTTTTTTGAGGTGGGGTTTCTCTGTAACCCTGGCTGTCCCAGAACTCACTCTGTAGATTAGGCTGGCCTGGAACTCATTGCTGGGATCGATGGTACCACCACAGTCTAGCTCCATTTTTTTCTCTTTCTTTTTCTTTTTCTTTTTTTTTCTGAGACAGGGTTTCTCTGTGTGGCCTTGGCTGTCCTGGACTCACTTTTAGAATAGGCTGTCCTTGAACTCACAGCGATCCACCTGCCTCTGCCTCCCGAGTGCTGGGATTAAAGGCATGCGCCACCACGCCTGCTTCTGTAGCTTTCTTACTATTTTCTCTTCAGTTCCTCATTGCCATCCCTACCCCACCCAGATGAGGTGAGGGTTAGGCTGCCTCTTTTTCCTTGATGTACCTTTAAATCCCACAACTCCTCTTTCTATAGGCTATGAGATCACTTTCAGCTTACTCAACCCAGACCCCAAGTCCCACGATGTCCACTGGGACATTGAGGGGGCTGTCCAGCGATATGTGCAGCCTTTCCTGAATGGCCTCAGTGCTGCTGGCAATTTCTCTGTGGACTCTCAGGTAAGGCTGGGAGTGGGTTAGAGTCTTTTTCAACGTCTATGCATATTTAATGCTTACATGGGCGTCTGTGCTTCCATCTCTTAGTGTGTGATGATTTGCTTATGTGCAGGGCCGTGTCACGTGAGCGGATGTAGGTGTGTAGCTTGTGGGGAGCACTGTGTGCGCCTGTTTATTTCCGTCAGTCCATTGATCCCTTGAGGGCAGGTTCCGGGGTCCTTTCCTTGGTGCCCAGCTCAGGGATTCCCGTCAGAAGCCTTAACAAAGCCCTTCCCTAGGATTGCCTCTAGACCTGTCGGCAGTCGCACGGAGATGTTAAAGCCATCAGCCACCCTTAAGGAATTTATTATTTATTTTTAAATATATTTTATTAATTTATTCACATTACATCTCAATGGTTATCCCATTCCTCCCTCCCTCCCATTTTCCCCTTACTCCCCTCCCCTATGACTGTGACTGAGGGGGACTTCCTCCCCCTGTATATGCTCATAGGGTATCAAGTCTCTTCTTGGTAGCAGAATTTATTATTTTTAAAAAAATCTTTCTGAAATATGTGGACATAGTAACAGTAACACCATAGAGAATGCTGCTCGCTTTCTGTATCACATCCTGTCCTTGAAGGGAAAATGTAGGAGACTGTTCATCCGGTCCTGCTAGTGGGAGGGTTGTCTCTGAATAGCGGGCTTGATTGGGTCCTAGGGACACTGAGTTATGCTTTCTTTTTGTGTCCCTCTTGGCTGTTTGGAAACCTGGTAAAACAATGTGGTTTTCTAATTATGTATTCAGTGCGTTAACCTTACCTTGGTTTGGTTATTTCCTTTCATACATGTACTTTGTCTTACATGTTTTGTCTTGTCTTGAGTGTGTCTGTACATGGTACCTCCACTCTTCTTAGAGAACCTAGACACAGAGTGCATGTATGAAACAGCCTGTTCTCCCTGCTCCCCAGATCCTTTACTACGCCGTGTTGGGAGTGAACCCCCGCTTTAACCCAGCCTCAGCCAGCTACTACTTGGCCATGCACAGCCTCCCCCATGTCATCAACCCAGTGGAGTCCCGGCTGGGTGAGTTCCTGCAGAGGCCTTCCGCTAGGCCAGGGAGGAGCGCTGCAGGCTCGGGGTGGGGGTGCGGGTGGGGGTGGGCTGTGTGTGTCTGTGGTTTTTGTTTTTTGAGACAGGGTTTCTCTGCATAGCCTGGTTATCCTGGAACTCACCCTATAGACCTGGCTGGCCTCGAACTCACAGTGAAGCCTCCCAGAGTGCTGGGATCACAGGCCTGTGCCACCACACCCAGCTTGATTTGTTTATTTTTCTTTCATGTGCGCTGATGTTTTGCCTGCATGTATATCTGTGAGAGGGTGTCAGATCCCCTGAAACTGGAGTTACAGACAGTTGTGAGCTGCCATGTGGGTACTGAGAATTGAACCCAGGTTCTCTGGAAGAGCAGCCAGTGCTCTTAACCACTGAGCCATCTCTCCAGCCCCTTCATTTATTTATTTAGTGGGTGCTGGGGAGAGTGCTGTGATATACATGTGGAGGTCAGTGCATCTCTTGTGGGAGTCCGTCTTCTCTTCCCTTTATGTAGGTCCTGGGGATCAGACAGGTCATCAGGCTTGGTAGCAAGCACCTTGACTCACTGAGCTATCTCACCAGCCCAAAGGCCAAACCTGAATGAATAGTTGTGCTCTTTGAATTAGGGGAACCTTGAAGCTAGGATTATAACCTTTCATCTGGAGGGAAGCAGCCAGGGGGAGGGTGGCCAAGAACTATAATACAGGCAGAGTTGACTGTACAGCTAAGTATGGACCAAGGATTGTGAGAGGAGTGGCACATGTGTCCTCTACAAATTCCTCCTTCCTTCATGACTTCCTTCATCCCTCCAGCGTTAGCTTCAAGATGCTCTGTGGCAGTGTGAGGACAGAGGCAGAAAGGCTGTTCCGGCAGTGGGAACGAACGGGCCCAGATAACCAAGAGGGAGAGCGTGGACACTGAGGGGGTGGGTGACACAGCCGAGGCTGGGAAGGCAGGGAAGGCAGGTACAGACCCGCAAGGACCACGGTAAGAAGCCTGAGCCTCAGCCTGGGGTGCGGGGCTTTGAAGGCTGATGGGAGTCAGGGTTGTGCAGACAGCCAGTCACAGAACTGAAGGAAGAAGGTCCTTTGCTCAGGGTCCGAGCGAGCTGCCAGGCAGTGGAGGGTAGGCTTTCCAATGGGAGGACACCAGGGACGTTTGGTGCTTTAGGATTCTGTCCCATCCATGTGGTGCACGTGGGAAGTTAGGGACGGGTAGAGAGTGTCCTAGTGAGTGTCGTTTGGGGGAACTGAGTCCTGCCAGCCAAGGAGAGGCTGAGCCTGGAGCTACAATCTAGGAGCCCCATGTTTTGGTGTTCCAACTCTCTGTTTGTACCACAGGGTCCAGCGCTGCCTCCCTGTACCCTGTGCTCCACTTTCTCCTCTACGTGCCGGAGCTCGCCCACTCGCCCCTATACATTCAGGACAAGGATGGGGCTCCAGTGGCCACCAATGCCTTCCACAGTCCCCGATGGGGTGGCATCATGGTAATGCTCCATCTGTGCAGGCCCCAGAGTCCACATTTATTTCCAGGAAACTCCTTTCAGCTTGTCTCTGTGGCCCCTGTGGGGAGGTGACAGGGCTGTGCTTGTGTCCCTCTGCCAGCCCAGCTGTTTCTCCCTTTTGTCCATGCTTTTGTACGGTGATTCTTTGAACTTAACAGTTTGTACTGGAGACTAGTCTCTGTCCATCTTAGCTCTTTGCTTCCCTGGAGGAGTCTTGCAGTGGCGGGACCCTCTTTTCCTCTCTCCTCTGGTCCATGGGTAGGAATTCTAAAACAGGATAACTGTTTTGAATTTGATACGACTTTTGAGGGGACAATTAGAGTAATGTACATAAAGCTTCTTTAGTACTTAAAAAAAAAAAGTTTGCTACGCCCTGGGGTCTATATCAGAAGCCACGTCCTCCTTTTCTTTCCTGGCCTCTGGATACTGAGCAGAGATCCGCAGTTCGGTGTGGTGCTGAGGTAGCCTCATCCCCTATTTTCAGGTATACAACGTCGATCCCAAGATCTATAACGCGTCAGAGCTGCCGGTGAGAGTTGAGGTGGACATGGCGCAGGTGATGGAGGTGTTCCTGGCTCAGCTGAGGTAAGATCCCTCGCGATTCTCTTGGGGCTGTGGCTGCCGTGGCCATAGTATGGATATAGACAGGGTGGCCGGGAGAATGCACTCTCACTTGGTGGGGTGCTGTGGCTGTGCCCAGAGCCCCGGCGAGACCAAGAAACACTTCCAAGTGGTCCTCTCGGAAGGAGGATGAGCAGCTGTAAACCTTGTCTTCAGAGGAATCAGAGCCAGCGTCCCAGCTGTGTCTCAAACTCACACATTCCCCTGACGTTGCCTCCAAATGCTACAAGTAAAACCATGTGCCTCCTCATCTGGCCTTGTTTTTTCTTTTCTTTTCCTTTTTTTTTTTTTTTACTTTACGTGTATGGATGATTTGCCTGCATGTATGCCTGTGTCCACAGAGGCCAGAAGAGGGCATAGGATCCCCTGGAACTAGAGTTACAGAGAGTTGTGAGCCATCAAGTGGGTGCTGGAAATCGGACCCAAGTCCTCTCTGGCTGAGCCATCCTTCCAGCTGCTGCTGCTGCTGTTTCTTCTCTTCTCTCCTCTTCTTCTTTCCTTCCTTCCTTCCTTCCTTTGTTTTTAAGAAAACGGCTATTAATCCCAGCACTGGGGAGGCAGAGGCAGGTGGATCGCAGTGAGGCCAGCCTGGTCTACAAAGTGAGTCCAGGACAGCCAGGGCTACACAGAGAAACCCTGTCTCGAAAAAACAAAAAGAGAAAAAAAAAAAAGAAAAAGAAAACAGCTATTTACTTTGTGCTAACCCATGAATTGAGGGTAGTAACCTGATGTTCTATATTGCTAAGGAGGTGCCTGGGCTAATTAGGGAGTGTTTTCTGATAATTAGCAGTACCTGGGTGTATACATGCCTCGTCAAAGGTGGGCCTATCGTCTTTGTCCCATGGAATCCATTTGCTCAAAGGAAGAGTGAAGACAGGGCGCTATTGGAAACTCTTTAGTCACAGCACCTTTTTCAGAGAAGATCTTGGCACGCCAGTGTGGAAATGAGAAATCCGTGGTTGAGGCAGGGTTTGGGGAGCTGGGTTGCTTATCTGTCTCCATCCCCCCCCCCCTCCATGGTTCTCAGTAAAACTGAAAGTGACTGGGCTGGGGCAGAGACTGTGGGAATCTTAGCATTGATATGCCTGTTCACAGCAATTTTGGTCTCCCTGTGCCATTTCTACAGGCTGCTCTTCGGGATTGCTCAGCCCCAGGTGCCTCCAAAATGCCTGCTTTCAGGACCAAAGAGTGAAGGATTCATGACCTGGGAACTGGACCGACTGCTCTGGGCTCGCTCAGTGGAGAACCTGGCCACGGCCACCACTACCCTCACCTCCCTGGCCCAGCTTCTGGGCAAGATCAGCAACATTGTCATCAAGGATGGTGTGGCTTCTGAGGTAAGTGGGCCGGGGCGCCTGTGAGCGTGACATCGTTAAACAAATGCCTCAGGTGCCCCTGGACGCCATGCCGGCTCCCAGTGGGAGTCCAGGTGAATGAAAGTTTAAACTGGCCCTCAGAAAATAAACACAGCCCTTTTTTTTTTTTTTTTTTAAACTAACTTCCACATGGCTTGGCGTGGGCTCCAGGAAACTTCCCTGGGAGAAAGAGGATACTGAAAGGCCAGCACCCTTTCTCTGTCCCATGCCTAGGACATACTGGTAACCCCCATCCCTTCACCTCCCTAGGTATATAGGGCTGTGGCTGCAGTCCAGAAGGCCACGGAGGAGTTAGCCCTTGGGCACCTGTCATCTGCCTTTGTGGCCAGCCAGGAAGCCGTGACGTCCTCCGAGCGTGCCTTTTTTGATCCCTCCCTCCTCCACCTCTTGTATTTCCCTGATGACCAGAAGTTTGCTATCTACATCCCACTCTTTCTGCCTATGGCTGTGCCCATCCTCCTGTCTCTGGTCAAGATCTTTCTGGAAACTCACAAGTCCTGGAAAAAGCCTGAGAAAATAGACTAAGCCAGGCATCATGTCAGAGGAAGCCTTCCTGTCTGGCCAAGCTGGGAGATGTCTCAGGCTGAGAGGCCAGGGCGAGGTCTGCTGGCAGTGGCTTGTCTCCACTCTCCTCTGTTGGCTCTCCAGCAGCCAAGGGATGGCACTCCACAATGGACTCGTTTTTCCTTCTTCCCTTCCTAGTGCACTGGCTCTGGTCCTCCACGCCTAGGAGCCTCGGAAGGCACTCACTGGATCTCCATCTCTGACTTGAACCTAACGGCCTTTGCCTGCCTACCCCTGGCCAGGGCAACCTTGTCCTTCCAGCCTGTCAGCACAGACACTAGGCAGAGAGGGAGGGAGACCATCGGGTTGAATGGTAGCCCCCTCCTCTCTACTTCTGAGACCCTCTCCCTCCTTCCTCAGCTTCCTCGCTGGTGTCACCCACTGGGGACAGCGTGGTCTCAGAGGCAGCAGCTTAGGACCTGCTTCTGCCTTGTGGCTAAGGTTCCCCTCTGCCCTTTCAGAAAGGTGGTGTGGTACGCAGGGAAACTTTGTTTTTGTTTGTTTGTTTTTTTTTTTTTTGGTTTTTCAAGACAGGGTTTCTCTGTCATGGACTCACTTTGTAGACCAGGCTGGCTTTGAACTCACAGTGATCCACCTGCCTCTGCCTCCCAAGTGCTGGGATTAAAGGCGTGTGCCACCACCATCTGTCTACAGAGGGAAACATTTATGACCTGGAATCTAACGGCTTGAATCAGACCTTCACACTGGAGAGCTTTAGCTAAGCCGCTGTGCTCACTGAGCCTCAGGATTTCATCTGTCGGATGGCACTGGTGACATCACTCTCAGAAGGGGGTTGGGTTAAATATGATAAGCAACTAAGAGTGTTCTGTGTATTGGGCTCTTTGAAAATACAACAGGCTCCTAATAAACATTGGTTGAATGTGAGTTGATACAACATACAAGCATAACTTTTGTTCATGTGTGAGAAGCAGACTGATCTGCCCTGAGCTCACAGGCCATTCATGTCCCACTTGGCTGTGTCCTTACTACCTCAGTCTGGTGGAGCCTGAAGCTGGCTAGACACCTGGGCTGTGGTGTCTTTCTGCTGTGAATACCTGCTTCTGCCTTTTAGCAGGAGTTCTAGGGGGGAATGGCTTGGGCCAGCGACAGCCCTGGCATACCGACTGATCTGTTCAACAAAGGAAAATACTGGATCCTGGCTTCGAGGAGCCCTGGGCTAGTGCTGGGATGTTACAGAGAATAGTGTCTCTGTTTTCATAGAGCTGGCCTTTGAGGAGGAAAGGTCAGGGAACAAACACAAATCATTTCACTTAATGTATTACGGAAAAAAAAACCAGGCTGGTTAGCTGGAAATTGAGAGGAAGTGCTTTAGAACTTAGCGAGTGTCGGGAGGTTGAGACTTGAGCTGGAATCAGGACAAAGCTATCAAGGAAAGACCTTGAGGCTGGAACCCAGAGAGAAAGGGGAGAGGTATTCGGTATCTACATTATCAAAAAGGACCGTGAACCTCAGGGGGATCCCCCAGGATCCTAGCTCCACAGCTGGAAATGCCAGACGGTGGGTGGGGCATGTGTGGTCCACCCCCTGTGGGCGTGGCGAAGGCGGGACGGCACCTGGGGCCCGGCCGGGGGTGGGGCGGCGGACGCTCCCCCTTCCCCCTGGCTCCAGCCGGCGCAGGCAGCAGTGGCGGTGGCAGCAGGCGAGGTTCTGCGGCCCTGCGAGGCCATGAAGGTGAAGAAGGGCGCCAGCGGGACCGGGCCGGGGGCGGAGCCCGTTCCAGGGGCCTCCAACCGGAGTGTGGAGCCCACGCGGGAACCTGGAGCGGAAACCGAGTCTGGGTCCGAGTCGGAGCCGGAGCCAGGCCCGGGGCCCAGGCTGGGGCCGCTGCAGGGCAAGCAACCCATCGGGCCGGACGACGTGCTGGGGCTGCAGCGGATCACTGGTGGTGAGCACCGGCGGGGGAGCGCCACCCTTGGGCTGGAGGGAGAGCGCGGGAGGGGGCCCACGAGGCTCAGAGTCCAGCCCCCGCCCCACCCCTCCCCCATGCAGCGCCCCTCCTCTGTGTCCCCTTACTCTCTCCCTCTGCCTCCAAGCCGGAGATCTTTATGTTCTTTCTCTTGGTCTTTTGGTGCGCCCCTCCTCTCCTCGTAGTGGCTTATTTTCACCCCACTCCTTCCTTTTCAAAGGGCCCACCCCTTTTCCCATAGTGGAGGTTGGGGCAGTAGCTGCATCGTAACCCTTTCCCCCTTTGGAGGCTTGGGACCCCTTTGAGGCTGGTCACCCAGAGAAGTGTACCTCATTAAAATCTGTCTTCAGCAGCCACCCCAGGCTAAGTGGAGGCAAGGAAACCCCTCAGGCTCCCTGACTGTTATTGCCCTAACCCTGCTTCCCCGATGAGGGCTGGTGCTATATATGCTCTCCCCAGGAACATTAGTGATCAGGTCTATTGGCTGTAGGCCGTGGCATAGAAGCAAGTGCTTGCCACTCGAGCCTGGTCTTGTTCTTTTTCCAGGGCGCTCTCATCAAGAGAAGCCTAGTCTCTCCTGGAGCCGAGTTTCTGAGTATGCTACCTGGATTAGACTTCCAGTTTTGCCCCATAATTGGCTATACGACCTTGGCATGTAATTTCATTTGCAGGGGCATTTTTTTCCCCATCTGTAAAATGGGAGCAATGTTACTTCCCTCAAGGTTATTGTGAAAATAAAGCCAGTCTTGTGATTCCGGGGCAGTGCTTGACATGCTGTGGTGTGTGCTATGTCAACAGGGCTCTTTTATCAGCTGTGTTGGAGGCTACATAGGGCTTGTTCAGAGTGATTGCCTGCAGGCAGATAAGGCAGGTATCACCACAGACAGTGAACAAGGAATAGCGTCTTCTGGCAGGAGGTTTTCTGAGCCTGGAGGAATGGGAGGTATTTGGAGTGATGGTGGCACGCTGCCTTGGATGGGTGGGTCATCAGCAACCTGCTCTGGCTCCCTTTGTGAGCCTGGATTCCCTTTCTATGGGGTGGACACAGGTGCTAGCGTGGCTGTAAACTCTTAAGCTGCAGCAGCAGCAGGGCCCAGGCCTCCTAGACAGCTGTGGAGGGGACCAGGATGGCAGGCCTGAGCTTGTGTGTCTGGGTCCCTGGGGGCTCTCCCTCCCCACCTCTTCCAGAGCTAGGCAGCAGCATTCTTGGCTAGACTACCAGAGCGCTTGCTCCCTTGGCCAAGCAGGCATCAGTGGAGGGAGGGGCCTGGACCAGGCTGATGTTGAAGCCGGTGGGCTGCATTTTGTAATAGCAGCCCTTACGGTTAGCCTTACAGCTTCACCTGCCTCGGTCCTGGATAACTGGAGGCTAATTTTGCAACTAAGGAAGCTTCCAGGCCAAGTCGCATCTGGAGGGAATTCATAGCCTGTAGAGGATGAGCAAAGGCTAGTGCCTCGTGAGAGCGTGATTTCCTGTTCAGGATTTGAAAACAGGGTTCCAGGCCTCTCTACCTTGCCTGCTGTCTTCTGACCCTAATCACATAGGTCTGAGGTTTGCTGTTCCTGGATTACCAGACCCAGAATCCAGCTTAGGGAGCTATTTGTGGCTATAAGGAAGAGAGCGGTTGGGTTCTGAGCCAGTCTGCTCATTGCTGTGGCCTGACCTTGGGTCCCAGGCCTCGGTTTTTTTCTTGGCAGAGTGGAGGAAGTAGCTGCAAGGCCCTAGGCACCCCTGATTCTCACTCCCTGTAGGGAGAGAGGGTCTGACAGATGGGGTTTGCAGGGTAAGAGACAGGTCTGTGTGAGAAGTCATTCTTAGTGAGAGGAGAGGCTCCCAAGCTGGGCCTAGGGCAGGTGGGAAGAGAGAGGCTTTTCCTGGGAGCTGGGCCACTGGGATCCTGCTTCCTGTTCTGTCCCCTTCTCCTTCGCTCTGCAGCATCTTCCTATAGCTTTGTCGTAGACCTTAGTGAGCTGTGGCGCACAAGGCAGGGCTCAGGACCCTCTCTAAAACTTTACGTCATTTCTGCCAGGCTCCAAGGTGTTCAAGAGCTATCAGGAGGGCTTCCTGGAGGGGACTACCCCAGGCTTAGGGAGGAGACAGGCCTAGGGAAGAGAGAATGGCTTTTTATTCACTTCCCTTTTTTAACCACAGAAGAATACAAGGTCGCCCAGGGGCCTAGAGGGTGACTTCCGGGGCCTCTGTGGGTCAGCGGGGAGGATGTGGCATGCTGGAGGCTGACAGCACCCACGCCCCCATAGAATTTTGCTGCTCCTTCCTATTTCTTGCCAGGGCCTCCCCTAGGACGCGTTGTAAGAACAGTAAGTTGTGCCGGGCGTGGTGGCGCACGCCTTTAATCCCAGCACCTGGGAGGCAGAGGCAGGCGGATCGCTGTGAGTTCGAGGCCAGCCTGGTCTACAAAGTGAGTCCAGGACAGCTAGGGATACATGGATAAACCCTGTCTCGGAAAAACAAAACAACAACAACAATGAAAGAACAATAAGTTGCATGAAGCAGAAAAACCAGGAGTTCAAGGCCAGCGTCTGCCACATAGTGAATTTGAGGTTAGTTTAGGATACATGAAACCCTGACTTTAAAACAGCAATGATGGTGCTGGAGAGATGGCTCAGAGGTTAAGAGTATTGGCTGCTCTTCCAAAGGTCCTGAGTTCAATTCCCAGCAACCACAGGTAGCTCATAGCCATCTATAATGAGTTCTGCTGCCCTCTTCTGGCATGCAGGCACACATGCAGGCAGAGTACTATATGAATAATAAATAAATAAATAAATCTAAACCAAACAAAGAAACAGCAATGACAAAAGAGTAGTAAGGGTGAGACCAAGAGCCTCCCCAGGCAATGCCTGGCCTTCCTGGTTTCCTTCTGAGCCAAGGGCTCTCCTATACTCTGCTGTGCCTGCTGCACCCACCACACCCTTTTCTGCCTTGGCCTGTGTTCTTCTCTCTAAGGACCAGAGAGTGCTTTATTCCTGAGGGTGGCTCCTGGCCAAGGCTGGAAAGCTGACCTCTAAGGCTTCCCTGTATCTGCTAAGACTTCCTCCCATTGGGAGATAGGCGGAGGATCTGTTCAGCAAAGTCCATCTCTTCTGCCCCAGTGGCCTAGGCTCTGAGCTTGAGTCAGCAGAGCTCCCGTAAGCTGCTTAAGGGAGCTGGCCTGGAATAAGCTGCTTACATGGGGAGGAGGGGCCCGGGAAGGGCTACCAACCTGCCCCAATACAGTCCACGCCAGGGAAAGTCCCTTCGAGATCAGCCTTGCCTGATGCATCCAGGTGTCATGCCACAGGGTGTGTGTGTGCTCGGGGTGGGGCACCCTCCATGGAAGCACTCTTTTTTAAAAAAAATTTTTTTTATTAATTTATTCATATTACATCTAAATGGTTATCCCATCCCTTCTATCCTCCCATTCCTCCCTCCCTCCCATTTTCCCCTTACTCCCCTCCCCTATGACTGTGACTGAGGGGGACTTCCTTCCCCTGTATATGCTCAGAGGGCATGGAAGCACTCTTAAGTTCCCTCCCCCCCGCAAGAGGCAGAGCTGCACACTCTCTTTGGAGTGAGGTCCTCCTCGTGCTGGAAGCTTCCACTAGGCAGGAGGAGGTCTAATTGTCCAAAGGATACATGCCAGCTTGCCAGAGCAGATGTTGAAATAAGGACCCCTAGCTGGAGGGCGGGAAGGTGAGGGATGGTGGTCTCTCCCTTGCCTGGTCCTGTGAGGCCACTAGGATGGGACTGTTCATCGCTGACTAGGTCCCCATAGCAAAATTCTGTCCCTGAACGGTGCGGACTTCTCCCAGTTCTGTTTCTGGAGGGCAGTGGCCAGAGGGATGAGAGCGAGCCATGGGGTCCCACAGAAACAGAATTGGCAGTGGGTGTTTTGGGGAACCTCTTTGCTCAGCTTCCTGTCTCCCCTAGATTACCTGTGCTCCCCTGAGGAAAATATCTACAAGATTGACTTCGTCAGGTTCAAGATCCGGGACATGGACTCAGGGACTGTCCTCTTTGAAATCAAGAAACCCCCTGTCTCGGGTGAGTGGGCTAAATAGGCCATTGACAGGAAGAGGTGAGCAAGTGTGGTATAGTGGGCTACCTGGGTTCCTTGAGCCACAGGAGGGTCTGGGCAGAGTCCAGGCTTGGACCGCAGCATACTCAGGTGTGTCTGTAGGCAGCCAGGCCTCTTCTTTTTCTGCCACTGTTTCTCAGGGTGGACATCACCAGAGAACAGGCCTGTTTAATATTGGTCATCCTGCCCTCTGCTGGCCTCTCTGGGAACTTCAGTCCCAAAGGCCTCCCATAATCCTATGCACATCCTGTGTCTCTGAGAACCCCTGAGTGACTTGTTGACCTAGAACCTTCCAGGTACCACTGTTCAACAGAAGTGTACCAGAATCTTCTAGAGAGTTTGGGGGGGAAAATGTAAACAGAGGCCTCTGGGGGAGGGTGGAGTAGGCAAGGGCCCCAGCCTGAAGCCCACTGAGCCCAGCCGGGGTACATTGCAGAACGGTTGCCCATCAACTGGCGGGACCTGGACCCCAATGCAGGGCGCTTTGTTCGGTACCAGTTCACACCTGCCTTCCTCCGCCTAAGGCAGGTGGGAGCCACGTGAGTCACTGGGATGGGGGGGCGGGGCGGGAGCGCGAGGGTGGGAGCAGCCTTCCAGGGCCTCAGTGGTGGTCTGCCCCGGAGCCCCAGTCCCTTGGCTGCGTGGCTGGTTGGCCCGGAGGCTCCTCTCAGCTCTGCTGCTTCTCTTGACTCAGGGTGGAGTTCACAGTGGGCGACAAGCCGGTCAACAACTTCCGCATGATCGAGAGGCACTACTTTCGAAACCAGCTCCTCAAAAGCTTTGACTTCCACTTTGGCTTCTGCATTCCCAGCAGCAAAAATACCTGCGAGCACATTTATGACTTCCCGCCTCTCTCAGAGGAACTGAGTGAGTAGGGGATGTGTCAAGCCTAAGCTCGGAGTCTGGGGGATTCGGGGTGGGGGGGTGGGGGGAGGTGGGACCCGTGGGACACCCCTTTTGCCCATCCTGGGTCACTTCCCTACCTGGCACCGCCCCCTATGTCACCAGGAGGGAAACAGGCTCAGAGAGGCTGAGGCATTCCCTGTCCCTGCCTTCCCCCTATCCCAGTCAGTTAGCCCTGAGGTCCCTACAGTGGCCTGGTTCAGGTTCCTGACCTTTGCCCTCACCCGGCCTCTCTTGCAGTCAGCGAGATGATCCGCCACCCATATGAGACACAGTCTGACAGCTTCTACTTTGTGGATGACCGGCTGGTGATGCATAATAAAGCAGACTATTCCTACAGTGGGACACCCTGACACCTTCCCCCCCCCATCCCCCACTGCCCCTGCCTATGAGGCTCTGGCCTGGACCTTGTGCTGTGACTTCTCCACTTGGGGATGGCTCCGGTGGCTCTGGACCGTGAGTCCGTGTTGTGAGGAAGGGGTGCCCCGCATTCCTAGGCAAGCATCTGAAGCTCGTGGGGGCCTCTGGGACACGTGGGAGGAACGACTGTAGAGGCTGTCCGCCCTCACATTCCGGAAGGCCTCCTGCAAGAAAAGGACTTCTGGGCACCTCACTAGGTCCACTGGGCCTGAGTTTCAGAATAGCGTTCCCTTCTTGAGGCTGTGACTAGATCAGGTTAGGGATCCCTTCTGCTCCCTGCAGGCTATTTATAGTTGTCAGATCATAGGCAAAAAAAAAAAAAAAATCCACAGTGGGTACCCTGGTCCCAGCCCTGGCCTCCTCCATCAGAGGCCAAGACACTGCACAAGGTGTGAGAGGGACGGGTCCAGATTGCAGCCTGTAGGTCCTGGACAAACTGTATATAGTTTTCAATAAACCTCCTTTTCTGTTCTTGGGTGCAGCCAGCCTGTGTGTCTATAGGGAAAGACGAGGGTGGGGTGGGGGTGGGGCTGGAGAGATGGCTGAGAGGTTAAAAGCACTGGCTGTTCTTCCAAAGGTCCTGAGTTCAATTCCCAGCCAACCACATGGTGGCTCACAACCATCTATAATGAGATCTGGTGCCCTCTTCTGGGCAGTATACTATATAAATAAATAAATCTTTAAAAAAAAAAAAAAAAAGAAAAAGAAAAGTACATGAGCAAATCAACTAAAGGAGGCAAGATTTACTTTGGTTCAGAGGCCTCAATTCATGGCTGCCACATGGCCACATCACTGTGGGCCTCTGGTGAGACAGCATCACCCTAGAGAAGAGGCGTCCTGGGGCAGAACTGCTCTCCTGGTGGCAGAGGCAGAGAGCATAAGAGGAATGCGCCAAGAACAAGACACTTCCCGCTAAAGTCTCATCCGTCTCCTCTATGTGGCCCCTCATGAGCATCTCAATATTACTGCTAGCTGGGGGGGACTAAGCCTTTGGGGGAATGCTCATACCCAACGGCTATGGCTCATACCCAACGGTTATACGGAATAAAACCACCCGCTTCCCAGGGCCCTCTGGCCAGTGGATCTTCCTGTCCTCAGCTTCTCAACATCTAAGCCAGCATTTAGGACGTGTTAAAAGCTAGGATTCCTACTATGATAGAGGCCCAGGGTCTGGGAGGGGACGCTTTGGTGTAAAGGTAATGGCTTGGCAGAGCAGAGGAGGGAGGTGGCTTTATTTTCCACTTCCTCTGACCCCCAGAAGCTGCTCTTAAAGTGTGCTTTCAAGCCCTCATCAGAGAAGGGCAGGACTTCCGCTAGGCCATCTTTCTGCCCTCTGCTGCCTGGCCACACCCCTAGCCCGGCCAGTCCTGTGCATAATACTTGTTAGCCCCTGGCCCTGCCCAGGCCCCTCTACCAATGGCTGGAACTCAAGAACTGAACGTAGAGGTTAATGTCTTGCCTTTGCGGGTCCTCTTTTGCACATACCTAATGCCAGCCTACTCTCCAGGCTGAGGGAGGGCTGGAATGCCAGGCTTCTACTGGTTCTACTGGTCTGGCTGAAGACCTGGATCTACACTGAAATTTGGGGATCCTGTTTGTATGTGTATGTATGTTCATGTGTAGAGGTGGGGAATGCATGTCTGTAGAGGACACGGGTCAACACTGTGTGTCTTGCTCAGTCACTCTTCACCTGTCTCTCTACCTGCGTCCCACCACTCTGCGACTAGAGAGGCACACTACACTAACAAGCGTCTTCACGGACCAAGCTATTGCCCCAGCCCACAACTTTGGAATTTCTTAAATGAGCAGATACTGTTGTCTCTGGAACAAGATAGGCTGCTGGACACTCATCGGGAAAGAGAGTCATTCTTCATTCTTGGAGATTTCTCAGGGGAGTTAGTGAAGGAGGCGGCTTTGGAGCATCCTGTAAAGTCAGCATGCCTCTGATAGGAAGAGATGCAGAGAGAGAGGGAGAGAGAGAGAGAGAGAGAGAGAGAGAGAGAGAGAGAGAGAGAGAGAGAGAGAGAGATGGCGGGGGGGGGCGGGCCCAGGGGATGGAGCATTAGGACAGAGGAGGGAACCAGCTAAGCAAGGACTCAGAAACAAGCTTTATCAGGGCATTTGAGAGACAGTGGTCATGATGTGAAAAGCATATCCATCCACTGAGCTTAGGAGCTGCAGCTGTTTCCGAGGGGAGCTGAGTGAGCAGGAATGACCTGTTATCGGTGGATGGAAGGCAGACTGGGGAGAAGACTGATGACTACAATAGAGGCTTACTGAGTGCCTGGCCAGGGGCTTAACGCTTTACAAGTCTTACATATGGCTGCGGAAGGCGCTACCTTCATGCCTTTTTTTTTTTTTTTTTAAAGATTTATTTATTTATTATTATGTATACAGTGCTCTGCCTGCATGTACTCCTGCAAGCCAGAAGAGGGTGCCATATCGCATTACAGATGGTTATGAGCCACCATGTGGTTGCTGGGAATTGAACTCAGAACTTTTGGAGGAGCAGGCGGTGCTCTTAACCACTGAGCCATCTCTCCAGCCCCGCCCCCTTTCATGCCTATTTTACAGAAGCAGTAAGCCCAGTGTGGTTAGCTTACCCAACCAAAATTGCACAGCCTTCATGTGTCAGTGCCAGGATTTAAATCCAGGCTGCCTGGCTCGGTGCACTCCCCATCCAGGAGAGAAGGGACTGCGAGGAATTAGGATGAGGGACAAAGGGAGCCTCCCTGAGATCAGTATCCACAGATAGGGAGAAGCAGATGAAATCCAGATTTTTGTTTGAGATACTGTCATACTGTGTAGCTCAGGCTAGCCTCATACTTGCAGTGATCCTCCTGCCTCTGCCTCTGGAGTGCTGGGGCTACAGGGGTGCATTATCACTCTTTACCTGGTTGAGATGTGTGTGCGTGCATGCTCATATGTGTGCAGGTGTACACAAATGTGTGTGTACACATGTCTACATGTGTGTGTGTGTGTGTGTGTGTGTGTGTGTGTGTGTTTGTTTGAGACAAGGTTTCTCTGTGTAACAGTCCTGCCTGTCCTGGACTTGATTTTGTAGACCAGGCTGGCCTCGAACTCACAGTGATCTGCCTGCTTCTGCCTCTCTGTCAGACATGGTAGTATAGTATGCATCTCTAGTCCCAGAGTGGTGGAATTCAGGTAGAGACAAGGATTAAAGGCGTGTGCCACTCACCATGTCCAGCTTTGGTTGTTACTCTTTTTTCTTTTGTTTTGTTTTTTCAAGACAGGGTTTCACTGCGTAGCCTTGGCTGTCCTGGACTCATCTTTTAGACCAGGCTGGCCTTGAACTCACAGTGATCCACCTGCCTCAGCCCCCCAAGTGCTGGGATTAAAGGTGTGTGCCACCATGCCCAGCTTGGTTGTTATTCTTTTTTACTTACTTTTATTTTTATTTTTCTCGAGACAAGGTTTCTGTATGTAGCCTTGGCTATCCTGGACTCACTTTGTAGACCAGGTTGGCCTTGAACTCACAGCGATCTGCCTGCCTCTGTCTCCCAAGTGCTAGGATTAAAGGCGTGCGCCACCACGCCCGGCTGGTTGTTATTCTTAAAGAAACATCTACCTTGTGTTTTTAAAAATATTATATTTATTTATTCATTATTATGTATACACAATCTGGCTGCACATAAACATCCAGGCCAGAAGAGGGCATCAGATCACATTATAGATGGTTGTGAGCCACCATGTGGTTGCTGGGAATTGAACTCGGGACCTCTGGAAGAGCAGGCAGTGCTTTTAATTGCTGGGCCATCTCTCCAGCTCCCTACCTTGTTTTTTAAGACAAGAGTTGGAGAGATGACTCAGTGGTTAAAAGTACTCACTGCTCTTCAAGAAGACCTGAGTTTGGTCCTCAGCACGCATGGCGGTGACTCAACATTCTATATCTCCAGCGTCTGCTACTTTCAACTTCCCGATGTTAGGATTATAAATGTTGCTACACCCAGTTTTTACATGGTTGCTAAGTATCAAACTTAGGTTGTCTGGGGGTTGGGAAGATGGCTCAGATGTTAAGAGCTCGCTCTTCTAGAAGACCTGGGTTCGCTTCCTAGAACCTACATGGCAGCTCACAACTGTCTGCTAGTTCAGTTCCAAAGCATTAGATGGTCTCTGAGACCATACATGCAGACAACACACACACACACACGCAAAATAAATAAAAATTAAAAATCTCTGGTCCTAGCTGGGTGAGGCGGTGCACGCCTGTAGTTGCCACACTCTGGAAAGCAGAGGCAGGTGGATCGCTGTGAGTTCGAGGCCAGCCTGGTCTACAAAGTGAGTCCAGGACAGCCAAGGCTACACAGAGAAACCCTGTCTGGAAAAAAAACAAACTAACAAAAAACAAAAACAAAATCTCAGGTCCTCTTGCTTGAGTGGCAAACACTATTCTGAGCTCTCTCCATACCCCTCAACTGAGAAGTTTTTTGTATGCATATATGTGTTGTGTGCGTACCTGTGTGTGTGTGTGTGTGTGTGTGTGTGTGTGTGTGTGTATTCACATGTGCATATGTGATATACGTGTCTGTGGAGGCCAGAGGCTGACATCAGGTGTCTTCCTCAGGAATCTGCATAAGGGTGAAAGGAGAGACAGGTCTGGGACTGCCTGCCTTTAATCCCAGCACTCAGGAGGCAGAGGCAGGCGGATCTCTGTGAGTTCAAGGTCAGCCTGGTCTACAAAGTGAGTCCAGGACAGACAAGGCTGCATAGAGAAACCCTGTCTCGAAAGCAGCAAACAAACAAACAAACAAAAATTAATTGCCAAAGCTGTGTGGTGGCTGCCATTATAAGGTCCTCAACTGGCACTGCAGAGGGTCAGCGAGCGGGGAAGAGGATACCAAATGAAGCCGTTGTCCTTCACCCCGTAACAGAAGTCTCTAAATGAAAGTGAGACCCTGGGTATCTTGGTCCCGGCTACATTTATATTAACTTGACACAAGCTAGTGTCGTGCGAAAGGAGGGAACCTCAGTTGAGAAAATGCTTCTGTAAGATGCAGCTGGAAGGCATTTTCTTATTAGTGATTGATGGGGGAGGGCCCAGCCCATTGTGGGTGGTGCCATCCCTGGGCTGCTGGTCCTGGGTTCTGTAAGAAAGCAGGCTGAGGGAGCTGGAGAGATGGCTCAGAGGTTAAGAGCACTGTCCGTTCTCCCAAAGGTCCTGAGTTCAATTCCCAGCAACCATATGGTGGCTCAGAACCAGATCTGGTGCCCTCTGCTGGTCTGCAGGGGCACATGCAGGCAGAATACTGTATAAATAAACACATCTTGAAAGAAAGAAAGCCAGCTGAGCAGGCCATGGCCTCTGCATCAGTTCCTGCCCTGTTGGAGTTCCTGTTCTGACTTCCTGTTCTGACTTCCTTCAGTGGTAAGAAAGGTGAGATTAAACCCTTCCTCCCTTCCTCTCCGGGTGCTTTGCTTTGGATGCTTTGGTTGTGCGTTTGACCCAGTGCTGACCCAGTGCTGACCCAGTGCTTTAGCACTGGGGAAAATGGGGGAAGTGAGAATTTGAGGGCAGGGTAGGAGGGGAGTTCACCGTGGAGAGAGTAGGAGCCTGTTCTGAGTTGAACCCAGGCCTCGGCTATGCTAGGCCAGTGCTCCTTCGCCTGAGGCAACAAGCATTGCACCTGGAATCCAGATCTCAGGAATCCTTAGTGGTCACAAAAGTGAAGGCTTGTGGCTGAATCTATAATTAGTCTGGGCATGGTGCCATACCCTTTTGTGTATGTGTGTGTGTGTGTGTGTGCGCGCGCGCGCGCGTGCGCGTGTGCATATGCTTTTCTTTCCTTTTTTTCTCCCCCTGAGATAGTTTCTTTGTGTAGACTTGGCTGTCCTGGACTCTTTGTAGACGAGACTGGCCTCAAACTCACAGAGATCAGCCGGGCGTGGTGGTGCACCCCTTTAATCCCAGCACTCGGGAGGCAGAGGCAGGCGGATTGCTGTGAGTTGAAGGTCAGCCTGGTCTACAAAGTGAGTCAGCCAGGGTGACACAGAGAAACCCTGTCTCGAAAAACCAAAACCAACCAACCAAACAAACAAAAACAAAAACAAAAAAACAAACTCAAACTTAAGAAATTTTCCTGCCTCTGCCTCCCAGCACACAGGAGGATCTCGGGGAATGGGGCCAGCCTGGTCTACATAGCAAATTCCAAGACAGCTAGAGCTACATAGAGGGACTCTTAAAAAAAAAGTTGTAATTGATGTGGAGGGGATTTTGTCAATGAGGCCGTACAGATATACAGGTGTGGGGGGAGGGGCTTGTTCTTGTGGTTGTAGTTTGTGGGGGTTCCCAATCATCATAGAAAAGTGGGGACTTCAACTTGGGTCAGAAGGAAGACTTTCCTCCACTGGTCTGATAGTAAAGGACACCCCACACCCTCCCTAATCTTCCCAAGGCCCCCTAACTTCCTAAGCCTCCCCAACGCATCCCCTCACTCCCCCCATCTCACCCCACCTTCGCTCCGAGGGAACATCAAGTAAAAAGTCTGGCTGAGCTTCCAGAATGCGTTTGTTGCACTTCTGCATTCAGACCACAAGGGGTCTCCATATCTGCATGCCTCATCCCTGTAGCTGGGTACCAGGTTGGCTAGCTCCATCCTTTGAGTCTAGAGGAGGCAAGGCTGGAGGGGGGGGGGGGGGGGGGGGGGGAGGGGCAGGCCAGGCCCTGGACGTTTCCTTCCTTAGCGTCTTCACACCTCTCACATGGGTCTTGCTGCCAATGGTGTGACTTGCTGCATGTGGTTCCTGGCACCATCCCTTGGAAGGAGGGAGTGAGGTGTTTAGTGCTGCTCCGTTGTTCATCTTGAAAGAACAATTTGAGCTGGGTGTGGTGGAGCACACCTTTAATCCCAGCACTTGGGAGGCGGAGGCAGGCGGATCACTGTGAGTTCAAGGCCAGCCTGGTCTACAAAGGGAGTCCAAGATGGTCAAGATAACATAAAGAAACCCTGTCTCGAAAATAAAAAAGAAAATTAAAAAAAAAAAAAGAAAGAAAGAAAGAAAAGAAAAAGGAAGAAAGGACAATTCTCTTGGTCTTGCCAAGTCTCAGATAATCTCTCTGAGGTGGACCAGTTTTTTAAGCTTTGAGTCTTTAGTCTTTAGGGGTATCATGAGGGTCACTAATGGATAGAGCAGGAAACCCAGACAATGCAGTGGCATCACAGTGGGTACCCTTCTGGCCTGCCAGCCCAGGTGTGTTAGAACATGGAGATGCCTTATCTAGTTGGTGAAGAGCAGCTGTCTAAGGCTCCATGTCCTCTCCCCTAAGTGTCACCATCCACATCCCCACCCTGTAGCACCTAAAGCCAGTTACGCTTTATTTAAGATATATATTTGAGACAAGGTCTCTCTCTATAGCTTCTAGAGCTATATAGTGTCCTAGAGTTGTATAGACTTGACTTGTCTTGAACTCACAGAGCTCCATCTGCCTCTGCCTCCCCAAGTGCTGGGATTACAGGTGTGCATCATCACGCCTCGCTGAATATTTTTATTTTATGTATATGAGTATTTGGCTGCACAAAAGGGCACCACAGACATGCCTGGTACCTGAAAGGGGCACCAGATCCCTGGAACTGGAGTTAAAGACAGTTGTTAGTTACCATGGAGATGCTGGAATCTGAACCCAGGTTCTCTGCAAGAGCTCCTAACTGCTGAGTCAACTTAATTTTTCAATATACTGTGGACCCTGCTGGTGGTTTTTTTTTTTTAATTTATTTATTTTATTATTTATTTATTTTGGTTTTTTGAAACAGGGTTTCTTTGTGTAGCCTTGGCTGTCCTGGACTCATTTTGTAGACCAGGGTGTCCTCGAACTCACAGAGATCCTCTTGCCTCTGCCTCCGAAGTGCTGGGATTACAGGTGTGTGCCACCACACCCAGCTTTATTGTCTCCTTTTTTTCTCCCCCCCCCCTTTTTTTTTTTGTTTCCCCCAAGACAGAGTTTCTCTGTGTAACAGCTCTGGCTGTCCTGGAACTCGCTCTGTAGACCAGGCTGGTCTGGAACTCACAGAGATCCGCCTGCCCCAGCAACAGCAGGAGGAACAGCCACACCCCTCTCTTGGTGCTGTGGTCTTTTTCTACTCTCTGTAGAGTTCCCAGAATTAAACTATCTTCAGCTGGCAGAATCACACCCCTGCCAGAGCATGCAGGAGGCAAACAATCAGCTGCTGTGGACAATCTGAAGCAGCTGCATACCCCACACCTGGGGTTAAACAAGAAATCATGTTTACAGCTGGGCGCAATCCTAGCACTCAGGAGGCAGAGGCAGGAGGATTGCTGTGAGTTCAAGGCCAGCCTGGTCTACAAAGCAAGTCCAGGACAGCCAAGGCTAATACAGAGAGACCCTGTCTCGAAAACCTAAAAAACAAAACAAACAAACAAACAAACAAACAAAAAACAAACTAAACCAAACCAAACAAAAAAACATGTTTACAACCAGGCGCTGTGGTGCATGCCTTTGATCCCAGCACTCAGGAGGCAGAGACATGAGGATCTCTGTGAGTTCCAGGCCAGCCTGGTCTACAAGGGAAGTTTAGGACAGCCCGGGCTGTTACACAGAGAGACTCTGTCTCGAAAACAAAAACAAAAACAAAAAACCCAAACAACAACAACAACAACAAAACATGTTTATATAATATAACTGGATTTTTAAAGACACCAAAATTCTCACTACAGGACCCCTTTGTTACCAGTCTGTTTTGTTTTTGTTTGTTCTTTGTTTTTCAAGACAGGGTTTCTCCGTGTATCCCTGGCTGTCGTGGACTCGCTTTGTAGACCAGGCTGGCCTCAAACTCACAGTGATCCTCCTGCCTCTGCTTCCCAAGTGCTGGGATCAAAGGTGGCACCACTACACCTGGCTATCGGTCTGTTAAAGTCCTGGGCAATATGAGTTTTTTTTCCGCCAACGTACAATATGTTACAATCATATAAATATTTATGTTTTTTAAAATGACATATTCTTGTGTGTGTGTTTTAATTTATTTACTTTTATGTAAATTTGGTGTTTGGCCTACACATATGTTTGTGTGAGGGAGTTGGGTCCACTGGGATTTAAGTTACAGACATTTGTGAGCAGTCATGTGGGTGCTGGGAATTGAACAAGGTTATCTGGAAGAACAGACAGTATTCCTAACCTCTGAGCCATCTCTCCAGCGCCCCCAACCCTGTGTGTGTTTTGCAATGCTTATAATATACTATGAAGATATTAGTTTCTTTTTTTTTTAATTAGTTTTTTGGTTTTTTGTTTTGATTTGTTTTGGTAGCACCGGGGCTTGGAACCCAGGTCTTCGCAAACACAAAGCGAGAACCCAACCACTGTTTTAGAGCCTCTTCCTTAGACCATATTTGTGTTTTCTTTTTCCTCCTCTTTTGTCTTGTTTTGTTTTCGAGTCAGGATTTCTCTTTGTAGCTTTGGCTGTCCTGGAACTCTCTCTGTAGACCAGGCTGGCCTTGAACTCAGAGATCCGCCTGCCTCAGCCTCCCTAGTGCTGGGATTAAAGGCGTGCACAAGCACTGCCAGGCTTTCCTTTGTTTTAAGAGATAGCATTTCATTATGGCTGTCTTGGAAATCCTGCCCCCAAGTGATCTTCTTCCTTTCGCCTCCGTGGTTTGGGGTGAGCCTGCAACAACACACATGACGTGGGAAGATCCTTGGAACTGTGAAACTTGTGATTTGTTGTCAGCATTGCTAAATTCCAAGTGAAGATGAGAATGATGATGTAATTGTGTGTGTGTGTGTGTGTGTGTGTGTGTGTGTGTGTGTGTGTGTAAGGCCTTGCTCTATCACTCTGTCTTAGTCCTTTGAGGCGGAACTTGGAACAGGGCTGGTGGCCAGTAAGCTCCAGTGGTCCCTTGTTTCTGCCCCTCACTCCCAATGCTAGAGGGACAAACACATGTGGCTTTTTACGTGTGTGCTAGCACCTGAACTTGGGCTTTCATCCTGCGCAGCAAACACTCTTACCCACTGGTTCATCTTTCCAGCTCTTGATTATGGTGAGGTTTTTTTTTTTCCCCCCTCCAGCCTTTGGATTCTTTTCTTTTCTTTCTTTTTTTAAAGTTTTATTTATTTGCCTGCATATATACCAGAAGAGGGCACCAGATCTCATTATAGATGGTTGTAAGCCACTATGTGGTTTCTGGGAATTGAACTCAGGACCTTTGGAAGAGCAGCCAGTGCTCTTAACCTCTGAGCCATCTCTCCAGCCTGAATTATTTTCTTCTTGAACTGGCTATGTATCTGAAGCTTGACTTCACGCTCCTGCCTCCACACTCCAAGAGCCTGGATTACAGATGTGCACTTCTACGTCGTGGTAGTTTGAGGATTTTTGTGGAACCTCTAAACAAAAGGGCTAATTTCCCCCATAAAGTAGAGGATTTATAGATGCTCAGGCCAGTCCCAGCTGAAACCAGGGGCTGGCCAGCAGGGAGCAGCATAGGAGCAAGAGTGTGGGACTCATTTTCACTATGGAGTTGGGCCCAGTTTTAAAATCTGAGGAACGGTCTAGAGACAAAGAACCCAAACAATGACACCCAAAGTTTTATTTGTTTGCCACTCACTGTCACTGCTCTGGCAGCCAGCTCACACTCGATGTGGTGAATGGGCCCACAGGGACAGATGTGATTGAAGACCCCCTGTAGATACCTTGTTGTCTCCTAGATTAGGGTACATGGGAGTTGGGGAGAAGGGGAAGCTTGCTTGCACTCCCAGGTCCCAAGAATCAAGAGCCAAGGAAGTAAGTCCCAGAACAGTTCTACGAAACACTTGTCCTGTGCCCGAGGCCCAGCACTGGCCAGAGCTGGGTACCACATACTCTGGGATTTGGCAGATAGCTGTATTCCTCGTCCACTGTGGTAAAGGTTCTTTTTCTTAGATGTGCCAGCTGGCAATGCCTCTCCCATGTCCTACGCCACCCCTAGCTCCTTCCTAGAGACTTAGGAGGGGCGGGGGAGGGTGCTAATGTGGGGTGAAGTTCTATTCTGGGATTCTTTGTAGAACTCTGTGGGTGTTGGCTGGCCTCTGGGCCTGACCCCAAGAACAGCTTAAGTTAAAGACCGGCCTGTGGTTGCTCTGAGTGGTGAGGGTCACACACACGTGCTTTTGGCTCCTGAGCCTGGCAATTCTTCTGGGGGAGGAACAATAGGGCTGCCCCCGTTGACCTCCCTACAGGGTGGGCTGAATGAGGCTAACTGAGCTGCTGACCCTCCAGAGTCCATCCTCCACTGCCAACCGCATTCCCGGCGCCAGGTTATGCTGTATCTTGTCACCCATAGAACCCAGAGACCCAAACAGACTTGGTATCTCTCCCGGCTTGTGACAAGAAGATACAGCCTCGACATGGAAGGGACCCTTTCTCTTCGTAGAAAAAGAAAATTGGGCTGGAAAGATGGCTCAGTGGTTAAGAGCACTGTCAGCTCTTCCAGAGGTTCTGAAGTTCAATTCCCAGCAACCACATGGTGGCTCACAGCCATCTGTAATGAGATCTGGTGCCCTCTTCTGGCCTGCAGGTCTAATGCAGGCAAAGCATTGTATATACATGATAAATAAATAAATCTTAAAAAAAAAAAAGAAAGAAAAGAAAATCAAATGTAGGTGTGAACGCCTGCATATGCATATGTGCATGTGAGCGCAGGGCCATCAGAGGCCAGGAGCATCAGATCTCCTGGCCCTGGAATTGCAGAGGTTATAAAGCAGTTGATATGGCGCTGGGAACTGAACTCAGGTCCTATGGAAGAGAACCGAGTGCCCTTAACCACCAAGTTGTCTCTCCAGCCACAGCAGTGACTCTTTCTTGTGAAATTGGGGCCAGGCATGGCAGCAGTGGACAGGTGTCAGAAGAAGAGGTATTGAAAGAAGTCACCCCCTTTCACTGGACAGGCAACCCCAGACTCCAGTTTTTCAAGTTCCTATGAGAAGAGGCCTTGCCTGGCTGCTCGCTCAGCTTGGTCTAGAGCGGTGGCTCTCAACCTTCCGAATGCTGTGACCCTTTAATACAGTTCCTCGTGTTGAGGTGGCCTCCCCAAAACCATAATACGTATTTCGTTGCTACTTCATAACCATAACTTTGCTATGGTTCTGAACTGTGATATAAATTATGACATGCAGAACATCGGATATGTGACCCCTGTGAAAAAAGGTCATTTGATCCAAACAGGCCGTGGCCCACAGCTTGAGAACCCTGGTCTAGAAACCTTAATAGGCTTGGAGAGATGGCTCAGCACTTAAGAGTGCTTGTTGCTCTGCCAGAGAACCCAAGTTTGATTTCCAGCATCCACACCAGGAGGCTCACAGCGGCCTATAACTCCAGCTCCACGGGATCCGACTCTCCTTTTGGCCAGCATATACATGCACAGACATGCACAACACACATTTGTCAACACACACACACACACACACACACACACACACGTGCGTGCACACACACATACACCACATACATTTTAAAAATTATTTTTAAAGTCCTTCTAGATGCCTAGTGGCCTGGCCCTTCTGCTTGGGGAGTGAAGATCCCATAATGAACGCTCAGTAGCTGTGACCGTCAGGCACTTACTTTATTATTCCAGGACACAGGATGATGGTAGATGACTTGAGGGGATCTGCTCAACCTACAGAGGTACATGTCACCCTCAGGCCCAGGGAAGGCTGAGGATCCCACTTGGTGGGCCACGATGAATATTGGACAGCCCAGCTCCACAGACATCCTGCCTGCTTGCTGGGTGTCTCAGGTCACCTATGCAGGTATGTGTGGCCATCCCGGAGCAGCAGGCTGCACTCTTTGGTCACCCAGGATACTTGAGACAGGTGGCGGTAACTAGTAAGCTGGGGCCTGTACTATGTACGTGAAGCTGTCTTTGAGGAAGAATGACCCTTCCTGTAGCTGAGTCGGAGAGAGGAGGCCAACAAGTTCAAGTTTCCGAAGACGAGGGTTTTTCCAAACACTTTGTGTTGGATTTGGGCTCAGTTTGGTCCCAGGGTCAATGCTGTCCCTTCTATGTGTCACCCTGGAGGTGGCCAGCCAGAGTATATACTTGAGGATGGATGGGGACAAGCCTGCAGAGGAAGTAGCAGGTCCCCCTAAGGGGTTCACAGGCCACATAGGAGAATAAATACAGAGACTTCTGGGAGAGCGCATGGCTGGAATGGGACAGGCCTGCAGAGCGCATGGCAATTCGGACGGGTTTGGGGAGGAAATCTTTCATCAGTCGCACCAGCCCTGAGCTTTGCTAACCAAAGCTTTTAGCTCTCTCGGCTGTCCTAGACGTCTAAGGCTTCTTCTGAGTTTCAGATCAGGCACGGGAGCAGGTGTGTTGAGCTTGCAGGCACACTGGAGGGCTGACATTCGAGTGAGCTGGCGCTAGGGGGCGCTCTGTCGCTTCCTTCCTGACACTTTCCCTGCTGGGGGCCCTGCGTGAGGAGCAGGTCCACCAGGTAGGTAGACCCTCCTGGGTGGATCTCCCCCCTCCCCCAGCTTCCGGCTAACAAATAAATTGGCTGAGTGGCATAGGAGACAGGTAGTGTTTTCCTTCTTTGACCTCTAAGATGAGGCCGATATGGGCAGCCAGCGGGGACTTCAGTCCAGGCAAAGGCTGGAGCTGATGGTTGCGTTCAGCTCAAGCCAGAGCCATTGGCTTGGAGCCCGGGCTGAGGTACACAGCAGGGCTGGCAGCAGCTGAGGAAGGCGTGGGTTCCAGTTCCACAAAGGCCGAGTAGAGGGTGCTGAGGTGCAGGTCTCCTAGGGCACCAGAGTCCCCACTGCCTGGAGGCACCAGTTCACCTGCCTCACTGCCTGTTTCTGCCAGACAGGGCCCTGCGGGGAAGCAATGGGCTGCTGGTGGGGGTGGCAACATGGAGGTTGATGTCGGGGAAGAGGTCACCAGTACCAGGGGGTCCAGGGCCAAGCTGTCATCCTTCAGCTGCTCCCACAAGTTTCCTAGTTGGGGAGGAACAAAGAAGCATCATCATTGGCGGCCCGCAGAGAGTTAAGTCCAGTATGACGCCCACTCAAGCTTCTGAGGAGCCTCAGAAAACAGGATTTGCATGACGCTGAGGGGAAGCCTACCCTGGCAGGGTCAGTCCTGGCTGGCCTGACCTTGCTGTGTAGACCAGGCTGGCCTCAAACTCACAGAGATCCGCATGCCTCTGCCTCTGGAGTGCTGAGATTAAAGGTGTGCACCACCACACCCGGCGCCACTGATTTTCCCTCCTGAGCCTCAGAGTCCAGCTCCCAGGTAGCGTAGTGTGAAGGATTTTTTTGACCTTCAGAGAGGTCGCAACCCACAGATTGAGAACCACTGCCACGGTTGCAGAGGTTACCTCTGTGCTGGGGTGGGGTGGCGAAGCACTGGAGAAGATTAAGGATTTACCCATCCTGAAGGGTTGATGCAAAGACCTACTTGGGGGTGCCCTAGGGGTCCCCTGAAACTCTTGACTCAGGCTTCTGCCTAGGATCCCGAAGAAGGTGGATTTGCAACCTGCAGTCTTCCCACAGTCCGCCACTGGACCTGATGAGGCACACAGACCTGACTCCCCAGGCCTCCCCTCTCACAGAGCCCAACGTACAGGGATAGAACCAGAAACGATGCTTGCTCTGAGGAACAAACAACGCTACCATGGATTCCCCTCTGGGCCATGTGACCTGCCTCGCAGCAGGCCAGGGACCAGAGTACCCGCCTGGGACATATAACCCTGCAGGGTGGAGAAAAGGACCTGACAACTCTGACTGCTTTTGGCCACCTGGGTTCCAATCCTAACTCCTCCTTTCCCGGCAGCTGACCTGGGGTGGGTTTCTGTGGGTAGCATCCCTTGCTAGTCCACAGGCCTGGATGAGGAGAACACAGGTAGAGCTCTTTGCAAGATGCCTGATACTAAGTAGGAGCTTAAGTAGGAATTAAGTAAGGGTCTTCTTGTTTTGGTTTTGCGATGCTGGGGTATTGAGCCCAACTAAGGCCTGGTGCATGCTGGGCAAACACTTTGCCCCTTAGCCACATCTCCAGCCTTCTAATAGATGTTTACAGTATCGCACAGGTCCATGGCCTCCTCTGTAGAGGCCTGCTCTCTGCATCCACAGCAGGTCCGGAATGAAGATCTATGTGAAATTATTTCTTTTTTTTCTTTTTTCTTTTTTTTTGGTTTTTCGAGACAGGGTTTCTCTGTGTAGCCTTGGCTATCCTAGACTCACTTTGTAGACCAGGCTGGCCTTGAACTCACAGCAATCGCCTGCTTCTGCCTCCCAAGTGCTGGGATTAAAGGCGTGCGCCACCACGCCCGGCGTGAATTATTTTTAATAGCCTATGGTACAGGTCAACCAATGGCCTACTCCAAACTTCCTAAGGTCAGTGGCAGCACCTGGGGGCACACTGTAGGTTAGATGGGAAGGGGTGGGGCTTAAGAGGGAAGGGATGGGGCTTAGGAGGGAAGAGGGTGGGGCTTGGCTGCCTGTAGGTTGGCGCTGGCAAGACGGAGGGGAATAGATAGGTGCCGCTCTCTGGGCTTCTAGACTCAAATCTCTCTAGGACATGCCTAGCTCTGAGATCTTACATTCCACAGAGGGTCTGTCTCCTTCAGTGAAGGGTGGATTCTGATAAAATGCAAATGCTTTTGGAATGTTCAGCCTCCCAGCCTCTCTCTCATAATCAAGTATGCCATGGGACTTCTAGCTTTTCCCAGCTGTGTCAGGGATGAACGCTTTGTTAATGAGGTCATTTGGAACATGCTCAGGGTACCAGGAGGAGGAAGATGGGGCAAGAACAGTTCACCCCATGTGTGGGAGGGCTTCAAGCCGGGCGTGGTGGCGGACATCTTTAATCCCAGGACTCAGGAGGCAGAGGCAGGCGGATCACTGTGAGTTTGAGGCCAGCCTGGTCTACAAAGCGAGTCCAGGACAGCCAGGACAGAGAGACCCTGTCTCGGCAAACAAACAAACAAACAAACAAACAAAAAAACCAAACAAACCAAAAGATGAAAATAAATGAAAAGCATAGCTTCAATACTTACTCCTAGGCATCTGCCTCAGGTGACCAGAAACTCAGGAGCCAGCAGGTGGCAGCCTGGAGACATAGCTAGGCTAGGCCAAATAGCCAAAAGCAGCATCTCTCTCTCTCTCTCTCTTTCTCTCTCCCCCTCTCCCTCTCTCTCTCCCTTAGTCCCTTCCCACCCTTCCATTCCCTGCTCCCAGCTCACCCTGGAAGTCAAAGTCGGTGAGAGAGGGATTGATGGCATCCAGGTCAGTACCAAGGTCTCCATCTGGCAGTAGAGGGTCGTGCACTGTCCTGGCTGGGGAAGGCTCAGCCAGCAGCTTGGCACTGTGGCTGGGTGGTGTGTGGGCAGGTAGGGGTGAGTCCTGGGGGGTGCCTGGTTGGGCCTGCAGCTCAAGATGCCCATCCGGCTGTGGGAACAATGGCTGCTGGTGGCCAGAAGGGGCCAGGTTGGGAGAAAGGTGTGGGTAGGTCTGCCCGTAGCAGGAGGGTACATGACCACCCAGTAGGTCTTGCAGGGGGTTCTTGCCAGGCATAGGACCTGGAGCTGGGTGCATTGGGTGCAGAGGCTGGGAAAGACCAGCAGAAGATGCCAGGGGCCGGATAGGGCCTGGTCCTGCCAGCCCAGGGGGTGGACAGCCCAGCAGTGGAGAGCCCAGTTTCTCCCTTTTGTCTCCAATGAGGCTGTCCAGCTCTTCTGCAAAGGCCCAAAAGGAAACTTCGTGAGGCTTCCCTCATTACAGCCGCCCGACCTGGGACCCTCCCGCAGGCTGTTGCTCCACTCCCATCCATCTATTCGGTGCATGGGTCCCTGGCCTTTCTCATTCGGGCCTGCCAGCCTCACCTGGTTTGGCCATGCTTTTGCGCACAGCGATGGGGTCTTTCCTCTTCCATTTCTGTAGCTCTTCCTGCATCTTGTCGATTTTGGAAGGATTAAGGGCCCATAGACAGCCCTTTCGAGAGGAACTCCCAGATTTGTTTTCCACCTTCTCGAAGCATTTGTTGAGAGACAGGTTGTGGCGAACAGAATTCTTCCAACCATCAGGCGCAGTCTGCGAGAGCAGGGCAAGAATTCAGGTTGGGCTCAGGCAACAAGAGATGGCTCCAGGGCCGGGCGGTGGTGGCCCACGCCTGTAATCCCAGCACTCGGGAGGCAGAGGCAGGTGTGAGTTCGAGGCCAGCCTGGTCTACAAAGTGAATCCAGGACAGCCAAGGCTACACAGAGAAACCCTGTCACAACCTCCTACCCCCACCCCCTAAAAAAAAAGAAAAGAAAGAAAAACTAAAAAAAGAAATGGCTTTAGGTCTGGGTTTTAGAACATTCCTTCACCATCTCTGGACACGGGATTTCTACATACTCTGTGATTTGACATCCTCAGAACCAAAAAAAAAAAAAAAAAAAAAAAAAGATGCTTAGAACTCTTTAGTTGTGGGGAAGTCTTGGGCAGGAACTTTGATTGTAAGTTAAATTTTCAGCAAAAATCTAAAACTGCCTTCATCCTACCTAGCTCTTAGCCCAGAACCTTTAGAGGGCTATGATCCTTTGTATATTTCTTTACGTGTTTTATGTGTGCTTGTGGGGTCCTGCCTGTGTGTCTATGTACCACATGCCTACAGGAGCCCGTCAGAAGAGGGCATGGAATCTCCTGAAACTGGAGTTACAGATGGTTGTGAGTCACCAACCCAAGTCTTCAGCATTCTTGACCACTGAGCCATCTCTGGTGCTCTTTTGTGTGTGTGGCTTTTTAAATTTCATTATTTTTTTTTGAGACAGGGTTTCTCTGTATAGCCCTGGCTGTCCTGGAACTCACTCTGTAGGTGAGGTTGGCCTTAAATTCAGAGATCCGCCTGCCTCTGCCTCTCAAGTGCTGGGATTAAAGGCGTACGCCGCCGTCGCTGCCACCATCACCCAGCTCTCTCCAGCACATCACTACTGCCCCTCCTTTTTGAGATGAGATCTCATTTGTAGCCCAGGCTGGCCTCAAGCTCACAGTGATCCTGCTCAGAGTATGGCAGGCATGAGCTAAGATGTCTGACTCGTGGTCCCTCTTTAAGGGACAGCTGCTAAATACCCCCCAGGCCTCTGGTCTATGTCCCTGTTGAAGCAGAAAGTGCCCAATGGACCTTCTGGCCTGTGTACCCCCTTGTAGAAAGGGGAGATCACTGTTTTAAAGTCTCTGGGTCCGGCTTTAAAGGGGAGACAGCAGAACACCCGTCCTCTGGGTAGGCCTCATCCCTCCGGGACAGGCTGGGCAGAGGAGGACTGGTGGTAGGTGGGGCTTAGAGCACCTGTTGCCTATATGTTTGGTGGCAGATGTGATGTTGGCGAAGACAGAGGTAGCAGTATGTGGGTGAATATGTACCAAAGGCCTTAGACATCTCTCGGGGTGAGTGGAATCTCCTACCACAGGTCTCTGAACTCCTGAGGGAGGATGGCTTGTGTGTGAGAAAGTGTCTCAGAGTACATGTGTATCCATGATTGAGTGTGTGGGTGTGAGTTCACATGAGTGTGCCCTGGAGGTGTGCCCTGGTGGGGAGGCCAGCCCTCAGGCAGGGGGTGCTCGTGCCAACAGAATAAACACCCATTAGGAGGCCTGGTCATGCCACCAGTGCAGTAATTGTGCCCAAGGAGGGTTGTAAAAACCATTAAGCTGACTCAGTTGGTGAGAGGTGGTGGGGGTGGGGAGGGGAGTGTGGGACATGGGCCTCCTGCCTTCCCACCCCTCATCTCTGGCTCAGTTGCAGGCTCTGTGACCACCCTGTGCCCACCAGGGGCCTGACTGTGGGTAGAACCACCATCCTGGCTGACGGTACTCCCTCACTCCCAGGCTCCTCTCTCCTTTTCAGCCCCTCTTCTCTGGTTAATGAGAGATGGTCACGCCCTCCTCCCTAGCTCACTTGCCCCAGGGT
Organism: Acomys russatus; assembly: GCF_903995435.1. Lineage (NCBI taxonomy): Eukaryota > Metazoa > Chordata > Mammalia > Rodentia > Muridae > Acomys > Acomys russatus. The sequence goes on from NC_067152.1 coordinate 5,361,131, forward strand.
GCAGCCAAGCTGAATCATGCCTAGCAGAACTGGGCCCTGATGCCAGCGTCACTAACTGAGAGCTGCTGGCAGCAGGCGCTGGAGCTTTCCTTGGGGACAGCTAGCCTGTCATGGGATTGATCCTGTTGACCCCCCCCCCCAAGGTTCATCAGGGGTCACCAGGGAGGATCTTGAGCCACTGGACCTTCTTTGACTCCCACAGCTGTCGCTGCTAATAGTCAAAGCTCTGTCGCCCCATCGGCAGACTTTAATGGGTACCGGGAACATTTATGGTCCCATAAACCTGTGACTTTGGGATGCCAGGGCAGCCCCCACCCCAGCCACTTCCTGTTTGGAAGAGGGATGGTCAGCACTAACAATTATGCACAGTGGCCGGACACTTCCTTAGTCCCACATCCCTGACTCATGGGACTGTGGGACGCCCACAGCAGCCGCCCTGGATATGAGTACTGTCCACTTCAGAGTCCACTCTGTCCTTTGAGTACCGTCCCCGTGAGCATCCATTCTTTCCTTGCCCTGGAAAATAACCTCCAAGTGAGGATTGAGAGGTTTTAGAGCCTTTGAACTCTCTTTAGGGATCAGAGATAACCTGTTGGCTTGGAAGGAGTCTTAAGTACCAACTGGTCCAAACAGACATGTTACAGAACGGGGAAACTGAGGCTGGAGAGAGAAGAGGCTGGCCTTGGATCACACAAGGAAATGATAAGTGGCCTTGTCTCCAGCTCTGTTTCCCAGCTAAGGGCCCTGCCCAGGTCATCCCATGGGGCCTGCGGGCCTTGTCTCCAGCTCTGTTTCCCATCATCCCATGGGGCCTGCCTTGCTAATGGGGCCGGTCCCATCTTCACACATTCTCTCTGAAGCCAAATGTAAACTCAGGCATGCGGGGGTGATGCAACCGGCTAAGAAAAACAACCAAACCAAAAAAGCTGTCAGACCTCTTCACTCCTCAGCCCCATAAAACAGGGATTACACGGCTCCCAGGAAAAATAATTAAGCCAGGAAGATGAGATGCAGGGAGGGGCTGGGGGTAAGGCCAGGAGTGGGCAGGGAAGATGGCCCAGAGGAGTCGGGAGGGGCCTTGCCTCCCTTTCTCTGGTCAGCTCTTGGAGGCTTTTGCTGCCACTTTAGGAGGAAGGGGTGCGTCTATCTCTACTCGGAGATTCTGGGGTTCAGGAGCAGCCCATACAGACTATAGGGTGTTTCTCTCTCCTTGAACCTCAAGCCAGTGGACTTTCCCAGTCTAGTTGAAGCCGTGCTGAAAGACATTTTTGCCCACTCCCTGTCTGGCGGGAGCACAGCAGGCACAGAGCTGTCTGCACACCAGGCAGAGAGTGTCCCCAGGCAGGACTATGGTGCAGATAGTGGGGCCAGGAAACTCTGCTCTGCTTTGCCAGGGCCTCAGCTTCTGTCCTGTCTGGCTTGCGGGATGAGACAACATCCACCAGGTGTTAAGTCCTGGGGGCTGTACTCCCCAACAGAAGCTCTTGTCTCTCCTGCACCTACCTCAGGAGAAGGTGTCTGTGTAAGAGGGTCTCAGGGAACGTGTGTCAAGGCTAAGGGGGCTGTGTGTGAACCAAATGTGTATGTGCTTGACCCAGCAGCTGATTCATCTGCTGTGTGATGGTAGATCACCCTCTCTGATAAATTTGCTCACCTAGAAAGAAAGGTACCTGTCATGTCCCCAGGAGGTTGGACCTCAGCAGTCTCACTCAAGGCACCAGCTTTGCCAAGTCAACCGAGAGACAGACATGACCCCCTCCGCCCCCCTGCCACACAGGGTTAGGCCAAGGGCCAGGGCTGATCTAGTCTACACCCCCCCCACCCCCCCGCCATGCCAGGTCCATGTAGGAATCTTGTTGGAGAACATTTGAAAATCCGCTGGGTTGCTGGGTGGTGGTGGCTCACGCCTTTAATCCCAGCACTCGGGAGGCAGAGGCAGGTAGATCGCTGTGAGTTTGAGGCCAGGAACCCTGTCTCGAAAAACCCAAAAGAAAAAAAGAAAAAGAAAAAGAAAAAGAAAGAAAGAAAGAAAATCTGCTGGGTGGGACCTCCACCTCATGCCACCCAAACTGTTACACACGGAGAAATCCCATGACTCAGTTTCCCCAGGGTCCCTCTTAGCCCTCCTCCTATCCCAGCAGTTCTGGGAAGAAATTACTGGGCGTTTCCTGAAGTCTCTTCTGAGGGGAATAGGGACTAATGCTACACATGGGTTTGGGGGAGAGCCCGCTGGATCCTCGGGATGGCCCATGACTGTGAGCTCCACTAAGGCTACAAGTGAAGCTCAGCATTGCTACTCATAGAGACAGATGCCAGTCTTACTCTGAAAGGTGGTACTCCTGTCACCTTAGCAACCAACTTGGAATTCCTCCAGACGCACAGCACCCTGGCTGAGGCTGGAGACACTTCCATTAACTTGTCTTCCTTTCTCAGTTTGGGGCTAGGTAGCTGATTCCTAAAGCCTGTCAGGATTGACATCACCCCCTTCTCCACCTTCTCCTGCCACTGCGGGTGATTCAGTCTCTCTCTGTGTCTCTCTGTCTCTCTCTCTGTCTCTGTCTCTATCTGTCTCTCTCTCTCTCTTTGCCATGTGCAACCTTCAAAGTGCGCTTCCTTGGGAGCTTTGCACTTCACTGTGGACACAGGGGAAGCACCTTAGGGTCACACTCATCCTGCTTTCATGTGGTGGGGGTGGAGGGGTGGGGGATGGGGGTGGAGAGTGGGAATGGAGAGGGGATGGGGGTTGGGGAGTAAGGGATGGGGTGGGGGATGGGGTTGGGGATGGAGGGGTGGGTTATGGGGGTGGGGTGGGAGAGGGGTGGGGTGGGAATGGTGGCAGGGGGTGGGGAGGGTAGGAGATGGCTTCCCTCTCCCCCTCTCCCCCCAGACAGGGTTTCTCTGCGTAGTCTTGGCTGCCCTGGACTTGCTTTGTAGACCAGGCTGGCCTTGAACTCACAGTGATCCACCTGCCTCTACCTCCCGAGTGCTGGGATTAAAGGCGTGCATCACCACGCCTGGCTCAGAGATGGCTTTTAGACTCACCTTGAAATAAGGGAAGTGCTCTGTCATGAAATTGTAGATCTCACTGACTGGAAGGCTTCCGGTCTTACTGTTCTTAAGGGCCATGAAGATGAGGATGCTGCAAAAGAGAGCTGCTGAGACTCTGGTCCTCTGACCAGGTCCCCATCCTCTCCGACTTCCTCGCTGACAGGCTCTGGGAGGCTGAGCCTGAACTAATGGGCATTTTGTGGAATCTGGGTAACTGACTGCTATCTGACTTCGCCACCAGATAGGTGTGTGAGCTTGTCTGAACCTCTCTGAGCCTGTTTCCTTAGTTTTGAAACAAGTGCAATAGCCAGCTTGACCTCTCAGTCCTTAGCTCCTCATGCCCGTGTGGGAAGGGAGAGAGGCTTTCTGTGTGTGCCAGACAGAATGTTCTGCCCCATTCTCATATATAAAACTTCACATAGCCTGAATTGTCTCCCCCTTTCCCTTCCAGACAACCAAACAGTTTCACAGGTAGTAAGTAGCAGGACTGTTTATTGTTTGTTTTGTTTGTTTGTTTGTTTGTTTGTTTGCAACAGGGTCTCTCTGTGTAGCCTTGACTGTCCTGGACTCACTTTTTAGATCAGCTGGTCTCGAACTCACAGCGATCCGCCTGCCTCTGCCTCCTGAGTGCTGGGATTAAAGCATGCGCCACCACACCTGGCTTATTGATTGTTTTGTTTATTTTGCTTTGTTTTTTGTTCAAGACAGGGTCTCTCTGTGTAGCCTTGGCTTTCCTGAACTCGCTTTGCAGACTAGACTGGCCTCAAACTCACAGCGATCCGCCTGTGCCACATACTGTTGTTGCTGTTGTTGGTTTTTGTTTTTCAAGACAGAGCCTCTCTGTGTAGCTTTGGCTGTCCTGGACTTGCCTTGTAGACCAGGCTGGCCTCAAACTCACAACAATCTGCCTGCCTCTGCCTCCTGAGTGCTGGGATTAAATAAAGGTATGTGCCACCACACCTGGCTTATTGGTTTTTTAATATTGAAGGTGTGGGGGGGAGGCAGTCAGCATCCTTAATCTTCCACCTAAACTCTACAAACCAGGTACTGGGCCCCAGGATGGGACCTCACAGATCCACTACCCAAGTCAGCAGCATCCAGAGTTAAGACTCCTTGGGTCAGATGAAAGGTCAAAGGTCATGTCTCTACTACCTGCCCACCTGCAGGGACCATTTCTCCAGTGCCGTTGGAAGTTAGCGGGTATGATTTCTACCCCCTGAAATCACCTTTACGTCTTGAGAGTCATGATGCCTTAGTCTCCCCAGGGCCCTCTTTGCTCCTAGCTCTGCCCCAGTACCTGTAGGAGTAGATGGGCTTGGGGAAGAGTGGTTGGTGCCCATCACCGCTGGCCTGGGGTGCGATCCTCTGGTAGGGATAGTGAGCGGAGCCCAGGTAGGGCACAGGGTAGCTGCTTCCCCCTGGGGAGTACTGTAGAGGCCAAAGGGGACAGAGCAATCACCATGATATCAAAGCCTTCCCAAGTGAGGCAGCCCTCATTCATACATCCTGGGAGCTGAGGCCAGATTCTCTTCCTATTGGTCATGGACCCTACACTATAGGGCACTGGGATGGACAGTTTGGGCTTGGGTAAAGATCCAAACTCCAGAACTCAAACTCTCAAAGGTCTCAGCTGTCTTCCTCCAGCTCTTTCCTCTCAACCTTTGAGGTACCCTGGTTGCCATGGTGATTGGATGAGGAGCAGCCCACTGGTCCTGCACTTTCCAGGCAGGCACTCCCGGGCCCCTGGGCCTTTCCTGGAGCACTGGGCCGGAAGTGGGATGTCCAGCCTGGGTGTGTTCTAGGCATGGCCACCTTTACGAGTTTCAGTGGCTCTTTGAAAGAGCAGGTCATGATGGTGGGCAGGTGGGGGTAGGAGGCAGTTTTACGGTGAAGGGAGTGGCTGCGGTGCCAGGAATGGTGTTTTATAGGGGCTGGGGGTTGGAGACTCTGACTCCCCCAGCTGCTCCAGGCTGAAGTGTTCTTTCCAGGTCACCGAAAGACACTTAGTGCCTTAGTCACCCTCTCTCGGGGCTCCATAAAGCCCTGGGTGCGGCCATCTTGTTCAAGGATGTTGAAGACTTGCAGAGGGCTTCAAAGCAGGGCAAGGCCACTTAGGGTCTGCTGGTCACCTTCATCCTGTGGTGGCTTGGTCCCTGATGTGGCAGACTGCCTCAGGGACATCCTCTGCCCTGAGTCATCTTAGAAAAGCTTTGGCCTCGGTAGCTATGCCCTCTCCTGAAGGGGAGGATGTCCCTTAATGCCATGTGTTTCTTTGTCCCTCTCTGTTACTTTCTGTACCCACAACAGGCACCATGACCACCCCCACCCCCAGCCTGCCTCCTGGCTTGGCCAGGATCAGGGCCAGTGCTAACTGGAGTAGAACCTGCTCCACAGGCAGGGCCTGTCTGAGTGCCAGACTGCAGGTGGATAGAGCTGGGCGCTGGGCAGCCACTTGCTCTGTCTTGCCCGGTGACTCCAAGGGAGCTGCCTGGCTGCTCTGGGCTCTTTTCTGTCTCTCTCTCTCTCTCTCTCTCTCTCTCTCTCTCTCTCTCTCTCTCTCTTTTAAAGTCCTCCATCCCTTGCCAGTGTGGTACAATTCTTTTAGTATCTCGTCCATTCTGGAGAGGCTAAACTGGGCAGTGGGGTGAGGATGGGTAAGGATGGTAGGTACTATAGGGAGGACCCCAGCCTCACACTTGTGCCCACATACTCTAGGCCAAAGGGAAATTTTAAGGACAGGGTCACACAGCAAGGTGTGACCTAGATGGGAGCCCTTTGTTCCCTTCCCTGCTCAGCCTGTGTGTCACACCACACACCCCTTTCGTCTTTGCTCCCGTCTGTCTGCAATGGCTCTCCTCCCTCTCCCCTTGGTTCACGGCATGACTCTACCTTAGTTTTGGTTGTTTTTCTTTTTTCTTTTCTTTTTTTCTGTTTGAGGAGGAGCCTCCTATCAGCCTCCTCCAGGAGTTCAGAAAATCCTGAGGGTCCCCAGAAAAGGGCAACTGTTTCTCTTCCCACTAGCCACTGTTCTTCACCTGGGATGGCCCAGTGTAAGGTTTCAGGACCCTGAATGTATCTATATATATATACACAGCAACACTTACACACACACACAGCCACACTCATATACACAGCAACAGTAACACCTTTTCACAGATATGCGCGCGCACACACACACACATATACACATATATTGCACACAGCAACACTTCCACACAAAGGAATATTTGCACACACAGCAACATCCACATCCACACACACACACACACACACACACACAGCAACACACACAGGAACACACACACACAGCAACACACACATAACCTCCTGAGAGCTCCAAGAACTATATCCACTTGCTGTAGGGTTACCTGATGGAAGGCTGGCTGAGAAGAACAGTACATATGCTGTAAGGGAGGCTGGTAGCAATACATCCCAGGACCATTGTCCAGAGCTTGGGGCTTGACCTTGACCTCTGACCCCTGCTGGAAAAGAAAGATTTTCTTTTAACCCCTTCTTTTTTGTCTTGTCTTGAACCTCACACTTAAAAGAATCCTTTCTCTGACTCTCTCAAAGCTGACTCTTTGGGAAGGGACAGAGAACAGAGGTGGATAGGGGTTTTCCTGAGGGCAATCAGCAATTTAGTGGAGAGGCTAGGCTGGAAAAAAACAGTGTTTCCTACATCCCACTTCACTGCAGGTGACAGGTTAGGCTAGGTCACCAGAGAAGTGGAGGAGACCTGTCAGTGGTCACATAGACTTGAGTGGGACCAGAGATCTTTTTTTTTTTTTTTTTTTGGTTTTTCTAGACAGGGTTTCTCTGTGTAGCCTTGACTGTCCTGGACTCGCTTTGTAGACCAGGCAGGCCTCGAACTAACAGCGATCTGCCTGCCTCTGCCACCACCGCCCAGCTAGGACTAGAGATCTTTTAGAGGCCCATGTGAAATAATCCTCAGGGTCTGTCCTGAGTAGAGACAGTCAGGGTGTGCAGCTAGGACCTACCTAGCAGATAGGCAAGCCAGGATCAGACTGCTCTTGCTAGGATTCCCAAGGGCCTTTGGGAAGCCAGTTGTTTGGATCCAGAGGGGTGAAAGCTTAGCCCTGACCACTTTCTGGGGGGTGCCCCAGGGCAGCTGATGCAGAGATTGCCATAATGGCAGGACCTTGGGCCTGGAAGGGCCACAAACACTATGTCCAACCCCTCATTTCACAGATGATAGAGCTGATCCCAAGGAGAAGAAACTATGTGGCATCAGTCACCCAGAGAGTAAACTGGGCAGCTGTGGGCCCCTGGGTATGACTTGTCTCCATGGTGCCAGGTAGATTTCCGTTGACAGGTTGGGGACGTCTCGGCAAGTCCTGAGGCCACAGGCCTGGAAAGCCAGGTCCTGGCTCACAAAATGGAGATAGTAAGAACGCTTTAGGCCATTGTTGGCGAGATCAAATGGAACCCTGGGAAGGAAGGAAGCTCTTGGCTGAATGACCAGGGGCTGCACTGAGTGGACAGTGGGGGACAAACTTCCGTTTGCTGGGTGCCTCGCTGTGGCTGCCGCTGCCACATTCTACAGGCTTGGGGGAAAGCTGCATGCCTCCAGAACCAGCCTAAGATCATGTCTTGGCCACATCTGCTGGGTGTTCGCTTGTTTTCCTGTCTTCCTGTTAGGAGTGGCTAAGGATTAGAACAGGCCTACTTGGAAGCAGGAGATGCAGAAGGTTAGTGGGCCCTTGGAGGAGCCAGAGCCCAGGCTGAGCCTCGGGGTGCCTTGGGATTACAGATAGGGAGCAAGAAGCAAGCCCCACTTGGCTTCTCAAAGCCACACTCCTGACACAGGAACCCTCAGCACGGCTTTTCCCACGAGGCTGGGTGAGATTAAATGGCTTGCCCCATGGGTAAGTCCCAGGGCTTCCAGATCTGGCTGTGGAAACACTCCCCAACCTTCTAAAGTATTTCCACTTCGAGGCCTTCTCTGGCGTGAGAACAGGTCTAGGAGCTCGCCTGTAATTCCAACACCAGTGACGCTGAGGCAGGAAAATCTCCAGTTCATGACTGGCCTTGGGCAACATAGCTATTTTCTGTTTCACACACAAAAATTTAAAAAAAAAAAAAAATGAAAGTAGGCTGTGGAAGGGGTAGGAGATGCTAATGAAGTCCCCGAGCCCACATTTGGTGGGGTTTGCTTTCCGGATGCTCTAGCCAGAACCTTCTCTCTCCGGAATGTGTTTTTTTGTTTTTTTTAATTCTCCTTACATTTGCATAGGGGTGTGTGTGTTGGTCTGCCTGGACATTCCTGACACTTAAACAGAGAAGTCACTCTCTGGAATCTTGACTCAGCTGCTTCTGAGGAGCTGCCAACTTCCCTCCCCGTGTGCTTCGCTTCCTCCATGCCTGCTAGCATCCCCCTCCTCAGGGGACCAGTATGGAGCCAGGAGGCCCCTATCCTCTGTGCTTGTTGTTTCTGTGGCCCTTTGATTTTAAGACAGGGTCTCCTCCATACATAGCCATGGGCTGGCCTTTGTCTCAGGCAATCCTCCTGCCTCAGCCTCCTGAGTACTATGATTGCAGGCATGTGCCACCACGCCTGACTTTGAGGGTTCTTTCTAGGTAGCCAGGAGAGAGGAAATAGAAAGTCCTTGTCCATTGGTACTCACCAGAACTTGGCTGTGTTCTTGGCTGGGGTACGGGAGTCCATTGCACCAAGCCTCTGCCGGGAAGCCAGGCAGGAAGGCCTCGGCATCCCCCACATCCACAGGGATCTCCTCAAAGCCTTCCAGTGTTCCCGGAGTCTTAAAGGAGTGTCCATCAAGGGCCATGGCTGTCTGGGCCTCAGGGAAGATGTCCTCGTGGAAATGCCTCTTGTAGGGGTGGAAAGGCACATGGTTGCCCTTGAGGAAGCGCCCTGGGCTGCCTGCTGGGCCCTCCTCAAAGCCAAAGCCAGGATACTTGTCTGAAGGAGAAAGGCGGAAGGGGCCCGGGGCAGGTCCGGCTGTGCAGTGGCCCTGGATCTGCTCTGGGCCTGGAGACACAGTGCTTGGGCTGTGGGGGGGCAGTGAGGGTGCCCTTTCTGGAGGGCCGTCAGGCACAAAGGATGAACAGCTGAAGTTGCCATGCTTCTGGGTAGACAGAGTAGACAGAACTTGTAAACAGAGGTTGGACCAGGGGACCTGCCAGGACCCTACTCTGTGTTGAGCTAATGGAGTCTGTGGCTGAACTCACAGGAGTCCTGACATGATGGAAAGATGTGAGCTAATCTTGGGGTTCCAATCTGATACAAGCATACTTTTTTTTTTAAGATGTATTTATTATTATGTATACAGTGTTCCACCTGCATATACACCTGCAGGCCAGAAGAGGGCATCTGATCACATTACAGGTGGTTGTGAGCCACCATGTGGTTACTGGGAATTGAACTTAGGACCTTTGGAAGAACAGGCAGCGCTCTTAACCACTGAGCCATCTCTCCAGCCCCACAAGCATACTTCTTTTAAACCTGGGGTGCCCCGAGGCTGATGGGGCTCCACACCTTGCCTTGGGAAACACCAAACCAAGGAATGAACAGAGATCTGTGCCTGCACCCTGTGGGGTCTAGAGTCATCCTGTTTGTTGGTGTAAGGGGCAAAGTAGACCCTGGAGGTCCTTGTGTGGGACAGTGACTACACCTATCCGCTGCTCATACAGCTGCCAGGCCTAGGTAGCAGATACTTACGGTCTGTGGGGCAGGGGAGCCTGGGAGGCCCGAAGCCTGCATGAGGTCCCCTTGGGGTTCGCCCTCCAGTCGGGTGGAGCCTGGCAGCGTGACGTCAGACTGCGGAGGGAGTAGCGACACCATCACCCAGTCCTGGCCTCGAAGAAAGCCGGCTACGATGAGAATGAGGACCAAGTCTAGGGGTGGCTGACCCCCAGGTCCACTACCTCCGTTCCCACCCTTTCTCTAGGCTGGGAGCCTGTCTGCAGCTAGCCACCTGATTGGGGAAATAGGGAGAGAAGGGAAGAGAAGAGAGAGAGAGAGAGAGAGAGAGAGAGAGAGAGAAGAGAGAGGGAGGGAGGGAGAGAGGGAGGGAGAGAGACAGAGAGATAGATAGATAGATAGACAGACAGACAGACAGACAGAAATAGGTAGACAGACAGACAGACAGCCATGGTGATGCACTGGTACATGCTGGCAGGCAAATGCTGAAGAGGATAAAACAGGAGGATCATGAGAAAGAAATGAGCCAGATAGACTACTCAGAGAATGGGGGCGGGGTCCTGTCTATTCTCATCTTTGCTGGTTCAAGTGAGTCAGTGAGCTACTGCTTCCCAGGGAGCCCTGGCTACTGGGTCTCCTATGTCTATGCTAGGTGACCTTACCAGTGGCTGGGTAGGCCCTGAGAGTGGGGGAAGCTAGAAGGTGTGTCATGCCTAGGCTTCATGTGACAGCAATTCCAATGATACAGAGGAGTGGTCTTGCAGGGTCCAAAGGGCCTTGCTGGTGGGGCCCATGAGATGTTTGATGTTTGTTGTTGTTGTTGTTTTGAGACATGGTCTCTCCGTGTAGCCTTGACTGTCCTGTACTCCCTTTGTAGACCAGGCTGGCCTGGAACTCACAGCAATCCACCTGCCTCTGCCTCCCAAGAGCTGGGACTAAAGGCGTGCACCACCACTGCCCAGCATAGTAAGTGTTATTTTTTACCTCCATCCTTCAAACTGTTATCTGTAACCTTGTGCGGAACAGGTCTCTTTTCCTTATCCCCACTCTTTTCCCCTCCCCTTCTGTTTTGTGTGGGTCCCCCAGCTGCCCCCTCCATCCCCCTGCTCGCCCCCCCCACCATCCTCCATCACTGCCCTCTTTCTGAACTCTTCAGCTTGCCCATGAAAAGCTGAGGCTGGAATCAGATCTGAGAGGTGGCCGCCTCTGAACTATTCCAGAGCCCTGACCCAGCACCATACATAGAGAGGCTTGGAGGCCTAGGGGCTCGGCGCCAGGTGAGGCCCCTCCATCCCAGGCTGTGTCAGCATCTGCAAGCAAGGCGAGTGACAGAACCTCGCACAGGGCGCCGAGAGTGAAATGAAATCATGCATAGAAAGCGTGGAGCACAGTGCAAGCACACCAGGCTTTGACCCACACCAGCTAGGGTTGTCGCTAGGGCTTTTCCCCTGTCCTGTTGGCTATTTGGCTTCCTTGACCTCTGCAGAGGGCAACAGCCTTTGAACTCAGGACGCTGAGTTTATCTCTGACCGACAGGGCTGTTTACTGAGGGTCTCCTCTGTGATGGCTACTGTGTAGCACTTTGGATAGTTTTCCATACAAGGAGGAGGACCTTAGGCTCCACCTTCCTCCATCACCCCAGTGCTGGGATTATGGACATGCACCTTCCAGCCCAGTTTTGTGTTCAGACCTAGGGTTTCCTGCATGAGAGACAATTAGTTTACTGACTGACTTGTATCTATATCCCCTGTTGTTGTTATTATTTTGGTTTTTCAAGACAAGGTCTCTCTGTGTAGCCTTGGCTGTCTTGGACTTGCTGTGTAGACCAGGCCGGCCTTGAACTCACAGCGATCCGCCTGCCTCTGCCTCCCGAGTGCTGGGACTAAAGGCCTGCGCCACCATGCCTGGCCCCTGTTATTTTTTAACACAGGCTATCACCATACAGTCCATGCTGGCCTCTAACTCACTCTGTAGGCCAGGCTAACTCTGAACTATTGGCAAACTATTGCCATCAGCCTTCCAAGGCTTGGCATTACAAGCGTGAGCCACCATGCCCAAACTCATTGCTTCGCTGCGGGGAAGGCACCTTATTAGGCCCATCTTTCAAACGAGGCCCAGAGAGATTTTGTGACTTTTCCAGTCTCACAGGCAACCCTTGACAGCCAGAACCTGAACAAAGCTTTAGCTAGCTTTTCTCCCCACTTCGGTATTTGCTGGGAGTCAGAGCTGGGATGTTCCGGGAGCCAAGCAGCAAGAAAAGCCAGAATTTTAAGCTGGGCATGGTGGTGGCACGCCTTTAATCTCAGCACCGGGGAGGCAGAGGCAGGCGGATCGCTGTGAGTTCGAGGCCAGCCTGGTCTACAGCATGAGTCCAGGATAGCGAAGACTACACAGAGAAACCCTGTCTTGAAAAACAAAAAAACCAAACCAAACCAAAACAAACAAACAAACAAACAAACAACAAAAAAACAAAAAAGAAAGAAAGAAAGAAAAGCCAGAGTTTTGCATTTATTTCTTCTATTCAAGACGCCTCAAGCCACAGCGGAGTAGCTGTGCAGTCCTGGGAATTCTGGGAGAGAGGGCAGGCCTCATCTTTCCGAATTGCCCTAGTCAGCGGTTGACACATCTTTGATGAATTAGCCATCTCAGGGGCGGCTAATGGTGACAAAGAGGGAAGGGAACCTGTCCAGAGTTCCACTTAGGAGTCGGCTGGGAGGCAGCTGGTAGCTGGAACAGAGCTAGGTTTGAGGGTGGGGAGGTCCCACCCCTCAGAGTCCCCACCCCCACCTCTTCTCTATATCCCAGTGCAGGCTCACTCTCAGCAGTGCTAAATGTGGCATGACCGGGAAGCGTGGAGCTGGCTGTAACTGGACACTTGAAGGGAGCAAGCAGGGGTGAGGACACCCCATCCCTGGCTTTGCGTGACTGCCTGCCCTAGCCCCTGCTCCCTAGATAGCTTGGGCCTGCCAGCCATGCCTCACTCTGGCTCAGAGCTGCCTTTCCCGGAGGAGGTGGTGTCTGGTGAACTTGGTGCCTTCCAAATACGGTCCCATCCCCCTGCAGGTGTGAGACCGGAGGTTTTGCCTTTCCCATCTTAGGCTCCGCAGTCCCAGGAGGGGAGGACACTAGTGATTCATCTGGCAGCAGAGCCTTGTCACCTCCTGGCTCTGTGATTTCGAACACGCTGTGTAAGTCTGTATCTCCCTTTCTTCATCTGAGAAGTGGGGCGTGTGGACCTACCTCACTAGGGCCTCTTGAAGACTAAGTGGTGTGGTGCACACGAGCTGTGATGTGCACCACGTGGTGCACCAGAAAGTGGCCAGGGACACATGTTAAACCTCTGGCTTTGGGGCAGGAGAGATGGCTCAGTGGTTAAGAGCACTGACTGCTCTTCCAGAGGTCCTGAGTTCAATTCCCAGCAACCACATGGTGGCTCACAACCATCTGTAATATGATCTGATCATACTGTATTCATAATAAATAAATCTTAAAACACACACACAAAACAAAAACAACAACAACAAAAAAAAACCAACCAAAAAACCACCTCTGGCTTCAGTTGGCCAACCGTGCCTGGATCTAAGGGCCTCTAATCCCAGGCTCTACAGTTTCCCTGAGGGTTTTGCTCCTTCAGGCACAGTGGAGGTGATGCTGCTGCTGTGCCCAGCTGCCGGCTGCCTTTCCCTGCTTGCCTGGCCTTTATTTATCATGACTTCAGAAGACGCAGACACCAGCCCTGACGCTTTAGAGGCTTGAATCTGGGGTAGGGGCGCCTGAACTCCAGCTGAGCTTTCCCTTCCTGAAGATCCGCCTTGTTTAGAAGCACGCTGGCCTGCTCCTCAATCCCACCTCCCCAGTTGGAGCTCTATCTGTATAATCCCTGGCAGAGACCCTGGGTATCAGAGGCCTTCTGGTCCTACCCAAGACTATCACACTCTGGTGTTGCAAACCACCATGCCTGTTCTGGGATTTGAGTTGGTCTCTGCACAATTCAGAGGCCAGCCCCTTAATTTGCATTGAGGATGCAGATGTCCCAGAGTGGTCCTCACCCAGGCTTTCTTCTGAGTGGCTTCTATAAGTACTGACTTCCAGCCTAGTGACCATGGTGCATCCTTGGTGCCTGGAGCTGAGGCCCTGTTCTGAGTCCCTTAAGGAAATTAACTGACTCTTCTAAGGCCACAGTACGTGGGAAAGATGAGCCTTCAGTTAACATCCTAAAGGAGTCACCTGCTTCAGAGGATGGACAAAGGGACCCTAGTTGGTGTTTGGGAAAGATCTTTTCAGCACAGAGAGGGGAGGGGGAGGTATCCTAGCCTCAGCCTTTCCCCAAAGCAGTGGTAGCTTTCTTTTCTTTTCTTTCTTTCTTTTTTTTTGGAAGGGCGGTTTCAAGACAGGGTTTCTCTGTGTAGCCCTGGCTGTCCTGGACTCACTTTGTAGACCAGGCTGGCCTCAAACTCACAGAGATCCGTCTGCCTCTGCCTCCTGAGTACTGGGATTATAGGTGTGTGCCACTGCACCGGGCTAGTGGTAGCTTTCTTAAAGCTGTTGACTTGGAGTCAGATCTGGGTCTGCATCCTAATCAGGGTGAGAATTTGCTTGGACACATTGCTCAACTTCCTTCCCTGGGCCTCAGTTTCCTCCTCTGTAAAATAGAGTATATAATACATACCTCTTTGGAGGGCTGCCTGAAATACTCCTTGTAAATAGCTTAACACACAGTACATACTCAATAAATGATAGCTATTATTAATAATTAGCAGTGGGGCAGAGTTAATTTAAGGCATGAGCTCTGGTGTGGGGGAGGGAACTCCCTTTTTTCACCCTTTCCTGTCTCCCACCATTGTCTCCCTGACAGCATCTTCCTGCCGTGGACAGACACTGAACTTCCTCTTGACTCTGGCCTCTGAGGTCATTTTGTTCATTCTCCTGTGGTAGAGCCAGTGGGTACAGAAGCTCACCAGTGGGTACAGAAGCTCCAGTGGTCTTTAATGGAACGGATAGGATGTTCCTGCTTCTTTGGAACCCCCAGGAGACATCCACGGTGGCCCCAGTGTCCTAATAGTGGCCTATGAATTTTTAAAAAAATATTTATTTATTTATTTATTATGTATACATTGCTCTGCCTGCTTGTACCCCTGCAGGCCAGAAGAGGGCATCAGATCACATTATAGATGGTTGTGAGCCACCAAGTGGTTGCTGGGAATTGAACTCAGGATCTCTGGAAGAGCAGACAGTGCTCTTAACCTCTGAGCCATCTCTCCAGCCCCCGTGGCCTATGAATTTGAAGGAATCTTTTGTTGCTGCCAAACCTTGGTCCTACACACAATAGGATGTGCCAGCAAACTGACTTCTCTCCTTTCCCTTCTTCCTCTCTCCCAAATCCAGAATCCCAGGAGCTGGTCCCAAGCACTTATCGCCACCACTTAGAACCATCTTCTGCCCACTGTATGTCTCCTTCATGGGCTGGAGGCTACAGCGCAAGATGTGGTCCAAGTTCCCCTCCACTGTACAAGTATGACCACCATAGACCCGCATCCTTAGAGCACTCAGAAGTTCATGTGGCATGATTTTTTTTTTTTTTTTTCCTTTTGGTTTTTCGAAACAGAGTTTCTCTGTGTAGCCTTGGCTGTCCTGGACTCTCTTTGTTGACCAGGCTGGCCTCGAACTCACAGAGATCTGCCTGCCTCTGCCTCCCGAGTGCTGGCATTAAAGGCGTGTGCCACGATGCCCGGCTCGTGTTGGATGATTTTATGATCACATCACCACTTTCTCTTTCTGTCTCCAAGAACAGTGAGCATAGCACACTGGAGCCAGGGCTTTGGGGGAGCAAATTAGACCCATCACTTCCAATTCCACATTCAGCAAAATAAGGACAAATTGACCATGGCCACATAGCTGCTCATGCAAATTTACAAACATTATAATAAACCAGAGTGCTGCCTGTTGTGTTGGCACACCTCTAAGCGCAGTACTAGGGAGGCAAATGGACTTCTGTGAATTCCAGGCCAGCCTGGTCTACATAGTGAGTTCCAGGACAGCTAGGGCTGCACAGTGAGACACTGTCAAAACAACAACAACCCCAAATATCAAACCAAATAAAGCAAAACCAAATCAGGATCTTCCCTCCCCCCCCCCCCCGCTTTTTTTTTTTTTTTTTTTTTTTTTTTGGTTTTTTTGAGACAGGGTTTCTCTGTGTAGCCTTGGCCATCCTGGACTCACTTTGTAGACCAGACTGGCCTCAAACTCACAGGGATCCGCCTGCCTCTGCCTCCCGAGTGCTGGGATTAAAGGCGTGCGCCACCACGCCCGGCCCCTCCCCCTTTTGATAGCTGATATTTGGTGAAAAATTACCAGCACACCCCAGGAAGGAAAGCAAGGGCATTAGGTCAGGGATGAGTGGGGAAGAGAAGAAATACCATGCCTAGTTCTCTACACAGAAAGATTGGAAAATCCTCTCTCGTGCCTCAAGAGCTCCAGATGCACTTATCCAGGGCTGCAGCTTTCGCAAGTCATGTTAAAGACCCTCTCAGGGTCTGGGCATCCTTGGTACCCTCTGCCCTCTGAGCTCCTTCCATCATCCTCAGAGAGGAGAAGAAAAGTTTGGGGACAGAAACAAATAGACTCAATGGCCTTAGAATCAAAGGAAGAGAGACATGACCCTCTGGCCTGAGTAGGGAGGTTAGGAGGAAGCCCCTCTAGAACGCTGAGAGCTGGAGGGACAGTGACTGAATGGCAGCCATTGTTGCATGGCTACCCTGTATCCCCTGATGTCTGGCATCCCCACCTTGTACCCTGCCCTTAATCAGTCAGTTCTGCACTGCCTCTAATCACTGGTACCTCTGCTTCCTAGGCTCTGTCCTCAGCACACAGGCAGAAGGGGGCGGGGGAAACACCTAATTTGCTGGTTTTGTGACCTTGGACAAGTTATTTTCTCATCAGCAGTTCAGTCCTTCTATCGGCAAAATGAAGCCCAGGCCTCATTTGAATCTTAGGATGCTGGTGTTGGTCCTATGGATGTGTATGCAGTCTATGGGGTGGTCTGTTACTCTTATACCAGGAATTCTGGTTATGTTCCATGAGGAAGGCACTGCATTGTCACCCCCTTTTATGGATCAGGAAACTGAGGCTCAGAGAGATTAACCTGACTCGCCCAAGTCCCCCAGCTAGTAAACCGTGCACCCCAGGATTCAGACCCAGGCTTCAAAGCTAATCTCTCCTTAACCACTATACCACACAGCCCCGCCTCAGCAAGGTGGAGGGTTCCCTGGGAGGGTCTATCCCTGGAGCCCCTGCCTACAGCTGAGTCACAGAGGCCAGGCGGGCACTCCTGCCTGACCAAGAACACTTATAAGGGGCTCTGCACCCCCCCACCCCACCTGTCGGCGCCCTCCTGCTCACCCTTTACGAGCAGGCGGAGCCGGCTCAGTTCCACCTTAATGGTTTCTGTTGCTGGCTGCGGCAGCATGTTTTACGAGGGGTGGGGCTGTGCCCAGTGTTCGCCTGCAGCCCCACCCGGGGCTCCACCTGCCTGGCTGCTGGGAGGGGTTCCCTGGAGCAGGTCCCTAATTACCTTGTGTGTGTGTGTGTGTGTGGGGGGGGTGCCGGTGGTAGAGAAAGACCTGGGGACTATGCCTTAGGCTTGCATCTCTCAGGATTCTGGGAGTCTAGGGGTGTCGAGAAGAAAAGGGGGTTCCTAGCTGCTTTCCTTCCACCCACCTGGGGTCCTGAAGGCAGCCCTCCAGACTCTGGCTCTGGATACTGCCTGGCTTTGTAAAGAGTGATGGGTGAAAAGCAACCACAGGCAGGTGAGATGGCTTAGCAGGAGTTTGAGTCCTAGGGCCTCCAAGGTGGCTGAAGAGAATCAACTACAGCAAAAATTTCCCCTGGTCTCCACACTCTGGTTGTGGCACGCGCGCGCACACACACACACACACACACACACTGTAGTTAGAAAAGCAACCATTGCAATGTTCTATGAGCTACTGATACCTGCAGTCAAGTCATTCCAATCTCTTATCAGGTCTTTTATAGAGACACCATAGCCATCACCCAGGTCTCTTCAAGGACGCCGGTCAGAAAGCACCCTTCAATATACTCATCCTGAAAAAGCACTAGAGCTGCCATCTCTGCCGACCTGGGAGCTCTTCTAGATATTTGGTCTTAATTCCTACAATCTTGTCCGCTCACCTTATGCACCAAGGACCACCTCCCACTAGCTAAGGGACGTAGCCTCGGCCCATCTCCACGGAAGATCCCAGACGTTCTTGCTGAGAGTGTCTGATGCTGGCAGCAGCCTCCTATTCTCTCTCGAACCTCTGCCTCACGTGCTTTTCTTTCCCATAGGCCTTAGCCACCTCTGGGCAGCTCCCCCACTCCCCAGGCCCTCCCCATCTTCTTCCACCCAGCCCTGACCCCCAAAGAAACCAAATCTAAACACTCACGGTGGGCTCTGTGCCGTGGACACCATCCCGGCTTTGGGGAGTCATCTAGCCTGCAGCTTCAGGGGAGTCTCCAACCAGGTATAAATACTCCCACATTCCAAGACCGGCCCCCTCCCCGAGGGCAGGGGTGGGACTGGCTCCCCAGGCCAAACAGGCAGGTCACATGCCCCATAAATGCCACAGGACCACAGGCCCTTCCCAGTAGTTCTGACCTCTCTAGGTAGGTGGATGTATAAATGAGTGGACGGTTGGAGGAAGGATGGATGGACAGACAGAAGAACGGATGAACAGATAGATGGACCATGGTTAGACAGGTGGATGGATTGATGTCTTTGACATACCTATGGATGCCTGTCTTGTAAATGGTCAGGAAGAGATTTTAAAGAAACAAGAAAGGCTGTCCCTCAAAGCTACTATTTACGCCTAGACTTGTAAGTCTCTCTTCTCCCTTGCTAGGGCCGCCTAGGTTAAGAGATGGCCTTACTGCAGTCTGCCTCCTTAGATACCTCTTTCTGGAGACCTCTTATTTCCACCTGACTATCCTCGCTCACAGGAGCTTTTGTTTTTCTTCTTAGGGGCTATTTATGACCCACCTTTTCCTCCCTCCACTGGAGCCCCTGCTCTGGGACCAGGAGCCTACCCCTAGATCTTATTTCCAGGAGCAAGGTGGCTTCCCCTTCGGGGCTAGCATGCATTCTCATATTCAAGAACATGACACCCTTGGATAGACAGATAGGGAAAAGCCCCCAGCTCCACCTTTCCAGGGGATTTTTGAAGCCCTGAGAGGTGAGGACAGGACAGAACTATTGGCCTAGTTGGGCTGGTAGTATGTAATCTTAGTAGTCAGGAGGCGGAGGCAGGGGGATCACAAATTTAAGGTCAGCCTGAGCTGCATGATGAGACCCCCCCCCTCTTACACACACACACACACACACACACACACACACACACACACACACACACACACACGGCCAGGCAGTGGTGCCACAATGCCTTTAATCCCAGCACTCCAGAGGTAGAGGCAGGCAGATCTCTGAGTTCGAAACCAGCCTGGTCTACAAAGAGAGCTCAGGACAGTCAGGGCTGTTACATAGAGAAACCTTGTCTTGGAAAATAACAATGACAGCCACCACCACCACCACCACCACCACCATCATCATCTAAAAAGAAATATGAGGTCTAAATGGAGAGCTGGGTGGAGCCATCTATTAATCCTCTGGATGCACCTTACAGAGAACAGGGATCTGAGGCCTTAGACATTGATTTCCAGAAAGGAGGAAGTTTCCCTCAGACCCTCAGTTTGCCTAGCCATGAAAGGGGCCAAGGCTGGGGGAAGTCGATGGGGGATGGCCTGAAGGGACAGGAGGGGTTTTCACCTTCATCCTTCCTGTGGCAAGCCACATCTGCTGAAGAGATTGGGGGACAAGCTAAAGGGCGGAAGCAGGTATGCTGCTGGCTTCTGAGCGCCCATTAGAGGCCAAGAAACCCTGCACCACAATGACATCATTTGGAACTAAGCACCCCCCCCACCAACTCCCACCCCACCCCCTAAATTGGGTGTTGAGCCAATTGGCTATGTCAGTAACTGGCAGCTGAGGATTTGATCTGTAAATTCAGCACGGATGATGGGATGATGGGACCTCGTGTCATCTCCTCCCCTAACCTGGCTCCTTTCCCGAAGGCTTCACCAAGCTTGGACTCTCCTAGCTTCCTAGAGTGCCCCTCTTTCCCTCTCAGGGACTATGGGAGGACCTTCTCCTGGCTCTGTCGTCAGCATGGGCTAGTGACTAGGATGAAACTTACTTCCTCCTTCATGAAATAGGAACTTCATTCTGGCCTTGCATTCTTCCCCTGATGTCCTGTCCCTAGGAGCAGATGAGAACCAGGAGGAAGGTTTTAAGGGTTGAGCCAACATTCTGCCTCCTCTCCTGGGATCCCAGGGAGCCACAGCACTGCACCCCACTGGGGTGTTCCCTATACAAGTAGGGGTATGTCGGCAGGCTGCCCTCTGCCTGCTCATCTTAGTAGGGGCCTCAGGTGGCCCAGGATTCCACTGTCCCTTGGTCAGAGGCCTCTCTCTGTACATATTATTACCAGCACTGCTCATTACCACCAATCTATTATTAGGAATATTAATTCTGCCATCACTGCTAATAATACTGATTCAGCACAAGATGAATACCTGCAGCTGCACTTCCTGCCTACCCTCTCCACCCCCTCCCCACCCCCCCCCCCCCCCCCCCCCCCCCCCCGTGTCCAGGCAAAAGGCAGGCAGTCAGTCATTGGTTCCGAAGCAGGAACCATGGAGGAAGACGTGCGTTGGGAGATGCTACGTGACAGATGGGAGAACTGAAGCCCAAGCGAGGAGAAGGACGGCTGTGTTTGGTTTTGTGGTGCTGAGGACTGGCCAGTCTGGCCCATGCTAGGCAAGTGCGTTACAAACAATGAGCTTTAGCCAGGCTGTTGGTGGCGCACGCCTTTAATCCCAGCACTTGGGAGGCAGAGGCAAGAGGATCGCTGTGGGTTCGAGGCCAGCCTGGTCTACAAAGCGAGTCCAGGACAGCCAAGGCTAACACAGAGAGAGACTCTGTCTCAACAAACAAACAAACAAACAGCTCTTTTTTTGAAACATTGAAACAAGGTCTTAGTCACTACATAGGTTATGCTGGCTTTGAACTCACTATGTCTCCCAGGCAGGCCTTGAACATGTTATCCACCTGCCTTGGCCTCTTGAGTAGCTGGGATTAGAGACCTGCACGGCCATGCCAGGCTAGGCATGGTTTCCTAGGCAAGTGTGCTGTACAAACCACTTCTTCCTCTGCGCGCCTGGGTCGTGTTGAGCTGGCTCTGAGGTCCCCGCATGTCCTTGGAGAAGGGACAGACTCGGAGGCTCTTTCTGAGCTGCTCTGGCTGCTTGGCTCCAGCCTCCACCTGTCTCCCTTGAAACTCGCTCTCTACATGCTTCTGGCTTTCCTATCACCCCAAATTTCCTTGCAGCTCCTCCCACACAAGGCCTCTTGCATATAGGTATAGAAAGACCCATCAAAGTATTCATATCCTCTTGCTCTCTTTTCTTTCTCCCCCTCCCACCCCACCCCACCCCCGCCCCGATCTTCATTTTTACCATACAGGGTCTCTCTGTGTAGCCTTAGCTGTCCTGGACTGCTTTGTAGACCAGGCTGGCTTTGAACTCACAGAGGTCTGCGTGCCTCTCTGCCTCCCCGAGTGCTGCGACTACAGGAGTGCGCCACCACATCTGGCTTTCTTTTGTCTTTTAGACAGTCTCACTGTGGGTTTCAGGCTGACTTTAAACTCAGTATGTAGCCTGGATTACCCGTGCTAGTTTCAAACTCTTAGCAAGCCCCCTGCCTCAGCCTGCCTACTGCTGGGATTATAAGACACACCTGTCTATGTCATTTACTCTGTAGGGGTCCAGGGTAGATTCTAGAACCATTTCTAGAGAGGGTCAGGGTACCACTGACCAAACATTGTTATAGTTCTTCCGGCTGTGTGTGCGCACAGAGAGGGTTGATAATGGTTGACGAATGTGATAACTGGGTCTTCACATCACACTGGTGTGTGTGTGTGTGTGTGTGTGTGTGTGTGTGTGTGTGTGTGTGTGTGTGTGTGTGCGTGTGTTCATTCTTGTTCACATCCTATGCCTCTGAACCCGATAGGCTGCTGCAGTCTGGGACATGGCTGTGGAATTTACAAGTGTAGGCGGGACTTCCATCTGTCTGCAGGCGATCCGGTTCCAGGGACACGCCCTGTTCTGGGTGTCTGCGTGTATACTGACCGAGTGTGTGATGGTGCCACGTAAACTGACTATGTGTTGGTGCCTAGGCCTAGTGCCCGCAGTTTGTCAGAAGTAGTGGTTTCAGGCTGGGGGAGTGCCGAAGGCCCTGGGATGGTTTTTTGAGGCCGTGGTTGGCAGCTGGCAACTCACATTATCATTTTGTAAGCGTGGGGTGGAGGGTCAGGGCTGTGCCTCCCAGCAGGCTCTGGGTAGCATCTCAGAGAGGTCTTGAGGAGTAACTCCCCCCCCCCCCCCCCACATACCTAGGGAGCTTCCAGAATATTCCTGAGCTCTCAGGCTCCCCTTCCCTGTGACTCACAGCAGGCTCTGGTTCCCCGAGAGAGATCACGATTCAGCTAATTCTTTTCCCTAGTCCCATTAATCTGAGCTGACTAAGCAAGAGACACAGGCAGGGTAGGGACTGGGGGATACTCATGACAGTGGCAGTCACTCCTAAAGAGCCCAGCCTTGCTTTGGCTTCTGTCCTTCCTCCTGCCTTGGCCTGGCCGGGCCTGATTGGTTCAGTCATTCCTCCAGCCCTCCTGCCCCCCCGCTTTGCTTGCCACACAGCTGTAGCACCCAGACTCCAGACCGTCCACTCATCCTGCAGGTGAACTCATTTGGGTGGTTTCGTTTTTATTTTGGGAGCCGAGGCTGGGACCCAGGACCTCAGTCCTAGAAAGCACCAGCTTTCCTCTTGAACTGTACTCCAGCTGAGCCCCTATTTGACTATCTGCCAGCACCCAGCTTTTTAAGGCCCCTATGGGATCAGGGAGCTGAGAGCTTCTCTAGGGACGATCCCACACTATCTATCCATTTGTCCCTGCGGCATAGTTCTGAGCTTCTCAGCCCTACAAGAATAAATTAGGGAACACTGGGAGAGGTTGCAGATCCCCAGGGGATTGTGCACAAGGGTGCCCATCCATCCTGTGGGGGTGCTGATGGGATCATAGGGCTAGGAGGGAGGGTAAGAAATTAAGGAGTCGGGGGTAGGAGGGAGACGGCATTGTAGAGACCCTGGTAAAGTTGAGGATGAGGAGAAAAGGTAGATTAAAGATGGGGTAGAAAAAAAGGGGGGAGGCTGAGCTGTGGCTGCAAGCAGAAATAAGGGAGGCCCAGGTGTCATGGCTGTACCTGCAACCTCAGCAGGCAGGAGCCTCACACAGCAGAAGCTCCAGCTCAAATCAGGGGTGCATGAGGAGAGCTGGTAGGAGGGAGTGGCTTAGGGCTGGGATGGTAAAGGAGCCGGGACTAAGGCTGGCTAGAAGGGATAGGGGTCCAGCCTACTGGGGGGGGTGTCAATTGATGTGCACTTTTGGGGTGCAGTCTCTCTGAGGTCAGCTAATCTTTCCCCTGCTCCTTGCCAGCCCCTTTCCACCCGACTCATCCCAGATCAATGCTGGCCTGGGGTTACATGGGCTGAGATAACTAAATTAAGAATGCTGAGCTCTCTCCCCCACGATCCGCCACTGTGGAAGCCTGGCAGACTTCGACAGGTTGTGGTCTCTGTCCTCTATCCTCTCTGTCCCTTTGGTATGGGGACCCAGAAGTGGCCTACAAGGTGGGGGGTGGGCGTGGTGCACACCTTTAATTCCAGCACCGAGGCAGGAGGATCACTGTGAGTTCAAAGCCAGCCTGGGCTAGATAGGGAGATCATGTCTAAAGCAACAAAACAAAACAGAACAAAAATGGACAAAGAAGTGGCCCCCATCTCATCAGAATACGGCGCTGGAGAGAATGACAGGTCAGCAGGCTCACAAGTTCCCAGGACTTTCATGTTACTAAGGAACAGGCTCTAGCTCTGTGTGCAGACTTAGGGCAGGCAGTGGGGTGGCTCTCTCTCTCTCTCTCTCTCTCTCTCTGTGTGTGTGTGTGTGTGTGTGGTGTGTGTGTGCTGATCCATGAAAACCAGGCTCAACTCAAGCTAGGAGAAGGGAGGTTAGATAGCAGAAAAGACTCCCTGGCTGGGAGCTGGAGAGTCCAAGTGATGCCCTGTGACTTTCTTAAAGGGCAGAGGGACTTTCCATGGGGGCCAAAGGATGGCATGTGGCAGAAAGCATGTGCCACGAGGGGCTTTTTCTTTTGTCTTGAACTGTCCCCAGGCTTCCTTCTCATGAAAAGTCCGTTGGAGAAAGTGTGAGATTTGTGTGGCTGGACGCAGGTGACAAGAGCAATGGGCCCTTGTGCCCCCTAATCTTTCCATCCTCCTACTTTCCATGGCTCCCTAGCTGGTCCAGAGGATTTCTGAGCTCCCTAAACCCCTGGGAACTAAAGTCCTCTGAGAACTCCCCAGCATTCCCGGGAGAACAGGTTCCTGGCCCGTGGTGAGGTGAGAGGCCTGGGGGTGCAGCGTGCCTCAGCAGGCCTCACAGCAGCCGGGAGCTGAGCTCGGCATAGGCTGCCCGGGCGGGGCTGGGCAGAAAGCTGGGAGGGCAAGTGCCCCTCCCGATGGATGGCATCTTCACCCCTGAGGATCCTCAACCAAGGGCAGCGCTCAGCCCCTCTGTTCTTCCCCAGGACCCAGCTCAGCTCTGTCTTAGCCCATCACCGAGCCAGGCAAGACGGGCTGCCCTCCTCACCAGCCTGGGATGCCCTTCTACTTCCGGCATTGTGTTCTGTTCAATAGGTCAGGGTGGGGGGAAAAGCTCTCCCCAAGCCCAGTGGGGGATAGGACCAGAGCTCACTGCTACCTTCTCTACCCCCCCCAGGCTCCTCAGTCAGTTCAGGGGAAGTGTGCTTCACTGCGGAAGAAAGAGGACATGGGACAGGCAGGCATGGACCCTACATCAGTAGAGACTTCAGAGAGGCTGTGAGAAACTCATGAAATCTCTTCTTAAAGGGTTTAGAAACAGAGAGGACCAAACTCTGTCTGGTGTGGGACCTGGCCCAACACAAAGGTAGGGGACAGATGAGATGACATTGTGTCCCGAGGGGAGGCATCTCCTCCATCTGGTCCTTTCTTGCCGAACAGCTGTGCCCTGCCACTACACATACCCAGACATGTCCCCTGCGCTTGTAGGTGCGGAGTGAAGAGGCAAACACGCCCACTTATTACTTTAGCCTTAACCCAAGGTGCTTCTTTGAATACTAAAGGAGGGCTTGGGGGGGGGCTCCACAGCAAATTCCAGGGTTTTGCCTGGTCAGGTAGGGGGCAGAGGGGAGTCTCAGTAGCTAAAGGGGGGTACTGGCTACTCCCTGAGGGACCTCACTTCCCTAGTTCCCCCAATTCTAGGTTGGCATGGGGTGGGTGGGGGGAAATCTGTGAGTGCTCTGCCTATCTCTGGTCTGTTCGCCACTCCTCTCTACTGCGAGGATCCTGAGGAAGAGAAACCTCTCCTCAGAGCTGTGTGCCTCTACCACTGCATCGGCTCCTAGCCGCAGCACCTGTTGCCACCTGTCTGCTCCTGCACCAGGTGCACCATTCTTCTTTCAGCAAGTCAAGCCTCCTCCATGGCATCTGGGACGTGTAGACCCCAGCCCAGGTATCCCAGAGACGCACAGGTCACCAGACCTGGGTGCCTCATGTTCCTACCAAACAACCACTCAGTCCCTGGCTGGGGATTCATCTGTCTGTCTGTCCAGCTAGAAAGCTGGAGCCACCGCACATAGCCACCATGCACAGCGGGATAGAGTCCTACGTTATATAGCAAGGAGAATCAAAGCTGGAAGACCTGAGCCAGGAAAGAGAGAGAGAGAGAGGAGCGTGGAGGAGGGGGTCCCCTGGCCTCCAGGCACTCACCCTGATCCTGAGCCTCTCGTGAGAGACAGTGAGACGCTGAGGAGCACCCAGTACCTCTTGGGGCCCATTAAAAAGCCAAGCCCCCCTCCCCTGTTGGCCTCCACGGCTGACTTGGGTCAGAGCTCTTCTTACCTGCTCAGCGAAGCAGGTCAGCGTGGGGGCCCGGGTCTGGGGGGCCAGGAGCTCCGACCGTCTGTCAGTCCGTCAGCCCGGCTGTCCTGGGTCTGCGCTGACATCAGGTGAGGGGAGGCAGCTGCTGGGTGAGCCAATAATTATGATATCAGCTTCCCCTTGCCCCGAGGGGTTGCTGCCAAAAACGGGGAGAAGAGAAAGGTGACTAAGAACCTAGTTTGCTCCTTGGCTCTTGTTTGACAGGTACTGGCTCCTGTGCCCGCCCTGGCCGCGCCCGGCCCCCCGAGCCCTCCCCTCCTGCACCAGCCCGGGCCCCCAGTCCCTGCCAGCGGGCACAGCCTGTGGCTTGCGGGGGAGGGGTGGCTCTGTGGCCCCCACCTGCACCCCGGAACAGAGATGTCAGCCCCCATGGGTGGGGCCCAGGCCTGTCGGGACATGCACCTGTGTGTCAGGAGAGCCTAGCTGCCACATGTGTGTTCATGGAGCTAGTGAGGGGGTTCCGGGAAGCAGCACGTGGTTGCACGACCCAGTCCCCTGAGGTATAGTGTGGACCAGCAGTGACTGGGACCCCTCAGGGACCCAATGCATTGTGGGAGATGCCCACAGCATTGGTTGGCCCATCTGCCTGTTATGTTACCTCTGACTCCTTTTGTGCAGGGGTATGTGCACCCTAAAATCCACTCGTGACTTCCCCTGTATGTCTGTGGGCATGCCTGTTTCTTGGATTGTCTGTTTGCATCTATGTCTTCCCTAATGTCTCTGCATCTGTGATGCTTGTTCCTGGACCCAGGCCTGTATCACTCTGCTATGTGTTGTCTTTGAATTTATATCCATGTGCCTCTGCTCTGGATCATCCTGCCCCATGTATGCGTGTGGGTGGGGATGGAGGCTGCCTTGTTCTGTGTCATTACTCCCATAGTCACTCTTTGTGACCTACAGGATGGAAATATCGGAGTGGCTGCTGGGTTCCACAGTGGGGGTGCAATGTCTGGGGGCGGGGGGCGCTAGGAACTGGCCACCATGGGTCTTACCTGGATTAGGCCTGGGGCCCGTCTTTGCTTTTCCACGGCCGTTTCATGTCTCTAGATTCTCTCTCCCTCCTCTTGCCCAGCCTCTCTGCCTGCCTGTGCCTCTTCCTGGAGCTAAGGGCTGCTTTGGGATGGTAAAGGTTCTGCTTAGCAGAGCCTAGGACATAGCCTCTGGCCCGAGGGTGTAGCAAGCTCTCTCTTTTTACAGTATCTCCCTCTAAAGACAATGTGATTGTGGTTGGAGGATGATTCAGGTCTTTGGCACAAGCGTGGAATAAGCTAAAAACACTTGAAAGCATCTTGGGCTGGAGAGATGGCTCAATGAGTGAAGTGGAGGCAGGAGGATGTGAGTTTGGATCCGTAGCACCTATGTAAAAGCCTGGCAGGATACATAACCTGGGAAGACAGGATGACCAGTCAGTTTAGCCCAAATGGCAAGTTCTAGGGCCACTGAGAGACTTCGTCTCAAACAATAAGGTAGAGAGTGAACGAGGAAGACTTAACTTTGACCTCTGGCTCCCACATACAAATGCACAGGTGAGCGCATCCATGCACAAGTGTGTGTGCGTGTGTGCGTGTGTGCGCGTGCGCGCGCGTGTGTGTGTGTACAGAACATTTGGAGCTGTCTTGGTCTAGGAAGACTCAGTAGAAAGGTGGGTGCTGGTTGCTGACAATATAGCCATCTGGCTGTTTTTTTGTTTTTTGTTTTGTTGTTTTTGAGACAGAGTCTCACAACCTAGAACTCTCTACAATCCTCCTGCCTCAGCTTCCTGAGCTGTGGAGTTACACGCACGCTCTACCACATTTGCCTCCCGGACCCATTTGTACATGGTGGTTAGCTATGTGATCCTCCACACCTGGCCCTCAAGTCTCCCCTTCCTCGTTTGAGGAAATCAACTACAGGGTTGTTGGAAGGATTAAAAACAAAAATGTAGCCAGGCGGTGGTGGCGCACGCCTTTAATCCCAGCACTCGGGAGGCAGGGGCAGGCGGATCGCTTTGAGTTCGAGGCCAGCCTGGTCTACCTCGTGAGTTCCAGGATAGCCAGGGCTGCACAGAGAAACCCTGCTTGAAAACAATACCGGAGAGGAGAGAGCGATGAGCGAGAGAGAGAGGACAGAGAGAGAGAGGAGCGAGAGGAGGAGAGAGAGGGAGAGAGAGAGAGAGAGGAGAGAGGAGAGGCGAGGAGGGAGAGGGGAGGAGAAGGGAGGGATAGAAGGAGGAAGAGAGAGGAAGAGAAAGAAGAGAGGAGAGGGGAGGAGGAGGGAGAAAGGGGAGAGGGAGAGAGAGAGAGATAGATAGAGAGAGAGAGAGAGAGAGAGAGAGAGAGAGAGAGAGAGAGAGAGAGAGAAGAAAGGAAGAGAATTTGAGGGAAGACTGTTAGAGGTGGTGGGTGAATCTCGAATCTCACGGGGTAACCCAATAGCAGTCAGGTTGGTAAAAGTCAAAATCATTTCTATGTAACTGAAACCAAACTAGAGACCTTGGCCATGCTTGGTGTGCTACAGATCCTGTAACCCCAGGCTGGGAACTGGAGGATTTAATTCACAACCAGCCTAGAGTACTTAGCCACACCTGGTATTAGGATACAAAGACAGACACAGAAGACCCTGGCCTCCACTGTAGTGACACTGCAGAATGCCTGTGGGTAAGTATAATAAGAATCATGAATCCGCATGAGAAAAACAATAGGCTTTTATCAGCTGATGTAAAAATAAGACCCTCAGAGCCGGGCCTGGTGGCGCACACCTTTAATCCCAGCACTCAGGAGGCAGAGGCAGGCGGGTCGCTGTGAGTTCAGGGCCAGCCTGGTCTACAAAGCAAGTCCAGGACAGAAAAGCCCTGTCTTGAGAAACAAAACAAATGCCAGGGAGTGGTGGAGGTGGTGCAGGCCTTTAATCCCAGCACTCGAGAGGCAGAGGCAGGCGAGTCTTTGTGAGTTCGAGGTCAGCCTGGTCTACAAAGTGAGTCCAGGACAGCCAAGGCAACACAGAGAAACTCTGTCTTGAAAAACCAAAAAAAAAAAAAAAAAAAAAAAAAAAAGAAAGAAAGAAAGAAAAAAGAAAAACAACACAATTCAAAACCTAACTTCCTTAGCCCTTAGAGCTTAGTCTAGGGGAAAAATAAATACATGCAAATGACTTAAGAGTTTTTGAAATTGGCCTCAACGTTCTTCAGAACTCCCAATGGGACCTCATGGATGAGGGCGTGCCAGCTTTAGAGCCAGGTATGCCAGCATGCAGGTGGGAAACCCAAGCGTTCAGGAGCTTCAGTCAGAGGCTAACCTGGCCTACACGGCAAGACTTTGATTCAAAAATAAATAAAAACAAGCCTGGCCTGGTGGGAAGGCTCATGGGATATACATACTTGCTATCTAAGTTTGATCCCCAGAATAAATAATAAATAAATAAATAAATAAATAAATCCCATATAGTTGTCTTCTGAGCTCCACACGTGTACTATGGCACACATGCCGCTCCCCGTAGTAATAAATAGGTAAGTAAAATTGTGCCAGGTGCGGTGGCACATACCTGAAATCCCAGCAATCAGGGAGGCAGAGGCAGATGGATCTATCTCTGTGAGTTCGAGGCCAGCCTGGTCTACAAAGCCTAGGACAGCCAGGGGTACACAGAAAAACCCTGTCTCAAAAAACCAAAATAAATAAATAAATAAAGTTGATGCAAAAAAATCCACCCCCAATTTTTAAAAAAATGTGATTTCGACATCAAACTAAATAAATGAATTAATTAATGGAAATGAGCCTGGGATAAAGTGGAATATTTCTGAGAATTGGGCATATGACAATACATCGACAAAGAGAAGCAGGGGAAACACATAAAGTACAATAAATGGGGTTGAGATAATAGACTTGAACTAGTTAAGAAAGCTCACTCCTGTATGTTAACAGTGATGGGATGTGGAGGCAAGAAAGTCAACAGCTTGTGGTCGCATAGTCTCCTGTCTCAAGGAAACAGAACAAAACAAAACAGTGATGGAGGATGGGCATGGTGGCACACACCTGGAATCCTAGCATTTGGGTGGCTGAGGCAGGAGGATTGTCATGCGTTCAATGCCAGACTGAATTACACAGTGAGTTCTAGGTCAGCCTGGGCTACAGAGTGAGATTCAAATAAAATGAACAGGCCAATTGCGTACCCCCCAAACCCACAATAATGGAAAACCATGTGAATCAGCAGAAAAATATAGAAAATATTTTACTAAAGTATGAAGTGGTTCTACGGGAGCTCAAAGAAACTGAACTACCAACCAAGAAGGATGCACGGGCTGGACCTAGACGCCCCCCCCCCCCACGTATGAAGCAGATGTGCAGCTTCGTCATCGTGTGGGTCCCCTAACGATGGGCGTAGAGGCTGTCTCTGACTCTGCTGCCTGACTCTGGAGCCCTTTCCCCTGGCTGGGCTGCCTTGCCTGGCCTCAGTATGAGAGATGTACTTAGTCCTGCTGTGACTTGATGTGCCAGGGTGGGGCCTTCCCAGGGAAGGGAGGTGTAAGGGCAGGGCTGAAAGGAAAGGAGGGAGGGGGCTGCAACCAGGCTGTAAGGTGATTAAATAATTAAATGGAAAAAATTATGAAGTAGTGAAGACATGCCATCAAATCAGGAAGCCATACAGGAATATATTGACAGATTTTACTAAGTAAAAACTCAAAATTGAGGGCTGGAGAGATGGCTCCGAGGTTAAGAGCACTGGCTGTTCTTCCGAAGGTCATGAGTTCAATTCCCAGCAAGCACATGGTGGTTCACAGCCATCTATAACAAGATCCAGTGCTCTCTTCTGGCCTGCAGGCACACGTGGGGGAAGAATACTGTATAAATAATAAATAAATCTTTTTTTTTAAAACCCCCAAAAAACTCAAAATTGAGCTGAGCATGGTGGTGCACGCCTTTAATCCCAGCACTCTGGGAGGCAGAGGCAGGTGGATATCCATGAGTTTGAGGCTAGTCTGCTCTACAAGGTGAGTCCAGGACAGCCAAGTCTATACAAAAAAAAAAACCCTGTCTTGAAAAACCAAACCAAGCCAGGTGGTAGTGGTGCACGCCTTTAATCTCAGCACTTGGGAGGCAGAGGCAAGCAGATTGCTGTGAGTTCGAGGCTAGCCTGGTCTACAAAATGAGTCCAGGATGAGCAAGGCTACACAGAGAAACCCTGTCTAACAAAACCAAAAACAACCCCCCCAAAACCAAACCAAACCAAAACCAAAAACAAACAAAAAACCCCAAAAAACAAAATTAAAAAAAACAACTCAAAATTGATTTAGAGCAAAAAAAAATAATATAAACAAAGTTAAAAGAAAAAGTTAGCTGGGCATGGTGGCACACACCTTTAATCCCAGCACTCAGGAGGCAGAGGCAGGTGGATTGCAGTGAGTTTGAGGCCATCGTGGCCTACAAAGCAAGTCCAGGACAGCCAGGGCTACACAGAGAAACCCTGCCTTGGGGGAGAGGGGAAAAGACAAAAGTTAACACCTAAAAGAAACTGTCACTATATACATGACAAAGGATCAGTATGCATACTATATAAAGAACTCCTCCAAATAAATTAAAGACCATCTCTTAGGAAAAAATGACAATAAACATGAATTTGCATACAAACTACCAATGGCCAAAACACAAGTGGAAAGACTTTCAACATCATTAAAAAATCAAGAAGTTGGAAGTTAATTCAACTCTGGGGAGGCCCTAGTGGAATCCCAGGAGACTGTGGCAGTCCCCACAGTGGGATTCTATTTTAAGACTTTAAAGCTACATCTATCTATCTATCTATCTATCTATCTATCTATCTATCTATCTATCTATCAATCATCTATCTATCTATGTATTTATTTAATGTGTGTGTGTATACACACAGGTGCATGCTTATGTGTGCCTCAGTGTCCCTGTGGAGATCAGAGGACAACTTGTTCTCTCTTCCCACTCCGTGGGTCCCAGGATGAAACTCAGGTTTTCAGAGTTGGTGACAAAAGTCTTAACCTGCTGAGCTATCTTTCTGACTTTGCTTCTCTTATTTGTTTGTTTGTTTTTAGATTTTGTTTTTGTTTTTTAAGACAGGGTTTCTTTGTGTAACAGCCCTGGCTGTCCTTGACTTACTTTGTAGACCAGGCTGGCCTCAAACTCAGAGTGATCCGCCTGCCTCTGCCTCCCGAGTGCTGGGATTACAGGCGTGTTGCTTTGTCTTTTAAAGATAAGGTCTCCATATGCAGCCAGGATTGCGCTGAGGCTCACTGTGCAGTCCAGACTGCCCTCAAGCCTACAATCCCCCTGCCTCAGCATCTCTTGGGGTTTGCAGGTGTGCATCACCATTCCTGTCAATATTCTTCTGTTGGATATGAGAAGCTGGTGAGAGAGGTCTCTGCCTCTACCCCACCCCTTGTCCTTCGGAAGGTTTCTTCTTCATCGCTGTAGCCTGGGAGATGGAGGAGGTGGGAATCCTGGGAGATGGGGGAGGTGGGAATCCTGGGAGATGAAGGAGGTGGGAATCCTAGGAGAAGTGGGAGGTGGGAATCCTGGGAGATGGGGGAGGTGGGAATCCTGGGAGATGGAGGAGGTGGGACTCCTGGGAGATGTGGGAGGTGGGACTCCTGGGAGATGGAGGAGGTGGGACTCCTGGGAGATGTGGGAGGTGGGAATCCTGGGAGATGGAGGAGGTGGGAATCCTGGGAGATGGAGGAGGTGGGAATCCTAGGAGAAGTGGGAGGTGGGAATCCTGGGAGATGTGGGAGGTGGGAATCCTGGGAGATGTGGGAGGTGGGACTCCTGGGAGATGTGGGAGGTGGGAATCCTGGCAGAGCTTGGCTATTCACTCCTCTCATCAAACCAGGCCCTCAGGTCTCTCTCCCAGGTCCAGAAGGCCTAGTCCAACACTCACCTGGAGGAGTCTAGCATCCGCAGCGTTGACTGGAGAGCCCTCCCGCCCTCCAGCACACAGAGCGGAGCTGGCGTTGGTCCAGGTGGCCACAGCTAGTGTTTGAGCAGGCCTGGGAAGCTGAGGGATTAGAACTATGACCCTGCCTGCCAAGCTCCGCCCAGTGCTGGCCAGGAGTGGAAGTCCCTGGAGCGGGGGCTGCCAGGTTCCCTTCTAGAGAAAGACTCTAGAGACCCAAGCAGGAGGAGCAGCGTCCATACTTGGAACCTCTGGGACTTGGAGTAGGGATGGCCATCAGAATAGACCATGTCTCTCAAGTTATGCGTGTATGCGAAGAGTTGGGGTGGGGTTGGGGGGGGTGTATGCTTGTGGTTGTGTGAGTGTGTGTGGGTGCGTGGTGTGTGGGTGCGTGAACGGAGGCCAGAGGTCAATGTATGACGTCTTCCTCACTCTCTCCTGGCCTCATTTTCTGGGATAGTGTCTTATAGAATCTAGAGCTGATTTGGCTGCAGTGACTGGGCTGGAAGACTCCAAAGACCAACCTGTGCCTGGCTTCAGGCGGCTGGAGGCTGCACATGGGCTTTTAAATGGATGTTGAGACTCTTGCTTGTATTGATGAGCACTTTACTGCCTGAGTCTCCTTTCCACCCCTGGTCTCCTCCTCTGTCTGTCTCTCTCTTTCACTTTAGACAGAGTGTCACTTTGTGGCCCTAGTTGGCCTACAACTCTCTGTGTAGACTAGACAGGCCTTGAATTTGCATCAATTCCCCTGCAGGATTATAGGTACAGTTCACAGTGCCTGACACATCTGTCCAACTCTGCTCCTGTAGGCTGGACTCTTTCTTTCTTTCTTTCTCTTTCTTTCTTTCTCTTTCTTTCTTTCTTTCTTTCTCTCTCTCTCTTTCTTTCTTTCTTTCTTTCTTTCTTTCTTTCTTTCTTTCTTTCTTTCTGAGACAGGGTTTCTCTTAAGGTCCTGGCTGTTCTGGCCTCACTCTGTAGACCAGGCTGGCCTCAAACTCACAGATATCCGCCTGCCTCTGCCTCCTGAGTGCTGGGATTAAAGCCGTGCACCACCACCGCCCAGCTGTCAGCTATGCTTTTCAAAGTGAGTTCTTAAGATGGAGCCTGCCCTTCCAGTCACTCGGCTCACTGTGTTGATGGAAGGCTCTGAGGAAGGTCTGCAGAGGGGTCCCTGCAGCAGGGCCTCTTAGCATAACTTGAGGCCTTGTGTTTAGGCTCCAGCACGCTGCACTGCCCCCTGCAGACTACCGCAGCATGAAATGCTGAAGACCAGGCCTCACGGCAGAGGTTGGCTGGAGGGATCAGGTCACAGGGTGGGTATATGGGGTGCTATAGGTCCTTGGCTGGGTGGCTGAACAATTTGATCAGAGCCTCAGGGGAACTGGCCAGGGAGGTCCGCCCCTTTTCTGGTTGGCTGACCCTTGGGAAGTACAGGGAGTTTCCAAGCTTGAAGGGTGGTGGTGGTGGTGGTGGTGGTGGTGGTGGAGGAGCGGGGCAGAGTCCTCCAGGCCTTGTATGGCTTCCGTACTCAGGTCCTAACCCTCCCCACTGGGATCAGAGGAGGTGAGAAATATCTATGAACAGTGGGTTTTTCTGCTGCAGAACGCACAGGCACCCCCTCTCTCCACAGGCTTGGCCAAGGCTATGGTGGGGATATGGAGCTACTGTGTGTGGGGCTGGGTGTGTCTGCCAGAGGCCTGTGTGAGCCTTTGCACACTTGTAAGGACACAAGAGTCTGAGCAGCACCGATGTCTGTGACTGTGTGTGCTAAGGAGCTGTGAAAGCCGGTGCACAGGATTGTGGGTGAAGGCAGTGCAGGGCTCTTCCAGGGTTCTGAGCACCGGGGTCACCTACCTTTAAGGGGTCACCCACTCTTGTCACAGCCTTGCTCCCATCCCTTTTTCCTTTGTAACACACACTTGTGTTGCAGGTTGGGGTTGGCTCCCCCTCCAGCCAGCCAAGGATCCTTCTACCCCTTTAGTCAGCTGCCTTGCCAGGAGGAGGACCTGGCTCTCTCTATTCTCCCCTCCCTTTCTCCCTCAGAAACCGGGAGACAGAGGCCCTCACAGAGGTCTAATTGGAGGGCCTGACCTCAAACCCTAGAGTGCTTCAAGCGAAAATGAACGTGACAACGGGGTGACCTGGCCTGGTTCCATCTACCCATCAAACTCTTTTCTGACTTGCAGGTGTCTCTGACAGGCTGGGGAGCTCCTGCCTCCGTGGTCCAGCTGCTATGACTGCCCATGTGGACTCTTGCTAGCTGGCATGGGGAGGAGGAGGAAACGGGGACTCCCCCCAAGCCAGGGTCTCAGGGCACAGGAATGGGGAAACATCTAAAGTTGGCTCAGAAATCAGGGCATATTTGCTGAGACTGAAGTGAGGTTGGGCCAGAGAGATGAAGACACTGCCTCACAATCACAAAGCATGGCTCACTTTGGAAAGGGGCTTTGAGGACAGTGTGGCCTAATGGCCTCCAGAGGAAGATGGCCCCTCTGTGCTCCTGATACATTCATTGCTTTATATAATATTCTCTGTACCAGGCTGCATGAAGAAACTAGGGACACGGCTCCATTTGGCAGGCCATGGTGAGGTGTCCCAGTCTCTTGATTTTCCACAGGATTGGGGAGCTCATGTTTTGAGTTTCGGCTGCCAGGAGACACCCAAAACCTTTTGCTACACTGTCCCCAAATGCAGCAGTGATGGGGTGTGCTTGCCTAGCAGGGTGGTCCAGGAGCCTAGGCTAGCAGGCCTGATCTACTTGCTGCTGTTATGGCCCTGACCCAGGCTGACAGGCCCTTCCCTCAAAGGCCAGCTGGGTCCACATGCTTTATTACCCAGCTAATGATGGTGATTAGGCCAAGTGCTGCCTGCAGCCCGGCCCTCCTCAACCCAGCTTGTGGCAGAGGGCAGTGTCTGAGCAGTTGGGGGAGGCTCCGACCACACCTGTGTGGTCCAACTCTGGGCCTATCCTGGCTGGTGTCCATCTGCCCTAAAAAGGACAGGGTCAGTAAGGCCACCAGCTCCAGCAAAGGCACTGTGACCTCAGTCTGCACCTGTCCCTCTGAGCAGGGCTAACAAGGGGTAGAGTTGAGTGGGCCGCAGTTGGATTTGGTGGCACTCAAAAGGCAGAGGCAGGGGGATCACCATGAGCTCAAGGCCAGCTTAGTCTACATAGTGAGTTCCAGGCCAGAAATAAATGAGTCTCAAAAATAAATGAGCAGGCAGTTGTTGGTGCCCTGTGAAGCCTTCCCCAGTGCTGGGCTTCTAGAACTCACAGTAGCAGAGAAAATCTTTCCCACTGCCCTCCTAGAAGCCCACTGCATTGTGGGGGACTGTCCCCCGAGGCCTTGGGGGGGCCCTCACCTGGTTTATGACTGTACTTCATATGTAAGGAATGCAGGGGGGGCAGTGTGGGGGCAGAGCCACTCTCCTGACACACCTCACTCCCCCTAGATGCCTGGCATGTCCTGTCAGGATCCACGTCCCCTAGAGACAGCCATGTTCCTCCCAGCTGCTCTCCCCTGAGATACCCAGGTCTGTAAGGATGGTCAATTCCAGCTAGGAGACAAGAATAAAATATTTTCTGTTATCACAGCTGGTACCCCTTTTCAGTTGATATATCTCGGCCTCGCCCCCCTCTTTCTGCTGCAGAGGAGAACTGGATAAAGCGCTGGGAAACTCTCCCAATGAATCCCAGGCTTACACGGCACCATCCACACAGAGTTAGGGCAGACATGAAGATGGATTTCCAGACAGGAAATGGATTTCCAGGAAGGAGAGGTGTTAATGCTCGAATGCATGGTGATGTGGTGTCATCCGTCTCTCCCAGTCCCTTGCGAGGTACACGAGTATCTGGGCTTCTATGAAAGTGTGTCATGCGATGGGTAGGGAGGCCACGGCACGTTTGAGCCTGTTTTTCTGTGTCTGACCCTCATTTAGCTTGCTGCGTGCTGCCATTTTGGATGAGGGTCCATCTTTCTGAGCACTCCGCATGGGTCAGCCTGTCTCCTCTGGTCTGGTGGGACCGGTTTTTCCAGCTGGAGGAAGGGTCGGTGAAGAATTGGCAGGGGGCAGAGGGTTTTATGTAAATGTCCAGGGAGTGCTCTGGGAACGGGGAGGCCGGTTTTCCCAAAGACACGCAGGGA
Source organism: Acomys russatus (assembly GCF_903995435.1). NCBI lineage: Eukaryota > Metazoa > Chordata > Mammalia > Rodentia > Muridae > Acomys > Acomys russatus. The sequence continues at coordinate 5,398,044 of NC_067152.1, forward strand.
CTGGCAGCTCCCAATTAGCCGCTGGTGAAGTCACTGCAACTTTGCTGGGTGGCTGCGCCCACTCTAAACGGCCTGGCAGGGGTGCCCAACCTCTGCTTCTGAGCACCGGCAAACACACTGGGACTCTACTGAAAAAAGCTTTAATGAACCTTGGAGTTCCCGCTCCCAGGCACCTCCAGCCCAGAGTTTCAATAAATACAGTGCAAAGAAGTCTGGAGGCTTAGTTGGGAGACAGAGGGTGGGCGCTGTAACCATGCATACAACCACTGAGGCGCCCTCTGGCCACACCACACACGCGCGTCCCTGCACAACACCACACGGAGACACAAGCATCTTCCTTGGCATCCTAGAGCGATAAACACACACACACACACACACACACACACACACACACACACACACGATCTTATGCAGACACACGAATACACGATTGCGCACGCGCTGGTCCACTGCACCTCGACCCGGCTTGGTATCATTTGGGGCGCCCTCTCCTGGCTCTGAGGAGTGGCAGAGCTAGGTTGTACCCTAGTTTAGAGGCCTGGTTTGGTTGAATTGGGTGTGTTGAGAAGGCACTGGCTTGCGTTGGAGTGGGCCCAGGAGGGAAACGTGTTCAGGTCGAAGATGGAGATACTCCAACTGTTGATGGATAATGTGATAACCAGCACCCCCAAGATATTGAGCAGGAATCCGGCACGGGCCTAGGGTGAGGCAAGGCAACGTGAATCAGAGGCACACTCTTCAGCTATCGGGGTGCTCAGGACCCTTCTCATCAGCAAAGCCCTCCTTGGGAAGTTCTGCCTTCAGTCTAACCTGCAGTGTTAGGCCATGTCTTTGTCTCTTATTGGACTATCTATCCTAACATGAAAAGTAGGGGCTCCTTATACACTCTTGGGGTTCTGGGCCTTGTTTTCTCTAAGGTCATTTCATTTCATTAAGTGGGGATTCTGGGTCCCCTCCTGGACCTTCCGAATGTCCCCTCCCTTTGTAAAGCACAAAGATGCCAGAGCTCCTGCTGGGCCTCCCCCGCGGCTGGAGCCAGCTCTTCTCTCCTTGGACAGGTGGAAGGTGGAGACATGCCGACCTCCCTGCCACTCACCATGTCGGACACTTTGAGGCCTCCGAAGGAGAAGACAATGGCGTTGGGCGGGGTGGCCACAGGGAGCATGAAAGCCAGGGAGGCAGCCAAGGTGCATGGTAGCATGACATACAGGGGATGCAGGCAGATGGCCTGTGCCTGGAGGATGACGGTGGACAGCACTGAGCCTGGTCCAGGCTCCGCAGGAAGGCCAGACACCCCCCACCCCAACCCCCCCCCGTTCTTCTCCTTCTCCCCTGGAGGACCTGCCCCCCCCCCCCCGGTCATTAACCCAGTCCCTCGGCAGAATACTGTGGGGTGACCTGGACAGGGCCCCTTGACCTCTCACAGATGAATGTACTGCCCTGCCCTGTGGGGTGTAGTGAGGGGAGTGGCCCATAAAACTGATCTCAAAGGGGCTCAGGAGGTGTCATCAAAGGCTGTGGGGACACGCCTGAGGAGGAAGGGGCTGGGGACGCTCCAGGGAGCAATTTTACCCCCCCCTCATCACTTCTGGAATGACCAGAACAGGAGATTGGGTGGGGAGGTGGGTGAGGCCTCCAGCCAGCCCCGCTGGGATACTCAAAGAGTGATGTCACCTGAAACAGGTGACTCAGGGGCCAGAAGGCCTTGCGACCTAAGAGTTCAACACGTCTGGAGAAGAAGGAAACCGAGGCAGTCCCCTCCATGTAGGAGAGGAGGCTTAGACCAGCCACTCTGACCAGTGGGGGCATAGAGAGCATTCAGAAGAACTGCCTGGAGGTGACTGCAGTGCCAGCTCACCATGGAGGCCAGGATGGGCAGGAACAGCGTCGTGGTGGCCACGTTGCTGGTGCACTCGGTGAAGATGGCGATCAACAGGCAAAGGATGACTACGGTGGCTGCCGGCGGCACGTGCTGCAGGGGCGTCAGTTTGTCTCCCAGCCACTCAGACAAACCTGATTTCTGAAGGGCAGAAGGAGGCAATAGAAAGGAAGCAGAACGGCCTGGGGTCCCCAGATCCTCAGCTGGAACTCTGGGAGTTCCTGTCCCTGCCCACACTTTGTGGCCATTCAGCTCTGAAGGAAGTCAGTACCCAGCTTGGACCAAAGAGGCTCCCTGCTGTTCCTTGGGACCAACGGATGAGTGGGGAGGACCTAAGTGGAAAACCTGGCTGTTTGTGGGTCTGATCACCTTACTCTCTTGACCAAGCAAAGTGACTGGCCCAAAGTGTCGATACACTGATCACAGTCCCAGAAATCTCCAACATCAACCCTTGCCTCAGCTCTGCCAGAACCTGGAGGTCCAGGCCTGCAGTGTCCGGAATCTCAGCTCTTTTGAACGGCTGGTCTAGAGAAAGACGCTCCAGTCCTTGGAAGGCTGTTATTTGGCGCCCCCTGGAGGCTTCATATGGCACTGCATTAAACCGATGCTAGCCCTTGTGGGGTGCTCAGGCTTCTTGCATTGGCTTCAGGAATACGTGGCTGGTGTGGGGGTGGGGCTCCTCGCTGAGAGAGGCCTACTCTCCTTTGGGTTTCAAGAACCCAGGTAGGGAAAGGGACCTAAGGCTAGCGTGGGACTATCCCAGGGTCTCCCTCAGACAGGCTCTCACCTCACTGCCTTTGGCCAGGGCAAAGCCCCCACCCAGCAAGATCACGATATTCCAGGGCATCTTATCGGTCACTGTCTTCCAGGTGAGGATGGCAGGAGGAGCCTTCAGCTTGCCTGGTTTTTCTACTCCCCAAGCAGACAAGGATGGTCACCAAAAATGCATAGGCCTCCCGCCCGCCCGCTCAAGGCCTTCCTAAGTGGGTTCCTATCAAAGCTTAGAGCAGGTGGAAGGGAGCCCCTCAGTCTCCCTTCGCTATAGGATTCCAACTCTGTCCCTAAGTCCCCGTGTCCTTGGCAGGTCACCCTAACCTCTAGGCTTTGCTGGTTCCTGCCAGATGTGGTAGGAGGCTATAGGCCTGCAGGCAGGGGCTGCTACAGACCCTTCCCTGCAGGCCGGGTGCTTACTTGGGTCCTGGGTCAGTCCTGGGATCTTGGAGGGTATAAGAAACATAATGAGGCTGATGAAGATGGCCACTGTCCCATCCGACACCATGCTGTGGAAGGGGGGGAAGGGCGGCTGAGTAGGGGACAGAGAAGAGGCCCGCCCATCGGCATGCCCGGCGAGCGCCCCAAGAGAGACATCCTGTCGCCTCCCTAAGTCCCTCCCCTCCTTCCGCCTCACCCCTCCCCCGCCCCCCTCCCCAGTGAGGAGTCCTAGGCATCGTCCCCTCCTGCTCCCGCTCCTGGCGGGTCTCACCTTTGCCCGTTTTCGTTGGCGAAAGCCGTGTCACCCCAACCTGGGAAGAAGCCTGGCTCTCTGGTGAACCAGAGCACCACCAGAAGAACAAAAAGGGCAGTGACCGTCTTCTCGGCAAAGCTCATGGAGCCCAGCAGCCTGTGCTGGGTCTTGATGACCTGGAAGGCCGCCTGCTTTCGGTCCTCTTCTTCTTCCCCAAAGCCAAAGTTCTTCCGGAAGCTGCAGGCAGAGGCAGGGGCTGTGGGTCAAGGGTCTGCACCAGGCATGGGCAAACCGCTCTAGAAAAGAGCCCAAGACCCACAGAGGCACCATGGCATGGCTCCCCTACCCCAGACAGGCTCTCATATACCCCATGCTGACCTTCAGTCTCAGGCATGCATTATCATGTCCAGACTATGTGGGACTGAGAACTGAACCCACGGTTTCATACATGCTAGGTAAGCTCTCCACTAACTGACACATACACACACACACACACACACACACACACACACACACACACACACATACATATTGGTTGTTTGTTTTTTGTTTTTGTTTTTGTTTTTTTTTTTGAGACAGGGTTTCTCTGTGTAGCCTTGGCTGTCCTGGACTCACTTTGTAGACCAGGTTGTCCTCGAACTCACATTGATCCGCCTGCCTCTGCCTCCCGAGTGCTGGGATTAAAGGCGTGCACCACCACCACCCGGCTACTAACTGATATTTTTAACCCTTTGTTTTTTTAGCCTAAGCTGTTCTCCGTCTGCTGGTCCTCCTGCCTCAGCATCCTGGGATTATAGGTGTGCACCGCCATGCCTGGCTTGGGGCTGTGGCTTTTTCTTCAACAAGAGCAGTACATTTCCCTCAACTTCCTTACTGCCGCCCTTCCTCTAGAGCGTCTTGTGCAGCGCCCTTTCTGCCCAGGGTGAGAGGGATGAGTGACCTCCGGTCCTGACTCTGAGCTCCTATTTTCATTAGTGTTCCAGGAACTCCTGCCTAGTCCCGGGCATCGCTGCCAGCCTCAGCAATGCCATCACAGTCCTCAGCCATTTGAAGGCTTTGGCTGCCTCCTTACCCTGTCTCTTTAACTCATACTGCCATTTAACTTTACACTTGGGTAAATCTTATTTCTTGCTGGCCTGTGAGTTTCTAGGGGCAAAGACCATGTATTACACATCTTTCACTCCCCTCACAGAATCCAAATGCTGTGCTGACCTCATCAACTGCTCCCTTGCCTTGTACCGGCTCCCAACCTTAACCCAGCCTCCTTGTACCTTCCCAAGTGATTTGTTCAAAGTACAGCTTAACAACCTGCTGCCTCTGCCTGAAAAGGATGGACGGATAATGATGACTCACACCCCAGTAATACTCAGACCACTGCTCGGATCTGTGTGCCAGTAGACATCACTAATCGATTACAGACTTGAGTTCAACTGAAGCCTTAGCAAGGCATCAGACTATGTCATTTCATTCTAGGTTTTTAAAGACAGGGACTTGCAGCCAGGGTTTCTCTGTGTTAGCCTTGGCTGCCACGGACTCGCTTTGTAGACCAGGCTGGCCTTGAACTCACAGCGATCTTCCTGCCTCCGCCTCCCGTGTGCTGGGATTAAAGGTATGCGCCACCATGCCTGGCCCTAATACTTCTTAACATAGATCTGCAAACTGCAGTGAGGAGTAACTTGGGATTGCATGTAGGATGAAATTTACCTCCTCATCCTGGCCTCAAGGACAAGGTCCCAACTCTGCGTGATAAAGTCCACTGTGATTGTTCCCTGACGGCCTCTTTGCACTTCAGTGTCCTCTTTATAGGCTTTCCAGACACACCCAGATCTTTCTGGCTCTGTGCTTCAGGGCCCTCCTGCCTGGGCGCCTTCCCTCATGTCTATGTCGTGCTTACTATCAGTCCTGCATGAATCAACGCAGATATCATATCCAGGAACTTTCTGGAATGGCCACTTCCTGTGCTCGCTTCTCTTATGGCTCTCCCATTCATTCTATCATCACCCATCGGATGGAGAATGGCAAGGATAGGATTTCGCCTAAGGTCTAGGAGTCCCAGTGTCCAGTACATAGATAGGGAAACAGAAAGGTTTGCTTCAGATGCTTTCCTAACGAACTATGCTCCCTGTGGGGATCCCCAAGTGCTCATCCAAGGACCATGGACCATTATGGGAGGGTGCCTGACCAGGGCATTGGAGAGATGGTTTGGTCAGTAAGATGCTTGCCATGTAAGCATCAAGATCTGAGTTCAGTCCCCAACACGTATATAAAAAATGGCTCCAGGGATGCAGAGATGAAAGAATCCCTGGGTCCCATTGGCTAGTCAATATAACCTGGGTGAGTTCCGGGTTCATTGAGAGACGCTGTATGAAAAAATAAGGGGAAAAATGGTTGAGCGGAAAACAGCTCATGTCAACCTCTGGCCTTCACACACACACTCATATAAACATGTGCACACGCGCCTGTCCATAAACATGCATACACATGAATGTGTGTGTGCGCACACAGACACACATGCACACATACAGGAGACATGGTTTTCAATCCCAGAATTCACTATTTCATCTTGCCCATCTGTTAACAAGGGCAGCACTCCGCACCCAGTAATTCTTTCATGTGGGAGGCCAAGCACCTAAAAAAGGAGAAGGCTTCTAGTAGCATGGTCCCCCACCATGTTTGGATGAAACTGAGGCTCTTGACAGGGGTACAGGCGGGAAACCGGGCTTCTCTTCTCTATTGCACCACTTACTTGAAACCCAGGAAGAGGACCTGCAGCCACAGCCAAGCCAGCAGCAGCAAGATGATCATGGTGGGGAAGGCAAAACCAAACCAGGAAGCAAAGTTCACCACGTTGTCATTTCCGGGGAAGAGCCTGATGAAGGGGACACCAGGCTGTTGTGTGACATTGTCCCTGGAAACGGCCTGCCCCTCAGTGAGAGTGCAAGTCCCGGTTCATCATGCCCCTCCCCCTCCCCCTGACTCACGAGTTGACCTGGCCTTGGAGCACCAGGTTGGGTGTGGTGCCTGTCAGGGTGGCAATGCCCCCGATGCTGGCTGAATAACAGATGCAGAGGCTCAGGCCCTGGCGAAAGCGTTGATTCTCTTGAGCCTTCTGTTCTCTCGGCTCTGAAGAGGCAGATACAGCCTGTCCGTTATCTGTAAGCAAGGAAAAGCATGTGGGGTCAGGGAAAAGAGTAACTGTGGCCATCTTGCCTGGGTCCTGAGGCTGCTGGGGCCTCTTGTCAGTGACAAGGGAGCAGAGATTGTCTCTAGATGCCAGCATTCTTTGGAGCTTTGTGCCTCTCAGACACAATCTGGTTCAACACGTCTTGCAAAACCGAGGCAAAGAGAAGTAAAGAGGGTTACCTAGACCGAGCAGGCAGAAGGAAGGCAGAGAACACTTCCTGTTCCCCCAGACTTCAGCTCACGTCTCACCAAACTCTTGCACTGCTAGGGCTGAGGGATCCTAGCACAGGATGCTTAGCTTTGTCATCAGTGTTTATCACTGCTGTTGTTGTTATTGCTATTATTTTGTGATGCTGGGGATGGAAGCCAGGGCCCCACACATGCTAGGCAAGTGCCCTACCCTTGAGCTATATCCTTAGCCCATGGACCTTGGCATTTAATGTAGTGGATATAAACATGTTTTTGTTTTGATCCCAAGTGTGAGATGGGGAACAGACTTGTGAGATCAGGTGATGTTTATCCACTAGAAAATCTACCTTGTGCGGGGCTTGGTTTTTGCCAGCTGAAACACATCTTAGTACAGACTCTGAGAGGAGATCTATCTGTCTGTCTGTCTATCTATCTATCTATCTATCTATCTATCTATGAGACGCTCCTAGAGAGAACCGCTCTAGAAAAGGCTTCAGGGCTCCAGGTTCCGGCTGATGTTCCAGGTTCCAGCAGCAACTTTGGTTGAATTGCTGGGCTGCTGAAATCCTGCCGACTACACCAGGGGAATCGTTCCCAGGAATTGAGTCCAAAAGGTCTACTTCTCCTGTTCCCATCAACCTCTTTTCTCTCCTAGCTAGGGTAGCTGGGTTGGAAGGGGGGTATAAGCATTAAAGAACCTCAAATAAAATAGGTTTGAAAAAGTTCAAAGCCTACAATTTAATATTTTTTAAACGATTTATTTATTTAATGTATGAATGTGCGTGTACACTTGCAGGCCAGAAGAGGGCATCAGATCATCTTATAGATGACTGTGAGCCTCCATGTGGTTGCTGGGAATTGAACTCAGGACCTCTGGAAGAACAGCCAGTGCTCTTAACCACTGAGCCATCTCTCCAGCCCCCAATTTAATATTTTTGAAACAGAATTCTTCTCCTCCTCCTCCTCCTCTTCCTCCTTCCTACTACTGCACACATGCATGCAAATGCACACACACACACACACACACACACACACACACACACACGCCACAGTGCACATATGGAACTCAGAGAACAGTTTGCAGGAGTCAGTTCTCTCCTTCCATCATGTAGGTACCAGGGTTTGAACTCAGGCTTTTTTTTTTTTTTTTTTTTTTTTTCAAGACAAGGTTTCTCTGTGTAGCCTTATCTGTCCTAGACTTGCTTTATAGATCAGGCTGGCCTCAAACTCACAGTGATCCACCTGCCTCTGCCTCTGCCTCCCTCCTTTCCTGCTGGAATCAAAGGTGTGTTCCACTACGCCCAGCTTTGAACTCAGGTCTTTAGGCTTGCTGGCAGGCACCTTTACCTCCTAAGTTATCCCACTATCCTCTACTGGAATTTTAAACCTGGGAAAGCCTCAGGAAGACCAGGATGGGCTTGTCTCTCTCTCCTGTCCCCATGGCCCCACAATGACTAACCTTGGGAATAGCAGCCATGTCAGGGCTTCCCCCAAGCAGTGAGGGGCTGGGGACAGGGTCTGTTTCATGTCTCTTACCAAGCTTGACCTCATCCTTCTGGGAAATTGTTTCCTGGAGCTCAAAGGTGGTGTTATCACAGCCTTCCTCCACATTCTTCTGTGAGCCCTGCAGCTGCTCCAGGACGGCATGGCCGATGGGCAACATCATGGCTGTGGTGGCCGTGTTGCTTATCCACATAGAGAGAAAGGCCGTGACCAACATGAAGCCCAGAAGCAGCCTAGAGGCAAACAGACAGACTGCCACTCCATCATTCTTTCAGCCCTGGGATACCTGCATGTTGTTCCTCCCACCCTCCCACCTCAGACTCACAGGGCAGGCCGCACTCCGATGATAAGGAGCACTCGGAGGGCGATGCGTTTGTGTAGGTTCCAGTGTTCCACAGCAATGGCTACCATCAGCCCCCCAAAAAACAGTATGTTGGTGTCCTTGAAGTACTCTATGCAGACCTGGGGAGCAGGGATGTATCTGAGATCTTGGGGTCCCCTCTTCATACCACTGAGCTTGTGGGGGAACAGTCAAGACATCTCCACAAGTTGGTATTCCCTCGGGACCTCGGAACCAACTGGAAATGGCCTCTGAGAGAGCAACCACTGATGAGAGCCAGGCTCCCTGTTCCTTCCTGCTGAACTCACTGCTTTTCTCCTCTCAAAGTATGGGAGGCTGTAGCCTGAGGCCAGTTGTGTTTCAAGCCAATTTCTGGGAGAAAGCTAATTCCTTGCTCTTTATAGAAAATGTGTGTGGTTCCTGAGCCAGTATCAACATCTCCTGAGACTTGTTACAAACAAAATGCTCAGCTTGGCCTGGTAGCTCTGCCGAAACCCCAGGAGCAAGAAAGTTGTGGTCTACACAGTGAGACCCTGTGTTAAAGTGAAGGAGAGGGAAGAGGAAGAAGAAAAGGAAGGAGAGAAGGAGGGAGGAAGAGAAAAAGGAGAAAGAGAGGAGGAGGAGGGGAAGAGGAGGAAGAGAAAGAGGAGGATGAGATGGAAATGAAAGCCCTTTGGATCTGTCAGCTCAGGGCCAGGGGTCATCTCTCTGCTTTGCGCCTCAGTCCAGGTAGTTCTGGTGCCGTTCAGATTCAAGCATCAGCCGGGCAGTGGTGGCGCACGCCTTTAATCCCAGCACTTGGGAGGCAGAGGCAGGCAGATGGCTGTGAGTTCGAGGCCAGCCTGGTCTACAAAGTGAGTTCAGGACAGCCAAGGCTACACAGAGAAACCTTGTCTAGACAAAAACAAAACAAAAAGAAAAGAAAAAAAAAGAAAAACCAAATTCAAGAGCATCATATGAGAAGTGACTAGTCAGGGGCTGGGGAGATGGCTGAGCAGTTAAGAGCACGTGCTGCTCCTTCCAGAGGGCCTGGGCTCTGTTTTCAGTGTCCGTGTGAAGGTTCACATATCTTTAAAGCCTGGTTCCATGGGACTCAATGCTCTCTTCTGATCTCTGAGGGTACCAGGCACAAATGTGATGCAGGCAGAGGAAACACACGCATCAAATAAATAAATCTTTTAAAAAAGAATGTGCAGCCAGCCCTCTGTCAGATTTTCCTACTGAAGTCTGAGCTCATGGGTAAGGCAATGTTGTGTAGAAAACACTCAGGCAAAAAAAAAAAAAAAAAAAAAAAAAGAAAAGAAAAGAAAACACTCAGGCAGAAATCGCATCTGTACTGAAGTGTATAGAGGTCAGAGGACAACTCACAGGGTCGGTTTCTTCTTCCACTACTCAGATCCCAGGAATTGAACTCAGGGTTAAGACTTGGCAGCAAATGCTTTTATCTGCTGAGCCATCTCCCAGGCCTATTTTCTAAAGAACACATTACAGCTCTATAAAATCACCATACATCTTGTGTGAGGGAACTGAGCATTCTGGCATCTTGGAATCCAAAGGGTGTCTTAGAACAAACTTTGGAGCCGGGCATGGTGGTGGTGGTGGTGGTGGTGGTGCACACCTTTAATCCCCATACTTGGGAGTCAGAGGAAGGTGGATCTCTGTGAGTCTGAGGCCAGCCTCATCTACAAAGTGAGTCTAGGCCAGCTAAGGCTGTTACACAGAGAAACCCTGTCTTCAAAAACCAACCAACCAACCAAAAAAAAAAAAAAAAAAAAAAAAAAAAAAAAAAAACCAAAAGCCAAAAAAACCAAAAAACCAAACTTTGGGCTCCTGGAGAGATGGCTCAGAGGTTAAGTGCACTGACTACTCTTCCAGAGGTCCTGAGTTCAATTCCCAGCAACTACATGGTGGCTCACAACCATCTATAATGGGATCCAATGCCCTCTTCTGGCCTGCAGGCAGAACACTGCATACGTAATAAATAAATTATTTTAAAAAAAGACAAATTTTAGTTCTGTGGATAGAGAGAGATGACAGTTGATCCTTTTGTTTGTTTGTTTTTGACAGGGCCTATCTGTGTAGCCTAGGTTGGCCTTGAATTTAGGATCCTCTTGTCCCAGGCTCTCGGTGCCAGACTTACAGTAATGCGAGACCAGGACTAGCTGTTGGGTGAGCTCTTTAGTGGCTGCCATCCCCTTCTTCTTGGTGTGGGCCTTGCACTCTCTGGCAAGGCTCATTCCTCCCACTATGGTGAGCTCTCCCAACAGCTACACGTGTTTCTAGGATGCTCTCTGCTTTCTGGCTGATCCCCTGCCACGCCCTCTGCTTCCTCAAGGACCTTCCTTGGCTCCAAAGTTCTAGGGAAGACTCCCTCTGTCCTGGTAGTTTTCCTCCGTGTGGATGGGGGTGCTCACCTCCGAGGCTTCCATGATACCCATTAGGGGGAAGAGGACGACGGGAAACAGGGCGGTGATAGCCAGGGGCAGGGCCTCGGTACACCACAGCAGCGCCATAAGGATGATGGCATAAGCGCAGTAGGCTTCCTGGGGGCAGGAGGAGAGAAGCGGAGTGGTTGGAAGGTGCGGATGCAATCCCTTCTGCCCTCAAGGGAAACCAGGCCACTGGTCCCCGCACGAGGAGGACCTGCGAATGCTTGACCGAGGTCCAAGGTCCCATCTTGAAATGGAAATGAACAAAGAAGCGCTGGGGGTACGGCTCAGCTGGTGGAGTGTCCTGGCATGCGGTTCCTTGTATAGAATCCCAAGCATCACACAGCCTGTACGCCTAGCATTCAGGAGGGAGGGGCAGGCTGTTCGGGGGTTCAAAGTCGTCTTTGGCTACACATGAAAACACTACCCCAAGCTTCTCTTTATTTATTTGTTTGTTTTGAGACAGAGCCCTGGCTAGCCTGGAGCTCACTATGTAGACAAAGTTGGCCTTAAACTCATAGAGGTTTGCTTGCCTCTGCTTCCTAAATGCCATCAGTGAGACTTTATCCCAAACAAAAGGTGTTCACCTCTTGGCTTTGACCTTGGGGCCAAGACTTGCTTGCTGTTGGTTTTGTTTATTTGTTTCAGGCAGAGTTTCTCTGTGTAACAGCCCTGGCTGTCCTAGAACTCACTCTGTAGACCAGGCTGGCCTTGAAATCACAAGAGGTCCCCCTGCCTCTGCCTTCTGAGTGCTGGGATTAAAGAGGTGTGCCACCACTGCCTGGTGGGGCCAAGACATTGCAACAGGCCCCACCCAGCTCAAGAAGAAGCTCCAGGGTCCCCCGGGAGGTAGCTGGGAGGAGGGTTGCGGGAGGAACCCTGCTCAAGGCCCTAAGCCTTTTCCTCTTATGTGTGTTTATATCCGGTTCTAGGGTAGGGCCTCGTGCATGCTGGGCAAGGCTTTTCCACTGAGCTCTATCCCAGGACAGGGTCAACTTGGTGGCATCTGGATCCTTGAAGCCTAGAATCTCTGGGTCTCAGGGCATTTTGTGTTCTCAGTGTAGCCCCAGCTGTCCTGGACTTGCTTTGTAGACCAGGCTAGCCTTGAACTCACAGAGATCCGCCTGCCTCTGCTGGGATTACAGGCGTGCTCTACCAGGTCCGACGGGTCTCAGTTTTTTTTTTTTTCCCCCGAGACAGAGTTTCTCTCTGTAGCCTTGGCCATCCTGGACTCACTTTGTAGACCAGGCTGGCCTCGAACTCACAGCGATCTGCCTGCCTCTGCCTCCCGAGTGCTGGGATTAAAGGTGTGCGCCACCACGCCCGGCCTCAGTTTTTATCTTGTCTTAGAGAAGAGTTCCCTAGAGATCTGGGAGGGGGAAGATCTACCCACCTCCCTCCCCCTCCCCTTTCCCTCTCCCCCCATCCCATCCCCCTCCCCTCCCTTTCCCTCCCCCCCCTCCGCGCTAGAACCACTCAGCACACAAACCAAGGCATGGTTCACTTTCTTTTACAGACTATGTGAGAGCTTCTTCCAGCCTCGTGTTATGCAAGGGATTTGGGGCAACTCTGAGGCATGGACTTTGGGTAACCAGAGATCCTCCCTTTTCTTTCTTCCGGGCCCACAGATCCTGACCTTAAGCCTAGAAATAGAGGCCAGATGTGGGCACAAGACAACTTGGGTCCAGCCTCCTTAGAGGGGCCTCTCCCAAGGCCAGGGAGCTGATTAGCCAGAGGGAGACCTCTGGGCAGCAACACCTACCTGCCCAGACTGTTTGCTAAGAAAGGAAGAGCAGGCAGGGGCTTTGTTGGCTGTGGGATGGGACCCTTATCCATCAGTTCTTCCTTTTCTCCTTGAACCACTCTTTGAGGATTAGGCTCACCCTTAACACTCAGCAGTCTTAGATGCTGGGAGAGAGCTTCTTGGAGAATGAGGAGGAGAGAGAGGCCCCAGGGAAGAGGAAGCTGAGCAACTTTTAGGACTTCTGCACTGAAAACATAAGCGCCATTAAGGTGGGTGTGCTGGTCTCACTTTATGGATATGCCCAGAGAGCAAGAGGCTTGCTCAAGGTCTCAGGAGAGCCAGGGAGTGGCAGGATTGTATAAAGCCAAGGGCTCCAGAGAACACACCCTTGGAAAGAGATGTGTGCTCCACAGTCTCTTGGCTGTCTCCCGGCAAGCTCTCGTTTATTTAGTGATGTCAGGAATTGATGGAGCACACTCAACCCCTACCCCTGGCATCAGCCCAGGGAAGGGCCCCCATGACCCTTGACCAGAGATCCACCTCCTTCCTCGACCAGCTGGTTTCTGCTGATGCCAGTTTTTTTTTTTTTTTTTTTTTTTTCTCTTGCTCCTCTGTGCTTGCCCTGGTTAGACAGACAACGGCTTACCCGCCCCTAGGAATAAGGGCAGGCCATCCCTCTGGACCCTTGTGCCCCCAACCCTAGAACTGTATGGCCAGAGACAGAAGGAGGTCAGTTGTCAGCAGTGTTGATTCCAAAAGACAGCTCCCCAGGGCATCCCAAGCTGTCTCCCTGGGAGGCCCCATGCCCTGTGGACTTGAAATGCTTTTCAGCCACATTGACTTATTCCTAAGGTCCCGACTGTGTTGCCCACAGTTAACAGATGAAAAGAGAAAGGTGAAAAGAGAAAGATTGATTTGGTCAACATATCAAAGCCATATAAATAGTAGATAGACAAACCAGGCCATCTGGCTCCTGCGCCATGAACTTTACCTTCCACCTTTGTTCAATTCTTCCCCCTTGGCAAAGGACTGGAGCGATGGAGAACTGGAGTCCTGAAGGCAAGCAACCAACTGCCCTAGGGCCTGCCACTTCCTGTGGCCTGGATTCATCAAGGGGCTTTGTTTTATTTATTTATGATCCTGTGTGTGTGTGTGAATGTGTGTATGTTTGTGTGAATGTGTGTGTGTGAATGTGTGTATGTTTGTGTGAATACGTATGTGTATGTGTGTGTGTGTGTGTGTGTAAGGCTAGAGGTCAACATCAAGTGTTGTTCCTCAGGAGCCGTCAACCAGATTTTTTTCTCTCTGGCCTGCAGCTTACCTGTTCGGGGTCCTGTCTCTGCCTCCTCAGCACTGGGCTTATGGACAAATGCCACGATGCTTGAATTTTTATGTGGGTGTTGGGATCAGATTTGTGTCCTTGTGTTTGTGTGGGAGAGCCTTACCAACTGAACAATTGCCCAAGCCCCTCACACAGTATGGTAGCTCACGCCAGCATTCAGGAGGCTGAGGCAAACCCTGGGGTTCCCGCCTAGGCCTTTTGGTGTGTGCCGCCACGCCCAGTTAAGGTGCTTCATTTTTGAGACCCTATTATCCCATGGTCAAGGTAGGTGCCTGGAGCATTGACAGCTCCTGTATGTTTAGCGTGTGGGTCCCCTGCTCACCCACTTGATAACATGCCCAGCTCCACCAACGTGTCTCAAAGCCACTGTAGCCAACTTGACTCTGGTGGCTTTAGCTCTGTGTCCCTGTTCCACCTTCCCAGCAGTCTGCCAAAGCATGGTGAATCCTGCTTGCTTGTTCTTCTTGAATTATGGGTTCTCAGGCAGGCCATAGAGTCCTGGGATGTGTGAACTTAGATGGGAGAGCCACGCTATCTCTTTAGGCGCCTGAGCTCGCCAGCGGAGGTCAGCACAGCCTGTTCCGGCTCACAGATGGCGCCACTGTGAGTCGGGCTACATCATGATGTCCAAACTGACAAGCATTCGCCAGAAAGCATAACTCACTACACCAGAGCACACTTTGCCACATCTTACCATAGTTTGCCACACTTTGCCACATCTTACCATACTTAGCCACACCTTCCCATACCAACACACCTTACCACAGCTTTCCATATCTTGCCATATTTCGTTCTCAATATATGACCAGTCTGTGGGTTCAGTGTTCAATGAATAACAGATATTTAACCCATTATTTTAAAGTAGGCTTTGTGCCAGTAGCATGGTGCATGAGTGTAAGCCTAGTACTTGGGAAGCAGACAGAAGGGTCAGGATTTAAAGGCTATACTCAGCCACATAGGGAGTTCTAGGCCATCCTGGGCTATGTGAGTCCTTTACTCACATAACCAACCCAATCAAAAAAAAAGGGGGGGGGGGGACTGGAGAGATGGCTCAGAGGTTAAGAGCGCTGTTTGTTCTTCCAAAAGTCCTGAGTTCAATTCCCAGCAACCACATGGTGGCTCACACCATCTACAGTGAGATCTAGTGCCCTCTTCTGGTGTGTGGGCACACATGCAGCAAAATACTGTATAAATAATAAATAAATAAATCTTATTTAAAATTAAAAAAAAAAAAAAAAAAAAAGGAGGGCCAGAAAGATGGCCCAGCAGGTAAAGGAGCTTGCCGTCAAGCTTGCCAACCTGAGTTCGAATCCTAGAATCCACATGGTGGAAAGAGAGATCCAATTCCCACAAGTCATCTTCTGACCTCCACATGTACCATGACACACGTGCATACACATGATAAACAAACACACGAATATAAAATAACTCTAAGTCCAATGACAAAAATGTAGACTTCAGTGGCCTGGTGTGGTGGCACACACCCGTAATCCCAGCACTCAGGAGTCAGAGGCAGGTGGATCTTTGTGAGTTCGAGGCCAGCCTGGTCTACAAAGCTAGTCCAGGACAGCCAAGGCTACAGAGAGAAATCCTGTCTCGAAACAAAACAAAACAAAACAACAGGCATAGGAAGCTAAGGCTCATCTGTACTGTTGTCACTTTTTGTGTGCATATGCTTGTGTGTGCATGCATGCATGCTTGAGTGTGTGTGTGTGTGTGTGTGTGTGTGTGTGTGAGAGAGAGAGAGAGAGAGAAAGAGAGAGAGAGAGAGAGAGAGAGAGAGAGAGAGAGAGAGAGAGAGAGAAGGGGGTGGCGCGGGAGAGAGATTGGATGTTTTCCTCAGTTGCTCTCCACCTTAGTTTTGTGAGACAAGGTCTCTTACTGAACCTGGCTCCTGCTGACTAGGCTCGCCTGGCCAGCCACCAAGCCTCGGGGAAGCCTCCGGTGGACAGTGCCACACAGCTGGAATCACAGGTGTGTGCCAACTGCACTCATTTTTGAAACTCTGGGCATCTAAGTCATGTTTATGCTGCAATCCCTTTGCCCACTGAGCTGTCTCCCCAGCTCCCTGCTGTCATTATTATTGGTGACTTTGTCACTAAGTTGTCCATACTGACCTCAAATCCTGGGACTCAAATGACCCTCTTACTTCAGCCTCTTGAGTATCTGTGACTATAGGCATGTGCCAGTAGGCCTGGCTCTGTTACAGACATTAGATGGTAGCTATCAGATACTGGACACTTGCCCACATCGGTTCTGGCAGTTACCTCCCAATCCATCAGTATACTGTTTACGCCACCGCTGTTTGAAAACGACAGTAGTTTCCACATCGTGTGCCTATCTGAGGCACCCACAAGGAAACACCGATTTCTAAACTGCAGTGTGGTTTTCCTGGAAACCACGATTCAGAACTGCTTTCCTTTGCAAGTCTGCAATGTTTGTTTCATGCATTTTCAAGGAATAGTCCAGGGAGAGTAAAAATGAGGGAGGTCTGGCAATAATGCCTTCACGCACTGTGTGAAGATGGGAGGGTCCACCTCGGAGTTGGGGTGCTGCCAGGGTTCTGTGAGGTTCTGTGGTTAGGTGCCACTCTCCGGGCATTGCTAGTGGGCATTCTTCTCTGCCCCACTCGATTTTAATTCCAGGTTGGCACCCCCAGCTCTAGGAATGAGGAATTGAGGAACTTCAGGTCACATGAGGACTCCCTGCCTCCCAGCTGCTGGCAGCCCTGGCATGCAGCCCCAATAGCTTACATGCTGGCCTCTGGCAGCGTCCTAGGACCACTATGATGTAGCACAGATCTCAGGGGCACGGTTTCCATGTGGAGCAAGGGCAGGGCCTGTGCCAGGCTTGTCAGTGGGTCTAGAGCTCAGACAACCGCGGCAGAGTTTTGTCTTGAGTTCTTTCTGCCTCCTCCTTCCTCAGGAGGGGAGCTGCTCCCAGCTCTGGGTCCTCACTAAAACAATGTATTTTAGTTTAGTCACTACTTTTTGTTGTTTGGGGGGCGGGGTTCAGTGCTAGGGGGCATGCTCTGCCCAAATTCTCTACCACTGCCTCCCACACCTGGACCTGCGTGCCTTGCACTCAACAGTCCATCCTTGTGGCTCTGCGCCAGACATTGGTTCCTCAAGCACTCTGCTCTCCCTCTTGCCACAGAGGCCTTTGCACAGAAGTGCCTCTCTACACCCCATTTGACCCCCCATTTTGCCTCATTGATACCCACTCATTCCCAGATCTTAGCTGGGTATACCTTTTTCAGGGGAGCCCCTCCTCACCTTTGCCACACGAAGGCTCACTCTATGGGTCCTGATGGGATTTCTTAGTCTCTGCCTCCCATGTGCTGGGATTCCACATGCGTGCCACCAGGCCTGGCAGCAGTTAGTTTTATGAAATAAGTGAGTATTAATCTCTTGTCACAGGATCATAAACTGTCTGAAACCAGCCGGGCGCACGCCTTTAATCCCAGCACTCCAGAGGCAGAGGCAGGCAGATCTCTGTGAGTTCGAGGTCAGCCTGGTCTACAAAGAGAGTCTAGGACAGCCTCCAGGTTCAAAGTTGCCCAGACCCAGCTTTACTGATGTGCATCCTGGGACAAGCTGCTTAACCTCTCTTAGATTTCTTTTTATTTATTTTTTATTTTTATACCCTGAAAAGCATAAAGCATTTCCTGCCAAACACATATGTGTCTCCTTCGTGGGAAGGAAAGAAATATTTGTCCTGGTGGAGAAAGGATAGTGAGGAAGTGGGCTAACAGGCATGGGTATGTGGAAACAGGTTGTACCTGGTGAACAGCAGACAGGGTTCAAGAGACAGGCAGATGCAGGAGGCACACACATGGAAACGAAGGTGCCAGGGAAGCCAGGGCAGACTCTGGACCCTGGTGAATAACAAAGGCACACGGAAGTGCAAGGGCTGCAGACAACACGGCCTTTACCCTTCGCAGACACAGCCCAGCCCGTGGCTCTGGGGTGCGAGCACATGCCCACAGCAAGGTTCAAGGACAGTCACAGGGCTCGACCAAGCTGAGACATTCAGGCAGCGACACGTCAAGCGACACGGCAAAGGAGAAACCGGAAGAGTGAGGGTCCCCAGGGAAGCTGCGCTTTCCTGAGCCCCCCTACTGATAGCCTGAGGAAGACTTCCAGGAGGAGATGCTGAGCGGGGCGCTGAGGGATGTGCAGGAGTTCAGTTGATGTGGGAGGTGAAGTGGAGAGTTAGGTACAGAGGGGCGGAAGTGAGGCAGAAAGGTCAGGCGCCTGGAGAGGTGTATGCCTGAAAACAATCCTGCCTGCCTTGAGAGCGATCTAGAGCTTTATCTAAAAGCAGACCCATGAAAATGGGAGGCCTTTGAAGGGGGCAAGCGGAGAGGAGAGCGGAGTGGCAGGCGGATCATTGTGAGTCCGAGGCCAGCCTGGTCTACGAAGCGAGTCTAGAATAGCCAAGGCTACCCAGAGAAACCCTGTCTCGAAAAAACCAAAAACCAAACCAAACCAAACCAAAAACAACAACAACAACAGAAAATAGATGATTGCATGACAGAAGGCGGGGGCGAAGTTTGGCCGCGGAATCTCTTAGCATGTTAGAGCTTCCGGGTTCCATCTCAGAAGAGAGGGGAAAAAAAAAAAAAAAAGAAGATGAAAGAAAGAAGGAGGGAAAGAAGGAAGGCTACGTGGGCCGGTTTAGCTATAAGAATTTGTCCCCAAGTCTCCGGAGCCACGTGGCTCAGAGCCCCACCCCTGGCCCCCAGCTCCTTTGACTCCCCGCAAGATTACTCCCTACTTTCTACTCAGGACCAGCCCGAGAAAGCCAAGTATCACCCTGCCTGGCAGTGGCATGGTGTGCCCCTTTTCTAGAACCTTCCCATGCTGGCAGTCCTCGGTCAGGGACACCTAAGCCAGCTTCCTGTGCCCCTGCCTGCCTCTGAGCCTCTGCCAAACACAGCGATGGCAGCTGATGCCTTTGTTCCCACTCCAGTGAGGGACTTTACTTGGTTTCTCTTGCGAATGGCTTCTTCACACTATCTCTGAGGACTGAGGGAGAGTCAGCATCTCCCTCTCCTTCCTCCCCAAACAAAAGCTCTTCACAACAACAACAACAACAACAACAACACAACAAAAGAGTCTGTTGATCCAAGTGTGAGCACCCTTGCCAAAGGCAGTTTGGGAGAGGTGACACGCACTTTGTTTTCCCCTTGGTGTTTCTCTGTGTAGCCCTGGCTGTCCTGGACCTCACTTTGTGGACCAGGCTGGCTTCGAACTCACAGAGATCCACCTGCCTCTGCCTCCCAAGTGCTGGGACTAAAGGCGTGCGCCACCACTGCAGCCACCTACCACCACCACCACCACCACCCACTACAAGCACAGTTTTGATCACAGAACCGAAGAAGGTCAGAAACCAAAGCATTTTCTGGATACACTGTTAGGGACAGGCAGTGAGAGGCTGAGCCAAGCTGGAAGAGCTCCTCTGTGGGTCTCACTCAGATGCTGATAGCTTTCTTGGCCCCAGGCTTAGTAGAGGTTCAAGTTTAGCAATATGTTAATCAGCCTTACCCAGCCATCATGAAGATGTTAGGTCAGATACAGAGTACAGTAGCAAATGGCCATTAAAGGAACTAAAGATCCTATAGCAACACTTGACCTGCAACATTCCAACTCCGCACAACCATCACAAAATTTTAGCCAATCACTTGGCAAAATCTTTAACACAGCTACGCCCTTTGTCAGAAAACTACCCCCCTCTCTCCCTCTTTCCTTGTCCAGGCCTCACTGTACTTTGAACTCCTAGGCACTGTACTTTGAACTCCTAGGCTCAAATAATTCTCCTGCCTCAGTCTACCAAGTAGCTTTGGGGACTCCTGGTATCATGGAACCAAGCCTGCTAGGTGTGCTGAAGAGTGTAGGCTGAGTGGCATGAACCAGTATTCCCATAGCATGCTGGGAATGGGGTCCTCCCAGCAGCCCAGGGTTTCCATGGGGATTGTAATAAGGTTTTACCAGTGCAAGTCTCTGCCTTCCTTTCCCATGATGTCCTTCAGGGTGCTGAGGAGCCAGGACATAGTTTAGTAATCAGAAGGCACAGTCTACACCAGAATACCTTCACTCTCTGTTTCGGGGATCTCCTAGCTTTAGGAGGGTGTGGCTCTTTCAAATCTTCCTTTTAGGTGAAACCTATCACCATGCACCTCAGGTGCCCCTCTCTGCTGCATCTGGGAACCACAGCTTGCCATTTGGGCCAGCGTGACAAGACACACCTCCCTGTTTCATAGACAGGAGCAATTTATGCCTCCAAAGCCATGGCAGTGCCAACAGCTCACCGGAGCAGCTGTGACTTGAGGCCTCAAGATCTTCTGCATTTTCCCAGGAGCCAGGGGCAGACAGGAAGGGTGTAGTTTATGGAGCCCTGGGGATGGGACACCCGGATGCCGCTGTTGCATCCTCTTCTCGCAATGGCCCTCGGTGACCAGAAGGGCTGGGGATGTGTGATAAGGCTGCATGGTCCGCTCATGCCCTGGGGGTGGGGGTGGCGGTGGGTGAGAACTCTGTTATCTACCTGGACCCAAAAGCCATGCTCTATTCTCTGCACTTTGCCTTCTCAGAGAGCCCGGAAGCATCCGAAGATAGAGCCTGTAAATTCCTTGTGCAGGTGTCCTCTGCTTTGGGGATAGGAATGGCTTGTCTGGAGGGTGTTTATCACCAATTCTATTTGTCTGTTTGTTTTTGTTTGTTTGTTTGACAGATTTTCTCTGTGTAGCCTTGGCTGTCCTGGACCAGGCTGGCCTCGAACTCACAGAGATCCACCTGCCTCTGCCTCCCTGGGTGGTAGGATTACAGGTGTGCGCCACCAATTCTAAAGTGCACAGGACTATGTGTCGGCCATAATTAAGAAATTCTGCTCTCAAGCCGGGCATGGTTGCACACGCCTTTGATCCCAGCACTCCAGACACAAAGGCAGGAGGATCTCTGTGGGTTCGAGACCAGCCTGGTTTACAAATGAGTCCAGGACAGCCAGGACTATAAGAGAAACACTGTTTTGAAAACAAACAAAAGACAAAAACAACAACAAAAAAGGGGCTGGGCAGGGTGGCGCACGCCTTTAATATCAGCACTCAGGAGGCAGAGGCTGGCAGATCGCTGTGAGTTTGAGGCCAGCCTGGTTTACAAAGTGAGTCTAGGACAGCCAAGGCTACACAGAGAAACCCTGTCTCGAAAAAACCAACAAAACAAAACAAAACCCCAACAAAAACAAAACAAAGAAAACAAAAAAAGGAAGGAAAGAAAAAAAGAAATTCTGCTTTTGGCTCAGGCGTGGTGATGCATACTTTTAATCTCAGCACTTGAGAGGCATAGGCAGGTGGATCTCTGTGAGTTGACGCCAGCCTGGTCTACAAAGTGAGTCTAGGAAAGCTAGGCTCTGTTACATAGAGAAATTCTATCTCAAAAAAATCAAACACAAAAGAAATTCTGTTCTCTTCTGTTCTTGTGTTTGTTTTTCGAGACAGGGTTTCTCTGTGTAACCTTGGCTGTCCTGCACTTGCTTTGTAGACCAGGCTGGCCTTGAACTCACAGCGATCCGCCTGCCTCTGCCTCCCGAGTGCTGCCCCCGGCCCCCTGTTCTTAACGTAAACACGTTCGTCTCATCTGAGCTCCGGCCAACATGGCACCATCACTGACTTTTGCAGACAATCTTTCTAGGTTCCAAGAATTTCCTTTGCCCCTTAGTGCTTGAAGCCTGCCATTCCCCACCTCTTCCCCAGCCTCACGGGGCTGCCCTAGGCTGCCCTCTTCACTTCTTTCTGAACTTGACTGACACAAAATCGTAACGGCACAGGCCCCGAGAGCAGCTCTGCTGGCTGCCCTGTCGGCTTGCCAAGCTCGCCCCGGCATTGGCACTTTGCACCCGCAGCAGGTTCTGCCTGGACAGTTCTTCACCCAGAGCTGGGTCTAGCTGGCTCTTACTGCTACTCTGGTCCTGGGGTAAAACTGTCCACTCCCTGGGAGGCCTGGCTTGAGCACTGTGCTGAGGACAGCTCCTCCCCGGCCCCGGTCCATATGTGCCGACCCTTGCCTTACTGCTTCCAACAGCTTGGGCAGTACACATTCCTTTGCATGTGTCCGCAGGTCACCTCCGCAGGAACGACAACTCCCCCACACCCTCCCTCCAGAACACGTAAATGGTAGCTGCCACACAGCACCCATCAGGGAAGAGACGAGTGGATATAAAGTTTCTGCCATACAGTGCCTGCACGCTGGGCAGATGCCACACTGTGTACTCTATCGGCTGGCACCATCGAAGGGGACAGACAACATTTTAAGAGGGTGGCTGTTATTCTTTCTCACACAACAGTTATTGTTGGCTCTGTGCTTTCCCTCTGTCCACCTAGACTCCTTTGAAGTAGTCACTGCCTGCTCTGGGTGCTGCTCTCTCTTGTTACATCTATATGGCACAAATGCCTGTCTCCTCCTCTGGACCCTAATTAGGTTGAGGGCAGAACATTTGTAATTTGTCCTGTGACCCTGGGAAAGAGCAAAGGTGTCACAAACACTAGTGACAGGAAAATGGAGAGCTTGGCTCTGTGGTCATGAAGGAGGAAGATTTGAGGGGGGGGGCTGTAATGGGAGCTCCTCGCCTCTCCAGACAGCTTCAGAGACCCCCCCCCCCCCGACACCAGATTACTGCCTCAACTTTTTGTTTTTTCCAGACGGCATTGAAAGCAAGATACATCATCCCCTCTGGGCCTCAGTTTGCCCATCTGTGAAATGGAGACAGCAGCAGTAACATCACAGTCGAACAGAGGCCTCCGAGGAAGACAAGGGAGCCAAGTTTTCAAGGTCCTTGGCCTGGCACATAAAACATATCTAGTAAATGTTAGCTGTCTCATTACAGAGGTCTGAGCCTCGGCTGGGGCTCCCCTTCCCGTGTTAGGGGGGGCTAGGAGCCGGGAGCTAGGAGTCTGCAGTGAGTAAGCCAAAGATACTGCCTCACAGAATAGGAAGAAAGTAAACAAATTTACCTTTTTTTTTTTTAAGACATGACCTCATATATCCCAGGCTAGTGATCCCCCTGTACCCACATTCCAACCACTGTGATTACAGGAGAGCATCGCAACACTCAGTTTCTGCAGTGCTGGCCACTGCAGTGCTCTATGCTAGGAAAACATTCCCTACCCACGGAGCCACACCCCCAGCCCCAGGCAAGTTCTTTCACACAGGGACTGCTCTGTAAATAAAATGCCAGACGACTAGTGTGACAGACAGACGGCTTCTGAAAAAGAGATTTACGGGGAACCGTAAAGAAGGCGAAGAATGAGAGGAGGGCCCAGACAGGAGCAAAGGAAAGTCACCAGCAGCAGAGGAGGGACTGCAGAGAAGGGACCCTGAGCGAGTGAGTGAAGCCACAGGGACTGGGGCATCTTGGTTCCTATGGACTTCTATGCTTAGTAGGAAGGCAATATGGAAGGAAGGGGGTTTTGGGAATGCCCCCTGCAGCAGGGTGGAGAGTGATGTCAGGAGGGCGGGGAGAGGTGAGAAAAGACAGGGTAGAGGCTGCCCAGGTGGGGACTGAAGCCATTCAGAACACAGGCGTCCCACCTAGGATTTGCTGATGCACTGGTCTTTCCCCAGGCTGGTGTGACTTGTTGTCATACTGGCGGTACTGGGTGGTGGCAGCAGGCCACAGCTCCTGGGCAGAGTGAGGAGGGAGCAACAAGGCCCGCTTTGCCCTGAGCTGCACTGCCAGGCTGTGGTTAGTGGGTGGGTATTAGTGGGTTTTCCATTTACAAAACTCTCAATTTAGGGTGAGCTTCCTGGGATCAAAAATCAGAAAGTGACTTCCATAGTGCGTCGTGGGGACAGTGAATGCGTAGGACCGGCTGATGTGTGAGTGGACGGGGGACAGTGGGCCCATCCAGAATGACCGGAGTCACGGCCAGCATGTGAGGCATTGGGTGGAAGCATTTCTCAGCCTCTACCGGGAAGAGTCTTCCCAGCTGCCAGTCTGAGCTTTGAGTTGGAAGGGAGAGGTGTAGATTGATTATAGAGAAATATTCCTGTGGGCCAAGTACCCAAGTTCCTTGGCTAGTACAACTGTATTGGTTTGCAGTAAGATCCTAGACTAAGGATTTGCGGGCATAGAGACTCTTGGGCGTCGTGGGGAGGTCCTTGTTTTGTTTTTGAGGCAACTTCTCCCCACTCAGCCCAGGCTGGCTTTGAGCTCATGGTCCCACTCACTCCTTGCTTCAGCCTCCCGAATGCTGAGATTAGAGGCGGATTCTACCACACCCGGTTAGAGAGATGCTTTTCAAATTATGAGACAGCATACAATTACCTGGGCAGGAGTCGGGAGGGGTGTGTGGGACACAGGAGGGATGCTGGGAAAGCAGCGGAGTCTGATGGAAAAGGAAGCCAGGAATGGGGTGTTGGGGGGGGGGGGCTGGGGCGGAACTAAGTGTCAGCAAAGTCAAGTGAAGATGACATGGCAAGGAAGGTGTGACCGGCGGGGACAAATCCTGCTGCAAGATTGAGGAAGGAGAGAATGGATCTTGGGTAGGAGGGCTGGGAGCTAACGGGAATTTGGACCAGAGAGTCAGAGGAGCTGAGAGAAAGTGCCATGTGTGTGTCTGCGTGTGGGCGCACTCTGAGGCTTGCCATTGGGAACGGGCATAGAGAAGGAGTGAGCGTGCCCTGTAGGAAGGGTCTTGAAGGTTCAACATGGGAAACACGATAGCTTGTTTACATGCCTATGAGCTGAGTCGAGCAGGGGAGGAGAAACTGATCATATAGTCTGGGGTGGGAACCCAAGGCCCAGTGGAGGGCCTGGCCTCTCAGGACAGGTGATTGAATCAGGAGAGGGTAAGCGGAGCCTGTATGCCGGAGGCAGGTGGCAGAGCCAGAGACAGCAGGCCAAAGCCCGGAGCTTCCAACACATCACACCTATAGTCACACCTCCTCACACTCTTCACACTCCTCACATTCAGACTCCCCACCACGTGACCCCAGGGCAAAACAGTGAATCCTTCTGAGCAACCTGTGCCTCTCCCAGGATGGTGGTGGTGTTGGCACACATGTTCCAGCCTGTCTGAAATCTGTCTGAGCCATCCCCTGCTTAGAGACGCCACTTGTCTGAGAAGGGCATCTCAAAAACCAGCCAGGCCTTATCACTGGGAAAGTGTTAGCGGCCATATCCTGGGCCTCCTCTCTCAGAGATAACACTAACCAAAGGCCTTCCTGGACTTCCCCATCTATAGCAACAAGTAGTGGCTCACTGGGCAATCTCAGGGGTGTGGGATGGGTCCAGGGCCAAGACTCAATTTCGGCTTTGGAGACACGGACACACCTCCAGCTCTGCCCCTTCAATCCATGCCATTGGCAAAACCTGCGATACTTAAGGTATGAGACCCTCTTGGAGGCTTCCTCCCCAAAGCCCTAGGGTAATTTTATTAAAATTCAGGGATTTGTTTGTTTGTTTGTTTTGATTTTTTTTTTTTGAGACAGGGTTTCTCTGTGTAGCCCTAGCTGTCCTGGAAGTCACTCTGTAGACCATACTGGCTTTGAACTCACAGAGATCCTCCTGCCTCTGCCTCCCAAGTGCTGGGATTAAAGGCGTGCACCACCACCGTCCACCTAGAATGTAGGAATTTGTGGGTATGTGTGTGTGTGTGTGTGTGTGTTAATTTTTGTGGTGCTAGGGATCAAATCCCTGGCCTCCCACTAGGCAGGCAAGAAGAGCCCAGTAAACTCCATCCCCAGACACCCAGGCTAATTTCAGACTTGTTATTTACTGTTCATTTTCTTTCGTTTTATTTATTTTTGGAGGCAGGATCTTTCTATGTAGCCTTGGCTATCCTTGAACTCTGTAGATCAGGCTGGCCTTGAATTCAAAGATCTGTCTGCCTCTGCTTGCGGAGTTGGGATTAAAGGCGTGCACCAACCACACCCGGCTTTAATGTGCATGTTTTTATAGAGAAACCCATAAGGATATTTGAACTAAGCTTCACAGAGCCAAGTTTAGTCCTGAGACTTTGAATAACTGACTTATCTTTCCTTTCCCTAGTGTAAAATGGGACATTAGGAATGGGGGGGCATATTACAGGTGGGGGTAGGGAGGGTTCAAATAGGTAAGGGTTAGGATATAACCTCTTGGGATGGCAGGTACCGTGTGCCCTGGCTGTGTGCGCCGAAAGGGGTCTTCTTCCACAGTGGCTCAGCCATGAGATTGCAGGTGAGTTAGTCTATCTTTACCTGGGAAGGCACAATTGCCTGAGGCCGGCTTTCTCCTACTCACCCTCTCAAAAGCTAGCTACCCCACTTGCCTCTTTCGGTCCCTGGCTGGCATGGAGCTCAGGGTTGAGGGGGCACACAGTAGTCAGGTAAACTCTGCATTCCTTTTATGCAACTTGCTTTCTGTCCTCAGACCAGCAGGCTCCAAGGTACCTAAGCAGTTTGCAGAGGGACCTTGACAGCTGAATGCTAAGCAGAAATCACTCATGCTGTCAGAAAGACCAGGAGGTGGTGACCTCACTTTCTGGGGGAAGTGAAGAGGAAAACCTTAGGATGCTCCACTTTAACCCTGATGTGCTCATGTACTCTCTCTCTCTCTCTCTCTCTCTCTCTCTCTCTCTCTCTCTCTCTCTCTCTCTCTCTCTCTTCCCCTAGAGTTACCTATGTCGAGTGAGACCCACAAGTCCTTACCTTAGTTCGGACAACGATTGGCAGAGGTATCAGGAAGATGGGCAGACACAGCACAATCAAATAGAAGCGGTAGGCCCATAGGCCCTGCCAGCAGGTGGCCATGGTGTAGAGCCGCCTCTGGGGCTGAGGCTGCTAGAAGGAGCTGCTTCCAGGAGCCACGAACCTGTAGAATAGAAGACACTGTGCACTGCAGGTGGCCTGGGGCAGCTTATATAAAGCCAGAGGAGTGTTAACCATTGACCCACCCTGGCAATCAGAGTGTTTTTGGAACCAGGAGGTGGGAGGAAGGAGGAGGGACGGCAGGAGGCGTAACAACCAGGAAGACTTAGCAGGGCCAGAGAGGGTGAAGACAAGAAATTAAAGCTTCAGGTTACTGGAGGAAAGCAGACGGGATTCCACTTCTTCCGGGCACAGAGGCTGCTGGGAGAACTGGTCTTGGAGAGGCCCCAGCCAGGGCTATATGGAGCAAGAACTAAGCCCTCTTTGCAGTCCAGCCCACCTCTAGCCTTCGGGTCCCCAAAGCCAAGTTCTCAGCTGAGTAGTTGACACATGACCCTTGGAGCTGGGCGTTGCCCCTGCTTTGCCTACCCAGGCATCCCGTCCTCGGGGGTGTCAAAGCCTAAGATCAGAACCAGGAGGCCTGGGGGCACCTGGCCAGCCAGCAAGCATGACCCCTTCCCTCTCACCCCCCCACACCCCCACCCTGGTCTAGGTATCAGGGAATCTGTCAAAGTTGCAGGTTCTGCGTGCCCGCTGTACAAGACTAGTCCACAGACCTGAGCTCGCCGCTGGGGGCTTCCTCATTCTGCAGTCATTTTTTCTCCTATATGTTGAGCACTGATGTGTGATAGGGTAAACAATAAAGATTATTTTCTTTCTGAATCTTCCTGGTCCCCACCTCCTGACTGGCATGGGAAAACAGAAATATTGCCTCATACACCATTTACCTAGTCGTCAGCCACTCCACACACCAGGCCTCTACCTAACAAAGCCTTTGGCAGCAGTCATGGGCAGTGTTTGCTGCTAAGGATACGGAGATTAGAACGCTGTATATGGAGTGCGATGTCCCCAGCATTTAGTCCAATCTGTTTGATGCACTGTTTCATCAACCTAGGTGTCCATGTTCTATTTCATGAGTGGGAAAACGGAGGTCTGAAGACACAGAGCCAGGTAGACTTCCAACATGTTCTGTGAGTGCCCCAATGAGGGGCTTGGGGAAAGAGCCCTGGAGACACCCCAAAATGGAGGCCTGGAGGAGAGCCTGTGTGGGTCCAGACTCTAACATGGAGTCATAGAACAGGAGGAGATGGGCCATAAGATGCAGCAGGGAAGAGCAGAGTAGGTGCTGGAGAGATGGCTCAGTGGTTAAAAGCACTGTCTGCTCTTCCAAGGGACCTGGGTTCAATTCCCAGCACCTACATGGCAGCTAAAGGGTCTGTAGCTCCAGTTCCAGGTGTTCAGGCCCCCTCACACCAATGCACATAAAATAAAACTAAATAATTAAAAAAAAAAAAAAAAAAAAGAGCAGAGTAGGACATAGAAGGTGGTGAGCAGACTGATGGCTATGTACTGCTGAGGGTGGGGGTTGGGAGGGTGGGGGAATGGAGGGTGGGGGAATGGAGGGTGGGGGCATGGGGGGGGGGGGGGGGGGGATTAAAATGTGGTGTGGAGTCGTTGGAAACTTTGTCTCTTGGGTGTTCTTGTCCCTCCTGGCCCCGTACTGCACACAGCAGGTGTTTAATGGGTGTCTCTGATATGATCCGCAGTGTGGTGACCTGTGGGCGCCAGGGTAAGAAAAGAGGCTTCCAGAAAGACTTAGGCCTTGGGTGGTGACACAGCCTGACAAAGACACGTGTAAGATCTGAGGGCAGAAAAGCCTCGTGGTCAGAAGCTGCACCTCACAGGGTGGGATTGACAGCTGTTAGTCATGTTTTCAGGCTGTTAGCCCAACCACCACCCCCCCC
Source organism: Acomys russatus (assembly GCF_903995435.1). Classification (NCBI taxonomy): domain Eukaryota; kingdom Metazoa; phylum Chordata; class Mammalia; order Rodentia; family Muridae; genus Acomys; species Acomys russatus. Next base: position 5,426,768 of record NC_067152.1, read on the forward strand.
ACTCCACGCACTCCTGGATCCAGTAGAGGTGGGGCAGTCTGTGTAAGAGACACCCCCAATGCGTTATAGGATGATTACGGCGGTGTGGATGGGTCCAGGTTGCAGAGCCAAGCAGGTTGGAGATTTGCAGTAACAGAGACAACGGGTACCATCCAGCCCTGTTTACTCCCACAGAGCTACCAAAGCAAGTGAGCGTCAGGAAGATGGAGGACAAAGAGTTTCAGATGCACAGGACAATACCTCATTCTAGTTTCGCTAGAAGGAAGCCTCTCCCATGGCCCAGGGCTCTGCAGGAGCCACCGCAGCCACCAGGCTGGCCTTTCTTCCCAAGAATAACATTACTTGTAAACCCTGCTTTCTACTTCTCCATACCAGCCTAAAGCATAGGCTCAGAGCAGTGAGGTCACGGGCCTAGTGTCACACAGCAGGTGAGTACGTGAAGTCGGGTTCATTTCCGGTGTCACCCTTGGCTCAGTCTCCATTTGACAGAGCTGGGGTGAAACTCAGCGTTTCCAAAGTAGTTGGCCCCTGCTTTTCAGTTTCTCCCAATAATCCTTTTCCATGCCATAGACTTTGGGAGCCTTGGTTGATCCTCTTCCTTCTCCCTTTTCTCCTCTTCCTGTGTGTGTGTGTGTGTGTGTGTGTACATGTGACCAGACATCAACCTAAGATGTCATTCCTTAGCTGCCATCCACCTTGTTTTTAGAGATAGGATCTCTCACTGGTCTGGGGCTCACAGCTAGGCTAGTCTGGTTGGCCAGTGAGTCCCCAAGATCCTCCTGTCTCCACCTCCAACAATGGGGTTACAGATGCGTACTGTTGAACTATGATGAAGATGAAGATGATGCCAGGATTGAACTCAAGTCCTTACGGTTGTGTGGTGAGCACTTTTCAAGTGAGTCATCATCTCCCAGCCTTGCTGCTGCTGCTGTTCTTTTTTTTTTCCCCAGATTTTTTGAGACAGAGTTTCTCCGTATAGTAGTTCTGGACTCGATTTTGTAGACTAGGCTGGCCTTGAACTCACAGCGGTCTGCCTGCTTCTGCCTCCCAAGCGCTGGGATTAAAGGCATGCACCACCACGGCCAGCTGCTCCATGTTCTTTGGAGGTTCAGTACTGGAAGATAATTGAATCAGCAACATCCAGGCAACCCAAACCCCATGATTAATTTATCTCAAAGTCAGTGCCCCAAGGCCAGTGGGAAGCCTCCAGCTGCCATGCACACTGCAAGAACTTATTCGTGGCCCAGCAACCAAGCCAGGCTTCCACTCGTTTTCCCAGGCCTGCCCCCACGCCCTCTTTCAGTAAATGCTGTGCTTGACTCGGGGTGGACTATGTGCAGTGCAAGTAGGAGACCAGCCTTCTTTGCTGGGGCCTTGCCTGGGATAGCCTTGTGCCCTATCTCAGGGCAGCGTCAGAACCAGGAACCTCCTGCCCAATGCTTTGCCCATCGGCCGGCCTTCCTGGAGAAAGCCATCAGAGATAGCTGACAATCTAGGGAGTTCGGAGATGTGCACAGATTGCAAGAGCCAGCTGTCCTCAAGAACAAATGGCTGATAAGCTGGAGATAGATCTGGGCTAGGTGGGGGAGGTGGCTCTTGGCAATTTCATACCTGGACAAGTGGGGAGAGGCCATTCAGAGGTCCCAATGTGGCCCCAAGGATGGCAGGGAAGGCTAGCTAGATACGCCAACACCTGAAATGACTTGGAAGATATGGAAGGAGCTGTCCATCCCAGAAGAAAGAAGGCCCCATGAAGTCATCAAATCTTTTTTTAAATTTTTATTAATTTATTCAGATTATATCTCAATTTTTATCCTCTTGCTTGTCTCCTCCCGTCCCACCCTCCCCCCCCCTTTCACCCTATTCCCATCCCCTAGGTCTGTGACAGAAGGGGACCTCCTCCCCCACCATATGGTCACAGTCTATCAGGTCTCATCTTTTTTGTTTGTTTGTTTGTTTTTTGTTGTTTTGTTTTGTTTTTTTCGAGACAGGGTTCTCTGTGTAACCTTGGCTGTCCTAGACTCACTTTGTAGACCAGGCTGGCCCCAAACTCACAGCAATCCTGCTGGCCTCTGCCTCCTGAGTGCTGGGATTAAAGGCCTGTGACACCACGCCTGGCCCTCAAGTCTCATCTTGGTAGCCTTCCTATTCTTTCTCTGAGTCCCACCAGGCCTCCCCACCAAGGGGAAGTGGTCAAATATGGGGCACCAGAGTTCATGTCAGAGTCAGTCCCTGCTTTCCACACAACTGTGGAGAATGTCCTGTCCCTTGGCTAGATCTGAGTAGGGGTTCAATATTTACTACATATATTGTTTTTGGTTGGTGAAGTCATCAAATCTTTGAAGAAGAGGGCAAGGATGTTCTCAAAGGCCAAGAATGGGCCACAGAGCTGGGTGTAGTGGCCCATGTCTTTAATCCCAGCACTCGGGAGGAAGAGACAGGTGGATCTCTGTGAGTTCGAGGCCAGCCTGGTCTACAAAGAGAGTCCAGGAAAGCCAGGGCTCTATGTAACAAAGAAACCCTGTCTCAAAAAACCAAACACAACAAAAACAAGGTCCCCCCCCCAAAAAAAAAAACAAAAAAACAAACAAAGGTCCCTATGGGGAGTGAGGAAGTAATTTCTGGAAGAAAGGCAGTGATTCTGGGATCATTTCTCAAAGGGTCTTGAGGCTTATCTACACACCGTCACCTCTTCGAGGCCAGCCTGGTCTACAATGCGAGTCCAGGACAGCCAGGACTACAAGAGAAAGAAACCTGGTCTCGAAAAACAAACAAACAAACAAACAAACAAACAACAACAACAAAACCCAACCCAACCAACAACACCATACAATCACCTCAAGAACTACCTCCCTAAATTGTCAGGAAGTGAGCCCCAAATCTCTTCACGTGTTTGTGTAGAGGCCCAGAGGTAAATGTCAGGCATCACCTCAATTACTCACCTTGGTATTTTTTTTTTGAGATCAGGTCTCTTCACTGAACCAGGAAACCATTGATTGGGCTAAACTAGGTGGGCAGGAAACCCAGGAGTCCCCTGTCTCTCCCTCCCCAGCTCTTGGGAGTATGACGTATGTGCCACCACAGTTAGCTTCTCATGTGGCTGCTGGGCTGGGAGCTCCGGTCCTCATGGTTATGTGGGGAGCATCTTCTGACGGAGGTCTCCCCTCAGCTGCCCCTCCTTTTCTAACCCTCCAAGGGCCCACTCTTTGTTTCTGGTAACCCAACCCAAGGCCCTACCCATCCCAGGCAAGCGCTCTCCCATTCACTTTTTTGTTTTGTTTTGTTTGAGTTTGAGTTAGGTCCTCCCTCGTTAAGTCGCCCAGGCTTGTCCTGCACTCACTCCGTGGCCTAGGTAGGGCCTGAACTTTTGATCCTCTGCCCTCTACCTCCTGAATACCCGGGGGGGCTAGAGTTCTGCATCACAAGGTCTGCTATGCCCAGATATTTTTGACATTGTGACAAGATTAGCGTAACACACAAGCTATATCATCTTCAGCACACTTCTGCGTACAGGGCAGAGGTGCTACGCATAGTCACGTTGTGGCGAAACTGACTTCAGAACGTTTCCATCTTGCAAACATGACACTCCGCACTTACGAACCAGCTCCCATTTCTTCTTCCCCCCGGTTCTTGGCCACTGCCACTGTACTTTGGGTTGCTGTGATCTTTGACAGCTCCTGATGCTCCCCTGGGAATGCAATCATAAACAGTGGCTGTCCATGGCTGACCAGCTTATTGGCCCCGGTGTGCCGTCTCCAGGCTCACCCATGCCGTATCAGCTCTCAGGATGTCTCTCCTTCTGGAGGGCAAATAATGCCCCCATGGCAGGTCCACAGCTCACTCTGCTTGTCCATTTGTCTGTCAGTGAGTGCTTCTGCTGCTTTACTTCTGGGCTGTTGTGAACTATGTGGCTATCCGTAGCAGCTGCAGACACCCCTAAGAGTCGCCTTTCAATACTTCAATCTGACCCGATTTAAATGCGAAATGTCTTGTACAGACTCGTGCGTGTGAACACTTCTCCAGGGGGTGATGCCTTGGGGAGGTTGTAGAACCGTTTAGACATGGAGTCCAGCTGACAGATAGGTGTGAGGGTGGTGGGGTGAGGCCAGAGTGTTTACATTGCTAGGGATGGATCCCAAGGCTTTATACAAGCCAGACAAGCGCTGTGAAACAGCTATGCCCCAATCTTTTTATTTATTTATTTGTTTATTTTTGAGACAGAGTCTCATTAAGTTACCCAGGCTGGGGTTGAATTCACTCTGTACCTCAAGCTGTTCCTTCTCCTGTCTGTACTGCTTGTCTTCTGACCAGCCACCAGGATAAGATCAAGATGCCTCGTGTGCCTCCTATCACCAGTCAGTCGCCTGGCTCCCTGTCGTCACCGTTATGGCAGACTGTATCCCCTCAAACCGTGAGCCAAAGACAAGGCCCTTTCTCTCTTAAATTGCCCCTTGCCAGGTAACAATATTGAGAAAAATAACTGATGCAAAATTTGGTACCAAAAAGTGAGGTTGTTGCTTTGAGAAACCTGACTCTGTAGCTTCTCAAGCCTTAGGGGGGAAAGTGGGGAGACTCTGGAGAGGGTCCAGGATTCCCTAAGGAGGACTAAGGTGGGCGATTCTGGTAGAGCTTAGAAAGACTGGAATACTGACAGAAATGCAGGCAGTGAAGAATCGGCTCACAAGACCTTAGGAGCGCAACAAGAACTCTATCCAGGACCCTAACAAGGACCCAGACTACAGTCCACTCACTCAGGTTAAATTCTGGCAAAGAACCTATGCACAGTCGACTCACATCCTGAAAAATCCGAATGAGGCTAAATCCAAAAGGAATGGACTCATTTGTTTAGCAGAAATTTCAAGACAGTATAACATTAAGGCTCGTGGAAGGGTTATTATTCTCTGTGTTTGGCTAGATTTACAGACAGACAGACAGACAGACACACACACACACAAAGAGAGAGACAAACAGACACAGAGACAGACACACACACACACACACACACACACACACACACACAGACAGAGAGAGACAGAGAGACAGAGAAAGAATGAAACAGAAAGAGGCCAAGTATAGTAGCGCACGCCTGTAATCCCAGCACTTGGGAGGCGGAGGCAGGAGGATCTCTGTGAATTTGATGCCAGCCTGGTCTACAGAGTGAGCTCCAGGTCAGCCAAGGAGTACATAGTAAGATCCTGTCTCAAAAAAAAAAAAAAAAAAAAAAAAAAAAAAAAGAAAAAAAGAAAAGAAAAAAAAAAAAAAAGAAAGAAAACAAAACAAAAAGAAACAAACACGTGAAAAGGGTACAATTTGGTAAAGAAAGGACCAGGAAGCTGATTAACCTAATCACTGTAGACAGGTACCGGGAACCCCAGCAGCCTTAGCGCCTGCAGGAAAATGATCTGCTTGGGCTAGGTGAAGAATAAAACTCGAGCCAGCACACAAAACCTTTCAGAATTGGATCTCAGGGTTTATTTCTCTCACACATTTAAGCACCATAAAACCTTGGGGGAAAGGTTTCTATATGACAGTTATCCCAACAAATCTTTAGGAAGAGCTACATGGAAACTCCCTAGCAAAGTAGCAAAGGGCCCGTGTGACCTTCACAATAAAAGTCTGTTAACTGATGGACAGTGCTCAGGATAGGGCGGGGTGGGGGGTGGGGTTGTGATAAGCACCAGGACAGGTTCTACTGATGGAGGAGGAAGCCAAACACGTGGCCCCTCTTTCATAAGGATGGATGCTGTGCACTGAGAGACCAAGCTCAGGCTATAGGGGTATTAGAGCAGCAAAGAGACACCGGGCTGTTAGACTTAAACCCGGGTTCCTCCAATGGTTTCTTTAAGCTGTGCCTCCTACGTGGAGGAGGCTGAGACGGTAGGGATTTAGTGCCATTAAAGAGAAACCTCACAGTCTGTCCCGGGATAACAGGAAGTGTGTCTTTAAGGGACCAATTCCGTCGAAAGCTCCCGGGTGCAACTCACTTGAAACATCTTCTTCCATTTGAAAGTCCATAATTTATCTTTTGATGTTTGTCTTGGGCCTTAGAAGGGACTTTCAACTTGAGACTTTGGAACAGTGTTGGACCGAGACTATGAGGACTTTTGAAGTTGGGCTGCATGCGTTTTGCATAAGGGATGGCGGTGAGCCTGCCGGGACCGGGAGCAGAGTTTTATGATCTTAGTGTAAAACTCACCCTCCCCACGCCACCCAACCCCCCGCCCCCCCACCCCTACCCCCCACCCCCCCCACCCCTACCCCCCCCACCTTGGGCTCATGCATTTCAATGTTTCATTTCTAGCCAGGAGTATTGCTCCGTGAGATTGTGCAACCGTTTGGCTGGGGTGCCTAGCTAGTAGATGCAGAGCTGTCTGTGTGTGACTGGAGGAAAGGGTTAGAACTGTCAGGGCTTTCTGTTCCCCTGAGCTGTGACAGACGCTGCTGCCAGCCACTTCCCAACTCCTGTCTTTCTCCTCACAGTGGCCTGAAGCTTTTTTTCAGAAATTTGGCTGTAACGATGGGAAAAAGTGCTATTGCTGGATATTTTTTTTTTCTTTCAAGACAGGGTTTCTCTGTATAGCCTTGGCTGTTCTGGACTCCCTTTGTAGTCCACGCTGGACTTGAACTCACAGAGATCCGCCTGCCTCTGCCTCCCCCAGTGTTGGGATTAGAGCTGTGCGCCACTACCTCCTGGCTGTACATAGAGATTTCTGTTGTTGGTGTGGGACTGTAGGAGTTCTTCGTATGGTTTAGATATTAACTTCTTCTCAGATGTACAAACAAACATTTCCCTTCTGTCTTCCTTTGTTTGACAGCTTCATACTGGAGAGGCCAGGCTAGCCTCAACTCTCAGCGTTCCCGCCCAGCCTGGTGCTGGATTAAAGGTGCGCATGCGCACAACCAACAGGCCCTCCCCTTCTGTAGGGTGACTTCCCACTCTTGATTATTTTCTTAGATGCACGAGCATCTAGCTATCTACAGTGAAAAGGCCACGGAGACAGGAGGACTCCTAAGGTTACCGCTGCCCTTCTGTCTCTGGGCCTGTGAACCTGACTCCATCCCACTCATGCGTCCACATGGTTACTTACTCGCTTATTCATTCACCCAGCATTTGGCCACCTAGAGGAAAGCAGAGCGTCGGACCCAGCAGTCTTGGGCATGTGAGCTTAGGCTGTGTGACCGTGGACAAGTCAGCTTTCCTGGGTTTCAGTTCTGTCTCTATAAAGCAGCGTCACAAGGCAAGATCTGAGGACTAGGGGTGATGCTCAGACCCACCGCACCCAAGGTATCTTCAGCACCGCACAAAGGAAGACAGTAAAAAAACAAAACAAAAGTGCTTGAGGTAGGCCTACTGGGCTGTTGGGAGAACTAGTTATGCCATTGCAAGGGTCTGCTCGGTCAGCGCTGGGTGGGTGCAGACCTTTTTTTTTTTTACCCCCCAGACACGGTTTCTCTGTGTAGCCTTGGCTGTCTTGGTCTTGCTTTGTAGACCAGGCTAGCCTCAAACTCACAGCGATCCACCTGCCTCTGCCTCCTGAGTGCTGTGATTAAAGGCGTGCGCCACCACCGCCCAGCTGATGCAGACCTTCTTATGGGCTTCTCAACTGTCATGATCAAGAAACAAATGCTAGGCTGGCAAGCTGGTGCATGTCCGGGATCCCAGGCCTCAGAAAGCTGAGGCAGGAAGGCAGTGACTTCAAGGCCAGCTTGAACTGCACACTGAGACCTTACGTCCAATGGGGGCGGGGGAGGGGAGGGTGGAAGCCTTGATGTTTTTCTGGGAATTCAGTTATTTCCCTGTGAGATCATCAGTTGTTGGCAATGTAAGCAGAATCCTGTCTGTTTTCCCTGTGGCGACTGCGACTTATTTTATGTCCTGACCTTGGAGTTTTATGAAGAGCAGAGGGACTTTCCCCTAATGACAGCAGGCCTTGATCAGATTGCCCTGGGTGGAGGGAGAGATAAGGCAAGGGCTGCACTCTGTGAGGACAGGGCCTGGAAAGCTGCCGAGAGGAGGAGAAAGAGGAGGAGTGATCTCCTTTGGACCACTGAGTCCTTCTGGGGGGGGTGGGGGGGTGGAGCCTATGGTCTTTGGTCTTGGAAACCCAGGAGCAGATTCCAAGCACTGCAGGCTGAGATGTGAAACCCTGGGGCTGAAGGCCCCACTTCTGATGCCTGCTCTGTGCACAGCTTGATCCTGGCCTACGGCTCGGAAGCCTTGTTAGAGCAGGGCATGGTGGCTCACACCTTTAATTCCAGCACTTGGGAGGCAGAGGCTGGAGGATCATTGTGAGTTCGAGGCCAGCCTGGTCTACAAAGCAAGTCCAGGACAGCCAAGGCTACACAGAGAACCCCTGTCTCGAAAAACCAGAAAAACACAAAAAACAAACAAACAAAAAAACAACAAGCCAACAACAACAACTAAAAAGAAGCCTCGTTAGTAATAATCCTAGGGAAGGTGCCCTGACCAGAGCGCCCAAGCTTCCATTTGCATAGCTGTCCCCTCTCCAGGCTCAGGATCCCTCAGGCTCATTGCCGCTGGGTTGGGCAGAACCCAGGCTTCTAGAATATGTCACCCACCTCTTTACACCATGAAAACCTTCCCCTCCTCCTTGGCCGCCAGCCTGGTTTGAAGTCCTGGTTCATCTTGACCGAAGTGTTTAGGACATACAGGCTGCTCTGGTCTCTGGCACAAACTGTCCTCTTGGTGGTTACGTCTGTCTCTGGCATGTCCCCAGTGGGACGCTGAGAGCCTGGGGAGCAGAGCAAGGATGTGACTCACCTCCCTGGTGGAGGGTCAGTGTGTGCTGGAGCTCAGTGCTCTTGGAAGCAGAGTCTGTCAGGTGCCAGCTGACAGACACACTGCGCGAGGCTGGCACATAGGCAAACTGGACCTTCTTTCCCACAACCCTATACACAATGCTCCCCTCCCTGCCTCCGGCAGCAACCCGCATCCTTCAGAAGTATGTGAAAACAGAGCAAGCATTGCAAGTCAGTGGTAGAGTGCCTACCTATGATTCATGGGGCACTGGGTTCAATCCCCTGCATCACAAGAAGTTAAAACCAGTATGGTTAAAGAAAAAGGATGCCGCCGGGCAGTGGTGGTGCACACCTTTAATCCTGGCACTTGGGAGCAGAAGCAGGCAGATTGCTGTGAGTTTGAAGCCAGCCTGGTCTGCAAGGCAAGTCCAGGATAGCCAAGGCTACACAGAGAAACCCTTTCTTGAAAAACCAAACCAAAACAAAACAAAAAAGGATGCCGAAACTGCCAGGAATTCCAATACTTGAGAGGTGAAGCAATTAGATTGTTGTGAGTTCAAGGACAGCCTAGTCTGCATAAAAAATAAAATTAAAAATAGGAGGAAAGGAAAGAAAGAATGGAATGAAGGGCAAGATGTGAACCTTACTTAATTTGCAAAGTGTATAGGTGCCAAGGGCAGAGCGCCATTCTCTCTTTGTGGGTCTGTCCCCTGCCCTGACAGACCGTTAACATTCTGTACTGCTCCCTTAAGGAGGGAGGAGATGCTTTGAGAATTCTAGAATCTTGCCAATGGAGGAGGCTAGAGACCAGCCAGGCCAATCTTCTCATTTCCAGCCAGGGATCAGAGAGAGAAAATGAGGAGTTTCTCAAGTCTGCACATGTTTACTTAACTTCTTCCTGCATTTCCCCCTCCTGCTTCACACTGGATCCCCAACCCTCGACCCCCGACCCCTGACCCCAGGCCCCAGACCTCTGGCCCCAACCCCACCTCATCTTGCATTGACCGCTCTTCCCACAGCATTGTTGTCACAGAACTGAGGGGAAAATGGGCCTCGGAAGAGGGAAGTGAGTGGTCCCAGCTGGGCCTCATGCTTAGCAAGTAGCCTATTGGAGACTTGGTCCTCCAGCTGCTGCCTCAGCCCTCTCCTCCGCCATCCCTCCAGCCTCTCCTCTGCAATGCCAATGTCAGAAGGAAGCTGGGAGAGTCAGTTTCCACTCCTGGTTGGGAGGAGAGGGGGGAAAGGCCAAGGCCCATTGAAGATGGTAGGTGGCACCAAGGATGGCAAAAGGCCAGAACAGTGGCCTTCTGGCAGAGTATGGCCTTGCCTTATACAACATGTAAATAAGATCTCATTCTCCTAGGAATGCAGCAGGACAGCTCCCTGCTCAAATGCAATAAGGACCCAGCCGGAATGTACCAAGAAGCCTTCCATGTCCCTGCCACTTCCACACCCCAGCGCTGCTCTGGATCACACCCCCTGCTGGGCACCTCAGGCAACGCAAGCCATCAACCTGCTTTACCCTCTCATCTCCAGATAGGTTGTTAAGTGTGTATAAAGAATTTTTTTTTTCTTTCCCTGAAACACCACTTTATGGATACCAAGGCTCTATTGAAATGCCTTTTGGGGAGCTGGAGAGATGGCTCAGTGGTTAACAGAACTTTTTTTCAGCCAGGTGTGGTGGCGCACGCCTTTAATCCCAGCACTCAGGAGACAGAGGCAGGGAGATCCCCGGTGAGTTCGAGGCCAGCCTGGTCTACAAAGTGAGTCCAGGATGGCCAGAGATACACACAGAGAAACCCTGTCACGAAAACCCGAAACCAATCAACCAACCAACCAACCAAAACAAAACTTTTTGCTATGCCAGAGGACCTGTTTGGTTCCATGCACCCACATCTGCTGGCTCCCAAATGCTTGTAAGTCCAACGCTAGGGGGATTGATCGCCTCTGACCTCTGTGGGAACCTGCATACACACATACACATCCACGTTCATCCTCAAAGACACAAATGCATGCATATAATTTTAAAATAACAAAATGAGGGACTAGAGGGATGGCTCAGAGGTTAAGAGCACTGACTGCTCTTCCAGAGGTCCTGAGTTCAATTCCCAGCAACCACATGGTGGCTCACAACCATCTGTAATGTGATCTGATGCCCTCTTCTGGCCTGCCGGTGTACATGCAGGGAGAGCACTGTGTACATAATAATAATTAATTAAAAATAAACATTTGAGCCAGATATGGTGGTGCACGCCTTTAATCCTAGCACTCAAGAGGCAGAAGCAGGAGGCTTGCTGTGAGTTTGAGGCCAGCCTGGTCTACAAAGCGAGTCCAGGACAGCCAAGGCTACAAAGAGAAACCTTGTCTCAGAAAACAAACAAACAAAAAACAAAAAAGAAAGAAAGAAAACAACAACAACAAAAGACAGGGTTTTTCTGTGTAGCCCTGGCTGTCCTTGAACTCCTGCCTCTGCCACTGGACTTACTTTTTTTTGTTTTGTTTCTGGGTTTTCTTTTCTTTTCTTTATTTGGGGGGGGGGTGAGGCAGGGTTTTTCTGTGTAGCCTTGGCTGTCCTGGACTCACTTTGTAGACCAGGCTGGCCTCGAACTGTTTCTGTTTTTTCGAGTCAGGGTTTCTCTGTTACACAGAGCCCTGCCTGTCCTGGACTCTCTTTGTAGACCAGGCAGGCCTGGAACTCAGCAATCCACCCGCCTCTGTCTTCCTGACTTCTAGGATTACAGCCGTGTGCTACCTCACCCAGCTGAGATTTCTCTTATTTGTTCCTTTCCTCTTCCTTCTCTTTCCTATTTGCTTTCTTTCTTTCTTTCTTTCTTTGTGTGTGTGTGTGTGTGTGTGTGAAGTGCTAGGAATTGAACCTGGGGCCTCATGTGTGTCCATTGCGCTAGCTCAACATCTCAGGAAGTGATTCTTGACATGAGTTTTAGAGGAGACATGCAAACCCTGGCATTTTGTTCCCACGTCCCTTACACGGGTCTAGTCACGGGTCCTCTCAGTATGGACTAGCTGGAACACATTGCTGTATCTCTGATGGCCTGAGTTATATGCTTACTCTTGGCGTGCCTGTCTGTATGTTTAGACACAGTCACATGTATGTGGGATTTATGGTATAACGTCATGTGTCACTTCACAATGGAGATATGTTTTGAAATGCCTTGTTAAGCAGTTCCACCATTGTGCAAACATAGAGTGTACTTGCACAAACTGGGGTGGCTAGAATGTCAGCAGGTGACATAATTTTATAGGACTACTAGCCTGGACTGAGCTATATGGTGAGAAATCTTTTTTTTTTTTTTTTGGTTTTTTCGAGACAGGGTTTCTCTGTGTAGCCTTGGCCATCCTGGACTCACTTTGTAGACCAGGCTGGCCTCGAACTCACAGCGATCCGCCTGCCTCTGCCTCCTGAGTGCTGGGATTAAAGGCGTGCGCCACCACGCCCGGCTCTATAGTGAGAAATCTTAAACAAACCAAAAACCTTATAAGACCACTACGGTATGTATGCATGGTTCATCATTGACCAAAGCATGCTTACGAATGTCCAGGGACTGGGTGGATGGCATTTTCTCCCTCTCTGTCTCTCTCTTTCTCTCTGTATGTAATATGAATAGGAAAGGGATGACTTATGTGTTTTTAATATGTGTGCATATGAGAATCTTTTATAAAAAACATATTATTAAGCCGGGCGTGGTGGCGCACGCCTTTAATCCCAGCACTCGGGAGGCAGAGGCAGGCGGATCGCTGTGAGTTCGAGGCCAGCCTGGTCTACAAAGCGAGTCCATGATGGCCAAGGCTACACAGAGAAACCCTGTCTCGAAAAACCAAAACCAAAACCAAAAACAAAAACAAACAAACAAACAAACAAAAAAGTATTATTATTTGTGGATTTCACATCATGTACCTTAATTCCACTCATCTCACTATCCCTCCCTGTCTACCCTGTCCTTGCAACCTCTCCCTCCAAGAAAAAAATAAATAAATAAAAATAAAGCAACAACAACAATATCTCCCCTTTCCCCCTTCCCACCGCCCCACTGCCACCAAAAAAACCCCCAAAACAACCCATCTTGTCATGGAGTGTGTCGGTGTGTCACACAGTGCATCCTTTTGTCCACACAGCCTTACTTGCAAATAGTCATTGCCCTGAGTCATTGGTCTGGTTTGAGGCCTCTGGCTTCTGCTATGCCATCAATACTGGCTCTTCACCAGGACTCCTCTCATGTATACTGCTGTTGACTTGTGTCATGGAGAATTCTGTGGCTTTGGATCTGTGTAGAGGAATTTTAATTCAGAACATGGCTACTCTGGCAAGACTTTCTAGGTCTGTGTAAGCCACTGTATTACAGGCAGAACTTTAATTCCAGGAGAGGCAAGCAGATCTCTGAGTTTAAGACCAGCCTAGTATAGAGCAAGGTTCAGGTAAAGAAAAATTTAGGTCCACACTTGGTGGTACATGCCTTTAATCCCACAACTCAGGAGACAGGCATGTGGATCTGAGTTCTAGTGAGTTCTGTTGAGGCAGTTCTGTTGAGAGAGTGAGTACGGAGACAGTGAGGGGAGCTGAGTTTGTGGCAGTTCCGTTTGCAGAATTCAGAGGTAGTTTAACTGGGAGAGTTGTACAGAGACAGGCTGAAGAGAGAACAAGCTGGACACAGGTACAGACAGAACGAGCCAGAGAATGAGAAGGAGGCAGAAGATTAGAACAATTGCTAGAGCTAGTTTGAGACCAAGCAGAGCAATTCCGTGAGAAAATGAGAGACACCAGATTGAATCAGTCAGCTAGGAGAGGAGTTTGAGCCAGAATTGCTGAGTTGAACCAGCCATCCAGAGTACAGAAAGAACTAGAAAGGGTGAGCTTATTGAACAGTAAGTCTTGGATGCTAAAAACATTCTAGGCCTAGATAAGATTGCACGGAGGCTAGATACAGCTGGGCGTAGTGGTGCAGGCCTTTAATCCCCGCACTCGGGAGGCAGAGGCTGCCTGGTCTGAGTTTGAGGCTAGCCTGGTCTACAAAGCAAGTCCAGGACAACCAAGGCTACACAGAGAAACCCTGTCTCGAAAAAAACAAAACAAAACAACAACAAAACGGAGGCTAGATGCTTCCAGGACTAGGCCTAGGTTAGCAGACAAAGGCAGTCAGCCTCCCAGATAACAATTACGTCTGGAGTATAAAAATTACTTTTACATATCGGCAGGTCCAGCCCCTTCAAATACTCCAGAAGTTCATAGAAGGTACATGTTGGGGTGGGCCAACTCAAAGCCCTGCATCTGGGCCTGGGTGGTAACTGAGTTGGTCAGCCTGCCAGCTCTCCAGGGTGAGCTTTCCAGCACTGCCCAGGCTAGCTCACCCAATGCTAAAGCCACCAAGAATCAGGGGCAGCTCTGTAGAGGAATTTTAATTTAGAACATGGCTGCTCTGGCTAGAGATCACATCCAAAGATCTTCTAGGAATATAAACACGCCTCTAATCCAGGAGACAGAGACAAGCAGATCTGAGTTCAAGGCCAGCCTGGTATAGAGCAAGTTTCTGGTAAAGAAGAGCTTAAGTCTAGGCCTAGTGCAAGTGAGGGTCAGGGACAGCTCTCCCACCTGGGCCAGCTCTCTCAAGAAGGAAGAGAGAATCTTTTTTTTTTTTTTTTCCTTTTTCTTAAAGATAGAATCTCAGCTGGATGCTGAGGCTTGTAATCCCAGCACTCAGGAGGCAGAGGCAGAAGAATCGATGTGAGTTTGAGGCCAGCCTGATCTACAAAGCAAGCCCAGGACAGCCAAGGCTATACAGAGAGACTCTGTCTTGAAAAACAAAAACAAACAAACAAAAAAGATTCTGACAGCTTGTCAGTGCCTAATAAGGGAGGTTACCAGCTGGCCCAGATTCCTCAGTCTTAGCATTGAAAATACTGCATGCGTGACATGATGGCAATCATCTTTCGGGACTGACCTGAAATGAGGAGAGTACTCTTGCTGATCACTTACTTGGGGGAAAAAAAAAAAAAGAAAATACTGCATGCTGGGTTAGTCCTTGGTTCCAGGCTAACCTGGATAGCTGGTCATTGTATGGGCCTGGGTACTGGTGTCTTTTATTATCATGTTCTCTTTAAGACTATGACAGAGTACCAACATTAGACAAGGTGACCCTGTGACCATAACCCATCAACACAGACACAAGGACGCCGTGCAATGAAAAGCCACCAAGCATCTTTCCCTCTCAGCTAGTACAAATGGCTAATGTACTTTGACCAATGACAGCTCCAGCCCAGCCTTGACCCTTCTGCTCTCTAGATAAGAACAGATGATCAATCATTAGACTGTCCTTGCTCCTTTAGGACACTCAGTCCGGAATGAACTTGATTCCCCGAGTGCTTATCAGAATCACTCAGTACAATCCCATGCCCTGTAATGACTCCCCTTCTAACTGGATCTTACTAACATGACCCACAGTTCACCATAGCCAAAAGGATGAAAAGAAAAGAAAAAAGAAATCCCCATATTTTGACAACCAGACACTATCTTACTTGGAGCCTGGCTCTAATGACTTATGATGCCTTATATAAACCTTTTGTAAACTGCGCAGTGGCATCTTTAATCCCAGCACTCAGGAGGCAGAGGCAGGTGGATCTCTAAGTTCAAGACCAGCCTGGTCTACATAGTAAGTTCCATGACAGCCTGGGCTACACAGAGAAACTCTCTCTCAAAACAAACAAACAAACAAACAAACACCAAAAGCCTTTAGAGCCTAAGTCCTGGTGATCCATTGCCCTACTTACTCTGAACGAACAACCTCAAGAAATACAACTAGTGCTGTAAATTTCACTGCTTGATAAGGTAGCGAGATGCTCACTTATCAATCCATCCATGATCTCACAGATAAGACCAAGGAGCTTCCATTAACTGTGATAAAGGAACTCTCGTTAATTTACCCTCTGTGTCTGTCTTACAGAATGTTTTTTTTTTTTTTTTAATTTTATGTGTATGGGTGTTTTGCCTGCATGTTTGTCTGTGGACCACATGCTTACAGTGCCCACAGATGCCAGAAGGTGGCCTTTTTGGATCCTTTGAAAGTAGAGTTATAGTTACAAGCTGCAATATGGGTGCTGTGAATCTAACCCTGATCCTCTGAAGAGCTCCTAACCGCTGTGCTATCTCTTCCATTTCTGAAATGTATTTTCTTTAGTAAACTTTTTTTTCCCCAAGACATGGTTTCTCTGTATACCCTCCCTGGCTGTCCTGGAACTTGCTTGTAGACCAGGCTGGCCTCGAACTCACAGAGATCTGCCTGCCTCCTGAGTGCTGGGATTAAAGGTGTGCGCCATCACCGACCGACTATCACCATCTCCCTTTGTTGTTGTTATTTTTGTTTTTTGAGACAAGGTTTCTCTGTGTGGCCCTGGCTGTCCTGGACTCACTTTGTAGGCCAGGCTGGCCTCGAACTCACAGAGATCCACTTGCCTCTGCCTCCCGAGTGCTGGGATTAAAGTTGTGTGTCACCACACCCAACTCTATCACCTTCTTCCTTCCTTCCTTTCTTTCTTTTGTTCTTTCTTTCAGATACTTTTTATTTATTTATTAAGTATACAGTTTTTGCCTGCATGTATATCAGAAGAGGGCACCAGATCTCATTATAGATGGGTGTGAGCCCTTTCTAGTTGCTGGGAATTGAACTCAGGACTTTGCTCTTAACCTTTGAGCCATCTCTCCAGCCCTCACCAGCTTTCTTAAGACAGCCTTTGTGGCCCTGTAGGGAACTCTGTCCTTGTCTTTCTAGGCCCTTCTACACTCTGGTGCTTCCTCTTTGTAACAAAATCTGGCCCTTGTACCCACTTCTAGATCAGAAATGCTGGTCACCTTGTGGCGTATTAAGCTATAACTATATCCTGAAAACAGATCTATCTTGCT
Organism: Acomys russatus; assembly: GCF_903995435.1. Classification (NCBI taxonomy): domain Eukaryota; kingdom Metazoa; phylum Chordata; class Mammalia; order Rodentia; family Muridae; genus Acomys; species Acomys russatus. The sequence goes on from NC_067152.1 coordinate 5,443,437, forward strand.
ACACTTTAGAAAAAGAGCGCGTATTCCTTCAGAATCAAACCTTCATATCTTCATAGTGTGCTTGTATAAATTACTTTGGCTTGTAGTTTGAAAGTACAGACACAGGAGGAAAGTCCTGGTGGCAGGTGCACAGGACAGCTGGCTCAGCTGCATCCACTGTGTGTCAGGAAAAAAATATATATATATGTGTGTGTGTGTGTGTGTGTGTGTGTGTGTGTATGTAAGGAGAGAGAGAGAGAGAGGGAGAGAGAGCGAGAGAGAGAGTGAGAGAGAGAGAGAAAGAGAGAGAGAGAGGTGGGTGCAGTGCTCCAGTCACTTTTTCCTTTGTACTCAGTCTGCACAAAGGTGCCACCTACATTAACATTTAAGGCTGGTCTTCCCACCTCAGGTAATCCAATCTAGACACTCACAGAATGCTAAGAGACTTGTTTCCAGGGTGTTGCTAGACCCTGTCCCGTTGACAGTCACTGCCAACTGTCACAATAGCGTGCTAGATCCTTTTACACTGGTCCACTCCCCTACACTCAGTCCCAGATGATGGTCTCCGTGACTCTCAACCACCAGCTTCTCTGCCACCAGCCACCTGTCCTCCTAGAACTTTGATCCCATCTGTCCTAGTTACTTTTCTATTGCTGCAATAAGACTTATAAAAGGAAGAGCTCACTTGGGACTTACAGTTCAGAAGGTTCAAGCCCGTGACCATCATGGTGGGGAGCATGGCAGCATGCAGGCAGCCGTGGCGCTGGAGCAGCACTGAAAGCTTTCGTCTCCATCCACAGGAGGAGGCCGAGATACTGGGAAGGGCACCCCCGGTGACACACCTCCTCCAACAACACTGCACCTTCTAATCCTTCCCAAACAGTTCCTCCAACTGGGGACCAAGTACTAAAACATATGTGCCTCAGCCGGGTGGGATGGCGCAGGCCTGTAATCCCAGGGAGGCAGACGCAGGCGATCTCTGTGAGTTTGAGGCCAATCTCCAAAGTGAGTCCAGGACAGCCAAGGCTACACAGAGAAACCTTGTCTTGAAAAACCAAAACCAACCAATGAACCAACGAACCAACCAACCAAAGGAACCATACGTGCCTCTAGAGCCGTTCTCATCCAAGCCACCACCTCACCTCCCCATCTTTAATTTCTCCTTCTTTTAAGCCGGGCGTGGTGGCGCACGTCTTTAATTCCAGCACTCGGGAGGCAGAGGCAGGCGGATTGCTGTGAGTTCGAGGCCAGCCTGGTCTACAAAGTGAGTTCAGGATGGCCAAGGCTATACAGAGAAACCCTGTCTTGAAAAACCAAAAAAAAAAAAAAAAAAACCAAAAAACAAAAAACAATTTCTCCTTCTTTCCCTCTTCGTCTCTGTCCGTGGAGCTCTCTCCAACCCACTCCTCCTTACCCAGATGTGCTCTTTCCTTCACACACTCAATTCACTCAGCTGATTTTTTGTAGACTGGGCTGGCCTCGAACTCGCAGGGATCCATTTGCCTCTACTTTCTGAGTGCTGGGATTAAAAGCATGTTCCACCATGCTAGGCTTTTTTTTTTTTTTTTAAAGGTTCAACCCAGTTTAGGGGATTCATCCTGCTCCTTCACTCAAAACTGGGAAACTAATAGAGCACTCCTGAACAAAAGTTGTCACAAACCTGGAGCTGTGGCCCCTATTGTCACCTCCTTCTTCCGAGTGGCTCCTCTGCTAGGCTCTTGACAGCCCCCCTTTACCACAGTTCCCGTATGTCTGCTGAGATCTCCGTTTCCACTTTTAAGCACCGTGACTGTAGGGACCCTCATATTCCTGTCTCCAGGCCCTACAGCTGCTTACCCATATCTTCTCCAAAATGCCCCAAGCAACACAACTCAGCCTCTGCAGAGGGCTGCCGCCTCTGGCTGCCCTGATTCCTGCCTGGACTGGACACACTGACCCAGCCACTGCATCCCAATGGACCTAGTGTGAACAAGCACTGTCTTTTAAACCAGGCTCCTGGCTGTGTTAAGTCCACTGGCCGCAGGGAAAGTCTCTTCTTGTGAGCACTCTTCCATCCTGCAGCTTTACTCTCCTGCTAGGAAGGATGAGAAGAGCATCTGCCCCTCTCTCAAGAACCCCCAGTTCCAAGACAACACAGGCCTCATAGACATGTGCTCTTGATGTCTGTCAAAACTCTGAATAGACACTTTTATTCAGTCAGTCAATAAGTTGTTCGTTTTTCCTCCTTGACAAGAAAAAAAAAAGCCTCTCAAATTTCCTGTCTTCCAAGACCAACTGTGGGTCCTGATGGAGCCCTCCCTGATGCGCCCCCACTTCTCCCTCACTGCTGAAAAAACAAAGCAGTCCCAGCGTCCCAACTCAATCCCTCCTTGAAATGATCCTCAATCCTCACTGTTTCTCCTATAACCAACCTTCTGCTTTAAAATTATTCTTTTACTAGAGAGGCAGAGGCAAGCGAATCTCCGTGAGTTCAAGGCCAGCCTGGTCTACAGAGTGAGTCTAGGACAGCCAGGATTACACAGAGAAACTCTGTCTCAAAAAAAACATATACATATAATTTTGCATGCAGTTTTCTGTTAAGACCTAAACATTACCGTGTGCCTCAACCACTCAGGAGCCTTCCTTCTGTGTGAAACTAATGCTTAGCTTCCTAATTGGATGGATCCCACGTCTTGGTCTCATCCCTGCCTATATCCAAGCTGTAACTAACAGTCAACCCCTTCCCTGTACATTTTAGTGATCGTTCTGCCTGGGAGAGCTGTTCCGTTTTGCTTTCTGTCGCTATGATAGACACATAACCAATAGCAGCTTGGGGGGTTGGGGTGGGGAGGAAAAGGTTTATTTCGGCTCCTAGCCCCGAGTCCCTCATCTAGGGAGGCCAAGGCAGAAGCTTGAAGCAGAAACCAAGGAGGAGCTGGTATTCTCCCCCCTGGCTTGCTCAGCAAGCCCACGTGTGTAGGAGGACACCACCCACAGTAGGCTTGACACTCTGTAATGCTTCAGTTAGCAAGCAAGAAAATGCCTCCATGGACATGCCCCACGGGCTAGTCTGAGGGATGTGATGCTTCAGCTGAGGTTCCCTTTTCTCAGATGTATCAAGCTGACAACCAGAGTTAACCCCTCTATGCCTTCCTGTCGGGGGGGTGGGGGAACGGGTGGGGGGAGGGCGGAGTGGGGGACAGGCATGGATAACAGAGTAAGCTAACTCAGAGTTTTACTTTTTTGTTTTTATTCTTTTTTGGTTTTTTTTTGTTTTTTGGGTTTTTGTTTTGTCTTGTTTTGTTTTTCAAGACAGGGTTTCTCTGTGTAACACCTCTGGCTATCCTAAACTCACTTTGTAGACCAGACTGGCCTTCAACTCACATAGATCCGCCTGCCTCTGCCTCCCAAGTGCTGGGATTAAAGGTGTGTGGCACCACTGCTGGATTTTTTTTTTTTTAATTTGGGGGTGTTTTCTTGCTTTAGAAAGAGTTTCACGCCAGGCAGTGATGGCTCATGCCTTTAATCCCAGCACTCAGAAGGCAGAGGTAAGTGGGTCGTTGTGAGTTCAAGGCCAGCCTGGTCTACAAAGCCAATCCAGGACAGCCAAGGATATACAGAGAAAGCCTGTCCTGGAAAAAAACCAAAAAAGAAAAGAAAAGAAAGAGTTTCATGCCGGGCAGTGGTGGCACATGCTTATAATCCCAGCACTTGGGAGGCAGAGGCAGGTGGATCTCTGTGAGTTCAAGGCCAGCCTGGTCTACAAAGAGATCCAGGATAGCCAGGGCTCTGTTATACAGAGAAACTCTGTATTAAAAAAAAAAAAAAAAAAAAAAAAAAAAAAAAGGAAAAGAAAAGAAAAAGAAACAAAGAGTTTCACATAACCCAGGCTGTCCTCAAGCTCACTATAGAGTTGAGGATGACCTTGATTTCTGATTCACCTGTCTCTACCTCCCCAAGTGTTGGATTCACCTGTCTCTACCTCCCCAAGTGTTGGATTCACCTGTCTCTACCTCCCCAAGTGTTGGATTCTAGATAAGCCTGGCTTCAGATTGGCTTCTTTTGTTGTTGTTGGTGGTGGTGGTGGTGGTGGTGGTGATTTTTTTCAAGACAGGGTTTCTCTGTGTAGCCCTGGCTGTCCTGGACTCATTTTGTAGACCAGGCTGGCCTCGAACTCACAGAGATCCACCTGGGATTAAGGATATGAGCCACCGCACTCAGCTCCAGAATGGCTTCTTACACTTAGCAAAATTCCGTGGCCCAGTTATTTACGAAACTAGGCCACATCTCAGTAGCCTTCAAGACCCTTCAAGGGCAGGCTGAGTCTCTTGTCTCAGAAGTACTCCAAAACTGTGTGCTTCTGACATGCTTACTGTGGCACAACATGATAGCTGCACGGCCCTGGGAGGGGAGTACCGTGTCTATGCCAAGCAACCCAAGACATGGTACCTGTGGTGGTTTGAATGAGAGCGGCCCCATAGGCCTGCATGTTTAAATGCTTGGTCCCCAGTTGGTGAAAGTACTTGGGAAGAGATAAGAGATGTGGCCTTGTTGGAGGAGGGGTGTCACTGGGGGTGGGCTGTCAGGTTTCAAAAGCCTGTGCCATGCCCCCTTAGGTTGTATCTCAAGATGTAAGCTCTCGGCTGCTGCTCCAGCGCCGTGCTTGCCTGCCTGTGGCCGTGCTCTCTGCCACGATGGTCATGGACTCACCCTCTGAAACCGTAAGACCCAACCGTTTCTTTCTTGTATAAGTTGTCTTGGTCAAGGTGTCTTATCTCAGCAATAGAAAACTAACTAAGGCGGTACAAGCTGCAATTAAAGGAATCAAACAGAGAGCCTATGAGGGAGGGAGGTCTCCTGCACACAGGACGCAGGACAGGCTCTCCTGCTTGCCACCTCACCGGGGGTAGCTCCCTAGTTCCTCCTTCCTGCCCTCCCCCTAAGCTTGTATCTTTCAGGTCACAGGCCACCAAACTGCAGATCTCCAACAGTGTTGCCTCAGGGATATCAACCATTACCATCAACACTGGCGCCTGTCTCCTACCATGTAGGAATTTCTGACCTTCAATTGATGTCAGTCTTGCCTTCAGCCTCTGAAGATATGCCCTGCCTCCCCTCATGCAAGCTTTTTATGACTGACAACCTTATGGCAGGTCAGCAATGCAAACCAGGGCCCTTCCGTCCTCCAAAGCAGCCTCAAAGGACAAACACTTTCATCACTGCTCTGTCAAATTAGGAAGTGGGATGTAGAAAAAGAAAAAAAAAAAAAGACCAAAAACAAAGGTAAAAGTGTCTAAGCTTTAGTAATCCAGCCCTGACACCTTGGAGCCTGAGACTTGTCATTTATACCCTTTAAAAAAAAAAAAAAAAAAACTCATCAGATGAGCTGACCCCACTGTGTAAGTGGGTTCTTCTGAGCTGGTCAGGACTTTTTCTCAGATGGACATTGCAGACAATGCCACCAGGGGGCAAGCAAGAGCAGCTTGGGCAGGTCTAGAGAGGGAGCCGACTGAGCAGAAAACAGGAGGGCAGGAGGGCAGAGAGAGATCCCGGATCATGGAACACAGAGGCTGAAGTCTGAGTCCTGGAACTATTTGTGGGGTGGTGAGCCCCGTACATCCCAAAAGTCTCACCCTGTGCCGGGATGGGGTTTGTCCTCGACAGACCACCTGCCGTAGGACCAGGGGTTCAGGGTGTGGGAGATTGACCTAAGGCTGGCCCCAAATCGTCTCCATCCTGGCTTCCTTCATGTCCAGAATTTGCCCAAGTCATAACTAAAAGAGAGAGAAATGGGTATCAGCGTTTTCTCCAGCGAATACTCTTTTCGCCTTCCAAAAGCTGTACCTTGCTGCCCCTGACACTCCGGAGCAGCCGTGAGGAGACTTCCCACACAATGTCTTGCCAAGGGGTGGCGCGGGACTTGGTGAGGCCAGCCTTTCTGCTCCCTGAGGACCAGAATTTTGAGTTTCTCAGGTCTTCTCCGTAACTACCTCTCAGCTGCCCTGGATTCTAAAAGAAATCAGGAAATAGAGATTGGGAAAGGAGTCTGGATTTATTTATGGCTTACCCACAGAGAAGTAACCTGTTTTGCTCTCTACATGTCTGTGGCAGCCTTAAAATTTATAGAAACCATGAAACAGAGGCCAGAAACCCTGTAGTTTCATCTCTAAGACATTTTAACTGGCTGTTTCTGAGTGACAGACAGGGTTATTGCTAATGTCCTCAGCTAGCAATGTCTCACAGATAGAGTGTGTCAGCTGGCTTCAACTCCTGTCTCCCGGATTCCCAGAACTGTCCTGTTTCCTATTTTCTTTGTATTCTTGACGGTTACCCTCCAGAACTTCAGACAAGTTCCAAGGAAAAAAACACAGCCATTACATAATATATACAGGTATCAGAACTTCAGGTTAGTGTGTGTGTGTGTGTGTGTGTGTGTGTGTGTGTGTGTGTGTGGTTTTAGACACAGGAGTTTCTCTGTGTAACACTGGCTGTTCTGTTCTGGAACTCGCTTGTAGGCCAGGCTGGCCTCCAACTCAGAGATCTGCCTGCCTCTGCCTCCTTGAGTACTGGGATTAAAGGCGTGCACCACCACACCCAGCTGCATATATATATACATATATACACACATACATATATGTGTAACATGTTGTGTGTGTGTGTAGGGATATGTGCATGTGAACATCAGATCTCCTGGAGCCTGAGTTTGTCTGTGTATGGCCTGATGTGAATGCTGGAGACTGAACTTGCGTCCTCCGTAAGAATAACGCTTGTTCTTAGCTGCTAAGCCGTCTCTTCAGTCCAGTTTTTATGTTTTTGTGTATATCACTTTAAAATAAATTTAAATTTATGTCCCCGACCCGCGGGTTCAGTTATTCGTGGAGTGGCAAGGAGGGTCACGACCTGTGAATAAAGAATTGGGCGAGAGAGGGACAGGGGCCCAAGGAAACATTGCTTGTCAAGGGCTGTTTAGTGTAAGGGGGTATCCAAATTTAAAGTAAGCTTCTGGGAGGGCGGGGGGTAGGAAGGAATGCAGTGGAAAGTTACAAAATCTTCTGGGCCAGGCCCAAGGGCAGCAGGTGTGGAGTGGGGCGATTATTCAGAAGTCGCGATACACCGAATGTTCTCTTTCTCAAGGTCAGGCTGGATCTTTTGTGGTTGCCAGGCAGAACACTTATCTCAAGTATGCAGACAGCTGTGGCTTTCAGCCAGCAGGGCCTCTCAGCCACTGGGGCAGGTCAGGCAAGGTCCTATGGCTCCTGACAAATTTAAGAATAAAATATGAGGCTAGAGAGATGATTCATCAGTTAAGAGCACGTGTTGCCTTAGCAGAAGATCCAGGTCCGATTCCCAGCACCTTCATGGTGATTCACAACTGTCTATAAGTCCAGTTCCAGGGGATCTGATGCTTTCTTCTGATCTCCACAGGTACCAAGTATGTATGTGTGGTACACACACACACACACACACACACACACACACACACACAGACACACACACAAACACACATACACACACAGAGACACACATACACATAGACACACACAGACACACACACCACACACACATATACACACAGACACATATGTACACAGACATACACACATACACACACACATACACACACATACACACAGATATACAGATAGACACACATACACACACATACATTCATACATATAAACACATACACACACATACACACACACACCACACACACATACATATACACATACACACACACACACACACACCACACACACACACACACACACCACTCACATTAAAAATATATACATAGCTGATTGTTCTGGAGCACTCCTGTAATCCCAGCACTCAGTAGGCAGAGGCAGGAGGATCTTCATGAGTTTGAGGCCAGCCTGGTCTACAGAGTGAGTTCCAGGATTACCAGAGCACAGAGAAACCTTGTCTCAACATATATAATATATTATACATAAATTAAATAAATTAAATATGGGCTAAATATTTGAAATACTTCACAATATAGAACATTTTCATACTGTGTATTCTGCAAAGCAGTGCTCCCTCGAAGAGGAGAAAAAACATAGCCAAACTTTATTTCAGTTCCTTGTCACTAGGGAATGCTCTGCAGAGGGCTGAGTCTGAGCAGGTGACCTCATATAAAAGGAATACTATTGTCTGGGCCTGAAAATAGGTTTAAACCTGCCTACTTCTGCCCAGATGGTCAAGTGGGCCCAGGAGCAGAGGGTGGGGTCTGAGCCGGGGGTTTCCAGAAGCATACAGCAAAAGCCAGAGCAGCAGGGCACACGACTCCCCCACCCTCAGCTCCACCTTCATCTGGGGCTTGTCCAGGACCTGGATGAGCCAAGCAACACTCGTCCTGTGCCTTGCAAAGGGGCCAGCACAGGGAGGAACGAACCAGTCAACCGAAGCCTCAGTTTTCTAACTTGGAACACAGAAGCGATCCTGTCATTCTTACTTGATTGATTTGGTTTCTTCAAACTCGCAGCTTTTCTCCTGTCTCAGTTTTCCAAGGGCTGAGATCATAGGTGGGAACCATCACGGCTGAATGCATGTGTTTTCTTTAAAAAAAAAAAAAAAAAAAAGCACACCTTTAATCCCAGCACTTGGGAGGCAGAGGCAGGTGGATCTTTGTGAGTTTGAGGCCAGCCTGGTCTACAAAGCGAGTTCAGGACAGCCAAGGCTACACAGAGAGACCCTGTCTTGAAAAACAAACAAACAAACAAACAAAAAATGATGTGGGCTAGAGAGATGGCTCAGTGTTAAGAGCGCTGCCTGATCTTCCAGAGGTCCTGAGTTCAATTCCCAGCAACCACATGGTGGCTCACAATCATCTATAATGTGATATGATGCCCTCTTCTGCAGATAAAGCACTCAGATGTAACAAATAAATCTTTTTTTTTTAATTAAGGAAAAAAAAAAAAAAAGAAGGGGGCTGGAAAGATGGCTCAGAGGTTAAGAGCACTAGGTTGCTCTTCCAGAGGTCCTGAGTTCAATTCCCAGCAACCACATGGTGGCTCACAACCATCTATTAAGAGATCTGGTGACCTCTTCAGGCCTGCAGGCACATATACAGGCAGAACACTGTGCACATAATAAATAAATAAATCTTTTTTAAAAATAAAAAAATAAAAAAAAAAGGAAAGAAAATGATGTTTCTTAGACCGTTGGAAGAGCAGTTTGGCATACTAACCAAGCCCTCTCTAGTCATGTAGATCCCAAAGAATTTATTTCTAGATCTGACACAACTCAGGGAAGGTGGTGAGTGTGGCAGCCTGCCATAGCTGTTCCTTATATAGCCAGTGGTGAAGAGGGGGCACACCCCCTTCCCAGGATCTGCCAGTTATCTTCTGGGTTGATGCTGCCACAATTTCTGAATTTTTTCAAGGGAATCTCCAAGGGTGAGTGTGCTAAAGAACTTAAAAAAAGATCTGGGCATGGTGGTGCACGCCTTTAATCCCAGCACTTGGGAAGCAGAGGCAGGCGGATCGCTGTGAGTTTGAGGCCGGCCTGGTCTACAAAGTTAGTCCAGGACATCCAAGGCTATACGGAGAAACTCTGTCTTGAAAAACAAAACAAAACAAACAAACAAAAAGTAATTTCAAAGAAACAAGAAAAGAGAAGTGAAGAGACAAAGACAGATAAGTAAAGAATATTTGCCAAGCTGGGTAGTGGTGGCACACACCTTTAGGGAGGCAGAGGCAAGCAGATCGCTGTGAGTTCGAGGCCAGCCTGGTCTACAAAGTGAGTAAGTGAGTCCAGGACAGCCAAGGTTACACAGAGAAACCCTATCTGGAAAAACCAAAAAACAAAAATATTCTTTAAAAAAAAATATATATATATATTTATTATTTATTTATTATTTATACAGTATTCTGCCCACAATTGTGCCAGCAGGCCAGAAGAGGGCACCAGACCTCATAGATGGTTTTGAGCCACCTTGTGGTTGCTGGGAATTGAACTCAGGACCTTTGGAAGAACAGCCAGTGCTCTTAACCTCCGAGCCACTGTCTCGGCCCCTGAGACAGTTTATTCTTGAGCCAGACATTGGTCATGGTGTACAAACATGGATTTAGGACACCCCAAAACCCATGTAAGCTGTTTCACACTTTTATAACAACAGAACAAAAACAGTCACAAGTCAAGATACTTTTTATGTACGTTGATGGCGGTATCAGATGGAAGTATCAGAGAGGCAGGGTACAGCAAAGATGGGGGAGTCCTCTGTTAGAGGTCTCATGCTGTCTGATGACACTCTTAGCTTTGGAGCTGGTAGAATCCAGTGGTCTGCTGAGTTAATATAGTTCACAATGTTTGCTCTGACAGTCGCTAGATAGTCACTGTGTTAGGTCAGACATAGAGGTGGGACAGGAACGGCTAATAACCAGGGTGAGGCGGGAAGGGGGAGGGGGAGGGGAGGAGGAGTGGGGGGAGGGGGTTCAAGATAAATCATAAGTAGATTCTGGACCTGCAGCATTCCAACTTCTCAACAGTCTTGGAAGTTTTAGGCAGTTAATCAGCCTTGCAGGAGGTTCTACCCTAGAACTTTTGTTACATAACAGCACTGCAGAAGTGCACACAGGGCAAAGACTAACTTGGCCTAGAAGAAAACATAGGTATTTGCCTACATAACAGTAGCAAAATTATAGTCATGAAGTAGCAACAAAAATAACCATGGTTGAGCCGGGCAGTGGTGGTGCCACGCCTTTAATCCCAGCACTTGGGAGGCAGAGGCAGGCGGATCGCTGTGAGTTCGATCAAGGCCAGCCTGGTCTACAAAGTGAGTCTAGGACAGCCAAGGCTACACAGAGAAACCCTGTCTCAAAAAACCAAAAAAAAAAAAAAAAAAAGGAGTGAGCGTTTTATTAAATGGAAGACTGACAATGCTAATGGGGAGGGGTCCCAGTGGGTTTTCCAGACCCAGGGTTGAGAGAAAGAGGGTGGACTGCATGCATCGATGAGGTTAAAACAACAACTTGGAGGCCACACGCAGAAGTTACAGAGTGTGGCCAGTGGCCAGGCAGTCTTAGAAGCCAGGATCTGCGATCCCTAGTCTACACAGGTGTGACCAGGAGCGTTTAAGTTGGTCCACATGGCAAGTGAAATAATCCTCCTGCACCAGCAGCATTGTTGTGCCAGGAGACCCCCGTGTCCATCTCTATCTGCGTGCTGTTAAACCTGTCTGCCTCCTAGCTCTGAAGCAGCATCCATTTCACAGCACTGAGCAGGCGTGGCGGCGGCGGTGGGGGCCACTTCCTTTCGTTCATCAAGGGACACTTGTGTTAGTTGGAAGAAACAACTGCACCCATCTCACAATTCTCTCAGCACTGCCAGGCACCATAGTAGGTTCACAGTGACATTCCCAGAATCCACTTCTGCCAGCTGAGGCAGAACAGGCTTGAGAGAGAGGAATATCAGACTTTCAAAAGTTTGATATTTTCTATATAAAAATAAGTTTATGGGGCTAGAGAGATGGCTGCTCTTCCTTAGGTCCTAAGTTTAACTCCTAGCAACCACACAGTGGCTCACAAGCATCTGTAATGAGATCTGATGCCCTCTTCTGGCCTGCAGGTGTACATGCAGATGGAGCACTGTATGCATAATAAATAAATCTTTTTTAAAAAGTGAGTTTACACCAGAAGAATGGAAAATATTTTAAAACAAAGAAAATAACCTAGCCTGGTTATGATATTGTAATTGCCAGGTGCAGTGGAGCACACCTGTAATCCCAGCACTCAAGAAGGCAGAGATAGGTGGATCTCTGTAAATTCAAGGCCAATCTGGTCTGCAAAGTGAGTCCGGGACAGCCAAGGCTACACAAAGAAACCTGTTTTGAAAATAAATAAATAGTGCAATTCAGAAAACGTGGCTTTAAAATGATATATCCAAAAATAATATATTCAGCGAGATTATAATAATACTTAGGTAGCACTTGGCATTTGGAAATCAGAGAGGTTGTTCATGAGAAAAGTCCCAGGACACAAAGCATCGTTGTGCCAGGGTGGTGGCGCATGCCTTTAATCCCAGCACTCGGGAGGCAGAGTCAGGTGGATCCCTGTGAGTTCGAGGCCAGCCTGGTCTACAAAGTGAGCCCAGGACAGCCAAGGCTACACAGAGAAACCCTGTCTCGTAAAACAAAAAACAAAAACAAAAAAACTACAGAGTAGAGATCAGAGCCCTGGAAACATAATGTTAGTGGAGGGGTGAGGTAAGATTTCCCCCAACCAACCTGCCACAGGGTCTCTCTGTGTAGCCCTGGCTGTCCTGGAACTCACTCTGTAGACCAGGTTGGCCTCAAACCCCCAGAGAGCCATCTGGATTAAAGGTATGTGCAACCACCGCCTGGCTATTACTTTTTTAAATGGGTTGGTTATAGGAATGATAAGAGGGTAGATTATTAAATCTACTTTTTAAAAATGTTCTTTTTTTTTTTTTTTAAGATTTATTTATTTATTATGTATACAGTGCTCTGCTTGCATGTACCCCTGAAAGCCAGAAGAGGGCGCGATATCACATTACAGATGGTCATGAGCCACCATGTGGTTGCTGGGAATTGAACTCAGGACCTTTGGAAGAGCAGGCGGTGCTCTTAACCACTGAGCCATCTCTCCAGCCCCTAAATCTACTTTTATACCAAAGAAAAGTCTGTCGAATACTCTGAGCCAGAAGGTTGAAGACGATGCTTCAGTATTATAGAAGAGTTTTGGTGGGGGGGGGGGAGGGCGCTGTCCAGGCAGCCAAATATCTCTGTCACTTCTATAGTTTTGGAAGCTGCTTGCCTATACTTCCTACATATTTAGGTAATATTTATTCCTTCTTAAGTCTCTGATAGGGTTGAAGGTTAGATAGTTATAGTCTCATAGCTAAACTTAAATTGTTTAGAATGAAGAAATTGATAGATAGTAGAATACTTTATCCAAGGATGCCAAATATACAATTGTAAATCTTTGTTTGTTTTGTGTTTTTGGTTTTTTCAAGACAGGGTTTTTCTGTGTAAGCCTTGGATGTCCTGGACTTGCTTTGTAGACCTCGAACTCACAGCGATCCACCTGCCTCTGCCTCTCAAGTGCTGGGATTAAAGGTGTGCACCACCACTGCCTGGCTTTGTTTGTTTGTTTGTTTGTTTGTTTTTTGAGACAGAGTTCCTTGCGTAGCCATGGCTGTCCTGCTGTAGACCAGGCTAGACTCGAACTCATGGTGATCCACCTGCCTTTGCCTCCCAATTGTTGGTATTACAGGCTGTGTGCCATGGTGCCTGGCCCTACAAATGTAAATCTTACCTGATAATTTTCATAATTGTTATTACATATAGTTTGCTGTTGTAAGAAAAAGAACCTTTTATTAGACTAAAAGGGGGAGATGTAGGCATAAAGTTACTGTGTAATTCAAATGCTGGTTTCTGTACCCCTCATATCTGGTTGCAGTCCTTGTTATGAGAATCTTCTGTCTCAATGTTGTGTAAACACTGCTATGCAATTGTCCCCTGATATGCCAGTAAAGCACTTACAGCCATTGCTGAGCAGGGGAGAGAATAGGGCTGGACTTCCTGCCAGCCAGGGGAGGAGGAGTTAGAGGGAGAAGGATGGGATTCAGCCACGAGGGAGGTCTAAAAGATACCAGGAGAAGGAGCTGGAGTAGGAGAGCTACAAAGTGCAAGTATCTGTAGGATGTACACTGGGAGGAAATCAGATTAGAGGGTTAAGAATAGAGTAAGAAGCTGAGCATGGTGGCGCATACCTGTAATCCCAGTGAAGGGCCAGAGAGAGCCGGATTGGATCTCTACTGTTCAGCACACGGTGACGACATCCCAATATCAGCCCTTAAATCCCACTCAAGGGGTTGAGATGGAACAGTACTCAAGTGGGGAACGAGAGGATCAGACATTGCCAAAAGGCCTGTGGCTGTTGGAGGTTGGTCTGATGTATTTTGATGCTAATTGCTGCTTGCTGTCTCTGTGCCCCACTGATACCTTGCCTAAGAGCCTAACCTGCTTGACCAATAAAAAGGCCACCACACCTGGACATGGCTAAGGTTCCAGGGCTTGGAGAAACAGAAAGAATCTTAGGAGGAGAACAGACCGAAGGAGACGGGAGGAAGAAGAAGGCTGCGCCATGGGTTGGGTGAAGGAGAAGCTCATGGCCGGCATGGATGGAGGCTTGGCCCAGATGATGATAATTAGCAAGTATTTGTTTATTTTTTTTAATTTTTTTTAAATTAATTTATTCTTGTTACATCTCAATGTTCATCCCATCCCTTGTATCCTCCCATTCTTCCTTCCCTCCCTCCCTGTTTTGTTTTGTTTTGGTTTTGTTTTTCGAGACAGGTTTCTCTGTGTAGCCTTGGCCATCCTGGACTCACTTTGTAGACCAGGCTGGCCTCGAACTCACAGCAATCCACCTGCCTCTGCCTTTCCAGTGCTGGGATTAAAGGCGTGTGCCACCACGCCCGGCAATTAGCACGTATTCGGGATTATGGACGGGAGGTAGCTTGACAGAAATTATTAGAAGCAGATCAATTGGGGCAGGTATCCCATACCTACCCCACTATGGGAAGTAGTTTAGGGGATTAATATCTGCCCTGCCCCGGTTAACTAAGGCTACTTTAAAATATAACAGGTTTCTGTGTCTTGATTGATTGCTAGCGAGTTAGAAAATACTGCCATGCCAGGCGGTGGTGGCGCATGCCTTTAATACAGCACTCAGGCGGCAGAGGCAGGCGGATCGATGTGAGTTCAAGGCCAGCCTGGTCTACAAAGTGAGTCCAAGACAGCCAAGGCTACACAGAGAAACCCTGTCTCAAAAAACTAAAAACAAAACAAAACAAAGAAAATACTGCCATAATAATAATTTAGGCCTAATACTGAACTTTATTAGACCATGCTAATAAATTAACCGTAACATATGGCTAGAGTCACGTAGCCTCCATTGGCACTTGCCATCCTTCATGAACACTGGCCAATCCCAGTTAGAATCATGTAGCCACAGATAAGATTCCCCTAGAAGCCTGTAAGAGAGCCTGTGAACTCCATTTTGTATGGATGTTTGACCACTGCATGCACAGTTTCTGCAGAATAAACACTCTTTGTCTTTACATACTATTTGAGTCTGGGATCTTTCTTCAGCGATTATCTGACCCTTACACCAGAATTCTGGGAGGCAGAGGCAGGCAGATCTCTACAGGTTCCAGGCCAGCCTGGTCCATAGAAT
The DNA here is from genome assembly GCF_903995435.1 of Acomys russatus. NCBI lineage: Eukaryota > Metazoa > Chordata > Mammalia > Rodentia > Muridae > Acomys > Acomys russatus. The sequence continues at coordinate 5,458,601 of NC_067152.1, forward strand.
GAATTCCAGGACAGCCAGGGCTCCACAGAGAAACCCTGTCTGAAAAACAAACAAAACAAAAATAGAGTGATAACTGCTCAGTTATTGTGTTGTGAAGCTTTTGGGGTTTTTTGTTTGTTTGTTTGTTTTTGTTGTTGTTTTTTTGAGACAGGGTTTCTCTGTGTAGCCTTGACTGTCCTGGACTCACTCTGTAGACCAGGCTGGTGTTGAACTCAGAGTGATCTGCCTGCCTCTTCCTCCCAAGTGCTGGGATTAAAGGTGTGCACCACCACACCCGGCCCAAAACAGTCTTGATGCAGGTTGACCTTGCTGTTTCCTGAGTCATGTTTTCACACTCCTTCAGCAGCATTTGTTTCCCAGAGCCCTGGGGCCACTTTGAGAAATCTTGCTTTAAATGAATTTTTGAGTTGCTGTCTAGTGGGCACAGGCCTGTCATCCCAGCTACTCAGAAATCTGAGGCAGAAGGATTACAAATCAAAGCCTTCCTGGGCTACAGAGTGATTGTAATTTAGAGAGACCCTGTCTCCAGAGATAAAGACAAAATGGAGGCTGAAGATTCCGCTCAGTGACACAGCCCTGGCTCTGCAATATCAGCACTACTAAAAAGAGAGAGAAAACAATCAAGTATATTTGGGGATGTGTTGGCTACTGTTAGGGGCCAGGTGTTCTGCTGAAGAAAGACCCCAAGGCAGTATGCAAAAGCAAAGAGCATTTATTCCAGCATGCTGGGATCGCCTCTCTCCTCTAGAAGGTGGGAGACCCCAAAATGAGAACCCAGGCTCAAATTATAGACAATTGGAAGAATTTGTGATAAACTTTAATTGATTGGTCAGAATTGAGTCTGAGTGTATGAGGGGATTCAGGATTGGCAGCTTGTCTCGTTACTGGGGACTTTTTGAATCATTGAGGTTTTGGCTCCTACTGAGGAGTTGGCCTTTAATTTGGCTGGATAGGGCCAGCTGTGTTCTTTACCAAGGCCATGAGGGAATAAAAGCATGGTATCTGGTCATTTTGTCCTATAAGCTGATTAGCTGTCCATGAGCTGCCCATGAATTGTGGCTTTTCCAGGAATTGTTAGAAACTTGGCCTAGTTAGGCAGAGTGAAAACCAGAAGCCTGTCATGGAGTCGGACTAGTCAAGCAAACTAGGGTCTTTTTGGGGGCAGGGGTCTGGGATCCCTGGGGGAGGGTCCCCTCAGCTACAAAGAATAAAAGAAAAAAAAACAGTGTTTTCCATTCAGATACTAGCGTAGAGGTTGTGTGTGTGTGTGTGTGTGTGTGTGTGTGTGTGTGTGTGTGTGTGTTTGTGATGTGGTGCTGTGTTCACATGCTGGGGTAGAGCTTGTGTGTGTGTGACACACGGTGCTGGGCAATAACTTCTCAGGATGGCTTAGTCTTTATCCCGTTACTGGATAGGTAGAAACGTTTTGGTTTTCAAAGATGTATTTATTTTATATGTATAGGTGTTTTGCCTGCATGTATATCTGTGTACCATGTATGTGCAGTGCTGGCAGAAGCCAGAAGAGGACTGGTGTTAGTGATGGTTGTGTGTCACCATTTGGGTGCTGGGACTTGAACCTGGATCCTCTGAAGAGCAGCCAGTCCTCTTAACTGTGGAGCCATCTTCCTATCGCCCATAGGGAGGAAATGTCAAACTGTTTTCCTATATAATTAGAACACTTATGATTCATCATGCTTTAAAAACATTGCTTAAAAGATTTATTTTGTGTGTAAGAGTATTTGCCTGTATTTATGTCTCTGTACCATATTCTTGCCTGGTGCCTGCAGAGGTCAAAACAGGGTGTCAGATCCCTAGAACTGAAGTTACAGACAGTTGTGAGCTGCCATGTGGGCGATGGGAGCCAAACGTGGGTCTTTTGTGAGAGCAACAAGTGTTCCGAATTGCTGAGCCAACTCTCCGGACCCCTTCAACACATTTTATTAGGAACATTGTGTGGGGCTGAGGACTTAGCTCAATAAAGTGCTTGCCTAACTAGTGTAAGGTCCCTAGTACAAGGCGGTGGGGTGGGGGGATGACGTAATGCTGTGTTGTGTGCCTTTTGACTATGGCTTTACGTTCTAATGGGATCAATATGCAGACCTCCCCCTATGTGATCACATCATCCTTGCTCTGGGGATTAGAAAGGTAGAATCATTTCATTCTCCCTGCCTTCCAAACCAGTGACTGCATGACAGGTGGTTTCTTGACTTCCTTCTAAGTACAGATTCTTGGACTCTGCCCTCCCCAACTAGCTCCACACTGATAAGGTCTCTGCCTGGTCCCAGGCTCCAGCTGAGGAGCCCTTTCTCCTCCTCCTCCTCCTTCTTCTTCTTTTTCTTCTTCTTCCTTTTCCTCTTTTTCTTTTTTCTTTCTTTCTTTCTTTCTTTTTTTTTTTTTTTTGTTTTTCGAGACAGGGTGTCTCTGTGTAACCTCGGCTGTCCTGGACTCGCACTGCAGACCAGGCTGGCCTCGAACTCACAGCGATCTGCCTGCCTCTGCCTCCCAAGTACTGGGATTAAAGGCGTGCACCACCACCGCCTGACCTTTTCTTCTTGACAACAGAAAAAACCTGATTATAATTCATCTGTCTTTAGAGCATCTACCATATGTGAGGTACCGTTCTGGTAGCTGAGGGTACCGTACTGGGACCCAAGATGCCTGACCTCTAGGAAAGGGAGACAGACAACAACAAACAGAAACAACAAAGTCATAACAACGCATGGTGAGGGAGTGACAGGAGAAGTGGGAGGGAGTGGCTGTCATAAATCATAGGGTCAGGTGACATTTTTAGCAGAGGTGGGGCAGCCAATGGCTTGGGCATCTGGAAGAACAGCATTCCAGATAGAAGAAATGGCAAGTGTGGAGATTGAGGAATAAGGCTGATGGGCAGCTGGAAGGGGACAGGGACGCCACAGTGTGGAGTGGGTGGACTAGGGGGACAGGGTGGAGGAGGGCCCAGGCAGCTATGGTGTGCAGGGTGAGTTGGCTTTCACTAGTGAAGTGGAAACCACTGATGGGCTGAGCAGCGCCCCAGCAGAGCTGTGTTCAAGGATGTTGACCATCCCTCATAGGAGGAGGGAATGGGGAGAATGACTAGGCCATGGCTGGGATGCCAGTTGCTCCCCGACTCTGGGCCCTCCCCAAGCTGTTGTAATTCTGTTCCTCTTGGGGTGCAGAGAACACAGAGGGTTGAAGGCTATTTGAAAGGGACCTCTAGCTATGCAGCCATAGGGAGCGTGTCATCCATGCTAGAGTACATTTTTTTTTTTTTGAGACAGGGTTTCTCTGTGTAGCCTAGGCTGTGCTGGACTCGCTTTGTAGACCAGGCTGGCCTTGAACTCACAGCGATCCACCTGCCTCTGCCTCCCAAGTGCTGGGATTAAAGGCGTGTGCCACCCAGCCCGGCTAGGGTGCAAGTTTTTGGTGATACGACTCTCTCCCATTTTCCAGTAAACTCACTGGTTTACCAAGCCAGACCTGAGTAGAGTCATTTCTTTGGTCTATCATTGGGGGAGGTAGACATTTGCTCGCATTACCCGCCCCCCCCAGAAAAGTGACGTCATCAAGGAATGAAAAGAGGCCTCTAGTTAGTGGACACGAGGACGGAGACACACCTTGACTCACTTTCAGCCAAGAGACCTTGGCCTCTCCTATCTAGGCAGTGTTTACAAGGCTTTAGCCGGGGCTCACTTTCTTCCCATGCCGATCCCACTAGTGAAAGCTGTGTGTGGGCAGAGACAGACAGGAGTGGTGGGATGGGACTGCGCACAGAAGCTAGGTGTTTAAAGGAGAATTACCCGTCTCTAGAAGCCCATGAGAGGGGTAGCCCCAGTGCCTATTCCACACCCACCTATTCTGAGCTTAGGCTCTTGCTGGCTCAAGGAAAATGAGGGTCACTATGTCTCTGCAAACCCAGGCAGAAAGGGAGCCACTCTCCACTGCATGGATCAGACCTGTGGGTCACATACTGGGCCTTGTTAGTTCTTGGGGACTTTGCTGATTCTGATCCCAGGCCCCCACATATGTACAAAAAGCCCCTATTCCCACCCCTTTTTTTTGTGGGTTTTTCCCCCCCAAGACAGGGTCTCTCTGTGTGTAGCCTTGGCTGTCCTGGACTCACTTTGTAGACCAGGCTGGCCTTGAACTCACAGCGATCCACCTGCCTCTGCCTCCGTCATGCACCACCACACCCGGCTTTTTTGTTTGTTTGTTGTTTTTGTTTTTCCAGGACAGGGTTTCCCTGTGTAGCCTTGGCTGTCCTGGAACTCACTCTGTAGACCAGGCTGGCCTCGGACTCAGAGATCTACCTGCCTCTGCCTCTAGATGTCTCGTCTTAAAAACAAAACAGAAAGAAAGGACAAGCTGTCTGGAAGAAATATTGGAAAAGAACAGTGAGCTCTGAGCCGGGTGTGGTGGCGCACGCCTTTAATCCCAGCACTTGGGAGGCAGAGGCAGGAGGATCGCTGTGAGTTCGAGGCCAGCCTGGTCTACAAAGCGAGTCCAGGACCACCAAGGTTACACAGAGAAACCCTGTCCAAAAACAAAACAAGAACAGTGAGCTCTGTACACTGAAAATGTTATTGTATATACATGCTTTCAGACCCAGCTGGCCTCAGACTCATAGAGATCCTTTGTCTCAGACTCCTGGGTCGGGTTGGGGGGGGATGGGATTAAATGTGTACCCAGGTTGCTATCAGACTTCCTCCCCCACCCTCCACGCTCCACCCCCACCCCAGACAGGGTTTCTCTGTGTAGCCTTGGCTGTCCTAGACTCACTTTGTAGACCAGGCTAGCCTTGTACTCACAATGATCTGCCTGCCTCTGCCTCCCGAGTGCTGGGATAGCACCACGCCTGGCTGCTATCAGACTTAATCACTATTAGCTATCATTAATGACTAATAGGGTGTCCCTTGCCCCTGGGGTGTCCGCCCTAGGGGCTTTTCCTAGAGCTGGTCTCACTTCCAGGGCTGGGATCTCATTCTGCAGGTCTCTTACAGGAGCAGAGTAGAGAGAGGTGACTGTCAGACTGTTGAGGCCCCTGGGTGTGAGGCTGTGCTCTTGGCTGTGCCCACTGTAGGAACTGAGCCAGAAAGCAGACACCTCCACCATTGCTAAGCAGCTCCAGCTTCCTGTCTGTCTGGGCTTCTGTTTTATTGCTTGTGTAAAAGGAATTCACACTAACAGCCTTCTTCCATCCACTGTTTCTTCCTCCATTCATCTGGTGCCCTGACGGAGTGCAGTGGAGGTCTGAGAGCTCAACATTGAAGGGAACAGACAAAGCCCCCCAGGCTTGGCAATTTCTAGATTGGTGCAGAGAGGCAAAGACGAAACTGAATAATCAGTGTAGAATCTAACCATGACAGGTGCATCAAAGGGTAGAAATAGGCCAGGCATGGTGGGGCATGCCTTTAGTCCCAGCACTCAGGAGGCAGAGGCAGGCAGATCTTTGTGAGTTTGAGACCAGTTTGGTCTACAAAGTGAGTGAGTCTAGGATAGCTAGGGGTACACAGAAAACCCTGTCTCAAAAAACAAGCAAACAAACAAATAACCAACAAAAAAATAAATAAAGGGTAGGAACGGGAGCCGGGCATGGTGGCACACACCTGTAATCCCAGCACTCAGGAAGCCAGAGGCAAGTGGATCTCTGTGAGTTCAATACCAGCTTGCTCTACAGAGTGAGTTTCAGGACAGCCAGGCAGGGCTACACAGAGAAATTCTGTTTTGAAAAACAAAAACAAAGCCCAGCGGTGGTGGCGCACGCCTCTAATTCCAGCACTTGGGAGGCAGAGGCAGGCGGATCACTGTGAGTTCGAGGCCAGCCTGGTCTACAAAGCAAGTCCAGGATAGTCAAGGCTAACATAGAGAAACCCTGTCTTGAAAAACAAACAAACAAAATAAAAAAGACAGACTATCCCTAGATAGTCTTGGTTGGCCTAGAACTCCCCATGTAGACCAAGCTGGCCTTGAACTCACAGATATCCACCTACCTCTGCCTCTGGTGTGCTGTGCTTACAAGTGCGAGCCATCAGGCCCTGCCTCCACAGAGCTTTTCTTCCTAATGAAGGAGAGGTCAGTGGGGTCAGTGGCAGAACACAAGTACTCCAGCGAGGGCAATCAGGCTGTGTCTGTCACGCCACGCAGCTGGCATATCCAGTCTTGTGTTCTAACCCAGCGTGCCCACTGACCTGACTTCCACATCTCTGGATTCAGATCATCAAAGTAGCCAGTCTATTAGGTTACCACGAGATAATACACTCAGAATTTCTGGCCCCAGAACAAAGTAAGTGTTCAATAAATGTTAATTATTGATATTCTGGTTATTCTTTTGAGTATTCCGAGGCCCAAGAGCAAGACGGTATCTTTATGTTGTTTGAAGTAAGGTCACCTCGCAGGGATTCTAACCGGGCTACACCCAGCCCAGAGAGGAGCAGACCAAAGTTTTTTGAGACTGTGTCTCATGCCCCGCCCCTCCAGACTTTAACAGGGAGAGCAGGAGGCCCACGCAGGCGCAGACAGCGCGCACTGTCCCGCGCCTCCCCGCAGCTGGTCCCGAGGTGACAGCCCCTCCGCGCTCGCGCATGGAGGGGCGTGAAAGCCCCGTGGGCTCGTCCCGTAGGCTGCCCGCCGCGGCGGCCGTGCTGTTCCGCGGCCCCGTGGAGCCCCTCGTCTTCCTGGGCAACTTTGCCCTGGCCCTGCAGGGCCCGCTCACCACACAGTACCTGTGGCACCGATTCAGCACCGAGCTCGGCTACAATGGCACCCGCCACCGGGGGAACTGCGGGAACCAAAGCGAGGACCCCATCATGAAGGTAGCGGGGACCAGAACAGCTGTGAACACGGAGCGTGGGGTCGGGCCTGTGAAAGATGGGGTCCCCGAGAGGGGACGCTGGTTACGTGGTGGGCGGGGCCAGAGCAAAGGGGGCCTGCCTTGACTAGCTGCCTTGGGGTGCGGGTAGTGGACCCAGAGAAAGCCTGGATGGTTAACATAAGATGGAGGGAATGCTTCTCCAGACCTGTTTTTTTTTTTTTTTTAACAAGTTGAACGAACATTCCAAGGGGCTTAGGGCTCCAAAGCCAGGCTGTAGCTCCCGGAATAATGACGGTAGCTAACCAAAGTGAGGGCCTGGGGGGCTGGCTATTGTGTCTTTACAGGAAGTGGAGACCCTGACTTCCCACTGGACCCTCTACATGAACATAGGAGGCTTCTTGGTGGGACTCTTCTGGTCCACCCTGCTGGGAGCCTGGAGTGACCGCGTGGGTCGCCGCCCACTGCTGGTGCTAGCCTCTCTCGGTCTGCTTCTCGAAGCCGTGGTGTCCATCTTTGTAGTGCAGCTAGGGCTGCACGTCGGCTTCTTCGTGCTTGGCCGAGTCCTTTGTGCCCTCCTGGGAAACTTCAATGGCCTCCTTGCTGCTAGCTTTGCCTCTGTGGCGGATGTTAGCTCTGACCACAGTCGCACCTTCCGCATGGCTCTACTGGAAGCATGTATTGGTGTGGCCGGGACCCTGGCAAGCCTTCTCGGAGGTCCCTGGCTCCGGGCCCAGGGTTATGCTAACCCCTTCTGGCTGGCTTTGGCCCTGCTGATCCTCATGACTCTATATGCCGCATTCTGTTTTGGTGAGACAGTGAAGGAGCCAAAGTCCGCCAGGCTTTTCACTCTCCGCCATCACCGAGCCATTGTCCAGCTGTATGTGATCCCAGCCCCCGAGAAGTCCAGGAAGCATCTAGCCCTGTACTCATTAGCCATATTCGTGGTGGTCACTGTGCACTTTGGAGCTCAAGACATCCTGACACTCTATGAGCTTAGCACGCCCCTCTGCTGGGACTCCAAGCTGGTTGGCTACGGCTCTGCAGCCCAGCACCTGCCCTACCTCACCAGCCTGCTGGGTCTAAAACTTCTGCAATACTGCCTGCCCGACGCCTGGGTGGCTGAGATTGGCCTGGCCTTCAACATCCTGGGAATGGTGGTCTTTGCGTTTGCTACCATCACACCTCTCATGTTCACAGGTAAAGTGAAAATATTGCCCTCAAATGTGGCTCAAGCCTTTGTCTTTGGAGCCAGAGTTACACTCTCAGCCTGTGCAGAGGACAGACGACTGAGAAATCCCAGAAAAAAAAATCGCATCTTTAACAGCCGGGCGTGGTTGCGCACGCCTTTAATCCCAGCACTCGGGAGGCAGAGGCAGGCGGATCGCTGTGAGTTCAAAGCCAGCCTGGTCTACAAAGTGAGTCCAGGATGGCCAAGGCTACACAGAGAAACCCTGTCTCGAAAAACCAAAAAAAAAAAAATCGCATCTTTGATAAATCACTTCCATGGCCAAAGTAATTAACGCACATTATCAGCCATAAATGTGTTAAAAAAAAGTACAGCAAAAGGCAGAAGCATAGCTCTTAGGAAGGGCCTTCTCACAAGGATCTTTTTTGGGAGGGTGGGGTTGAGACAGGGCTTCTCTGTGTAGCCTTGGCCATCCTAGACTCTCTTTTGTAAACCAGGCTGTCCTCGAATTCACAGTGATCTGCCTACCTCTGCCTCGGGAGGGCTGGGACTACAGGCGTGCGCCACCATACCTGGCGGCCTCCTGATTTTCTGCGTAGCTGAAAATGACTTTGAACTTCTGATCCACTTCCTTTACCTCCTGAGTGCTGGGGTCACAGGGCGTTAACAACCTTGCTCTGCCTTCTTTTGGGTTTGTTAAAAAGCCAAAATGTCAAGCTGGGTGTTGTAGCACACACCTGTAGTCCCAGCACTCCGGCAGGCAGAGGCAGGTAGATTGCTGTGAGTTCGAGACCAGCCTGGTCTACAAAGTGACTCGAGGACAGCCAAGACTACACAGAGAAACCCTGTCTTGAAAAACAAAAAACAAACAAACAAAACAAAACCAAAAAAAAAAAAAAAAAAAAGGCAAAATATTTAAGATTCCTGCTGAGTCAGCTCCTCTCCTGACTCAGCTCCTCTCCTGAGAAGAGGGGCAGCTGGCTAGAGAACGAGGAAGTTAACTTCCTAAAAAAGATATGTGTCCTGTTAGAGCAGGGGACTGCATTGTGTGCAGGGTCAGCTGTTGATGGTGGTAGCTGTGTCAATGCAGCGACTGAACTGACACATTGGAGCTAAAGGGACCGGGTACCGTTCACCCATGGCCATGGCCTCCGGAAGTGCTAAGATGAGAGATGCTGCAGCACAGAGTCGCCGCAGCAGAACTGCAAACATTGTGTGCCTGTAGGTAGCCGGATGGCAGGGGCAAAGGAGCTCACGCGCTATGCCCTCAACATGTGCCCCTCACAGATTGTCACCTTCTCATCCCATGTGTCAGTTCTCCCCAAGGTGGCTGAAGCAGATTGCCATACACTGGGAAGCTTAAACGACAGAGGGCTGTTTCCCCAGCGCTGGAGGCCAAAAGTCAAAGATCAGAGGTCACTGAAGTCAGAATGTCCCAGGGCAGTGCTCCCTGCAGGGGCACTGGGAGAGAAGCCGTGTCCCATCGGCTTCTGCCTCTGCTGTGGCAGCCCTCCTCCACTCCTAGCCCCGTCTTTATCAGCCTATTAAAAAGGAGAGATTCCCTCAGGTCCTTCCTGGGTAAAACTGTAAGCGCTCATTTTCCCACGGAGGACAGTCCACAGGTTTGGGGCCTGTCTTCCAGGCTGTTATTCAACCTCTCACACTGTAGAGCAATCCTGTGCTCTGAGAGGAGATGGCTCAAGGGTGTCCCTTAGACAGAGCTATCCTGTGCTCTGAGAGGAGATGGCTCAAAAGTGTCCCTTAGACAAGGTCATGCACACACAGCAAGCTTGCGGTAACAAGGACTGAACTCAGAGCCAGGCTCATTTTCTGGGCCCTGCCATCTCCCTTCTAGTGCCACATGGCCACTAGAAGTATTCTGACAAAACAGTTGGTAGGGCTTAGCTCTCATTCAGAAGGAGTGGACATATAGGTGAGCCTGGAGAAAGCTGCTGGCCTTTCCTCCTGGGTCCAACCTCTGTCCCTCCGGGGATGTATATTGGGACACTCCTTCGTGCTCGCTCTTTCCTGACTGGTGTTTTCTCTCTCCAGGCTATGGATTGCTTTTCTTGTCATTGGTAATCACACCTGTCATGCGGGCCAAGCTCTCCAAGCTGGTGGGCGAGTCGGAGCAGGGTGAGTGTCAGGGTCAGCCTGTGCCTAGTCCCTCGAGCCCATTGTGGCCTGAACATGCAGATGGGCAGTTCTGGTCTGCCTCTCACCCGGAAGAGTAAGTAACCAAGACAGACGCGCTTCTGCCCCGTGCTCAGAGCCGGCAGGAGAAGTTCTTTCTGAGTAACCACAGCAGAGTTTGCTGCCTCTGCAGACCTCATTTTTCCCATCTGTAAAGTGGGGGTGATGATACCAGAGTTTCCTGTTCCTCTCGGGTCAGAGGATAAGGGTCCAGGGGGAATAAACAACCTGTGCCATAGGTTTCCTTGTCCCCAGCTGACAGATGGAAGAGAAGACACCGGGGTCTAGCAGATTAAACTGAGTCCTTCAAGGTTTCTCAGTAACTAATGGACACACATGAGTGTGCATATGTGTTCACACGTATGTGGGTGCCGAGAGTGACATCAAGGCCTTGAGGACCATGGTGTCATTGGTTTGGGTAGTCTAGCTAACCAGTTGCCTCCCTGGTCTCCCGTCTGCATCTCCTAAGCACTGGGATTACAGGTACCCATCACACCTACCAGCTTTTATGCGAGTTGGGGGGCATCCGCACCTCTGGTTCTCGTGGTAGCACGGTAGGCGCTTCATCCACTGACCCAGCTCCACAGCACCCCAGTTCACTACCGCCTCCCCCACTCTTTTTGTCTTTTTTTTTTTTCCAGAGCTGAGGACCGAACCCAGGGCCATGTGCTTGCTAGGCAAACGCTCTACCACTGAGCTAAATCCCCAACCCCTCTCTCCCCATCCTTGTGTTTTTAAGAGCGCTTGGTCTTATAACTGGGGTTCAGCCTCTGGCTCTGGTTCAGAACCTGTTTCTTCATCTGTGAGGTGGGGTCATTATTCCGCAGGACACTGGCGGGCCCTTATAGTCTGCCAATTGAGTCTCTTTCTATTGGGTTATTGCTCATTTTATAGCAACTGGGTTACAAAGCTGAGCTCTGGCACAGGCTCAGGTGTCTGCTAAAATGCCTCATTCATTCATTCATTCATTCATTCAATACACTTTGTTTTGTTTTTATTTATTTTGAAACAGGGTCATGCCAAGTGGCCTTGAACCCTAGAATCCTCCTGCCTCAGCTTCCCAAAGAAGTCATCATGGCGTTACATCCTTGTAATCTTAGCACTCAAAAGGCTGAGGCAGGAGAAGTGCAAGTTCAAGGCAATTGGAACCACATAGGGATGCCATCTGTCAAAACAAAACAAACTGGGCTGCAGAGAGATGGCTCAGCCTTTAGTAGCCTGGGCTGCTCTTCCAGAGGACCTGGGTGTGGCTCCCAGCGCCCATGTGGTGACTCATAACCATCCGTAACTCCACTTTCAGAGGATCTGATGCCCTCTTTTAGTTTCCAAGGGCACCAAGCATGCAAGTGGCACAGAGACGTGCACATGGGCAAAGTATAATGTTAGCAGTTAACAGCCGTGTATTTAACGGCTCTTCTGCCAGGTGCTTCCTATAGCTGACTCAGTCTTTACTACAACCCTGAGAGTAGGAGGCCCAGGGGGAGGGAGGTGAGACCCAGGAGGCTGAGCAGCTTCTCACCCTGGGTCAGTATATAGCAGCTATGAGGTAGAGCTGCCCTCATCTGACCCTGGGTCTTTCCAACTCTGAAGCATGGTTTCCCCCCGACCCCCACCCCCTCCAGGAGCTCTGTTTTCTGCTGTGGCCTGTGTGAATAGCTTGGCCATGCTGATGGCTTCTGGCATCTTCAACTCGCTCTACCCAGCCACGCTGAACTGGATGAAAGGATTCCCCTTCCTCCTGGGAGCCGGCCTCCTCTTCGTCCCAGCCATTCTGATCGGGTAATGGAGGGGCCCTGACCTTGCCTGCTCATGACGGACTCTATTATGTGTACAGAGTACGCCCACACACCAGAAGAGGGCACCATATCTCATTATAGATGGTTGTGAGCCAACATGTGGTTGCTGGAATTGAACTCGGGACCTTTGGAAGAGCAACCAGTGCTCTTAACCTCTGAGCCACCTCTCCACCCCTCATGATGGACTCTTACATTCTTAGAAGCTTCCTTTTTCCCCCTAAGAAAGGCGGGTTCACTCCTGGTACCCTTGTCCTTTAGGTATCTCAATCCAGGCCTGACCCCACCCCATGCAGATGGCCACCTGATCTTTTAGGAGCCATCTGCAGAGCAAGATAGAGGGACATGTGGGGAGCTGGGGGGGGTGTCCTGTGTCCTCTCCATCAGGCCCCTTCAGCCTGCCCTGTCCCCCATACTGCAGATGGGACTACAGCGGGCCAACTGTGTCCATAGAAAGCCCAGACTTGGCTACTTGTAGCTGAGCCCCAGACTAGGCTGACCCACTGAAAGGTCTTTTGAGGTCTTCTCCAGAGCCATCTGCCTATGGATGTTGGGGTGAGGGGGAGACACCCAAGCCGGCCCCATGCCATCTCTGAACCATCTCTCTGGTCTCTCACAGGGTTTTGGAGAAGGCTAACCCACGCCCTGAATTTCAGCACTTTCCCCATTGCTCCTGATCTGCTGGAGGCCATGAGGAGCTGTGGACCCACATTGCTCTATATACCTAGAGCCCAGTGCACCAGCGGCCCTCTGAGGGCACTACTCACTCTGTAAAGCGCAGTCAAGCCATTTATCAGCACCACCTGTTCTCCCATTGAGCCAGTCTCTGCTAGATCTAGACTCTGACCAGGGCGGGTCCACTCAGGGCAAGCTGCGGGGAGCCATCTGAGGCAAGGGTTTCTTCATCCTTTAGGCCATTCATCACTCAGAACCTTCCAGAGTGAGGGAGGTGGCACTTTGGGGACCAAGTGATGCATGAGACCAACATCTTCCAGCCCATGGTGCTACGTCCCTGGTGTGTCCTGTAGCCTCCAGTCACTCCTTAATAATAACTGTGGTGCCTGGGGAGGGGGTTGGGAGTTGCCAAAGAGGGAGAAGCGCTGTCTGTGACTGGGAATCAGCCTGCCCACCCTTGACCTCAGCCATGCCTCGTGTCACAGTAAATTGTGTCAGTCAGACTGAAAAGTCACTGGGCTTCGGGGCCTTTCTGTCTTCCCGCTCTCCACAGGCCGGACGGACGGCGGCAGCTGCCTACTGGGTTGGTACTGGGTATGTCACAGTCACTCCAAGCCCCAGGTGGTTTCTCTCTAAGCTGCTCAGGGATGAAGCGCTTCTGAGGCTTTATCGGTCCCTTGCAGCCACTAGGGCCCAAGCCCTGACTGCCCCTTTGCTGAGGGTCCGTTGATGTGTCTGTCACTCCCTGGCTGGCTTCAGGCTGCACTGGTACCAGCAGGTTCTCTTCTTGCTGCCATTTGGCCCTCCCACATAGCTCAGGGCTGAGAGCATCCTTCCTGCTTCCCTGAGGGAGTGGAGGATGGGAAGACTTGGGCCCAGAGCTGGAAGGTAGGATCTTACCTAACGGGAAGCCGCTGTCCCCAAGCCGACCCTAAGCGAGAGGTTTGTGATTCTTCAAACTGGAACTGTCTGAGAGTGAGACCCTGCCGCTGGCTCTTCCCACCCATCCTGCAAGCCAGTTCCCAGCCTGGAAACCATGCAGGTGAAAGATGTATTCCGGGCAAAACTAAGGCCCACTGAGCTGCAGCAGGGTCTGTCTCGCTGCCCCTCCGGAGATGGAACGTCTAAGCAAGAAGAGGTCTCCCGCTGACCTGTGAGGAGGAAAGGCCCCACTCTGGTGACATGTGACCTCGAATAAACTCAGAGAAAACTGACACACACCCCCTGCCCCCAAATTGTCTGATTGCAAGGACCTAACTCGATGCGTCAGAAGCTCTGAGACCCCTCCATCTTCCTACACCCCAGGATGAGATGCCCCGCGAACGGATCAATGGATTACAGCGCCCTCTTTAGCTTCCTAATGTCCCTGAGCGCTTCATAGTCCCCTAGAGAGGGTGGGTGGTGTAGGGTAGGGATCGCCCTGGCTCAGCCTGAACCTGGGGCAGCAACTATAGCCCAGCTAGGCAGAAAACCCTGAAGCCACAGACTGCCCAAGTGTGGAGTGCCTGAAGGGCTACTGAAGAGCCTGTCTCGAGGTCAGTGTGGTCGGCCATGTTTGGCAGTGGTTGAGGCCCAGGTGCTAGCTGCCCCTGTAGTCTTGAGATGTGTGTCGTTGCCTAGCTGGAGGAAGCTTGACACTTTTGCTACCCTGGCTGGGATAGAAAGCTGTGCTCTGGTTCCCCCAGGAAGTCAGGAGGGGACAGGACCAACAGAAGAGGCAGACAGTGGAGGGAGTGGTGACATGTGTCCCAAACAGGAAAACCCAGAAACTTGGACGGTGTAGGACTGAAGACAGACAGACAGAATGCTTCCCCAGGGGGAACTGATAAACTGTATTGTCATTGTTTGTCATCAAGGGCCCCGTTCTACCTGTCTCACCTCAGAATAGGATGTGGGGTTGCCAATGGCAGTTGGGGGGTCTGTGTCAGGAAGGACAGTGGAAGGAAGATGTCTCTAAGACTGGAGAGAAAGCCCTTTGGCCTCTCTGATAATGCAGACTGAAGGTATGTAACCTGGCCAGCTCCAAGGGAGCTGTGACCCCCACTGCCTCTGGAAGACACCTGCAGGGTGCCAGCTCACTCCAAGCCTGAGCCTGAGGAGTCCTAAAAGCTGACTTTCTTGCCTTCCTTGTCCAGTGCAGGGATGGACATGGGACAGTCCTGCCCAATTATTTCTGTAGGCTCCTGGCTCAGCCTTCTGGCTGAGACCCACACTGTATAGCCCAGTGCTTTGGGGCCAGGGGAAAGTTGCTACCTGGCTTGAGCCACGGCCCCTTGGATGAGTCTCGGGAGAACAGGTCTGGACACTACAGTGCTGGGTGCCAGTACTAAGGCAGAATCCACCAGTGACTTGGGGACCCAGGCCTATCATTCAGCTACTCCTCTCTGTAAAACTGGGGTGACAGGACTGAAAAGGCTACTGTGATGATTAGGGACCATATGGGGGTGTTTGGAACATGCCAGGGATTGGTGAGGGCCTTGCATCAGCTCACTTGGCAATCTGAAAAGTGCCGAGGTCTAGGCGCCTGCTCTGAGTTTTGACAAGATTCCTGATGGTGGTACACGCCTTTAATCCCAGCACTGTGGGAGGCAGAGGCAAGTGGGGATCACTGTAAGTTAGAGGCCAGCCTAGTCTACAAAGCAAGCCCAGGACAGCCAAGGATACAGAGAAACCCTGTCTCCAAAACTAAAAACACGAACAAAGAAAGATTCCTAATGGATTTGGACACACTTCTGTGGGAGAAACTAGCCCAGGAACTAGCCCGTGTCCATGAAGGCCTCTTCCCCCACGGTTCAGGTTCTGCTCAGGCTACTGGTGATGTTGGGGCTTCCCTGAGCAAGTGGGTGACAAGCCCTGTGTAGTGAGGAGCTTGAGAAGCCGGATGGAACAGTTAGGCAAGAGCCTTAGGCACAGCACAGCTCCTGTGGTCTCCTCATAAGCGAGGGACCCGCCTTCTTGTACTAGGAACGGCGAGAAGGCCAGGCAGAAGGCCAGCTCTGCTGCATCCTGACTCCCAACATGACAAAGAAGGCTGCCTAAAGGAAGTCCGGCAGGGTATGGAGTAGTCACAGAGCAAGGCCACGAGGCAGCAGGAAGCCAGGTGAGCCAGGGCCCAGGCACAGTGTGAAAGGATGGCATTTGAAGGATTCCCAACCCCAGCTGCCCCCTGGGTGCACACGGAGGGCCTAGACATTGTTCTGATTGCTGCCACAGGCTGCCAACCTCACCCTGCTCAAGCTGGCTGCTCTGGGGCAAGAGATGGGAGAATGTTCTTCCTCTATCTTGAGTGTCTGGGACATGCCTGGGGCCTGGGGCCTGGCAGAGGAGTGTTCTCTTATCTAGCCCTGCGCCTGGGATCTCTGGGTTAACGTGGGCCACAGGGTGGGAGCAGGGAAAGCCATTCCCTGAGAAGAGTGTGGTTTGTCTCAGCCCGGGGGGGCCCCCCCATCTAGAGGAGCTATTCCTTTAGGGGCAGGGAAAAGATGGAACCGAGAGTCATAGCAGGATGTGGGAACTGGGGACAGCTTAAGGCAGACCCATTGGTGCAGCTCCCTCCAAACTGGTGTCAGAGCCGGCAGAGGAGTCTTGAGAGGGGCGGCCCTGCAGGAAACGGATGATCTTCTCAATGGTGGCCTCCTGGTACTCGTGGGACCATCTATGGACAACAGGCCAAGTGTGTCAGAGGGTGGACAGAGGCTACGTGGGCCAGCGTGGCACACACACACACCCCCCACACCCCTCAACTCTCCCTAGAGCTTAGGTTTGGTTGGTACACACACATACACACACACACACACACACACACACACACACACACCCCATACCTTTCTCTCCTTAATTCTCCCTAGAGCTTGGGTTTGGGTGGTACACACACACACACACACACACACACACACACACACACACACACACACACACACACCCCATACCTTTCTCTCCTTAATTCTCCCTAGAGCTTGGGTTTGGGTGGTACACACACACACACACACACACCACACTCTTCCCTCCTTAAATCTCCCTAGAGTCTGGGGCTTACTTGATGCCATTGAAGGTGAGTACAGCCTGCATGTCCTCAGGCAGGGCCTGAGGCTCGGGCCACTCGAAGCCATCAATGATGGGCACAATGTTCTTGGCACAGCTTAAAGCAGTCACGATCTCCTGGAGAAAAAAAGGGAGAAAGACAGAGAGACTGGGTTTGATCTCGGATAAAGCTTGTGCCTTGGACGTGCAGTCTCCAGTAGATGGCGCTGTTGGTTTTTTTGTTTGTTTGTTTGTTTTTTCAAGACAAGGTTTCTCTGTGTAAGCTTGGCTGTCCTGGACTTGCTTTGTAGAACAGGCTGGCCTTGAACTCACAGAGATCTGCTTGCCTCTGCCTCCCAAGTGCTGGCATTAAAGGCGTGCGCCACCGCCTGGCCTAGATGCTATTGCGAAATGGTGGAGACTTCAGGAAGTGGGGACTAATTGGATAAAGGGGTTGGGGGGAGGGTGTATCCTTGGAAAGGTGTAGCAGGACCCTGCCCCTCCCCCACCCTGTGCCTCCTGGCCACCGTGAATGCTGTTTCCTGATCCAGAGATGACAACCAGCAGCCCTCTCCTGCTACTGACAGCAGCTAATCTTGCCTCCAGACTTTCCCTGCCATGCTGGATGTAGCCCCGGCTCCATGAGCCTCAATAAGCCTCTGACACCACATATTAGCTCTATGACCTGAGGCAAAAGTAATGGGCTTTCAAAGTCTGTTTTCTAATATGTAGAATAGGGCTAATGACAGTTAATGATCTCATGGGATTCACGTGGACTAATGACAACATTCCACAGCAAGTGATTAGAGCAGGGGTTAGCACTTAAAAACGGTATTTAAGGAGCAGCTCAGTGGGGTGTGGTGGCTCGGGACTGTAATTCTAGGGAAGGCTAAGGTTGGGGGGTATTGAGATTTGGGGGCTAGCCTGGGCTATACATAGCTTAGCCTATCTCCAAAAAGGGAAAAAATTAAAAATTTAAAAAAAAAAAAAAAAAAAAAAACAAAGGAAATAATGGGCTCCTCTGTAAAGTACAAAGGGCAAAGCTGCCCACAGGTTGTTCTGGGGACATATTCACCGTTAGTGTTGATCTGGTAAGCACTTACCCAGTGGGCTTTGCCTTTCAAGGGGAACCTTTTTAAAGTGCAGTTCACTTGTGGGTTTGTATATTGATAAGCCATTAAATGTGGCTTCCGGGAAGGGAGTATGACAACCAGAGACAATTAAGGATTGCAAACAACCAAGAGGATGACAGAGCCTTTGGGACAAAATCCAAGGAGCAAGCCATACACACCATTCGCCTGATGTTCCTTCCTCACCAAGCCATACATACACACCACCCGCCTGACGTTCCTTCCTCGCCAGGCCACACACACACACACACACACACACACACACACACACACACACACACACACACACACACACCACCCGCCTGACGTTCCTTCCTCGCCAGGCTTAGTGGTGGAACTTGGAAAGAGACTGTGTGTAGCTTTCACCTAGACTGGTCTCCTGGAGCCTTGCCATCTTACAGACAACGACAGGAAGGCACTTCTCCCCAAGTCCCTCGAACAGGCAGCCCCGGAGGGCTTCCAGTTAAAGCCTTCAGACGGGCTGCACCATCCTGCCCTGCTGCCTCTACACAGCACCGGAGTCAGTCCTAGCCCTGCCATTTATTGAGGGAACGGTTAGCTATTTGCTCTACCTGGAGTTACACAGAACCAAAGACAGAGCAATTGGTTGTTGCCCAGACTTGGCTTGGCTGATAAAAGGATAACGCCCTGGTGTAGTTCAGTGATAGGGTGTTTGGCTACAGGCCAACCCAGCAGGTCCATATCAGAATCACACATCCTCTGTTTATTCATTGCTTCAATTATTCCATAAACTCTTCTAAAGCCTCCTTTGTTCTATGCACAGTTTTAGGCTCCAGGGATATGGTACAAACACCACACGGCACGTCGGAACGCACCTGACACTCAGACAATCCCCATCACGCCAGAATGCCGCCTGTCACCGTCTCAGCATCTTCAGTCACACTCTTGGAAGACATTTTCCTGGTCCCATGGTCTCTTCCACAAGCCAGGCTCTGGAGTCAACTCTTTTATATGGCTGCTAGGGCTCAGCATGTCTTCCACGACCATTCTGGATGGCTCTGCATGCTTATCCACCACCGCTGCCCTAGCTATCTCCCCTCCTGGTATGAAGGCTAAAACTGATTTCAACTTGGCTGGGTGGAGATTACCTAGGAGACAAGCCTCTGGGCGCTGTAGGGTGTGCACCTGTGGGGGTCTGTCTGGATTAGTTTAGCCCCAGCCGTGCCTGTGAGGGATCATCTTGATTGGGTTAACTGAGGCAGGGAGATTCATCCTAAAGTGGGTGGCACTGAGGGCTGGTGAGATGGCTCAAGGGTTAAGAGCACTGGCTGCTCTTCCAGAGGTCCTGAGTTCGATTCCCAGCAACCACATGGTGGCTCACAGCCATCTATAACATGATATGATGCCCTCTTCTGGTTTGCAGGTGTACATGCAGGGAGAGCACTGTATATAAAATAATAAATAAATCTTTTTTTTTTTTTTTTTTTAAAGGGGAGTAGCACCATTTTCTGAGTTTTGATCCCCGACTGCATAAAAGGGGAAAGGTGGCCAAGAAGCAGAATTGATCGTGCTCTGCTTCCTGGCTGCAGGTGAAATGTGACCAGCTGCCTCAAGCTCCCATTATTGCGACTTCACCACTATGATGAAACGTTACACTCATCTGAAAACTAAAATGAGCCCTGCTTTCCTTAAGGTGTCTGGTCACAGCAACACCACAAGAAATGACTACACCTAGCATGGGCTCTCTGCTTCCTGGAGCCTTGTGTGCAGGTTTTCCTTCGCCTTTATATGTTTTTCAAATATTCCTCCGTGTGTGTGTGTGTGTGTGTGTGTGTGTGTGTGTGTGTGTTTGTGGATTTGCAGGTACCCTCAGAAGAGGGTGTTGGATCCCCCAGAGCTGAAGTTATAGGAGGCTGTGAGCTGCCTGATGCGTGTGCTGGGAACTGAACTCAGACCCTCTGTAATGGCAGCATGGACTGTTAAGCACTGGGGCATCTGTCCAGCCCCTCACCACCATTCTTAGGACGTTTCTCAAGTTCTGCCTCTTCCATGAAGCCTTCCCTGATCATTCCAGCCCTGGCTTGTGTTCACATTAGTCATTGTGGGTATATGCTGACCGTATTGTTTTCAGTTTTGCTTTGTTTTGTTGTTGTTGATTTTTTTGTTTTGTTTTCTTTTTGTTTTTTGTTTTTGTTTTTTCGAGACAGGGTTTCTCTGTGTAACCGCCCTGCTGTCCTGCACTTACTTTGTAGAGCAGGCTGGCCTTGAACTCTTTTTAATTTTCATTTTACTTTATTAAGACAGACTCCAACTGTATAGCCCCAGTGAACCTGGATCTTGCTGTGTAGACCAAGCTGGCCACAAACTCAATGAGATCCATCTGCCTCTACCTCCCAGGTGTTGGGGATTAAAGGTGTATGTGTGTCAACACACCAGCCCTTTTTAAAAATTTAAATTATATGCATATGCTGTGTGCATATGGATGCTTGTGCGAGCACGTGAGGGAATGTATGTACAGAAGTGCTAGTGCCTCCTCTGATGGTCTTAGGCAGCCTCTGGGAAAGGGTTGTTTGACCCACAGGTTGAGAATCACTGTCTTAGAGCATTAGGTCTTATGACTTAACAGCTTCATGCTCTTCCTAGAACTGTCCTGCCTGTCACTGTAGCCCTCTGCCTTGCCCAGAGGTGTGTCTCTCATTTTGTTTTGAGGTTTTCATTGGGTTTTGAGACAAGGTCTCACTAGGTGGCCCTGGCTTGTCCGGAATTGATACATAGACCTGACTGATCCTGAACTTGAGGCGATCTTCTTGCCTCTGTCTCCCGAGTGCTGGGATTATAGGATGCACCTGATTCCAGTTCGCAGGTGATATTTCTTGTCCCACACATCCGTTAATCTCTCCCTGATCTCACTGAACAACCCTACAAACCAACAGGACGGTTAAGTTGTTCCAGCTTCGTAGATGAGGAAACTGAGGCTTGTGGGAGCCTAAGTAGCTGCTAAAGTCTTACCCCAGACTGAGCAATGGCTCCTAACTCCCAGGTGGGCCGGAATGATACTCCGGGGTGGAGTGTGGCTGGGGGGTGCAGAAAACAAGGGATAAGGGAAGGAAGGCCTCATCTCTTCCTCCCCGGGTGAAGTTTCGCCACAGAAGGCCAGGCCAGCACCCACCTTGTGCACCCAGTCCTTGCAGTCATGGTCCTGCATGCACTTGTCCAGTGCTCCAGCGGACAGCACCAGTACGAAGTTTCGAGCCGCCATGACACTCTGGATGAGCTTGTCCTCAAACTTGCCTGCCTCCAGCTTCTCCACGTCGATGAAGACGCTGAAGCCATGGAGCTGCAGATGCACCTTCAGGAGGCTGCAAGGGGACAGGGTCAACACCGTGGCCTGGCCCCAACACCCGAGCCCCCTGCCCGCTCCTCCTTACCTGGCCAGCTGGGAACCCGAGTTCCTCCGGTAACTGATGAAGACGTCTGGGGTGTCTCCGCTGGGTTTGCCACCGCTACAGGGCAGTGGGGAGTGGAGCATTTCTGGAGCCAACGGACGAGATATTCAGGTTAAGGGTGGCGCCTCCCCACTACTCATCTCTTGGGAACTTAGTCCTCTGTCTACTCAAGTTTCTCAGGCCAGTCTGGGCAAGGTGACTTGCTTTAGAAATGGTCCCTGAGCTGGAGATGGGGGCCTGGGGGGCGGTGTTTGGAAAGAACATCATCACCTTGTGAGTCCTGGGCAGGAAAAATTTGAGCTTTAGGGACACTGGGATGAGCCTCTAGCCTTACCATCCTCCTGAACTGCAGATTAGCTTAGCCAGCTACCCACAAACACTCCTCATTAGGTCATTTCCCCTCATTTCCACTAGAAACCCAGGTTTCTGCCTCAACTCCTGCTTAACATTTTAGTCAGTAAATGCTGGTGCTCCTCAGCTTATAATGGTGTCAGTGTCTTTTTTTTTTTTTTTTTTTTTTTGAATAAGATTTATCTATTATTATGTACACAGTGCTCTGCCTGCAAGTACATCTGCAGGCCAGAAGAGGGCACCAGAGCTCATTAGAGAAGGTTATGAGGCACCATGTGGTTACTGGGACCTGAACTCAGGACCTTTGGAAGAGCAGCCAGTGCTCTTAACCACTGAGCCATCTCTCCAGCCCGGTGTCAGTGTCTTGAGACACGCATGATGAGTATAAACTACTGCTGCAAGGAAAGGTGTATTGACTACACCTCCTGGATGTCTTAGCTTATCCCAGCCTACCACACAGGGCCCCAGAGCAGCTGCGTTAGCCTGTAGCTAAGCAAAAATATCCAATACCAAGCTCACCTTAGGAAAATCTAGTTTTCTGAAAACTGTCAATAGAGTGAAAAATATGACTGTGCTTTACACCACCATTACCATGAAGGGCAAAAGCTGAAACTTGGGCACCGTGGCATGGGCCTATCATCCCAGCACTTGGGAGGTGGAGGCAGAAAGATCACAAGTTCAAAGCTAGAACAAGTTTAACACCAGACTGTCTGCTGGGCGTGGTGGCGCACACCTTTAATCCCAGCACTTGGGAGGCAGAGGCAGGTGGATTGCTGTGATTTTCAGGCCAGCCTGGTCTACAGAGAGTCCAGGAAGAGAAAGGAAAGAAAGCAACGTTAGCGGGATAAGATGGCACACCTTTAGTCCAGGCACGAGGAAGGCAGAGGCAGGGGGATCGCCGAGACTCAGTGTCAACCTGTCCAAGGCTCCATAGAGAGATTCTGCCTCAAAAGGGGGAACAGAGCAAAGCAAATAAAAGAAATCTTGGGGTTCTACTGGGGCCTCAAAGATAGAAGCTGACCTGCTTTTCTTAAGGCAGGAGAGACAGTCCCTAGTGACATGTAGGTTGTCGGTACATTCTTGCTTAATGGATGGATAAAATGAAACGGATTCATCTTCTAATAATATTCACAATTAACACCCACACACATTTGTCTGTTTATGATTCAGGGGAAAAATGGGCTCAAATCCCAGTTGTCATTTAATAGCTTTTATAACCTTGGGAAATGTATTCAAATTCTTTTATTTTCATTTTATTATCTCTAAAATTAAAACCTATGATGAATCCAGGCATGGTGGCGCATGCCTTTAATGCCAGCACTTGGGAGGCAGAGGCAGGCGGATCTCTGTGAGTTTGAGGTGAGCCTGGTCTACAAAGTGAGTCCAGGACAGC
Source organism: Acomys russatus (assembly GCF_903995435.1). Classification (NCBI taxonomy): domain Eukaryota; kingdom Metazoa; phylum Chordata; class Mammalia; order Rodentia; family Muridae; genus Acomys; species Acomys russatus. Next base: position 5,481,557 of record NC_067152.1, read on the forward strand.
CAAGATAACATAAAGAAACCCTGTCTCAAAAAAACAAAGAAAGAAGGAGAAAGAGAGAGAGTTCAATTACACAGGGTATACTTTTGAAAACATCTCAAGCTAGACACTACCATGTTAGTTTTTCAAGTTCAGGTCTCCTTTTAAAAAATGTTTTCCTTTTGATTTTTTAAAAATATTTTACTTATTTATTATTATATACACAATGTTCTGCCCGCATGTATACAGAAGAGGGCATCAGATCACATTATAGATGGCTGTGAGCCACCATGCTGTTGCTGGGAATTGAACTCAGGACCTCTGGAAGAGCAGTCAGTGCTCTTAACCTCTGGAGCCCTAAAAAATGTGTTCTTACATTTATATATTTAAGGGTGCCTGTGGGGGTCAGATGGCAACTTGAGGGAGTGTGTTTTCTCCTACCATGTGGGACATAGAGATTGATCTCAAGTCATCAGGCTTGGCCTCGAGAGCCTTCACCCACAAGGCATCTCACCAGCCCTAAGAGCCTCCTTTCATTCTTTAAAAGGTTTTAAAAGTTGATTTAAAACACTAAACATCCACAACATAGAATGGTAATAGAAATACGTGGGTCATCTTTTTGTTTGTTTTGTTCTACTTTTTGAGACAGGATCAACTTACATAGCCCTGGATGGCCTTGGATTCTATTTGTATACCAAGCTGGGTTTGAACTTTCAGTAATCCTCCTGCCTCCACCTCCCAGGTACATATCTCCACACTCATTTTTTTTTTTTTTTTTTTTGAGACAGGGTTTCTCTGTGTAGCCTTGGCTGTCCTAGACTCACTTTGTAGACCAGGCTGGCTAGTGATAAGACTTTATTTTAAAAACTTACTACAAGAGTTGGAGAGATGTTAAGAGCACTTGCTGCTCTTCTGGAGGAGGACCCAGGTCCAGTTCCCGGCACCCGCCTGGTGGTGCACAATCATTTGTAACTCCACCCTCATGGGCTCTCATGCCTCTTCTGGTTTCTATGGGCACCAGAAGCTCATGAGGTATCCATACAAACACACAGACGAACACTCGCACACATAAAATAAAAATCAATCTTTAAGAAAAAAACTGACTTTCATACCTGAAATATATAGTTGCTGACCCATAAGTGAATTGTTCAATGCAAACAAATCAGTAAGAAAAAGGGGGCTACCTACGCTCTAGGCTGTGCTGGGACAAAGTGCCAGCACCCAAACTTTGTAAGTTGTTGGATACCAGGATAAGCCCCAACCCCCACCCCATCCCAAACCACCAGTGGCACCCATGCACTGTCCTACCTGTCCTTACACTTTCTCAAGCTGCTCCCGACTATCTGTCCTCCCTGTTCCCTCTACCCCCACACATCCCTCAAACCCCGGACAACCCCTCTTCTCCAAGTCTGAACCTGGGTGACCAAAACAGGCAGTACTTCCTCTGGGCTTCCTACAGTGGCCACCTGCTGACTGTATACCTCCCCACTCCCACCCTGGTACCCATCTCATGTGGAGGACTCCTTCAGGACAAAAAGAAGCAGACTCATCTTTACATCCTCAGAGCCCAGCCTAAGCCAGCCAGATACTCTCTCCTCAGGGAGGCTCAGCGGGGCGTCTCCAGCCTGGGCCTCCCCTCCTTTTCAGGATTGGCGCTGGAGTGGGGTTCCCAGGTGGGCGCGCTTACCTCTGGCTGCCGAGAGGATGCGCGTGCGATGCACCCCTAGGCGGATACCACAGTCCTCCAGCAGCTGCTGCTCCGACACGCGGTGCAGCAGGGAGCGGTCCAGGCCGCAGCTCACCAGGCCGTAGGTGTACTGACGGAAGCGAGGGTCCAGGCTGCCCAGCCAGTCTGCTAGGTTGCTGCGGTCGCAAGTAGCATAGCTGGCAAAGGTCTTGAGCTCCGTGAGCTCCCTAAAGAACCTGCCCAGGAGGCAGAAGAGGATGCATTTCTGATGCTTAGGGTGCTAAGGATGGGCCGGTGGCACGAGGCTAGATAAGACCCAGCTGGCTCGAGGCTTCTTACCTCTTGCGTGTGATGCTTGATTTCATGCCCAGGTCTGTCCTGAGTTCTTCCTCTGTGAGTCGTAGAAGCAGGTCACCATCTACCTGCTGATCCTGGGGGAGGGGTGGGTGTGAGGAAGATGCTTCTCTTCCTCCCACCCCCCCACACAAGATACAAGGAGAAGGGAGAGGAGGTGGTAGCGGAAGCCGATAGGACCCCGAGGGTGGCAGCATGGTGGGGAGGGTTTCCCACCCCTAAAAGGCCACCTTGGTGCACCCGGCGTGAGGCCTAACCCGGATGCCTGTGCTCAGGACACCCACCCCCAGGGGCCGCGTGACTCTCAGGGATGCTCCCTCTCGGTGTAAGGGGAGGTGGCTGCCCGCGCGGCTCTACCCGAAAGTTCTCGCAGTACTGGGAGAAGCCGATCTGCTGCAGCCAGGTCTGGACCTCTGCCTCCTTCCAGCTGGCCACGCAGGGCAAGATGCGCCTCGGCACCTCCTCGCCCAACAGGCGCAGCGCGCGCTTCGCCAGCGCCGACGTGGTGCCATTAGTGGAGTAAGAAACCAGGCGTTTCAGGCTCTGGATGGCGCCGATGTCGCTGAACACCTTAGGAAGGAGGATGGATGAGGGCACCTGAGGCTCCCAGCTCCCCAGCTGCCTCCAAATGTGCCCATCCCCATCTCCTGCCTCTTCGCACTGAGAAAAGGCCCACCACCTTCCCTAGCCTTCATCACCAAGTCACCCCCACTCTCCACCCCGCCATGCAAAATCCTCCTGAAACTCATCCACTCTTGATTAGGACCTCCAATTTACAAGCCAATACGTCCTAGGATAGCTTCTGTAGTTCTCAATTTGGCCGCCAGGTGGCAGTGGATCCTAGCCCCACCCCCACCGCCCACCCACCCCCGCTCCCACGCTGGTGGTGTTCCTAAATCCTTAGTTTTTCTAGCCTGATTGGAATCCCACTAATTCATGGGAATCCTGTTTGATCAGCAACTCCTTCATGCATTCCGCTTTGATTCCTCCATGGTTCGGCCCACACTTTCTTTCTCTGGTTTTTTTTTTTTTTTTGAGACAGGGTTTCTCTGTGTAGCCTTGGCTGTTCTGGACTCCCTTTGTAGACCAGGCTGGCCTCGAACTCACAGCTATCCGTCTGCCTTTGCCTGCGCCACCACACCTGGCTTATATCCATTTCTATAGCATCCAGGTTGATCTTTGTAAAAATCAAGGATCTCGGGGCTGGAGAGATGGCTCAGCAGTTAAGAGCACTGGCTACTCTTCTAGAGGACGTGGGTTTAATTCCCAGCACCCACATGGTAACTCATAACTGTTTCTAACTCCAGTTTCAGGGTTTCTGACAACATCACACAGACATACATGCAGGCAAAACACCGACAAACATAAAAATAAATTGTGTTTAAAAAAAAAAAAATTGGGGGCCGGGCGTGGTGGCGCACGCCTTTAATCCCAGCACTCAGGAGGCAGAGGCAGGCGGATCGCTGTGAGTTCGAGGCCAGCCTGGTCTACAAAGTGAGTCCAGGATGGCCAAGGCTACACAGAGAAACCCTGTCTCGAAAAACAAAAAACAAAAAACAAAAAAAAAAAAAAAAAAAAAAAAAAAAAAAAATCAAGGCTGGGGCTGGAGAGATGGCTCAGTGGTTAAGATCACTGTCTGCTTTTCCAAAGGACCTGGGTTCAATTCCCAGCAATCACAGGGCAGCTCACAACTGTCTGTAACTCCAGTTCCAAGGGATATGACACCTTCACAATAATGCACGTAAAATAAAAGTAAATAAATTATTTTTAAAAAGCAAGGCTCGGCTGGGCATGGTGGTGCACGTCTTTAATCCCAGCACTGGGGAGGCAGAGGCAGGTGGATATCTGTGAGTTCGAGGCCAGCCTGGTCTACAAAGAGAGTTCCAGGGCAGCCAGGGCTATTACATAGAGAAACCCTGTCTCGAAAAACAAAACAAAACAAAAATCAAGGCTCTCCTACTTAAAAAACCTCTCAGTATCTTGCACTTGTTCCCAAAGGCCCAAGTTACAACTTAGTCTTGCCTTCAAGACCCAAACAACTGGCCCCTCTACCTTCTGCCGGCTTCACCTAATTCCTTATACTTTTTGTTTATTTATTTAAAGTCCTGGCTGGCTTGGAACTCGATATGGTGCAGATCGGTTCCTCTGAGAAATCTTCCCACATGCTCACTAACCCTTGAGCCACCCTCCCCTACACCAGTACCTTAGTCTTTCCCTGTAGGCTCTTGATAGCAGCCTCGGCACACAGGTAGAAAGCCCCGATGCACTGAGCCTCCAAACGCGACGAATCCAGCAGCAGCACCAGGCTCTGCAGGTCCTCCGGCCCGCGACCCTGGCTTGTGTCACTGGCATCCACCAGGCAGCGGGCGAAGCGGCCGGGGTCCAGCGATGCCACGAGCGGCTCGACGAGCGCCAACGTGCCCGAGTGTTCGACTTCGCGCTCCACCTCCTTGTTAGTAGCCAACACCGCCACCGCCAGGCAGGCGTGCAGCCGCAGCAGCTCGTCCTCCTTGGAGAAGGCGAGCGGGAAGAGCCACTCGGCGGCGCGCTTCTCCACCATGCACCGCTGCACCGCCTGGCCCCCATGCAGCGCGCAGTTTGCTAACGCCAGAGCGCAGTGGCGCAGCAGCGCCGGGTCTGTTCGTCGGCACCAGTACAGCACCGCGTCCAGGCCACCGGCTGCCACCAACCGCTGGCACGTCTCCTCCGAGTGCTTGAACATGTGCTCCAAGATGCCCGCCACGCTCCGTGCCAGCTCCACCGGCTCGCGCTCCTTCGCCAGATTCAAGATCACGCCTAGGCCGATGCGCGCCACGCGGTCCCTGCCGAGTGACAGGAGGAGAATGTTGTGTGGCTGCAGTCTCCGGAGCTTGGCTTTCTCACGGAGGCCTGGCGGGATCTCTGGGCCTCAGTAGTGTTATAAAGGACATGGCAGACAGCATTATTACTGTTTCCGTTCCCTCCCTGACTTTTGTCGCTTTTCTGGTTACCGGGGAGCTCTAACTTGGTCACACCACCTCCTCCTCTACCTTTTCGCCAAATTCAGCTGAATGTTTTCAACTCTATGGCTGATCTCTGGTCATTCCTAGGCCCTTCTTTGCCGCTTTCTAATTGCAAACGTCGGACACTTCATTTCTCGACTTAAGTTCCCTCATCTCATGAATGGGAAAATAATACCTTTTATGTTTAATATTAAAAAATGATAAGGGGCTGGAGAGATGGCTCAGTGGTTAAGAGCACTGACTGCTCTTCCAGAGGTCCTGAGTTCAATTCCCAGCAACCACATGGTGGCTCACAGCCATCTATAGTGAGATCTGGTGCCCTCTTCTAGTGTGCAAGTGTACATGCAGGCAGAGCACTGCATACATAATAAATAAATGAATCTTAAAAAAAAAAAAAGATAAGATGTGGTCTGGAGAGATGGCTCAGAGGTTAAGAACACTGCCTGTTCTTCAAAAGGTCCTGAGTTCAATTCCCAGCAACCACATGGTGGCTCACAACCATCTATAGAGATCTGGTGCCCTCTTCTGGTGCGCAGGTGTACGTGCAGGCAAGAACACTGTATATTTAATAAATATATAAATCTTTTTAAAAAAAGATTAGACGCAGGCGGATTGCTATGAGTTGGAGGCCAGCCTGGTCTACAAAGCAAGTCCAGGACAGCCAAGGCTACACAGACAGACCCTGTCTCAAAAAACCAAAAAAAAAAAAAAAATTAGACGATGCCAGATATTAGATTATATGAGATTTATTCAATGAGCATGAGGGGAGAAGGAGAAGGGGAAGGTGTACCCCAGAGAGAGAGAAAGAGAGAGGAAGAGGAAGAGGAAGAGAGAGTAGAGAGGGAAGGGCAAGGTAGGATTGTCCTTTTATATAGGCCTGGGCAGGGCCACGCCCCCTTGGCAGGTAGGCAATGACATCACAGGGAGGCCGACTGAAGCAGAATCCTAACAATACCTAACTTTTAAAATTATCAGGACTAACCGGACATTCCATACAGAGGTTGCACAGATGCTCAGCCATTCAGAGTGCTTGTCGCTCTTGCAGAGAGGTCCAGAGTTCAGTTCCCAGCACCCACACCAGGCAGAATGGCTCACAGCTGCCTGTAACTCCAGTTCCAGGGAACCTTCCCTCTCTCTGGTCTTTGAGTACACCTGCACACCCACGCAATACAAGGTACACGTATACCCACTGGTGCATAATAAAAAGGGAAAAGAAATATTTTAAAAGATAATCCATAAAAAGTGCTTGGCACGGCCAGGCGTGGTGGCGCACGCCTTTAATCCCAGCACTCAGGAGGCAGGGGCAGGCGGATCACTGTGAGTTCGAGGCCAGCCTGGTCTACAAAGTGAGTCCAGGACAGCTAAAGCTACGCAGAGAAACCCTGTCTCAAAAAACAACAACAACAACAAAAGGTGCTTGGCACAGAGCTGTCTGTCACATAGAATGCAACAAAAAATGAAATGTCTATGATATGTCATAGAAGTGTGACAGTCTTAACTTCATCTTTGAACTATTCCTCCCTTCGTATTCCATCACTGGTGTGTGCTTATTTCTCTGTGTAGACTTGTCTGTCCTAGATTTGTCCTGTAGACCAGGCTGGCCTTGAACTCACAGCGATCTGCCTGCCTCTGCCTTCCAAGTGCTGGGATTAAATGCGTGCGCCACCATGCCCGGCTCCCGGTTGATACTTTTGAGAACCCACTGTGAACCCAAGTTGGTACGAGAGAGGCTGATGTTAACCAGCGATTAGGCCTGGCGGCATCTTACTCAGCTCCAGCAGATACGGCCAGCGATGAACAAATAAGCCAATGAACGCTCAAGCTCGTAGTAGTGAGGCGCCATGTCAGCAAACTGGATGATGTCATGGAGGAGGGATGTGTTTAAGGAGATTTTTATCTGAGAAATAACATTGAAAACCCTGCCTGCAAATAGTTAAGAGAAGAGCCTAATGAAAGAGAGACGAGCCAGGACAAAGGCCCTGCCCAGGATGAGCTAGCATGTTTGAGGAAGAGAAAGAAGGCCAGAGAGAAACACAGCACCTACCATCCAGCCAGGAACAAAGAGAAAGTCAAGAAGGAGCTTGCGTATGCACGGAGCGCGTGTGAGTAAACGCTCAAACCAACAAAATGCATCCAATTCAACGGAAAATGGGCAGCGTCTTAGACAATGCATTAAAGGACAAAATCCCAAATACCAGTAAACATAAAGAGACACCCGACCTTCTGGTAGTCAGAGGGATAAACTTTGCCTACAGGTGGACTAACACAGAGGGCTGAAGGGTTGTGAGGTCCTGGCCTGCTGGGTCAGTTAGTCTGGGGAGCAGGCAGTCACTCGTAAAAAGAGTCCAGTTGAGGGCACGCGCACAACGATGCCTGACGTGACTCTCTCTGTGAAGCAAGGAAATTAGAGCCATCGGTATCAAGTCCAGGGGTAGCTGGACAGGGTCACTCACTGCAACAAATGACTGAGCAGATGTGAAGCATTGTAAGACCAAGGGTCTGTTCTCCTCCTCCTCCTCTTCCTCCCCCCTCCTGTTCCTCCCACTCCTCCTCCTCTTCCTTCTTCCCCTCTTCCTCCCCCTCCTCCTCTGCTTCCTCCTCCCCTCCTCCTCCTCTTTCTCCTCCTCCTCCTCCTTCTTATTGTTGTTTTGTTGGCTTTTTCCAGACAGGACTTCTCTGCCTAGCCCTGGCTGTCCAAGAACTCACTAGGGAGACCAAGTTGGCCTTGAGCCTGGTATGTAACATGGTCTTATAACCATGGAACTGGAAAAGGTATTGTTACGACACACAGCATCAGTTACGTCAGTTAAAAAAACACCTGCACTCAACACAAATCTGAAGGTTTTACCATGCTGGACACAGCAACACATCCTTAATCTCAGCTATTCAGGAAGTTGAAAATTACTCTGGGAGTGGTAGCACACACCTTTAATGCCAGCACTCAGGAGGCAAAGGCAGGTGGATCTCTGTGAGTTTGAGGTCAGCTTGGTCTACAGAGAGAATTCCAGGACACCCAAGGCTACACAGAGAAACCCTGTCTCAAAAAAAAAAAAAAAAAAAAAAAAAAAAAACAATCAACACTAAGGGCTGGAGAGATGGCTCAGTAGTTTGGAGCACTGACTGCTCTTCCAGAGAACCCAGGTTGAATTCCTGCACCCACACAGCAGCACACAACTGTCTGTAACTCCAGTCCCAGGGTAGTCTGACACCCTCACACAGACATGCATCCAATCAGAATGCCAATGTACATAGAATAAAATTAAATAAATTGCCGGCAATGGTAGAGCATGCTTTTAATCCCAGCACTTGGGAGGCAGAGGCAGGCAGAGCTCTGTGAGTTCAAGGCCAGGCTGGATACAGAGTGAGTTCCAGGACAGCCAGAGCTGTTACACAGAGAAACCCCGTCGCAAAAACCAAAAATAAATAAATAAACAAACAAAATTATTTTTAAAAATCAAAACCAACCAAACCATCAAACAAAAGAAGTTGAGAATCAGGAAAAAAAAAAAAAAAAAAAAAAAAAAAAAAAAAAAGGAAAAGAAAAGAAAAAAGAAAAAAAGAAAAAGAAGTCGAGAATTGAAAGATCAAGGCCAAGACTACACAGTGAGTTGTAGTACAGTTTAGGCAATTTAGTGAAACCCTGTCTCAAACAAACAAACGATAGACAGGCTGGGGACGCAGCTCGTTGGCAATGTGCCTGCTTAACACGTACAAGGTCCTGACTCCAATCCTCAGCATCACAAAAAGAAGAAAAGATCTCACCAGATACCTGAAATGTGTCTGATGGGGGTTGGGTCAGCAGGATGTTTGGGACGTGAGCCAGGAGAAGAGGCCCTTGCATTGCAGTCGCACATGCATGCACAGGCTTGCAGCTTTTGGAGAGCTGGTACCTCATGGGGAGCTAACCACAGTAAAGCAGAGGGGTCCAAAGAAAAGGTGGGGGAAGAACTCTGTCCTGACAATCTTTTCAGCTTCCTCAAGGCACCTGTACTATATCTTTGCAACAAACAGGAAGCCACCGAAGAGTTTTGGGAAACAGTGTCCAGTTCTGGCTTAGGCTTTAAGAAACTGGCCACTGCAGGGAGGACACGCCCAAGGCAGATCCTTCATGAAGGCAAGCCATCACACTTCAGGAAGGGGTGAAGACTCCCTGTCTCACCTACCACTACAAATGATGTCTTCCCTGAAATGATGTCTTTCTTCTTTTCTTTTAATTATGTATACAGTGCTCTGCCTGCATGTACACCTGCAGGCCAGAAGAAGGCATCAAATCACATTATAGATGGTTGTGAGCCACCATGTGGTTGCTGGGAATTGAACTCATGACCTCTGTAAGAGCAGTCAGTGCCTTTAACCTTTGAGCCATCTCTCCAGCCCCAGCCTGTAGTTTTTTGTTGTTGTTGTTTTTGTTTTGTTTTGTTTTGTTTTTCTGAGACAGGGTTTCTCTGTGTAGCCTTGGCTGTGTTGGACTCACTGTGTAGACCAGGCTGGCCTCGAACTCACAGCGATCCACTTGCCTCTGCCTCCCAAGTGCTGGGATTAAAGGCGTGCGCCACTATGCCCAGCTCTTGATGTCTTCCTTCTAAAGACTTAACCGGTGACAGAATTCTTGCTCTGTGGATGCGGCTGTGCTCACAGTGCCTGAAACGCTGTGTACAATGCAGGGTCTGGCTAAGTCTTGAACATGCCATAAGTTCAGCAACACTTTGCCAGCCTCACAACTCAACCTCTCTACAGCCCACCTCCAATGGAGCAAATGGGTCCAAAGTATCCACCCTGGAATCTGGGACTCAAGCATTCCTATTGCCAATAAGGAAAGCTAAGGTCAGTGAGAGGTCATGGCATGTCTAAGATCACAAAGTTTCTGAGAAATGTTTGTCTCCAGAGTTCAAGATCCTTCATCTTGACTTTGGACTAGATAAACTCCTACGCTATCAGGGCTAGCTAGAATGTGCTTTTAAAAAATCACCTCAGGACCGGAGATGGCTCAGCAGTTAAGGCACTATCCGCTCTTCCAGAGGACCTAGTTTCAATGTCCAGAACCCAGATGGCGGCTCACAATCCTCTATCACTCCAGTTCCATAGGATTCAACATCCTCTTCTGACCTCTATGGATACTGCACACACATGGCACACAGATATACATGCATGCAAAACATTCATACACATAAAATAAGAAAGTTAAAAGCAGAAGCCATGTCTTCTAACACATCTTCAGAGGACTAACCTAAGGCCCGGTGAAGTGAAGGGCTCGCTCAGCAACACCAGTTCACAGCTGGAACTTTATTCTGACCTCTAAGTCTTGGTCTCCAGCCCTTACCTTTTCCTGTGCCCAGACACCCTCCTGAAGTTAAATCTGTGTGATGGAGCTGGGCGTGGTGGCGCACGCCTTTAACCCCAGCACTCAGGAGGGAGGCAGAGGCAGGCAGATCAATGTGAGTTCAAGGCCAGCCTGGTCTACAAAGTGAGTCCAGGACAGCCAAAGCCACACAGAGAAACCCTGTCTCAACAAAACAAAACAACAAACAAACTGTGTGGTGGTTGTGAAAACTGTAAATTCACTTCCCAATTCTGTTGTCTGAAATTGTGGGTCTGATGAATGGCCATGATTTTTGGAGGTACATGGGCCTAATTTCAAATTCCAGCTGCCAAGTAAGGGACAGGTGTGTGTGTGTGTGTGTGTGTGTGTGTGTGTGTGTGTGTGTAATGCTTGTATATGTCCTACCTCTCTCTGGAAGGGTATACGAAAAGCTTGTTCAGTGGTTTTCCTCCACAGAGGAGCCTTTGTGAGAACCTTTTAACATTATACATTTTTTGCACACCTTTGCATTTTTTGAATTTATGTGCAATAGTTTCTTTCTTTATATTAAAACGATCTCCTCAGCCGGGTGTGGTGGCGCACACCTTCAACCCCAGCACTCGGGAGGCAGAGGCAGGCATATCACTGTGTGTTCGCGGTCAGCCTGGTCTAAAAAGTGAGTCCAGCACAGCCAAGGCTGCACCACAGAGAAGCCCTGTCTCAAAAAACCAAAAACCAAAAACCAAAAAACAGTCTCCGCTACTATTCGTTCTGGGGAGGGCCATTTGGGTTCTCCCAAGGTTATGTTCATTATATGAATTCTGTTCCCTGGTGGGGTGGCCTGGGGTTTTAGAGGGCTGTCGGTTAGATGGTGCCCTCACTGGACATTATGGGACCAGATTTGAAGAGCCCTAACTGGGGGCCGGGCATGGTGGCGCATGCCTTTAATCCCAGCCCTTGAGAGGCAGAGGCAGGCAGATCGCTGTGAGTTCGAGGCCAGCCTGGTCTACAAAGTGAGTCCAGGACAGCCAAGGCTAACACAGAGAAACCCTGTCTCAAAAAAAAAAAAAAAAAGAGTCCTACACTGTTGATAGTTCACAGAGTGAGGGAAAGTGACCTAGGATTCTGGGAAGTGGCTGCAGCAGTACCCTGGGGGAAGATCAGGGATGCCAGGATAGAATATAAAAAAGAAGCAGTGATGAGGCTGACTGACGGAGGAGAGAAAATAATCATAAGCATAAATCCTCTGTGTGCCCCGCCCCCTGCAGCCCCGTGCCCGCAGAAAGAATGCAGAGCCCCTTGGGTTTCTGTGGAAGGGTCAAGATGGATAGACAGGTTGGTACCCTGTCCTTGGTCCTGAAAAGGCATCTGCACCTGTTTGGGACTTGCACACCACAGAGAGGGATTAGGTGAGCACCGTCATTTTCATTCTTGAAAATATATCGTATGTTCGCCTCACGCTTCCTTCACCCACTTTCCACACGTGCCACCCGTTCTAGCTTCCTGACCCACATACCAAGCCCACACCAACCAAACCCGGGCCCCAACACGCTCAGCAAGCACCCACTCCGTGTTCCAGTTCTCCCATATTCATTGCCCGTCCCCACCAGGGCACCAGATGTTAGATGAGAGAAACTAAGCAAGCAGAACCCTACCCTACCTTGGGTCTCCCAACCTCCACTGTTCTGTTTGTACTTTTTTTTTTTTTTTTTGGACAGTTGCTTCATTTCCACGTATCAAAGGTGATTGAAAACACCAGAGAAAACACCCCTTGCTCGTTCCCATAACATCTGTGAGGGCTGAGTGCTGAAAGTTACTCTTTCAAAAACTCTGAGCTGAGAACCTGGAGATTTTTGTGGAGGAGAAGGAGGTGACAGCCCGTTGTGTTCTGGCACCGGAGGATTGGGAAAGTGAGCACTCTGGAGGCTTCATGATTCAGAGGAGGTCCCAGGAGGTAGGCAGAAGAGGCAGCCGGGCTTAGTCTGGCTCCTCCATACAGAGGAAGGGAAGGCACTACAGTCTCCTCTGCTCCCATCCTTTCATCATCCCAAGGGGGAAGAACATTTCTGGTTCTGATTAGATGCTGCAGAATGAGGTCATGGCTGGCCTGGTGAGAGGGTAGCACAGAAGGGCACCCCGAAGCAGGGGAGAACTACGGGCTTAGGGGGGATAGCTGAAATGGGATGTCTTCTCCAACCACCCCCACTGCCCTCGGGGGCCCCACACCTCACGGCGCTCTCCCTCACCGGTTCTCAGCCACCAGGATCTGCTCCAGCAAGCGCGCGGCCTGCACACGGGTCTCTAGCTCTGGTGCCTGCAGCAGCCGCAACAGCAAGTCCAGGCCACCGTCCAAGCGTATTGCATCGCACAGACCCTGGGCCACCTCGCGGCCCACAGCCGGCAGCAGCCAGGCCTCCTCTACCAGCTGGAAGACCTCAGCGAGGCCCGCGCCCACCGCCCGCGCCGCGCTTGCCTGCTTCAACTCGGAAAGCACCTGCTGCAGCTCCGGTAGCGAACGCTCCAGGGCTCCTTGCACTTCGGTGCCCACCCCGGGAGACACTTCGCGGGACCCGCGGCCGCCCGCAGCCCACCATGGGCTGGCGCCGCCAGTGCGATCCTGTCCTGGCACTGTCAGCCGATCGGCGCCGGGCCGTGGGCCTGACATGGTGAAGAAGCGGCACAGTTTGTAGGCGGAGAAGAGCAGCGTCAGGACCATGGGCGCTGGGCAGCGGGGGGCATGCCGTGCCTGGAAGGGCGGGGCCTGGAGGAGCGACCCCGACCTTGCGAGGAGAAATAAAAACACCAGGACCTGTTAAGGACTCTGGGGCACAAGTTTAGAAGCAGAGGGGACGTAGCGACTGAGGAAAAGTGGATGCTGGAAGAGGGAAGCAAAGGATGGATCCGATATCGGAGAGCAGAACCGCAGTTGCCAGGAACAAAGCGCAGCTCCAGCCTCCTGCTCCGCGGAGCTGAGATGCTCAACAGCAACCACGCCTCTGAGTTGCAGAGTCAAGGATTTGACGCCCCGCCTCCAGATCTCGCAGGCTCCTCCCCCGCCGCAGGCGCACGCCCCACCCAAGGCCGCTAGCCACGCCCATGCCTGGCCCCTCCTCCTGTCCCTGGTCGTCTCCTTTTTGCTGTGTGCAAGATACAGTGGAAAGGGCTGGAAAGAGCTGTACTCTGTTTCCCACTGCTCCCTCTGCCTCACAGTGTGGAATCAAGCTGGCTGAATGTACCCACGTCCCCTCCAGATGGTTAAGGAATCACAGTTGAGATTCTTTTCTTTCTTTCTTTCTTTTTTTTTCGAAATAGGGTTTCTGTGTGTAACCTTGGCTGTCCTGGACTCACTTTGTAGACCAGGCTGGCCTCAAACTCACAGTGATCCGCCTGCCTCTGCCTCCCAAGCGCTGGGATTAAAGGCGTGTGCCACCACCGCCCAGCTGGCAGTTGAGATATTTTTTTAAAGGCCCTTTAATACCTGTTTTCACTTAGGCCTGACATGTCTGTACAGAGTAAGATTTAGCGGTTAATTTTGCCGCTGAGGCTACTGAGGCCGATAGAGAAGAGACAGCAAAGACGTATTTCCTTGTGATTACAAAATAGAAAATTTAGGGACTTCAGAAGCATGTCTGTGCCTGAAATTTGGCACAAACCCTGGTGGTCTGTACCAGTAAGCATTTTTTTCGTAGCGGGATCACACATATCTTATGAGTCTAAAAGTATGCCCAATGAAGACATTCTTTATAGATGGGGGTCACTGAAGGTGGGGCCAGGGGTGGTCCACAGAGGACTAGATTAGTGGAACCCCCAGGAATGGGCTCTGGGACTGAAGAGATGGCTCAGCCTTTAAGAACACCTGGTTTGGGGCTGGGTACTCTGGAGGCAGAGGTAAGCAGATCGCTGTGAGTTCGAGGCCAGCCTAGTCTACAAAGTGAGTCCAGGACAGCCAAGGCTAACACAGAGAAACCCTGTCTCGAAAAACCAAACCAAAACAAAAACCAACCAACCAAACAAACAAACAAAACAAAACAAAAACAAAAAAAAAACCCCACCTGTTTTTGCCGAGAATCCCGGTTTGATTCTCGGCACCCACATGGCAGCTCCAACGGTTCTAAACTCCAGTTCCAGGCTATCCAAAGTCTTTTTCTGACCTTCACGGACACCAGCATACTCACAGACACACATGTCAGCAGACAGCCATTCACACAAAATAAAATAAACAAATCTAAACATTAAAAAACAAAAACTCTAGCCCAAAGTGTTAGGAGTCACTGCTTCATACACTGTGATGCCCAGCTTTGGGAGAACAAGAAGACAGAAATGAAGTTTTGTTCTTGTATGAGAAGAAAAGAAAAGCTCCTGTAGAGTGCTTGCCGGCACTTCTTGTACCCCTCCTTCCATTGCCCTAAACTGGGAAGTGGGGGGTGAGAGTGGGGTGGGACAAACACCTCGCCAGGAATGTGCCTGACCTAACAATAAATCAATAACTGCATTTATGGGAGTGAGTTGGAAGCTACTCCAGGGACCAAGCATTTTGTCTGTCCTAGCTCATGTAATCTCTCAACGCCTGATGAGGCAAGGCACCATGGTCCTGTTTTATAAAAAAAAAAGTAACGGTCAGAGAGATTAACGTGGCTGGCTCAGAGGGTGACAACAAATGCTTTCTTTGTTTCTACCTTCCCAGCTCACCATGCTGCCCATGACCCTACTGACTCTGGTCTTGGCTAGGGTTCTGTTTCCCAGCTTTCCTAGGGTCAGGGTTCTGGGAATGTGACCCTTTGTTTGGAGGAGGGGAAAAGGGCCGGGCCAGAGCATGAGCAAATAGAGGCAGAAACCCAGGAAGATCAGAACTCCTCTCCAGTCTGGTTTCCTTTTCCAGGCAGGACAGCGAGACTCCGGAAGCGCCAAGCCCAGCTTGCCAAGGCCCTCTGTTAGAGGCCTGCCATGGCACCTGTGAAGCCCTTTCTCATGCTAGCATTGCTGGCATGGGTTTCTCTGGCTGACCAAGGTGTGGGAGGGGGTATTGGTGGATGTCTAGGGCATTCTAGGGTGGGCAGGTGGCCTGGACTGAGCTGTAAAAAAACTGATGTTCCCTCCCACAGAGTCATGCCAGGGCCGCTGCACTCAGGGCTTCATGGCCAGCAAGAAATGTCAGTGTGATGAGCTCTGCAGTTACTATCAGAGCTGCTGCGCCGACTACATGGAGCAGTGCAAGCCTCAAGGTGAGTGCGGAGCCCTGGTGGGTGGGCCTGGGGTCCCCTCTGCACCTGGAAACTCACCATTTCCCACTCTGCCTGCAGTGACTCGGGGGGATGTGTTTACTATGCCGGAAGATGAGTATGGCTATGACTACCTAGAGGAGATCAAGAACGATACAGTCACCCATGTCCAACCAGAGAGCACGTCTCCAGAGGACCATCACCTGAAGCCCCGAACGGAAGGGACACCAAAGCCAACCCCTTCCTCAGAGCCTAAGGAACAGGCTCCTAAACTTGAGGCAAGCACCTCCAGGCCTGAAGCGGGACACCAGGAGGTGACCTTAAGGCCTGAGGCCACTGATCAAGGGACCTCCGGGCTTCTAGAGGAAGAGCTGTGTAGTGGGGAGCCCTTTGATGCCTTCACGGACCTCAAGAATGGTTCCCTCTTTGCCTTCCGAGGTGACTCTATGGACAGGTCTGGGAGGGGCGCGGGGGTCTGCCCTAGGACTGTCCGCTTCTCACACAGCTTCCCCAATTCTAGGGAAGTACTGCTACGAGCTAGATGAAACGGCAGTGAGGCCTGGGTACCCCAAGCTCATCCAAGATGTCTGGGGCATCGAGGGCCCCATTGACGCTGCCTTCACTCGCATCAACTGTCAGGGGAAGACCTACATTTTCAAGGTACCAGAGCTAAGTCTATGAATCAAGGTAAAAGGTATCATAGAAGGTGCTGGGAGCTGCGAGAACAAGGCAGACAGGTGCTCCAGGAGCTGGTGACAGACAGTTTAGGCCACAGGACTGCCTCTGGACTCAGCAGTATGTTCTCACCCCTTTCCTGTCTGCCCCTCAGGGTAGTCAGTACTGGCGCTTTGAGGATGGTGTTCTGGACCCCGATTATCCCCGAAACATCTCTGAAGGCTTTAGTGGCATACCGGACAATGTCGATGCTGCTTTAGCCCTCCCTGCCCACCGTTACAGTGGCCGGGAAAGGGTCTACTTCTTCAAGGGTACTCGGGGTGGGAGGGGGGGCAGATGGTGGGGGAGTCCCTGCTCTCCTTGGAGCTCCCCAGACTTAGTCACACCCACCCTCCTAACGCCAGCCGTTCTGCTCCTCAGGAAAGCAGTACTGGGAGTATGAATTCCATCAGCAGCCCAGCCAGGAAGAATGTACGAGAAGCTCCCCGTCAGCTGTGTTTGAACACTTTGCCTTGCTGCAGCGGGACAGCTGGGAGAGCATCTTTGAACTTCTCTTCTGGGGCAGATCCTCTGGTATGGAGGGGGGTGGGGGAGGGCAAGTCTGGCTTCTTTCTCTGGACATGGGTTTGGAGTAGGGTTGGGCTGTGATAGTGGGGGGCCCTGGGGGAAGGGAACTGAAATTGGAGCACCATCGACCGAGAGCAGTTTGCTCTGGCTAGACTTTGCTTCTGTTGACCTGTGGGGGTGAGGTCTAGCTAGCTCCATTTGGGCCCCATACCTTGGACTTTGCCTAACACAGCAGTGGGAGGGGCTGTGGCTGAAGGGTTTAGGAGGGGAAAGACACGGGGTGTAGTGGAAAGAGGACACAGGAAAAAAAATCACTGGACAGGGAGTCTGAGGCTTGGGTGCTGGGTACTGAGTTGTGCATCTTAGGCAAGCCACAGCAAATGAACTCTAAAGATCCTACTGGAGTTAGGTGTGGTGGCACACGCTTTGAATCTCACTCAGCACTGGGAGGCAGAGGCAATCAGATTTCTGTGAGTTAAGAGGCCACCCTGGTCTTCATAGTGAGTTCCAAGCCAGCCATGGGTACATAGAGACCCAGTTTCAAAGAAAACAAATACATAGATAGGGAGGGAGGGGCGGGGCGGGTAATGTCCTGTTGGAAAAATCAAAGCCTGAATTCTCCAAGTGCATTAACCACTTCTCTGCTGCAGATGGCGTCAGAGAGCCCCAGTTCATCAGCCGGGACTGGCATGGTGTGCCAGGGAAAGTGGACGCTGCTATGGCTGGACGAATCTACATCACAGGCTCCACGTTCCCTTCTACCCAGGCCAAAAAACAAAAATCTAGGCGTCGAAGCCGAAAGCGCTACCGTTCACGCCGTGGGCGTGGCCACAGCCGCCGTCACAGGCTGAACTCCCGGCGTCCATCGCGTTCAGTATGGCTCTCTTTGTTCTCCAGTGAAGAGAGTGGGCTAGGAGCTTACAACTATGATTATGATATGGACTGGCACATACCTGCCACCTGCGAGCCCATTCAGAGTGTCTATTTCTTCTCTGGAGGTGAGGGACCCCGCTAGCCTTTAAGCTCGCTTTGCCTTAGGCTTTTCCTGCAGGTCCTGATCCCTGGGTACTGAACGCAGCTGGTAGATGGTGACCATATCTGCATGGTGGATGCTCACTTTTCCTTCTAGGGAAAGCCTTGCTTGCCTTCTTGGGACCAGTGGGCAGGCTCTCACACACTTTCTTTTCATTGTCTTTCAGATAAGTACTACCGAGTCAACCTTAGGACGCGTCGAGTGGACTCTGTGTACCCTCCCTACCCACGACCCATTGCTCAGTATTGGCTGGGCTGCCCGGGCCCTGAGAAGTAGGAATCATCCCACACTGAGCCCCAGGGACCCTGGCCTCCAGCCTTTTCCTCCCAGCCCAATAAAGTTTGTTGGCCCTGAGCTTATGACTACTGTCCTGATTAGGGTGGGCAGCCCTGTTTCCTGGATAAAGGAGGACATGTGGGGCTCTCCAGAATGATTGAGGAGGCACTGAGAAGACCCTCACTGGGCTCACAGAAACACTGGGGCCTTGTGAGAGCTTCCCTTCCTTCTGAGGCTGTGTCCTCTGTCAGTTAACCCAGCGGTGGAGCAGGAGGGTAGAAGTCAACTCGCCTTTGCTGTCCACTGTTAATCTAGAATACAGTTAACTCCTGAGCAACAGAGGGACAGACGCCTACAACACACATCCTCATGGGGGCTTCTCTGAGGTCCCTGTCCTGGGCATAGGGTGGGGACAGAGAAAGGAGGGCAAGAACAGGAGGAACATTGTCATTCAAATCTCCTTCCTCAGAGTAAATCGGCTCAGTGAGGCCTCAGGGAAGGGAATGCTGTAAAAGCAAATGTCTTTGGGAAGCCTTGGCTCTAGGATCCTGGGTTTCAGGAGGCCTGTCTGAGTTCTATAGGAGCCCTGGAGGTGGGGGGAGGGGGGCAGCTGGCTGTGGCATCTGTTCCCCAGCCCTGCTGACAGCAGGCGGCTCCAACAGCATCCTCATCCTATCCAGTTTCACTGCCCTGTCCTCAGTGGGTGGGACAGAAATCCATTTTCTTCCCCTGAAGGAAGCCAAGGCCAGGGCACTGGAGGGGGGGGGGGACGACCCTAAGGGGGAGCTGAAGCCGTGGGAGGGAGCTATGGGAAGGTGGCTTTCTGTGGTTTGAGGGAAGGATTTCACACAGCACGGGATGGAAGGCAGGGACTGCCAGAGGCTGAGGTTTAAGGAGGGAGGTGTGATCAGCTGGGGTGTGCATCAATCTGGTCCAACCCAGACCGCTATCAGCCCCAACCCTGCCTTGTTTGCCCCTTCTCAACCTCCCTTGAATGAACGCTAAGCCTCTTCCCTCTGGAGGCGGAGCCATGCACTCTGAGCAGCTTAAAACCCTACGGCCAAAGTCTGGTGTAGGGAATAGCCCTGACATGGCCCTCTGGCTCCTCATCCTGTACCAGCTCCATGGCCAGTCCTGTGGAGGCATCTCCAGGTGATCTGGTGGGGAAAGGGTGGGTGGGATGAGGAAGTGTGGAGAGATGGGGAGGGTGAGGAGGGGAGGGAGTGGGGGCTGCAGAGCCTGATCAAGGCTCTGAGGCTGGGTGGAGTCTCTTGCAGGGAGTGGTTTGATTCCCATCCCGTCCCACAGGCTGTGCCACTGGTTTGGGTCCCCATCGGAGAAAGAGGACCACCTTCAGTGTTGGGCAGTTGCTGGAGCTGGAACGGGTATTTGCAGCTAGGCCCTATCCGGACATCGGCACCCGTGAGTACCTGGCTCAGGTAACTCACCTGCCTGAAGCCAAGATCCAGGTAAAGCCACAACAGCCAACTGGATTTCTCTCTGGAAATCCTGACCTCAGGTTTGCTTTTCTGTCCCAGGTCTTGGGACTGGTGCCAAGATATATTCTTTCATCTTCTCTATCAGGTGTGGTTCCAGAACCGCCGAGCCAAGAGAATCAAGAACAGAGAGCCAGGACCCCTAAGCCCCAAGCTGGAGCTCCCCCCAAACTCCTGCTCTCTTCCAGACACTCCTAAGCAGCCTTGGGACCCAGGAACACCAGACCAGCCTCTGCACCCCGCCAGCTCAGCCCAGCATGCTTCAGCATGCCCACAGACCTCCTGTGCAGACCCCAGCTTGGGTCCAGGCACAGGGGCTAAAGCTGCAGCCTCATGGGGGCCAAGTGGGGCTTCAGTTCACCGTTCTTTAGAGCAAATTGTTCCTCAGACTTCACTGGGTAGCCTGTCTGACCTTATCTATTCCTCAGCCATCGTCACCAACGTAGACCACTAATTTTCCACAGCACTTGTAAGACTTTTGGCTTTGGCTCTTGTAGCCTACTCCATCTCTCTTGGGATGTGGCACATAAGAGAACCCCTGCCTCTCTTTCCACAGGGAATGTCCCCTAAGAGTTTAGCTCAGAGACCTCTACTCCCAACTCCACCAGCCTAGTCAAAGATCCTGAGCAGTGACTAGAGCCTGGCTCCTACAACCTGGCACCCTAGTCCTTTTTGGGGCATATGCCCATTGTCTATCATGGTAAGGGACCATATTTTCCACCTCTAGTGCTAGGGTTGGGTCCCCTACGCCTTATGATCCTAGCTGATGATCTCTTTCCTCTATGGGGGCAGCCACCAGTCTAAGAGGGCCCTTCACGACCTCACCTATGTGCCAGGGGAAGGGTACTGCTCCTAAACTGGGCTTCTGGGAGACCCACTCTTTCAAGATTCAGGGCCTCATTGCCTGTCTTCCTGCCACCTGGAAAAATTAATCTGAACTGTGGGCTTCAAGAGTGATATTGAAATTACAGAAATAGAAGCCCAGGTCTTAGATTGATTGCATTTTCCCAGAGATCAGATTGGCTGCCCGCTGATATAGGCCGTGGGGACACCCTGACAGATCTGGGGTGGGAGAGTGGTAGCCTTGGGTTTTGGTATCACTGTCCTCTGTAATACCATCTAATCTCTAAATAAAACAAAACTGCACTTTAATCTGGATTGTTGTATCACAAATGAATGGGGATGAGGCCTGCCTGCCTGGAAGTTTATCTCCCATCACCAAATCCCTCAACAGGGCCAGGTGCCGCAGACTGGGTAGGAATCATGTCTGGGCTTCTGCTGGGATCAGGGGATGGATGGTTAATTAAAGGGCTCAGAGCTCTTCTAGGCTCTGAGGACACAGAACTTGCTTGCACCACAGGATGCTCTAGTTGCTCTTGCCTCTGGAGCCACTTGCTTTGGAGAGAAAAAGCAGAGTCCGTGATCAGCCTGTGTTGGACTCAAAGCCTAGCTCTGCTATGTAAGGGCTCTGGAATTGTCTGCAAAGCAGGAATGGGAACACTTACTTCCTGTCTTGGGAAAAATGTAAGACCCTTATGTGACAGCACATGGTTAAAAACTCAGTAAGTGCTCCATCCCTCTGCTCCATATAGGAAGGCAGGAGGGACAGGTCCAAACTTTCTGTCCCTCTGACCCCTGCCAAACACCCCCTGGATCTAGTGCTTTGGATCCTGGTCCTTGCAGGGTGGCTCTTGAGTAATTACACACACAAGGCACGGGCTAGGTTTCTTGATTTATCTACAGATGCTAGCACAGGCCCTGGTCCACAAAAACTACTGTTGGGAGTTTGCTGCCACAGTAGCCTGTGGGCCTGTGTGGAGGGACTGGGATCTAGGGAACAATCCCTCTCAACAAAAGGCCCCAAGTTTACTGTGAGGAACTCTAGGCTGGACAAAGTCTGTTGGAAGAGATTCCGATGAAGCCAACGCTTCTAACATTTGGGAGGCTTTCAACTTCAAGCCAGGTACTTCAGGATATGTAGGTAGCCTGGCATACAGAGAACACAGGGAAGTGGGCCACAAATGCCCCAACACGGCTTAAAGCCAGGCTTTCTGACCTGTCGTCAGTCCTGCCTCTCAGAACACTGGAAAATGCCTACATTTTCCTACATGTGCCACTTTTCCCTACTAACAAGACTGGTAAACAAAGCTGATGAGCTGCTTACTGAACTAGTTAGAGTCTGTGAGACAAACCTGGAAAAAGTTTCAGTAGGTAAAGGTATCTGATGTGCAAATCAGGTAAGAGGAATCCACAGAGGGTGGGACGTGATGGCACATGCCTCCAGTCCCAGCACTTCTACAAAGCAAAGATAGGAAAGGGTAGCTTGGAGCATGCAGTGCAGAGCCAAGAGACCTGTCTCAACAAAGTAAACAACTCCTGAAAGTTAGTTATCCTCTGACCTCCACGTGAAAACTCTGGCACATGAGTACCTACCTGTACTCACACACATTCACACAGGCAGTAGAGGAGCCCGTCTAATAGTCCACAATCAGAACAGAGGGGCTCGAGGGGCTGAACTGGTGGCTCAGCGGCTAAGAGCATTTGCAACTCCCCGAGAACAGAGGTTCAGTTCCCAGCACCCATACAACAGCTTAACTCCACTTCCTCTTCTCATCCCCTCTGGCTCCTGTGTGCATATGGTGCACAAATAGTCAGATAGACACATGAAAAGACAAGCTGGCAGGCCAAACAGACTTGAGGACCAGCCATGATGGCATATTCCTGAATCCTGGGACTCAGGAGGCAGAGGCCGAGGTCAGCTAGAGCTATACAGCAAGACCCTGTCACATACAAACGGGCAGATATTCAGAGTCATTCTCACAATTATGAAGTTTTTGTACTTTGTGTTCTTACAGGATCTAAAATAAAAATACACTAAACACAATACATATTTATTGGATAAATAACATCTTTCAAGTACCTTAAGTAGGTTCTCTAACTTATCTAAGTTCTGCAAAGTGTAACATTACTTTGTTTTTGTTTTTGGAGACAGGGTTTCTCCATGTAGCCTTGGCTGTCCTGGACTCACTCTGAAGACCAGGGTGGCCTTGAACTCACAGAGATCCACCCGCCTCTGCCTTCCTGAGTGCTGGGATTACAGGCGCGCACCACCACGCTCGGCTAAAGTGTAACATTACAAAGATAACAGGACATCATCTTTGGCTCCATTTGACAGGAGGAGGTCCATAGCTGTTCATCTGATTTCTCTTAGCCTGTTTTGACTTCTGGAAAATGGCCTGATACCATTTCCTTTTCTAGAAAAGGTTAGCTGCCTGGCTTCTAGTTCCCTCATCCTGTATCAACTGGTCTTTTTTTTTTTTTTTTTTTGTCTTATTGACGCCTGCCTTCTGACTGGTTCTTCTCAGGGTCATGCCTTCTGCTTCTTTAGTCTTCTGTTCTCAGTGACAAGACATGTGGATGAAGGACGGTGACTGACTTATGCACTTGGGCTAGTTCAGGGCAGTTTGGCCCATTTCTGGTGAGAAACCCAGACTCAGCAGAGCAGAATGAACCGGTGAGAAGTCACCGAGACCAGCTCTTTCAGTTCTAAAGAAACATGACGTCTGACTCTCCTCTGTTCCTCCCCAGGGAAATTCATGGCAGACAAAGAACTTGACCAACTGGAGTTGAGTAGAAAGAGCGTCACGGGTTGACTGAGAGCCAGTGACGGGCACTGGAGAGCCTGGGCTTCCCCAGACTTCTTCCAGGCTTTGACGGTGAAGCACCAGTTACAGCTCGCCCAGTTCGCCTTCCATCGCCCTCACCATGACGTACAGCTCTGCCAGGCCGACCACGGAGGCGACGATCAGGGCAGCCAGTACTCTCTGCAGTAGGAAGAAGCAGGTGTAAGGATGTGGGCCAGCATGGAGCTGCAAGCCCTCACCACCTCTAGTGAGGATGGAGATTCCCTACCCAAGTCTAAGTCAGCAGTTCTCAACCTGGGGGGTCACAACCCCTCTGGGGTGGGGGGCGAACAATCACAACACAGGGGTCACACATCAGATATTCTGCATATACATATTTATATTATGATTCATATTAGTAGCAAAATTACAGAAAATAATTTTATGGTCGGGGGTCACCACATGAGGAACTATATGAAAGGGCCACAGCAGGAGGAAGGTTGTGGGGGAAAGGTAGCTCTTGGGATTGCTACCCAAGCCTAGGACTACTGGAAAGTTAATGGGTCCTCTGCTAATTGCATAAATATATCCAACTGACTAACCTGTGCAGTTTCACACGAATGCCCCCTTTCCCATTAACCCCTGAGGGGCACTTTGTCCTGCCGCGCGCACCTACTCACCGAGGCCATTTCTGTGAAGATATACTGGCTTCCTAGGTAAGTGCAGACAAAGGCAGCTGCCACGGTGACAATGAAGTTGAAAACTGTGATGACCAGCGCCTTCACTGACCTCACTTTGGAAAGCAGTTCAGAAGAGAAACATTTAGGTCAACATGCTCAGGGAGGCCAAACTACCTCATAGCTGCCTCCCCCTTCTACTGGGTTCTCTTCAGAGACCGAGTCTGAATATCTTAGCCTTGATCCCATAATAGTGCAACGGGAAGGAAGGCCATGACCAACTCCAAGGAGGCTTGAGCAGCCTGGGTTTGCAGCATCTCACCTTGCTTTCCTAGGTCACTGAGAGTCCCCCCGCGCTGTGCGTCCTGAGAGGAAAAAAACAACGCGCCAGATGACTTCAGAAACAACAGTTTAACCATCCCCAACTTTTTTTTTTTTTTTTTTTTTTTTGAGACAGGGTTTCTCTGTGTAGCCTTGGCTGTCCTGGACTCACTTTGTAGACCAGGCTGGCCTTGAACCCATAGTGAACCGGCTGCCTCTGCCTCCTGAGTGCTGGGATTACAGGCGTGTGCCACCATACCTGCTTTAAAATCCCCTTTTGTAGGCTGGAGAGATGGCTCAGTGGTTAAGAGCACTGTCTTGGTCTTCCAAAGGTCCTGAGTTCAAATCCCAGCAACCACATGGTGGCTCATAACCATCTATTATGTGATCTGATGCCCTCTTCTGGTGTGCAGGTGTACATGCAGATAGAGCACTCATACAAATAAGTATTTTTTGAAAATCCCCTTTTGCTAGTCTGGCCTCAGCCCTTTCTATTTCTCAACAGATTAATTCTGCCCTTCCACGGATTCTTTTGCCTAGGACTTACATCATACCTTCTAGATCATAAAGAAGAAAGTCCAGGCTCCTAGGACCCATCTACTTTCTTATTTTATAGCAGAAGCATGTCAAAGGAGCCCTGCCAGGACAAAAAAAAAAAAAAAAAAAAAAAAGGCTACAGGCACACCTGTAATCCCAGCATTTGAGAGGCTGGACAGGAGGATCCAGAATTCAAGGCCAGCCTGGTCTACAAAGTGAGTCCAGAACAGCCAAAATTACATAGAGAAACCCTGACTCGGAAAAAAACAAAAACAAACAAAAAATCCAACCAAAACCCTCTGTAGTTATTTCTGGTTGCAGGTCATATACCAAGTAGCAGGCCCTTACCTGACAAGTGACGTTGCGAGTGATCCGCTTATATTCCTCATTGGCTAGCTGTATCTTAATCTTCTCCAGCCGAGCAACCAGCTCTGGATTCTAGAGCAAAAATAACCACAGCAAGAATGATCTTCTACATTTTTCTTGCTACAAAATATGTCACAATCATTGGTCCCAAAGTGCACTGTACTGCTAAGGGAGCTGGGTCATCCGCACACTGGTTATGCTCTCTCAGCTTTGGAAAATGGTTTACTGAATCTCAGTTTCCAAAAGTTGTTAGAGACCCCTTCCTTCCCAGATTTTTGTTTTGTTTTGTTTTGTTGGTTTTTCAAGATAGGGTTTCTCTGTGTAGCCTTGACTATCCTGGACTCGTTTTTTGACCAGGCTGGCCTCCAACTCACAGCGATCCTCCTGCCTCTGCCTCCTGAGCGCTGGGATTAAAGGTGTGTGCAACCAGGCCTGGCCCCCTCCAGATCTTAGATGACAAAGATTTTTTTAAAAAAAAATCCTTTGTACATGTAGCAGTGCATGTGTGTGAGGTAAGAGACAACCTTTGCAAGTCCACCACGTAGGTCCTGAGGAATGAACCTAGATTGCCTGCCATGCTTGGTAGCAAGGGCCCCCCCCACCTACTGAGCTAGCTCGCTGCTCCTCCCCCCCCCCACCCCCGTCCCCAATTGCATTTATTTATTGAACCCAGGGCTTTGTCAACTACTCTTGCACTGAGTCACATCCGAGCCATTCCAAAGAATTTTTTTT
Source organism: Acomys russatus (assembly GCF_903995435.1). Classification (NCBI taxonomy): domain Eukaryota; kingdom Metazoa; phylum Chordata; class Mammalia; order Rodentia; family Muridae; genus Acomys; species Acomys russatus. The sequence continues at coordinate 5,507,397 of NC_067152.1, forward strand.
TTTTTTTAAAGATTTTATTTATTTATTATTAAGAATACAGTGCTCTGCCTGCATGTATGCCAGCACGCCAGAAGAGGTCATCGGATCACATTATAGATGGTTGTGAGCCACCATGTGGTTGCTGGGAATCGAACTCAGGACCTCTGGAAGAGCAGACAGTGCTCTTAACCACTGAGCCATCTCTCCAGCCCCATTCCAAAGAATTAAACGTAAGATTTCAAACCTGAAGGTTGATTAACAATATCCACACCCAACTCAGCACGGACCTACTCTCACAAGCGTGTTCCTTACGTACCCGAGGAGGCTTCACCACCTCTGGGAGATAGATCTCGCTGCCTTCTAGGAGTTCATGAAGGTACAGCCTGGAATCTGGGAAGAAAAAGGTTCCACATAACGATGCATGAGGCTGGGGTTGGAAGAGTAAGACCACAGAAGGGGGCAGCCCTGACTTTTACCTAGATAAAACACGGTGATCCCTGTTAATTCATTCCCAAGAATATATACATATATATAGTTTGTTGAGACAAGGTTTATCGTATAGACCTAGCGGGCTCAGAACTCATTACGTAGACCAGTCTAACCTTAAGCTAATACACAAACACCCGCCTGTCTCTTGAATTGTTAGTACTTCACCTAGACCAAAACTCACAATTTTTGTGCCTCAGCCCTCAAATGCTAGAATTTCAGGTGTGGCATGCCCTGCCTCGTGACCACTTTCTCTTTTGGTTTATATACTTATTCATTTATTATTATTATTATTATTTTTCTTTTTACTCAAAGTCTAAGAGAAATCTAGGACAATTCCACCTAATTATTTCCTAGTGCTATATAGTTGACTTTAACTGTCAGTCTTCAATTACCCTACCAACGGTAGGTTATTTCTGTGAAAATATTAGATCCTTCTTAGACAGGATTGGGTCATTGATGCTGAACACCCAGAGGACACTGTATTAGAGGATTTTTTCCTAAGGTCCTCTTACGTCCGAATAGTGGACCATCTACTCTGCACTTCTGGCCAGGATATGTTAATTCTGGCAAAACATGTTACATACCAGTTTACCCTATGGAAACTCATCCAAAGGGGAGAAATGACTTCTTTGAAAGGATTAGAACTAAATGTGACTCTCAGTTGAGACCTTTCAAAAACTTTCTTTTTTTTTTTTGGTCATTGTTTTCATACCATACCTCCTAAAAGGGGCTTGGGGCAGGGATCAGAATTTTCTATCCTTAACTTTGAGATGGAAAGGAAAAAAAAAAAAATCACTATTTCTAAACAGGAGAAGCTCACTATGCTATATGCTCCCAAAATGGAGAAACGCAACCTGGCAGACAATACTGGGCTAGAATCTCGAGGTCCTAAAACGTCAGATGGACTTAGCTGGACCTAAAAGAGGACATTCAACAAACTCCGGAAAAACACGTTTTTGTCTCACACGAAAAATTTCCATCGAAGTGGTGAACCTGAGGTTTATGGAGGAGGCTTTTGAACTGGCTAAATGAGAACTCAGTAGGCACCCGAGGGTGATAAAACAAAACAAAATAAAACAAAAAACTCAGGAGGGATTAGGGCTGAAAATGAGGCGGCGACTCTTGGTTGGGGACGGCTCACTTCTTTCTCTCAGGTGCTGATGCAGATCTCGGATCAGACCGAAGGAAACCAGGCATCGGGGGCCCGTGGCGCTATCACGGCCCGCGTGTTTCTTTCCCAGAGCAGCCTCGAGCTGGACACGCAGCTTCCGGGGCAGCTGCTCCCGTTCCAGTTCTCCGCCAGGACCCAAAGCGCGAACTAGCCGTTCGCCCGCGAGCAAGGTAGACGCCATTTCTAGCTCACGCTCTGGTCAGGTGATCCCAAACTCGGACCGGATGTAGCTGCAGGAAGCCGCGCGGCCGCTGGGGGCGGGCCCGAGGGTCAGGGGCGGGGCTTAGGCGCAGGGCAGTGTGGGGCCGGGGCGGGACGCCGCCCCGCCGCGGGTCGGGCCCTGTGTCAGCAGCCGAGCGGGCGCTCGGGCGGGACATGGCTGGCTGTGTGGCCCGACGGGCCCTGGCCGTGAGCAACCGCTGGTGGTCTCGGTCGCTGGCCACGGCCCGAGGGTCGAGGCCGCTCTGTGCGGTCGGTGGAGCAGGGACCCTTCCGCCGGTGGCCACAGTGACGACACGAAGGCATCTGTCGTCCCGGTGAGGGACCGAGTGGAGGAGGGGGCCGGGGAGCCGGGCCCAGAATCGAGGGAGCATGTTCCTATGTTCCTAGCCGCTAAGGAGGCTGTAGGGTTTGACTGTGTGTGGGATTCCGGAGTGCCACCTGAGGACCGATCCCGAGCAGGGAGCCGACACGCGCAGCTTGGGACATGCTCCAGGGACAGAGAAGGGAGCATGGCCCAGGGGCCCTGGCAGTGCAGGGCAGCTCTGAGGGAGAAGCAACGCTTCTTCAGAGACTCCTGCCTTCCCTGGCTGGGGTCCCCAGCCCCCTATATTGGGCCGGGGCCATTTAAATACAGTTACAGATTTTGACTTTGATCCCCAGCCTCTTTTGGGTTAACAGCCCTCAAAAGGGTGCTATTACTACGCGGGAAACAAGTCGATTTAAATGTCTACCTTTCTGGCGGTCTAGGTTTCTGGGTGCCCTTGGTGAGACTGGTTTTACCCTACGTGACTTGGGGAAGAGGGTTTGAGGCTTGGGGGATGGTGTAAACAAAGCCTTTTAGGGACCAGACAGGATTGAAAAGTTGGGTATGAGATTAACATTTCCAAAATAAAATCATAGTGCGCTGACAGTGACAGTCTGTAGAAAAGTTATTCCTATGTAAAAGGATAATTGGTGGACCTGTGCTGATAGTGGCTAAGGGAGCTTTTTGCTATTTAAGACTTAAATCTGAAAAAGAAGACACTGTGTGGGCAGTCTGCAGTACTATACAGTGTGCTTTTCTTAGGTCCTGGGGTCAGGGTAAAGACTGTCGCAGTTTACAGCTTAGACGGATGTGTAGAATTGGGAGAGTCAGGCCTTGCTGCCAGGTCGGCCCGGAACTTGTGACCACTCAGCGTCAGCTTCATAGCAGCGGATGACGGGTTTATTGAGTACCCTGCAAAGGGGCAGGAGAACCGCTTGCCTTAGAACCAGTGCTTTTTGAACAGGTCTTACTAAGCCTTTCTCTCGGGGAACAAACAGTCTTTCATGGACTCAAGGCACGGACACCAGTAACAGAAATGCAAAGTTGGAAGGACAGTAACATGCAGTGAGTCCGGGAGGTGGGTGAAGATGCATCTAAGCATACGTAGGCATGACCTTGGAGCTGCTGAGTAAAGACAGGAGAACGTAGGTTTGGAGTCGTTAGAGCTAATGCTTGCTGGAAGGCTGGGCATGTCTTCACTAAGTAGAGGCCCATGGCTGGAGCTTTCTTTCCTAACAGAGGAAAAACATCATCTTTGTCCTCTGCTGTCACTGCCCTGGCACCTCAGTGCTGGCCCCTCAGTAGTGCAAGGGTTTCTTGGTTGGTTTTTTTCATGTTGGAGGAGGACTGCTACCTTCTCAGTGTTTTACTTGGTTTCTTCTTTCCTTCCCCAATCAGAAACCGCGCAGAGGGCAAAGTGCTGGAGACCGTTGGTGTGTTCGAGGTGCCAAAACAAAATGGAAAATATGAGACTGGGCAGGTAGGTGTTGTGCTGGGTCAGCTCTAAGCTTTTATAGGATGTTCGATTTCTGAATGGAGCTAGATTTGGTCCTAATGCTGAAACTCAGTGGTTGGTTTTGTTTTTCATCCCCTTCCCCACCAGGCCTGGTGACAGATGCTATGCTGCCGAGCGACCCCCAAGGTTCAGTCCCATCTTCGTGTTTGGTGGCAGACCAAGGCCATACACTGTGGGGCTGTACTGAGGCACAGTCTTCTCTGTAACTTAGTTTAGCCTTGAACTCATTCCATAACCCAGGCTGACCTTGAACTTGCAATCTTATTTCCAAAATTTATGGAATACTTGAGTTGCAGGTGTATGCAGCCATGCTCTCTCAGAATCACAAATGTAAAAACAATATTTTTGTACATTTCTTTATTTAGAGTAGGTGTGTGTGCATGTGTGCATGTGTGCATGCGCCCATGCTCAGAGCTCAAAGGACAACTTGTAGAGAGCCGTTCTCTCTCCCACCATGTGGGTCTCAGGGATCAAACTCCGTTCATCAGGCTTGGTAGCAAGTGTCTTCACCCAGTTAAACCACCTAGCTGGCCCAAAAGGTATTTTACATTTATTCAGTGTGTATGCTTATGTGTGAGTGCATGTGCATAACCATGTGTGCACTAGAATCACACAGTTTTTAAAGATGAGATTTCTGGAGATGGGTGTATAAAGCATCTAATCCCAGCACTCCAGAAACAGAGGCCACAGTGAGAGGCCAGTGAGATGGTTTACCTGGCAAAGGTACTTGCTGAGGAAGCCTAGAAGTAAAGTTGGAGGGGAGAACTGGTTCCACAGAGTCACCCTTTGACCTCGGTACATGATGTCATGTACCCATCTGCACTTCTCCATAATAATATTAATTTTAAAAGATTCTTGTTAAGAATCCAAATCAGGGCTGGAGAGATGGCTCAGAGGTTAAGCACTCTCTGGAGGTCCTGAGTTCAATTCCCAGCAACCACATAGTGGCTCACAACCATCTATAATGGGATCTAATGCCTTCTTCTGGCCTGCAGATATACATGCAGGCAGAGCAGTGTATACATAATAATAAATAAATAAATCTTGAAAAAAAAAGAAAAAGAAAAAAGAAAAAAAAAAAAAAAAGAATACAAATCAGCTATTTCAGAGAGAACCCAGAGTCTCGCTTATAGCAGATGTTGGGCTCTGAGGCACACCTCCAGCACCCAAATAAAATATTCATAGATGAAAAATATACAATTTCTAACATTAGAAACATGTAAAGTGAAATTTCCAGATTACATATTGAAGAAAAATGTCAGCAACCTTAAATTAAAACGAGGAGGGTTCAGTAGTTAAGAGCACTTGTTGTTGCTCTTGCAGAGGACCTGGGTTTGATTTTCAGCACCCACACAGTGGCTCACAACCTACCTGCAACTACAGTTCCAAAGGATCCAGTGCCGTTCTCTAACCTCTGTCGGCATCAGGCACACGTGTGGTGCACGTATACACACACAGGCACATCGTACATACCCATAAGGTATGTGTAATTTGCATCTGAGGAAAGAGGGAACAGAACAACAGCAGTTAAAGAAACAAAGGCTAACATTTTAGTAATTACAAGAGTACACATGCAAAGACAGCCCAAAAGGGAAGATAGAAAGAATACCAAAGCATATCATAATGCAACCGAGGAAAGTACTCAAAAAGAAAAGTAATTCCTGCCAGCATAGCCGCACCAAGAGGTGTTAAAGGACCTTCCGGCAGAAGGAAAGGGTTGCCACACAGGTCAGAAGAGTGAGCGCTGACTGTCCACGCTGTGACCTGGAAAGAGGCTGGCAAAACATTCCAATACTTCTGACCCACCACTTACACAGTAGTTAGGAAACTCGTGTTTGCAAGCAATCTTTTTTTTTTTTTAATTTTTAAAAAGATTTATTTATTTATGTATGTGAGTGCTCTGTTTTCATGCACACCAGAAGAGGGAATCAGATTCTATTACAGATGGTTGTGAGCCACCATGTGGTTGCTGGGAATTGAACTCAGGACCTCTGGAAGATCAGTCAGTGCTCTTAACTGCTGAGCCATCTCTCCAGCCCTGCAAGCACTCTTAAATCGTATTTTTTTTTTCATTGCAGTTTTAGTGTTTTGAAAATGACTGTTCAAAATAAGTGTTGGATACAAATCTTTTAAAACAATATGTAAATAACTGCCTTACTACTTAATTCTAAGTTCTGGTGTTGACGTCTCCAAATATCAAACATGAAAACGCTCGTGCATAATAGCTATTCAGCTATTAAAATAAATCAGGTTGCTGGGCGTGGTGGCTCAGGCCTGTATCCCATGATCAAATTGATAATGGTCATAAGCCATGGGTGTGAGGCTCTTTTTCTGTATCAGCTTTGTTCTTAGTCCCCTGGAGTAGATTTAGACCCACTGTAAGTAAAGGAAGCTGTTTGTTTGTTTGTTTGTATTTGTAGATTTACCAGGTGTTGTGCATTAGTGTTCTTCTGTCCTGGAGTTTACAGCTCCAAGATAATGGCAAAAATATGGTCACTGGGGGCTGGAGAGATAGCCTTGTAGTTAAGAGCACTTACTGTTTTTCCAGAGGACCTGAGTTTGGTTCCCATCATGTGGCTCATGACTGTCTATAGCTCCAACTCCAGGGAATCCAGTGCCTCTGACTTCCGTGGGTCCCTGCACTCACACGCACATACCTACATACACATACATACACATAACTAAAGGGAAAGTAAATCTTTTAAAAAGGACCAAGAAATATAATTAGTGGCTCTATACTGGACTAAGAAGAGGGCAGGCTCCCTAGAGGCCAAAGTTCATCTGGAGGATGAATAGGGTCAGCCCAGTGATGAGGTGTGAGAATACCGCAGTTGTCTGGGTTAAGTAGAGTTTGAGGGGAAAGCTGGCACGACTGCTGCAGTGGCCTCCACCCTGCGTCACAGTCAGGCCCCACCTGGATGGATTTGCTAGCCAGCAGGCTCACCGAGGTCTCTCTTTCCTCCTAGCTGTTCCTTCACAGTGTTTTTGGCTACCGAGGGGTTGTCCTGTTTCCCTGGCAGGCTAGACTGTATGACCGGGATGTGGCTTCTGCAGCTCCAGAAAAGTAAGTTTCCCTGTCATGTCTCATGGTGTCCTCAGGTGGCCTAACTTGTGGTAGACATGCATTTGGGGTCTCGGGTGAAAACAGCGTCGTCTTGGGTTTTAGAAATAATCCAAAAGCAGCTGGGTGTGGTAGTGCACGCCTATAATCCCAGCACTCATAAATGCAGAGGCAGGTAGATCTCTGAAAGTTCGAGGCCAGCCTGGTCTACAAAGTGAGTTCAGGACAGCCAAGGCTACACAGAAAAACCCTGTCTTGGGGGTGGAGGAATGGAAAAAGAAAAAGAAAAAGAAAAAAAAAATCCAAAACCTGGTGTGGTAGTGTGCACACTTTTAATCTCAGTACTTGGGAGGCAGAGGCAGAAGGATTTCTGTGGGTTCAAGGCCAACCTGGTCTATATAGTTAGCTGCAAGACAGCCAGACCTAAGTACAGAGACCCAGGTTCAAAAAAACAAACAAAAGAAATAACCCCAGAGTATTTCTCTGGCACTCATGCTATGGAGACAAAAGAGCTTAATATTTAGTATATACAGTTTCTTTAGGCCTGCCCAGAACGCACTCCTATTACTCTTCCTTTTTATAATCCGTGCCCCAGAGGACATTCTAGGGAACAGTTGTCTTCATTTATTTTCTTTCTTTCTTCTTTATTTCCTTTTTTACTTAAAAAATATTTATTTCTTTTTGTGTGTGTGGATGTTTTGCCTGCACATACGTGTGTGCACAGTGCTCAGGGAAGCCAGAAGAGGCCATTGGAGCCTCTTGAACTGGAGTTACGTGGTGGTTATGAGCCACCACGTGAGTGCTGGGAACCTTACCTGGGTCCTCTGTGAGAGCAGCCATTTTCTGCCCCTCCTCCTGTACTGTTTGTTCTTATTATTGGTTTTGCTTTTTTAAGAGATTTTTTTATTTACTATTTGTACAGTATTCTGCCTGGGTGTGTGCCTATATGCCAGAAGAGGGCACCAGATCTCATTATAGATGATTGTGAGCTACCATGTGGCTGCTGGGAATTGAACTCAAGGCCTTTGAAAGAACAGACAGTGCTCTTAACTTCTGTCTGAGCCATCTCTGCAGCCCCTGGTTTTGTGTTTTGCTTTATTATTTATTTACTTTGCAGCTTTGGTTGTCCTGAACGTATAGAGATCTGCTTGTCTCTGTCTCTGTCAGCTCAGTGAGGAGAAGGGCATGAGCTAGCACAGCAGGTTATTCTTGGTCCCCTCTTGTCTTTCTGCAAAGTTTATTTTTATATAGTGTACAGCAGTGTTGTACCTGCTTGCAGGTCTGCGTACCACATTCATGCACTGCTCCTGGCGGTACAGGTGTCCTTGCAACTAGAGCTACAGTCAGTGTGAGCTGCCATGTGGGTGCTAGAAACCAAACCTGGGTGCTCCCAGCCACTAAGCCCTCTTTCCAGGCCTGCTTCTCTTTTGGTTTATTGGTGTCCAGTTGGAATCTTTCTGTTAATCTCACATCATCATTAAAGAAAGGGGCTTCAGTGAATAATCACAGACAACCCTGGGGTGAAAGAAGCACATGGTCTTTGTGGCCTTGGGGACTTAGGGAGCAGTTGGACTCTTTGGTCATGGACCTCTTCTAGGAGGTGCCCAGAGAGTGGTAACTGCATGGGCCCTGCAGGATCGATTGTTTGCCCTGACTGAGGAGAGGCTGGTTGGAGGTGGTGTTGAGCAGGTGCCAACCTGTGGCACAACCCCTCATGAACCATCCCATATAGGAGAGGAGGAGGTAGTTAGCAGAGTCAGGCGCAGCTTCTACTTCCTCGAGGTGATCTGGGCTGCTTCTCACTCCACAGAGCAGAGAACCCTGCTGGCCATGGCTCTAAGGAGGTGAAAGGCAAAACTCATACTTACTATCAGGTGCTGATCGATGCCCGTGACTGCCCACATATAGTAAGTAAGCAAAGTGCCTGGGCCTGGGGTCCTCCCCATGGGAAAGGTTTTCCCCCTTTTAGGGTCAAAAAAGGGTCAGAAAGAGCTCAGCTCAGCTCTGGGCCTCAAGGCCTCAGGACTGGGCAGTGGACAGGAAACCTGTGAATCGCCTTTTACTTTAGTCTCAGAGATCTCAGACAGAAGCTGTGACCTTCTTGGCTAACCATGATGACAGCCGGGCCCTCTACGCCATCCCAGGTGAGGGTTAGCATCTAAATGGTACCCGAGGAGTGGGGCTCTGGTGTGTCCCTCGAGTGGAATCTGATATCCCGTCATCTGCTGGGAGGGACCATGGTACTGAACTGTGGTGCCAGGGTCGCCTACCTCGGGCACAGCCAGAAGGTGTTTCCTCTCAGTCTCGTCCTCTGCTCTGTGAGTCTCATCGGCTCTGTGTCTCTGTGCCAGGCTTGGACTACGTCAGCCATGAGGACATCCTTCCCTACACCTCCACGGATCAGGTTCCCATCCAGCACGAGCTCTTTGAAAGATTCCTTCTCTATGACCAGACAAAAGGTAGTCTCAGGAGGGGAGCCCCCTTCTTCAGGGTATCACAAGTACTTGGGGAGAGTGGGGGCTATGCCCAGGACTCTGGTCTGGACTAACTTGTCGTCTCTTCTAGCACCCCCTTTTGTTGCACGAGAAACGTTACGGGCCTGGCAGGAGAAGAATCACCCCTGGCTAGAGCTCTCTGACGTCCACCGGGAAACAACTGAGAACATCCGTGTCACAGTCATCCCTTTCTACATGGGCATGAGGGTGTGTACTAGCCTGGGCTCTTTCCTACAAGACTAGACCCCAGATTCTGTGTGGTATCCCTGACGTTACTGAGATACCACTGTTGGGACAGAGGTGGGAGTGTATCCAGCCCTAAGCCCTGGCCCCGTGGGTCTGCTTTCAAGTGCTCATGTCCAGGGTGGGGTTGATAATGGCCAGCACCACGGCTGGGAGCAGGACCTACAGACCAGGAAGTAGTCCTCCATGTCAGCTCCTCCATCTCCCTTCTGAGAGAGAGAGAATCTTTCCTGTGAAAGATACATACTTGGGCTAGACAGATGGCTCAGTGGTTAAGAACACTGTTTGCTCTTCCATAGATCATGAATTCCTAGCAACACATGATGGTTCACAACCATCTGTAATAGAATCTGATGCCTTCCTTTCGCGTGCATTAAGACAGTACTCATATACATAAGGTCATAAATAAATTTTTAAAAAAATGTATATTTATTTGCCTAAATCAGTGTGGACTGATTGTCACACTTTATATTTAGTAGCTGAATATTTTCTGGTCTGTGTCTTGCCTCACTTTAAGCCAGGCCTGCAGATACAAGTATAAATGGAAGACTTCCAGCCTGCTAGGACTCAGTCGTAGGGGATCTCAGCAACCACCAGAGCATGGCAGTAAGAGGGCTGTGAGGACAGCAGGGCCCGGGGGCCTGTCGTGGACTTCTGTTAGCATCCAGCTCTGTTGGTTTTGACAGGATTGTAGAGGGCAGAACAGGAAGGACTCAGGGAGGCTGCAGTCATAGTTGTCTCATTCATCATGGGCTCCCAGACGGTCACAGTTGATCAGTCTCTGCCACCTTCCAGGAATACTTCATTTGAGATGTGTTGATTGGAACAGACTTAGTCTCATCCTCAAACCTTTTCCCCTCCAGGAGGCCCAGAACTCCCACGTCTATTGGGTGAGTATCTCCCTCAGCAGGAGCTCAGAAAGGGCCTGGGGGTGGTGGAGGCACAGCGTTTGCCTCTTTGGCCAGGGTAGATGCAGCCATTCACACTGTAAGATGTAGATTTTAGCCTCTGTTGCTTTTTACTCTTTGAAATTCTGGATGGACTGGCCCAAGGGTTATTCTTTGTCTTATTCTTTCTCTTATTTAGTTATTTATTTTCATCTTTTGATTTTTTTTTTTTTCCAGACAGACTTTCACTGTGTAGCCTTGTAGACCAGGCTGGCCTTGAATTTACGCTAGTCCGCCTTCCTCTGCCTCCCTGAACGCTGAGATTAAAGGCTGTGCCACCACATCGTGTGGGTTATTCTTTCTCAAACATAACTCTTTCCTTCACAGTGGCGCTACTGTATACGCTTGGAGAACTTGGACAGTGATGTGGTGCAGCTCCGGGAGCGGCACTGGAGGATATTCAGTCTCTCAGGCACCTTGGAAACAGTGCGAGGCCGAGGAGTAGTGGGCAGGGTGAGCATCATTGGGCCCCACAGCCTAGTCCTGCTAGCCGGCCGGGGAACTTCGGGTATATTCTCTGTTATAGACGGAGTGTGTTCCTTGTGTGAACACACGGGGTTGCCTTACAACAGCCCTGTGGGGCAGATTGTTCGTAACCTGTTTCACAGGTGAAGAGTCAGACCTAGAAGCTAATTAATAAGGGACTCGTTACGTCACAAGTTTGACCCCAACACTACATTAACTGAGCATGGTTTTTTTTATTGTTGTTGTTCTATAATCTTAGTACTAGGGAAGTTTAGGGTCATCCTCCACTGCCTCGGATATATAAAGCCCTGTCTTGAAACACATACCTCTGAAAACCTGGTCCTCTGCAAGAGCAGCAAGTGTTCTTAACTGCTGAGCTTTCTTTCCAGTCCCAAAGCTCAGGTACTTATGTTGAGTACCATGTCTCATTAGTCTCCACACTCCACTCCAACACTTGGGATCAAACTAAGGGCTTTGTGCACGTTAGGCAAACACTCTAGCTACCTCATACCCAGATGGCATGGCATGTCTTTTAAAACCTTGAATTTGTGGGAAATAGAATCAGAAAGATTAGAATTTAAAGCCATATTGGGTTACTTAGAACATTTGAAATCAGCCTGAGTTACATGAGACCCTCCTGGGGGGGCAATAAGGCCAAAAATATGGGCTGATAAGATGACTCAGTAGGGGGCTGGAGAGATGGCTTAGAGGTTAAGAGTGCTGGCTGCTCTTCCAAACGTCCTACATTCAATTCCCAGCAACCACATGGTGGCTCACAACCATCTATAATGAGATCTGGTGCCCTCTTCTGGCCTGTATGTGTACATGCAGGCAAGAACACTGTATACATAATAAATAAATAGATCTTTAAAAAAATGTGGCTCAGTAGGTTAAAGGTGCTTGGGCCAAGCCTGCTAACCTGAGTTTGATCTCTGGAACTCACATGGTGAACATTGACTCCCTCAAGTTCTCTTCTGACTTACGTACACACACATTAAACACCTCCCCCAAATAACAAGCAAAAGCCCTGTTATTTTGGAACATGTACCACCTGTGTCATGTCCCTTTTTTCATTCATACATCTACTGGTCCTTGAAGAATTTGAACTTTATGCTCCCTGCCTATCCTACCTTGTGTCTTGAGAAAATCACACGACGTACTAGTGTCATCCAGCACCATTGTTAGAAGAGACTTGGGAAAGTAGGGCAAAAAGTAAACGGGGCTTGGGCTGGGTGTGTAGCACGCTCCTGTAATGCAGTACCCTGGAAACTGAGATAGGGTTACTGTGAGTTTGAGGCCCAGTTGGGCTATGTGTTGTCTTTGAAAAAACAAAGACTCCTACATAGGGCTTGCCTTCAAATTCCAGCTGTATACATTGTAACTGAACAATTTTTTTTTTTGTTTTTCTTTTTTTTGTTTTGTTTTTTTGAGACAGGGTTTCCCTGTGTAGCCTTGGCTGTCCTGGACTTGCTTTTTAGACCAGACTGGCCTCGAACTCACAGTGATCCACCTGCCTCTGCCTCCCGAGTGCTGGGATTAAAGGTGAGCGCCACTATGCCTCGCTGTTTGTTTTTCAAGACAGGGTTTCTTTGTCTAGCCCTGGCTGTCGTAGAACTTGCTGTGTAGACCAGGCTAGCCTCAAACTCAGAAAGTTCCACCTGCCTCTGCCTTCCTAGTGCTAGGACCAAAGGTGTGCGCTACTGTACTCCTCTTGGGCACATTATGTAACCCAGAGTCCTTACTGCTAAAGTGGGGATCGTACATAGTACCTCATGGTCACCAAGAGAATAAAATCAGCAGGTAGAGGGCCCACAGTTGTGTCTGCCCTTGTTCATGTGAGTGAGTGTGGGAAAAGATATTTCCAGAGAAAGTCTGCCCAGCACCCTTCCCTTGGTGCCCCCAGTTTGTTTTTCCTAGAGACAGGACAGAAGGCTCAAGCCATTGCCTATGATGGGGGAGGAAGTACTGGAAGATGGTCGTTGTGGATGTGTCTGCTGTCAGGGTTGCTTGGATGGCAGGAGGCAGTGCACGGCAGCCCCAGGAACAGGGGACATTTCTGGGGCTTGGCCTGATCCATTGTGTCTGAATTCTTTTAGGAACCAGTGTTATCCAAGGAACAGCCTGCATTCCAGTATAGCAGCCATGTCTCCCTGCAAGCCTCCAGTGGGCACATGTGGTGAGTGTATGCTGGAGCGTGTTGTTGAGCTCCACGGACAGCTGCCAGTTAGAAAAGTGAGTGCTGGAGCTGGGTGTCTAGTTGTATACTTGTAATCCTAGCAGTTGGAAGTCTGAGGCGGGTCTGTGAGTTCTAGGCTAACCTGGACTACATAGTGAGACCCTATTTTGGCTCATGCCAACAGTAACAAAGTGAGAATCCTGGGCAAGCTGAACTTGTGGTGAGTTCAGCAACAGTCCTGAGATGAACACAGATGGGTCCTATTAATTGCTGTGTAGGACTGTTTGGCTTTTATGACCAAGTTCCTTACGATTTGTGGGTTAAGGATATAGGTCCCAAGACTTGGGACTGTACTGAATTGCTAGTGTAGTTGGGTTTCCCCTGAATCGTGAGTATAGGTGGGCTGCTTATGTAGTACATTTCCACCTGGCAGAATTTGAATAGCTGTGCTTTTGTGTGTGGCTACGTGGGGCTTTTGAATTTCTGGTTAGCCTGTAATGAGCTAGGCAGGTGACAATCCCAGCCTTCTTCGTCCAGCTGTGGCTCTGATCAGAGAGGACATTGGGACACACAGATCAAGTGGGCTTTCAGTTCAAACCATATTCCCTCTAAAGCAGCTTCTCCAATCCTTAGGGGCACATTTCGTTTTGAGAGACCTGATGGCTCCCACTTTGATGTCCGGATCCCACCCTTCTCCTTGGAAAGCAATAAAGACGAGAAGACACCACCCTCAGGCCTTCACTGGTAGGCCAGCTGAGGTCCTTGAGTGCCCAGGTTGGGTCCCTCAGAATAGCTCTTAACCCATAATTGCTGCAGAACTCTAAACCTCTCCCTAATTTGGGCCACAATGGGTCTCTTAATTGTGGGATTCTTATTTTTGGAGGGGTATTATAACTTTTCTTGAAAGACCCACATAAGACTCTTCCAAGGTTTGGCCTCTGCCTACACCATGTTCCAGCAAAGCTGTCAGGGAACTGTGTTCAGTTGTCACAGGTTTTCTGAAATGTGAATTGTGGTCAATAAATCAGTGCTTACTTGGCCACCATGGCCATTTTTGTCCCCAGGGTCTCAGGTTCCCTTGCTGGCCCTGTGGGAACTGTTGGTTGCTTTCCATGCAAAGTTTCTTCTAGGGAGCTTCTGGCTCTGCTATGGTGTGTCTTTCTCAGAGGCTGGGCATCTCCAGGGGCGCTGGCTGACACTGCTGGACTGTGTCCAGTCTCCTCTCTACCCTCTGTGCATGCAGAGGAGGCCCATGCAGAGCTGGAGTGGCCTGACTGAACACTGATCGGCTCCCAGCAGCTCCAGGTTCCCTAAGCCTGGAGAAGAGTGAGGCAAAACCAGTCAGGCTCCTGGAGCTGTGGGTTTCTGAGCATTGAGCAAAAGTCTGTCAGGCATCCAGACCACGAGTGCAGGAACCCAGCCAAGAAGCAGCTTACGTTATGGACAATGACCAAGCCAAGCCGCTTTCTGAGCTTCTTTCAGATCAACGGAGTCAAGAGAATTGGGCTGCATTTTGCCCCAGTTCTTAGGATTCCTTCACCACTATAGTCACTGTTAGAGGTCATTTCATTCTTGCATTATTAAATCTCAGTTCCAGTCCTTGTGAGTATTGTTCTTAATCTTCCACCAGGGGGAGTGCGGTTTTGTAGGACAACAGAGGACCGAGTTCCCTGACCTAACTAGAACACAAGGTCATGGAGTAAACAGAAATAAAAGAACTGAGCCCACAGCTGTGAGCTGGCCAGGCTCTACTTACTCACTGGAAAGATGGCTCAGCACCATTGAGTGTAACACAATTTTATTAGAGGTTAGTGTTCACTTCTATCACTCAGGGTAAGCAACCAAGGACTGCAGGTATGCAGTGAAGGGCAGAACCTGTGCGTCCCTTCAGGCAGACATGTCACACACAACCCCAGCTCAACAGAGCCCACGGCTGCTGTTTGTTAGCAGCTCCCAGTCTGACCTTCATCCATGCTTTGTGTTTACTCCCCTGGGCTGCCTATGATCAAACAACCCATCCTGCCAAGAGCTACTTTAGGATAGGACTGGGAAATCTCACAAAGTCCAAGCAAAGAAGCTCAGCTCTTTTCAGTGCTAGTGTTTTCCTTAGGCCAAGGAGATGTTTTCAGTCAAAGAAGATGGATGTCCAACCGTGGACTCCTGCTACTGTGCTTTCTTGGGCCCAGTCACTAGACATCACTGAACAGCAGAGGGCATGGAAGTCAAAGCACCAAGTAGAGGCTAAAGGGGATGTGGAGGTCCAGGAACAAAGTGGGAACACACAGCAGGGAGCTGGAAATCTGAATATTAAAGGGCTTCTTGGGGACAGCTGAGAAAATAGACTGTGGCCTCGGACTGCAACGTTCCAAAGTCTGTGGGAAAAACTCAAAGCCAAAGCCTAAATTTGACCCCCAACAAAAAAGATTGTCATCTCAGTTCCTGTGAGATCTGGAAGAACTAGTAGCTGCTGATCACCCAAGCACCTCAGAGCCGCTTATACATTCAAGACTGTGATTAACAAAGAAAGTCTGATTGCTGTCGCATTTCCTATTTCCCCTGCCCTGTCACATCATGTCATGTCCTTGTGAGAGCCCAACCCCAGACCTGACATCTGCCCATAGGCACCGAGAGGTGAGCTGTGTGCATCCATTTGGCAGTCAATGGGTAAACCTGTGTTCCTTCCTGAGTACTGTTGATAGCCACACACTCTGTCAGGCTTGCAAACAGCTCCCTCCAGTGACAACATTCCTCTGGAAAGAATCCAGATAAGAGGGCCAAGCCTGGCAGAAGGGGAGGGAAACCAAAGCCCAGAACTCACACCCAGTCTAGACCTTGCTACCTCCATGGTCAAGTGACCCAAAGGAAATAAAGGTCTTTCAAAAGGCTTAAGTTGCCTTGGTTGCTATGTATTTGGAGACTCATCACTAGGCAGAGCCACCACCCAGAGCCAGAACATAAACAGAGCTGTGATGTCAGTGGCTGGGCCACATCTGTGGGCACTGCTGGCATTATGGTGCTCTTAGAGTTTGCAGTCTTTGGCTGATGGCTCCATAGCCTTCTGCTGCAGCTTGTGGTTCTGGCCTGCATCACGGCTTTTGGCTTTATGGTGTGTGGGGACAGCATGTCTTAGAGCTGAACATACTCAAGTATGAGGCTCAAACCGAACACCTGGTTAAGTCTGAGCCAGTGATGGGACCCTACAGTGTGGGGGTGAGCCATCTTCCCCACAGGGTTTCAACTTGGGCATCCTTCCCCTCTGGGTATTCTTTGGGCTGGCCAGTCAGGCTGACAAAGCCAAAGCTACTCAGTTTAAGTCTCTATGTAGCCCAGGTTGACCCAGAACTTTTAACTATGTAGCACAGGCTGTTCTCAAACTTGTGAACCTCCTGCCCCAGCATTCGAGTGCTTGCATTACTGACTATGGCAGCACACCTGGCTATTAACTGCTTCTTTACCCCTTCCCTTGGATTCTGCAGGAGGAGATTAGTGTCAGAAAACGCTTTGGGTCAGGCAGAATAGACTTTCCTTAGTGACAGATGTACACAGTGCTTTAAAGATGGGTTTTAGGGCATTGAAAAGGGTGGAGTGAACGAGAGAGTGAGATCGAGAGAAAGAGTGTGTGTGTGTGTGTGTGTGTGTGTGTTTGTGCGCGCGTACTCGCGCATCCTGCATGAGTTAACAAATACTTATTCCTAGGCTCTCCCTCATCAGACTAGGAGCTAGTCATTTCCTAGATACTTTGCCTCTGTGTGGCAGTACTGGGGATTGAACCCAGGGCCTCACTCATGCTAGGTAAGTATTCTACCATTGAGCTATGCCACTAGCCCTCTTTAAGATTTTATATTGAGACAAGGTCTTGCTAAGCTGTCCAGGTTAGTCTAGAACTTGTTATCCGCCTCAGCCTCTCCAGAGCTGGGATTATAGGCACGGTCACCATGCTAACATCTAGATTTATAAACCAACAAAAACACCTTAGGAAAAGGTGTTCAAAATTGGGCCCTCAGAGCACCAGAAGCCTCCTTTCTCAGAGAACAAAGTTGTTCCTGTGGGCTTCAGCTGAGGAACTAAAGGAGCTCTTCAGCAGAAGGGAGGCTCTCAGCCACGGGCCTGGGGAGTCAGTGCGCCCACCCTAGAGCAGAGGTGATGGGGGAGGAGGCCCAGGCAAGATAATATGGCCTTTCCTCTGCCAAGCTCCCTGACCTCCCAAGCAGGGCGTGTCACCTCCACATACTAGAGAAGCTCCCAGCTAGCAGAAGCAGCATAGGATGGCCAATGGGGTGTGTTCCACAGGGCGGCGCACAGGGCTTCTTGTGTCCTGACTTCAAGGGTCTCACTAGTCACGATGAGAGGACTGGTGGCCGAGCTGCCGGTCATCGTAAGTGCTATAGCGTTTGACATGAATGCGGCGGACACGATCCCGAAGCTCCAAAGCATCCTCATCTTCACTGGGGGAAGCCTGGCTCCGGCTCCGGCTTGTGGCCTCCAGCAAGGAATTGTCAGGGACTCGAGGAGTCTCGTAGAGTAGGACGTTGAGTGTCTCCTCGTAGATACGGGCCTCTGGGAATTCCACCTGGAGAGCAGGGGACAAGATGGAGTGAGGGGACATCATGTCAGGGCTCTTGACCTCATCCATAAAGCCCCCTAACTTAGAAGTCAGGTGTTTGCTTGCCTGGGAAGCAGGAAGCAACAAGACAGTACAGATGAACACCCCTGCATCCCACAGCACCTCACAACTGAAGACTAATATGCATGGGCATGTTCAGGTACAAACAGCTCCTTGGTCTAGGTGTCAGGGATTGGGCCTGAGCTTTCTGGGCTGTAGTTTCTATGTATGTAAAGTGATGTCAATAGCTATCTTCTTTGTTTTTGTTTTTGTTTTTTTGAGCCAAGGTCTCCTTCTATAATCCCAAACTACCCCAGACTCAGAATCCTCCTACCTCAGCCTTCTGAGCACTGTGATTCCAGGTACATCCACCAAGCTGAGCTAACAGCTTGAGGGTTATCAACATATTAAGAAAGACATACATTAAAAAAAAAGATTTATTTATTTATTATGTATGCAGTGCTCTGTCTGCATGTACACCTGTATGTGAGAAGAGGGTACCAGATCTCATTATAGATGGTTGTGAGCCACCATGTGGTTGCTGGGAATTGAACTCAGGACCTCTGGAAGAACAGACAGTGCTCTTAACCTCTGAGCCATCTCTCCAGCTCCCAAGATACACATTCTCTAGCCCAGTGAATGGCTCGGCACAGTAAAAAAACAAATACATAACAAAAAGCAGTTGCCTAGCCAGGCTGGGCAGTGCCCGTCTGTAATCCCTGCTACCTGGGAGGCTGAGGTTGCCAGGATGGAGAGTTTAAGCTAGCCCACCTAGTGAAATCCTGTCTCTAAAAGGGGTAGGGGGCGCAGGGAGGATGGCTCAGCTGGTGAAGGTGCTTGCCCCCAAGCCCGACGACCTGAATTTGGTCCCAGGACTCACATGATGGATCCCAAAAGGAGAGAATTCTTCAAGCTGTCCTGACTTTCACCCACACAAATAAATGTAATAATACAGCAGCAGCTCTGATAAGCAGTTTCATTGCTTCTCTGACCTGGAAGCCCCCCCTTCCCCTCAGGATCAGTATAGAGGAAAGAGAAAAGTATCAGGACCCCAGAATTGTAGCAAATTTGTCACACTGAGCTGCTGTGCCTTCACCTCTTTGGAGAGAATGGCTCCAGCTGGGCCTGTCTTACAGTTGGGGTGTGAGGGGGTTAGGGGAGCACACAGAAGAAGGAAGAGAACACCTAGGAAGAGGACAGGCCCTGAATCCTAACTCCACTGTTCCAGCCCCTTGGCTCCCTGTCTCCTCCCTCCCCTGCCCCTACACCCACTGCCATAAGCTGCCCTTGGGACAACCCTCAGCAGACCACTGAGGCAGTGTGCAGTCTGGGGCTAAGGTTCTTGTGTCTTAATTCTTGAGCCCTTTGCTTCCCTTCATTTTCCAGATAATCTGCCTGGCATTCCACCCAATAAAACCCTGCTGTCTCCAAATATATTCCCTAGGGAGGACACCTGCTGGCATCCGCAGAAAGGGAGGATCTGCGTTTATACAAATTGCCCCCCAGCAAGTAATCCACAAGGCTGATTATAGTGGACTATGCCTGTAACCCTAGTACTAGCAGGCTGAGGCAGGAGGGATGCTGTGTGTTTGTGGCCAACCTAGCTTATGTAACAAGCCCCAGCCTGAGCGTTAGAGAGCCTGTTTCAAAAGGAAAAAAATAAAAGGTGCTTTGTGTTCACCTGGCACTGTGATGTCACCGTGGGCTCAGAACACCATGCTCACCTGGCGGCAAGGGCCCCACCTTACTGCTGCTTCCGAGTTGTACCTTGCCATGTGCTAGCTAAGCTCAGACTCTCACTCTCATGTCTGCAAGCACAGAAACTGAGGCCAAGGTGGTTGAAATGGCTCCCCAAAGTCAGACAAATGAGAAGTGCTGGGACCAGAACTGCAACCTGGTCTTTCCACAGTGCCAGAAAGTTCCTTGCTGGTCAGTAGGTTTCTTTCTCAGCCGCTGGCAACAGTTTCTGGCCCTCCTCCAGCCCCCCTGTTCTGGCTTTGTCCTTTCTGGCACCATCAGATCATGTTTAGGAGTACATGTGGCCCTGAGCTGTGGGAGGGTGCACTGGGGCAGCACCAGTTCTCCACCTTGGAGTCTGCGTACTGTCCCCGGCAGAGGAGAGCCCACACATACCTTGGTCTGCTTCTTCTCTGTGGCATACACGATGGAGGTGCAGCACACCTCTGCCAGCTTCCGACCCTGGCCATAGAAAGACCAGCAGCAGATCTCGTCGCCAATGACATCCTTGATGAAGAGCACACGGCCGTTGAAGCGCAGTGACAGCTTGTCAAACAGTTCAATGTTTTTCAGCAGGTGGTCATCAGAGTTGCTGAAAAACCACAAGGGCCAGCAGGCCTGGAGTGAGGTCCCGGTACAAGGGGCGCTGCTGGGGCGTGCCGGGCTCCCCACTCCCTGGCCCTAGAGTGCTGAAATGAAGACAAGGTAGAAGGGCAGGGAGGCAGAGAGCACCCTGTGGGACTGGGGGCCTTGAGGGAAAGGGGTGGAGCTGGCTCTCAGTGACAGCAGAGAGCACCAAGGGAAAGAAGTGACCCCCCCCCCTCAAGCCTGGAAGAAAGGGTCCCCTAATGCTACCTCAGCAGACAGTGCCCCATCTTAGGCACCGTGCTGCAGTGTCCATAGAGGACCAGGGAAGTCTAGAACCAAGCTTGCAGCCACCTGGGTCTACCTGACCATGGCCGTTACGAGAGCACAGTGAGAAACACAGGCTGCAGCGGCCTCGGCTCACGTCTTCCCAGCACCCTTCTTCACGCACTAAGACAGCAGGGATGGAAACCGCTGGCATGCTCCTCATGGCGTGCTTCACGTTTTACAGGTTGCGTAGCAAGTATGCCTCTTCCCCGGCTTCCCTGCTACCCCTGTCCGTCGCCCTTAGCAAAGGTAGTTTTAAAACCCAGCCCCACGCCGTGTGCGTCAGGGGCCTGTGAACTGCCTTGGGCCTGCCGCCCAGTGCCTGAGTTGGCTGTTTAGCCCTTGGGTTGCTGCTGCCCCGCCCCACGCCCGCCCCACCCTTCATCCCGGCAAAGATGCCTGCCATACCTGGTGTAGGAGTACTTGTTATTGCTCCTGTTGTAAAGCAGCTTCACCACAGGCTGCGAGGGAAGGAAGAGTAAGGGCCAGGCCAGGAGCCTGGTGTCCCCAGGCCGAGGCCCTCACAGTGCCCAGTACCTTTGTGGAAGATTCGATGAGCCTGTCCTCCTCCCTCAGGGATGTGATGATGGGGACGTTGCACACAGGCTGGTAGGAGTCTTTCTTGTCCTGGGTGACACACAGAGCAGAGAGCTGCCTTTAGGATTATTGTGCGAGCCAAACTGAGCCAGGCACATCCCCAGGCCTGCTGCCACAGCCACCCTCTGCCTTGTAAGGAGGTACCAGATGGATCAAGACATTCTTGCTAATAGATACTCCCAGCCAGTAAGCACATCTCCACTGCCAGAAATCCGAAGCTTAGGCATCTAGGCAAATGAACTCAATGCACAGCATGCTTGTGCTGCCAAGCGTCAGCGCTGGGCAGCTCCCCACTGTTCTGGATGGGTGTGGGCTCGTCAACCTCATTCCAGCCCAGCTTTCCAAGAGCCAAGCCTCACGTCCCCAGAGGACGGCTCCCGACCTCGTCAAGCCACCCAGCTGCCTCATACCTGCAGGGCGGTCTGGCACATGTTCACCAGTCCTTGAATGAGGTAATATTTTGCTTCAGCCATCAATTCCTGGATTTCCTGCCGGTTTTGAGGGAGGGTGATGGTGTCATCTCGGAGATAATTCAGGATGGTGCCAAAGTGCTTTCCACATCGGTCTATGAGGATCCAGCCTAGGGATTTAGAGGGATCCCACAGGGTAACAGTTTGCCTCCAGCTGTGTCCAGGGCAGGCACCAGGATGCAAGGAAAGGGACTACATGAGCGCAGCAGAGTCCAGAGCCCGGGCTAGGAGTGGCCCAGAGGCCTCTAGGCCTCGGATCTGTGCCGCTCCTCCCTGTCCTGAGTCCAGGAACTGCTGAGCACCTGAGAAAGCACAGCACTTCAGGGCTCTGTGGAGGGCTGGGCTGTCTACGCTTGAGGGTGCTCAGGCCACCCCGGTAACACAGAGACAACCAGTCCTGCTTCCCTTTGCCCAGCATGCACGCTCTACTGTGATACAGATGTGTTCTGCCACACCCAGTCTCAATGGTTTTTAAGTGTAGACTTTTTCCTCTGGATGATACATAAACATACAGCTTTCTATGTACAATTTCAAGGTTCTGAATCTCTAGTAAGATTGTATGAAGAGGAAAGGTACAGACTGTAGATTTATTGGGCTCAAGCCCTGAAGTCATCTCAGGATGCTCGCTTCCTCCTCTCACCTGCCCAGCATGCCTGGGTGGAATGCCTCACCTTCTTTGTCAGTCAGCACCTCCATGCGCCCACTGAACATGGCCTTGAGCATGGTGTCATGGCGGGTGAGGGCCCGCACCGTAGTGTAGTACAGGGAGCCGCCCACGTTGAGCTGCACGTACTTGTTGCCCAGCCCACCTCCCTTGAAGCCGCCGATCTTGGGCTTGGCCCCTGAGGCTGGGCACAGACAGGTGTCCCCTGACATCTCCCGCTGCAGGTAGATCACCACACGGCAGGAGGTAGGCTTGGAAGGCTCTGCCGTGGTGGAAGTGGTCACAAATGAGTGGCCCGCAGAGGCCAGGGCCTCATACTCTTCAGCGCTGTAAGGGAAAGGTAAAGAGAACGTTGAAGTCTGTAGAGTAGAGGCCACGAGGGAGGAGGGGACAGCAGTAGGACTCTGACGCAGTTTACTTCCTGGATAAGCCCATGCACTCCCACACAGACACTAAGTTCCTGGGTGTACGGGTTAGGTTTTTGTCAACTTGATACAAGCTAAAGTCATCTGGGAAGATAAACTTGATTGAGAAACTGCCCTTCCATCACACTGGCCTGGAGTCGGGGCACAAGTTTGTGGGGACATTTTCCTGATTGATGATTGCGGGGGGGGGGGGGTGCCATCCCTGGGAAGGTGGTCCTGGGCAAGCCAGTAAGCAGCATTCCTGTGTCCTCAGCTTCAGTGCCTAGGCTCAGGTTTCTGTTGCCTGGTCCTTTCCCCTGTGTCCCTCAACTATGACCTGGGGTGTGTAAGCCAAATAAACTCTTTCCTCCCAAGTTGCTTTTGGCCACAGTATTTTATCATGACAATAGAAAGTAGGGCAAAGTAGGGCACTGGGCAACAGGAAGAAGGCCCCCACGCTGTTCTCACAGTAGCAGGAGCCAGGTCTGGCAGCATGGTTCTCCCTGGTCATCTCACCAGCTCCCCAGGCTCAGCTCGGCTTCAGGTAACAAGGAAAACTCGTAGCTCTAGCTGGGAACCAGATGAACAGATTGCCCTGGGATCTACCAGACTGACCTCAAAATTCTCAGGATTTCAGACTTCTAGACTAACCGACTGGGAATCTAGCCAGCCTAGGAGTTTCCCAGGAGTCAAGGGGACAGGATGCACGTCCTGTCTCAGGAGTAGCCTGCTCCAGGACTCAGGTTAACAGCAGCCAAAGGAAGTGTGGATCCAGGAAGGAAAGTGAGTGTGGCTCTAAGAGAGCAAGGACAGGCCAGCTATGGAGGCAGCGGCCAGGGTTCTTGGCAAGGGGTTACCTGTGCTCCCACAGGGTTTCCTGACCTTCCCCGTTCTTGGCACCAGCCTTGCCCCAAGTTCCTGTAATTGTCACCATTTTCCAAGGCAGAACATGGGATGGCTGTTCTGCTGCTTTTTCCTGAGAGCCCTATCTCTCTTCTCTTCCTTCCCTCCAAGAATGGGGAGAAGAGACAAGATGACAACCCTAAAAATGACTAAGGAATGTGGAAAGTAAAACACAAACAGTCCAGAGACCTGAGACATGAGTAAAGGAAAAGTTGGACGTGAGCATCTTCAGACTTTGGTATTTGCAAAAAGCCTGGAGTCAGCGACACATAGACATGGAGGGACACTTGTATTATGATGGTGGTGGCGGTGGTTTTGTTTGTTTTGATTTTTTGACACAAGGTTTCTTTGTGTAGACCTGACTGTCCTGGACTTACTTTGTAGACCAGGCTGGCCTTGAACTCATAGCGATTCGCTTGCCTCTGCCTCCCGAGTGCTGGGATTGAAGGCGTGCGCCACGACACCCAGCTTGGTGTTCTTTCTCCCTCCCTCCCCCCCTCGTCTCTCTCTCTCTCTCTGGTCTCTCTGTTACGTAGCCCTGGTTGTTACAGAATTCAATATGTAGACCAGGCTGACTTCAAACTCACAGAGATCCACCTGCTTCTGCTTTCATGGGGCCAAGACTAAATGTGTGTGCCACCACACCTGGCTGTAATGTTTTGGCTTATCCAAACTACCATTAACCAGACCAAGGGTGGTGGCTCACGCCTATAGTTCAGCATTTGGATTATATTCAGGCTGAAACGATCTGGACTGCAGAGACCCCAGGGTAAAAAAGAAAGAAGTTGTGGCTTAATTGGTAGAATGCTTGTCTAGCGTGCACGAGGCTCTGGGGTTGATTACTAGCAGTGTATAAAACCAAACAAAACAGCTCAGGCCTGTAATCCAAGCAGAGGCCAGCGGAGGCAGAAAGACCAGGAATTCCTCAGCTACCTAGAGCGTCTGGGGCCAGCCTGGGGCACAAGTGACCCTGCCTGAAAAACTAACAAACCTCAACTGTTGCTAGGTACCATTAGGTGATGAACACCTGTGATACTAGCAAGCCCTCAAGAAGACTTTAAGTCCACACCCTGTCTGGATGACAGAACGAGACAGAAGCCAAACTGGGCCAAACAGCAGGATCTCTGTCTTTTAAAAACAAGAAGAATACAGTAGTCATAAAAAGTTACACAGAGATACCTTCTTTCGAAAAAACCAAAAAGAGAAAAGAAAAGAAAAAGAAAAAAAGTCACTAAAGAAATGGCTCAGCACCAGACGTGGTGGCCCACCCCTTTAATCCCAGCACTTGGGAGGCAGAGGCAGGTGGATCGCTGTGAGTTCAAGGCCAGCCTGGTCTACAAAGTGAGTCCAGGACAGTCAAGGCTACACAGAGAGACCCTGTCTTGGAAAAAACCTACCACTAACAACACGAAGAAATGGCTCAGCTGTTATGAACACTAGCTGCTCTTCCAGAGGACCTGGGTTCAATTCTCAAGCCCACATAGCAGCTCATAGCCGTTTTTAACACCAGTTCTAGGGGATCTGACGCCATATTATGGCTTTTGTGGGCACCACCCATGTGGTATACAAATAACATGCAGGCAAAACACCCATATGCAGCTGGGCATGATGGCGCACACCTGAAATCCCAGCACTTATGAGGCTCTGTGAGTTCAAGGCCAGCCTGGTCTACAAAGCAAGTCCAGGACAGTCAAGGCTACACAGAGAAACCCTGTCTTGAAAAAAAAAAAACACTCCAAACCAAACCAAAAAAAAAAAAAAAAAAAAAAAAAAAGAAAAATACCCATACACATAAAAATTTTTAAATATATCTTTAAAATTTTTTAAATAAATAAAAATTCACTAAGATCTATTCACCAAAGAAAAAGTATCATAGCTAAAGTCGCTGCACGCTTAGTTTGTGGCAGTGACTTTTATAGACGTTGGGGATATAATTCATCTCACTTAATTCACTTGACAATGAAACCGTTTGGAACCTGTGACATTAAGCAGCAGGAACGTATAAAGAGACCGTCCTTGCTTCAAGGACTTCAAAGAGCATCACGATGTTCACAGAACTTGATTTGTTGTTGAGACAGACAGGGTCTCTTGTACCTTAGTCTGGCCTCCAACTTACTTTGAGCAAAGACACTGACTGAATTTCTAAGCCTGCTGCTCCCATCTCCTGAGTGCTGGGGTTTCAGACACGAGCCTAATTGACGTGAAATCAAACCCAGGGTTCCACGCGTGCTAGGCAAGCTCACACCCTCAGCCCAACAGGAACCAGTAAATACACAAATAAATAAAGTTCGCATCTCTTACGCTCCAGCTGTGTGTCAGGCCCCGGGACTAGGAAAGAATACAGAAGAATCCTGACCTCATGGAGCTTATGTTCGAGTGAAAGAAGACCGGCTCGCTGGGCACGGCGGCATATGCCTTTAAATCCCAGCACGTGGGCTTTCCCCATTGGGTAAAGAGACCCTGTCTCAAACAAAGACAAAAACACAGACTACAAGACAGACTATAAACAAAGGAAGAAGCTGGCGGTTACACAGGTGACCACCGATGTGCCTGAGAATACAAGAATGACCTGAGAATTACCAGGTGGAGGCTTGAGACCCAGAGAAGACAACATTTCAGCTAAGATCTGAAAAGTATGCTCTAGACAGCAAGAGCGAGCTGCTGTTGAAACAACTTCTAGAGGCTGAAGAGATGCCCAGTGACGAAGAACACATACTCCTCTCGCAGAAGACGCAGGTTCAGTTCCCAGCACCCACATCAATAGGTCTCCTGTTTCAGGGGACCTGACACCCTCTTCTGGTTTTTTTTACTGTGGATACATACACATGACGCATGTATATACACTCAGGCACACACAGAATTTTTTACAAAATGAAACAAGTTTATGCAGCTGGAGAGATGGCTCGGCAGTTAGAAGCACTGGCTGGCTGCTCTTTCAGAGGACCTATGTTCAAGGACTCTGGTTCTAGGGGATCTGAGACCTTCTTCTGGTCTGTGTGCACCAGGCACATGTGAGTGCACAGACTCACATGCAGGCAAACCCACCACACACTTAAATGGCTAAAAAAAAAAAAAAAAAAGGAACAAGTTTTTGGAAGAAATAGTGACGTGATGGCTGGTATTAAGGAAGAAGGGGGAAGGTGGTCTGATGGAAAGGCAGAGAGAGGAAGCAGCACATGTGGGGGGGAGGGTGTGGTCTGATTCATTTATAGTTCCCAGGAACAACTTGTTGCTGGGTAGAGGAAAAGGTCTAGGCAAGAGATGATGAAGGCTTGGCCCACAGAAGCTTTGCTGGGGACAGAAACAAAAAACCCCCACAGTGGAGCCGACCTCTTTAAATCCCAGAACACTCAGTGGTTTCCTTAAGTTACCCATTATGTCTTACAGGTGAAACCCGGAACGATGGTTTTCAAACAAGAATGGCACACGTTTAAGCATTCACTCGGTATCAGCTTGTGAGATTAAAGCTGTCCCTTTAAAGATTTAGGTATGTCCCTGGAATAGTGGTGGGGTGGTGATGGGGGTGTGTCTGTCAGGGAAAGGCTGGGGTGGTGCTGTGTTTAGTAGCACATCCTTTTGGTGGCTTCTGGAATATGGATGAAATGAGGCCCAGGAGACTGACAGTAAGTAACACTAGAATGCTAGAATAGTGAGCAATTGCCTTACCTCAAAGGAAAAAAAAAATCAACCCCTTAACATGTTTTCGCAAGTTCCTCACATATTTTATGTCTAATCCCTATTTCCCCGGAATCAAAGAGGCACATATACACCCTCTGCCAAATCAAAGAAATTCACTGACTAGGCTTGCCAACTCAGGAAGTCAAATCCGGAGCTAATCTATTCTTTTCCCACAAAGCAGTCACTTTGAGTCCTAGATGACGTCAGTCCAGATTCCGCCCAGGCCAATGAGTTCCCAGAGTCCGGTGGCAGGTGACGCCCTAGAAAGACGTTTCTGAGCACTGATAGCCTCAGTGCTCTTCCCTCTGGACTTCGCCAGTAGATAGTAGGTAATCCTGGGGCGGGGAATTTACACGTGTCTCTAAGGAAACCTAATGGGAAGCCAAGCAGAACAAAGATCGCAGTAGGGTAAAGACTTGGGTCCTAAAGATAAGGACACGAGGGACGGCGAGAGGGTGCGAAGGCTGATTTGGGCTAGAAACGTCAGAAATCGTGGGAGCGACGCTTAGACTTCACCCAAAGGGTCCCTAGTGAAAACGGATAAACATCCCATTTCTCTCATGGCAGCGCAGGCTGCTCTCCCGCCACACCCCTCCTCTTCTGAGATACTGAAATCCGTGGCGCCTCCCATCCCCAGGAGACCTGAACTCCATCCCCGCGCCTTGTCCCGTGCCTTTTGCCTAGGACTCGGCGGCAGAGCCTGTCCTTCCCCTGTGCACCCGCACGTCTGGCTCTCACCGTCCGCGGTGGCGTTTCTCGTCTCAGCCGAGTGGCAAGCCGACTCCGTGCCGCCTCTGGCCTGCTACCGCCTGCAATCTCAGCTGTGAGCTCACATCCTGCGCCCGCCGACTCTGCCGCTGCAGCCAAACCCTGCGGCTAGGGAAACAGACTACAAGACCCGGCATGCACAGCGCGTGAGCCGATCGTGGGGTCGAAAACTCTGAGGTTAGGCTTTCTTCGACTTCCGAGTGTGAGAGCAAATCTACTTCCGTCGTCATCCCGTCCGCCCCCCACCCCCGGCGCAAAGGCTTCTGGGTCTAGTGGGCAGTTACCTCTCCTCTCTCGTTGCCTCTAATTCCCAGCAAGCACCGGGGGGGAGGGTAGCTGCTAGTGCTTCTGGTGTCAGAGGGTGACGTGTGGTTTATAGGTGTTGTATCCGTGGCAGCGGCCGGTTGTAGTTATTGGAAAGAAGCTTCCGCTGACAGCCATCTGGGCTGCAGCGCGCCACCGAGACGGGTCGGCAGGTAGGTTGTGATTTAAGATAGGGGAATGTGGTGAGTTTGGGACAAGAGGTGGCCGACGTGGCCAGGATTGGCGGGCCCAGGTCGAAAGCGGCGGTTTCCCCACTTCGGAATTTTTAGGGAGCGAGTTTATACTCAGCTCAGCCCGAGAGCGTGGCTCCCTCCGATCTCACCGGGAAACCGAGGCTCGGACATCGCAAGAGGATAACGTAGTAAAAAAAGACAGCCACGTCCTTTGCCCAGTCAACTGCAACTGTTCGTGGTGCCTGCGGTTCTGGGAGAGCCAGGGAGGGTAGAGCCCGTCGCAGCCCTGATGCTTAGGAAACTCCACCCCTAGTCCCTGGGACACATCTGTCTCGGGAGCTGGGGTGGGATGGGGATCTGGTAGTCCGCTGTGAAGCATTTCCCTGTAACCCTCTCAGCCACCTCATTAAACTGTCCTTTCCAGCTGTACTCTCTGTGCGCTCCGGATTCATGGCAATCGTGCCTGGCTCTTTTCTTTTAAACATCTCCAAAGCGCTGCGTTAAGCAGTCCATTACTTAAATTCTGTCGACCCAGAAACATCTCAGCTCTGAACTCGTGGTCGGCTTCAAGTTCTTTCCTCCTGTTACAGCCTACTGTTTCCACATTCATTCATTCCGCAAACATTGACGGAGTGCCACTTGCGTGCAGGCAACCTGCTTAGAGATGCTAGGCTCACAGTGAGGGACCTGGTGGGTGCCTGCGCCTCTGTGCCGCTGTTCCCTATCTACCCCCCCCCCCCAAGTTGGTCAATCACTGCTGGAACCCACTGTCAGCTGTTTCCATGATAAAAATCCAAGTTCATTACTGGGGCTTTCGCAGCATTTAGCTGTCCAGCTCTCGCCAGTCCGGCCTCATTGCCCCCTTTTGCTGTTTTGATCACAACCACCTTGGTGTCAGATTCTTCTAGCCTCGGGAAGATTCCATATGTTCCCACCTGCCCAGAATGTCCCTCCTCCTTTTTCTTAGATTTTTTTTTTTGAACATGTTTAGGTCTCAGATTGTTTTTTGTTGGTGTTGACTTCTCTCTGCCCCTGGCGTTATGCTTTCCTGCAGCATCTTCACAGAGCCCTGAGCACTGTCCTCATAGTCTCAGCACAGTCTGTGTTTATACGCTTGCTGTCTGGAGACATTGTGTTCACTCTGTCCTTTAGGCAGAGATTCAACGGTTTTGGGGTTTTTTGATTTTTGTTTTTTTGAGACAGGGTTTCTCTGTGTAGCCTTGGCTGTCCTGGACTCACTGGCCTCCAACTCACAGCGATCCACCTGCCTCTGCCTCCCGGAGTGCTGGGATTACAGGTGTGCAGCATTGAGCCCAGCTTTTTTTTTTAAATAAATGCATGCAAACTCCTAAGGTGGTAGATGTTCAAATAGGTGCTTGCATGAACTGTTCTTTAGCACCTGGTTCAGTTAGTCCCTGGTAGCTGTTAAGTACTCAAACTGTTGGTCCAAACAGAACAATACAGGAAGACAATTTTTTTTTTTTGAGACAGAGTTTTGTGTAGCACAGGGTAGCCTGGAACTCAGTGTGTAGCCTAGGTTGGTTCTAAATGTGTGTCAGTCCTCTTCTGACACAAGAAGTGCTAGGATTAGAGTCATGCATGACCATAGGCGGCTTTTAACTCAAATTCTTAAATTCACCCAGATTTTTTTTCTTTGTGTGTGTGTGTGTCATTTCAGTGCATGCATTTATAAAGCCTTTTGGGGTACCTAAATTGGGATTTATAACTATGTTTATGGCTCACTGCTTAGACCAGATGCACCCAAGTTTGTTGCTTTTTTTCCTCCTTGTTGCTTAGTGATATTTTTGCAAAAATCACTTAATGCAATATAGTTTTTCAGGTTTACATGTCTGTTTTCCTCCAGCTAAACTCCTAGGGCGGGCACCCTGTTGTACTCATCTTTACACCCCAGCATCTAGCAGTGTTGGCTTGTAGCAGGCACTCAAGAAATGTCTGTTGAATGAACGATGCCTGTGACAAGCCACTGGACTTTATTCTTCCCTGACCCTTGCTTCTATGACATACCTCCTGACTGCCACTGTCACCCCTTCAAAGCAGAACTTCCCTAGGCAAGGGAAACAGGTGAGGCTGGGAGGTGGAGGCAGAGGGGACGGGGACTGTGAGGAGGGCTCAGTATTTGGTGGCAGGGGACTGGAGTCGGTTGGGGTGGAGCCTGGATTACCTTTGGTGTCCGGGATGCAGTTACTCAGTTTGGGGGCTGGTTTCTTTGCAGCTATGGCCAAGGACATCTTAGGCGAAGCGGGGCTTCACTTTGATGAGCTGAACAAGCTGCGGGTGTTGGACCCAGAGGTCACCCAGCAGACTGTGGAGCTCAAGGAGGAGTGCAAGGACTTTGTCGACAGTGAGTATGGATCGGAGACACAGTGTCTTTCTGCCCATCACTCCGGGGTCTGCCAGAATGAAATTGCTTGCTCCTTGGATGGAGCCTGCTCTCTGGATTCCCACGGGCACCGAACCATCTCTGCTTGCCCTCTCACGCTGCCATGGAGTCCCACATTGGACTGGGAGAGGGGTGGGTGTTTTTAAATGGGCTGTGATTTTTCTTTTTCTTTTAACAACCGTTAAATACAAGGTGGGAAATGGAGTTATATATTCAGGTTTGAGTTCTTGGTAGAATAGTCATGGTGGCAGGATCTGTGTTGTCTGGAGTTAGGGGTGGTAACAGGTCTCCGGGAGAGCTCAGCACAGTGGTGACCTTTGGCCTGCCTGTCTCCAGGAAGCTTCCTTTTCCAGCTGCTGCGCCAGCCCAGTGCCGGGGGCAAGGTCTCACTATGTGTGTTGTATATTGACCCCAGACTCTTGATTCTCCTAACTCAGCTTCCTAATGCTGGGGTTCCGGGCCTGTGTTACTCAGCTGAAGCAAGAGATTTCTGGGCCATGGTTTTGTGACATGTTGCTTGTCGTCTGTTCCCAGTTTGATGGTTGCTGCCTGCTGTGGCCCACTTCTCTGGACTTATTTTCATAAAATACAACAGGGCACTGGATAGACTGTAAGCTTTTTCTAAAAGCACTGGAAAAAGTGAATGGGAGCCGGGCGGTGGTGGCGCATGCCTTTAATCCCAGCACTCGGGAGGCAGAAGCAGGCTGATCGCTGTGAGTTCGAGGCCAGCCTGGTCTACAAAGTGAGTCCAAGATAGTCAAAGCTACACAGAGAAACCCTGTCTCAAAAAACAAAAACAAAAAAAGTGAAAGGGAAATGGGGTGCCTAAATGACATGGTTACAGGCAGGGGTTCTCACACTGCCTTTCACTGAAATCCAGTGTGAAGTCTGGCCAGTCCAGAGGCTGAGCTTGTGTTCTGAGAGTCCTTTCTGGGAGAGGTAGGGTTGGGTCCACCGTGGAGCCTATGTTCAAAGCCTAGCTCTGGTACCTGGTCCCTCTTTTTTTTGGGGGGGGGGAGAGGGTTTCTCTATGTTATCTTGGCTGTCCTGGACTCGCTTTGTAGATCAGGCTGGCCTCAAGCTCACAGCGATCCACCTGCCTCTGCCAGGATTAAAGGTGTGCGCCACCACACCCAGCTTGGTCCCTCTTCTTTAGGGTAGACCAAATTGCGGGATGCTTAGGTTAGTAGGCACCTGGTGTAACACAAATTCAAAGGGGCAGTTAGCTCTGCCCTCCCTACTTCAAAGGGAAGCTAATGAGAATGTTTTCTTCTTTTCCTCAAAGAAATTGGCCAGTTTCAGAAAATAGTTGGTGGTCTAATTGAGCTTGTTGATCAGCTTGCCAAGGAAGCAGAGAACGAGAAGATGAAGGTAAGATCAGCAGCTGGTCCTGGCCAGCAGCCCCGCAGGCCTCACCTCTACGGAGGGGTTTAATAACACATGCTGGCCAAGTTAACATGGTGAGCTTAGATGCCAGTAGTTTCAGATTTTTTGCTTTTTAGATTTACTTATTATTATTTATACAATATTCTGCCTGCTAGTGTGCCTGCAGGTCAGAAGAGGGCACCAGATCTTGTTATAGATGGTTGTGAGCCACCATGTGGTTGCTGGGAATTGAACTTAGGACCTTTGGAAGAATAGCCAATGCTCTTAACCTCTGCACCATCTCTCCAGTCCATCAGTGGTTTTTCTAAGACTTCTGTTTCAAGTGAATGATTTTTTTTTTTCCCTGAGACAGGGTTTCTCTGTGCAGCCTTGGCTGTCCTAGACTCGCTTTGTAGACCAGGCTGGCCTCGAACTCACAATGATCCGCCTGCCTCTGCCTCCCAAGTGCTGGGATTAAAGGCGTGTGTCACCACCACCCGGCTGTGAATGACTTTTTAAAAAGACTTATTTATTATGTATACAGTGTCCTGCCTGCATGTATGCCTGCAGGCCAGAAGAGGGCACCAGATCTCATTATAGATGGTTGTGAGCCACTATGTGGTTGCTGGGAATTGAGCTTAGGACCTTTGGAAGAGCAGGCAGTGCTCTTAACCTCTGAGCCATCTCTCCAGCCCCCGTGAATGAATTTTTGTCTGCACGTATGCCTGTGCACATACACATGTGTATCAGAGGCCAGGTGTCAGATCTTTGGAATTAGAAATGTTTGATTGTGAGCTGCCATGTAGGAGCTAGGAATTGAACCCAGGTCCTCTGGAAATGCAGCTAATGCTTTTAAGGACTGAGCTCTCTCTCCAGTCCTCAATTTTTGTTTTAGACTGATCTATACGCATGACTATTTCACCTGCATGTGTGTATGTGCACTGTGTGTGCTTGGTGCCTGTGCCCTTGGCGCTCAGAAGAGGGTATCGGATCCCCTGGAACTGAAGTCACAGGGAGTTGTGAGCTGACATGTGGGTGTCTGTAGAACTGAACCTGGCTCCTGTCCAAGAGCAACAAGTGCTCCTAACCACTGCGTCACCTCTCCAGCCAAAGCCGCATGTGCTTGTCATTTCTCCTTTTGGTCTTCATGGTAGCACTGGTGGGTGGTTTTACCCTCCTTTTAAAAAAATGGACACCTCAAAGATTGCCTGGCACAGACGACTTGGTAATCGATGTCTCCCAATAGGCCACTGAGTACAGCCGTGGGCCAGACTGCTCTTGCCATTTCCCAGCGGGTACTTTGGGATCAGTAGAGTAACAGTCCTGACTAACCACTAGAACCGTGGGGCTCCTGTTTCTTTCCCCTCCCAAGTGGCCTTTGCCTTTGGAGGGCTTGGGTGAGCTTACACGGCACTGTGCTTGGCGATGTTTCTTAGGCCATCGGTGCTCGGAACTTGCTCAAATCCATAGCGAAGCAGCGAGAGGCCCAGCAGCAGCAGCTGCAGGCACTGATAGCTGAAAAGAAGATGCAGCTGGAGAGGTAAGGCCCACCGCGCCGTCTCCTGCCCCATGGCCGTCTTTCCTCATTTTGCCCAGGTAGAGCATCTCACTCAATTTGAACGTTTTTTGATAGGAAGAAAGTGGGGACTTGGCTATTCCAGATGCTCCCCTGCAGTGTGAGCACTGGTTCTGTAAGGAGGGTGAGGCTGCCGCCTGTGCTTCCCAGGGCGAGGTTCTTCCTGGGCCGCCCTAATACTGCTTATTTCACACTCTTCCCCGACTTCATTCTCAACTCAGTTCTTGCAACTGTTTAAAGCTCTAGACTCTCAAAGAATTGTGTTTTTATTTCATTTTCAGGGCCTCTAACAATTTTGTTTTTCAGGTATCGGGTTGAATATGAAGCTTTGTGTAAAGTAGAAGCAGAACAAAATGAATTTATTGACCAATTTATTTTTCAGAAATGAACTGAAATTTCCATTTTTTATAGCAGGAAGGCAACAAAAAAGCAAAAACAAAAACCTCTGTACCATTCCAGTGACTTGACTAATGTACGTGTCATGGCAATGTGTTAAAGGAGGCAGTACTGCCATCTGGGGCAGCTGGCAAACAATGCACAGCCACCGCTAGTGGCAAGGCGGCACAGGACCTCACCTCTTGAACTCTCAGCACAAACTAAGCAGTCTGTAAACTTGATCCTTTTTTTTTTTTTTTTTTGGTAAATTTACAAAGCTCTCAAGGAAAAGCAATAAATACCATTTGCAAATGGCTCGGTCTTTCTTCTCTGGTGTAGTGTGTAATTCTGGCCCCTCTGAAAACAGGGTGTTCTATACCCACCCCCCCCCCCCCATCCATACAATAAACCAGGCAGTGATCAGCAGCTACCTTTATTTGGACCAGACACACAAGAAAGACACAGCAACATGGCTTGTAAGCAAAAAACAGCGCTGCCCAGCAAGAGAGCTAGTGGAACAGCAGACACACACTGGGACAGTCACACTGTTAACTCTGGACAGGATGGGAAGGAGCAGGCTGAGAGAAAGGACAAAGCTATCTACTAGGACGCCCAGTGGTGTGGTGCCAGAGTTGGGAAGTGTGGAAGAGCAGGACATAGGACCAGTACCAACAGAATAAATGAAAGACCAGGCCATCTGTTCAAGGTAGAAATGGAAATAACCTTTCTTCCACCATAACCCATTTCTGGAGTAGATTCACGTGAGGCTACAATATACTTTTCTCCCAGAGGTAGAGGTATGGGCAGGAAACAATGTTAAAAAAATGTTAAAGAGGCAAAATTTGTGACTTTAAAGTGGCCTGAAACACCCCACTGCTCATTTGTTGGCTAGTGGTCAGCTATAGAGTTGAGTTTTTAGTCAGGTGATGAATGATTCTGGTTCATGAGCTAACCGGCTTCTCGTCTGCCTGTTTTTAGCAGTGCTGTGGCACCATTTTGCTGTAACCTGGTCACGTCCGTGCTGATGGCCTGTTCAGCCCTTGGAGGGTGAGGCGAGGCGAGGCGTGGCGTGGCTCTTGCCACTATCCTGTTCCTGTGCACTGTTGTTGGTGTGTTTCAAATGCTGCTGAAATGGGTTCAGAGCAGTTTTCTTGTGTTGTCCACAGGCACTGTGCTGTGGGATCTCCCCACCAGGCTAGTGGCTGCCCCTTATTTTTTCTTTCGTTTCTCTTCATGCTTGTAGTAAGGGTTCCGCAGCATGAACAGCAGCAGGATGAGGGGGATTAGCAAGTAAGGGGCGTAGACACCTACGAGGGTCAGTCGTTCACGGAAAGTCTCAGGTCTTAGTCCTTTGAAAGCAACAGCCTTGGAGAAATCCTCGAATAGCAATGTGTAGAGGATTGGGATTAAGGTGGTCATGGTGTGAACTGCGTACATGATGGCAGGGATCCGGATCCACCGGCAGCTCCCTGAAGCACGAGAAGGGCAAAGCGTTAAGAGTTAGCTGTGGCAACTGCAAGGGGTCTGGAACATGCTCTACCTCTTGTCTGCTCCTCTCAGGTCAATGGCTTTGCCTTCTCTTGGTGGAAACTCAGACTCCACCCATGGAAAACTGGAGGTGTTGCACTGTTCAACAGACAAGTTTACAAGACAGCTAACACCCACCCCAGCTCACTGAGGGTGAGGGTTGGCATCTAGCTCAGCAGGCAGCAAACAGCCAGTCTGATCTAAGCTCAGGGGAAGGGACCCTGCCCAGCACCCATAGAGTGATTCACACAGGCAAGAGGGCGCAGTTGGAGCCAGTGCTGCAGAACACAGCAGGAAATAAGATTTTCTACTTTATGAGCTTAGTTTCCAATGGAAGGCATGGCTACTTCACAAAGTGATTAATTGTATGATGTCATGGAAGTACACATTTTTAAAAAAATCTTTAAAACTTTAAAAACAATTTTTTTTTCTTATTTGAGTGTTTTGCCTACATGTATTTTGTGTGCAGTGTTTCCTGAGGCCAGAAGTGAATATTGGATCTCCTGGAACTGGAATTATAGGGAGGTTATAAGCTGCCATGTGGTGCTGGACGCCAAACCCAGGTCCTTTAGAAGAGCAGCTAAGTAGGGCTGGGAAGAGAGCTCAGCTGTTAAGGGTAGGCTCACAACCAAAAACAGAAGAGCAGCCAGTGTTCCCAGCTGCTGAGCCATCTCTCCAGCCCCGGGAATAACTTTTAATTGAGAAGTTAAACTCTTCAGGGGTTTAGCTTGATGCTTCCTGCTTATAAGACAACATACTATCCTGAGTGGACACTAAGGCCACAGATAAACTGTCTAGTGTGTAGTGGGTAATAAAAGGGGACACACTTATCCTTGGCCTTAGGTTTCGTATCATTAGGAACTTCTGGATAACTGAGGCAGCCCAGCTTAGTGACACCAGCAGAACCTCGTGACACCTATGTTAATAGATAGCAGATCCTTCAAACCACAGGGGTGCACTCCAAGAGCGTCCTGGGCAAAGCTTTGGTTCCCACACTGTACTAACCTTTGAAGAAGGCATACGCGGCAACTGGAAAGAAAGGCAGCTGAAACACAAGCTCACACAGCAGGAAGGACTGGAACCACACTGGGGGCTCCTGCATCAGAGGGTCCTTGAACTCCCTGGAGTACCACTGCAACAGGCTGCTCAACTGGAAAAAGACAGGATCACCGTGAGTACCAACCTGTGGCCTGACAGGCTCAGGGGCTCTGGTGCACCAAGATCCCAGCCAAGAGTCCTTTGCTGTGTAGTTGTGGCAGCAGTGACATACCTAGAACAGTGGTTCTCAACCTTCCTAATGCTGCAACCCTTTAATATGGTTCCTCATGTTGAGGTGATCTCCAACTATAAAATTATTTTCTTTTTGTTTTTTTTAGACAGGGTTTCTCTGTGTAGCCTTGGCTGTCCTGTACTCACTTTGTAGACCAGGCTGGCCTCAAACTCACAGGGATCCACCTGCCTCTGTTCCCAAGTACTGGGATTGCAGGCGCGCGCCACCACTGCCCAGCTCGTTTGTTTTCTTCTAAAGGAGCAGCTGGGTGTCGGTGGAAGAAGAAGCACACGGCAGGCATCTCGGCACGAGCCGGGCTGGCTCTAGCTTCAGCCTCATACTTGTCATCAGTCTAGAAAGGCAAAGGCTGCAGATCCATGCAGACGTGGCAGGCGGAGGCGAGAGTCTGCAGCTGCCCACTGTGTGCTCGCCAGGAGCCAGAAGCAGAGGCTGGGTGTTTCTACCCAAGGCTGGCCAGCCAAGCTTAGCATCCTGAAGCCAGGCCATTTTCAGCTACATACCTGGTCTAAAGCTAACCTGGGCTACATGAGATCTTGTCTCAAAAACAAAACAAATGAACATGACAAAAAATAACCAGGAGGTGGCACTAATACACCTTCAAAGCCAAGTAAGTGCCAGGACAGGATGAATGAAGGCAACTCCAGGCTGTGCATCTTACAGTGGAAACCTAGATACTTTTTGTGGGTTTGTTGTTGTTGTTTTGAGACAGGGTTTCTCAGTGTAGCCCTGCCTGTCCTGAACTCGCTCTGTAAACCAGGACGGCCTTTGCTGGGATTAAAGGCGTGTGCCGCCACCACCTGGCTGTCTGTGTGAACTTTTAATCAAAACATAAAGGCTGCTCGGTGCGCTGGCACATGGTGACCCAGCACTTGGAAGATGGAAGCAGAAGGAATAGGAGTTCAAGGCCAGCCTAGTTAGAGGCCAGGTCTGGGCTACAGGAGACCTGTGTGAAAAACAAAACAGCCCAAGGAACAGCAAAGACAGAAGCTGGCTCCTATGAAATGGAGGCCTCGCTACCATGAGAGGTGTGAGCAAGCATCCGGAAGCGCTGTTGTGCTGGGGTCCCAGGCGTCAGCACGCACAGCTTTTTGATGTGAAAGTGGATTCTTGGTAAAACTCTCCACTCCCTCCTGAACACTTCAGGGCAGGTAGGTAGGGACAGTAAAGGCCACGCCAGCCCCTCCTGAACACTTCAGGGCAGGTAGGTAGGGACAGTAAAGGCTACGCCAGCCCCTCCTGAACACTTCAGGGCGGGTAGGTAGGGACAGTAAAGGCCACGCCAGCCCCTCCTGAACACTTCAGGGCGGGTAGGTAGGGACAGTAAAGGCCACGCCAGCCCCTCCTGAACACTTCAGGGCGGGTAGGTAGGGACAGTAAAGGCCACGCCAGCCCCTCCTGAACACTTCAGGGCAGGTAGGTAGGGACAGTAAAGGCCACGCCAGCCCCTCCTGAACACTTCAGGGCAGGTAGGTAGGGACAGTAAAGGCCACGCCAGCCCCTCCTGAACACTTCAGGA
This sequence comes from Acomys russatus, assembly GCF_903995435.1. Classification (NCBI taxonomy): domain Eukaryota; kingdom Metazoa; phylum Chordata; class Mammalia; order Rodentia; family Muridae; genus Acomys; species Acomys russatus. The sequence goes on from NC_067152.1 coordinate 5,545,749, forward strand.
CAGGTAGGTAGGGACAGTAAAGGCCACGCCAGCCCCTCTTGGGCCTCCACTTCCCCATCTGTAAACTGAGCAAGTTATACTAAATGTTTTTCTCTTATAGCTGAGACTGGCCTTGAACTTCTGACCCTCCACTTCCTGGGTGCTGGGGTTAGAGATGTGTACCAGCACAGACAGTTCCCTTTGGCTTTGAACTGCTAGTCTGGGAAGATCTACTTCAGAGTAAAGTGTTGAAAAGACACTGAATGTGGCTATAAAGGTGTCTGAAAAGGCTGTTGCAGGGTTAGATCGGCCAAGCTGACTCCGCACACCCACTCAGTTGGCGCCCTAGGAGTGTCCTGCTGCCAGAACAGCCTGGACAGAGTCGGTGAAAAACAAGCATGAGGTCCCCAGCAGGATGGGAGGACTGCGGGAGCCGGAAGCCAAGGGACTGGCTTGGGCAAGACGCTTAACAGCCCCACACTATTTCTTCATCTGATATAAACTAGTGCCAATGACCTTCGTCCCGTGTTCAGATGCAGTGCGTCAACACAGAGGCTGAGCCGAACAGCGGCTAACACAGAAGGCTTACTCGTGTGTGGTTAGTCCAGACCTGAAGATGCTCCAGTTTAACACTACCAAATGTAAGCCCTGCACTCCATTTAAAATTCCATTTATGCCATACCCCGACCTAGAGCACACTGTCTTTCTGAACTAGTCTACCAACTCCTGCACACCTTCCCTTAGGTTTAGGACAGACTACTTTCAGACCTACAGGCTCACACGTTTTTCTCATTTTAACAGAAGCAGTTCACTCAGCTGCAAGAAATACTACAAAATGTTTCCTTCCCTTTATGTTTAAACCCAAACTCAAGTCTTTAACTGTTTTATAATGTTTTTGTTTTTTCGAGACAGTGTTTCTCTGTGTAGCCTTGGCTGTCCTGGACTCGCTTTGTAGACCAGGCTGGCTTTGAACTCACAACGATCCGCCTGCCTCTGCCTCCCAAGTGCTGGGATTAAAGGCATGCGCCACCACCGCCCGGCTATAATGGTTTTTAACCCATGTGATCTGATTCAAACACAAAGTCTAGCTTGCAAAATTCAGCCCAATCCTTCCATATTTATAGGGAAGAACTCTAGATACTAAGTTTTGGCTTTTCATTGTTCTTTTTTGGGAGCATAAATTTGGGCTTTGCTATTTAGAGATGGTCTTGCTACGTAGTCTAGGCTGGCCTTGAACTTGGTGATCCTTGTGTGTGCCACCAAGCCAGTTCTAAGTTCAGGTTCTTTGAAAACCTTGCATGAGACCCCTTTAAAAAAAAAAAAAAAAAAAAAAGAGCTGGGCATGGTAACACACACCTTTAATCCCAGCACTTGGGAGGCAGGTGGATGGCTGTGAGTTTGAGGCCAGCCTGGTCTACAAAGTGAGTCCAGAACAGCCAAGGCTAAACAGAGAAACCTGTCTCTAAAAACTTAAATAAAAGGCCGGGCGTGATGGCGCACGTCTTTAATCCCAGCACTCGGGAGGCAGAGGCAGGCAGATCGCTGTGAGTTCGAAGCCAGCCTGGTCTTCAGAATGAGTCCAGGATGGCCAAGGCTACACAGAGAAACCCTGTCTCGCAAAAACAAACAAAAAAACAAAACAAAAACAAACAAACAAACAAAACAAACCTTAAATAAATAAATAGATGGATGGAAAACAAGGGCTGAGGCTAGTTCAGTATGCAAAGCCCTGGGTTTTATCTCCACTGCTACCAGACCCCAAAGAAATGGTGGCTCCCTTTCTTAAGGCCAGCTATAGCTATAGGGCAGTTTTGATGTCCTCTTTAGTTTTAGTTGTTTTTTTTTTTTTTTTTTTTTTTTTTTTTTTAAAACAGGGTTTCTCTGTGTAGCCTTGGCTGTCCTGGACTCGCTTTGTAGAACAGGCTGGCTTTGAACTCACAGAGATCTGCCTGCTCCTGCCTCCTGAGTGCTGGATTACAGGCGTGAGCTGCTACTGGGCCCTTCTGTGGCAGCAGACTAACAGCTCTCAAAGATACCATGTCCACCAGGGCAGCAGATGTATGTAAGGCTATTCAAAGGTGAGATTTTCCTGGGTTCCATGATGGACCCTAAATGAGCTTATAAAAGGCAGAGAGAGATGTGAATACAGACGAGGTGGCGATAGGGTGAGCGACGGCAGAGCCTACGTGAAAGGGCCACAACCAAAGAAAGGTCAAGAGGGGAGCTCAGTGGGTAGACCCTACATGGTAAGCTGGAGGTCTGGAGTGTGGTCCGCAGCTCTGCCAGCCCAGCCATGGAATACCGGGGAGGCAAGGAGACGGTCTCCCTTAGAGCCCTAGGGCCTTCCACTTTACATTTCTAACTGCCAACCAGCCCAAGGGTAAGTTTGGGGTAAAGTAAGCCGCTGCACTTGTAACAAAGCATTAGAGCAACAATACAATCAACCCAACATGATACACACACACACACACACACACACACACACACACACACACACACACGTTTTGGGTGCTGGGATTTAAACCCAGGGCCTCATGCATGCTGACAGATATTTTTACCAAGGAGCCACAGCCTTAATCCTACAATTTATCTTTGAATTTACAATTTACTCTATTACTTCAAAGCTGTGGCTGCAGGTGGTACACTAGTCACTGCACAGCCTGCTGCCCTTTTGCAATGCACTCAATGAACTATTATTTTAAGGGAAAAAATGGCTGAAGTTACAGAGCCCTAAACATACCCAGTATGTGGCCAGTGCTGGAGAAAGCCAGTCCCCAGTGCTCTTGCCACATACTGCCTGAGGGGTTTCCCATGGAAAAGGTCAAAGGTCTTTCCAGTTATGTGGTTCCACAAACAAACCAAAGAGACTCAAGTAGCGGTAACACTGCTGATGGTGTCACTCCTAACCTTCTTAGGTGGGAGCCACTCTTCCAGTGTCATGTCCTCTCAGAGGACACAAGGCGCATGCAATTTTGCAGACACCATAGAGAAATTCATTAATTTCAAATTAAGAACTGCCCTGCAAAGAAACATTTAAAGAGCATTTCAGAGGTAAAACCAAATCCTTAGGTGGATAAGTCAATCAAACTTGACTCCAGTTCCAACTGGTGGAGTGGAGAAACGTGCAGAAATCCCATGGTCAGGACAAAATGGGGGTGGCCCCTCAAGTTTGGGTCAAAGAATGCTCTCTAGCAGGCAGGGGAATGGTAGCTCATCTCCACCCCAGTTCAAACAGCGGATTTGAAAAGGCAGCGTTTCCTCACGCTAGATTCAGACCAGAAGGAGTGTACGTATGCCACGCGGCACCAACCAAGGGCTAACGCTTTAGACAGTTCATTCTGCCCGTGACTTTTTCTCTGGGATTACATTGGACTTTTCGAGTCCATCCAAACAAAACGTCAACAAATCCAACAGAGGACAGCCACTGGCTCACCCAGGCAACCTCCCTCGGCCACCCGCCGGAGGTGGAACCAAACACAACCAAAGCGTTTGCAAAAGTTTGGCGAGTACGTGGGGGCTCGCGCCCAGGACCTCCCAGACATGCGCCCTACCCTCATCTTCGTTCTGAAAACAAACGAAGCGTTCGTCAACGGCTTGAGACCCCCAGCTAGGGCCGAGGTCAGGTACCGAGCCGACAGGAACCGGGGAGGCCACACGGGGACCCCTGAGCCTCACCTGCTGCGGGTACAGTTCGGGCGGCAGCACGGGCTGCAGGTCGATAAACAGCGTGATGGGGATATGCGAGACGAAGTAGAGGCCCAGCAGCCACTCGACGCAGCGCCTGGCGGCCACGGCCCCCATGTCTCCTTCCGTCAGTTGGGATGCGGTTAACACGCCTGCCCAGGAGCCCGCGACGTGGGAAAAAGCGCCGCGCCCGCGCTGTGATGTCCCGCCCCCGGCGCACGAGGCCATGCCTATTGGCCAAGGGGAAACAGAAGCAGCGCGCGAGTGGGCAGTGGCCGGCGGGGCCCGCCCACTGCCTATCCAGGCTTCCCATTGGCTGCTGCGAGCGCCGCGCGACGGGGCGGGCCTGCGAGCCTTCCACGTCTGCGAGTGCGCGTGCGGCGGAGTTCCCTGTGTCCTGTCTCTTTCATTCTCTGGGTTCCATTCCGTACCCGGACCTGCAGCCGGTGGAGACGGAGTGCCCCACGCGGTGGCGGTGCCGGGGCACTGCGAGCCTGGCTTTCGTGCTGGCTCCAAAATCACTGTCCAGTCCACAATAATGATTTAATTGGGTCCTGATAGGTTTGGGACAAGATGGGGGCTGCCATTCACTGAGAAGAGGGCACACAGAGAGTGGGTTCAAGGAAAAGTGATTCAGTTTGTGCTTGCAGACATTGAGTAAGGTTAAGGCTTAGGTGTTGCTTCATGTAGAGCGCTTGCCTAGCACTCAACAGGTCTCGGGTTATATCTCCTGCACCATTTGAAACACCCACATGAGCCGGGGGAGGGTGGCGACAGCCTGTAACCCCAGCACCCTGGGAGGCAGAGGCCGGCAGATCTCGGTGAGTTCGAGGCCAGCCCGATCTACAATGTGAGTCCAGGACAGTTAAGGCTACCCTGGGCGGATCTCTGTGAAGTCTAGGCCAGCCTGCCAGGCCAGCCAGGGATACACAGGGAGCCTGTCTGAAACCAATCAAAGAGACCTCAAGCAGCCTGAAGCATCAGGGTGAACACGCCTAGCCAGCCGTCGGATGAACCTGGTCTAGATTTGTAAGACAGCATTTGAATAAGGTTGAAACTGTTGGAAAGCAAAGGCATTTAGAAATCCTAGAGAGGCTCTACCCTCGGGGGTCATGGGAGGAGAAGAGGAAGAGATTAAAGGTCACAGGGAGGAGTGGGGTAGCTGCAGGTAACACTGGGGGGTGGCACCAGCACCAAGGAGTCAGAAGCCATATGGCAGTAGAGCAATGAATCGGGTGGGTGAGCAGGGCAGAGAAATGAAGGCACAGAGTGTAGACAACTCGTCAGGAAGAGGTGGAGAAATAGACCCCAGTATGTTCTCTTTCTTTTGTATTTAGTGGTGTTTGTGTTTTCTCTGTGTAGCCTTGACTGGGCTGGACTCACTTTGTAGACCAGGCTGGCCCCGAACTCACAGTGATCCGGCTGCCTCTGCCTCCCAAGTGCTGGGATTAAAGGCGTGCGCCGCCACTTAGTTTTGAGACAGCCTTTCACTATGTAAACCCTGTCTGCCTTGGAACTGGGTACGTAGACCACGCTAGCCAGGACTTCACAGAAATCCACTCTGCCTCTGCCTTCCACGTGCTAGGATTAGAGCCATGCGGCACCATGCTTGCTCCAGCGTGCACACTTCAATGAAGGAGACCAGGATGCTTAAATGGGTTTGAAGTTTCTGCCCACAGCAGACAGAGAGGGAGTATAGCTAAGGGAGGGCAAAGATTAGGTTATGGAGGGTAGTCTGTGTGCCCAACAGTGGCCGCCATAGTACTAGGACAGGGGGACTGGCAGTGCTGAGGTGATGGTCCTTGACCTGGCAGCCCCAGTCTCCTAGGCTGTTTCCTCCAGGGTGGGGTCTGCTCAGGAAAAGGATGTTGGATGTGTGGGATAGGTGTGGTCAGGAAGATAAATGATCTGAAGGAGTTGAACAAGAGTGTTGTGGAAGTGATGGGATGTGGGAGGGACCCAAGGTGGGCAGGGAGATGAGGCCACAGGCGCTGGTGACTGGGGGAAAGTGGAGAGGTAAGTGACATACTAGGTCCTTCTGAGGACATCAGTGGGCCAGGGGTTTGGGATGTGCAGTGGGAGTCCTGTTGTCAGGATGTTCTGCCTTCAAGGCCTGGCTACAAGGGAAGGTCTTTGGAGATTTGGTCCATGCACAGAGCGCCCAGTGTCCTGAGGGAACAAGAGAAGAAGGTGGGTGAGGGCACCTCAGATGTGGCCTTGGGGAGCGGGGAGGCAGGTGACTTGGCTTCAAGGAATGTGGGAAAAGGAACAGCTGTGCTGTGGGGATTCTAAGCTGTAGACAAAGCCAGGTGCTTTGGTTTCTGAGGTAACTGCTGAGGGTGGGAAGGACAGTGAGTAGGGTGGAGAAAGAACCAGCTGCAGGGGCAGGGTCTGAGCAGATGACATTTGAGAACAGAGTTTCACTCTCAGGTTGGCTTGCCCAGGATCTCAGGGCCAGAGAATGAGTTCAAGTGTGTCCAGAACCTTTTAGAGATGCTCCAAATTAATTTTTCTTTTTATATTTTTAGTTTCCAAGACAGTGTCTCTCTGTGTGTAGCCCTAGCTGTCTTGGGACTCTGTAAACCAAGCTGGCCTCAAACTCTGGGAGGTCTTCCTGCCTCTCCCTTCTGTGCTGGGACTAAAGGCGTGCACCACCACCTCCCAGCCAAAGCAATTTTTCTAAAAACCAACCAACAAACCAATTAACCAACCAGCCAATCAACCAACCAACCAACCAAAACCCAAAAGGTAGGTACCAAAAGAACTTCAGGTTATCTGAGGAGAGTGTCTGAAGTAAGGTTTAAAAAACAGCTGTCAGGGGCTGGAGAGTTGGCTCAGCAGTTAAGAGCACTAACTGCTCTTCCAGAGGTCCAGAGTTCAATTCCCAGCAACCACATGGTTGCTCACAACCATCTGTAATGTGATCTGATGCCCTCATCTGGCCTGCGGGTCTATATGCAGGCAGAGCACTGTATACATAATAAATAAATAAATAAATAAATAAATAAATAAATAAATCCTAAAAAAGAGAGAAAGAAAAGCTATCTCCTTTGCCTTCAGTTCTATGTGTACAACTTTCCATCTTTTTCATCTCTAAAACATTCAAGTAAATGTGAAATACTTGGAGGACCCAAAACTCATGAGGAAAGAGACTTAGAAGTATTTGTCCAGATCAAGAAGTAACAAGGAAGAGTGGCATCCTGCTGTAGCCTCCAGCCTCAGTCTTAGTAATGGTGGGAGTGCTATTCAGTTGGTCTTTCCCTTGGGTAAAGTCAGGAGTCGCAAAGTTGGTAGTCCCCTCCAGACCAGGGCCCAGGAAAGCCTGGCCGGGTGGGGTCACTGTACCCAGCTATATTCAGAAAAGGGCCTGGCACAGCGTGCCTTCTTCCCAGCACCCAGACCAGCTGTAAGGAGTGGCAGTGCCATGTAATGAGGAGCCCAGGCCCTTGTACTCCACCCTAACTGTGGCTTCCAGCTTCGGAAGTGTGGGGCCCTAGCAGGGATCTGCCCAGGGAACATAGCAAGTGCGCAGTGTTCAGCGTAACGGCAGCATACCCAGCCAAGTTTCATATCTCTAGATAAAGACTTCAGGGCCAAATGCTTCCAAGTAGAAGGCCCTTCCATCTGATCTCTCCAGCAGCTGTCTTGCTTTCAATTCCTTTAGTGGGAGATCAGAAGTGCTTTTGTTTTTTAGTTTAGTTTTTTGTTTTTGTTTTTCGAGACAGGGTTTCTCTGTGTAGCCTTGGCTGTCCTGGACCCACTTTGTAGACCAGGCTGGCCTCAAACTCACAGTGATCCGCCTGCCTCTGCCTCCCGAGTGCTGGGATTAAAGGCGTGCGCCACCACACCTGGCTCTTTTTCTTTTTTAGATTAAAAGTCTCTCTCTGATCTGTCTGTCCGCCTGCCCGCCTCTGTCTCTCTGTTGTCTGTCTGTAGCAGGAGGGAACAGGCATGTGAGGACATGCCCACAAAGAAGTGTCCAGAAGCTAGACTCACAGGTTGTTGTGAGCTGCCCGGTGTGGACCCCAGGGTTGTGATGTACATACAATTGTACAGTGATGACTCCTTACTCTCAGGTGCCATCAACATGTGGGAATTAATAAATATGCCTTTAGGTTTTTGAAAACCTTGGTCAGTGGTAGCTGAGTTATTGGACTAGTGGAGAAGCAAGCACAACTCACACCCTTGACATCTGATAACACCACAAAAGATGCTTTTCTACTAAATACTTGAGAAAGAAAGTGTCCCTGAAAAAAATTATTTGCAGGCCAAGCATGGTGGTACATATCTAATCAGAATACTTGAGAGGCCAAGGCAGGGGCATCAGGAGTTCAAGGGTGTACATACCTGGCTACGTAGCGGGCAAGTTTAAGGCCAGAAAATGAAACATGTGGACACTTACTTGTGAAACAAACACCACTACTCACTGGTGACCCCTGGTGGTAGAAAGGGGATTCTGGAATTTTAAGTATCCTAGGTGGAAGGAATGAAGAGCGGGTTCCAGGTAGCTTGTTGCTTTGCTCACTGACAGCAACTGCACAGAGCTTCTCTCTCCTTGTTTCCTTTTGTTCTCCATTTAACCCACACCTTCTCTTCCTTCTTTTTGGTTTTTTGAGGCAGGGTTTCTCTTGTAGTCCTCCTGGCTGTCTGTCCTGGACTGGCTTTGTACACCTGGCTGGCCTCGAACTCACAGAGATCTGCCTTCCTCTGCCTCCCGAGTGCTGGGATTATAGGTATGTGTCACCACACTCAGCTTTCTTCCTATTTTTGAGACAGGGTCCCACTATAGAGCTCTGGCTGGCCTGGAACTCAGTATGTAGATCAGGCTGGTCTTGAACTCAGAGAGATCCTGCTGTCTCCTGAGTACTGGGATTACTGAGATGTCAACAGTCCCAGTTTCCAGCATTAGTCATTTTCTTTTCTTTGTTTCTTTTCTTTTCTTTTTTTATTTTTTTTTGTTATTCAAGACAGGGTTTCCTCTGTGTAGCCCGAGTGTCCTGGAACTCACTCTGCAGACCAGGCTGGTCTCAAACTCACAGAGATCCTCCTGCCTCTGCCTCTTGAGTCATGGGACTACAGGCGTGTGCCACCCCGCCAGGCTGCCACCTTTTTTTTTTTTCATTGCTCCCTTGAGCTTGAAGGTGGTATGAAGGGGGAAAGGAATAATAAGTGAGTCAGGCTTTTGTTGGACGGCCTCTATCCAAGCTAGTCTTCTGCCCTCTACAAACACAGCCACAGGCAGGCCAACGTGTAACTATGGCCAGTAAGTAAAAATGTTCTAATTACGCTTGAACAAAACAGTGGTCAACTTCATCTGTAGTGGCCATGTGCTCTTCATGGCCAAAGCCTGGTGGCCATAAGGTAAGGGAAAAGAGGGCACACAGGGGTCACATCTAGTTCTAAGGCCCTCAGAGGTTACTTAGGCACTTGCCCACATCTTGCCACTAGGGGGCGGAGAAGTCCAGACTATCTGCATGCTTGCAGTCTACAAGCTCCAGGTAGGGGCAGCTTCCCATGCAGAGATTTTGGTGTCTCTCACTATGTCTGAATCTGCTAGAGCCTTAGAAAAAGGTATGCAGAATGAATGACAACACTGACAAATTATTTCCCAGTTAGTAGAAAATAATGGGGCAAAGACCATCAATAGAAGCCACCAGCCACCGCATGCCATTTGCTGAAGATAAAATGTGATCTCAAAACTTTTCTCTATGTGGGTTTGGTACCCAGGTCTGCAACGCTAGTGCTTGGGATGTGGAGGCTGGAAGATGACAGATTCCATTACAGAGCAAGTTCGAGTTCAGCCTGGATACATGAGACTCTTGTCTCAGAAAAGGTTAGTTATTACAAGGGAAGAAGGGGCCTCTTGTGAGACCTTTGGTCATCAACGCTGAGCACATGATCACACAAAACATTAACCAGCCGGGCGTGGTGGCGCACGCCTTTAATCCCAGCACTCGGGAGGCAGAGGCAGGTGGGTTGCTATGAGTTCGAGGCCAGCCTGCTCTACAAAGAAAGTCCAGGTCAGCCAAGGCTACACAGAGAAACCCTGTTTCAAAAAACGTAATATTAATAGAAACGTTTATTTATTTACTTATGTGTGTATATGAGTGTTTTATCTGCATGCGTCTGTACACCAGAAGGCCGCATCGGATCTGACAGAAGGTTGTAGCTGTCATGTGGGTGCTGGGAATGGACTTATCAAACTACAGAAGAGCAGCCAGCACTCTTAACCACTGAGCCATCTCTCCATCCCTCCCCTATGCCTTTTCTACTAGCATTAAGAAGAAAGCCAATGTAAGGTAAGACCCTTGATCCTGAACTGAGGGGCAACACCTCCATGTGAAATTTGGAGGACAACTGGAAAATCTGAACATTTACTGTATTCAGATATGTACAATCTTGGAGTAACAAAGGCTGGTGAGATAGCTCAGCAGGTTAAAGTGCTTGCATGCAACCTTGATGACCTGGCTCAATGCCTAGAACCCACTCTTTCCACCAGATGAAAGAGACAGGATTACCAAAAGCTCAGGAGTACAGCCAGAAAGCAGAAGTAACAGGAGCTGGGTGTGGTGGTGTGCACCATTAGTCCCAGCACTTAGGAGGGAGGCACAGGCAGGCAGCTCTCTCTGAGTTCCTGTCAAACCTGTCTCAGACAAACAAATGGAAAAAAGAATGGGGCTGGAGAGATGGCTCTGTGGCAAGAGCAGTCAGTGGGACCCACGAGTCAACTCACAACCATCTCTAACTCTAATTTCCAAGGAACCCAATGCCCTCCTCTGACCTCTGCAGGCACCAGGCACAAAAGTGGCGCACAGGTAGGCATGCAGACAAAACATCCATACAAATTAAAAAATGATAATTAAAGGGTGGGAGGAGGGTTAGAGAGGTGGCTCGATGCTTGAGCACTTGCCTAACACATGTGAAGGCCTGAATGCAATCCCTAAACAGAGTGGGGAAAAGATGGGGAAAGAAGTGTTCACATTCATATCAACTGTCGTCAACTCAGTTTCCTGTGCCAGCTTCTTAAGTAGGGTGACGGACACACAGATAGGCACCAACTCCTTAAAATGACAGGCAGATGGGCACCACCTCTGACTCATATAAAAAACAAAAACAAAAAAAAACCTAGTACTTAAAGATTTATTTTATGTGTAAGAGCACTCTGTTTTCATGTACACCAGAAGAGGGCATCAGATTCCATTACAGATGGTTGTGAGCCACCAGGTGGCTGCTGGGAATTGAACTTAGGACCTCTAGAAGAGCAGCCAGTGCTCTTAATCACTGAGGCATCTCTCCAGCCTCCCAGAAATGTGCCTTTTAAAAAGACGTCTCATTATATAGACTGTAAAATTTGTATTTTATTTTTTTGGTTTTTCAAGATAGTTTCTCTGTGTGGCCTTGGCTGTCCTGGAACTTGCTCTGCAGACCAGAAATCCGCCTGCCTCTGCCTCCAAGGTGCTGGGATTAAAGGTGTGTGCCACCACTGCCGGGCTATACTGTAAATTTTTATTTCTTTTCCTCAGGTTGTCTAGCCCACCCTGGTCTTAAACTTACTCTGTAGCTTATTTCACTTAGCATCAAGCCTGTAAGGCTCAGCCACCTTCTCATCACCTATCAAAACCTCTTTCCGTTTTAAGCCTGAATATTCCTTTGTATGGATATACCATAGTTTATCCTTGATAGACATGTGGGCTTTCACCTTTCCGTTACTGTGGGTAATGCTATCAACACGGGTGTGCACATGTTAGCAGCACTGTTTTCTTTCTTCTTTAAAAGGATTCTACTTGTCACTATGTGGAGTTGTGTGTATGTGCACATGTGTGCAGACCCTGGAAGCTAGAGGGGTTGGATCCTTTTGAGCTGGTTACAGGTGGCGTGGGTGCTGGGAACTGAACTCAGGTCCTCTGCAAGAGCAGTGCCTGTTCTTTCCTTTGTTTTTCAAGACAGGGTGTAATGGAAGTTTTGGTTTCTAAAAAACTCAGTTATGAAAGGGAGAGAGGGTTCAGTTGACTCTAAACAGCCAGGAGAGTAAAGAGGTCTACTACACCCCCTCTTTCCACTCAACTTCTTTATCTCATACCTAGTGTTGGGGTGTTGGAAGGGACTGGGATGGAGAAGGGAGGTAGAGGCAGTAAGTACCCCAAATAAAATAGTTTAAAAACTAGCAACAACAAAAGGTTTCTCTGTGTAGCCGTAGCTGTCTTGGGACTAGCTTTGTAGACAAGGCTGGTCTTGAACTCACAGAGATCCGCCTGCCTCTCTGCGTGCTGGGGTTAAAGGTGTGCGCCATTGTGTCCAACCAGTGCCCCAATGCTAAACCCAGAGATGACCCCTGTGCTTCCCCCCCCCCCCCCCCCGGAGGAGCTGACACTCTTGTCTCAAGCTGCTGCACTATTTACATTCCCATCAGCTGTTCCCGGGGCTTCCAACATCTCCATATCCTTGCCAGCATTTTTCTTTTCTTGACATGTTTTAATCTTCTGCTTTAAATATATTTTGCTAGAACTTTTAGGCTGCAGATTCAGGCTATTTCTAATTATAGAAAATGTATACCATATAAACTGCAGAATTCTCATTGGCCAAGCAGGCAATCAAAACAGATTTTCCTTCTGTTAGACAAAGTCAGCCTTAATTTTATATTTCTACACACACACACACACACACACACACACACACACACACACACACACACCCCTCAAATTTTAAGACAGGCTAAGTGGTGCCGTGCATTTGATGGCCAAGTGGAGCTTACTGCAAGGCTACACTTCCTCCCACTATTCTCTTGCCTTCCCTTTTTTGCAGCACTGAGGACAGAAACCAGGGCTTTGCATAGACCAGGCAAATGCTCTGCTTGCTCAGCCACAGGCTCAGCCTACAGTCTTTTGTTTTTTTGTAGGCCCGGACACTGAACCAAGGACTTGCAAATAGCAGGCAAGTGCTCAACCGCTGAGCCCAAGCCCCAGTCTGTCTGTGGTCTTTAAGAACAAAGCCACCTAAACTGTCCCTTACTTTGGCAACCCAGAACCCAGAACCTGAAGAGTGCACCACTTTATTATCCAAGGCATGCAAGACTTCTCTTTTGAGCTGGGCTTGGCAGAGGCAGGCAGCTCTTTGTGAGAGGCCAGCCTGGCCTACAAAGCGACCCAAAAATAAATACATAAATAAATAAAATAATTAAAAAAAAAAAACAACAAAACCAAAGCTAGTCCAAGACAGTCAAGGCTACACAGAGAAACCCTGTCTCAAAAGACAAAAACAAAGCCGGGCGTGGTGGCGCACGCCTTTAATCCCAGCACTCGGGAGGCAGAGGCAGGCGGATCGCTGTGAGTTCAAAGCCAGCCTGGTCTACAAAGTGAGTCCAGGATGGCCAAGGCTACACAGAGAAACCCTGTCTCGAAAAACCAAAAAAAAAAAAAAAAGACAAAAACAAACAAACAAAGAAGGTGGTGGAGAGATGGCTTGGCTGTTAAGAGCACCTGCATTGTTGCAGGATACCCAAATTTGGATCCCAACATCAATATGGTGGCTCACAATCATTTTAAATTTCATTTCCAGGGGTATCTATACCTCTTCTGACCTCCATGGGCAACTAGACACACATGTGGTACACATATATACACGAGAGCAGAACACTCATGTACAAAAAATAAAAATAGGTGCCTTTAGGTAAGATAAAATAAGGACCAGGGAGATGGCATCATCAAGTCTGACCATCAGTCTGATGTCTAGGACTCACACGGTAGAGGGAGGTAACACATTCCTGGAGGTGGTTCTCTGACTTCTACGTGTGCACACTCATTACTACTAATGCTATTCTGCTATACTTCCAGAGAGGCGCCTAGAGTAACTATCATCTGAAAGGATCCACCCAGCAGCTGATGGAACAAATGCAGAGACCCACAGGCAAAGCTTGGGAATTCCATGGAAGAGGTGCAGGAAGGATTGAAGGAGCCAGAGAGGTCAAGGACACCACAAGAAAACATATAGAACCAACTAACCTGGGCACACAGGGCTCCACAGAGACTGAACCGCCAAGCAGAGGGCGTGCATGGGACATACGTAGGCCCTCTGCACACATGCAACAGTTGCGCAGCTGGTCTTCCTGTGGGACTCCAGACAGCAGCAGCAGGAGCTGTACCTGACTCTGTGGCCTGCCCTGGGTTCCCTTCCCCCTAACTGGGCTGCCTTGCCCAGTCACAGCAGAAGATGTGCCTTGTCCTTCTACAACTTGATATGCCAAGGCGGGTTACTATCCATGGGAGGCCTCCCCTTCTCTGAGGAGAAAGGGAGGATCGGAGGATTGGGGGGGGGGGTGAGGAGGCGAGGTGAGACGGGGACTGGAAGGGAAGGAAAGAAGGAAGGAGGAAAAGCTGCAACTGGGATGTAAAAGAAATAATAAAGTAGTAAAGAGAGAAATGCTGCTATAGGTCAGGTGTGGTGGTGCACGCCTTTAATCCCAGTACTTGAGAGACAGAGGCAGGTGGATCTCTGTGATTTTGAGGATAGCCTGGCCTACATAGTGAATTCTAGGTTAGCCAGGGATATTAAGAGCCAGTCTCGAAATATCAAAAGAACAGCGAGCTACTGTAATTTATCTTAGCCTCCCTACCAACCATCTTATTGTCCTACGTAGTCTGTTTCTACCACTTTTTCTTATTCATTCTTTTTCAAGACAGGGTTTCTCTGTGTAGCCCTGGCTGTCCTGGCGCTCACTCTGCATACCAGACTGGCCTCGAACTCACAGATCCACCTGCCTCTGCCTCTCAAGTGCTAGGACTAAAGGCAGGCATTCTAGCGTTGAGGCTTTGGGTGTACCCAGTTTGGCCTTGAACTCACCATTTTCTGCCACAGGTTCCCAATTGTTGGTATTACAGGTGTGTAAGTCATCTGCTTGTTTTTCTTTTCTTTTTCTTTTTTTTTTTCTGGAATTGGGGACTGAGCTTTGTGCTGTTAGGAACAAATATCCAGGCCCTTGTAAAATTAAAAAAAAAAAAAAAAATTAACATGTGGTGACTTGGAACTATGTAGCCCAAGCAGGCCTTGAACATATGATCCTCCTGCCTCACTCTACCTAGTAGTTAGACTTAGAGGCTCCCAGCACTGCACCAGCTGCTGTGCTTCTTGAAGTAAATGATCCCATGACGGGTAGTGTTAACAACAGTCACCTTGACAAGCTGTCAAACCACCCAGAAACATCATCACCCTGGAGGGGTTATCAGCAGCTGGGCATGGCTGTTCGTGACTATCTTGATTGGGTTAAACTCAAGTGGAAAGACTCACCCTGAGAGTGGGCGGCACCATTCCCTGGGCTTGGGTCCTGGACTGCAGGAAAAGGAGGCCGAGCACAAGCACGATGGACTGTGAGCGGACATAAGTCCTTTCTCCCTAGTCCTTTACTTCTGTCAGGAGATTTTTATCAGAACAGGCAAAGAAATTAAGATATCTCACTTCAGAACCAGCTTTAGTGAGGCATGGTTAATAAAGATTTCTGCAAAAATCTGTTTGCTTGGTTGAACTTTTTTTTTCTTTCTTCTTCTTCTTCTTTTTTTTTTTTTAAGGCAGGGTTTCTCTGTGTAGCCTTGGATGTCCTGAACTTACTTTGTAGACCAAGCCAGCCTGGAAACCACATTACAGGCGTGTGCCACTGCACCTGCCTTAATTCAACTTTTATGCAGTCTATTCTTTAATGTTTTTATTATTCATTTTTATGCTGTGTGTGGTGCCATGAAGGCCCTGGAGCTGGAGCTACAGGCTCAGACTGTTAGAAGTGCGTGCTCTTAACGGCTAAGTCATCTCTCCATCTCTGTGTGCCCTTGACTGTTCTGGAGCTCACTCTGTAGACCAGGCTGGCCTCTAACTCAGAGGTTTGCCTGCCTGTGCCTCCTAAGTGCTGGGATCAAAGGCGTGTGTCCTCACTGCCTGGCTAGAACAATTTTTTTTTTTAAATTTAAAGATTCATTTATTTTTATTTAATGTGTATGGGTGTTTTGCCTGCATAAGTTTATGTGCACCGTGTGGTGCCTTGGAGGCTAGAAGAGGGCACTGGTTCCTTGGAATTACAGATGGATGTGAGTTATCACGCGGGTGCTGGGAAACAAACTCCAGTCCTCTTCAACAGCAAGTGCTCTTTTTTTAAAAAAAAAAGATTTATTTATTATATATACAATGTTCTGTGTCTATACACCAGAAGAGGGCACCAGCTCTCATTATAGATGGTTTTTGAGGCACTATGTGGTTGCTGGGAATTGAACTCAGGACCTCTGGAAGAGCAGCAAGCGCTCTTAACACCTGAGCCACCTCTCCAGCCCCAGCAAGCGCTCTTAACCACTGAACCGTCTCGGATTTATTATTTGTAAGTGTGTCTGTGTGTGTGTGTGTGTGTGTGTGTGTGTGTGTGTCTGTCTGTCTGTCTGTCTGTCTGTGTATACGCCCACTGAGGTCAGAACTGTCTGATCCCCCTAGAGCTGGAGTTATAGGTGTTTGAACTGCCTCATGTGGGTGCTGAGAACTGAACTCTGGTCCTCTGGAAGAGCAGGAAGTGCTCTTAACCACTGAGCCATTTCTAGTCTCTGATGTTTAATATAAAAGTAACATTTTGAGTGATATGCTATGGAGAAACAAAATAAAAATTTCAAACAAGAGATTATCTCCAGGATCTTACATTGTCAATAACTGCAGCTGATTATAGCCCTAATTGATCTGCCCACAGTCACTCTTAAAAGCCTTAGTAATTCCCAACTACTTTACACAGATACCCAGGCACCGCCCTCTTGGATCGATAAGCAGCTCCCTGAAAAACTAAACCAATATGTTCTACTTGCCCGTGAAAAACTTTTTTTTTTTGAGACAGGATTTCTGTGTGTAGTCCTCGCTGTCCTGGAGCTTGATGCCTGTACTCTCGGCACTTTGGAGGCAGAGGCAGGAGGACCCCTGCACATTCATGGCAAGTCTGGTCTAAGTGGTGAATTTCAAGTGGGCCGCAGCTGTAACAGAGACCTGATCTCAAGCTAAACCAAACCAAACCAAAATCAAACGCCAAACCAGCAACAAAATATAAACAGTCAACTTTCCTGTATCTGGAGGAAACAAACCCATTTGTTTTGTTTGAGCTGGGCTTCGCTGCCCAAGTCCTTAATCCAAGCTTTTAGGAAAGTCAGTTAGGAAGGCCACCAATTCAAGGCCAGGCTGGGAACACAACTGTGTCTCAAAATGGAGAGGATGCACTTCTGTAGCATGGTGCTTGCCCACCACACATGAGGCCCTGGGTTTGCGCCTCAGCAGCACAGTAAAAGGTGTACATAAATACCACTTGCAGATACAGGGACACGTAATAGCACGGCTGAGAGTGTAGCTCGGGTGGCAGAGTCTAGCATGCACAAAATCATTCCATCCCTAGCACTGGACTCAAGAAACAAAGACAAGAGGATGAGTTTAAAATTATCCTTGGTTACACATTGAGTTCATGGCCAGCATGGGCAAAAAGAATAATATATTATTCTGTCTGGCCTCAGGATAAATACTGAGAAGTTAGGCAGTCTCTGGTCTGAAGTATCCCAACACAAAGCCCTGACTTCCTCCTCGGCTGAAGTGTCTAGGACTTCTAGGGTCAGAGAGGGAGGGAGGGTCTCGTGTCTTCACTAGTCTGCTTTATCCACAGCAACCTATTTGTACTTCATGTGTTTGAATATATATTAGGTTAGGGTCCCACATGAAAACAAGACACCCTACTGTACTTACTTAGGTCACACTGTCTTTGATGCTATTTACCTGAGCTTTTGATACATTCTTGGCAACCTTAAGTTTCAATAAACAAGTCATTTCCTCAGAGATAAGAGTGGAAATATAAGCATGTGTCTCCAAACTTTGCAAAGTCAGGACAGAGGCTCTACTGAAGGGAAAACAAGGTGTGTGTGTGTGTGTGTGTGTGTGTGTGTGTGTGTGTGTGTGTGTGTGTAAATAAGACAGCGACATCTCATTTTCAAATGTCACATTTAATGTTTTCACCACTGTACTTCAAATCTACATTGTACAAAGTGACCAGAAAGTGTGCCACGGTAACTGACCAACCTCTGAGATTGTACCTTTCATACCAGTGTCTTCTCGGGCTCTTTTGATACTAAACACGTTTCTCATTCAAGTGAATTGAAATGCTTCAGTTGGGTAGGTTCTCAGGAGCCTCATAAAAAAAACACAAAGACATTGCACCATCTTTGTTTAGTAATTCAATGTGTGTTTCTTTCACAGCAAATAATTACTTCATTGAAGTTAAAACTTCCAAACATAACTTAATAGTCTTCAAATTCAGCTCAGATCACTCAAGATGAAAATACTCTGCTAAATACAGATAACTTACAATAACTGTAACAGTTAATTGTCCATAACACACACCACACTTTTCCTAGACCAGTTTTAAGACGATCCATTAGTACTTCTTGTACAGGTGAAAAACGCTCTTCGATTTTCTTGTCTTTTTATTTTTAATATAAAAGTTGGAAGGGACATTCAAGTTTCAAGACTCCACATTGAACTTAAAAAAAAAAAAAGTCATCATCAGAGTGTGGAGGTAAACAAGCCAGGCTGTGTAACTCCAGGAGGGTAGAGGCCTTCGAGTGGCGTGCATGTTTACATATGCACAGAATTCAGTGTTCCAGCAGGAAAAAGAATTTGTCAAAAAGTAATAAGTTATTTACTACTGTGACATTTCAAGACTCCCACAGCTTTGTCTAAGGACACAAACACATTTGACATGATTCCCTATGTGCCTTTGTGGCTTTAATTTTTTAAAAATTTCTTTTTGTCTTTTATTTATTATTTTTCACTGTCCAGTGCAGGAAAAGTCTCACAGAATTTTCACAGACCTAAAATGTGCAAGCTAGTTCTCTCTATACAGCAGTGTTGGATTCTTTTGAAATTAGCCCAAAAATGAATTATTTACACACATGAAAGATGCATGCTTGGGTCTTTTTTTTTTTTTTTATGTAAGAAAGAGCAGAAAAACTTCTAATAAAAATAGATTAAATATATATATATATATTTATACTGGGTAAGGAAAACAGAAGTTAGTCTCTCCTAGTCACAAACTCATTCTCTCTACGCACAACACTGGAGTTTAGACAGCACACATCACCATCACGGCTCTAATGAGAAGCCAGTCACAGGGCTTGATCATTAGGTGACATGCCCCTCCCACCCCCTCCCCCAGGCGCAGCCACGATCAGCTCACGTGGCTCCACGATTGGTCGCAGGCAAGCTTTCTAGATTCTTTAGTCTTAGAAAGTTCCAAATCTTTAGGAATGGCTCGAATATCAAAATGTATGACTGTCCTCTGTGTGTGTGTGTGCACATGTGAACAATCTCACTTCATTAAGGAAAAAAAAAAAAAAAAGAAAGATAAAAAGAAAAGAAACAACATAAACCCCAAACGACCAAATTTGGTTCAATTCGCGTTTGTTCTGAGGTGAGCCATAACAGCTGCACTGAATTCTTTAATCATGTGCAACTCTGGGTAAAATATTTTTTTTTTCTTCTAAAAGCACAACCACTTTACAAGATTAAAAGTCTAGTAACATTTCTAAATATTATTCATATCATACAAGTAGTGGTTGTTAATTTAAAACTTCATTAGTAAAATTACAGTACAGGCATGATTAACCCTCCAGAATTTGCAAATCCCAGACTCCAGTGAAAGCTACATTACATCTTCAGTAGTACAGTGTCTTCCACTGTCACTCCCACACCAGAGGAGACGGTGGCATCTCAGACGGCTGAGCGACGGTAGAACTGGAAGAAAAGGGAGACGCTGGAGTCAGTGGCACCTCAGGCGGTGAGAGCTTCACAAGCACGTGGTAGCCCTCCGTGTGGAGGGGCCTGCGCAGAGCATTTCAGCATTCTTGTTTCTACACTGAGTTGGGTGCAAGCCGTGCACTTAGGCATCTGTTATCCAGAGCGAGGCAGCGAGCTTCAGTGGCTTACACAGGGACTGGAGGGGGCCATGCTATTTCAGCGGGGAGTGGGAAGGATCTATGGTCGACCTCAGAGTCATGTGGAAAACAACTTCCCATGGAGCCTACTTCATGACGTAAAGTGCATGGTAGCTATTTAAATAATGTTATTCATGTTCGATCAGGAAGATGCCCTTAAGAAGTGGCCTCTCAAATTAGGCCAGCGAGCGGGGACCTATCTGAAGGGGCATTACCGGTGAGGTAGGAGCCGGGTACAGGGACTATCATCACAGAACTGGGATAGTCAGTCCCTGAGTTGTTGTTTAGAAGGGGATGGGAATCACTTTCCTTCTCAGGGCCAGGAGAATGGTGACTAGCACCTGGAAGGTGCTAGAACACCTACTTGCCTGGATCACTGACTTCTGGGAAAATAATTAAACAAAGTAATTTAAAATAGAAAGGCCAAAATGCAAGTTAATGACATCTTTCTGCGTGGGGGGAAAAAATGGAAGAAATGAAAGACAACCAATCTTACTAATCTCGAGTTTGGTCCGACAGCTTGGATGCAGACAAGGCCCTATTCCAATGCAGGAAAAGGCAAGAGTGGAGAGTTGGGGAGAGGAAAGGGAGAAAAGGGCTTGGGGTGTCCTGTGACACGCAACTGGAGCCAGATCTGCTTGTGGCTCTCCTTTGCCGCCTGGCTTCATGTTCATATCTGCCAACAGAAGGCACAGGAGGGTGCTGCAGGCTGGAGCACCAGACAACAAACTGCTCCCCTTCCTGCTGCCATTCAAACTCTGTGAGTTCCTCTGCAGCCCAGCATGCCTCTGCAGCCCGCTCTGCCCACACCTAACAAACTTCCTGCCCCTTCATGCTATGTCCTCCTGCAGATGCAGGCACTCTCCAAAGCCCCAAAGAGCCCCTGGAAAGGGGACCTTTGCGTTCACTTTCTTCCTTGTTTTTTCACTCTTCTGTCCTGCACCAGGTTACTGCCTTTCTGCATTTGTTACTTCAAGAGGATCCCCTCCCATCCCCAAATCCACTTTTATGCTCTTTAGAAATTAGACATCATCTCTGGGTTGACAATCCCTATTATTAAAATCTCCGTTACATTGTTAAAGTGATTTCTGCCTCCCACTGGACTCGAGTTAGGAGTAATGAGGGAAAGAAGCTTGCTGGAATCCAAAGGAGACTCAGAGCCTCGACTGCTCCTCTAGAGAGGGGTTCACAAGAGTCACCTACCTGTTACTCCCCCACCCTGCCCCCAACCAACCCACCCATCCAGGCTTGCTGATTCGGAGGGCTGAGGGAGGAAGACGACAAGTGGGGCAGCTACAGGGTGAGACCTCATCTCAAAGAAACAAAAACAAAAACAAAACAAAAAAGAAACAAAGCAAAGCATGTAAACATAGTAAACAAAGAGGGAGTCAGGTGAGAGTGCAGGCCTAGATCACAGTGCTCCAGACCCTGAGGCAGGAGGCTCTGGAGACCAAGGCTAGCCTGGGCTAACTCAGCGAAAACCTGAACCAAGCTGACCAAAAACAAATAAATAAACAACAAAAATTAAGCCCACTCCCAGTGGTCTTGGCTGTGTTACTAAGAGGGTGGGAAGATGGAAGAACCACTGACTGCTGCTGCAGTGAAGACCCTCCTCACCTCCCCACCCTCACAACTGAACAGCACAGTCTTCTGGGAAAAATGTAACTGCTAAACTCACCACGGGAACCAGCCTCGGAATGAAGATGGAGGCCTCCTGACATTGATAACATCAACTTCCCATTAAACTTTTTTTTTTTTTGCCCCGCCCCCCACTTTTTTTTTTTTTTTTGAGATGAGGCCTCACGTAGTCTAAGATTGAACTCACTATGCTGGCCTTGAACTCCCTTCCTGCCTCCATTTTTTAAGTGCTATGATGACAGGCATGTGACTCCATGCCCATGCTTTTGCTGAACTTTAAAAATTAATTTAAGGCCAGGTGTGGTGGCGTACGTCTTTAATCCCAGCACTCGGGAGGCAGAGGCAGGTGGATTGCTGTGAGTTTGAGGCCAGCCTGTCTACAAAGTGAGTCCAGGATAGCCAAGGCTACACAGAGAAACCCTGACTAGAAAAACCAAACCAAACCAAAAAAGATTTTATTTTTAAAACAAAACAAAAACAGAAGCTGGGCAAGATGGCTGGGCAAAAAAGGGTGCTTGCCACCGACCCTGATGACCTGGGTTTGATCCCCAGGATACACATGGTGTAGGCAGAGAGAACTGGCTCCCACGAACCCACATATATACACATGCAAAATAAATAATTAAAACACTTCAGCAATACGCTGCATAACAAATGACAACACGCTTCCTGTGAGTCTGAGGTGAGAGCTGCAGAGAGCCATAGTTACCTAATGAAGCTCTTGAAGGCCGCGGACTGCGGGTTGATGCACAGGGGCACTCTGCTTCCCTTCTGCTGCTCCAGAATGAACTGGTGGATGATTTCTGCAGAGACAACAGACACCGTCTCCTCCACTGCCAACAGGGAGCCGGCAGCATGGACCCCAGCTCCCGCAGCCAGCAGCGTCTGAACACAGCGGCCTGCTGGCTCAGTCACATCACACACACACTCTGTCAGTCTGAACCAAGTTCTACTTTTTCTGAAGCCAACAGGATGGCTGTTGCTAAAGAGACAAAACCTTCCCTGGAGGCACTGCACAGGCTGAAAGCTCCACCAGCGGGGAGGGCCTTCCACCTCCGAGATCCCCTCAAACCTCTACCTTAGGCAGGGCGTGCTCCTCTACAAAGCTTCAGGGAAACCAGGACTCCCTTTGCTCGCCACCATTCTCACTAGCGGACTTTTTTGGAAAAAAAAAAATCATATGTATATATTTTGAGTCACTCATCACAACCTGGAATAGGAACAAAGTCTCCATTCCTCTGGCTCGTCTTCCCCTGGAGAGAATGCTAAATCAGCATTCCCTTAACATGCACACATGCTCTGCACAGGCAGCTATGTGCAAGCTGAGCTAAGACATCGGGCAGCTTTGGCGAGCCTCTGACTCTAGATCCCTGGCTATGTAATCCAAGTTGTCACTGGTCACCTTGTCTGACTGGATGTCAAAAGGCACTCACCTTTAACCTGTCTAACCGAGCTGAGGTTCTTCTCAAAGGTGTCATCGAACTTGGGGTTAGTGACAGGCTCAAAGTCACTGGTATAGACTCTTCCCGTCGCGGTGGAAAAGCAGCACTTGCACATACACGTGTGGTATCTCAGCCGCCCTTCATCTAGGTAGGGGTGGGCTAAGGCATCCTTAGCGGATATTCTTTTCGACTGAAATTGAATTTCGAGACCAGCACATTAACACTACAGATAAGCATGGCTGTCCATGTAGAGTCTTTCACAAGACAGAGTTACATTACACAGCTTATACTTGATATACACAACATGTGGGCAAAGGGGGACAATCGAGGGCATAGACTTAGTATATACTGACTGTCACTTTGAAATGCTCTTCTACTAAAAATCTGCAAAGTTCTCACCTTGAAACAGATGTACACAGGGACCCACATAACAAATATCATGACACCTAAATATGTAATTCTCTGTATCTGAGATGACAGGCTACACTTTGTAGCAGTGTGATTTAGAGATGTAAGCATGCTGGCAACTTTAGAAAGCTCCTAATAACTTTTATTCACTTTGAACATAGATGGACAGGGCAAAGCACACCCCCAAACTGTAAGAGTTAGCAGAGGGAGCAGTCTGAGTGCTAGCTGAGACCAAAAGTGGCGGCCTATCTTCTGCCTTTTGATCAGAAGTCAATACACCATACCACCAGGCTTACTGACCCATAAACTTTTTTTTAAAAAATAGGTTTTCTTTCTTTTTTTTTTTTTTTTTGGTAAGATTTATTTATTATTATGTAACTGTGTCTTGCCTGCATGTACACCTGCAGGCCAAAAGAGGGCACCAGATCACATTATAGATGGCTGTGAGCCACCATGTGGTTGCTGGGAATTGAACTCAGGACCTTTGGAAGAGTAGTCAGTGCTCTTAACCTCTGAGCCATCTCTCCAGGCCATGATCCATAAACTTTATTTTTTTATTTTTTCCGAGACAGGGCTTCTCTGTTTGGCCGTGGCTGTTCTGGACTCTCCTTATAGGCCAGGCTGGCCTCAAACTCATAGATCCACCTGCCTCTGCCTCCCAAGTGCTGGGATTAAAGGCTTGCACCACCACATCCAGCAGACCCATAAACTTTAAATTCCAGCAACAAATTGAAGAAAAATCACCAGTCCTCAGTGCTCAGTGGACCATGAAGGGAAAGTGGACCTTACAGGACTCAAGGATGATGCAACGGGAGACAGAAGGAGAATGGCACTCTGCCCACCTCGAGCATGTAAAGCACGCCACGCAGCCTTAGGCCTTGGGGTTCCTGAGGCCACGGGCTACCCCATCTTACTAGGGTGGCTAAAGAGGACCTTGAGACCTCATTTTCACCCTGTAAGTGAGACTAGGTTTATGGGTCTACATCATCATGCCTGGCTCAAACCCACAGATTTTGCCCTAATTTCTCTGTCTGTCTCTGGCAGGGTTGTTCTACAAAGCCCAGGCTGGCCTTGAACTCAGAGACCTGCCTGCCAAGTGCTGGGATTAAAGGCGTATGCATCCACACCGATCTCCCTAAGTTTTCTTATGGTCTTATCTAAAGATAGTTATGTGCATCTGATTATTAAGTAGAAAGATGTTTTTTCCTTACCACAGGGCAAGGTACTGTCTGTAATTGTGTGGGTTAAAAAAACCCTTTGAATACCTATTGTGCCTTGTGTTGTCTTTGTATCTTATCAAGTACATTTTATTTTTGAAAATGTTTCTGTTTGAATCTTCTTTGACAATAATTACTGGGACAGATATGAATGATAAATAATTTTTGGATGAATAAATAAATAGCAGACATCACAGTGCAGTGTAGCCATGGCTGTCCTGGAACTTTTACCATGTGGCCAGGCTGGCCTCGAACTCACGGAGATTGCCTGCACTGACTTCCAGCAAGGTGTGCGTCACCACCACCTGGCTCAATAAGAGACTTTTCTTTTCTTTCCTCTTTTTTTGGTTTTTCAAGGCAGAGTTCTTCCTCTTGATTTAACTTGGTGTCCAACTCTCGCAAATATCGAGATGATAAGAATGGTGATGTCTTCTAGCTCTTTCTCTAGCTTAAGTCTAAGGATCAGTACTCCATGTACATCCATGTAATAACAGCACGGAACACAAAGTAGGGGTTTAAGTCTATCATTTCCAGTCACTATTCATGCTGCCAGCCTAGTCAAAGCCAGGCTACTTCCCTTAGAATACTGTTCTAAAATTTGTTTAATAAATATAAAAATAGGGGCTGGAGCCATTGATGGCTCAGCAGTTAAGAGCACTGTCTGCAGCTGGGCGTGGTGGCGCACCCCTATAATCCTAGCACTCAGGAGGCAGAGGCAGGTGGGTCGCTGTGAGTTCGAGGCTAGCCTGGTCTACAAAGCGGGTCAAGGACAGCCAAGGCTACACAGAGAAACCCTGTCTCGAAAAACCAAAAAAAAAAAAAAAAAGAGTACTGTCTGCTCTTCCAGAGGTCCTGAGTTCCCAGCAACCACATGGTGGCTCACAGCCATCTATAATGAGATCTGATGCCCTCTTCTGGCCTGCATGTCTACATCAGATATATAGAAAATAAATAAATCTTAAAAAAAAAAAAAAAAAAGAGGTCTTGTTTCTCTAGCAGAGGACCAGGATATAGATTCTGGCACCAGCATGGTAGCTCACAAACCACCTGTAACTTCACTTCAGGGGATCTGATGACCTCATCTGACCTTTGAGTGCTCCAGGCATCCACATACATATATGTACATGCAAGGACAAGGTCCAAACACACAAAATAACAAATAAAATATGAAAGTTAGCACTACTTACTGGATCAAAGACCAACATCCTGCAAAGGAGGTGAACAGCCTCATGTGTGGCCTGACTGGACAGGGTGTAGAGTACAGGAAGAGATGGCTATGGGAAGAGAAAAACTCAGTTAATCCTTTATATATTACATATGGATATTGAATAGAGTCAATTTATAGCAAAATAATTTGTCCGCTCAGAAAGATGTTGTAAGCTGGGTGGGTGTGGTGGCGCAGGCCTCAATCCCAGCACTCAAGAGGCAGAGGCAGGTAGATCTCTGGGAGTTCAAGGCTAGCCTGGTCTACATAGTTAGTGTCAGGCCAGTCAGGGCTACACAGTGAGCTCAAACCAGCTCAAACAAACCAAACCAAACCAACAACCAACCAAGATATAAAAGATGAGCGAGAGAGAGAGAGAGAGAGAGAGAGAGAGAGAGAGAGAGAGAGAGAGAGAGAAAGAATAAGAATAAAAGAGTACAAATGTCTAAACTCAAAGGGACCGAGTTCCACTACATGCATCAGAATTCACAATGGACAATTCTCACTAACTCCCAGCAGCAGCACACCTGGACAGTGCACGTCATCAATAATAGGGCATCGTGACACAGGAAACCTGATCTAATAAATAAGGTGGCTGCTTTGGCAAGAAGGAAAGACCTAACATGCTTAAGGATGGGGAAAAAAAGATGAAGGCCTTTGACTACATGGAGAGTTATGGACATCAAATGTGGAAAGTAAGGTGGGTGTGAGGTTTACGTGGTAGGTGAGGTAGCTCTTGCTATGGTTGCCTTCGGCTTGCTGAACAAGTGTCGTGGTGAGTGTTCCTTTAGTTCTCATCCAACTCTCAAGAGGTCTAGACTTTAGCTGGCAGCCAAGGGCCTGTGAATCAATCACCACATTGACTGAGGACGCAGTGTGTGCAGTGGATAGCAGGACGCCACTCTGGGGTCACATGAAAGAAACCTCCACCTAAACAAACTCAAGTACCCTCTGAGTCTGCTGAAGGGCAGACATGGGAGCAGGACTGGTTTTACTAAGCTAAGCCTTTCTTTACTAAGATTCTGAGTTGTAAGAAAGACAATACAATAAAAAATACTATATAGTGCTTTTGCCTGCCAAGTACCCCTGCTTTACAGTGAACCATTCTTTCATTCTCAAACCCAGTGGTTTGGTTGGCTTGATTTCATTCTACCAATTTCACAGATAGCCATCTCACCCAGACCTAGCCAACTGAGTAACAGTATTTTTTGAAGACCAAGCCTGGCCCCAGGATGGATTCAAAGTCTAAATCCCACAAGAGACAGGCAATGGGATGGCTAGGCCAACACATCCAACCCCTTCCCCGCTTTTCCCTGACATTATTATTTAGAATAAGAAAGCTGGCCACTCACTTTTCTCAGTCTGCTGTGTCTACACACTCTCCTGCCTCAGCCTCCTGAGTGCTGGTATTACATATTAGCATCTCTGTGCTCAGTTAAGAAACTTTATTTTGTTTCTGGAGACAACTCTCAGTGCTAGGGGCTGGAACCAACTTTAAAAAAAAAAAAAAAAAAAGTCTACTGTCCACAAAATCCTGTGCAAGCTCAGCTTGGAGGGTGCTCGCTCCACACCCCCAAGTGCCTATGGGTCAATCAAATCCTACACCAACTTTAAGAGGGATATGCTGAACCTTGAGACGGCTGTCAAGACCAAACAAATGGATGAGGTCACCATTGTCAACATTCTGACTAGCCACAGCAACGTGCAGAGACAGGGTATTGCCTTCGCCTATCTGTGCTGAAGTCATCCTTATCTGGCTACCTGGAGACGGTGACTTTGGCCTACTGAAGACACCTGCCCAGTACGACGCTTCTGCACTGAAAGCCTCCGTGAAGGGCCTGGGGACTGACTGAGGACTCCCTCATCGAGATCATCTGCTCAAGAACCAACCAGGAGCTGCAGGAGATTAACAGACTGTGTTAGGAGACATACAAGACCAATCTGGAGAAGGACATCATTTCCAACACACCCGGAAACTTCTTCAAGCTGAGGGGTGCCCTTGCCAAGGAAGAAGAGCAGACAATGGTACAGTCAGTGACTACGAACTGACTGACCAGGATGCCTGGGAGCTCTATGATGCTGGGGAGAAGACCAATGGAACTGATGTCCCCAAGTGGATAAGCACCATGACCAAGACCACTGAGTACCACCTCTAGAAAGCGTTTGAAAGGTAACAGCCTTCCTGAACCTGGTCCAGTGCATACAGAACTAGCCACTGCTCTTTGCTGATTGGCTGTGTAACTTCATGAAGGCAAAAGGAATCCAGACAAGGTCCTGATTTAGAAGCATGGTCTTACAAAGTGAGGGGGCCATGTTGACAATCAGACATGAATTCAAGAGGAAGTACAGTAAGTCCCTGCATTACTACATACAGCAAGATACCAAGGGTGACTGTAGGTGCTGCTGTTCCTATGCGGTGGACATGACTGAGGGTTTAGCATAGTGGAGCACCCAGAAATGGCCTTACCCGTGCCCCCACTTAACAGTCTAAAGAACTCTCTTACCTCTCTCTTCCTTCCTCTCTCTCTCTCCCCCCCATCTGGTGTACCTGTCTTCCTCCTTTCCTTCTCTCCCCATGCTTATTTAATACACTTCTCCATCTAATAAAAAACAAAACAAAACTCCAGTCTAGAGAATCAGCTTGCGACTACTGGACCCCAGTTTTTCCCTGTGAAGATGACTAAACAGAGAGCCATTCCCCATCTTTATTCCCTTAGCATTGCCTGGCTCCCCTGCATTCTCGCCTGCACAGCAAAGGAATGAAGACTCCAGAGGGCTGGACATGGCATCTTTGATGAGACACTCGGCCTCTTGTGTACTGTCACGAATAAACCATTTTTACCTTACTTTGTTCATTATCTTAAGGGGAAATTCACTTAAAACTTCTCAGTCGACTTTATAAAGACCCTTTATTAGGTGAAGTAAGAAAAGAGACTAAAGCAAAGGCTGTTTCTACATCAACTGAGATAATGTGGTTTTCTTATTTAAAATGCTGGACATAATACTAGATTTTCTGTAAACCATCTTTACATGTCTAGTGCTTGGTCACTTTATTCCTCCTGAGACTCTTGATCCCCCCATGCACTCTTGGCCGGCACGGGACTTCCCATGTTAAAGGTATATGCCTGCACACCTAGCGTAATACATGTTTGTTATCTTTTTATTTATTTTTGACAGGGTCTTGAGATGCAGCCCAGGCTGACTTTAAACTCTGGATGTTTCCTCTTCAGCTTCCACAGTGTGGAGATTATAGAGAGGCACAATTTTTTAAAGCATAGCCTTTCCTACTATTTTTAGTGTTAATCTTAATAGCTAATGTTTAGTAAGTGTTTTGTATGTGTATGCTCTCCTTGCATGTATTACTTCTTAATTATTAAGAAACCAGGGCAATGCTGAGAACACTAGCCTTGGCTTGTCCTGCTCAAATGCTATTGACTCTGCTTGTTTCTTGTTCCTAGGAAAAGCATTTTCCTTATGCACCCTTCATATCATTAAGTTTTCTATAAAGGGGATTAGGAAAGTGTTTGCAGAAAATACTGCTTAATCAAGAGAGTGGAGATAAAAAACTATCCTGGTGGGCTGGAGAGATGGCTTAGAGGTTAAGAGCACTGACTGTTCTTCCAGAGGTCCTGAGTTCAATTCCCAGCAACCACATGGTGGCTCACAACCATCTGTAATGAGATCTGGTGTCCTCTTCTGGCCTGCAGGCATACACGCAGGCAGAATACTGTACAAATAAATAAATAAATTGTAAACAAAACAAAACAAAGCAAAAACAAAAACACCATCCTGGCTTCAGCAGTGACTTGGCTGGTGGCAAGTAATATTGACTATTAAGAATCAGGCAGCCTGTGATGATGCACACCTTTAATCCCAGCACTTGGGAGGCAGAGGCAGGCGGATTTCTGTGAGTTCAAGGCTAGCCTGGTCTACAAAAAGAGTCCATGACAGCCAGGGCTCTGTGTAACAGAGAAACCCTGTCTCAAAAAACCAACAACAACAACAACAACAAAGAAAGAAAGAAAAGAACCAGGCAGCCATTTACTCTTGCAGCCACATTTGGGGCTGATTTGGTGCTGGCAGTAA
Source organism: Acomys russatus (assembly GCF_903995435.1). Taxonomy (NCBI): domain Eukaryota; kingdom Metazoa; phylum Chordata; class Mammalia; order Rodentia; family Muridae; genus Acomys; species Acomys russatus. The sequence continues at coordinate 5,575,387 of NC_067152.1, forward strand.
GAGCGCAGCAGCGACTACTTTACACCCTTGCAAGGCAAAGAGGTGCCAGTTATTTGGGCTCAGGGTTTGAACAGGGTATCTTGACTCAAATGCACTGAGGTCAAAGCTTTCTCCCCACACACTGATAAACCAGGACACCACCAAGAGGTCACTTGTCACTGATAAGCAATGCTACTATAAAAACATGCATTTCTCTCCTATGGTACTACACATGGCCGCATGCCATTTTCTATTGTGGTCATATACACAGAACAGAGATTTTACGTTTGGGTATCTGTTTGTATATATGTGTCTCTCTCTATATAAAGCTATCTGTAACCTATAAGCAACACGTCTAGGATAGAAATGCTTCTCTTACAGCTAGCTGCCAGAGATAGCCTGTCCCCTCGTTACCTCTTTACCTGTTTATGAGGACCCCTGAGTATGTGTGCCTTAGCACCTTCACAAGCTGTCCTCATTGCTTCCAGTGATGGCGTGCCCAACAGATCTGTGATCAAATCCAACTGCAAGGGAACATGAAATACAGGTTGACAATAGCTCACCCAAACAACTTTTCATTACACTTGAGTTGCAAATGAATGTCTCTTTTTTTTTTTTTAAATCTTAGAACCACAAAAACTTCAAGTAAGCTCTGATAAGAGCCCTTTCTTGTACTTTCTGGCCTTTTCGTTTTGTTCTGTTTTAAATCGGGTTAGGTGGTATGTTCCTGTAATTCTATAACCTGCGGGGCTAAGAGGGGAGCATTGTGAGTTTGAGGCCAAGCTGGGCTACATCCATGGAAAGTGTAGTGTTTGAACACTAGAGTAACGTTAGGGTCTGTGTCGGTATGCCCCACTGATTTAAGACTACTGCATTTATAATCTTTGCAGACAGTGGCTAAGGACTATTCTTTTCAAACAGTTAATGAATTGTTTTAATGCTTCAAATGGATTTAAGCTCTTCAAGAGGCTAATCTACGCATCAGATACATGCAATACGATAAACATCCAAAGCATTCACGCCTGAAATACAGGCTAAGCACTTAATGTTGGGACTAACACATATCTGTTACATTCTAGAAATCTTTTACATTGCCAAAAATGGGGAACTTAGAAAACTATAATGCCACACAAATCTAGCTGGGCATGATAAAAGACTGATACAATGGTGTTCCTGTAAACCAGCCTTTGTAGGTAGCAAAACACCTCACCAATTTTCTGCTGCTGAAATTGTTATGACTCCATGACCTAATTAACAGCAATATTTCATTTGGATCCCCCGAGGACGGGAAATTCATGCCCGGAGATCACCACTTTCTACACTCATCTAATCCACAGAGTAGCCATCAGCACCAGTATCTGGGTAATGGAAGTGCTTGAGAAGCTTGCCTTCCACTGCAGGTAAGACCTCTGGACAGCTCTCTGAGGGAGTGTGGCTACTGGCAGGGCTCTAACAACTACACTGATGGGTATAGCCAGAAAATTGTCTAAAGTGGGATAGATCCACGGAAGAGGAACACTTTGATGAAGTCGGCTGCACAGGTGCTCAGTGCATTTATTTCTCAAAGACAGAGAATGCAAGAGGAAATGACTACTTCACATATACCCACTTAGCTCTAAACAGTTATTATTTTATGAGTATTTTTTCTGCATGTATGTCTGTGCAACAAATGTATGCAGTGCCTGAGGCGGCCAGAGTGTGTCAGAACTCCTGCCAGACAGTTCAGACAGTTGTGAGCTGCCATATAGGTGCATCCTGGTCTCTTAACACTAACAGTTCTTTTGTTTGTTGTGTTTTCTTAGAAGACAGGGTCTCACTATATAAGCCTGGTTGGTCTGGAAATCTCTATGTAGACCAGGATGGCTTCAAACTCATAAAGATCCACCTGCCTCTGCCTCCTAAGTACAAGGAGTCAAGGTGTGTGCACCATGCCGCCTTCAATTAGTTTTCAAACCTAAAAAATTATTATTTTTTGGTTTTTTGGTTTGTTTGTTTGTTTGTTTTTTGTTTTTTTGAGACAGGGTTTCTCTGTGTAGCCTTGGCTATCCTAGACTCACTTTGTAGACCAGGCTGGTCTCGAACTCACAGTGATCCGCCTGCCTCTGCCTCCCAAGTCCTGGGATTAAGGACATGTGCCACCTCGCCTGGCTTATTTTTTACTATTTTTAATTGTGTGTGTGTGTGTGTGTGTGTACTTAAGTGCAAGTACCCTCAGAGGTCAGAGCCGTTAGAGCCCTCTGAGCTTAAGTTACAGGCAACTGCGTGCCACCAGACATGGATGCTGGGAACCAAATTCAGGTCTTCTGAAGAACAGTAAGTGGTCTTAACCATTGAGTTATCTCTGCAGCTCCCCTAACTCCTTTCTTCTTCTCCTTCTTCTTTTAAAAAAGATTTATTTATTTATTATTATGCATACAGTACTCTTGCTGCATGTACACCTGTAGGCCAGAAGAGGGCACCAGATCTCATTATAGATGGCTGTGAGCCACCATGTGGTTGCTGGGAATTGAACTCAGGACCTTTGGAAGGTCAGGCAGTGCTCTTAACCTCTGAGCCATCTCTCCAGCCCTCTTCTTCATTTTTATTTACTTACTTATTTTTTATTTTTGAGTTTTTGAGACAGGATTTCTCTGTGTAGCCCTGGCTGTTCTGGACTTGTTTTGTAGTTTTGTAGACCAGGCTGGCCTTGAACTTACAGAGATCTGCCTGCCTCTGCCTCCCAAGTGCTGGGATAAAAAGGCGTACGCCACCACGCCTGGCTTGCAAATGATTTTTTAAGGCTAAATTTTAATTATCTTCTGGTGTTCTAGCTGTATCTAAATATTTTAGCCCAATTATAAAAACAAACTTTTTTCTAAACATTCAGATTTGAAGAAATCAACACTGAAGGTGCACAGAGGAGAAGTATGCAAAGTCATCAAATACATTTTCAAACGATTGCGATTCGGCTGGAAGAACAGAGGCCTCCTAACAACTCAAGACCGTACTTACGCAACTACAGAGCTGAGTCTGCTGCTATGCACCAGTGCATGTGGTAAAGTCAACACTTTCTCTAATAAGCTCCTAACTTGCAGAATGAACCTCTGCAATCTCTGACTTTATAACTTTCTGGCTTTCGAGTGAACCTGAATTTGCTAAAAGTCAATTAAGACAGTATAATGAATAAACTCAAGATGTGTGCAAGATGGTTTTCCCTTCAAATCTATTGTAGAATTAAAAGCAAAATGCAGCAGTGAAGTGCAATCACACCTGCTGAATGGGACTCTGTGCCTGAAACAATATTCTTCGGCCCAGTAGTTCTGCAAAGATGCACCCGACAGACCAGATGTCAATAGCGTTGCTGTAATGCCGGCTGCCCATCAGGATCTCCGGAGCCCGGTAATACTGAGTAACGACTTCCTGAGTCATATGACGGGATTCATCTAATTCTTCCACTCTGGCCAATCCAAAATCACAAATCTAAATAGAAAAGACAGGATATTATCAAGCAGACACCTGCCATCTTTCGTTCATTTTTGAGACAGCGCAGCTTTAAGCTTGCTACACAGCTGAGGATGGCCTTCAACGCCTCATCTTCTGTCCTGTACTTCCCAAGCGCTGGGATCTTAGGCATGCACCACCAAGCCCAGTGTCCTGCTTACAAAACAAAGACATATCTGAGAAGAAGGAAACTTGATTGAGTTTCCCTTGTAGTCCTGCCTGTCCTTGACTCTCTTTGTAGACCAGGCTGGCCTCAGAATCACTGCGATCCGCCTGCCTCTGCCTCCGAGTGCTGGGATTAAAGGTGGGCGCCACCACGCCTGGCTTAAAAACATTTTTTTAACTAAAATGAGTTATGGAGATCAGGTTTTGGTCTTGGTCTACATAGTGAGTTTCGGGCCTCACTGTGTGAGGGCTACACAGTGAGACCTGCCTCCAAAATAAATAATAAATAGGGCAAATACATACAGTTACGGATCACAAGCCCTGTTTAAACATTAAGAAGTGGCAGGAGGAGGAACTCAGACATACAAAAGGAACACTGGGGAAGACTCTAGGGCAATTAATTTTCCTTTGGAAACAAAAGAATGAACCCGTGTTATCAGCTACTTTCAAGGAGAACATCAATAGCAAGTGCTTTATCTTGCCGTAGTTAACAGGGGCAGGCTCTCTGCAGACGTAATGAAGGACTGTCACTGACACGCAGCACAGCCCACCAGCTTTTAAGGAGAATTGATCCACAGCTCAAAGAATGCATTTAAAATAAAAACAAACTTATTTATATACTTGGCTTTAATATTTCTTTAACTGACAACACTTATGTAATACTAACAGTCTTGATTATTTTGTAAGTAGGCAACACTGAGAAATCAGTTGTTTCCGTTTTAATGGGCCAGCTGAAATGCTAAGTTAACCACTGCAGCCTGGAGCTCCGTACGAACTGGCCACCGGGAAGTGAACTTCCATTAGCTTACAGAGAAGGTGCAATCCTAAGTTTTTATTTCAAATTTTCTTTTTCTTTCTTTCTTTCTTTTTTTTTTTTTTTTACAGTGTTTCTCTGTGTAGCCCTGGTTATCCTGGAACTCACTCTGTAGACCAGGCTGGCCTTGAACTCAGAGATACAATTGCTTCTGCCTCCCAAGTGATGGGAATAAAGGCATGTGCCAGCCAGCTTCTGTTTTTCTTTTAAAAAACATTTAAATTTGTGTGTATGCATACCACATGTATGCAGGAACTCAGAGGTCAGAAGAGTCATTGAATCCTCTGGAACCTGAATTATAAACTTTCTTAACCACTGAGTCCGCTTCAGCCCCTATTTCTAGTTTCTATGACGAGGAAAACTATGATGGAACCCCACTATTCAGGAATTTGGAAAATATATTTGTAGATTAGAGGTATGAGCAATGCACACTGTGGATTTTGCTGTTAGTGAGTCTCTTTTAACTAACAAAGGACAACAGGCAGTAGGAACCAGGAAAAATAGTAAAAATGAAGTTGATGACTTGAGATTTAGGGACACTTGTTTTGGTGGTGTTTTGTTTTTTTAACATCTTGCCTTTACTTCTGAAACACTGTGGTTCCTATCATACAAACACATGTGTAGCTTTGTTATATTTTGAGACATGGTCTCTTCCTATTGCCTAAACCGAGCTTTGGGGATTATTAAATATAAATTTTCTCTGGGAGGGAGGATTGATTTGACTACCATATTGTAGGAATACATCCGCTAGGTGCGCATGCCTTGTAAGCACGCCTGCGCGGCCTTTTGCTCCTGCAGCCCAACAGCATACAGTGATGCTAGCCATGCAAGATGCAGACACCTTCCCAAACCACACCCCACTGTCACAGAGGCAGAGGCTAAGAGTCTAACCCTCCTGGTAGACACGTCTTATAATATGGAACAATGTGAGAGGATATTAGTTTTTGAAAGATTGCCATTCTCTTTAGAGGCATTATAATTCTCATTGTAGAGTTGAAAACAGAAGCAAAACATGTGGGGGGGGGGGGGGGGCGCCAAGACCACAAATTAGTTCCAACGGCCTTGATGAGTGATGGGGCTGAAGAAAATTGTTCTCCATACTTCCGGTGAAGTAGGAAAAATGATGCTCTTGAGCCAGATATTTGATTTCCCAGGACAGTAAATAACTGAAGAGCTACCTTCAGAACACAGTTGCTGTTCACAAGGAGATTCCCTGGCTTAATGTCTCGGTGTAAAATGCCAGCTGAATGGAGATATTTCAAACCTGAAACACAAACACATTTCACTGCAGATACTTCATTCCTTTTACTTGAAAACCTTACATGAAAGACCTTAAATGAAAACCAACTAGAAGATTAAAAATTATCCCCTAAACAAAAGCTAAAGAATATTACTAAACACTTAAAAAAAAAAAAAAAAGAATATTACTAAACGCTGGCTTAGTCCCCTTCAAAACACCTTATTTTTGTTGCAGTAAAATGTCACAAGGTTTGCGCATGCCAGAGACAATGTCTATAATTTAAAAAATTACATGGCTTGAAGTATAGGTAAGTCTGTCAGGCCCATGAGTTAAGGCTGGCCACACACGTATCCCTGAGCTGCTCCTCAGTGTGGCTCCTGGACGGAGTTCTGCTAGTGATACTCCCAGCCTGTGACTCTGAACCTGCTCCAACAAAGAAGTTCCCATTAACCTACAGGAGACCTTTCCAGAGATAAGCATTTCAGTGACAGGACAAAACTCAAGGACCTGCCCAGATCTGTCAGCAGTGCTTGCCACTACTGACAGCCGAAAGCACTTAATCATCTCAAAATATTTTCTGACATCTTAAAAGACTGGTTTTCAGTACCACTGTAAGTCACAATCGTATACTGATTTCTTTTTAAAATAAAGTGTAAGCTGGGCTCAGTGGCGCACACCTGTGATCCTAGCACTTGGGGAGGCAGAAGCAAGGCAGGCAGAGCTCTCTGAGTTCAAGGCCAGCCTGGTCTACAAAGCGATCACAGGACAGCCAAAGGCTACATAGAGAAACCCTGTCTCCAAAAAACCAAACCAAATCAATTAAACAAACAAACAGTAGTAAAACACATTCTTTACAACTGTAAATGAGCCAAGAATTTCTCCCATTTCCTTCGACCACAGAAAATCTACAAATCTATCCGTGGTGAACTTGTTTGTTGTTGTAATACCACTTATGTGTTTCGATCCTTGAAAGACATTGGTTTTCAATTTCTTTGTAGAATTTAACTCTATTAATTCTGTGAAAAAATGTATTTCACCAGATAAGGAAGTGGTTTCATCTTTAGATAACTTTGTCACGGCAGATCTCGGGACACAGCTGATGGCTAGTGGAGGGAGGGATTAACCATACTGGCCTAAATTGCTTCTCAGTCAGGGCTGTGCTCTTCACAGGCAGTCTCTGCTGCCTTCTCCTTCTGCTTTGGGTTTGGGTTTTAAGGGTCATGTTGAATTGAGCAGGACTCAGCTATGGCAGGCAATATTTAGACAAGCTCACCAATAATTGTTTTGAAGGATGAATGTCTTCCATAGAGGACAGTCACTTTTTTTTCGAGACAGGGTTTCTCTGTGTGTAGCCCTGGCTGTCCTGGAACTCACTTTGTAGACCAGGCGGACAGTCACTTTTTAACTTAGTTATCTGATGCTATACTCTGTGAAGAGCTAAAGGCAGTTAGTACGATTTATGACAAACCTTTGTTTACCTGCCTTCCTAGATTAATCCACTTGTCTGCCTTCTGTGCCCGAATGGGAAAACAAACAAAAAAACCAAAAAAACCCAAAAAACATTTGGCCACCATAAAAGCCTCTTGTTAACAGACAGGTATGTGACAGAATCCAAGTTCAACACCTAGCACCTCTAAACCCCACACCTCTTAACATCAATACAAAAATTGTGAAAAAACTTTGGCTGAAACAAGCCAAAGTGGGTTGGGGGAAGGCTTGGAAGGCCAGAGTAAAGTTCAAACAAAGAGCAAAATGAATCATCTATACCACCATGCTGCCTTTTTCTTGATAAATAGAAATCTTACCTCGTAAAATCTGATAAAGAAAAACTTTGACATGATCTGAGCTGAGTGGCTGAGGAGAGACGATAATTTTATGTAGGTCACTCTGCATCAATTCTGTGACAACGTATCTTCGAAGTGTAAGTTAAGGAATAAGCAGAGAACTGGCCCCCAACCCCCTCAGTGTCGCCAACAGAGTTAAAGGGTAACTTCTGTTCTCAAGGCGGGAAGCTTGAAGACAGCCCTATAAAGGTGACAATTCCAGCAACTAAAAGATTAAACAGAGCTTACATTAAAACAATTTACATGTTTAAGAACTGAAGTAAACAACCAAGTGATCTCCTTACAATTACCACACACAAGAGAAAATTAAAAATAAATGCTTTAAAAAACCACCAGGCCCAGGCAAAGTGTAAAGGCCTGTTAGTCTCAAGGTTTGTGAATAACCGGAGTGTTCTTTAAATTGAAAAGGGGGTTGGCAATCCCATCTTAAACCACCAGCAAAAAAGATCACAATCCCCCCCATCAACTGTGGCTGAAGGACTTTGTAAAGTATGGTACTGGCCAAAGCACAAGAATTGGTAAATTCAAACCCAAGCCTCCCGGATTCAGAACGACGTAACCTTCCACTTGGTTAACTCTGCATGTTTATGAAGCCTGTTGCTGAGCTCAGGACTCAGCTGCAGTCTCAGGTTTTTGTTCAACTGATACGTGGCAGGTGATCAAAAGCTGGAGACTGGTGAGCCATGGGGAGGTGGAATTCAGACTTTTTACAAGACACATAAATGTTACAGACATTAAGGAACCCCCTTTTTGATCTACTTTTTTTTTTATTAGAATAGGCTTATACTTTACTCTGTGTGCAGTTAAAAACTCATTGAAATGTTTCTTTAGATAACCTTCACTTCACACACAGCTTTTAAAGTGAGCGAGAAAAGACACACACACAACACAGAAGAGGGAGAATCTGTGCTAACATCTGACACGTGGTTGAAAACTGCCCCTTCCCAGAGCTGCTTCCAGACACCCAGCGGACACTTGGGAGGCTTTCCTGCTCTAGATGGCTGTGGCTCTGGCTCTTCTGTCCCTTCTCCTTTCCTTCCCTCTGAATGCCGAAGCACCCCAGGCTTGATCCTCAGCCCTTTTCGTTACCACATTCACCCTCCTGAATATTCAAGTCCAGCCTACTCCTTTCTCTCACACCACCAAACGCAAAGCTTTATTTAGCCATCCTTGGTATCTCTCTCTCCACGAGAAAGTCCTGCTGGTTTTGCAGAGGTAAGTCACAATTAGGCCTCTTCTCATCACACCTGCTGCCACTGCTCTGCATGAAGACCCCAGAGCCCTCAAATACAGCAGCCAGAACAAACGTTTTTGTTTTTAAATACACACTGGCATTTAATTTATTGTACAGAGAATACAATGTTTGTTTCTGTAAGCAGGCCTTAAGCAGAGAGGGCTGCAAATACCCTGGAGACATACTCATGCCCAGTGCTGCCCTGGTAGGAGGTAGTGTGAGTAATTATGGCTTTTTTCTTCTTTTTTAAAGACAGGGTCTATATAGCTCTGGCTGGCCTTGAACTCACAGAGATCCACCTGGTCTCTGCTTCCTGAGTGCTGGGATACGTTGGCACTGGTCACTTTTGAAGAGCTCACATTAACCAAGCCCTACTCCCCTCCCCAGAGAGAGCAACCACTGTCAGCCTAACTCACTAAGTTCTCCTGCTTGCCTTTTGGGAAGTGCATGTGATGGAGGGAGGGAAGGCAGGAAGAAATGCTTGGGACAGAAGAGAACCCAAGAGACTCAATTACCAAGCACAAAGATGTGGGCTCCACTTCAAAGCTGGTTCAAAGAGAGACCTCGGAGGCCATTATGGATGGGTAGGAGGAATAAAGTGATGTCATTAGATGCCGTAATGACACGCGCATTATGTTCTGATAAGGATCCTTATCAGATATGCAATGTTTAAGCATTTATAGGGTTAAATAATGATGCTTGGAATCTATTTTAAAATACTTCAGCCCTGTCTCAAAGGGTGGGGTAGGAACAGAGACAACTGGAAAAAAAATGTCTATTTGTTGAAGCTGAGCATCCCAGGAGTTATATATTCCTATCTCTACTTTTGGTGTATTTTTAAGTTTTCTTAGATTTTTTCCCCCTGGGGGGGAAAAAAAACCAAAATCAAATCAAAACAAAAACGTTCTTTTCAGAAAAGTAGGTAAATGAGAGGTAAGAACTACCCAGGACTCCACCTTTTTTGAACTAAGGCCACCTTTTTGTTTTAAGACAGTCTGACTAGTTGCGGTGGTGCACACCTGTAGAATTTGCTGAAGGAGGCGGAGGCAAGAGGATCACCAGTTAGCTGCCAGCCTGGGCTACACATTTTAGGGGTCTGGAGAGATGGCTCAGTGGTTAGGAGCACTGTCTGCTCTTCCAGGGGCCCTGAGCTAAATTCCTAGCAACTACATGATGGCTCACAACCATTTACAACGAGGTCTGGTGCCCTCTTCTGGCGTGCAGGTGTACATGCAGATAGAGCACTCACATATAAATAAGATATCTCATGTACCTCAGGCTGGCTTTGGATTCAGTCTGTAGCAGATGACCTTAAATTTCTTATCCTCCCTTTATCTTCTAAGTACTGGAAATATAGGTTTATGCTACTACAGTCATCTCCAGATTTTTCACTTAATCTACCACTGTTAAAACTCTGCTATCTTTAATTCTTTTTTTACTATTTTAAACAACCTTGAAACAAGCATTATATACAGCTTTATGTCAATCTGGTTGATTTCTTCAAGTAGAACTATAGTACATCATTTTGAAGTTTAAAATATAGTGAGCAGTTTCTCATGCTATTGCGGTCTTTTATATTAAGTGCTTTAAAAACCATTCATCTTTTATCCTATGTCATGAGCTGCTCTTGAAGCCTTATGTTACTGCTATCAAAGGGTACCTCAATTGTGTGTGGATCTCAGGTGAATTCATTTTCCCAGAAAAGAGCCATATTAGAAACACAGGCTGTGCTGCCAGCGTCCTGTGTGAGTGAGGTGAAGAGCGTGCTGTGTCCAAGAGACAATCTTGGACTCTCCTGCAGACTAGAGGACGGTGTCGCGTCTTGCTTCTTCCCTCACAGGCCTGTAATCAGTCCTTGGTGATTCGGCTGCATCCCTGCTTTCCAGGAGACACCTGGTGCCTCCAATTCTGGGCTTTTTTTTTTTTTTACATCCCATAAGAATCAACCTGTTTTGTGTTCTCACTACAGTCAGCTTAGGCCTCTGCTTCTTAGATCTGAACATTCAATCATTTACTATCACTTTAGTACAGCTGCAGTGAAGAATGACAACTGGCAATCTCAGGCTGAGAATGGCACACGTGCGTGCGAGCAGGAGAGGGAGAAAGAACACAGCAGCGAGAGCCAATCGGGCCCTTTCCCAATTTCTTTTCTCACAGGATCTCACACAGCCCAGGCTGGCCCAACTCCATAGCAGATGGTAACCTTGGGTTCTGGGCCCCTGAACTCAGAAAAGCACTTTACCCATCCATGGAGTCATCTCCCCAATCCTTATTTTATTTTATTTTATTTTTTTTTTTGAGATAGGCTCTCTTGTCTCAAAAAGGACCTCGACCTCACTATGAAGCTGAGGATGACCTTGAATTCCTGTTCTTGCCCCCACCTCCTCAGTGCTGGGTGCTGATGAGCACTATGCCTTGCTCCCGGGCAGGGGCTTACACATGCTAGATGTGCTGACTACTTTTGAGAGGAGGGAGCCTCAGTGAGAAAATGCCTTAAGATCCAGCTGCAGCCAAGCAAGCCTGTAGGGTACTTTCTCAATTAGTGACTGATGTGGGAGGGCCCAGTCCATGGTGGGTGGGGCCAGCCCTGGCTGGTGGTCCTGGGTTCTATAAGAAAGCAGGCTGAACAGGCCATGGGGAGCAAGCCAGGGAGCAGCACCCTCCATGGCCTCTGCATCTGCTCCTACCCTGTTTGAGTTCAGGTCGTGACTTCCTACCACGATGCACAGTGATGTGGAAGCATAAGGCACATAAACCCTTTCCTGCCCAGCTTGTCTCTGATCCTGGTGTTTACCATAGCAATAGTAACCCTAAGACACTACTCAAGCACTCTCGCAGCTCAGCCACATGCCCGGCCACTTTGCTGTATTTTCTAACTGTGTAAGACATTTTCACTTGTAAAGCTGTTTTCTAATATTAAGAACATTAACCCTTATGTATGTGCTAATTTTTCCCTAAGAAATATTAATCACAGGACAGAAATAGAAAACCACTACAATTCTGCACCAGATTAAAGCAGAGACACACTCAAAATTTTTAGACAAGGCCTCACTACGTATGGTCCAGGCTTGCCTCCACTTTCATCCTGCTCTAGCCTCCCCAGTGCTGGGGTTACAGTGTGTCCTGACTCCTGGCTTCAGTCCCGACAGTGCTGGACCTCTAAGTTCTAGAGATCAAGGAAAGGAACACTCCACAGAGGAGCCTGCGCAGGCACCATTATTGTGTTCCAATGGTGTGAATTTTGTTGTCCCCCGCCCCCCAAACCTCCCATGCTGAAATCCTAACGGTAAGGGCCTTTGGGAGGTGATAAGGTTATGAGGGCAGAGCCCTTGTGAATGGGATTAGTGTCCCCATAAAGGAGACCCGAGGGAGCTCGTTAGTCACAGGTTACAATGAAGAAAGACTGCAGCAGGAAGAAGGCCTTGGTCAGACATCAAATCCATCACCTCTGAATTCCCAACCTCCAGAAAAGATTGCTGTCATTTATAATCCATGCAGATTTCAGTATTCTTTACAGCGGCCCAAACGGAGTAGGGCGGTTGTCAAGCTGGGGTTTTATTCAGAGAAGACAAGTCCTAAAGAGAGGACACACTGAGGCCCTTATCTCTGCGGAATGTCTGCCACGTCGGCCAACTCTACTCACAGCTTTCTCCTCCAGCACTGAACGTGCGTTTCATGCCTGGATAAAGAGCAGGCTCTATCTATTCTGCCTTCTGTTCCGAGGACTGGCAGCCCAGCTGTGACTCCGGAAAGCTGTGTTGATGTGACAGCTGATACGCATGCCAGCAGAAGGGCAACAGCTTCATGCTCACGTTATCAGGGTGAAGGCACAGTGCTGGCACCTGGTAAATCTTCCTTGAACTTAGAAGAGGAACAAGCTGACATAAAAGCCAGGAACAGTGGGAAGGGCCTTGTGTGCTTTCTACTAACAGTGACTGCCTTTTCCAAGGAAGGAGAGAAAGGGCCAGGATCAGTTCTGTGTGTTGGTGTGAAGTAATGGCAGGTGTGTGCAGGTGCCCATGGAAGCCAGAAGGGGGCATCTGATCCAGCTGGTGTGAACACAGGCGCTCCTGGAGAGCAGGAAGCACTCATGCTGAGCTATCGCTGCAGCCAAACAGTTCCTTATAACTAAATACTCCTTTCTGAAAGAAATAATGACATTTCATTCAGGGTTACAGACACCAAGTCGAGATGACGCTCACACTTAATAGATTTGGATAAACTGGAATACTGTTTGGCAACAAGATTCCATGCTGCTAAAAAGAGGATGGCTTTAAACAAGTCAGGTCTTCCGAACTAAGACCACAAATTCACACGCACAGCCCTCACACAGCATAAACCAGCGGGCATTTCTTCTGCTGAGCCCAAGCTGCTCCATCACCATAGCCTTGTCTCCAGGAACTTGAAAACCCTTTCAGCCAAGCTTCTAGGAAGATGTTTAAGGAGAAATTAAAATGAATGCTTATTATGTCTTGTTCCTAAAACAATGACAGGCTGAATAAATTCTAGCTAAGTAGAAATCTAGGCAAAACAACACAGAGCTCCTGTCCACTTCAACACTTTTCTGCTCACCTTTGTGGAGAAATGTCCTTACTCCCTTACAACACTGAAAAGTTTAAGATGAGGGTTTTGTTGTTGTTGTTTGTTTGTTTTTGTTTTTCCAGACATGGTTTCTCTGTATAGCCTTGGCTGTCGTGGATTCTTTCTGTAGACCAGGCTGGCCTCGAACTCACAGCGATCCCGCCTGCCTCTGCCTCCCAAGTGCTGGGATTAAAGGTATGCACCACCACGCCCGGCAGATGAGGTTTTTTTTTTTTTTTTTTTTTTAAATTAAAACAGCAGAAAATGAGTTTTTCATGCTTTACGTTTTGCATAGTACACTCTAAAGAGAAACATGTCTTCAGTACATGAATGGAGCGTTCTTTAAAAAGCAACCCAACCACCAGGACATTTAAAATTTTTCTTGGAAAACACAATTCCTGAATTTGAAAATTTAGCACTGTATCTGCAAAAATCCAGAGGTAACACATACTGAGTTATGATAAGGTTTCTGCTTTGCTCTAGCAAAATCCTCTGCAGTCTCAATCCCCAGCATAATGTTTCCCAGATGTCTAAACTAGTTGCCATGCCAACTAAAGGAGCTTAAATTAAATGAGGGCCTGAAAAGGCACCTGCATCACTCCAGGTCCGTTGCACATTAAATAAAGCTCTCTTGACAGGGCCTCAGAGGTGTCATTACCTTGAACACCATCTATCTGATTATTGTTTGAGTAATTTAATGAGGGTCTCCACACAAGAGTAAAAACAGGGTGCTATTACCCTCTCCTGGTCTTTCTAAATGGGACAGCCTCTCTAACAGCTGGTGTACCTACTGGGTCAATGACTTCGCTATGGTCTTTTTAAGTTATCACCAGGGGAAGATGACCCGTAGAATCAGAGCTTAGACTTCCAGGGGAATATTAGCAGATTAACCATTTCCTAGATAAAAACTTGTCATTAAAAATAAGATCATTAAAAACACACTGTGCATGGTGCGCCAACCTCAGAATGATTTGAACAGCCCTGCTGTAAAATAAATTGCTGCTGATTGCAGCAATTAGTTAAGTAGCTCCATGAGATATGAATTTCAAAATGTACTGATTTGCTTCAGAAACACGAATGATGCAAATGAACAGTGATAGTCGGGGCTTTGGAGCAGGCACTGCAGCTCAGGCTCTGCGTGTGACTCAGCTCAGCCAGGGACTCTGTGTGCTTCAAGGAGTTGATTTCTTTTTAAAAGTTAACCTCTCAAGCTTCTTTACTGCTTTCTCAAGCGCTGGTTACCAGAGGATGTTACTTAGTAGACACACAAACCCAGGCTAGAGAGTTTATGTGAGTTACCCAAGGTCACGTTTCCAGACCAGATAAAGCCAAGACTACCTTACATCTCTTTCTATTTTTTAAAGATGTATTTTTGTTATTGTTATTCTTCTTATCACATATTTTTACAAGCAAGGCAGTGGTAGTAGGAGCACATGAGTTGCAGCAGGGGTCAGAGAGCTGGAGTTACAGGTGGCTGGGAAGCTGCCTGGACTGGGAATTGAACTCAAGTTCTTGGGAAGAGAAGTATCTAAACTATTGGGCCATGACTTCAGCCCACGGTCTGAGACTTCCTGACTGCTGGGCAAGCTGCTTCCCATGGGAGCTTGTTTTATACACCTACAATCTCATGTTGTTACCCAAACACCACCAAGCAAATGCCTGCATGGCCACAAGCAACTTGGGAGCATCCTATAGCTTACAGTGCCCCATGTAGGGAAGTCAGGGCAGGAGCTCAAAGCAGAGCCCAGATGTGGGAAAGGATGCAGAGGCTGTGAAGAGATGCGGCTTACTGGCCTGCTTTCTCATCACCAGCCCAGATGTGGGAGAGGATGCAGAGGCTGTGAAGAGATGCGGCTTACTGGCCTGCTTTCCCATCACCAGCCCAGATGTGGGCCCTCCCACACCAACCATCAGTTGAGAAGAACACCCCCACAGGCTGGCATCCAGGCCAAAGTTATGGAGGCGTTTCCTCAATTAAGGTTCCTTCTTCTTAAGGAACCTATGTCAGATTGAAAACAAAAACCAACCCAGACTGCAGACTACTTTGAAATAAGGCACAGCTGAATTCTGTACTTTTAGTTACAGGTTATGAGAAGAAAACAAAAGTATTTTTTCTCTTTTTTAAAAATGTAAAACTTATATTCACCTGTGTCATTTCATTTGTATCTAATTTGCAACTATTCCTATTTACAAGTATAACATACCGAGGCTGGGGGGCTAAGATGCCTGACACAACACTGAGTCTCACTCTGCTCCAATGATGCTTAGGTCTTTTCAGTGATGCACATCAGGCTGTCAGTCACACGATGCCACCCTCCTGCCGGGAACTGACAACGAGCAAAGGTTAGAGAGGACCTCAGGAAACAGGTCTGCCTCACTGTTTCCTTGCCTACTTCTACCTCCTGAGTATCCAGTGTCTCCAGCCTTATTCATTTTGTCCTGTTAGTCAAATTATAAAACTAACTCTGACAATTCAAGCAAGATTTTTCTCTCCATCTATATGAATCATATGTGGTTATTTAAATCACTACACAGACTCTATTACTTTTGACAGAAACTGAAGACGAGTGTGCTCCTCTCCCCTACATATGTGTGTTCATGTATATATATAAAAAAAGGCAAGGTATTCCAGGGTAATTTTTGGACTGTGGTAAGATAGAAGGGTTGGCTATTAGCCCTTAATAGAAAAGCAGAACAAAAATGATAAATTATATTATTAGAAATTTAAGTCAAGCCTTTGATAAGAAGGCAAAGTTGAGCCAGGTGGTGGTGGCGCACGCCTTTAATCCCAGCACTCGGGAGGCAGAAGCAGGTGGATCGCTGTGAGTTCGAGGCCAGCCTGGTCTACAAAGTGAGTCCAGGGACAGCCAAGGCTACACAGAGAAAGCTTGTCTCAAAAAACAAACAAAAAAACAAAAAAACAAAACAAAAAAAAAAAAAATCAAAGCAGGACTAGGGATTTACCTTAGTAAAGAACTGCCTGCCCAGCAGTGGCAGGGGACAGAAAAGGTTGATTACCACTGTTAACTCTTTGAGCTGAGGATATTGCACAGTGATGCCATTAGCTACTCAGGAGGCAGGCTGATGTAGCAGGACCAACTCTGAGGCCTGCCTGTGCTACATAGTGAGTTCAAGGCCAGTCTGCACGGCTGACTGAGGCTCTATCTCAAAGCAGAAAGAGCTGGGAATTTAGCTCAGTAGAAGAGCACATGCAAGGCCCTAGTTCAATCTTCAGGACCCAAACCCAAGCCCTCCATCAAACAGAAAGAAGGAAAAAGGAAAAGTAAACAGCAGGTAGCAACCTTTCCTTTCTATCAAATGAAATGTCACATATAGAGTATTAACTTTCCTTTTCAGCCACAATCTTGTATTTCTCTGCAAAAGACATTTACATATCATTTCTAAAAAATCCCTTTACTGAATATAATCTTGGCGTGAAAATTACAGGGCGAGAGAGAGGGCGCTTTTAGATGACTTGAGTTCTGTTCCCAGCACCCATGTTGAGCAGCTTACAGTCACCTCTAACTCCAGCTCTAGGGAATCTGTTGCCCAACTCTTCTGACCTCCACAGGCAACGGCGCCTATGTGGGTGTGTTCTTACACAGACACAAAAGGCTGCATAGGATTAAGTAAGAAGCATCTTTAAAAATCATGTAAACAGATCAGGAGTAATAGGTTGTAAACTCAACCCCACAACAGGACATTCGCGCGCGCACGTGTGTGTGTGTGTGTGTGTGTGTGTGTGTGTGTGTGTGTGTGTGTGTGTGTGTGTGTGTGTGTGTAGTTGAGCGCCCAGTGACCAAACAGCACTTCCTGCCAGACTCCCACAAAGGCTGCTCAGGACAGAATCAGAGGATCAAGCTGGGGATCAAGAAAAAGAGTTGAAAGCCGGGCGTGGTGGCGCACGCCTTTAATCCCAGCACTCGGGAGGCAGAGGCAGGCGGATCGCTGTGAGTTCGAGGCCAGCCTGGTCTACAAAGTGAGTCCAGGACAGCCAAGGCTACACAGAGAGACCCTGTCTCGAAAAACCAAAAAAAAAAAAAAAAAAAAAAAAAAAAGAAAAAGAGTTGAGACAGAGAGGGCGAGGAAAAAAGAGGGGTGCTGAGAATGAAACAGGTCAGTATAATTTTCTCTTAAAGTAGGAAAGAGTATGTGAAGATTAGAAAAAGAATATAGAGCCTGGCAGCCAACAGCAAACACCTCAACGCTAAGCCTCCCCTAACCGCTTGCTGCAATTAAAACAAATCTGAACTTTGATCGATATTTATTTAACCCATCTCTAGGATGCTACATCTACTTTAGGAAGTAATTTAAGAATGCAAGATAATCAGCTTCATGCCAGAAATCCTGACTGCCCCAAGTGTCAAAGATAATTCTGGGGGAAAAAAGGTGATACAGTTGCTTTACAAACAAATGCTGACATCAAATTCTGGCCTTCTATGAAGAGTAAGAAAAGTGAGTACTTTTCTGTTTTTAGGAAATCATGATTACTTACGCAGTCTCAGAGGCTGCAGGACTGATGCCAAGAGCATCTTTGTTTAACCATCATCATTAGCATCAATAAATACTGACTGGGTACCAAGTGGGTGTAGAGAGCATGCTAGTTCAATGACAGGACAGAGAAAAAAGATGGACGAATGCAAAGCAAACAGTCTCAAGGGACTGAAGAGAAACAGACATTGATACATAAAATGAAGCAACAAGAACAAGGAAACAGGATTTTTCTGTACATGGACACAGATGCTTGACCAAAAAGGAAAAACAGTTGCTATATACTTGACATTTTGTTATGCACCTAAATTTATTTTGCGCTGTCTATTCCCACTAACTGCAAGAATCCTGTCCTACTACCACAATCATTACATAGAGGAGCAGGGGGGCCAGGAGGCTCCTTGAACTAGTCAACGGTCACACCTAGCTCGAAGCAGACCTCTAGCACTAGAGCCCAGCCCTCGGTCTCAACTATAACCTGTCTGTAAAAAAAATGAAGCAAGCCCCAAAAATATAAAACCACATGACAAGCTAAGAACAAAATAATTACACTTCAGAAGGGAAAAGGCCTGGAAACTGATCTTTAAAACTGAGAAGCTAAACAGATTGAGCCGGTGGGAAGGTGGTGTGATGTGGAACCAAAATGGTCAGGGTTACCATCCTGCCTCTGCCATTTACCAGCTTGGTACTATGGCAAGTTACATAACTCTTCACATTTCGGTGCTTATAAAATAGGCACAATGATGTCCTTGCCAGGATTAGGCAACTGGGCTTAGAATCACAGTACCTGTCACAAAGGGCAAGGGAATGAGGTGGCAGTCGTCATCGTCACCCTTACAGCGAGGGGGAGGGTGGAGTTTTATTAAGTACCAGTGCCAGATGTTCTACATACATAATTCATCCACCTGTAAGAAGACTGTTATCTTCACTGTCACCAGGAAAAACATCCAGCAACCTTCTCAAGGTCAGAGGTCAGCAAGCTGGGCAGGGGATCAGAATATGAACTCAGGACTACTGTGGTCTTAGTCGTCTGTCAGTCTCTCGTCAGGTGTGTATGGGGGGTGAGTGCAGTAGGAAAAGACTGCAGGTGAAGTAAAACAGCACAAGTGAAAAAAGGAAACTGAACTGACGGCACATTTTAAGCCAGTGTGATTTCAAAATGAAAAACCAGTCAATTTCAAAAGAACATCACTGCTGAAGAAGGAAAAGTATTCATTCTTAAGTAAGGGAGGCATCACTTTAGCCCAGGCTGGCCTCGTTGTCTTAGCCTCCCAAATGCTGAGATTATAAATGTGCCCTCTCCTGGCAACTCACTCACAATTTTTTAACTTTTTGGCTTTGCAGTGCACTTTTTATTTTTTATGTGTATGGATATTCTGCCTACATGCATTATTTGTGTACCACATGCATCTTTGATGCCCAAGGAGACCAGAAGAGGGTGCCAGATCCCCTGAGACCTGGGTTACATATGGCTGTAAGCCACCATGTAGGAGGTGGGAATTGAACCTGGGCCCTCTAGAAGAACACTAGGTAGCCCCCCCCCTTTGTTTTTTCAGGGCAAGGTTTCTCTGTGTGTAGCCCTGGTTGCCTCAGAACTCACTCTGCAGTAGATACTCTTAACTACTGAGATGGCTCACCTCTCTAGCTCCCACTGTTCACATATTTTAAAAAATATTATATAAGGTTTATTGTATGAGCATGGGGAGAGAAGGGAGGGAGGGGTACCGAGAGAGAGAGGGAGAGAGAGAGAGAGAGAGAGAGAGAGAGAGAGAGAGAGAGAGAGAGAGAGAGAGAGAGATGGGTAAGAAGTGCAAGAGGTAAGCTCACATTTTTTTTAAAGTACTTTTTTTGGATTTTCTTTTCCTTTTAGAAAAAGATTTAGTTTATTTTTTATGTATATGAGTGCTCTATATAAAAAAACTTTTTAGGGGCTGGAGAAATGGCTCAGAGGTTAAGGGCGCCACCTGCTCTTCCCGAGGTCCTGAGTTCAATTCCCAGCAACCACATGGTGGCTCACTACCATCTATAATGAGTTCTGGTGCCCTCTTCTGGCATTCAGGGGTACATGCAGGCAAAATAATGTAAACATAATAAATAAATATTAAAAAAAAAAATGAGTGCTCTATCTACATGCACATCTTCATGCCAAAGAGGGCATCAGATCACATTATAGATGGTTGTGAGCCACCATGTGGTTGCTGGGAATTGATCTCGGGTCCTCTGGAAGAGCAGAAGTGCTCTTACCCGCTGAGCCATCTCTCCAGCCCCTCACTGTTCACGTATTAATGTAGTTTTATGTGAATTTTTCTAGTACTGGAAAATATGTTCACCATTCTTTTAGAATTCAGTCACATATGGACAAAAAGCTCTTGTGCCAGAAAAATGTTTTCTACAGGATGTGTCACTTTAAGAAGTAAGTAGGCCTACACAGTTGGTTTCACATAAACTGAAAACCAAAAAAGAGATCAATTCTAATAAGATCTAATCTCTGTGAGAACTCAGGGAACTTGCCATGGCGAAGGGCTCTGCACTCCTGGGCTCAGGAGTGGTAACAGCTACAGGTTAGCACCTTGCAGCTGAACACTGTACACATCCAAGACCAAGCGCAGAGCCGGCAGAGAGGTGCAGTGGGCAAAGGCGCCTGCAGCCAGGCCAGACCAAGCAACTCCTGCAAGTTGTTCTTTGGCCTCTGTGTGAGCACCCCTCCCCCATGCAGATAAAGGTAGTGAAAATAGCTGGTCCGGAACTTACTTTGTAGTCCAGGTAGGCCTTGAAGTTTCTACCTCAGCCTCCTAAGGAGATGTCACCACCAGGCCCAGCATAACCTAATGCTATTTTCTACCATCTGGTTTTCTTGCCTCCTCAAGTAAGTATCACTAAGAGGAAAAGAGTTCCAATTAGATATGTAACATTAGACCTATGGCCAATTATGCCATCCAGGGGTATTAATATTTAACAACATGCATAGAGGAAAGCATTAGAACCAGTGGCTTAGATATAAAGAGGATGCTGATAAAATACAGGCTCGTGCTAGTGTGTTAGGTCTATTAAGTTTCCTGAGGTACTGCTCTCAAATTGAGTTGCTAGCAGGAGACACAGCTGGTCTGTGAAGTAGCTAAGCGCCCCACTGATTCCCCATATCCTCCAATTAAGGTGAATCTGATGTATTTATAGTGACTCCTGAAACCTCTAGGTACCCACGTAGCACACGCATCCTGGTATCTAGCAACCTTAAAAAAAAAAAAACCAGAAATGGCGTCACAACAGTGGGATCTGACAGAAGAGATGAAATAAATACAGTCCCGAGAGTTTCCTTAAACCCTCACACCTGAATTAAGTCCGGCAGGCAGCTCACAATCAAAGGTTAAGCAGAAGGCTAAGCAGTGTGGGAGATGATAATAGGGTTCTCAGAGGCTCAAATTAGTTGTGCCTTTGTAGATTTGATCCTTCAGACCAGCTGGGGAGTTTTAGAGAGACATTTGTATTTCATAGAGAGGTGAAAAGACTAGACGGGGGTGGGGTGGGGGTGGGGGTGGGGGTGCCCTTCCCCCACCTTCACCTGGAACCTAGGCGGTTCAAAGAGCTGGTGTGAATATGTTGTTCCAACTACAGTGACTAGGGAGAGAAGGAAAAAACTCCAACTGGGTCGGAACTTTTAAATGACTTCTTTTAAAAATAACCTTAGGATTCAGTCATAGACTAAAAGCCTGGATAACCCGTGTGGACAGGAAGAGCTGGCAAGGGTCCTGAAGATGTGACAACTGTTACAGGGAGGAGGTTCTTGAGATTTCAGGTTCAAGAGCAACTTATGCCATGGATCTACTTAGTGATGGGAAAAGCAGGAAGAAAGATCCAGTGAGGATCCGGCCTGGACCGCAGAAGGGCTACCATACCTCCCAGGTAAAAGAACACAGGTACTAGAGTCAGTCCATTCCAATTTAAGAGCTAACACCTTTAAATTCTTCTAAAAACAAACAAATTTTACTTATGAGTATGGGTGTTTTGCCTGCATGTAGGTCCATGAACCATATGAAAGCTTGATGCCCACAGACAACAGAAAGAGAGGAACGGTGTTACAGAATCAACCCGGGTCCTCTGGAAGAGCAGCCACTGCTCTTCACTGCTGAGCCATCTCCCTGACCCGACTGGAGAGATGCTCAGAGGTGAAGAGCACTGGCTGCTCTTCCAGAGGACCTGAGTTCACTTCCCAGCACCCACATGGCAGCTTACATGTCTGTAACTCCAGCTCCAGAGGAGCCAACACCCTCACAGATATACATGCAGGCAAAACATCAATGCACACAAAATAAAAATAAACAAATTAGTTTTTTTTTTAATTCTCCAGCAACCATACTGGGCAGCTGACAACCACTTCAGGGCATCCAGAGCCTTTTTTGGTCTCCATGGGCATCTGCACTTACATGAACACACCCTCCCTATATACACACAACACGTATACAGATAATTTAAAAAAGAAAAGAAA
Organism: Acomys russatus; assembly: GCF_903995435.1. Taxonomy (NCBI): domain Eukaryota; kingdom Metazoa; phylum Chordata; class Mammalia; order Rodentia; family Muridae; genus Acomys; species Acomys russatus. The sequence continues at coordinate 5,597,698 of NC_067152.1, forward strand.
AAAAAAAAAAAAAAGAAACCACAAAACTCAGAGCTAGAAAGACAGCTCAGAGATCAAGAGCAATTGCTGCTACCCTAGAAGATTGAGTTTAGTTCCCAATACCTATGTTGAGTTTCAGGGCAGCCTCTATGGGCCCCCACACAGAGACACACACACATACACATAACAACAACAACAACAACAACAAATCTTTAAAACGTAAAACTTAAATACCTTCCCCACTATATCCAGACATCTGGGAAAGCCCATCTGGCACCCATGAATCCACAGCAGCTGTGGCTGCCTGCACAAGACCCACACAAGATCAAGCCAGTCACCTTCCCAGTAGGACGGGGGAGCTATTTACAGTCCATGGCTTAAGGGTGTGGCTTCTGTCGAGCAGACTGAAGGCCAATGGATGGCCCCAAACCCATTATGTATGGGCAGCACAAACTGGACTCCATGGGTCAGTAAAAAAAACAAAACGGGGGGCTGGAAAGATGGCTTAGTGATTAAGAACACGGTGTTTTCCAGAGGCCCAGAGTTCAATTCCCAGAACCCACATGGTGGCTCACAACTGTCTAAGACTGTATGTGACCGATTTTGGTGTGTAGCTTTACATGCAAACAAAGTATTCATATACATAAAATAAATAAATCTTTAAAATAAAACAGCCAGAGGTCACAGAATTGTTAAGAAGTAGGAAGGTGGGGTGTGTGGCTGGGAGGAATAGCAGGTAAGTATAACCAGAATACAAAAATGTTCTTAAAAAAGGAAGCTGGGCATGGTAACACACGCCTTTAATCCCAGCACTCGGGAGGCAGAGGCAGGCAGATTGCTGTGAGTTCGAGGCCAGCCTGGTCTACAAAGTGAGTCTAAGACAGCCAAGGCTACACAGAGAGACCTTGTCTTGAAAAACCAGGGGCTAGGGAGGAGGCCCAATTGCTTATGTTAATGCCAGACACCTAAAGGCTTACTGCTACGCTCCAGAAGTTTCACTGAGTTTCAGCGCTATGGGCCTTTCCTCACACTGCCCCAGCACTCACTGCCACACACTGTTCCAAATCTTCTCCTGCCTATTGTCTCATTTTAATCTTGAAAACAAATGAGGCTGGTGCCACTATTATTTAAATTTTATTAATGAGGAAACCTAGACACCGAAAGATTATGAAACATGCCCAAGATCACACTAGTAGTAAGAGGTAAAGCTAATATATTCAAACTTAGGTGTCAACTTCAGAATGTCATAGTTTCTGTCACTACAGTAGACTTTCCTTCTTTGACCTCAGGCTAGCATGATTCTGAATTAATCATAAGGATTTTGAAACAAACGCAGGATGGAGGTTTTATCCCTGTTTTATACACACACACACACACATTTTTGGGGGGTGTTGAGACAGAGTTTCATGAAACTCAATCTGGCCTCCTGATCCTGATCCTCCTGCCTGTGTCGTCTCCCAAGTGCTGGGATCCGAGACATGCTGACACCCACCTCTTGTTCCTGTTTTATAATATGATAGTTCCTAAACCCAGACATCTACTGTCAAGTGCTAGAACTAACAAGGGAAGGCAGAGTGGCAGGTAGCAGGGAAGGAAGGGACTCGGACGCCGTTAATATTCTAATACCAAGAACACCTACTGGAGGAGCCACCACACCTGTGTGCTCACAAGAAAGGGGGTCACCTGACTGCAAAGTCTGGTATCAGAATACTCTGGCCACTCATGGACACATGTATTAGGGAGGTGGGAGGAGGAGGAGGACTGCCATGAGTTCAGGTCTAGTCTTGCAGCCCATCTTAGAATAAAGAGAAAAGATAAAAATGCCCCAGGGCAGGGAGGGGGTGGCTAGCGCTTGATGTGTATGCACAGGGGCCTGAGTTCAGACCCCAGCCACAGAAAGGCCGCACATTGTGGCATGCAACGCAGAAACAGGAGGATCCCTGGGAGGTGCTGTTAGTCAGTGAGCTCCAGATGCAATGAGACACTTGGTCTTTAAAAAAACTAGGTGGATTCTGAGCCTAGCCTTTTAACGGCTGAGTGACACACATGCAGGCAGAATACTGTAGAAATAACAAATAAAGAAATCTTTAAAACTAGGTGGAGCGGGGCACAGTGGCACACGCCTTTAATCCCAGAACTCAGGAGATGGGGCAGGAGGACCTCTGTGAGTTTGAGGCCAGCCTGGTCTCCAAGGCAAGTTCCAGGACAGCCAAGCATACACAAGAGACATCCTGTCTCAAAAAGCCAAACAAAACAAAACAAAACAGAAAAACCAACACCAACACACACACACACACACACACACACACACACACACACACACACACAGACATACACACACACACAGACAGACAGACACACACACACACAAACACACACAAAGAACAACCCCCCCCAACCCAGACAAAACAAAACCCCTGACATTAACTCCTAGCTTTCACACGCACTAACGACATACATAGAGAATTAAAGAAAACAACAATAACAACAACAAAACCCAAAAAGGGAACAAAACAATTTATTATAACACAAGAGAATGAGAAGTGTGTAAGTTTATAAACTATTAGAACTGCTTCTCCTACACTTGTTACAATATTATGCAAATACGTCCAAACAAAACATGGCTCCGCAAACCCTTTAACAGGGCTGGCCACTGAAGCAGTTCAAGCTGAGCACACAAGAAGTTGTGATATAGTCCATACAGTTGACCTAGCTGGGCATGGTGGTGCACGTCCTTAATCCACCATTTGGGAGGCAGCAGCAGGTGGATCTGAGTCTGAAGCCAGTCTGGTCTACATACTGAGTTCCAGGACAGTTAGGGCTACACAGTAAAGTTCCATTAAAAAAAAAAAATTTAAATACCTGTTGGATTAAAAAAACTCATTATCTAGAATTCAAAAGTAGAGCATGCTGGCTTTCCTACCTGACTGAGTTACACAGTGTTACACACAAAGATACTTTTATAGAACAAAACTGAGAATGCGATTGAGAAAGTAGAGAACCCATTGGATCAAACTATTTCCTGTAGAATGAATGTGAAAAAGAAAGCTATGAAGAGCTAACCTTAATCCTAATCACTTTTTATTGAGTTTCTATTTGTTTTGTTTTTCTAGATAGGGTTTCTCTGTGTAGCCTTGGCTGTCCTGGACTCACTTTGTAGACCAGGCTGGCCTCAAACTCGCAGAGATCCGCCTGCCTCTGCCTCCTGAGTGCTAGGATAAAGGCGTGCACAACACCCTCTTATTTATTGATATTAAATAATGGAAACAGATCAATCTATTTCCAAATTGTAATGGACATAAACCAACACTAAAACAAAATTTAAAAGAGATCTTAGAATGTTAAATATTAAGTAGGCTTCATACTATGAGAGTCTACAATTATTTTTTTCTCCCTTTTAAAAGATTCTTCATAGCAGTCATGTATACATTGCCAGAACTGAGGAGGCTGAGGCAGGAAATCCTCCAAGTTTGAGGCTAGCCTGGAATACATAACAATTCTGCCTTCAGCCAGGCGGTGGTGGCGCAGCCTTTAGTCCCAGCACTCAGGAGGCAGAGGCAGGTGGATCACTGCAAGTTCGAGGCCAGCCTGGTCTACAAAGCTACTCCAGGACAGCCAAGGCTACACAGAGAAACCCTGTCTCAAAAAAACGGGGGGGGGGGGGGCAATTCTGCCTTAAAAAAAAAAAAAAAAAGTCTTCCTCTAAACTCACACAGATCTGCCTGTTTCTGGCTCCTAGGTCCTACGATTAAACCCAGTTTTAAATGTTTTTAAGAGGTCATTTTTTAAGAGTGTCTGTGTATGAGTGCACGCACCACAGCTTGCCTATATCAGTGAGGACAATTTTGGGGAGTCAGTTCTCTCTTTCCACTACAGGGGCTCTGGGGATCAGACTGAAGTTGTCAGGCCTGGCACAAGCACCTTTAAATAGTCTTTATGTCAATGCGATACATGTTGGAACAAATACGAGTCAAGTGACATTTCTAAAGGACACAGTAAATTCTTGATTTGCATACTATAGTTATTAAACCCTCCAGCCAGATTCTCTTATACAAGAATGACAGTTAAAGCATGCTCTAATCAATTTCAAATATGAATTCTAAACTCCTGCCATTCCTAGTTGAAAGAAAATTCCAGCTATAAATATATGAGACTTAATGAATTCTTTACTTCCCCCTCCTTTTCAAATCAAGTCCACAGAAAAAGAGATTTCAATCTAGATTTCATCTGAAATGAAAGTGAAAGCATTAAATATATGGACAAGGAGACTCTGGTTTGTGGATGCTGTCATTTCAAATAATGCTTTCTGAAGAAAAACAAAAAACAAAAAACAAAAAAACAAAAACCCAGCAACATGCCAGAGCTAGCAAGCTATGCTCTCTTTTTAACAAATGGTCAGCACTAAATCTCATCATCATCCCTGAAAGGGGGAAAAAAAAAAAAAAAAGGCTCGGTGCCTTTGCAGGCAGAGAACAATCGGTGTGTGCTTCAATTAAACCACTGACCTTTTCTGAAGCATGCCCGCGCCTCGCTACAGAAATCAATGGGATAAAGGTCATTCTGTTCAAGTGTTTAAATGGCATCCCTTTTCCAGGCAAAGGCGAATTCCTTTCCCCCTTAAAGCCAACTAACTTATTGTATAGAATGTTAAAAATTAAAACTACCTCAATTTCAATTTTTAAAAACGACTTAAAATCATAGGGGCTGGAGAGACGGCTTGTTGCCTAAGAACACATACTCCTCTTGTATAGGACCCAAATTCAGTTCCCAGCACCCGCAGCAGGTGGCTCGCTACTGGAACCCCAGCTCCAGAAGGACTGGGCACCCCTGACCTCTGGTAGATACACATGTACCCTTTAAAAATAAATAACTGGAAAAAAAAAACTGACTAAAAATCAATTCCACCACCAGAAAAACAGTAAGCAAGGTGGGAAGCTGTCACCTGTAGCTTGTCACTGCCCAGAAGGTTGTTGGCTGAGTCTGTCACTGCAACTACAAGCAGATCATGGGACAAGACGGCTGGGATGGGCCCAGTTGCTGCAATGCTCACTCGGCTTGCACAGCACTCTGGTTCAGTCTCTGGCACTGCACAACATTTCATCATTCGGGAGGTGGAGGCAGGAGGATCAGAATCAAAATAAAACAAAAACAAAACAAGAAAAGCATGCCAAACAAAGAGGTGTTATTTTAAACTTCGGCTTTGAAGACAGAAGCAGCTCTATGTCCGTCAGCTGTGGATGGTGGAGCCTGATGATCATTAATAGCGACCTTCAAAACCAAACACATATGCATACAAACCCCAGAGGCCAAGAGCCAAGAAAAACTGAGGTCAGCCTGGGTTATAGAAGAAGTTCTAGGACAACCTGGGCTAGACTGAGACCCTTTCTCAAAAACCCACCCAACCAAAGCTGGGCTTGGTGGAGCACATCTGTAATGCCAGTGCTCAGGGAGGCAGAGGCAGGAGGATCGTCATGAGTCGAGGGCAAATATGGTCTACAAAGTAAGTCCAGGACAAAGAAACCCTGTCTAGAAAAACAAAAAACCAAACCAAAACAGAACAAAACCCAAAACAAAACAAAAACAAAACAAAACAAAACAAAAAAACAATCAATCTGAGAAGCCACAGAAACTGTAAGTTTTGTTTTGTTTTTTAAACAAATGTAACAATTTTAAGAGCTGTAGACGCAGCTAGGCAGAATGCTTGTCTAGTTTACAAGAAGCCATGCGTTTGATCCCAGCACTGCAGAGTGGGAGGGCATGCCTGTATCCCAGCAACTGAGAAGTGGAGGCTAGCCTGAGCCACATGAGATCTGTTTTTAAATCTAACCACCTAAAAACAGGTGGGGTTTTTGTTTGTTTGTTTTTTGGTTTTTTTTTTTTAGATGAGCTTCTATCTACACAGGGAACATTTTTGCTCTATAGTTTTCATTTACAGAAAGTCAGTACCTTCAATTATATCAATGCATATCAGTCGACAAACTGCAGAATATATTCCCAATACAACAGATATGAGGAAGGCAAGTGTAGGGAATAATTGAGTAACTTGGTACCATGTTTGGTTTTGGCCATAAATATTCCTCCTCCCTCTTCTAACCTGAACTCTTTCATCTGTACAGACTATGCCTACAGCCCCATCTCCAAACACGACCCCAGCTACATCAGAACTCTCTCAGCCTTGTTCCTGAATAGGACTACGTATACACATCTCTTTGAACAACAGTGCAAGTATCTCTACCTTTAACAACAATCAAAAGTAGACAATTCCTATTCAGATATATTTTCAATGTATCTGGGTATGGCTAATCTGGGTGCACGCAAGTAAGGCAAACCGTGTACCTTTAATCTATAAATCAAGAGAACCACCCAACCCACACCCCTTAGCAACCCAATGAAAAGGGGCTGGACCGTCTGTGTGACCCTTGAGAACGTTCCTACATATGGCCTGTTGTATGTGCCTCTCTAATCTGTATTACCACTGTACTCCCACTCCAAGTACTCTTGCCTTGTCTGCTCATCAGTGTGAGCCTTTATTTTCAGTTCTTTAGAAGGAGACTAAGAACCTGGAAACATTCAAGCTAGGCCCAGACCAGACCACAGTTAACAAGTATAAACCCATTCTCCCAAAGCAAAAAAGACCTCAAATTAGTCTGAGCAAACAACAGGTCTAAAAGTTTTACTTTTGTGTCCGGATAATTTAGTTTACAATGTCATTCTGTCCAATAGACTTGACAGCATTTACTGCAGTCTACATTATGATGAAACTGCATGCTAATCTCTAGCCAAAGACCAAAGTTTGCTTCTGTTACTCCACCTTCTTCAGCACCGCTTATCCAAACTCTTCCTAGCCTCTGATGAGGATCTGAGACACCTGTTTTTCCTGTCTGAAGCAATACCAGCTCTCCTCTCCCTCTTTAAAGTCTAAGATCACTTGTCGATTTTCCTTTGGCATATCCTTTCACATCCATTAGCTCTTTCTTTCTTTCTTTCATTCATTTTTTAAATACAGTGCTCTGCCTGTATGTACACCTGCAAGCCAGAATAGGACACGAGATCACATTATAGATGGCTGTGAGCCACCATGTCGTTGCTGGGAATTGAACTCAGGAGCTCTGGAAGAGCAGCCAGTGCTCTTAACCTCTGAGCCATCTCTCCAGCCTTCTATCTTATTTCTTTTTTAACTTAAAAAATATATGTACACGTATGTGTACAACGTGTGTACTGGTGCCCAGGGAGGCTAGAAGACGACACTGGACCCACTGGAAATGGAGTTAGCAGACACTTGTGAGTTGTCATGTGATTCTAGAGATCAAGCCTGGGTCCTCTGCACTGAGCCATCTCTCCAGACCCAAGTATCTTCATCTTAAAATGAAGATAGGAGTAAAGTGTTTAGGACACATTAAATTTCCTGTTAAAACCTATATTCACAGAAATCAGAGTCAGCACATAACAGCTGTTGGCTGAATGAATAGACAAGGCAGACCAGACACAGACAAAATGATCATTAGTCGAGGATCCTGCTATCCCTTGGTTGCTCTGCTAAATTCTTCTTGGTGTTGCCTCGATTTCTGTCCTATACTTCAGAGGTAAAGGGCTATGCTTGGTGACTCTATATAAGTGAAACTTTTGTTTTAAGTCACCAAATATTCTTCAAGTAGTCCAGCCTGCAAAATTAAAACAGGAACAGTAAAACTCAGACCTCCAGCGTCCTCACTATACCTGCTTGTTCCTCGAGAGTCAAGAGGCTGCGGTTAGCCTTGAATTCTAGATCCTTGTTCCTCTGCCTCCCAGCTGCTCGGACTACAGGCATGCACGATCAGTCCCATCCTCTGTCTTAAAATTATCATATGCCTGATGATGGTGGCATACTCCTTTAATCCCGGCACTTGGAAGGCAGAGGCAGGGGAATCTCTATGAGTTCAAGGTCAGCCTGGTCTACACAGTGAGTTTCAGGACAGCTAAGGCTACACAAAGAAACCTTATCTTGAAAACCCAAACCACACAAACAAGGCATCATAATGCTTTGCAGCCAATCTATATTATAATCATCTTTATGATCAGACTTTATACTGTATCATAAGATTTGTAAGTCAGAGACCCTTTTACTCTGTTATTTAAAAAAATTTTTTTTATTCTGTACCTATTATGTCTAAGGGACAGGAACACAGTACTGAAAAACTAGACAAAAATTACCGCAAATAAGGGTAACGATACTTATGCTCACAGGACATATCAACAGGCAGTTGTCTTCCTGTTTTTTAGATTTTCGAGACAGGGTCTCTCTGTGTAGCCCTCCCTGGCTGTCCTGGACTCACTTTGTAGACCAGGCCGGCCTTGAACTCAGAGATCCACCTGCCTCAGCCTCCCTGGGTGCTGGGATTAAAGATGTGTACCACTGTGCCCAGCTAAGAAATTCTTAATGTCTCTTTAAGATTCTTGGGGTGGACTTCTGGTCCGTGGCACCACTGCTGGCGTGTAGAAGAGTATAATTACCCATGCACCTCATTTGTTGCTTTTTCTCTCTGCATCGGCTCCTGGATTCTCTAAAGGTTACCGAGCTGTCTCTCAGCAGAAGAGGTTTTAATGGGCCAAAACCACTATCATTAAACACTCTGGCAATACCCAAGCCCAAAGTCCAAAAGCTGGCCACAGTGGCACACACAGCCCAGCTTATGCTACACAGTGCAATCCTGTCTCAAAATACAGACAAAAATCAGCCACAGAAACCAAGCAAACCTATTACCCAATTAGGGACACTTCTGAAGGTGAAAGTACGACATCAATGACACGAAAGTGAGACCCAGGACAGGCTACAGCAAGGGTGCAAGGTCACTGCGGCAGACGTCTCATTTCCAACAAGCTAAGGCCAGAGGTGCTTCGAGCACAGACCTGCACCATATCAGTCGGCCCTTCTCCACAAAACACCAAGATCACAGCTCAAGCTAAGAATAAGCCTTTCTCCCAAAAAACTAGTATTAATTTCCAATCCTGTTAGCATCCGGCACTTTGTAAGGGGCGTGTTTATGTGCACTGCATAGAATGCAGAATCCTGACTGAAGAAAATAGTGCTTCCTGGTCAAACAATTAGAACTGTTTCTCTGGGTTTAATTTCGGTAGCCAAATGTAATTAAGTTGCAAACTATTTTCATACAGATTTTCTAACAGAAACTCAAAAGTACAAAATGAAAAATGTAATCCATTCAACGATAACTCACTAGTTTAGAAGAACACATAATCTTTCAGAAAGTCAAATAATACACTCTTAGACTTAAACTTTCTGTTAAAAACTGTGGCTGGGCGGTGGTGGTGCACGCCTTTAATCCCAGCACTTGGGAGGCAGAGACAGGTGGATCGCTGTGAGTTCGAGGCCAGCCTGGTCTACAAAGCGAGTCCAGGACAGCCAAGGCTACACAGAGAAACCCTGTCTCGAAAAACCAAAAACCAAAACCAAAACCAAACAGAAAACTAAAACCAAACCAAACCAAACCAAACCACACCCAAAAAAAACTGTGGTGCAGGTGAGACAGCATCTGCTGCTAAGCCTGACAACCTGAGTCACATCCCTGGAGTCCACATGTGGAAGCAGGGAATTGATTCTTGCAACTTGTTTCTAACCTCCATGTGTGCAGCACGGCATGTGTGTGCTCACACCCACTCTCACACTGAAAGGTACAGCAGGTTTCGGTGGGACTTCCTACTCCTGCATCTGCTGCCTTCTCCAGATAGGCGTGCACATGGTTATAATCTACATGCTGACCTATTTTTAACTGCTTGAAGAAATAATTTCTATTTTTAAAAAATCTAAGCAAAATTCCTATAAGGCATTAATATAATCATTTTTATTAGTCTGGGGGAAATAGACACAAAGCTATGTATTGATCCTGTAACCTAATTACACAAAAATGTTTGTGAAACATGATATTAACTATTCAACAAGGAATTTGGGGGGAAGAGAGTGGGAGATTTGAGATAGGGTCTCATGTAATGAAGGCTGGCTTTGAACTCCTGATCCTGCACCCTTCCCCTTCCAAGTGCTAGGATTACAGGAATCTGCTACTACAGCCAGCTTTGAACTAGGTTTCAATCCAGGTTCTGGCTGTAAAGGTTTATCTTATGATTTTTAGCCCTGTGTCTGTATGTGTGTCTGTGTGGGTCATTTAACGTGTGTGCTGGGATCTGAGCCCAGGTCTTCTGAAGAGCAGTAAGTGCTCTTAACTGCTGAGCCACTGCTCCAGTCCCCTACCACCTGGTTTTAAAATGTTTGTGTGTTTAAACTGAATTATATAACATAATGTTGTAACTTTCCTTCTCTTAAAAAAAGGTGTAGCCATGTGGTGAATTATGTAAGGTGGAGGATGCTTCCTTACCCTCACGCCTTGGGCAATACATGAGGGCACATAAACAGAGGTACGGGTGAGGAGGATGAGAGAGAGACATGGACAGAAAGACAGGGAAGGGGAAGAGAGAGACTGATTTGACTCTAAGTATGGATGTCTTCAATTAAATACCCAGCAAACAAACAAATCCATTATGTACAGCAATATATTTAGAACTTGTCTAAAACAAGTCTCAAACACAGTTTCTAACAGTACTATGCCATGGCCACGTGCAGCGGTCTCAGTCTCAGTACCTGCATGAGCTTGTTTCCAGGCCCCTTATTAGATACCAAAATCCCTCAAATACACGGTTTAAGTAACCTACACAGAATCTCCAATCCGCTTTTTTCCTCAGGGCAGGGGGTACTAAACCGAGATCCTTGCCCATGCTAGATAAATGTTTCAAGCACTGGTGGGTGTTGCCAGCTCCTCTATTACTTTAAGTAATTTCTAGATGAATTACACCTAATACAACATGCAAACTTATATAAACAGTTGTTACACTGTTTAGGAAAAATGATAAGGAGAGGAATTTGTGCACATTCATTACTGATGAACATTCTTTTCATGAATATTTCCATCTGTAGGTAGTTGAGTTTTAGTTGTGGAACACAAAAAGCAAAGAGGGCCAACTGTATTTAAAAGCCAAAATATTACCCACTCTAAAATCCACAATGACATAGCAACCCTCTGAAAGAGAAAAACAACCCATTGTCTAAAAACATGTGTAATAGCGTGTGTACATGTTTCTGAGATACCAGAGAAGGAACTGCCAGCAGAAGCAAGTGATATATTCAATTCATATGGTAACTTGAGACCTTATTAATCTTTAATATATCTGTGTTTTAGGTAATAAGTTTTCTTATTACCCAATTGAAGAGAAAACAAAGACAAAAAAATTTTCTTTTGGCTTTGGTCATAATGAATTCATTGACATTACAGAAAAACAAAAAGTAGGTAACTCATTTTAGAATATTAAAAGAGTGCACAAAGGCAGAGCAGACTGCAGCCAAGGTGTTTCCTTCACTTTCATCTGTCGGGTTCTACAGCACAAATCTTTTAGTGCCCTGTATTCCATGCTAACCATGCCTTCCTAAGCAAACTTTACAACTGTATGACAGTCAAAGGTGTGGTCCTTCGTATAAGGAAAGCACTGCTTTCCCAGGCAAAGTCTGGGAAATTTCCTCTGAGCCACTGGAGTACCTGTCTGATACTGGTCCCACTTACCCTTGGGGGTTCTGACTCTGGCACACTAAGTAGTACTTACTTTATGACTCCTAGTGACCACCGGTTACTGAATGCCCAGGGACTTGGGGTTGTGCTGTATTCTTTTGCCCGCTAGCAGCGGAGGGCAAGAAAGGTAGAGATGAAGGCTAGTACATGGGTAGCTCCGTGCTATGTAGTCTGAACAGCAAGGCTCAGAGGAGCCCCCCTGGTTGGTATGACTTGCCTGTGTTGTTTTACACTGTAGCTGGGACAACTAAACCAAGTCCTCATGGTTCTACTAAAAGAGCACAAATGGAGCCGCTCACCTGCCTGATAAACCTTCTCCTTTGCTAATTTTATTGTCGTCTTTTGCTAAAATAAACTGTAAGCAGGACAATAATCATTTTCCTGAGTCCTCCGAGTTCTTCCAGGGAGTTCACCAATCCTGAATCTACTCTTGGGAACCTCTGATACAAACTATAATATAGTAAAATATGTGTCCAAGACAGGACATTCTGATATAAGTTTTGGTTTCAATAAGTTCATTTCCAAAGAGGAAGGAATAGTACCTCCAACTGACAAAAACGCCTTATAATATGTGGATTTCCTTCTCACCCACTGAAAGGTTAAAGAAGGTAGGTCCTGGCCAAGCACATCTCATTCTGCAGAATGAAAGACGTGCTGTTCACTCCCACTGGCAGTTTCCATTCCCCACACCATCTTTACGGAACAGGAATTAATGCCTGTGCCTGAGCAGTAAACTGACGTGAGAAAGTACTTTGCCAATTCTTCTACTTTCGGACACTTTGGGAACTTTTTCCCTCTGTTTCTTTCCTTCCACCCATCCATCCATCCATCCATCCAAGATATAATCTCTTAGGCTGGCTCTGAATTCAGGATGTGGTCCAGGCTGGCCATTAACTCAAGATCCTGCCTCAGGCTCCTGAGTTGCTGGGATTGTGGATGTGTGCTACCACACTGGGCCAATTTTATGTTTTTGGAAAAAAGAGCATGTGACATGGCCCCAAGTATCAGGTGTGCAAAGACTCTCTTATCAACTAGGAGCTGGACAAGAGACAGTCCTTTCTTTAGGATGTGCACTGCTGAGGCAGCGCAAGTGCACAAGTTGTACTGCAGCAAAGGATCAGTTTCATAAATGATTCATGGGTTAAAACTTTGCCAGAGATTACAGCACTTAAGAGTTTGGTTTATCAGACTGAAACTTCCTGGCCATCTGACCTCTGCCAAGCCTATCACTTTATAAGGTGCCTCGTTCCCACGCCAGCTTTTACTGCTCTCTCCGTGGGAAGCATTTCATTGTTCCCGTTTCTAACGGCATTATGAAAGACAACTGCCAAGGATGGAATCACGTGCTGCTGCGCCCTGTGTAAGAGGGGAGATTTTCATTTGTTTCGGTGCTGAATCAGAAAAGTAACAGATAACTGACTTTTGTTCTGAGTAACAGGCCTAAAGTGTCCACAAACCCCCTTGTTTTTAATAACCCATACAGTCAGGGAGCACCTAAGGAGGGACTGGGCTCTCCTCCATCAGCTTCTCTAGGCAACTGGTGCTAACCCGCCGCCCACCGTCAGGCGGCCTTGTCTATGCCTCGCTGTCTTTGTGCAGCCTCCGGAGCTGGTACGTGTATTATTTTACTGCTGGTTATCACTCTGTACCTAACAAGCAATCTTCAGAAAACACTCATGGAGAAGGGAGAGAGTCATATGGGCAAGAGTTGAGAACACGGTACTTTCAAGCCAGACCGAATAAACATCAATCCCAACTCTTACTAGCTCTAAAGTTTCTTACCTTTTTTGTTTCTCAATTTACTCATCTGTAAAATGAGAATAAATACAGTACCTCACACAGCAGTTTATTACTAAGAATTAAGTAAATATGTGTAAAGAACTTAGTGCATTTGCCATCTAAAGAAGTAACAGCTAGTACTGCCACCATGGCTACCACAGCCCCCCCCCCAGGAGCACATTTAATAACTTCACCCCACCCTAAGTATTAAAAGCAAGGACAAGATTATCCTCTTGACAGACAGGTGCTGGATATGGCAAAGCTACCCATTCCACGGGTATCCCATACAACATGGCTGCCTCTCTGGTTATCTGCAGAATGAGATAGTGACCATGTTGCTCACAAAACTGCATGGAGACAGAGATCTGCCCAGATATCCCTCCCTCTGCATCGCCACACACAGCATCTGATAGCAGTGAGCTCCACTCCATACTTGAGATTTCAAAATTACCTGGCTTTCAGGTACTCAACCACTTCCGCAAGGATGAGACAATGTAATTCATGACATGAACCCCCAGAAGGTAGTAAAAAAAACAACAGTCTTAAATGTCCCCTTCTTTCACATTGCCCGGTTAGGATACATTTCTTCAAAATAGTCAATGTGTGGAGGTTGGAGAATGTCAAGGGCAGAGAGTACCTGAGAAAAGGAAGGGGAAAAAAAAAAAAAAGTCAAATTTAGAGAACGAGAAGGAAACCGAAGTGTGACACCAATGCAAGCAAATGCTGTTAACTAATGACTTAAGGCCGAGAACAACTGGCTACTGAAATGAGCCGCTATTAGTAAAAAATTAGCCCTTAAGATGGTTTCCTAGACTTTCCACCTAAGAGACAGTTCCCCCTGAGCTGAAATGGGTTACATCACAGCCGACCAAGTGCTGCTCAGCAGAGTGCTGAAAGAGCATCGTAGCTGCCGCAGGGGCATGAAGACCAGCTCTACCCTCCATGCTTCTGCTCCTCTCTCCAGCCAAAGTTCACTGCCTTCCACCTGTCAGACGCCAGGGTAGGCTTTTAGGTTGCACATATGAACAAAACAGCTCCCTGCTTCCTTGACCGGAGGAGAGGTACATACGACACCAACACTTGCACAATACAAAATCGTGCCCCCTATTACTGTGCAGGAAAAATGTAAGGAGGGCGGAGGAAAACACTTCCGAGAAGCAACACCGCTCGAAGACTGGCAATGTGACAGTGCAGAGGCAGCTTGTAGAAACAGGAAAAGTGCTCCATTATGGAGCACAGTGGGGTCAGAGGAAAGCAGAGTGGGATAAAGCCCACTGGAAGGCAGAGAATACTTTACTCCCAATCTCCGTAGTTACATTAGATATGATGGATTTTATTCAAAGTACAAGAAAAGAAATTACTGAAGGAGGGAAACGGACATTAGGCACCTGAAATTTCAGCACTTTATAAGCCAACAGAAAGTAATATGCACATTTGCTCCCAATGCTGTCTAGCTATGCCATAAGTCCTGGTTATAACATCACACCTAATTTGCTAAGGAGAAATGCTGAGCTCAAAGGACAAAAAGAGACAAGCAAGAAACAGTGTGCTACAAGTACAAGCTTCTGCTACCCTGCCACCCCCACTCCCAACACACACACAGAGCCTCACTGCATAGCCCTGGATGGCTTGGAACTTGCTATGCAGAGATCTGCACACCTCTGTTTCCTGAGTATTGGGACTAAAGATATACACCACCACACTAGGTTTACCATAGTTAAAAAAAAATTACTTTCTTTTCTAGAGAATTTGAAAACTATAAAGTAGGCAAAAAGAATATCCATGTGGTCAGTACCTGGTCGCAGTCACGGAGAAGCTCACTTTCATCTCATTTGGAGCTCCCACACCCCTACATTTGAAGCACCGGCTATACATCACTATTTCTAGCAAATAAAAACTAATTGCATGATGCAAATATTTGATTGTTCAATTTTTACTCATCTAGCTACTTACTCATTACCACGCTGGGGATACAACCTAAGGCCTTATGCACGTGTTCCACTCACATGAGAAGAACTTAAAATATTTAAGTTTGCTTAACTTATTTTTACTGCATAATTTTTTAAAAAACATTTTAAAAATGTACTTATTGTGTATGTGCACATGGGCCAGGAATGCATGCAGAGGTCAGAGGACAACTTTTGGTCACCTTCTATCATGTGGATCCCTGGGAATGAACTCAAGATCATCAAGTTTGGCAATAAGAATCTTTACCCACTGAGCCATCTTGATAGCCCCACAATGTCTTTTTAGCACTAACAATTATCTAGTACTCAAATTCCCAACTTCCTTCCTTCCTTCTAAGACAAGGCTTCTCTGTGTAGTCCTGGCTGTCCTAGAACTCATTCTGTAGACCAAGCTGGCCTTGAACTCAGAGATGCCTGCCTCTGACTCCCTAATGCTGGGATTAAAAGCATGTGACAGCACTGCCTGGGCAATTTTTTTACTTAAATAAAAAGTGTACTGTCTAAATCAGAAAAAGACTAACAGTATACTTGGGTGCAGAAGCTCATGTCTCTAATTCCAGCACTTGGGAGGCTGAGGCAGGAGAACTGCCATCGATAGGGGTGAGACTGTGCTACAAACCAACTATCAGGTCAGTTTGGCCTATGGTGTGAGATACTGTCTCAAACTCACCAGAGATCCACCACCTCTGCCTCCAGGCTGTTGGGATTAAAGGTGCTTGCCACTGAGTCCTTCTGTGAGACACTGTCTTAAACACACACAGACTCACAGACACACACAGACACAGACACACACACACACACACACACAGACACACACACACACTACAATAATCAAAACACAAACAAAAGAAACTTAAACAAAGATTTGACTAATACCTCTATCATTTTTAATTCTTTTTAAAGTTTTATTTATTTATTATGTATACAGTATTCTGCCTACATGCTAGATGAGGGCACCAGATCTCATTATAGATGGCTGTGAGCCACCATGTGGTTGCTGGGAATTGAACTCAGGACTTTTGACAGAGTAGCCAGTGCTCTTAACCTCTGAGCCATCTCAAGCCCCTCACTTTTAAACTTTAATAAAAGATTTCTCTCCTATCCCATTTCTTTCCTTTTGTAATTTACTTGTGCAAGAAACCTTGTTCACTTTAAAGCTTGCTCTTTTTTCAATCATATGCTCTTCACTTTGCAGTTTTACTTATTTTTAAATCATTTATTTTTACTTTATGTATACTGGTGTTTTGTTTGCATGCATGTTGTGAGGGTATCAAATTGGAATTGGAGTAACAGACAGTTGTGAGCTGCCATGTTGGTGCTGTGAATTGAACCTGGGTCCTCTGTAAGAGCAGCTGAGCCATCTCTTCAGCCTATTTTAAAATATTAAATTAAGATTTGTTGCCAGCTAGGTGGCACACACCTTTAATCCCACGCTCAGGAGGCAGAAGCAGCTGGATCTCTGTGAGTATGAGGCCAGCCTGGTTCATACAGGGGGTTCAAGGCCAGCCAGGGATGCACAGTGAGGCTCTGTTTTGAAAAATTTGTTTTCAAGCTGGGTGGTGATGGCTCATGCCTTTAATCCCAGCACTTGGGAGGCAGAGGCAGGTGGATCTCTGTGAGTTTAAGGCCAGCCTGCTCTACAGAGGGAGTTATAGGAACACTAGTACTACACAGAGAAACCCTGTCTCAAAAAAACCAAACCAAACAAACAAAAAACCAAAAAACACACCAAAACAAAAAGCTTGTTTTCAATTAAAACTTTCTTTAATAAAAAAGCCTTCCCTCAGGTTGAAGCCAGTTAAATACAGAGGTTTGAATGTTTCTGTAAGGATTATGTACATTTCCTTTTAAATTAAAACATTTACACTTAGAATTTAATAAACAGAAAATATTTTTTAGTTTCTTCAAAGTAAATTGTTGTCATATGAAAACAATTACCTCATTTTTGTGCATTTTAAAATCTTCAATTAGTCCTTAATCAGATCTAGCCAATGGACAGGACATTCTCCACAGCTGTGTGGAGAGTGGGAACTGACTATGACATGAACTCTGGTCTCTGGTGCCCCCTACTTGACCACTTCCCCTTGGTGGAGGCCTGGTGGCACTCAGAGGAAGGATAAGCAGGCTACCAGGATGAGCCTTGACAGGCTGTGACCATATGGTGGGGGAGGAGGTCCCCTTCTGTCACAGATCTAGGGAGGGGGAATAGGGTGAAAGAGGGAGGGAGGAATGGGAAGGTACCAAGAGAGGAGATAACAATTGAGATGTAATCTGAATAAATTAATTTTAAAAATCTTTAATTAGCCAGTGTAGCATATTTGTGTAACTTCCCTACTTGTGGTGCACGCGCGCGAGCGCGCGCGCGCGCACACACACACACACACACACACACACACACACACACACGCGCGCGCCCCACGTCTGTCTGAAGCCTGAGGAAAGTGGTTAGACATCAGCATGTCACTAGACATCTTGTAGACTCTCAACTCTATCCTGAGCAAGAGGCATTCTGTCTTGGGGGAAAACAGAAGCAAAGAGTGACAGTGTCTGTTAGGCAAAGCTATTTTACACTTCAAATCTATCTGTGCTAATTAGAGGTTATCTAGTGGGAAGTGACAACCCTATTTTAAGGCTTTCTTATTCTGTATTTGATAAGGTGCCCAGGAGAAAAGCTACAAACATCGTCAGACACTGGCCTACACCATTTGGCTGTTGACTGGCTTAAATTCTGCCTGTTGTTTTGTTTTAACCTAAGTGTTTCTAGCAAACAAAAGCAGTACTCAGATCCAGCAGAAAGGGCCTAGGATCTCAAAAGCAATGTGAATGAACAAGTGAGATGGGACACTAGAGCATTCAAACACTCAACTCCATGTTCAACTCTCCTATTTCAGCAGCCATGAGTTTCTCTTGACCCCCACAGTTATTTGGGGAAATGAAATAAAAATTAGCCTTTTGATGTAAACAGAAAGACACTGGTTTTCTTTTTTTCTTTTTTTCTGGTTTTTCAAAACAAGGTTTCTCTGTGTAGCATTGGTTGTCCTGGACTCACTTCACTGACCAGGCTGGCCTTGAACTCACAGAGATCCTCCTGCCTCTGTCTCCTAAATGCTGGGATTACAGGTGTGTGCCACCACGCCCAGCCACAGAAAGACACTTATAAAGATGCCTTGGAAGGAATCCAAGTACTAACCCTCCCTAACACTCAAAAAAACAAAAAAAGCAAGAGGTAGCCAGGTGTGGTGCCACTCAGGAAGAAGGAGGCAGATCTCTCTAAATTCAAGGCTCAATCTGTCTACTTGCTCCAGGCCAGCCAGAGCTACACAATAAGACCCTGTATGAAAAAACCCAAAAAACAAAAACAGAAGCCCAAACCAAAAGAAACTGTACCATACTTATCTACTTTAAAAAAATGATGGTCATGATCTCAAAAACTGGTGAAAACCTGTGTTTTAAGCTTTTAACCTCCCAGTAAGAAGATTCACAACAAAGCATTTACACAGTGACCATGTGGCTTAGTTTTGGTTGTCCTTTTGTCAGGGAGATAATCAGGGTGAATAATCTTAAGTCTAAGTATAAGACAAAAAATAAACACTTAGTTCTGTGGTTGAGTGCTTGCCCAGCACGCATCAGCTCCTCCAGAGCTGACCGCTCACTCACCACACGAGAGTTCCTACTCTACTTTTCTTCTCTAAGGATGCAAAGGTAAGAGTAAAGCACAGTAACTGATTAAAAATGCCTGGTGTTCTGTTAAAGTAGGGAGACTATATTTTTGTAACATAAAGTATACAAATTCTATAAGAGATTTGATGAATTTTATGCAATGATGGCCATGTAAAAGCTGCCCAGATCAAGAAGTTACAGCGTTTCAACACCTTAGAAAATGCCTCCTCTCCCTGTCATTTAACAGCTCTCACGTCAATCTCCCTACTCTTCAACCTTATACACACAAAATAAAAAAAGTGTATACTCTTGTGCGTACAGCTTTTAAAAATGTATTTATTTATTATATATACAGTGTTCTACCTGCATGTAACACCTGCAGGCTAGAAGAGGGCACCAGATCTCATTCCATCATGTGGTTGGCGGGAATTGAACTCAGAACCTCTGGAAGAGCTCTTAACCTCTGAGCCATCTCTCTCGGGCCTTGTGTACAGCTTTTACGGGTTTGTTTTTATTTTAATAATTACACTTTCAAGCTGGGCATGGTGGTGCACACCTTTAATCTCAGTACTCCAGAGGCAGAGGCAGGCAGATGGATTTGAGTTCGAGGCCAGCCTGGTCTACAGAGTTCCAGGACAGCCAGGGCTACACAAAGAAACCATGTTTCGAAAAATAAAAATAAACACCTTGCCCCCAAAAATTATACTTTCACTTATTTATTTTGTGTGTATGTGGAGGGGGTAAATGTGTGCTGTGGCATGTGCTGGGTCAGAGATCAACTTGTGGGAATCACTTCTCTCCTTCCATGTGGGTCCCAGAGACTGAGGTCTGGCTGTTACGTTTCATAGCAGACTGAGGTATCTTGTTTGCTGGTCCACACAGTTTCTTTCATTCACACATGCCTGTGAGATTTATCCTTGTTGCTATGTGAATTAGCAGTTCATTCATTTTAATGCTGTAGAATAAGCCTTTGTATGAAAGAAATACACCACCACATACTTATTTGCAATTCACAGCTATTGTATGTCAGGACTATTCTTGCATGAGTCTTCTGCTGGATATATGCGTCTATCTTATTATGGGTAGGACAGCTGAGTTATCATGTCGGGATAATACATTTAGCTTTAGTAGTATCTGCTTATCTCAAAGTCAAAGATGTTTCCTGTATTTACTCCAAAAGTTGTTATTTAATTTTTTACAGCTGAGTCTATAACTCACTTCAATCAATTTATATGTATAGTGCAAAAGAGAGGTCTTAAGGAGACGTATCTTTAAGCTTGTTAAGACCACAGGTTTTCACTTTTCCTTAATAGCACAGGACTTGGCCGTCTCCATTCACCTGAGAAGCTTTAAATATAGCAACACCTGGGCCTCAACCCCAGCGACTCCAATTCCTAAGTGTGAAGTGAGATCTATGAATTTGTTTTATGCTTCGAGGTTTGGCTGTCCAATCGACTGTCTGCTTACACCGCATGGACGATCCTGCACTGAAACACTGAAGCACGTGGCCACGCAGGCAGGCCTCCCACAGCACCTTATCACACTACCTTCCACATTAAAAAGGCCATTAAATTACCTCAAGGTAGAGACTCCAAAGCTAACGGAGTCTGAGGTAAATAGAATGTGCCTGATAAATGTTTACTGAATTAGGGAAAATGGACTCTGTAGCTAGACATATTTTTTTTTTCACTCAGATCTCTTAAATAACTTAGAAAACACTAAGTCGTTGTTCTCTCTGTAAGGGGGATTAACAGTTCTACTTCACAAGATTTTTATGAAGTAAATGAATTAGTGTGCATAAGCATCTAGCATATTTCCCAACATACAGCAACAGTATGCATTAAACAGTTGGTTTTACCCCATTCAAAAAATGACAGTGTTTAAACTTGCTTATTTGTTTGAGCCAGGGCCTTACTACGTAGCAATAGCTGGTCTAGAACTTGTTTACCAGACTATAGGCTGCCTCTTCCATTCTGAGTACTGAGATTAAAGGTGTGTGCCGCCACCCCAGGCTCTTTGCATCCTCTATGTGACCTGCTACTGCACTTTCCCACAGGACCAATTATGGCTTAGCTACATCAAATACCAGCTGCCTCTGAAGTCTGGCATTCTACATAGACCAAGTATGTTGTATGTTGGTCCTGAGGCACTCTAGAGACAGCTCTGAAGCAAAGGCGAAACTAGTTGAGAACAGGGCAGTGCTGTCACACTCTACTATGTCCATCACGTGCTGCACGTCAAGCATATCCACAGAGGTCACCGGCAATTTTCTGATGGGGCTCAGGAGCTCCAAAAAATACTTGTGTATGCTTGTCCATATCATGAAAAGGCTTAATTTCTACAACACTCAAAGACTGTTATTTCCATTGTTATCATGCTCATTTTGCAAACAGGAAAGCTTAAACCTTGCCCAAACTGAAGATACGTCATTAGAAAGCATCAGAGCCACAGTTCATACCCAGATCTGACCTCAGGCTGCCTCTTACAAGCCCCATCAGAACTGGCTGGGTTTGAATTGGGACAGTCTTCAGCAGTCCACTTCCTTTCTTGCACCACACACTCTGGTGCTGCCTTTGGAATTTAATGATTTTATAGGAATGGTGTGTGAGCAAATGCAAACAGCAGCTTGTCATGCCACTATTGGTTTTGGGGTTTTGTTTTTTTTAAAGTCAGATCTTCAGTAAGTGAACTTTTGAAGTCTGCTTTGAAAGAAATGCTTTCTTTACCACAGAGGCTTTCACTGGAAAGGAACATTGTGTAGCAGGCCTGTACTCTGATGGTCCTAAGGTAAATTAGGGACTAAGGGACTAAGTAAGCATTAGACATCACTGTAACACATATTCCCCAAAACTACGGACCTTGATTTATAAAGTGAAAACCAGGAAATTGAATGGTATTTTGAATCTTACTCAACACACACCAGTTTTGGCAGTTTGAAGGGACTCGGGGAAGTGTTTTCCGAGGGCTGGGGACTGGACCTAGGCCCTTGCATGTGTGGGCAAGTGCTCTACCACGAGCTATAGACTCCTATCTTGCCCAGCAACACTTTTTGGGAAAATTTACAAAAATGTGATTCATGCCTGTAATTCTAGCCCTTAGATGATGAGGCAGGAGGACTGCCATGAGTTTGAAGCTGGCCTATACTAGAATAAGACCCTATCTTGAAACAAAGACAGGAAGGAAGAGAGAGAAAGAGGAATTTCATGAAGGATAATCAGTAAGTCAAGCCAAGCAGCTTCAGTGAACCACACAGTGACCATCATAGTCTTAGTTTAACCAAATAATCTTGAGCAAATTTCTTTCTTTCTTTTATCAAGACAGGGTTTCTCTGTGTAGCCTTGGCTGTCCTGGACTCACTTGTAGACCAGTCTGGCCTCAAACTCATAAAGATCCACCTGCCTCTGCCTCCAAAGTGCTGGGGCAAATTTTTTTCTTAAAGTGAGACTGGAACTTTGGCTGAAGTTATTAAGATTTCTGTGTAATCAAGCACACAGACTCACAAAAAATCTTTTTTGATAGGGTTTTAATTACAGCAATTAAAATAGTTAAGTACTATGTGCAGAATGAGGCAGTTCTTTTCACACGAACACAAAACAGTTCAATGCTAGCAAACTTTACATGAATCTGATGTGTAACTCAGGATTAGCTGAGGAGACATGGTCTCTCACAGTGTGATGAGCCTCTGCCTGTCACGTGAGTCTTTGTATCTCTAAATGGCTGTCAGCAATCTATCTTACCCTTAGGACCATCCTGACTTCATAGGAGAAACTGGTTTCTTATATCCTAGCCTAAATATTAAAGGATAGGGACAAACCACCTAAAATCAAGGGCCAATGATTCCTTAACTTAAATTACCCATATAAATTATGCTTTTTCTGAAATTGGGATTATTCTTCAACTAAATACCAATATTTGCTTTGCTTAGCTTAATGTTAATGTCAGTTTGTAAATCTAGAGCCCATTTAAATTTGCTCATGGCTCAATCACTAATTTGTTTTCAGTCTTGGCTATCGTTTCTTTCTAGCCTATTTTCCCCACAAATATGTTCCTTTTGGAGAGCCTTTAAACTTATTTAATAGCTGAAAATTTGAATCAAAAATGCCTTTGAATAAAAAAAGACAGTCCAAACCAGGTGTGGGGAGCTCTTGGGAGGCAGAAGCGGGAGGATCTTCCTCTATGACTTCAATGACTGGCTCTACATAGTGAGCTACAGGCCAGCCAGGGCTACATAAAGAGGCCCTGTCTCAAAAAATAAAAACAACAACAAATAGAGTATATGCTTCAATTCCAAGCTATCCTGGAAGTTCATGTGATGTTTTCTAATTTGTGGCCTTGTCTAAGTCATAATTGTGGAGTATAATTTTCAAACCTCCATGTCAAATTTTGCAAAAACGGGCACTGAAGTGATTAACACACGTGAAGCTGTAAACTAATCATCTCAATGGTGACAATGTAAGACTCCTAAGAAGCAGCCAGATCTGTTGTCACCCCTCCAGCAAGAACGTTCGGAATGAAGCCTGCTAACAGGCTTTGCAGTGTCACAGATGTGCGGCTGCTTTCAGAGCTCGGCATAAACTACAGCTGAACTCCATCACCCCTAAACTCACTGTTGTTCTCAACTAATCGGTGATGTAGGTCTAGTAAATAGTTTCCCCCAAACACCAATTTCACTTACATTATCATGTTTAAAAAAACACAACATCTTCAATTCCCGGAAGACTCTTTTGCAAGAGACCAGATTCTGGAAGACGTTGGGCATCTTTTTGAGTGCTACTCTCTTTCCATCTCTTGGGTCTGTTACTGACCTAAAGAAGCAATATTTGGGGGGAAAGGAGGGAAAAAGAGAAATCAATTCTAAACCTTATTCTCCAATGTTTCAGAGATCATGACAAATATTTTGTATCTTACAACACTCAATATCAAACCCATATAATCATGCTAAAGGCTTCCGTGCAAAGACGACACGAGCACACACAAAGAAAATGTCATCCACCCAGCTCACCAGCCATGGTCTCAAAAGAAATCTTATCTCAAGCCAAATGTGGTGACACTGGCTTGTAATCCCAGAATTTAATATGAGTCTGAGGCAGGAGAATGGTGACTTTGAGGGAGACCCTGCCTCAAAGAGCTCATGTATTTTCTCCCTCCCTCCCTCTCTCATCTACATATCTACGAATACTCTAAAAGATCACTTAATCCATCTGAGGCAGGAGTATCCGTAGAAAGCTGTTCTGAAGACTGGGGGAAGTGACAGCATAGGACAACATGATAAAATAAAAATCCTGTTATATTTTATTTTCAGAACCATTTTTAAGGTCGAAAAGATGTTCCAATACAGTTTGCATAATTTGGTTTCTCATATAGAGGTACATCTGTAATTACTACAATGATGCTCCCTCCTCAGAAGTCTGAATGGCAGTGTGGGATGGATCCCCTGGGTTCTGAATGGTGACCCTCTTTGCTTCCAAGCTCTTGTTGTGTGAACCGTCCCTATGGTTACACCCTCTTTAACAGCTCAGCATCCCCTTCCGTCTCACAGCCTTCTGACCGCCTGCATGCAAGTTCCTGTACTGTCCTTCCTCATGTTTCAAACAGTCCTGTGGAATTCCTGACAATTCAGTCCATACACATTAAACCAAGTGCTTTCTGTCATTATTGGCTATTTGGCAGCGGATGTCCCAAGAGCTGCAGCTGTCTGCCTCCGTCCACCCAGGTCAGGGTCCCGCTGACCACTCTCAGTTCTTGCTCTCATCACCAGTGCTTTAGGCACCTCTCCTAGACTTGGGTCCTTTAAAACTGATTGATACCCATGTGCCATCAGGGCATTTGTCCAAGTTAATAACTAAATCTTAGAACAGGACTGAGAGTTGTTCTCAGCAGTGGATACAGCACCAGAAACCATTTATGGGACTGACAGCCAATCATAATATTGGGTACAGTTATCTGATTAATTACTCATTCAATGAACTACAATCATTCAATTTCCTTAATCTGTGTATTCAAAAATCAAATGACCATCAAATTCTGCCTTCCTGAAAATAAAGTGTCCCCCACTGTCTACCTGTCTGAGTGTCACACCTAACTCCTTCAGATCTTAGTGACCCTATTAAATGTTCATGAGAATTTCAAGGATGCATGCTCAATCCTGAAAACAAGACCACTGCTCTTGATTCTACTGACTGAAAATTTGGTAAAACAAGCATTGGCACTTTTTAGTGTCCTTTTTTTCTAAACAGGGTCGCAGGATGCAGGACAGGCTGGCAGTGACCCTCCTGCCTTAGCCCCCTTCATTCGGGGATGACTGGTGTGCAGCACACAAAAGCTGTTTTCGTTTTTATCTTTCAGTCCTGGAGATCAAACCCAGGACCCTGTGCTAGCCAGGCAGGAGCCCTTCCATTAAGCTGTCTGTAGCCTGAGTTTCCAATTGCTTGAAGCGTAACTAAATTAATCCAATCATTGAAATTAGAAACCATTGCACAAATAAAAAGCAAAATCTACACCACCACTTGAAATCTATATAAAGTCAGAAAGCCAAATAGAAGAAACCAAATGTAAGGTACAGTGAGACTATTAACTGAGCCTTTTTCTCTGTTTCAATATAGTACTTTTATATCCAGTACAAGATGAAAATGGCAATAAAATTTTTCAAAAGGAAAGAAAAGAAAAAAGAACATTTGGATCAGACTTTGTATTCAAGTCTGTTCAGGCTCCTTTAGGCTAGAACAGTTACTTATGTATTTGAGTTGCTGTCATTTTTGAAGAATACAGGTCAGTCACTTTGTAGATTGTCCTGCAATTTGTTTTCCTCTGGTACTTCCCCTAAAAGTCAGATTATATACTTCTGACAAGGACGAGCCTTCAGAGGGCCCATATAAAGAGGCACAAGGCATGTCTGCTGGTGATACTCTCGTCACTGCAATGTGGAGTTGCCAGGCAAAGCTCCTATTCCTACAGACTTGGATCATTTCAGTGTCTTTAGAAGCTCAGTTCAATAAATACTAGTTTAAAAATGGATAGCAAGGGATTCTTATGGTTCTTCTTCCTGGCCTGACTTGTTCTACTGGACAGCTGCGCTCAGGTGAACCTACACTGTAAACACTTAACATGGGCTCAAGCCTACTACTGCGCCTATGTAAGCGCTATGGTAAAATTCACAAAGAAGTATTTTACTTTATTATTTATGAAGAAGTCAGTCAAGCCTGTGGCTGGAAACAATATAACTCAGATGAATATGAATGGCAGGGCAGATTCACGCCATGTTGAGTTTGTGCTCTTAACTTGAGGCAGCAGATGCTTCCCTTCAGGACAAACAATACAGCCAAACTCAGAACAACAGCATAGGAATTCCTTCATTTGCTGTTATTCAAAGACTTGCTGTATGTAGCTTTTCTTGGCTCTTCCAGCTGCACCTGTTAATGAGGCTCCACAGCTACAGAGATAATGAACACTTAGGGCACCTTTCTTTATTTTGGGGGGAAAAGGAGCCATTTGGAGAACTATAACTCACTGAGTGGTCAGTCATTTTCTCTGCTAAATACTAGATGCTCTAAGTAGCACACTGGCCTGTTCAAATCTTGACCTCCTAAGAGCATTCCCATTCCATTAGCATGTAGAGCTTCCTATGTTTTAAACTAATATTTGATGTCTTCCTTCCTTCCTTCCTTCAATGGTCTCACATGTCCCAGGCTAGCCTTGAGTTTGCAAAGTAGTTGAGGATGACCTAGAATTTCTGATCGTCTTGCCTCTCTTTCTAAGCATAGGCGTGTGCCATTATGCCTGGTCTATGTGGTGCTGAGGATCTGAACTCATGGCCTTATGCAAGCGAGGCAAGCGCTCTATCAATGGACCTACATCACAAACCTAATACTGGATCCTTTAGGTACCATGATGGACATTAAAGGCCGTGAGAAAGAAGCGTTCTTTGTGTCTGCCCGAACCGTATCAATCCTTCCCTGCACTCACGGCACAAGCTCACAAGAGCCCACAAGCCATTCTTCAGAAAGAGACAGTTTGTTAAAAAAAAAAAAAAAAAAAAAAAAAAAGATAACCACAAAGCAGGAAACTTCTTAGATCTGCTGTGGTCACTTTGAAATAAAGTTTTCTTAATTCAGGGAACCTGGACATCATCACAGACCTGCTTCAGTCACAGACAAATACAAAAGCTGGAATAAACCAAGGTGAAACTTATCCCTGGAACCATTTTCCTAGGCACCAAAATGCTGCTTAAAACATTGTTAAACCAGGAAAACGTTTAGAAATTGTACTTAAATATCACTCAGCTGGTTGGCAGGAATCTCCAAGAACCTGGTATGCCCCCCATTCGTTTTTATGCGAAGAACCTTTTTTTCTTAAACACAGCACTCCTAAAGTTTATCTTTGTAATACATGTTTTTAGCTACTAAACTCAAATAATTTATAATGAAAATGCTTCAACTTGGATTGACAAAAACAAGTCCTTCCAGTTCTGCTCATGCTGCCTTGTTGTCGCCAACTGACTGAGTTTTGCTTCCTGCACAATAAGTCTGTCAGCTGCACCAATACAGCTTATATCCCTGTACAACAGAATGTCTTTACTAAACTCTAAACATTTAGATTACTGCTTTCATATTCATTTTGAAATTAACTTATTTAGAGTCTATTTTTACATATAGTTGGATTAAATGAACTTGAGAAAATAGCAAACTATGAGGCAAAATTTGACAAATATAGACTATGTATGCTTCCCTTTGGTACTTGTTACACATTCCAGGAGAAAAGAAACATAAGGAGTGAAGAATGTATTCTCATGTCTCACTGTTCTTACTCAGAATTTCAGCGTGTTAGTCTGTACACTGTAATAATGTAGGGAGCTGCGCGCTCGCCGGGGACTAAACCCTTCTCAGCGGCCTGTCCTGTCTCAACAACAAAGAAAGCGTCACATGTCCCTATCTTAGGTTACTTGGAATCTGAGTTAGCTACATGCATAAGAAACAATCTCAGTCCTGTGTTAAAGAGCATGCTTTAAACACCTAAACTGTCAATTGATCTTGCAAGGGGGAAAGGGCTTCTATGAGAGCTAAACCCAGACAGTGAAACTGTTCACCCCACCCCCACAGCTTCTAGATATTATTGATTAGAAAAAGCAAACATCTACCTTTAAATGAAAGAGGTTCAATGTGAACTTAAATATCCTCTAACTCTGGGTTGAAGTAAATGGCACTGGGGCCCTCTGATCTGTAGTGAAACACCCAAGAGTACTGATAAAGAACAGGCAGGTTATCCTATCAGACTGTTATAATTATATTCAAATACTTTTACTAGTAAGACACTTTAAGAAAACATGAAACAAACAACCTCTCCCCCCTCCACCCCCCCACGGACCAATGTATGTGGAGGTCAGAGGACAACTTGTACGAGTCAATTCTCTCCTCCGCTATATGGGTCTTCAGGCCTGGCCACAGTGGCCTTTACCTGCTGATCCACCCAGCTGGCCAACACTTCATGTTAATACTTCTTCAGTTTCCAACCAATAATGCTGGGTAAGTTAAAATATAACTAAGAGCCACTTTGTTAATCGCCGTGGCCAAGAATATCTGACTACTTTTAGGATCGTAAATTCGTTCCACTCCTATCGCATATGCTCTACGTGCAGTCATTGTCAAGTGCGTCAAGTGCCTTTGTGAGGTGTCTGTCTTGTCTGCAAGAAGGCAGCCGCCCTGACTTTTCAATAGGAACCTCCTTGTGTCGGGGTAAATATGACCCAGGCCAGTCCACTAGGTCTAAGAAGTTTTCATGGCCTGTTAGTCACCGTCATCTCTTAGAAACAGACCTATGAATATTCCATGGGTAGTTCCAATGAAGAGAAGGTTTCCGACAAAATCACAGTGGAAAATTATTATGTCTCTAGTGTACACTTCAACACCTGTGGGCAAGAAGGGGCGACAACTAGAAACTAAAATCAAAAACACGCTTGCTTTTAATCCTACAGATGGTTTCCTAAAGTTAGGTATTTAATAACAGTTTGGAATGAAAAAATACAAACAAAAAAAAAGCAAAACTCTTTAAAGAGTTGGCAATTTTTTGTGGTATATTAGGTTTATAAAGACAGAAAATATTACACAAAAAGTTTTATTAATGCAGCAAGTTTACAGCAATGTAACTTTGCAGAGAACAAAAAAACTTCAATGGCCTGGGGCTATGTCTCACTGGGAGAGGGATGGCATAGGCACATAATGGGCCAGAATGCAACACAAAGCAAACAAACAAACAAACTTATCTAAAAAAAAAAAAAATTAAGAAACACTAGGGCTACAACAACTCAGTAGTAGACAACTTTCCTGACATGCATGAGGCCCTAGGTTCAAGCTCTAGAACCATTAAAAATAAAAAATAATAATGCCGGGGGAAACATCCTACTATATATGAAGAATTATTATCAAGCAATAATTTACATGGTATAATTTTGGCATAAGTATTGACTAATAAAATTGAAATATGAGCTGGGCTGGGTAATCCCAGCATTTAGGAAGACAGAGGTAGGCGGATCTCTGAGTTTGAGGCCACCCTGGTCTACAAAGTGAGTCTAGGACAGCCAAGGCTACACAGAGAAACCCTGTCTGGAAAAAAAAAAAATCTTAAACAAAACAAAACAACCGAAATATGGCTTAAACGAGGGCTCTTAGTGCTTGTCTAGCAGGGTGGTAGTGCTGGTCAGCCCCACCACCTGGCAAGGAAGCTAGCATCAACTACAGTCAGCTGATGTAGCTTGAGATTGTAAGGTGTTGTCTCAAACAACAACAGGCAGGCAGGCATCATGGCTCATACCTGATTTCCTATCACTTAGGAGTCTGAGGCAGCAGGACTGCAGAGTCGCAGGCCAGCCGGGGCAACAGCGTGAGGCTCTCTCACTACAAGAAAGATGCAGGAGAGACAGGAAGGCTGTGCCCGTTACACTACAGTCTCTTGACTTCACAGTTATGCAGCTAAGCACTGCTCTCTAATACTGGGGCTAACTGAACTGTGCACACGACACTCTGTCAACTGGCTCAGGTTCTCAAACAGGAAGGCTTTATAGGGAGCCTGAGAGGTTGGAGGATGAAGAAATGCGTTCCTTCCAACTGGCTTCCTATCTGTTTTGCTTCTGTAATGCTGCCTAGCACCACCCTTCAGCAGCAGTGGCTTCTGCCGGCAGCAGCGGAGTCCAGCTGACTCTTGCCTCCACCCTAGACCCCACCATGAACAGCCTCCCTGAAATGGAAGGACTCCGGCTGCCTGGGATTGTAAACTTTAAGTTCTTCCCTGCCCTTTCCCAGCTGCAGGGCAGGCACTTCATGGCATCTTAGTGTTCTCTTCCTCCTGTTCAATCACCTGGTTGACAACTTTGTAACTAATTAGCACTTGTTCATGTTAAACTCAGTTCAAATACCTGGTGGTTGTTTCTTTTTTCTGACTGGATTCTGGCTGGTGCAATAGTATTTTGAAGTACCAAGTATCTATACTGAAAGACAAAATCAATCTCCAGCCTAAATTCAGGCAGCACACATCTTACATGCTTACATCCTCTCTCTCTCTCTCTCTCTCTCTCTCTCTCTCTCTCTCTCTCTCTGCGTGTGTGTGTGTGTGTGTGTGTGTGTGTGTGTGTGTGTGTGTGTGTGTGTGTGTGTGTTTGATTTAGTTCCTTCTTTCCACCAGGTGGGTCTTAGGAACTCAACTCAGGTTGTCAGGCTTGGAAGCAAGCACCTTTACTCACTGAGTCCTCTGAATGGCCCTCAGAGCTTTTAGAAGACAGCAGTATCTTCAAGATCTTTGGGGCAGGGAAAAATTTCCCCAATAGGATATCAAAACACTAACACTAACACCGAAACCCACTGATATACCTGCCTTCTTTACAAGTCTTTTCACGGTATCACACACCTTTCATCTCAGCACCCAGGAGGCTGAGATGGGAGGATCTCTGTGAGTTCAAAGTCAGCCTGGTCTACATAACAAGGTCCTGGCCAGCTGGGCTACACAGCAAAATCTTGATGGATGGAAGGAACGGAAGGAGGGAGAGAATAAAGAAAGAACAAAAAAAGGAAGGAAGGAAGGAAGGAAGGAAGAAGAGGTCTTTTCACATTGGCTCATTGTTAATGATAAAAATGCAAATCACAGCTGGGTGGTGGTGGTTGTGACTTAAACTTAAGGCCTCTGGAAGAGCAGCCAGTGCTCTTAACCTATGAGCCATCTCTCCAGCCCCATGATCAACTTTTAAAGACTGGTAATAGCAAATGTCTTAATGGAGCTGTATAACAGCAGTTCTTATAGGCATCTAGTAGGGATGTAAATGGTAAGTTGTTTGGAAAGCAGTTGGCATTACCTATGGCATTGTCCCTAAAGACACGCCTACTGGCTGACATGCAATCTGATTCCTTGGCACTAACTAAAAAGGAATGCGGATGTACACTAAAATACATAGGCATGTGTCCACAGCAGCAGACTCTGTGTCTTCCTTAAAAGTGAAAATAATTCAAATACCCACAAACAGTAGAATGAATAAACCCACTGGATATTCACACAATGAATACTCTATGCCAGTTAAAAATGGAGTACTGCTATAGGTAATAGCATAAATCCAAATGATTTTGAAAGAAGGAACAGTACTGCAAAACTTCATCTCCATATTAAAAACATGAACAAAGCAGAACTCCAGTGCTGGGGAAACAGAACTTAAGGAAGGAGTTACTAAGAAGTTAGGGCAGTGGTTGCTCTGGAGGGAGGCAGTGGGAGAAAGCTCAGGGGACATTCTGGTGCTTAAAAAGTCTTGTCTGCATGGGCAGCCAGAGATCTGCACTTCCTATAAGCCACCCAGCCCAGTAGTCTATGTGTGCTTCTGTACATGTGTTACTATGTAACTAAAATTAAAATTGCTTTTTTTTTTTTTTGAAACAAGGTCTTACTATGTAGGCTCAGGCTGGCCTTGAACTCAGAGATCGTCAGCCTCTGCCTCCCTAGCGCTGTGATTAAAGGTATGTGTGTGTTACCACACCCAGGCTGGTTTTATTTTATTTTTAAAAGATTTACTTATTTTCATGTGTATGAATGTTTTTCCTGAATGTATGTATGTACGTACGTACGTACACACACCACGTGCATGCCTGTTGACCAAAGAGGCCAGAAAAGAGTGGAGTTATGAATGTTCTAAGTTTCCATGTGTACTGGGAATCAAACTTGGGCCCTGGACCTCTTAATTGCTGAGCCATCTTCCTTATCCGATCACAACCCTTTTTTTGAGATAGGCTCTCACTCTGTCGTCCTGGCTGGCCTGGAAAACTCTTGTGTAGTTCAGGCTGGCCTCAAATGCATAGCGATCTACCTGCCTCTGCCTCCTAAGTGCTGGGATTGAAGGTGTGCGTCACCACACTTGGCCAAAAAGGCTTTTGAAACAAACTGCCCAGTTTAATTTCCTATCAAAGAAAAAAGAAAAAAGAAAAAAAGATTTCAGCATGAAATATACATAATGAGTCATTTTTTAAAAAAGACGACCTTGCCCATTATTTTTCTCATGTACACCCGTACATTAGCCCAATGTTACTCTTCTTCCTATGCTGAAAGTTCACTCTATAGAGAGGATGGAACTGGGCTGTATCTTTTCTGAGTTTTGGTAGACTTTCAAAGGAAATTCTTGCTTTAAAAAAAAAATCCCTTGCTCCCCAAAATAAACATTTTCTTCATCAATACACAAGAGCATGCTATTAAAAAGCACTCCACAGGAGAGAGCTGTCAGCAGAATTTAAGACTACAGTCCCACCCTTGATCTAATCACAATCTTCCACTTTCTCCCATTGTGAAAACAAAATGCTGAAGCAGCTACAATATACAGATGTGCTTCAGGTTTTTAATTAGTTAGCCTGTTAAAAACAATGAAACAAAACAATACTGTAAAGACAAGAGGCAAGAAGACCTCCAGCTGTGGCTAACTGAAGAGGCCAGCACAGGCTCTGTGAGAACAAGTATAAAGGTAGACAGCAACATGGAAACCCACCGCGGCAGGGCTCTGGAAGACGGCCAGCACCAAGTGACATAGAGTATTTATAAAATGAATGAATCTAACACAGAAAGTAGGGGTCAGTGGCGTACTGCACGGGGCTGCCCTGCAGCCACCACGCCCTCCCTCCCAGGAGTCAGTGTGCTGCCTGAGCAGTGCAGACAGTGAAACCCGCCTCTCTATCCAAAGGTCCGAATGAGATTTTTAAGTGAAGGCTATCGACCCCCAGAGGACCTGAGCACAATGACATCAGGTGCCACTGAAGAGGGGCAGAAGGTTGGCATCACTGCCAGCCCCAGGCAGCTGTTCAGATGAACACAAACCTGGAAATTAAACAAAGATACTCTGCTTTCTTATCTATACACCCACGGGAGGACTGGAGGCCGAGAACATGCGCAAAGGACACCAGAGAAGGCCCAATCTTTCCACAACTGCCAGCCTGACTCCCAGCCTCCGGAGTTTGAGGAAAGAAGGAAAGTGCTAAAGTCACTCTCAGACCCAAAGAAAGCAGTGAACATGGACTGGACAGATGGCTGTGCTCTTAGGAGCACTTGTTCTTTCAGAGGGTCCAGGTTCAATTCCCAACACCCATATGACATGGGAGCTCACAACCATCTGTAACTCCACTGCCAGCGCATCTGATCTCTCTTGTGGCGTCCATGGGCACCAGGCACTCACATGGTACAGACATATATGCAAGCAAAATACTTATACAAAAAAAAAAAAAAAAAATCAAAAGTAAGTATCAAAATAAAATCAAATAGGACAGGGCCACATCTTAAGTCAACCAAGTAAAACCTCCAGTGCCAGAAATAAGCTACATCTTGTGGAGTTGTTGGCCAAAGGGCTCACTTAGACTCCAGCCCCGAATACCACAGGCCACTGCCAAGGCTACTAGTTGCTCTCCATAGCCTGATGTTAAAGCCCTATTGCTGAAGACTAGCATTCCTGGGGCTGGGAGGTAGTTTGCACATTATTACCCAGGAGAGAGAGAGAGAGAGAGAGAGAGTGTGTGTGTGTGTGTGTGTGTGTGTGTGTTTTGTCTGTGTTAATTACCATCTACTGCAAGACAAAGCTTCCCTGATGAGGGTTGGGTGACATGTACAGCAATACGTCACTAGGAATCATTTTATTACTATGTTTCTTTTTCAGGTTCTTAGCCATTTTAACAGTTTAAAGGTATGGGTTTCACCTCATGAAATGGGCTTTAATTCCTTTTTTTTTTTTTTTTTTTTTTAAATGGTTACTCCCATAGCACTCGGGCCGTTGTTGCACCAGTATACGTTGCAGGCATATCACCATCATGGGTGGCAGGTTCTGTTGTGTGGTGTTGATGACTACTGTCCTCCTCTGGTAGTGTAGAAAATGTTGTCCAGCATCACAAACACTGGTCAGTAAGGATGAACCTTTAGTTGGGCACCAACTCAATTTCTTCCTATGGATGACATGAGTTTGTATCTTCTGGAGGTTCATTTGGTGACATAAGATGCCTAGTTAGGGCAAGAGCAGTAACCACACTCTAAGCGCTGAGCCATCTCTCTAGCTCCCAAGCAAAGTATCTATTAATAGCATACATCTAGAGATGATTAAAAATTAATACAAGCCATTTCTATTTTGATGGCTTATTAAAGAGTTCAAGCTATTAAAAAGTGAAGAAGATGAGAAGAAAGGAAAAATTAAAAATGCCGAAGACAACAGAAAATAAAACCTCAGTATATCACTAATTACCTTAAAGTTTCATAACCTGGAACCTCCAATTAAAATAATAAAAGGGCAAGCGGAGGGAGAGACTAGCTGGGCATGTAAGCACACACCTGTAATTCCAGCACTCAGGAGGCAGAGGCAGAAGGACAGAGAATCTGAGGTTACATACCAAGACCCTGTTTTAAACAAACAAGCAAACAAAAAAGCAAAGACTGTTAAATCTTTTCAGATAAACAATGTCCACCTACACACTGTCTAAAGAGACACTTTAAATATAAAGGCAGGTAAAAACTAAATGAAACAAAAAAAAATGTGCCAAGTAAAACACAAGCCTAAGACAAAAATGTTTATGATAAAATTAAATGGAATAGACTTCAAGAGAAAGTTTACAGAAGAAATAAAGCCATTTTATACACATAAAAAGGTAGTTCATGAGCAAGACTTAGCAACTATTATATTTTCAGAAGGAAGAGAAAAACAAAGAATCATAAAAGATTTTGTTACTTTAGACTAAAAACGTTTCTCAACCAGTATCCAAAGAAGCAAGGTGTTACAGCACGCCTGGTGTTTTGTATGTAATCAATAGTTACCCCCTGAGATTCTTATTGTTCTATGAGCAAACCCTCACGTATACCAAAGTGATGATATATTAAATTTGCCTCCAAATTATCCCTGATTGGCTAAATAAAAGACCTCCACACCTGGCCAGGGCAGAGGTGAGAGGTGGAGCTAAGGTTCCAGGGCCTGGAGGGCAGAAGGGTCACGGGAGGGGGACGAGGAAGGAGGAGCAGGAGAGGAGGAAGGAGAGAACAGAGTCTCCGTGGGTTCGCATAAAGAAGAGCCACACGGCCGGAGCACGGTGCTCTGAGGGTCAGGGATGGAGAGGAGCAGCCGATGAGAAGCATTTATGGAATTATGGACGGGAAGCAGCCCCGACAGGACCGACTAAAGCAAATGGCATGGGATGTGGGGCTGGGAGGTAACAAGCTGGCTTAGGAGGTTTACATCTGCCCAGCCCCAGTGGTTTAAGGCTATTAAAAATCTAAGAGGTGTCTGTGTCTTTTATTGATATGATAGCGGGTTAAACAGTAATTTCCATAATAATCCATGGAATAGTAGTAAATATTAATAACCATTTTCTACAACAAAAGTGTGTATGTATATACAAAGTTGAGTGTTTTTAAGATTAAAAACTTGCTCATCTAAAGATTCAAAGAAGTAAGGTGTATGTGTGTGTATGTGTGTGTGTGTGTACACACAAAGTGAAGGTTTTAAGATTAAAACTTGCAAGGGAGGGGATAACCATTGAGATGTAATATGAATAAATTAATAAAATAAAATTTAAAAAAAGATTAAAACTTGCTCATCCAAAGACACTGAAATGAAATGGCAAGCTACCATATAAGAGACAGTATCTTAAAATTATACCTAACAATGTGCTTGTATCCAGAATTACTAACAATCTAATTCAAAATGAGCAATAATTGTGTACGCATTAGTAGATGGTCAATAAACAAACAACAAAATCCAACAGGACTAGTCAGACAAGTGGAAACTAAAACATAGCAAGATTCCACGACATGTGCACAAACATGGTGACAATTAAAATCATTGCCATGTTTACCTCTAATCACACTATGTTTCTGAGTGCATCCATGTTTCTCTATTCCCAAAAATCATGAGTTCATAGAGGAAGAAAAAAAAAAAATGACTGAAAAATAAGTGGCAATGAGGATGTGAGGCATTTTGAACTCTCATCCATTGCTGGTGAGACTGTCAAGTGTACAGACACTTTGAAATGCAGTCTGACAGTAGTGGACAGGGTTAAGCAAATACATCAATGTGATATAGCAATGTTGTTCCTAGGTAGTCACCCAAGAGCTATGAAAACACATACCCACATAAAGGCCTGTGCAGAAAAAAAAAAAAAAAGGGAAGTAAAAAGTTCAGCATAATCTAGATATTCATCAAGTAACTAGCTGACAAATTTTAGTATAATTATATTATAGCATATAACTCAGTAATATACACAGCTGTCTTTTGTGCATATGTATATTCATGTGTGTGCGTTTTTGCACGACTGCAAGTGTTTTCATGTCACTGGAGGACATCCTTGGCTGAAGACTTCACAACCCAGTTAGTTTGGAACAGGGTATCTTGTTTGCAGCTGTGAAGACCAGGCTAGCCAGGGGCTCTGCTGTCTTTGCCTCCCATCTCACTGCAGGAGTACGGGGCAGGTAGGCGCACATTACTGTACTTTACATGGGATCTCAGGACCCAAACTCAGACAACCATCTCAATTGTACCAAGCACTTCACCAGCTGAGCCATCTTCCAGGTCCTTCCCTCTCTTGGACAGGATCTCATAGAGCTCAGGATGGTCTTTAACTTACTATACAGCCAAGAATGATTTTTAACTCCTGACCCCCTGCCTCTTCCTCTTGCATGCTGAGATTACAGACTGCATAATGACCAGGCTATACAGTGCTAGGGCTCAAATCCAGGGCTTCATATATGTTCGGCAAGCCCTCTATCAACTGAACTGTAGCTTCATTCTATGTCTTGATTGTGTTGATGACTCTATGCTTATATAAAGCTACCAAAATTCATTATACTGTTTACTTAAAATGGATAAATACTATTTTATGTAAATAAAGGCTAATTTAAAGAGAAGGCAAAAATGACGAAACAAAAGAAAGAGTTCTTTGGTCTTTTCATGAAAGAATGAAATTGAAACTACGAACTATTTTCTCATGGACTTGGAAATTTTATTCTAATGACTGAAGGTGTTAATTAGCACATTTTTAGAGAATAATTTGGCATTGTAATTGTATACCTAGATCCTTAAAAAATAAGTGAACCTTCTGACCTAGCACTTCTATTTCTGGGAATTCTAACTATAGAAACAAATCAAATGAGACATGTGCCAGGGTGGTGCTGAGACGCTTTGTCTAGTTGTGGTACATAGTTGAGGGAAGACCCTTGCACGCCCAAATTAGATGTTTGCTTAACTAACAGGGTGTCCATCATTAATGCACACGTGTGCTTGCTGAAGAGTGAGGGTGCTACGCTTGCGTCAACTAGTACAGCAGGCCTCATAAAAAATGAAGAAAGGAGGGTGCCCGTTACAACTCCTGGTGAATTGTAACCCCCAAACAGGGTCTGCAATGCCTGCGCTAAAGAGGCTAAGCACAACTGCCCCTCCTGCAGCTATAGACAATTACTATTATAGCATCCAGATTTACCATTAGAAGCAAATTCTTAACTCCTACCCCCATTAGCCTACCATGACCACATAAGGCTACAATTTCCTATAACTGATGGAGGGGGCGTTACCCCAGTACCTAGGAGGCAGAAACAGGTAGATCTGTGTGAGTTCCAGACTAGCCAGGTCTACATAGTGAGACTCTTGTCTCGAAAACAAAAACAAGATTTAAGACTTCAGTCAAATGTCATTCAAATGAACAAATTTGATTTCAAGAGCACTCTGACCCACAAACTAAGTTGTTTCAATAAGTTATTTACAGTTTGCCCTCAAACAGGTATAAGTAAAAAAAAGCTGTGTGTATACTTTTTATAATTTATCTATGAAGGAAGAATGTCACATTGGTAGAAGCTAGTTCTAAGGTCGATTAATTAATCTATTAAAAATCAGCTACTGTCTTTGAAAACTGTAGAATTGAAATGTGAACCAGCTGTTGTCAACTCGTACAGCAGAACTGTAAAACAGCTCTATGGCTGAGCAGTAGTGACAGAATCCTTATATAAAATCTTGGTGGGAAAAAAATGGTTGAATTTAAACTCAGAGAGCCAGCCCTTTAATGCCAGCACTCAGTAAGCAGAGGCAAGGTGATCTCTAAGTTCCAGACCAGCCTAGTCCGTAGAGCAAGTGCCACACAGAGAAACCCTGTCTTTAAAAACAAAAACAAAAAGCAAAACCCAGTCAAGATGGTACTAAATGCACAGAGCCATGGCCTATTCCTGTAATTCCACTGATTCTAGTTGGTTCAGGACAGTCTGAGCTACATAGTAAATTCCAGGCTAACCAGAAAAGATAATACAAATAAGGAAATAAATAAATAAGAACTCAAGTTACATTCACTCTGAAAGAAAATTAGAAATTTAATTTGTCAAAGGGACAGAGACAACAATCATAAGTGATCCATTCTCAATGGCTTTCTAGCTGCTAAAATTTAAAGTCAATTACCTTACTTGAAATACTGAAAATAAGCCAGGTGTGGTAGCACATGCCTTTTATCCCAGCACTTGAGAGGCAGAGGCAGGCAGACAGCTGTGAGTTCAAGGCCAGCCTGGTCTACAAAGTGAGCCTAGAACTGCTAAGATAACACAGAGACGCTCTAGCTTGAAAAACTGAAAAATAAATAAATACATACATACATACATACCAACCTGAAAAATATTTTTGTACCTCTTATTATAACCACGTCAGCATCAGTGAAGATACTTAAACTCCTACAGCTTATAGAATTTCAAGTAAAAAAAAGAAATGTTATTAGCTACTACATGCAAAAACTGCCCTGCTTACTTTAAAATATTGTTACCCAATGCCACCAGATTCAGGATTTATATCCAGTAAAGATAATTTATTTATATAAATAAAATACAACTGGGATTTTAACTAACAAATAATAACTAGCTAATTTTCCTTATAATTTAGTTATCATGACTCAATAAGGAAAATAAATATGCAAAACTCATGTAAGTTTATAAGTATACAAATTTAAATTTTATTTTCCCATTGATAAATACACCAAGTTAGATATACATAAACATGTAAAGGTAAAACTCACTAAACTTTCTTAAATAAAACATATCTAGGAACATGGTAATTTAGGAATGTGGCCAATCATAAGTAGTAGTGTAACCGACAATATTTTATCATCAAAAAGTAAACCCTCTGGGGAGCTGGAGAGATGGCTCAGCAGTTAAGGGCACCAACTGCTCTTCCAGAGGACCTGAGTTCAATCCCCAGCACCCACATGGTGACTCACAACCATCTGTAATGTGATCTGATGCCCTCTTCTGGCCTGCAGGTGCACATGCAGGCAGAGCACTGTATGCATAATAAATAAATAAATAGTAAACCCTCTGCTCTATGAATTTGCTTGGCACTTACTTCATGAGCTATATGGTAAAAAATGACTTGTATGATGGGTGGTCTGTTTTGTTTAAGTGTGATACAGCTTCACAGGAGCTCATCCTGCTACTGTGTGTCTACAAGCAACTGCTGGGAGAAAAAGATGTCTCTATTTTATAACAGAAAGGACATGACATTTCATCTGCCACTTGGTAAGGGTTTTCTTCAACCATTTTCCTGACCATACTCATATGTAAAACTAGATTCATTAGGGCCCATTTCTTTAAATTTTATTTATTTGTAGGTGAGTGCACCACGCATGCAACAGCACACGTGAGGCCAGAGGACAACTTGGCAAGAGTTGGCTCTCTTCCCACCTTGTGAGTTCTGGGGATCCAACTCAGGTCATAGACTTGGCAGCAAGTGTTTTTACCTGCTGTGCCATCCATCTTAGCAGCCAGAGGCCTCATTGCTGAGAAAAATTAGGATGTAGGCACGCATGTGTCCCACCCACACCCCACACCCCTTTTCCCTCTGTTGTTTGGAAATGGAAGTTGGAATGGGGAATTGATTTAGAGCAGTGCCTGCAAGATCTACATGGAGTTTTTTTTTTTTTTTTTTAATGTGTACTGGTATCTTGCCTACATGTATGTCTGGGTACCATGTGTGTGCAGTGTCTTACTGAAGCCAGAATAGGGAGTCAGATCCCTTGGAACTAAAGTTATAGAAGGTTGCTAGCTGCCAGGTGGGTGCTGGGAATCGAACCCTTGTCCTCTAAAAAGCAGCCCATGCTCTTAACCACTGAGCCATTTCTCCAGTGCCCCACATGGACTTCTGACAGATTTATCAAGGGCTCGCTGAAAGGTTCCTTTTTCGTTTGTCTGTTTTTCCAGACAGTGTTTCTCTTTGCAACAGCCCTGGCTGTTTGAACTCACAGAGATCCGCCTGCCTCTGCCTCCCAAGAGCTGGGATTAAAAGTGTGCGCCACCACACCCAGCTAAACGTTCCCTTTGACGCTCAAATATCAGGTTCCCAATATTAAGGCTCTTGAATCCTCCTCAACCCAAATGTGAATAGCAGACATTTCACCTCCTTCAGTGCTCCTTTGATTGTAACTTCTAAGTTTCAGAAATCTGAGGCAATACTGAAGGATTGAAAATTATGTAAGAAAATTTTCTTTAAAGAAAAATCTCAAGATTCTACCCAATGAGTTATAGGAATAGCACTGCAAGGTTTTGGTCTCCTCTGTGCTCTCTGCTTAATCATGGTAACCAAGACTAAAGGAAAAAAAGAACTT
Organism: Acomys russatus; assembly: GCF_903995435.1. NCBI lineage: Eukaryota > Metazoa > Chordata > Mammalia > Rodentia > Muridae > Acomys > Acomys russatus. The sequence continues at coordinate 5,638,789 of NC_067152.1, forward strand.
TATACATTAGGAGCAAGAATGTAGACACTTCCAAAAACCCTCTTCAAAAATTAGACCCTATTTCACTGACATCCACTTGCTACTTAAACAAGATTTGCCTGAGATGCTAGCACTCAATGGACTTTCCAAACTAAGTGCGTCACTGGCCTGTACAAGAACTCCTGCATGACAGTGCATCAGTGCATGCTGGGAGGAGATGGGGATGCACGGAGGGCAGGGGACGGTAGGGAGGATGAATGCGGCCCAAACAAACCTGGTGCCTGTGGAAACGTCACAGGGAAGCCCACTGATCTGTGTGATTAATAGAATTGAATGATTGTGATTTTTAAAGTAAAATAAAACCTCATTTAATCCTCAAGAAATATTCTTCATTCTGGCTTTATGATTTTAACCTAAGTACAACAGTCAGAATGCACAACCAAGATAAAAGGACAGGAATACATTTAGGCTTTTCTATTTCTGCCAGCTATTTTAGAAAATCCTAGAATACTTAAAGTGAGTGTCTCACTGCCATCTGGTTGTACTGTTGATGTAATTCTAAACAGCAACTTTAAAGATTTATGGAGATTTTCCTTAGTAAAAGCAGACACATTAAAGCTATCCCAGAGCCCAGGGTGGTGGCACACACATTTAATCCCAGCTCCTGGGACGGAGAAGTAGTTCCAGACCAGCCTGGGCTACATAGTGAGATCCTGTCTCCCATCCTACTACCAAATAAAATAAACATATGTTAGAACAGCCCTAGGGATGACCTAACAGAATATTCAACTATATATATTTTTTAATTACAGAATTTTGGAATTATAAGATACTCTAAATCTTGATCAAGAAGTGCATGTTACCCATGCCATGCTTTATTTTTTAAAAATAGAAAATAATATTATTTTAGCTAGGTATAATGGCACACTCTTTGAATCCCAGAATTCAGGAGGCAGAAGCTGGCATATTTCTGTGAGTTCAAGGCCAGCCTGGTCCACATACTTCAATTCAAGATAGCCAGAGCTACATTTTAAATCCCTGTCTTAATAAATGTGTGTGTGTGTGTGTGTGTGTGTGTGTGTGTGTGTGTGTGTGTGTAATTATATTGTATGTCTGTTTTGCCTGCCTGTACATCCATGAGCATTGCTGGTGGCCACAGAGGCCAGAACAGGGGATTGGATCCCCTGGACCTGAAATCATGGATAGTTGTGAGCCTCCATGTGGGTGTTAGGAAAAGAAGCCTGGTCCTCTGGATGAGCAGCCAGTGCTCTGAGCCACTGAGCCAACTCTCCAGCCCTGCAACTTGCTTTATAATAAAGTCTCTGGCAACAGCATGAAGTACTGGGATCCTTGCCTCTATAAGCAGGCGCTAGATAGAGACATATCATCTTTTCCCATGAGATCTAAATTCCTGCTACAATGATGTGACTTATAGTGTGAAAATTAAAACAGGGGAGGGGTAATAAATACAATTCCAACTCACAGCACTGTTAATCTTGAGTTACGAGTGGAATGAACCTGACAGTGCCGCCATGAAAGATTTTCAGCTAACTCTTCCCCAGGGTCCAGACCACTATGCAAATGAACTTCTTCACAGCTAGAGGAGCTCTGCACTCTCAGGAGGAAAAGGAGCCACAGCTGCAGCCGCTCAACATTAGCTAGCGCTGCGTGGTGCCCTAGCCTCCGTCCCTGGCACTAATTTCCACTTCAGGTCCTGACTGCTTCTCTACTCAGTTGATGTTTCACTCCGCCAGCAAACATCACATCTTCCATCACCCCAGAAGACTAGAACTACAAAACAGGAGGCAGTGGGGAGGCCCTTGTTCTATCTTAAGTAAAGAAGAGTTGTAAAAATGGAGAGGGAATGCTTCTTGGTACAAAGATAATGACACACAAGCGAAATTAACACAGATTGAAAAAGAAAATAAACAAACAAAGAATCTTGATAATATCCAAGTTTTTGCATGTCAATGTTTATATCCACCCTGATGTCTGAGTATGTGAATTCAGAGATTATGTCTGCAATCCTTTATAATATAAGGACCAGCTTTCCCACCCACCCTCACTTTCACCTGCACAAAAACACGGTTTCTTGTCTTCATTCCTCTGCCCTCAGATTACAAACAATGAAACCAATTCATGCTTTTAGCTTCCTAAAAAGAAAATAATCAGACTCACAAACTATTTCATGTTGAGTGTAGTTGCTCAGAAATCTAAGGAATTGCATAAAGTTCTGAAAAATTACAACCCTTCAGAAACCTTAAGTCCACCTCATATAAATAAGAACAAGGCATTTCATTTTAAAGTCTTCTTGGGGTGTGTATGTGTGGTACATGTATGTGAGGTTAGAGAAAGATGTGTCTTCCTCTAATTCACTCTGCCTTATTCTTTTAAGAGAATATCTCAAGCCGGCCATGGTGGCGCACGCCTTTAACCCCAGCACTTGGGAGGCAGAGGTAGGTGGATCACTGTGAATTCAAGGCCAGCCTGGTCTACAAAGCCTAGGACAGCCACGGCTACACAGAGAAACCCTGTCTTGAAAAACAAAACAAAACAAAACAAAACAAAAAGAGAGAGAGAGAGAGAGAGACAGAGAATTTCTCTGTCTCTCTGAATCCAAACTCAGTATTCCAGCTGGGCTTCCTGGCCTGGGAGCTCCTGGGACTCACTTCTTTATGCCTACCAACTTTGGGGTCACAAGTATGTGCAGCCATACCCAGCCTTTTACATGGGTGCTAGGGATTTGAACTCAGCACTTCACAGTAAGGTCTCATACCCACTGAAGCACCTCCTCAGCCTACAGCAAAGCCTTTTGTATTCAAAAAGTATTAAGGATCGCTTGACGAAAATATGATTAGCATTGTCAAAATCTGAACCAATCATATGCTAGTAAGCAGGAGCTCTTTTGTTTTCAACTGTTCCTGTCATCCTCTTTTTAGAGACGCTCGGTTGAAATGCTAACATGCTACAATGCAAACCATGTCCTGATTCAGGCAGTCTGACAGCAGAATAAGGCTTGACATAATGTTCATCAATTATTAACACTAGCAGAAACCATTAAGATGTCCAGTACAACACTAATAAATTTGCTGAACAAATGAAATAAATGAATAGCAAGGGCCTTTGATGTGCATTTTTCATGGCAAGGATTGTTACCTCCATTTCTCAAACTAGAAAGCTGATGCACAAAGAAGTTAACAAGCTTGCCCTGGGTCACAGAGAAGGATGCTGACTGGGGTTCAGTTAGTCTGGTAGGCTCTACAGGAAGTGCCCTTTGCACTGTAGGCTAGGCTCTCTCTCTAACAGCAGTCTGCAGCTTCCCAAGGACTTTCCTGGGCCCTCTGACCATGACTCCACTACCAGAAGTCCTCTTATTATTATAAACTGTGGTCCTCTTAGGAGGCCTGAAGAGTGAGTTAAAGGAACGCACAACGGAGAGACATCCACAAAAGCTCCAGTTTTAGGGAGAGATGGGGAACGGGAAGATACAAGTGAGGGGATAACAATCAGGATGTAATATGAATAAATTATAATAAAAATTTTCTAAAAAAAAAAGTTCTAGTTTTAGAAATGCTGTTATACACAGAACAAGCTACTCTGGAAGCATACAATTTCTGTTTCATTAAGTATGTGAGTCTTTCCAGACAGACATCTCATGCATACTTATAATGCCAGCATTTAGGAGGTTGAAACAGAAGGACCATAAATTAGATGCCAGCCTAGGCAGCCTACTGGGCTGTCTGGAAGAGAAAAAAACAAAACAAAACAAAGAAAGGCTATTCAGAACTATACCTAAGAGAGTCACTGTATCAATTTTAGCAACATGTGCTCACAAGAATATTTTAAAGAAAACACAATTGTTTGTTTTATTAAGATACCTCCTCTCCAACTCCCTTACTGGCCAGATGTTATTTGTTAGGGTAGAATATTTCTCTGAAATCTAGTTAAGAAAAACCTTAAGGAGACAATCACAAAATGAACCATTTAGTTTCTTACCTGTTTTTACACACGGTGTGTTTTATTTCACTCTCTAGTATCTCCTAACCATTTATTACACAAAAATGCTTATTGAAAGGTTAGCTTTAATAACTTACACCTAATTAGAAAACAGAAATGTTATAAAACTTAGCTTAACTTGATGATGGAATTGCCTATTAAAAATTCCTACAACACTATTCTTTAAAAAATTATGGTTTTTAAAATTAAAATAAATGTTTGTGTGTGTATACATGTCTATATACATGTGAGTACTGGTGCCCATAGGTACGCGAAGTACCAGGTCTTCCACCCGATGTTGGTGCTGGGAACCAAATACAGGTCCTCTGAAAAAAAATCTGTGTATCTCTCCAGTCCCCAAAACTTATATTTTTAGTGGGAGCCAGGAAATTCCCAGCCCAGGGCTTCCTAAAAAAAAAAAAAAAATGGAAAAACTGTCACATATTAAATAAATGTTCTAGATTTGTGTATGTGCGTTTTATTTATTTTGTTTTTTTACTATTTGTCTTTTTCATCTAAATCTATTTTTATTTATTATACAGGAATGCATATGCTAGTACATGTTTATAACCTCAGCACTCCTTTAAAAAGGCACAAAAAGCATGAACTCAAGGTCAGAGTTTTATAGTAAGCTGAGGCCAGCCTGACAAGCACACTGGAACCCTGTCTTTAAACAAACAAACAAAAGCCTAAGGGCCAGGAAGCGGGGATGTAGCTCAGTGGAAGGGAATGTATCTAGCAAGCAGGAGGTGCAAGGTTCAAGCTCCAGTGCAGAAAAGAAGAAGAAAAAGCTTACCCTGACGGTGGTATACGCCTATAATCTTACACCTGGGAGGCTAAAGCAGGAAGATCACCAATAATAAAATTAGAGTGGGGGGTGGGGGTGAACAAAAAACCTTTGAGATGCATGCCTGCAACCCAGCACCTGTAAGACGTAGGCCAGACTGCGTTACAGAACACACAGACTCACATAAATAAAAACAACTTGGCGACTAGTTGTGGAGCATTTGTGAACATGAGCAAGCCCCTAATTCAGTTCCCAGCACTGGAGAAAAATTAAAAGAAGAGAAAGAAATGTGAGCCCATACGTTTTCCAAAACTGCTGTTTTAAATAACACATTTCAGTGTCTTTTTTTTTGAGAAACAAACTATCAGTACTATTTCCAGAGCCTCCCTTACCCCTGCTCCTTGTTCCTGTGAACAACACACCAACCTTAGCGCAGTGAGAACAGAAGCGCCAGGCAAAGACAAGCTGGTGCCACAGGAACAGCTGGATACTCATTCCCACTAGGGACAGAAAGAAAAGGCTACAAGTGCCACATAGTAGCAACCCAAAAGGTCACGGCCTTTGGCAGCACATGTAAAAGAAACCTGTATATTGTCAACTCTAATGATTTCTGGTTCAACAAGGGGCACCTACCTACCTGGCAACATTTCAAAAGATGATAAAACGAAATTCAGAAGGCAGAAGCAAGCTGGTTGTACAAAAAAATAAATAAGATAAAAATCAGATGACAGTATGACAAAGTTTTCAGGGTTTTTAGATCTATAACAAGTATGTTAGTAAGAAGGAAGGGTAAGAGAGGAACACAGCCACTGTGCAGACAGAACCGGCCCACGGAGCAGACGCCTTACCAGAGTCCCGTGTTACAGAGTACAGTAGAGCCCCCTTATCTGTAGGCTGCTCTCTGAAGTCTCACCTCATCACACTAAACTGTAGTCTGGAAACAGTAAGTGAAAGTTCCAGAATTAAGCAAGTTCTGTTTTAAATGAATGCTGCCTGGGTAGGATGATGCAAACTAAGGCCTTCCATCCCACCTCGCCTAGGGCATGAATTATCCCTTAAGTCAGCATCTCCACAGGGCATAATCCACCTGTGCCCTTGTCAGCTTGTACCCATCAGGGTTGTCAAGGCATCACAGTGCTTGTGTTCAAGAAACCCTTATTTTGCCTAATAACGTTCCCAGAACACAAAACTAGTGATGGAAATGAGACAACACTAGAGAGCATAGGGAAGGCATAGTACATAGAGTCTTCCATGGCTCAGGTGCACACTGTAGGGTCTTGGAACGTTATCACTGGAGGGTAAGTAGCGGGAACTACTGTTCCATGAAAGTTCACATAACTACTTTTTATGAAAATAGGTCTTATATTGATAGGAATAACTTTTATTTGATAGTCTACTATTGAATGGAACTAATGGATGAAATTTATATAGGGTTTTTTTTAATCTAATAAAAGAAAGCAGGTCATAATAACCCTTTTCTCACCTCGGTGACATATATCACTAAAGGAAGTATGCTTTAGACACATTTGCAAACATAAAATTAGTCAAAGGCCACTATACAGATAAAATGTTTGCCACACCTGTATAAGATATATTTTATTAAGATATTAAATGCAGCCAGGTGGTGGTGGCGCATACTTTTAATCCCAGCACTCGGGAGGCAGAGGCAGGCGGATCACTGTGAGTTCAAGGCCGGCCTGGTCTACACAGCGAGTCCAGGACAGCCAAGGGCTACACAGAGAAACTCTGTCTCGAACCCCCCCACACACAAATATTAGATGCTATCAATGTATCTATACACCATACCTGTTTCTGATACACTTTAGTATTAAACTCTCTCTATGTATCTCTAAGCCAAAAATAGATACGAGATCAAACACTGAATCTTCACAAAGGAATGGAAAGCACTGGAAAAGTATGGGAAATACTAACAACAAAGTTGAATATAAACGTTTTCCCTTTTTCTCTAAATCTTAAAAGATAGTCAGTTTTTTAAAAAGTGAAACATGTAGTGTGGGGCTTACAACCCAACAGCAGCAGCAGCAGCAGGAGCAGCAGCAGCAGCAGGAGCAGCAGCAGCAGCAGGAGCAGGCAGATGATGGTGAAGTTTTATTCTGTACATAAAGTAATATAAAAAGAACTGAGTGTGCACCTGTGATGTGCATTACAGGGGCTGGAGAGATGGCTCAGAGGGTGAAAGTGCTTACTGCTTTTGTACAGTTCCCGGCACCCATATAGGCAGCTACCTGTAACTCCAGGTCCAGGGAGCCTGATGCCCTCTGGCCTCTGGAGGAACTTGCATGCAATGTGGTACACATTAACTCATGCAGGCACACACACTACACATAAATAAAAATAACTTTTTAAGAATGTATATTGTAAGCCATCAAGCAATCAATGAAAAGTTAACAACTAACAGGCTAACAAGGAGGATAAGCTGGAGCTATAAACCATTCACACTCCATCAACTTTTTAAAAAATAAGATCTTTTTTGTTGTTGTTGTTGTCTGTTTTTTTAAAACAGGGTTTCTCCAGCACTGGCTGTCCTGGAACTCACTCTGTAGACCAGCCTGGCCTCAAAGAGATCAACCTGCCTTTGCCTCCCAAGTGCTGGGGTTAAAGGTGTGTGCCACCACCGCCTGGCTTAAGATCAATATTTTTTCTTTTTTAAGATTTATTTTATGTATATGAATGCTCTATCTGCATGTACACCCGCACACCAGAAGAGGGCATCAGATCACATTATAGGTGGCTGTGGTTGTTGGGAATTGAACTCAGGACCTTTGGAAGAGCAGACAGTGCTCTTAACCGCCGAGTCATCTCTCCAGCCCCATAAATGTTTTTGACAAATTGGTAGTCATAAAATTTTAGAATATCTGCTCTTCAAAAGACATAGTTAAGAGAAAGCAAAAAAGACAAACCACAGCTGAGCATGATGGCACACACCTGTGATCCCAGCATCTGGGGCGCAGAGAGCGGAAGTATTGAGTCTGAGGTTAGCCTGGACTATAGCCTGAACTACATACATCCTGGACTGCACAGAGCCTAGAAACACAAACCACAAACTATAAGAACTTGCAAATCATAGTTGATTTGAAGATTTTTAAAAAATCTTAAAGTTCTACTAACAGACACACACACACTTCTTTCAAGTAAAGACTTGAGATATTTTTTCAAAAAAATGTAAACACTAATAGTAAAATCAAATCAAAACACAGTAAGATACAACTAACACAGGTTTAAAATGTGTAAAAGTTATAAGATCCTCAACCTAAGTACACATGAAAAAAGTTTAAAGTGTGTTCACTGTATTTTCCAATCATTCCTCTCCTACATGAAACGAAAGTATACGTGCACAGCTGCTTTATTTGTAAGATCCCCAAACTAGAAATAACCCAAATGTCTATTGACAGGTGAATAAAGAAAAACTATGGTACAGTCCTATGAGATTACTACTAAGCAATAAAAGAAAAAAAAAATGACTATTGATTTTGGCAACACCACGGATGAATCTCAAAATGAAGTGCAAAAATGGGATGAGTTCGTTCTATACAGCCCCACTTACATAAAATTCTCAACAGTGCAAACTAACATACATGGGAAAAGGCTCAGAAAAGTGGGTGAGTGTGCTTTAATACAGCTGCTCGCACAACTGGACCCGTTCTTACTAACTGCAAGGGCGCTGCTGTTATTCTGAGTGCTACATGAGCCGGAGGGAAACTGATGAGGACTCATAACCAGCTCTGTCATTCCTGGAGACGTGAACACCAGAGTTTCCCAAAGGAAACACAGTGTAAAGTCAAGACTTTAATAATTAACTCATATTCAGAACACTAATATGAAATCTTGATATAACCTTATCTTAAAAGATCTAGCCATGGAAAAGTACCAGGAACAATGGCTACCCAAAAGCATAAGTCCCTCCGGTGCCAAGAGGAGCCTAACAGAGATGACTGATTCCAGGTATAAGGTAAGCTAATGTGCAGAGGAGGCCTGACACACTTTGTCACATCTATCCTCTGTAGTACTAGGTTTGTTTCAAAAGAGTTCAAGAGGGCTAGAGAGATGGCTCAGTGGTTAAGAGCACTGTCTGCTCTTCCAAAGGTCCTGAGTGCAATCCCCAGCAACCACATGGTGGCTCACAAACATTTATACTGACATCTGTTCAGGTGAAACACTGTATACATAATAAATAAATAAACCTTAAAAAAAAAAAAAAAGGAGAATAAAGTCATAAAACATTTATAAAAAAAAAAGAGTTCAGGAACCTAGGGGCTGGAAGAGTAATTTGCATATCAATATGACAATAAGTACAATGCAAGAAAATATCAGATGATTATGTTCATATTAGTAATGTCTTTGGTGGTTCCGTACTGGAGGATGCCAGTGAACCAGTTCTTTTTCATATTCGTTTATTTACTCGTCCAGCGGTGGTAGCGGTGCATGCCTTAATCCCAGCACTTGGGAGGCAGAGGCAGGAGAATCTCTATGAGTTTGAGGCCAGCCTGGTCTACAAAGGGAGTCCAGGATAGCCAAGGCGACACAGAGAAAGCCTGTCTCAAAAAACCAAAATAAAACAGCCAGGCGTGGTGGTGCACACCTTTAATCCCAGGACTCAGGAAGGAAGAGGCAGGAAGATCTCTGTGAGTTTGAGTCCAGCCTGGTCTACAAAGGGAGTCCAGGACAGCCAGGGCTACACAGAGAAACTCTTATCTCCAAAAACCAGCAAACCAAAGAAACAAAAAATGTATTTACTCTGTATGTGTACACATGTCTGCGTGCAGAAGCTGGAGGACAACGTAACCAGCGTTTGTTCTCCCCTTCTATCCTGAGGGCACCCAGGTCACCATGCTTGTGAGGAAGCATCTTTACCTATGATCCATTTCATGGCCCCTCCACATTTTAAAAATGGATAGTAGGCTCAGTGAATGGAGAAGTGGCTCAGTGTTCAGAGTACTGGCTGCTCTTTCAGAGGACGCAGATTTAACTGCCAACACCCACAAGGTTGCTCACAACCAACTCTAACTCTAGTTCCAGGGGGTCTGACGCCCTCCTCTGTCTTCCAAGGGCACCAGGAATGCACATGGTAAACAGGCATGCTTGCAGGCAAAATATTCAGATACAAAATGTTGAGGGCCAGTGGTGGTGACACATACTTTTAATATAGCACTCGACATGTGGATCTCTGTGAGCTCAAGGCCAGGCTGGTCTACAGTAAGAGTTCCAGGACAGCCAGGGCTACACAGAGAAACCCTGTCTCGAACCTCTCCTCCCCCAAAATGTTGAAAGCATGTGCCATCACACCCAGTTTTGTTTAAAAAAACAAAACAAAACAAACAAAAAAACTGGATAGTGATTAAATAATGTACTTATTTTATCTTTTAAGCAAACTGTACTTGCCAACAAGTAATTAATTAGAATAGGAAGTAAAGTTTCACCTTATGCAAGTTTCTTAGCTAAAAAATAAACATGGAATAGTATTATCATCAATGTCTACTAATATCAAGCAGGAGAAACACTCCAATATTACATGCTTCTTTATTGGAGGTTGGTCTGATGTATTTTGGTGCTAATTACAGCTAGCTGTCTCTGCTCCACCTGCACCTTGCCTAAGAGCCTAACCTATTTGACCAATAAAAGGCCATCATACCTGGGCAGGGCAAATGGGACAGGCGTGGCTAAGGCTCCCTGGCTGGAGGAGGGAGGGAGAACCTTGGAAGGAGAGAGACCAGGGAGGAGAGGAAGAAGGAAGGCTGCCATGGGTTAGGTGGAGGAGAAGCACGTGGCCAGTATGGATGCAGGACTTGGCCCAGATGAAGAACATTAGCAAGTATATGGGATTATGGATGGGAGGTAGCTTGAGAGAAATTATTAGAACCAGATGGCATGGAATTGGGGCAGGTTTAGGGGATTAATACTGGCCCTGCCCCAGGTTAACAAAAGCTATTTAAAAATATAACAGGTGTCTATGTCTTGACTGTTGCTAGTGGGTTAGAAAATACTGCCATAATGATAGTTATAGGCCTGATAATAAACATTATTAGGCCATAATGGTAATTTAACGGCAACACTTAGTGAGGTAGTGATATCTACCCATCCAAGACGAGAAAGAGACCACAGAGTAACATCCTACAAAATGGATACAGCCAGAAAAGTGTACACTGAGAGAAACTAAAACAAAACAAAGCTGCCCAGACCCCACAAATTAAACTCCGTGGCTTTAAAAAGTAAAAAGGGTGTCGGGTGGTGGTGATACATGCCTTTAATCCCATCACTTGGGAGGCAGAGACAGGAGGATTTCTGTGAGTTGGAGCTCAGCCTGATCTACTTAGGGAGTTCCAGGACAGCCAGGGCTACACAGAGAAACCCAGTTATAAATTATGACTCATAGTGCCTAAAGGAATCTTACAGACTGTCCAATTTTATTATCTACCTAATGCAAACTTCCTTTTTCAAAAACAAGGAACAAAACCCAAGAATGATAGCAGGTGGCACATGCTTATCTCTGTGAGCTCCAGGCTAGAGGGGTCTACACGTAGGGCTATATAGAGAAACATCTCAAAAAACAAAACAACTCAACCCAGACCAAAACAAAAAACATAAATCAATCCCCACTGGTGCTTTCTAACTAGTAGTCTAGTGGAGAGAGAGAGCAAGTTTAGGACTGTATTTCTCACGAATATTTGTTAGCCCACAACAAAGAGCGATAGTCTGTGGAGTGGGGTGCAGGAAGGTGGGTGCACCTGTATGAGGTGGCCAGAAGTTAACCCCAGAAGCCAATCCTCTTATTTTTGGGGACAGGGTCTCTCACTGGGACCCAGGCTCACTGATCAGGTCAGCCTTGTTGGCTGGGAGCCCCTGGTGCTGGGGAGTTTTTTGATAAACAGGTAGGATTCTGGTTCCTTTTATTTCTTTTCTTTCAGCGCCATGTGCACACCACCACAGGCACTTCACTAGCTGAGCTGTGTGTGCAGACCTGGAAATAGGAATTTTGAAGGCAGCACAGTACCAGGGCAAACATTCCATCCTTCTGCATCTTACAACAGACACATTCCAAACCAGTACATGTGAGTCCAGAACACAGCAAACTCTTATTCTTTTAGAAGAAATCTTAAACATACCCCTCAGTTGGATGTGAATTCAATTATTTACTTAGAATGATGCTTTGAAAAATGGCCTCAGATAGGGAGGGGACTAAACAGAAACCTCCTTTCTGCAGGTTTCAGTACACTGTTTCAAGCTGACCAGTCACAAACATCAGCTAACAGAAAAGTGTCCTGGGCGGAGGGGCACATATGACAACAATCCTAACCTGATCAGACAAATTAAAAGTCTTAAGAACTTGAAATAAAGAATAAAGTCACCATTGCAGCAGCTTTTTTTCTAACTAATCAGATGCTGAAGGTCAATGTGCTGAAACTGACTCACACAGCACGGAACAATGCTGCAGAAACTACAAAGGCAGTGGGGAGAAAGACAGGAACACGCGCAGCTCACAGAACTCTGCCACTGAAAACCTATCCCCAGTCCTGCCGCTCTTTGTTCTTAATTTCCCCGTGTTGCTAGCTCAGTCATTCGTTAGCTTTCACACACTTAGTAAAACGGTATTTTCTAACTTAAGGCTTTTAAATCACTGAGCCTGGTGGCAGATGCCTGAATTCCCAGAACTTTCCAGAACTCAGGATCCATAGAAGCCATCCTGAGTACACAGTAAGACAACAGCTAGCTTGAGCTCTTAGAGACTTTGTCTCAAACAACAGACAACAAACAAAAACAAACACAAGGTCTGACAGTGTTGCCCTATTTCTTCCTTAAAAGCCAGTAAAGGGTGTATCCATAGTGACACTGCAAATTTACTGAGGGCCTACACTTACGTACTTATTTACACTCCATCTCATTTAATCCATGTGCTAGTAAGCTAAAGTAGAGTCTTTTCCTGTCCCTTAATCAATGAGACACCACCCAGGTGTTAATTGAGGCGTTCACAGCCAGGTTGCTGCTTCTGAATCCTGCCTTTAGCTCACTGTATTTAACTCCAGCCGGCCTTGTCATCTCAACTACTAGGCTAAAGGGTTTGTCACAGACCTAAGTGACTGTACCATGACATACTTGATCCTCTCACAGCTGCTGAGTTAGACCTGAATGTTCAACGTCTAGAAGGGAGAAACATGGGGACCATTTGGTATATTTAATTTTCCCCTTATGGCCACTTCAGTGTACTCTCTTCACATTTATATGTTCCTTTTCAGTAAAGAACTTTTATGCTAGCCAGGCGGTGGTGGGGCACGCCTTTAATCCCAGCACTCGGGAGGCAGAGGCAGGCGGATCGCTGTGAGTTCGAGGCCAGCCTGGTCTAAAAAGTGAGTCCAGAACAGCCAAGGCTACACAGAGAAACCCTGTTTCAAAAAGCCAAAAAAAGAAAAACCAAAGAATAAATAAATAGATAATCAAGAAACATAAAAAGACAGCTGGGGCTGGGTGCAGTGGCACAAGCTTTTAACCCCAGTACTTTGAATTCACAGAGTTCAAAGCCTGGCCTACACAGTTCAAGGATAGCCAGGACTGCTTACAGAGTCCCTGTCTCAAAAAAACCAAAAACAAACAAAACCCCTTAAAAAGACACCTAGTAATACAGCACAATGGGAGAGCACTCACCTACCATGCATAAGACCCCATGTTAATCACTGGCAGTGGGAAAAAAAAGTTAACATAAAAACTCTCCTTCCTGAGACAGTACATGTACATATGCAGGGAGCTGGCATCCACGTCCCTTTGGTTAACATTCACCAGACACCCAAGACTCTTAAATTTATGGAGGAATCTAATAGTGAAGTTTTTTCTTTTCAAATGTGACTCCCTGTTAATATTGCATAAAATAATATTCTCCATCCCCCAAAATTATTTATTAAAAAGTAATAAAGATGACTGGGAGGTGGTGGAATATGACTTTAATGCCAGCACTTGGGAGACAGAAGCAGGAGCATCTGACTACAAGGCCAACCTGGTCCACTGCGTGAGCTCCAGGACAGCCAGGGCTACACAGAGAATCCCTGTCTCAAAAACAAACAACAAAAAAGTAATAAAGATCTCTACCTACAATTTCCCATGGTATGCAAAAGGGAAGATACATATACCAACTTCCGTTTCAATAAGCACTATTAGGCATCATTACAAGCCACCATTTTCATATCAAGAATGAAACAAATAAAATTAGATTCTAGAATTCTGAACACAAATTCTGCGCACAGAATTCTGAAAACAAACGAGGACAACACAGCCAGCAAGCTGAAGAAAAGAGAGCATGCAGGAGGGGAGATTTAATCCAACAACCGAGCCAGGCATGGTGGTGCACGCCTTTAATCCCAGCACTTGGGAGGCAGAGGCAGGCGGATTGTTGTGAGTTCGAGGCCAGCCTGGTCTACAAAGCAAGTCCAGAAAAGCCAAGACAGGGTCCAGAGACCCTGTCTCGAAAAAACAAAAACAAAAACTCAACAACTTAACAATGGCTCCTCTGCTTGGTTCTGCCCACAGGACTGCTACTCCAATAATCCTAATACAGTTTTATAACTAACTAAAACACTCTTATATTTATTTATTTATTTATTTACTGGTTTCTCGAGACAGGGTTTCTCTGTGTAGCCTTGGCTGTCCTCGACTCATTTTGTAGACCAGGCTGGCCTCGAACTCACATAGATCCGCCTGCCTCTGCCTCCCTGGGATTAAAGGCACGTGCCACCACACCCGGCTGAAACTCTTCAGCAAGAGCCACGAAAGCTCACACTAACTGACAGTAAACAGATCCCAATAGTGAAAGTTCTTTCTTAAGTGATTATCTATATATAACCTTTAGGACTAATGAGTAAAACCCTAAGATGTGCTCCTGCATATGCTCTATTACATAGCCCTACAAACGTGTTAGCCCCTCAGTGTCTACATTCCAAAGCTTTTGCAGTCAAAAGCACTCTAGTCAATTCAAAACTTGACAGGCTCTGCTGAAGACAGACAAACCTCTTTGGGCCACCAGCGTTAGAGGTCAGCATGAGACTGCAGCTCACAATTCCAATGATCTCTTTTTTTTTTTTTTTTTTTTTTTTTTTGGTTTTTCGAGACAGGGTTTCTCTGTGTAGCCTTGGCCATCCTGGACTCACTTTGTAGACCAGGCTGGCCTCGAACTCACAGCGATCCGCCCGCCTCTGCCTCCCGAGTGCTGGGATTAAAGGCGTGCGCCACCACGCCCGGCTCCAATGATCTCTTGATAAGAGATGGAACAAAGGGGATTGTACAAGGCTGGAGAAGTGTCCTAATTTCAAACGCAAGAAACTCATAAAAGTGGGATAAATGTACTAGCAGAAACTCACACAGTTGTGTTCTGCCAACATATTTTTCTTGTAATTCAGCTAACACAAGCAGATTTTCTGTATTATGGCAAATACACACAAGTGCACACACACATATGCAGAATATGCACATACATGCCTAACATGTTCTGGCAGGCTGATTTGCTGCAGAACATAGAATTTGCTTAAAGAGGTCAGCATCAAGTGCAAACCAGATAATAGGTAATTTTCTTTCTTCTTAAAGAGTTTATGTATATGAGTGCTCTATTTGCATACATGCTAGAAGAAGACATCAGATCTCATTATAGATGGTTGTGAGCCACCATGTGGTTGCTGGGAATTGAACTCAGGACTTTTTTTTTTTTTTAAGTTTTTAAAAATTAATTTATTCATATTACATCTCAATTGTTATCCCATCCTTTGTATCCTCCCATTCCTCCCTCCCTCCCTCCCGCTTACCCCCTATTCCCCTCCCCTATGACTGTGACTGGGGGGGGGGTACCTCCTCCCCCTGTATATGCTCATAGGGTATCAAGTCTCTTCTTGGTAGCCTGCTATCCTTCCTCTGAGTGCCACCAGGCCTCCCCGTCAAGGGGACATGGTCAAATATGGGGCACCCGTGAACTCAGGACCTTTTGAAGAACAGGTAGTGCTCTTAACTGATAAGCCATCTCTCCAGCCCAAATCAACATAAAACCTAATTATTTCAAGCTGGGCACAGTGGCACATGCCTGTAATCCCAGCACTCAGGAAGGTAGAGGCAGGAGGATTGCTGAGTTCAAGGCCAGCCTCGTCTACAAAGCGAGTCCAGGACAGCCAAGGCTACACAGAGAATCCCTGTCTTGGAAACAAACAAACAAACAAACAAACAAACAAAACCTATTCTTTCTACTAATGCAATAGACACATGTAAAGGGTTAGCAACACTAGTCTTGGGCTGAATGCTCATGTGGGTCTTCACTCAGTCTTGTCCTACAATAGAAGACTTTCCTCCAGTTCTTTTTGGTTTGCACATGCAATTATGATGTGAAGTATAGTAAGAAATAGCCAACATGCTAATTCTTAAAAATATATTTACTGTTGATAGTAACTCAAGAGTATATGGCAATTATTCTTTGTTAAAACTTCACATTTGAAAACTCCTTTAAAAAAAAATGAAGCAAATAAAATAACTCACACCAAAGGAGTCTTTTCAAGCAACTAATGCTAACTTGTGGGTATTTCACTTCGGTTTTAGTGGATTTTCAAAATACTTGAAGAGATTACGTACCAGGCTGATCTGCCAGCCCTGGATATGAGAAACCACAAACAAACCAAAGAGCTAAAGGGGCTGCAAGTGCTGCATGTGACACTGGTCCCATCTGGTCCTCACTAGGTTTATCTACTTCATTAGCAGATGAACTTGCTCCCTTTGTTCCAATGGTAACCACAGTGTGTCCTAGTCAGCCTCAGTAACAGTTTAAACGATGATCTCTGACAAAAATACAGTCTTTCTTAAAACTGTGTACAAAACATCACACACAATTTCAGCAGTCTGCAAGTCTTCTGACAGTCCTGACCTGTGGGTTTAAAATCTGTAATAGCAGGGTAACTGAAAAGAATGAAGTTGAATTGTTTTAATACCACATTAAAAAAAAAAAAATCAACCACAAATGGATTAAAGACAAATATAAAATTTGAAATAACAAAGCTTATGAAAGAAAACAGAGAGAAAGCTTTACAACATTAATTCAGGCAGTGACTTCTTGGATCTGATACCAAAACCAGCCAATACGCACGGCTATATAAAACTTAAAATCTTCCGCTCAGCAAAATAACTCACACAATGAAATGACAACCCACAGAAGAGTGAAGGGTGAAAGTATTTACAAATCATAAGGTCTATTCTAGATAGGATATATTAAAAATGAGATGCTAATGTTTATAAGAAACATAACAACCAAACAACTCAGTTGTAATAGCTACAACTGTCAACTTGACACAAACCTAAAGTCACTTGGGAAAAGGGACCCTCAACTAAGGAATTGCCTGGATCAGACTGGCTACTGGCCATGTCTATGAGGCATTTTCTTAATTGTAACTGATACAGGAGGGTCCAGGCCACTATGCACAGTGCCCTTCCCTTGGCAGGTGGGCCTGAGCTGGAGAAGGGTGGCTGAGACAGCCAGAGGAAGCAGGTCTCCCTGGCCTTGGCTTCAGTTCCTGACTTCAGTTCCTGCCTTGACTTCCCTCCATGATGAACTGTAATCTAAAATAAACCCTTTCATCTCAAGTTGCTTTGTCCACAGTTTTCACCACAGCAATAGAAAGCAAACTAGAGCAGAAGTTTAAAGTGGCTAAGTATATATGCTGAGACATCTATTCAAAAGAGAAACAAATGGTCAACAGGCCCATCAAAGATGCTCAATACCACTATCAGGGAAACACAAATCAGAACCACAGTATGATACCATTCACACCCACTAGGACGCCCACCACCAAACAACTTTAAACACAACAAATGCTGGCAAGAGTACGAAGAAATTGGAAGCCTTGTGTGCTGTTGGGGAAAAAACTGCAAACTGGCCCAGTCATTACTGAAAACAGAACAAAAGATTCTCAAAAATATTAAAAGAATAATTATCATATGTTCTAGTAATACCAATTCTCAGCAAGTACGCAAAAGAACTGCAAAAATATAGTGTGTGTTTTGTTTGAGACAGGACCTCATGCAGCACAGGCTGGCCCTGAGCCTTTTGACTTGCCTGCTTCTACTTCCCAAGGGGTAGGATTACAAGAAAGCACACTCATGCTCACTGAAACACTATTCCTAAGAGCTGGCATCTGTCTATCAGCCGATGCATGGTGCATGGATAAAGGATGCACATGCACACACACACACACACACACACACACACACACACACACACACACACACAGATGTTATTTCACCTTAGGAAGAGCAGGACTAGCCAGCCGGATCTCTGTGAGTTCAAGGCCAGCCTGCTACAAAGTGAGAACAGGACAGCCAAAGCTATTACACAGAGAAAACCTGTATTGAAAAACCCAAAAGAAAGGCTGGGCATGGTGGCCAGTCTGGTCTACAAAGTGAGTCTAAGACAGCCAAGGCTACACAGAAAAACCCTGTCTCAAAAAAAAAACAAGACAAAACAAACAAAAATCAAAAAGAAGAAGAGGAGGAGCAGGACTGTTGCTGCTGTGTGTGCCTGGCAGTAGGGAAACAGACTGGAATGTTGTGTTTCCATCAATTTAGCTGTAAAATTAAAATTACTATAAAGATTATTTGTAGTAATGGTAGCTAAATAGAGTTTAGATCCTTGCATAGCCAATGTAAAGAAAATAAAATTAAAAATATAAGGATCAATTACTTTGTTTTGTTGAGACAAGGTTTCTCTGTGTAGCCCTGGTATCCTAGAACTCACTTTGTAGACCAGCTGGCCTTAAACTCACAGAGATCCTCCTGCCTCTGCCTCTGCCTCTGCATACTGGGATTAAAGGCGTGTGCCACCATGGGCCAAAAATCAATTGTTGTGAAAGTAAAGTTAATTTGAAAAAAACGAAACCTACTCTTTTAAAGTGTTATCTATTTTAGAAATATAAGATAATCAAAAGAGACTGAAATATTCTTTTTTTTTTTAGACTGAAATATTCTTAACATTTAGTTAGTTATTGTGTGTGTGTGTGTTGTGTTGTGTTGTGTTGTGTGCGCACCAGGGTGAATAGAGGTTAGAGGACAACTTAAGGGACAGAGAGCAAACTCAGGTTGTCAGGCTTGGGACGAATGCTTCTTTTCTTTTGAGGCAGGTGTCACCAATAGTACAGCTGGGCAGAGATCAAAGTGTGGTGAGATGCTTCTAGCCACAGTTCTGAAAATGCATGTTTGCAGTCAGGCTATGTCCCTCCTGTCTATTACCCAAGCACTCAGGAGGCCACGGCAGAAGGAGTGCCATGAGTCTGAGACCTGCCTGGACAACAAGAACACAAAAGAAAAAACAAACAACAAGAACAACAGAACTCAATAAATCAGATCTAGAGAGAATCTACCACAACACAGTGAAGGTTACCTACACAGCCGGGCACAGTAACATGCACGCACCCACCTGTAATCTCAACACAAAGAAGGCTAAGTCAGGATGCCAGTGTGTACCAAGCCAACCTAGATTACATAGTAAAATACAACCTCCTCAGAAAAAGAGGCCCCAGAGAGCTGTCTCCCCCTCATAACCATGTGAGGACACATAGTGTCTAGAACCAGGAACTAGGTCCTTGGCAAACATTTTATTGGCCTGAGGCCTGATCTTGGACTTCCGGCCTCCAAGAAAGCTACACAGCCTATGTATTTTGTTTTAACAATCCAAACAGAATTCAATAATAGCTTTTGAAAGCATCCAAACTTTCATTTAAATTGTTATTGGTTTTATATATGTCTCTGTATAGGTACAAACACAGAAACCAAGGAGTGAGCGTGGAGATCAGAGGATGGCAGGGGTTATCTCTACCCATCATGTTAGTCCCAGGGGTCAAACTCAGGTCACCATGCCTGGTGGCAAACACCTCCACCTGACTGAGCCATCTTGTCACCTCCATCCTCACTTTCAATTGTTCTCTGTAAAAGTCCCATGTTTTTATGTTAGAAATAACTTGAAGGAGCTCACAACAGTTTTGAAAAGGCCCCATGCGTAAAGTCTTCTTTGCTCAAAACACCTAACCTCATTTAAGACACATGACAACAGACTGGACTCACTTCACAAACTTCAAAGGGCTGTTTTCACTATCTGCAGAAATGCTGCTAAAACACGGATTTTTGTTTGTTGCTGTTTTTAGCTTTTATTTATATCCCACCCATTTCAAAACAGATGGAAGGTAGCTAAGAAGAAAGTACACAGCATACAGTTTAAAGAGTGAAGAAATTGTCTAAGGAGAGGAAAATGGGTCAGAAAGAAGAACTGAAGGTAAGAGCACCACGCACCTGGCCTATACCAAAACCTCAAGGCTTCCAAGTCCTCAACAGAGGAGGCTGCATATCAACTCAGGCTCTGCCGTAAAAGCTCAGGGAAAAGCACACCAGGTTTTAACTTGAGGCGCTTTTCACTGAAATGTCCATTTAGCAAAACTGTGGGCTCAAATTATGTCAAAAATTCCAAAGAAATTCAAGACTAAAAACAGATGAAACTGAGATGTTGTCTATGCAATGCCAAGGACTTGCTGTCCACGATGCTCTTGCCTAATACAGAATTGGTACATACATATTTCTGAGTAGGCCCTCAAACAGGAGCAGGAAGGGAGCATGCATTTCTGAGTAGTGACTGCCTACACTGGATTCAGTGTTCCTAGCACGTGGAACAGTCTGTTCAGCAAGACCTTGTATAAAAGCTAACAGCTAGGCCAGGTGGGACTGGCCCCTGCCTTTGATCCCAGGACTCGGGAGGCAGAGGCAGTGAGCTTGTCTACAGGACAGCCAGGACTACAAAGAGAAACCCTGTCCAAAAAAAAAAGTAACTGTTAGTTACACACAAATCACCTTCAAAATGCTTCTATCAGAGCACAGCACAGTCAATCCACTGTCTGATAGTTTAATGCTCAGAGTCTGTTTCTGCATGTTTTTAACAATTGATTTGTATGAAATCACATAGTGTAAATGTAGCCAATTCTCCAATGTAAGATTATCCCATACTTCATTAACAAAGCTCCCACTGGCAAAAATGCCATTATTTTATCAAAAAGAATACATTTATTAAGTAATATAGGATATAATAAATAATATAAAATAATAAACAGTCTCAATTAATCTACAGGATACTTTAAGAAACATTCTAATTTGGGAAACTTAAAAAGATACTTTAAGATATATGTTTTGGGCTGCTAGAGAGATGGCTCAGAGGTTAAGAGCACTGGCTACTCTTCCAAAGGTCCTGAGTTCAATTTCTAGCACCCACATGGTGCCCTCTTCTGACACGCAGGAGTACATGCAGGCAAAAACACTGCTGTATACATAATTAAAAAAACAAATCTTTTTTTTTAAAAGAAGAAAAAGAAAAATGTTTCTTCCAAGTGAATTATGTTCCTTTGAGCACCATGAGCTAGCTTGTGACTGTGGTACCCAGATCTCTCCTACTTCTCCCTCTGGCCAGACCTGTGCTGTCTCAACCAACTGTTTTTGTCTTCCCAGGAGGAATCCTTGTCACCTCCTTTTGTGCTGCTGCTTAGCTCCTGTTCTTATTGACATCCCCAAATATGTGAGACTGAGCATCCCTGTCTAATATGCAGCAGTTGTGAGAGAATCGCATCATGATACAGTCACGTAGGTCTGTGACAAAAACCCCGTAGTAAGGGGGAAGGCAGAAGTACACACCACAGCTCAAGTGGGGGAAGAGCTTTCACTCCAAGCTTGAGGACAGGCCTAAAGACAGGCTCAGTTTTCCCTCTCAACCTTAGTCTTGTCACGTTTCAGAAACAGCTAAGTAACTCCCAGCTGGGCGGTGGTGGCACACGCCTTTAATCCTAGCACTTGGGAGGCAGAGGCAGGTGGGTCGCTGTGAGTTCGATGGTATCAAGCACAGAAATGTGCGTAACACTATAGCCTGAGTTTTTCCAACCTTACAGGTCAACTGTCTATAGATACAAATTTAGGTTTTAATGGGCTACTCAAGTCAGAAGACCACCTGGCCTTAGCAGAGAACAGAGCATTATAAGCATGTCAAGACCACCTAGAAGGCTGCCTTATTAGTGGCTGAAGTAGGAAAAATAATACCCAGAGGGAAATAATGGAAATGCAGATCTTCACTGGTTTCGATTCTTAGAAAAACAATAAAATGGAAACACTGTGAATTCATTGCCGCTCCCCCCTTCCTTTTAAAACTTTATTTCAATGTATCTGTGTATAAAAAATACACTCAAGCCAGGAGTGGTGACACACGCCTTTAATCCCAGCACTTGGGAGGCAGAGGCAGATGGGTCGCTGTGAGTTCAAGGCCAGCCTGCTCTACAAAGTGAGTCCAGGACAGTCAGGGCTACACAGTTAGAAACCCTGTCTCGAAAAACAAAAACAAAACAAAAAGAAAGAAATACACTCATATTTGTAGATAGGCTGAAACTAAATAATTTACACTCTAAGATTTTGTGAACTCTTGGCCACAGATTTGTACAAGAGAATAGAATTTAAGCAAGGGGTTTGCACTAAGAAGCTCAAGGCAAATCTTTACTGACTAGAAGTAGTGACACACACTTGGAATCTGAACTCTCTGGAAACTGAGACAGAAGGATGGCTGTGAGTTCAAGATCATTCTAGGACCCAGATCATCTCTGAAAAAACAAACAGAACTCCTAATTTCCAGCTTCAAAAAATTTGCAGTAATAAAGTTCCAATGACTGTGAGGCCAAAATGTAAAAAAAATCACTAAAAAAAGCCACAGTGCTTAAGTCAGGGCCAATGAATAGCTACAGACCATGACAAAGACTGCACATAGGAGACAAAAATCTAATGCAAAACTGAAGCATCTTCAAACATGCCCAAAGAAATACAATAGGAGGAAGAAAGATGCAGCAACTAAAATATTCAAGAGGGAAAACCTATCCTAAACACGTGTAGTGAACTTCGGACATTTCTTTGATTATTCCCTAAATACAGCAACTGTTTGCAACACTTTTACTTGCTCTGTAATCTAAAGATATTTTAGAGTACACAGAAAGCTTGGCAGAGTGACAGACACTGTTATCTCAGTACTCAAGAGGCTATAGTGGGAAGCCCATGAATTCTGAGGCCAGCATGGGCTACACAGTGACAAAAACAACAAAATCCACCGCAGCCACGGGGCGTGGCGGTGCACACCTTTAATCCCAGCACTCGGGAGGCAGAGGCAGGTGGATCTCTGTGAGTTTGAGGTTAGCCAGGTCTATAAAGTGAGTCCAGGACAGCCAAGGCTAACAGAGAAACCCTGTCTCAAAAAAGCAAAAATAAATAAATAAATAAATAAATAAATAAATGAATGACATGTATAGATTATATGACTTAAGTGTCTGTGGATTGATCCAAACCCTAAAACATACAGAGGAATTAAAGTATTCATGATTGACATGAATGAATCCAAAGACTGTTAAACTAGACTTTACCAGAGACACATAAAATATAAACACACAGAAATGTCAAAAGTAAAAATATAGAGATTATGCCATGGTTGGTGGTGCATGCCTTTAATTCCAGCAATTGGCAGGGAGAGGCAGGCAAATCTCTGAATTGGGGGCAGCATAGGTTACAAAGTGAGTCCAGGATGGCCAGGGCTGTTATACAAAGAAACACACACACACACACACACAGATTAGGAGACGGCATAACAACATGAAAAGGCAAATTAGAGACTAGGAGAAATATGGACAAAAGACTGGTATTTAGAAAAAGAATATGACTCCTAAAGTATACTGATAATAATAACCACTCAATTTTTTTTAAGTTCGGCAAAAATTGGTATGTTAACAGCCAATTTAAAAAAAAAGGCAAGTATTATTAGTCACCATGGAGAGGCAAATTAAAACTAAAACAAGATACAATTTTGCACACTAAATGGCCCCATTCAAAAGCTATCATATGTTTCAAGTATACACAGTGAACTGGAACCTCACCTCTGGGGCAGCAGTGCCCAACAGGAAAGCTACTGTTTGTCAGTTCCACTAAAGTTAAATATATATCTACCCTACAACTCAGCAATTCTACACCTAGGTCTTTATCCCCAGAGAAAAGAGAACAAATAAAAGAGCCTAAAACTGGAAACTGCATAAAGATAGATGAATAAACAGTGCTGTGTGCACAATGATATATGGTTCAGTACCAGAAAGAAAACACTGATAAATGCCAGTAACATGGGTGAACTGTAAACACAGCAAACAGCCTGGTCCCTACGAATATATACATCTTTATAGCATGATTATCTGTATAAAATAGAAGGAAAAAAATACTAATCAAGGATGGCAAAACCCAAAGTGGTTGCCTAGGGCAGAGGGATACGCACTGTAGAATTCACTGGAGTGCACTTCCTGGGGTGATAAAATCAATCTTGACTCTGCATGACTGAAATCTGATGAAAGTGTGAATCTTAGTTGACTGCTGACTAAAAACTCATCATGATTACTTAAAATCTGTATAAGGCAGGCCTTGCCTCAAATCAAGCCCCATGTCAACACAGTGAGCTCAAGGTCAATCTGGGCAATTTAGTCCCTTTCTCAACATAGGAAAAAAGCAGAAAGAGGGATGTGGTGACCGAGTTCTTGTTCGGCATAGTGGGAGCCCTGATGCTCAGTAGCTCTAGAAATACAAGTGGCCATTTTATTAATAAGGAATAAATTAAACACATGATTTGTTTTAGACATAAAAGATTAAGTAAGTGCCCGCTTCGGCAGCACATATACTAAAATTGGACCGATACAGAGAAGATTAGCATGGCCCCTGCGCAAGGATGACACGCAAATTCATGAAACATTCCATATTTAAAAAAAAAAAAAAATTAAGTGTGATTAACAAGACCAACAGCAATCACTGGAGACCATATGTAAAATACCACCCAAAACACCACACAGAAAATACACATCTCAAAGGCAATGGAAGATTTGTAACAATTGATCTCATTCAAAGCCACAAGCTATATCCCAACAAGTTCCAAGAAAATGATAGCATAAGGACCATATATTCTCATCACAACAAAACTGTATCACAAGGAAGTAACTTGAAAACAAATATGATTTTAGAGAATTAAAAAAATCACATCTCTATGTAAGCTATAAATTAAAGGAAAAATGGCATATACACGCATATGGTCAACTAATTTCCTTAGAAAAGAGTAAGGGAAAATAATTGACAGAGAAATAGCTCAAAAAGAAACATAGACTGCAACATAAGCCATTAAACCACACAATTTCCAAGATAAAGCAGAATAAATATTTATATACTAAGTTAGCCAAGAGTTTCTAGGGGAAAAAAAACTAACTAGATTTCATCAAAATTAGAATTGAAAGAGAAAAAAAAATTAATCACCACGTGGACATCCTTCTCCAGGGTCTAGCTGGTAAGTGTAGTCCTCACCCTTCCCTCATCAAGGAAATTTCTCTTTGTAACAGAGACCATTACAAAAAATCACAGCCAATCAAACCACAGAGTTGTGGAGCCCAGTCCCAGCTGGTGCATCGACAATGCACCTTCCACGCCTAAGGCTCAGGGGTCACTGCTGAAAGGTGTTAGATAATTAAGTGCCAGAGAAACAAGGAGTCTGCTCCTAGGGATGTCAGAAGCTACACCTACACCATCTTTCCAACAGGTCTGCCTACACATGAGCCGGACAAGGACTGCAGGAGACATGCTAACATGGATGAGCAGCCGTGGTGGGGCACCCAGGAGGCCTCAAGCCTACACAGAGAACTACAGGCAACTAAAGTATACTGAGAATGGGAGAAAGTCTTCCCCAGGGTAGGACACACCAGCTGGTTATCCAATATCAAATGATCACCCCTTTAAAAAAAAAATATATATATATATATATATATATTATATATATACATATGTATATATATACATATAGACATACAAGTAACATTATACAGACTGAGACAGTTGTATTTAAGAATATATTAATTCTATCAATTATATCAATGGCCTCTTTTATTAATGTTACATGTACATATGTGTGTCTGTGTGTACATATGTATATATATTCATTTGTAGATATGTAACATATGCCCATATACGTATAACATTGATAAAAGAAGCCATGAATTTGAAAAAGAACAAGGAAAGGTATATGGGAGTATTTGGAGAAAGGAAAGTAAGAAAAGATTTAATTATGCTGTCAAAAAAAGAAATTTATTTATTAATTTTTCTAGTCAGGGTTTCTCTGTGTAGCCTTGGCTGTCCTGGACTCACTTTGTAGACCAGGCTGGCCTCGAACTCACTGAGATCTGTCTGCCTCTGTCTCCCGAGTGCTGTGCACCCAGATCTTATGGCAGATTGGTAGTGGCATGAAAACATATATCCTGTAACTTGCATGGAACTCATCTCCGGACACTGAAATTTCTTTATGGATGTGGCTCATAATTTTATATTTATACTCTTGGCTGGGTGGACTCTCAAAGTTCTCACAAGTCCTTCCTCCCCCCCCCCCAAATATATATGAACGCTCTAGCTGCATGTACACCTGCAGGCACCACACCTCATTACAGATGGCTGTGAGCCATCATGTGGTTGCTGGGAATTGAACTCAGGAACTCTGGAAGAATAGACAGTGTTCTTAACCCTCTGGGCCATCTCTACAAGCCAAGTTCTCTCAAGAGTTGGTGCAGGCTCAAGTTCGTTCTTTTCCTGACTGCTCACTTGGCTGTCTGAAGTTCTGCCCCTTTCCCTAGGTTCTAACCTGACCTCTACCTTCATTGTCTACTAGTGATGGCAGCTTTACAAACTATGATTTTTCTCTTTAAGTGCTGCGACGTTGACAGACGTGTAGTACATATTTCTCCTATTTTATTCGAGCCTTTGCCCACTTTTAAGGTCTGTTTTCCTTTGGCAATGCTGAGGATGTGGCCAGCTGCCTTGCACACGCAGGAGTCTCTGCTCCTGAGCTACATCCCAGCGCAGCCCCAGGTTCTGAGTGGCCTTTAGGATAGGCTAGCTGTGTGATCTTTCAGATGTATAGTGTACAAATATGTTCTTCTACACTGTAATTTTTTTTTTTAATTCTGTGGTCTTTGGGACACATATGCCAATCATCTATGAATGTAGCTCAACACAAAATCATAAACATCATTAACACTGAGAATTTTTTTTCTTGAAATTCGTGAAGGTTGGTGTGTATGCAGAAGAGAGTGTCAGACTTCCTGGAATTGGAGTTGCAAGTGGTTGTGAGCCACCTAATTTGGGTGATGGGTCCTTAACCTTGTTTTGCTTATGGAAAAAACACTTTCCTTATGAAGAACAACAAGAGCTCTTAGCCACTGAGCCCCACTTTTTGTAATTAAATTTTTTTTGAGGGGCTGGAGAGATGGCTCAGCGGTTAAGAGCACTGACTGCTCTTCCAGAGGTCCTGAGTTCAATTCCCAGCAACCACATGGTGGCCCACAGCCATCTGTAATGAGATCTGATGCAGGTGTACATGTAAACAGGGAACTCATACAATAAATAAATAAATCTTTAAAAGCACTTTTTGATTGCGAGGGTCTCAAGTAAGCTTTGTAGATGGCAATGCCACGCTGCAACATCAGAAGGATGGATCAAAAGATGCCTACATCCTTTCATCAACAAAACCTCATGGAGACGCCACTCCCTTAATTGAACCTTATTTAAAAAAAAAAAAAAAAGTCACCATAACTACCAAGATACCATGCACAGTGTAATGCTGGAAATGTGTCCTTTTAGAACCACCAAAACTGAAGTCCTGTGTATCTCCCCCATGTCCTTCCACAATAAGCATCCTGTACATAGCTCTGCATTTATTCTGTCATGTGCTCTTCATATGCTAGGCAAACACTCTGCCACTGAGCTACACCCCAAGCCCTGAACGCATACTTTAACTGTAACTTATTTACACATATTCAAGCATTTATGACTCCTCCAGGTAGGGGCAGTGCCAGGAAAGCCTCACTAGCCTCATCCACGAGACGAGTTAGCACAATCACTCACTCTGCTCCACAAAGCCAGGGTGAGACGTGCTGACAAACAACAGTATGAGCAGTTCATGCCTCGATGTTTACTATGAATAAAACACTGAAGCATTTTATGACCATTATTACATTGAATGTTCACAAAAACCTGAGATAAATACCATTACAGTCTCTATTTTATAGACGAGGAAACAGAGATACAATGTAGTAAAGCCAATTTACCTAAAAATTACACCACCAGTAAGAAACAGAATTTGAATCCCAAGAACTTAAAAATAATGGTTCATGTCTGCCTTCCCTGTACATTACATTATTTCCAGTTTATCCTTAATGTTCAAAGCCAGTACAGATCTTCAACAAATATAGCTCCTAACCTAAAGATAATACCAAGTTCAAACAGGTCCTTTGATTACATTTCTACCCACTGATTTCTGCCTGGCACTCTTACACTATGCTGAACAGCTATCATCTACCATGTTTACAACCATCTTTCTTGGCTCCTAATAATCTAAAAACCTGATAAACTTTCTATCTCATCATCCAAATTATCGATAATGTTACAAATTCCTACAACTGTGTTTGGGGTTTTTGTTTTATTTATTAATTTACTTACTTATTTATTCGTTCGTTTATTTATTTTTTTTTTTCAAGACAGGGTTTCCCTGTGTAGCCTTGGTTGTCCTGGACTTGCTTTGTAGACCAGGCTGGCCTCAAACTCACAGCTATCCTCCTGCCTCTGCCTCCCTAGTGCTGGGATTAAAGGCGTGCACCACCAATGCCCAGCCAAGGCTTGCCGTTTTTCAACACGTAAGTAAAACTCTTTTTCCCATTTCCCTCACATATTTCTTAGCTAAAGTACACTTCCCAGGGTTCTCATTTGATCCTAATTCCTTTCTATTAATCCGCATTTGTCATAAAAATCCCAAGAATGAGGAACAAGATATTCCACACTATGAAGCAAACTTCCATGAGGACAAATGGGTAAAACTTCCATAAGTCAGACTCTACAAACAACACCATTGAGACCAGAATTATGAACTTTATTTATACAGAAGACAAACAGAAGCAACATAAAGACTTTTAGATTATAATATTATGCTCTCTCTAGGAGGTCATTTCAGCAAACA
Organism: Acomys russatus; assembly: GCF_903995435.1. NCBI lineage: Eukaryota > Metazoa > Chordata > Mammalia > Rodentia > Muridae > Acomys > Acomys russatus. The sequence goes on from NC_067152.1 coordinate 5,667,648, forward strand.
CTTTTTAGGAAACAAATGACAGCAAGGACTATGTCTGCACTCTGTTCCTTGGGCTTTTCTTTGTCTTCCATCAATGTCTTGGCTAAAAGTTTAAGTATTCTGCAGCACCCTCATTATTTGTCTTAGCATGTTGTGCATGTATACATGTGTGTGCATACACACACACATACACACATACATACATACATACATACATACATACAAACAACTAGTGCTCAATCAGTATTAAAATTCTGAGAGGCTGAGTCTTGGGTACTTTCGTTCTGGGTTTCTTGTCTTTTTAAGAGATTTTGGACAAAAGATTGTTAGATGTTTTGATTAGAGAGAAAGTTCTAGGTCCTGCAAGCTCTTTTCGGCCACTGTTTTAGTTAGGGTTACTACTGACATACTAAAGCACCAAAAGCAACCTGGGAAGGTAAGGGTTTATTGCGTATACCAATTCATCATCAAAAGCAGTGAGGACAGGAGGAACTCAGGCAGGGCAGGAACCTGGAGGCAGGAGCTGATGCAGAGGCCATGGAGGGGAGCTGCTTACTGGCTTATTCAGCCTCCTTTCTTATAGAACCCAGGACCTCCAGGCCAAGCATGGCACCACCTACAATGGGCTAATTTTAAAAATACCCTACAGGCTGTTCTTATAAATGCATTTCTCTTAGAGGAAGTTCTCTCCTTTCAGATGACTCTAGCTTGTATCAAGTTAAAATAAAACTAGCCAGTAGAGTCACAGATGAAGTAAAGTGGTTATCTGTAAATTCAGGAAGACACTCTCCTTCTCAGTATGAGTCAAGTTGAGATCACTCAGATTGTCCTCTAGGAGACACCAAACAGATTTGTGCACTCTCTCCAGTTCTCCTGGGTCTATGCCAGGAGCGCCTCTTATTCAATAGCAGGTGGCCTGGTCATGCAGCAAGCAAGGTGTCTACCTTGCTTTATGGGAAAACTGTTGCTTCCATCACTGATTCAGACCACACAATCCTTCTGTTCTTCATCCTGAGCATCAACACCAACCTCTGTGGCCCAACTCTTCATATACAAAGTGCTAAGTTTATGCTCCCGGCCCACCTCAGTGAGCTTCTGCCAGCCAATGAAGGTTAGAAGAGACAAAGCTTCACCTTCATGTAGCTGATCCCCTAGGAGACTCCAGGAGAAAAAGTTCAAGTTTAACTAAAAAATAAGTAAGTAAAAGTTTTATTTGGTAAAGAATGGTGAAAATGTGCAAATACTACGCAATGGTGAACACCACAAAACTTAGCTAGTAAAGAAAATCATAGCTTTACTTCAAAAGAGTATTTCTGTCCATGTCCATGTTTTTGCGATAAGGTCTATGGAGCCTAGGCTAGCTAGCCTCACGCCCAAGGGTCCCAGGCCTCAGCTCTGAAGTGCTGGGATTTCAGAAGCAAGCCACCACACCCGGCTCTCAAAAAGCCGCACAGCTAGCCCATTTGAGCCCCTCCTCTAGCTTGAAGAGGTTAAATAAATAGGGCACTCATGCTAGGAAGTACTTAGATCCCTTAATTTTTTATGATTTCATAATTTAAAATTTTATTATTGTGTGCTATGAATGCATTAATATGCATGCGTGGTAGTCAGAGGACAACTTTTGGGTAGCAGTTCTGTTTCCACTGTGAGTTCAGGTGATCAAACTGAGGCTGTCAAGCTTGCGTGGCAAGGGCATTTACCCACTGCACAGGTTCTACAGAAACCCTGAATCATCTGCTCCCTCAAAGATTCATTAAGATGTCGAGACTGAATACCGCAAACCCATTTCAACTCCTTATTACCTTTGTTAATTAGAAAAACAAAAATCGTCAAGTCCCACACACTCTATTTACACTCTCCTCTAAGCCACTTGAAACAAAGTAAATTTAGTCTTTATAATTTATATAAAGTCCTCAAATAAGTGAAATTAAACAACACAGCGTAGGGTGTGTTGGTGGGACGGTAGTAACAGAGCTGCTCTACAGCTGGATAGTTGTGATGGTTGCGTGACTACATAAGAATTCGCTGCATTCCGTATTTCTTTTTTCTTTTTGGTTTTTCAAGACAGGGTTTCTCTGTGTATCCTTGGCTGCCCTGAACTCACTTTGTAGACCAGGCTGGCCTCGAACTCACAGCGATCCGCCTGCCTCTGCCTCCCAAGTGCTGGGATTAAAGGCGTGCGCCACCACCGCCCAGCACTGCACTCGGTATTAAATGGAAGAATTCTGTAATGTTATCCCTCATCAAAGTGCTTTTGAAATAGAGCATCAAAAGAATGAGAAAACAACCCACAGACTGAGAGGAAGTGTTTGCAAATCAGGATTCAGATAAGGAGACTAGCCTCTAAGGTACATAAGGGCCAAGCAGGGTTTCTCTGGCCTTCAGGCCCCTCTAAGCACACCTGTGGACTACTGAGCGCCATCTGTCCAAGGGGGTCAGCAGCTGTAAGCCACCACTTATTCCTAAATTCATAAAACAAAAACAAGGAAAAAAAATAATAAACAAGCTCAGAACTAACCTTTTCCTGAGCTAGCATCAGAGGACTTTGGCATGTCTTTGATGCCAGATGTGACTTTGAACAGTCTCTGTTTACTGGATCTCTCAGTTTTCTACCATGAGATCCAACACTGCATTGAAGGTACTATTTTCCTTAACATTTCAATAGGATTCTTTATGTAAATCATAAAAAACATGTAAGAGAAGAGACTTCCTTTTCAAAATTAAAGGCTGTTTTGGAAATAGAATTAGGCTATCCTATACTATTTTTAGATTAGGGCCCTTTCTTTAAAAAACAAATACACACAAAACCACTACCACAGAGGCTGTCCAGCATTAAAAGTGTCTCCTCATGGAAATCCTTCTACTGCATGAGAAAGTAGGGACCCTGAAGCTTGTAACAGCACTCTTGTTTCAGAACCACCATCCTACACTGACTTCCATTAGAAACTTTCAACTAAACAAACACACAAACAACAAGCATGCCCACCTGAGGAAGCCAACAAGCTCTGGGCTGTTGTCATGTATCCCTGTCAGTGGAGTTGAGAATGTGCAATTTAGTTTTCTTTTCCTTTTTTTGTTTTGTTTTTTGAGACAAGGTTTTTCTGTGTAGCCTTGGCTGTCCTGGACTCAGGCTGGCTTTGAACTCACAGAGATCCTCCTGCCTCTCCCTCCCCCAAGTGCTGGAACTACAGGCGTGCACTTCGAGAGGTGACATTTAGTTTTCATTAGCATTGAAAAAGAAAAAGGGGCAAAGATTAGCTTTTATGTGCAAGAATGACCACCTACATTAAAAGAAATAAGAAAATGGAAGCTATAAGAACTAGATTCTTGGGGCTGGAGAGATAACTCAGTGGTTAAGAGCACTGGCTGCCTTCCAGAGGACCCAGGTTCAATTCCGAGCACCTACATGGCATCTCAACAACTGTCTGTAACTCCAGTTCTAAGGCCTCTAACAGCCCCATACCTATGCAGATAAAATAAATTTAAATAAATAATCTTTTTTAAAACTGGATTCTTGGATGTTTTGTTTCGGTTTTTGTGTGTTTGTTTTCTAAATCAACAGCACCTTACTCTGTGGCCCAGGCTAGCCTTGAACTTAGCACAATCTCACTGCAGCTTCCTCTGCACTGAGATTACAGGCAAGAGCCACCACACGCCACTTAAACGCTAGTATTTAAAGCTTACCCACCTGCAGAGGCAGCTCCCTTAGCTAACCCAATTAAACAGCCTAATGTTCCTGTTTCCATCTTTCCTGCTGAAGGATTTCAGGTGATTTATCTGCAGATGCTAATATTAACTGCATCAAATAAACCAGTATCCGTGGACCTATCAGAATCATTTTGATTTTTACTCCAACCTCCTTGTTCTAGACATTTACGAAACTCTGTATTAACAGTATACTATGTTGGTGACAGAAAACCCCTTTCACAACTAAACCAAAAGAACTTCCTGGTTAAAGTCTTGCTGTCAGCTCCTTTCTAGTGAAGTGAGGATAGCATGTGGCCAGAGCAGACGCAGCAGCTGCCCTTTCACACACACAGTTGTAGTTTAACCTACAGATGACTTCAGTCATTCCTAATCATTAACTAATGTTTTAGACTGGAAAAGCTATTTCTTAGGGCTTTGTACTATGTATAGAAATAGCCATTACCCTTTGGGAAACAATGGTTCATTTACTGAAAATGAGTTTAACAAAGGAATTATTTGGTACTGAAAAATACAGAGCAGTGAGTTGGGTGACACAAATCACAGCAGAGGCAGCTCATGTGACTATGATAGGGTAATTTACTTTAAAAAATTTTTAAACCATGTCCTCTGTCCCAAAACTATGAAACTGGATCACAGGATGCATGTTTTGAAACCGTTCTCTTACTTCCAAAAGAAAGAACGCCTTTGCAGGGTGAAGCATTGCTGTTGACGCTTAGCTGTAACTGGCACATGTCTCCATTCTGTACATGTTCTGCACTGGATTTCATGCTAAGTGTAAGAACATAGCATTCCAAGAGTCACAGGCTTCAAAACTCCAAATCCTTGTCTAGTGGAAAGCTTGTCAAACTTACTATATGAAACACTGAGCTGATGCAGTGACCAGAAATTTCAAGTGTAAATTAAGTCAAAACTCAATCTCAGCCATTTCTGCAGAAACAGCCTCAAAGCAAATAAAACGGAAGTCACAATTGCTGATCTAGATAGATGAAAGCGTAGTTCCTTTGCATTTTCTGGGTCTTACAGTTTTTCAAAAAATGAAGAGGGGCCGGTGGGACGGCTCGGCGGCTGAGAGCACTGGCTGCTCCTCCAGAGGACCTGGCTTGTTTACTAGTGTCCCCACGTCAGCTGAGGGCGTCCAACACCTTCTGGCTTCCTCAGGCAACAGGCACACACACAAGCAAGCACTCATACACTTAAATAGATCTTTAAAAGATAACATAAAGAGGGGGGCATAATGCATCCAAAATAGCTATAACACTGCTGTATTTAATAGGAAAGACTGAGTTGTTCTCCACTACTGAGCCGTCCCCAGCCCAGTGGTTCTCGGTTCTCAGCTGCGACCCTTTAATACAGCTCCTCATGTTGTGGTGAACCCTAATCATAAAATTATTTTCATTGCTACTTCATAACTGTAATTTTGCTACTGTTATGAATCATAGTGTAAATATCTGTGTTTTTCCATGGTCTTAGGCGACTCCTGTGATAGGGTCATTCCACACCCAGGTTGAGAACCACTGTTGCAGACCATTTTCCTTAGTACTGAGCTACCTACTTATTGCTCTGTCCTTTACCTGTAAGTTTTATCACTTGTGACACCAAACCAAAACTCAAAGTCACTGATACATACAGAACCAATAGTGTTTTAAATTCTAGGGTTTTCCTCTGGATACTTTAGCTGCAGGGTTTATGCATAATTTTTGTTTGGTTTGGTCCTACTATGCTTTTGTATGGGGGCCTCTTCTATTTTCAAGGGACATTAACTGGATAAGTATTACCGGTAAGAACAGAAAGCAAAGGCTTTGGTTTGCCACCGGCCAGCTATGATACTGAACAAGTCTGTCAGCATCTCTGAGTGTTAAATCAACCACGGTGTAAGGGTGTAAGGAAGTAGGTAGATGCATTCTAAAGTGTTATACGAATTTAAAGCTCCCAAAACAAATGGCTAAGACTCCATTTTTATAATGTTCGTGAAACAAGCAGGATACCAAATTATGTGGTCCAGATCCTAGCTTTAATAATTAATATCTCCCTCTCCATAAAAGCTTTGTAAATAAACCTCGGCACAGTGAAACACACTTATAATCCCAACACTTGGGAGGCAGAGGCAATCAGATCTCTGTGAGTTCAAGGCCAGCCTGGCCTACAAAGTGAGTCCAGGACAGCTACACAAAGAAATCCTGTCTTGAAAAACAAACAAACAAAGCTTTGTAATAATACAACAAAATGTTACCAGTACTCATCTCACAGTCGTAGACTACACATTTTTCTTTTAGCTTTTCTGTGATTTCTGAGAGCCTACAATAATCATTATTACTTTGATAATGAGAGATTTAAACAGGCAAATTCTTCCTTTTGTTCACTTAAAAAAAAGCTGGGCCCAGAAAGCACCATTCTAAAATAAGGACAACTTTTAACAAAAGACAACTGAAAACAATCTCAAGTGGAGTCACATACACATCTGCCAACAAACATTAAAAGGTGCTGAATGGGCAAGCTTGCCGTAAGTTAGTACGTTTGGGGGAACTACTATTCCTTTACTGAAACTGAGCGTAACTAACACTTACACACCACCAGGCACATATTCACTTACGCCTCTCAACAACCTACTGTCCCTCCACACAGCATTACTCAATGTGTGCAGACAATGGGATACAGAGAAACCGATGCACTCACAGCTAAGGAGGGACAGAGGCAGGACTTAAGCAGAGGACAGACACTAACTACTAAGCCACAGTGTGCCTCTGTATAAATGCTGTCCTCCATTTGCTCTTGGCTTTTGTTCTACAAACTCTTCTACTTTTCCTAAACTCTGGAGAAAAAGTATATAGGTAGCCAAGCTGAACTTTTTTTTTCTTTTCCTGAGACAGGGTTTCTCTGTGTAGCCTTGGTTGTCCTTGGACTCATTTTGTAGACCAGGCTGGCCTTGAACTCACAAAGATCCACCTGCCTCTGCCTCCCAAGTGCTGGGATTAAAGGTGTGCACCACCACCACCCGGCGCCAAGCTGAACTTTCATTTGCTTAAAATTATGATTCATTTCCAAGTCATTGCTTCAAAGCTAGAGTGAGTATAATTTATTCTCCATATGTGCCAATAACAAAAACCCTAACATCTGGGAGTGGACCTGTAGCTTAAGAGGTAGAGCACTCGCAAGCACATGTATCAGTCACCAGGGCTGTTAAGGACGGGCTCACAGACACACACACCTAAAACACGAAGGAACTCTTTGGTAACTCTAACACTGAAATGGTTTTTTAGTTTTTGGTTTTTGTTTTGTTTTTCCAAGACAGGGTTTCTCTGTGGAGCCTGGCTGTCCTGGATCTCGCTCTGTAGACCAGGCTAGCTTTGAACTCATAGAAATCCTCCTGCCTCTGTCTCCCAAGTGCTGGGATTGTAGGCGTCCACCACCACTGCCCAACCACTGAAATGTTTTAATAAAGAAAGGTTTATGGATTGATATAATTTGTCCTCATGATTTCCCTAAAACCAATTGCTTACTGAAATATTTTAATCACATCTTTTTTTTTTTTTTAACCACATCAATGTTACAGTAGGGTGGCTACAGTGCACGCCCAACTAAATTCACAACCCCTATTACTATAAAGAACCTGGTAGAACAAACACTGACGCCAACCAATTAAGCATAATTAAACGTTCTCATATTATTCTGAGACCAAGCCAAGCACACCTGGGTCTGCACGGCACCCACCACTTATTATTTCGCTTCTAGATTACTTTTCATATGCTCAACTTTCTCCCACATTTGTATTGATAAGTGTCCAATCTTGTGGAAATAAAATAGTTGCCCTACTGAAAAAAAAAAAAAACAACTAGAAAAGAGAGGAAGGCAAAGAGAGGGTGGGATAAAAGCAGCAGCTCGGTTGAGTTCAGGTGCCGAGGTAACTGCACCCTTTGGGACCTCTGTACAGGTGAGATGGTAGGGTGAAATAAAGTCACCTGATTTGCTTCAATTTACTTACACAATTTGCAATTCTGTAGCTCTGCTATGGTACATTAAGAAAATTAGCATGTAAGAGAAAAAAAATCACCTGCTTATGTAAATTGAGGATGATTTTTATCCATGCAGACAGAAAGGGGGGAAAGCTGCAATCTAGGTCAAATGACTAATTTTATCTATTTGTTCAAATGCCTCACTTCACCTTTCTCTGTAGTGCAAAGCAAGAATTTCAGGTCAAGGAATAGATAAGCAAAGCTTCTGTGCTGTTTATTCCCCAGGAAGGAGTTGGCTGTCTGACACCACTGAGTTCTATTACTTGAGTTGAAGATGGAACTGAGAGACCCTTATCCAAAACAATACAACCACAACACTAAGAAAAGAAAGAAACCTACTGAGATGTCTGCTGTAACTGGGATGGAGAGTAAACAGGGCCAGGACCAGGTACCAGTTCTACCTTCTGCTGCTTTAGAAAGCTCCAGAGCAAAGGAAAATGCCCCCAAGTACCCCAGGACAGGCACGGCAATTCCTCTACAAAGAGCAGTGTTCCAGTTCGTCTAAGTCTGACGTGGATGTGGTGACTGTGCTACCTTGGTCACTAATGACTGGCTGCACTTCCCAAATCCACTGCTGGGAAGAGGCCCTTCCTCACAGCTGACTGCCAGGAAGGTGCAGAAGTGCGCCAGCTTGCACCAATTTATGTGGTGCTAGAGATCAAACCCACGATTTGTGCTTGCTAGACAAACCCTCGACAAACTGACCTATACCCCGCAGGCCTTAGTCTTCCTTTAAACTTTTTAAAGTTACCTTTAACATCCTCGCTCCATAACAGGGACTGGTACAGACGTGCTTATAAATACAGCAGGGGGCAAAGACTAGAACTGTGCTGGTCAATGAAGCAGATGAAACGCGTGGCTACTAAAAACCTATTCTAAAAGTGCCTAGTTCAGCCGGGTGCCATGGGAGGCAGAGGCAGGCGGATCGCTGTGAGTTCAAGGCCAGCCTGGTCTACAAATCGAGTCCAGGACAGGCAAGGCTACACAGAGAAACCCTGTCTCGAGAAACCAAAAAGAAAGAGATGTGCTCTAAGCAACTGGATTTCTGCAGCCTAAGTATGAAAAACGTAAAATACATCATTAATAATTTTAGCAGAAATAATAGTATGTTCAATATAAAGAGTTCAATGAAGCATATTACTAAAAATGGCTCCACCTGTTTCTTTTGCCCTTTTTGTTTTCACTGTTTCAGGAGCATGTACAACCACACGAACAGCTTTCATTATTTCCTTTCTGGGTGGCACTGCGCTTTGCTGGGAGCGTCCATAAAAGCTCCTTCCCTTGCAGAACCTCTTTGGAAGTCAGCGTCCCTCTCTGCAGCAACCTTAGGGCTGGGCCAAGGGCCAGTTTCTGGGAAGTCTATCTGCAAATTAGTAATTCCCTTATCCAATTTCAGAACTTTACTTACAAATTAATATAAACACGCACACCACTGCCCCAGTCATCTGGATGACACACCAAAAAAGGCAAAATACTCACTATTAGGTTTTATTTAAAACTTTAAAAACCTGAGCAGAGACTCATGTTAAAAGGCCTGTAATCTTAACTACTTGGAAGCTTGAGGCAGGATGCTGCCGCAGTGAGTTCAAGGCCAGCCCTAGGTGACTTTGTAAGACCTTGTCTCAGAAATAAAATGAACAAGGAGGATCTAGAATATAGCTCAGTGGTAAAAACACTCATCTAGCATGCACAGGCCTGAGGTTCATTTCCCAGGATGCAGAAAGCAATTTTAAAAATCAGTCCTAGCAGTAGGGAGGCTAAGATGGAACACTGGGAGTCTTAAGGCAGCCTGGGAGACCATGGTGTGACCCTGTCAAAAGGTGATGCTCGTGGTGGTGGTGATGATGATGATGAAAGTCATTCTAAATACTTAAGAAACCAAGCAAATAGAAGGCTGGTGGTGTAGGGCTGGGGAGATAGTTCAACGGTTAAGAGCACCTACTGCTGCTCTAGAAGACCTGAGTTTGTTTACCAGCATGCTGAGCACATCACAGCTCCCTATAACCCCAGCTTCAGGGACTCGATGACTCTGACCACCAGCAGGCCCCTAAGGAACATGTACATACCAACAGTTGAGTGGTGGGTCTTATTTCTCGCAGAAGAGAAAGAGAGGAAAAGAAAGTAGGGAGAGACTATTTTATTATCGTCATTGTTAATGTTATTGCAATGGGGGGTGGGGGGCATGCCTGTGCCATGGCAGGCCTGTGGAAGCAAGAAGACCACCTCTGGGAGTCAGGGTGTGAGTGCTGGATACTGAGCTCAGGTCATCAGGATCACACCGTAAGCACTTTTACCCATCAAGCTATCTCACTGGCCCCAAGAGGAGGAAATCTAAAACACTAAAAGGTGTTTTACTACCAGGAAAATAATAGCATCTAACTGCCCAAAGAGGCAGGCTTTTCTCCCTAACTGAGCATGTATAATCCTCGCCAATCAACCAGTAATATGAGGAAGAGAAATCTCTTGAACTACTGAATATTTAAAATTTGATCCCAGCCAGGTGGTGGTGGCACACGCCCTTAATCCCAGGAGGCAGGGACAAGGCAGAGCTCTTGAGTTTGAGGCCAGTCCGGTCGACAGAGTTCTAGGATGGCCAGAGTTACATACACAAGGAAACCCTGTCTCAAAAAATATTAATGCCATTTTATAAAACTCCCAGAAAACAAAGGATTTTTAAAAACAAGGAAACTAAGGTTCAGAAATTTATAATGACTTTATATTAGAATCACAGGACTGTTCATCGCAAAGTCAGAACCATAATCTACATTGCCTTCTAGCAAGCTTAGTTTAGTATTCTATCGTGCCATTCATATCAATGGATAAACTTCTCCCAAAGAAAGCAGCATCTTGTATACTATAATCATCAAGTGCTCTGGGTTATTAAACTACAAACACACACTTAGGAGCTTAAAAAAAAGTTAGTAACAAAGTGCTGCTGATACTTAAAACATTTTAAAACTTCTCTGTGTGTGTCTGTCTGTCTATCTGTCTGTCTGTCTCTGTCTCTGTGTGTGTGTCTCTCTCTCTCTCTCTCTCTCACACACACACACACACACACACACACACACACACACACACACACGGGGAAAAAATCAGATGCAATCATTCTTTCAAATGTCATCTATGATCTATCTCCTTGATAAATGCAATGGCCTTTTCTCCATGCTAATTTTCCTTGACTTTTAATGTGACCAACGACCACCCCTAGTCTCCTGACAGCCTCCTACCATACAGGGCTGTCATTCTTGGTGAGTACATTTCCTATCTGACTAAGCTTTAGTAAGGCCTCCAACAACTTCTTGCACCACAGCACAATATCCCCTAAGGCTCAGACAGGCCTTAGCAACTCTACCCTTTAATTTACACATTCAAAGAATTAAACCTAATCCATCATTCTCTACTTTAAAACTTTCAATAGCTGCCATTTACAGGGCTTCAGTCTTTTTTCACACATACACTCAGCCAAGATTTTTTTGTTTTGTTTTGTTTTTTAGACAGGGCTTCTCTGTGTTAGCCTTGGCTGTCCTGGAGTCACTTTGTAAACCAGGCTGGCTTCGAACTCACAGCGATGCTCCTGCCTCTGCTTCCCAGAGATTTATTCTAAAATGGGGAAGGAGTGGCTGCTTCAGTTAGGAAAGTGCTTGCCTCTCGAGCATAAGGACCGCATGCGCGATCAGGCCCCCAGAGCTCAAACCATCAGGGCACTGTGGTGTGGGCCTGAAGTCCTATGCTATGGAAAACCAATCTAAGTTCAGAGGGAGATTCTGACTCAAAAAAATAAGGTGCAAAAAGACACAAGAAGACACCCAGCACCAACCTCTGGCAATCAAGTAATAATGTCTTAAGTCAACAAGGGTTAATGTTTTTTATCTTTCTTGGGTAGGCTTGGGCATCCACACACCCAGAGAGAGAGCGATTTTTAAAAAACCTCCTCCAGTCATTCCCCTTGCAGTTTTAATACTATAGATACTTTCCATGTATGTGTTACTTTCTTCATGAAAAGACTTAGATTCTTGCGCTCTCACCACTGCCACACTCTGCTTCAACAAGGCTGGCTCTGGCTTGCATGTCCTACTGTCCCGTGTGTGACACTTTCTGCAACCCCAAGCTGTGGTGTCTGCATCTAGCCCATCCACCTACTGTCATAAAAACACTGCAAAATTTACATGAAGAAGCTGCCCGTTTGCCAACAAGCAGGTTTTCTTCCATGAATATTTCCCTTCTAGGAAGAAACGCACTTTTCACAGGAATCCCTTCTTTGTGCTCCCAATAATATCCAGGGACAGTCTAGCTTGAATTTGTGGCTTGAATCATAACTATCCACTTACAAATCTCTCTCCCACAGGAAGGTTAAATCTTTAGTTCTTACCATCTTGCACAGCAACTACTGAACAGGTAACATACACACAACACACAGGTATCATATGAAGTAAAAATACTGCACTGTTAAGGCTGTTGTTGGTGAGTTTCCTTTGTTGAATTTTTATTTTGGTTTTTAGATAAGGTCGTATTCTGAGCCCAGGTTGGCCTGGAACTCATTGTGTAGTCCAGACTGACCTTGAACTTACAGCAATCTTCCTACCTCAGCTTCTGTGTTTGGGAATCGGCTGAGACATCATGCTCATCTTCCAGACTAATTTCAACTTTTTTTTTTCTTTTTGGCTTTTCAAGACAGGGTTTCTCTTGTAATCCCGGTTGTCCTGGACTCGCTCTGTAGACCATGCTGGCCACCACCTATGAACTACCTGAGAGTAAGGACACTACTTTTCAAATTACTTGGTTACTACAAACTCCTTCAAGACAAGATCACAACCCTTCTAAGACAAGGTAACTGCCTGTAGCTTGGTACAATACACCACAGACAACAGACAGGAGCAGCTTAGCAGAGGCTTCCAGAATCAACCATAGAGCTAAATATCCTTATTTACTGTCTCTCAACAGTGCCAGTACCAAAAACTTTCATGTCTGACAGCAGATTTAGCCAAACTAACTCAAAGTCCAGGCGTGAACCTAAGCATAAGAACACTTACCACTATCCACGTCAGACATCCCTGTACACACCACTACCACTCACACCACCACGAGGACCTGTTAAAAGTTCAATCTGAGCATAGCTGCTCCTTAGAATCATCTGTGTGTAGTTCCAGAGTGCTAGGATTCTTGCTACTATTTCTTGGCTAGGTACCTCTGAACTCCCAATGAGCTCTATCACGACGTCACATGCTCACTGCCTGCACTATAACTGATGCCTGGGGCACTCTCAGTGCTACCTACCCACAAGCAACAACAGGATCAAAGTGACAAGCTATTTTAGTTAGGAAATCGTTGTTGATGTGCATTAGATGACCCAGTTAACAAATAATTCACTGTAGTATTATGGATGCACAGGAAATCGTAACTAAAACCCAAACATTAATTTACCAAGCAGCTTCCTTCCATTTTCTGGTTAAATGACAAACGGAAGAAACTTCTTTGTCCTTGACAATTTCCATCAAATAAAGTAAATCAGCACATTAGGGAAACACACAGTATACACAGTTGATTCTTACATTGCTAGCACAGCAATAAACCTGATTTTTTAAAAAAGTTTTAAAGCAACAATAAAACAGCCACTCGACTACACCACAGAAGTCAATAAAACTGGACAAACTCAAGTCATAAAGGAAAACATTTCAGTATGCTAGTAGAGGCCATTTTATATCAAAGAATAACATTTCTTCAGATGTCATGCTTTGCAGGAAAAAACAAACAAACCGAATCTATATTCAAACACATATCCAGTTACTGCATTTTACAAATCTCCTCCTCTGGCACAGTAAATGGAAACTGACTGATGCCTAAGAAGTCAGTTAGAGATACTGTTATTTAACCTAGTTTGAAAGGTAATGTTTTGAAATGTCCTTTTTTCTTTTTAAGAATGTCTTTTTCTAAGTTGATATTCAGTAATAGATCATGAAACTAATCTCCAATAAAGAAACAAGTTTATTACTCTTTGTTATACTGTGTGTTTAAAAAACACAATATAAATAATCTTCACAGAGTTGGAATCTAAAATCATTTTGAAAGTTACAGGCAGGCTACAAGCTCTCAATCACCAAGAGAAGGTTCCAGTAATATAAGACTGTAACTTTTCTCCTCTAATTCTGTTTATGACCATGGACATGTAGTTTCTAAAGGTATATTTATTTGTAGTTGACATTAAACATATAGATTTCCACACTGCTAGCTTCACATGGATACTCTGTTATATCTAGAAAAGCAATCATTTCCTTTTTATGGCCCGGGCTTGGCTTCTTCAAAGCTCTGTGCACAAAGAAGACAACTCCCACCTACCCCCCCAATCCGCTCACCCCCGCCCCACGCTCAACCCAGTAGTGCCTGTTAATGTCGGGTGATGGTATCGAAACTTCTCAATACTACAGATTCTTAAACAGTTACTAACGAGATAGACTTATAGTATACTACTCTTTCTGGTGTACCTAAGCCCAGAACTTTCCCCAACCGTCCCAAATGCATTCCCCTTTTTTTAAAGTCTAATTTCTTACTTATGGAGCAAGAGGACTACAGAAAACACACCTAATTTTCACAAGATGAACAAGTTGGAAATCTCTGCCATGCATGAAAGTTTACACTGAATAATTTTCATTTAATCACATACATTTCCCACACCTCACAGGGATCATCTTCAGCAATTTACTTTTCATCTAAAAACCAGTGAGTTTCCACTAAAGCAACTCAGACAGCACTGATATCCTTCACTTGTTTCTTCCAGTGTGTAAATCCACCAACAGTTTCTACAACAGCACACATGATGACTAGAACACTTGCTACACTACACCTACACTAGCTCTGTTTTCTTGTTGTTGCTTTAGTTGAGAGAACAGAAGAGTATTTCCCCCTTGATTCTGAGTTTCATCTTCTTAATCTCCCTGGCAAAAATACAATTGAAGGGGATACTCTGTGATATTTAAAGTCATGCCTCCTAAAGTAATTTGCGTATTGATTTCATATGGTAAATCTGACAGCCTAGGCAGAGTCTTCCTGCACATTAACAAAAGCATTTTATCCTTTTTTAACAGCAGCAGCTCCAATAGCGCCCACTGAGGACCTACTGCAGCCTGGATACACGGCTTTCTAAGGATCACCTCACTTAACCCTAGTGACAGTTCTGAGATAGACACTATGATCCCCATTTCACAGATGAGGAACTGAAGGAGTAAACTATCAAGATCACAAAGCTTAGTGATAAGTCACTAAGTATCGCCACAGTGATGCTGCAGTTTTGAAATACAGATAAAAGAAACTTGCTAAAGGTATGAAAACAAAAACATTCAAAGCTTTGAAGTACAAAGACAACAGGCTGGATGAATCCAAGGATCTTTGATCTTCTAATTAATCAGAGAAGTCAAAAGCTAAAACATTAATTTTATAAAGCAGAGGCTTTTTCTGGACTCATTTTTATCAAGGCAGCACATAACATTAATTCAATCAATATTTTATGTTGACAGTGTCAAAAACTACCCGGGCTTAGCAGCCCTCAAGCTGTTCTCACGTAGTCAGCTTACTCAATTCTTTAAACTATACACACGTCCTAAGATCCTGAAGCACTTTGTCCCAAAATTGTCACATTTCTAAAACACAGTATTTTTCTCTAGCAAAGGTGAACTATAGACAATGGGATACATTTATATTATCTTCACCAAATGACAGAAATTACTGCTGATGCTTTGCTTTTGCATTACGAAATGCCCATACGGGCAAAAACACAAAACACAAAGTCTTGACATCTGATAACACAGGTCAAATTATATGTGATGTTTTAAGAGTCAATAAGCCACATCTATCATTGGCAATGAATGTATCTCAAGCTACCCCTGATCACATTACCAGGTAAGCTGGAACCCTTACTTGAGATAAAACACAGCAGACAGTTGTTAATGAAACCTTAATTGAACTGTCAAAGCACCATCTTTACCAGCAAGCTAATGGGTAACTCACTATTGTTACACACTGTCCAAGACTGATAAGTTATTCTACTAGTAAAAATCAGCAGAAAGATAAATCAAGTCAGATACACCAAGTTGTTCAGCGATGAATCTGAATGGTAAAATACTGCATCATTTCTACAAATATTTCTCCCTGGCGGCACTGAAGACTAACTAGTACTCCTCAAAATTATATTCACTGGGGTTTTTTTGGCCATTAGTTAGTAGCCCAAGGTGCATGTCCATAAAAGGGAAGAGGATATAATTCCTTGACATAAGCTATGCCAGAAAAATACTCCCCAAAATAACTAACTGACTATATGCAGATAATTACATATAGTGTTCATTAAATTATGTATCACTAGGATTTCCTTATGCTCTGTTTAATCATTTTAGGAAATAATTGTTTGAAATGCAAAAAGAACTTTTTAATTCAAAGGAAAAATCCTGTTTTAGTGGGTTAAAAGTTGAACACCCTCACTAATACCTGGAATTTCAGTACAGCACTGGCAATTCATTCTGGTCTGGTTATCAAATCTCTAGTTTTAGCAACCTTAGGTCACCCAGCAGTTAAATTCTAAATAAGCAACTCAGACAGCCAGCGATCAATGTGTAAATACGAAAATAGAAAGGCATTTGCATACTAAACACACACCTGGTACTCTTCCCCCTTTCCAAACTAAATTGTATTTCACCTCAAACAGCTGATAAACACATCCCCACAAGAACTAGCAAACCCTGGTTGTGAAATGAAGATGGATACACACACACACAAAAAGAGTCCACCACCACCAACAACAACAAAAAACAAAAAGCACATTCCAGGACACAGCAAGATGGCAGCCATCCACCAAGCAAGGAAAGAAGCCTCAGGAGGACCCAAACCCACTGCCGCCTAGACCTGGATTTCCAGCCTCTAGAACTGAAAGAAATGCCTATTGTTTACACCAAAACAAAGAAGTCAGTAAATCAAAAAAAGCAGTAAGACACTATAAGAACTAGAAGGGATTAAAAAAAATAAAAAGTTCTAGACCAGTGGTTCTCAACCTGTGGGTCCAAACTCCCTTGAGGAAGGAATGACCTTTTGACAGGGGTCACCGCAGCCCATTGGAAAACACACACAACTACCTTATCATTCGTAACAGTATCAAGTTACCCTTATGAAATGGCAACAAAATTAATCTTATGGTTGGAGGGGTCACAACATGAGGAACTGTCTTAAAGGATGACAGCCCTAGGAAGGCTGGGAACCACTGTTCTAGAATAAGCATGGTGCCACATCTTTGCATTCCCAGCAACCAGAGGCAAGCGGGATCAGAGCAAGCTTGAGGCCCATCGATCAAGCCAAATAGGAAGGGTTACGTGTGGAGACTTTGTCTCAAAAAGTTACAAAAAAGTACTTTGGTATACAGTTCTTACCCTCAGGGAACTTACAGTGTATTCAGTAAGGGAAGGCAAACAGCAAACAACAGAGATAGGTTCCCGGTTCAAGGGGCAGTCGGTGATCTCTAGAACGGACTCACCCCAAACACTTGTGGATTTTCGGGTATGAGCGATCCCTAACACCTACTACTGCAATGTTTGCCATATGAGGTGCTATGCGCTCCCTTTTTAATTTTTTTCTACTCTTGCCATAAACTTTAAGTTAAAACTTCTACAAGTCATAGCATCTTTTAACAGGTAGTGAATAGCCCTCTATACTTAAGAATGCTAAAAACTGTTTCCCTTTCTGTATCCCTAGTTTTCAGCATTAAACACAACCACATCTAAAAAAAAAAAAAAAAGAACGAAAAAGAAAGAAAGAAAAGAAAATCCAGATATTCAAAGTTTGTAAAACGATGATAACAAGAGTTAAAACAAGAAACCAATTTTCTCCTGCTCTCCTCCCATCCCCCACAGTTTGGAAATCCTCAAGGACCACGCAAGCAATGGAAGTTCATAGTGAAGTCCCTGGGGAGGGTGCTATGGAAGAGAAAGAGGAAAGCAGGACCAGGCAGGTCCCTGAACAGAGCGACTAAACAGGAGCCATTCTGGCCTCACTCCTTCCCACTAGGAAGCCCCACAGTCCCTGGAGAAGCAAGAATGCAGTAATGACCTCCTTGCAGGCTAGCAGAGAAAAACTGGACTCCACATTGGTGGGTTTTTGTTGATGTTTTGGTTTTGTTTTAAGAAGAATTAAAAATCAGCTCACTTAGGTTCCAAGTCTATAAATTCTGAATTGAAATAGGAAGATAGCTCATTATATGCAAATAATACCTAGCTGAATTTTAGCCTTAAAAACAAAGACAAAAAACAATTGTTTACAGGCTAGTTTCAAAGAGTTTTTTCTTGTGATGGGGATTTTGCTGGATATTAAGACTATTTTTGCATGCACTGAAAATATGAAATCATCTCTCCACACTGGAATTGTTAATCCTTGGGAGAAAAACAAAACAAAACAACCCCTTAGTTTATTCAATCTTCCTAAGAAGGGCAAGCAGACAAAGATGTTGCATCTAACAAATCTTTAGGCTTTTAAACATATCTGACCACTAGCAAAGTAAAGCAGTTTCATTAGTTAAAGGTACACTTCCCACCACAGCAACTGGCCAATAGTCAGTGACACATTACGACGAATGTGGGCCACTGCACAGCTCCAGTCTACTAACCTCGTTTGTGCTACGCATGTGTGATGCTATATTTAATGCATTCTTATCAGAAGGCCAAGCTACATACTTCCCAACTTTAGTTTTACGCTTTAAAATAAACTACTCAAGTGATGATTTTTTTTTTAAAAAACTGGTTTGACAATGAAACCTACCTTTCTTCCAAGGGCCAAGATCACAAAATAAGGTAGGAAAAGATGTAGCAGGCAGGAAAGTTGACTGCACTGAATCTATTCTGCTGGGGGCTGTTATAAAGAAATCAAGTTGGGGGTCAGCTGTTGTTGGCACCTGCTGTAGTCAAGCAGCCAATGCAAACTACCACACATGAAAGATGAGCAAAGTCTTTGTAGGAGGCATTTAACACATTGACTCAGAACCTTACACTCATTGAGGTTCTTAACAGGCAAGTCTAAGAGTCTGCAAACTCCTGTCACTCAGGAGAAAGTCATGACTCAAAATAGCAGAGGCCCAAGAGAGCCAATGCGTTCAGGCCTCATTGCCAGTGAGGGTGGGTTCCTCAAGTCTGAGTTGAGAAGCTTGCTCTACTTTCGTCAACACGGAGTACACCACGAAGGATGGCTTGCCGGGTGAGAACCACGTGGAGCTGTGTTTTTTGATACTCACCAGACAACACCAAAGGCTCCGTATCCAATAGGTCTATCCGGTTCCATGTCCAGCTGCTGTTGTGGATGATGCGAGTGCTGATGATGGTGAGCCTTAACCGTGGCAGCTGCAGCAGCCTGTACCTGAGCTGGGGCTGCTGCAGCTGGTCCAGGAGCCTGACCCGGTGCCGGTGATGGGAAATATGGCTGTTGTTGCCCAGGGTTTAACATGGCTGCGGCTGCAGCTGCCGCGGCGGCCGCCGCAGCTGCCGAAGACGTATGCTGTTGTACGGGGTGTACAGCGGCAGCCGACCCCGGATGAAGGTGGTGTTGAGGGTGGTGGTGGTGGTGAAGGTGAGGAGGAGGGAGGTGTGGAAGATGGTGGTGATGGTGGTGGTGGTGGCCTGCTGCTGCCGCAGATGTACCGCCATTGTAAGCCGCCATCATTTTTGCGTTGGCTCTTGTGCCACAAAGAGACATTCAAAAAAAAAAAAAAAATGCCCTTTGATTGGAAAGCAAACTGGGTCAAGCTGTCATTTGGCCATTAAAAAAAAATAATGAAGAAAAACCACTCACTCCACCTCAAAAAACACAGAGCGTAACTAGCTTTATGTCTTCATCAGTCAATCCGGATAAATTAGAGGATCTTGGGTGTTTGATTTTTGGGTGAGAGTGTGCGGAAGGGTGTGGGTTGCCAAAAATAAAAGTTAAGAACATAAAATAAGAAGGGGGGGAAAAAGGAAAAGAAAACGGGAAAAGGGCCCCTTCCCCCCAGGATTCCTGCCACAAGTGGATACTAAAACTCCATTCTTAATGGGGGGGAGGTTCCAACTTTGAATGTGGGAATAAAAGCCAAACCTCCCGAACCCCTGAACTCCACACACGAAAAGGTAACGCGCCACCCTTGGAATCTTGTAAGAGGGTTGACTCATCTACCCCTTCCATCCCCACATCCTTTTCTAAACACCTCCCACCTCCTCAAAAACACAATTAAAAAAAAAAAAAAATTCCAACCACTCTAAAAATCAAAAAAAGATGAGGGGATATTGTCAGGGGGGACCAGGTTCTCGCTTCCCCTCCCCTCGAACTCTCGGGTCTTCCTACATCTCCCCTACTCCTAGCCGGGTTGACCTGCCTGGGGTGAGGGGGTGGGAGGTGTACCAAACTTTCCTGGGCAGGATGAGGCAGGGAAGGAGGTTGGAGGAAGAGAGTGAGGCGAGGAGGCGACGGGCAGGACAGAAGAGGAGAGAGAGAGAGAACCCCGGCAAAAAGTGAAGGGAAGAAGGTGCAGGGAGGAATGAAAGAGCGGTGGGCAGCACTCGGACGCCCAGACACAGGGAACCGCCCCGGGAAGAGGTTAGGGTCCCGGGGCCAAAGAATAGGAGCCCCGGGAAGCGGGCGGGGAACGGTCGGAAGCAGGCTGACTCCTGCCCCCGCCGCCGCCGGCTGCTTGTGCTGAGAAGGGTTTGGGGGGGGAGAGCGGGTGGGTCCCCCGCGCGACGGCCCCGGCAGGGCTCAAGGCTGCTCCGTCTCCCCCCCTCCCCCCCGCCCGGCTTCCGTGCCCACGGTCGCTTTCTCCGCAGCCGCCGGAGCCGCTTTCTCTTCCTGCCGCCGCCTTCTCAGCCGCCGGTGCCGCCGCGGCCGGACTCACCTCCCCTAGCAAAGCCGGATAGAGCGGAGCCAGCGGCGGACACGCGCAACCAGCCGCCGAGGCCCCGCCCCCGCCTCACACTGACCGGCTGCCCTAGCCAATCCACGCCCACCTGTCCGCGTCCGCCTCCAATCCCTGGCCGGAAGCTTCAGACAGGCGCACTGTTCGACCAGTGGTAACCAGGTGTGGGTCTCCTGGGGAAATCCCGCCCCCCGTTCGGGATGGGCAGACAGCTAGACCAATCAAAAGGCAAATCTTGGTCTGACTGACAAGGCTAAGATCCAATTAAAAATCAAAGATATCCGTGACTTTTTTTTTTTTTCTTTCACCTCTCTCCTCTTTTCTTTTTCTTCTTTTATTTTTTTTTTTTTTTGGCAGGAGCAGGAAGCTGCGTGCTAATCCCGCCTGCAAGAGCTGGAAGAGAGGGGCGGATAAAAAAAAAAACCAATCATGAGCCAGGAACAAAGAACAGAGAAACCAATCCTTGGGTTGAAGACCAAGTGGGATGAAACTAGGTACAGATAGACATATAATTGGACAAATGGGGGCGGAAAAGGTCCCGCCTTTCGCATGTCCTATTGGGCAGGATTGTGGAGAATTTGCAGTCGTATCGGGATACGACAAATTCAGGAGGCGGGGCCAAGGGAGGGTGTGGCTTGTTGTGGGCGGGGCTTAGGTGAAGAAGGCGGGGTCCAAATTATCACTGGTCCATTGATAGGAGCCATCTACAACTCTTCCTAAGGTATAAGATATGGAAAAAAAATAGCAAGAAAGCATGTTTAAGCTTCAGAAACTCAAGGTTCAAGGTTACTTGATTAAAAAAAAAAAAAAAAACCTCTGTAGACTCATAGGTTAACCTTGATTTTGACCAAAAAGAGGCTTTATTTTCAGCATGCCAGACTGCAAAAATTTATACAAATTAAAACCCAGAAGGAAAAAAAAAAAATGAAGTTAAAGTGCCCAACAGTAACAGTTTCCCAAAGTTTTCTGATCAAGTAATGTTTACTAGAAGAATATCATTCTTTGATATTATATTACTTAACCTGAATTTGGCTAACAACTATTATTCTTATTAAAACTGTGTAGCAAAAACCTGGAGGCCATCTTTGGTTGCTCTTTGTCTGTCCACTCCAAGCTTTACTATCAAGACAGTAATCTTAAATACTTTCCATCCATACTTCTCACTCATCACAACATTACCCAAACTTAACACCAGCAGCATATTTAATGCATCCCCCTGCCTCCAGCTCTCCTGTAGACTAATAGCTGTTGAGGACATAGTAAACTTTTCCGCTCCCGTCATCTGTAAAAGATGTTAGTACTGCCTGAAAATTTTGCTGGTTAAATCAAGAAAAAAGGCAAAGAGATGCCAAGAGAAACCACGAGTCCATGAAAAATTCTGAGGAAATAAATAATGGTGTATTTCAAAGTTCAGCATGGTCTTGAAATGTAAGGAATGATTTGGGTTGAGTTCCAGAGAAGTTTGTCATTGACCTATGTTCACATAAATATGTAGCCAGGCACAGTGGCGAATGCCTTCCATTCCAGCACTTAGGAGGCAGAGGCAGGTGGATCTTTGTGAGTTCAAGGTCAACCTAGTGTACAAAGAGAGTTCCAGGACATCTAGGGCTATAAAGAGACCCCATCTCAAAACAAACAAATATAAATATGTGTGATAAAGAATAGTTTCTCTTGATAAATAAGAAATTTACAAACAAGTAAAGAAAGAAAGAAAGAAAGAAAGAAAGAAAGGAATTCAGCAATCTATTTTTATCTGAGGTTTTGGTTTCTATTATTTCAGTTATTAATAATCAATTGGCCACACGTGGTGGCACATGCCTTTAATCCCAGCACTCGGGAGGCAGAGGCAGGTGGATTGCTGTGAGTTTGAGGCCAGCCTGGTCTACAAAGTGAGTCCAGGACAACCAAGGCTACACAGAGAAACCCTGTCTCGAAAAACAAAAATCAACTGTAATTCAAAAACATTAAATGGAAAATTCCCAAATAAACATGTTTTAAAAGGTAGACTCTTATAAGTAGTGTGATGAAAAACACACAGCCCTATCAGTCATCAGATCAAGTCCCACAGTTTTGCAGCGCTTATGTCAAAGTGGCCTTACATGAGC
Source organism: Acomys russatus (assembly GCF_903995435.1). Taxonomy (NCBI): domain Eukaryota; kingdom Metazoa; phylum Chordata; class Mammalia; order Rodentia; family Muridae; genus Acomys; species Acomys russatus. The sequence continues at coordinate 5,690,354 of NC_067152.1, forward strand.
CGGGCATGGTGGCGCACTCCTGTAATCCCAGCACTCGGGAGGCAGAGGCAGGTGGATCTCTGTGAGTTCGAAGCCAGCCTGGTCTACAAAGCGAGTCCAGGACAGCCAAGGATACACAGAGAAACCCTGTCTCGGGAAAACGAAAACAAACAAACAAGTGGCCGTACGTGATGGTCTCCCATTGCATCACCAAGTCCAAGCCGTTTCTCCTCACTTCATCCTATCCCCTTAGCATTGCATCATCTCAACTCATCACAAGAAACATTGTGAAGAACAGTTTTTTTTTAAATCGAGGCCACGTCCACGTCCCTTGTATTACAGTGCACAGAATAAAACCTGATCAACTTTAATGTAAAAATTCAGAACTGAAAATACCCCAGATCTAAAACTTTTCGAGGGCCAATACGACACACAAATGGAACATTCCATCCCTGGCTTTCTGTGACAGGTAGAGCCAAAGCGTAGGTCCACTGCAACGCCACCTCCATCCTTGAGGTTACTATGCTGCTGTGCATACAAGGATTATATGAAACATAGATGAACGTTAAGTTTAGAGTTGGGCCCCCAGCCCTCAACATATCATTTTATATATATATATAATTTTCAAAATCCAAAACACAAAAATCCCAAATCTGAAATGCCTCTGATCCCAAGGATTCCAGCTAATGGGTGTTCAATTGTAACTGGTATTGTTTCTTCTTATTGTGCCTAATGTATAAATGAAACAATTATCAAATACATATGTGTACAGGAAAAATACTATCTGCAGGATTTAGTACTATTCACAGTCTCAGGCACTCAGGGTTCTTGGAGTCCTTCCCCGTGGTTAGCGGAGAAACAGTGCGCACGTCTGACCATGCCTCTAGCCTTGAATAAAGCCAATAAGCCTGAGGAGCCTGGCGTGAGCTGGTCCTGGCTACTTCAGGGGCCTTCCTTGTCACTTCCACCCTCTCTGTTTGAGACTGTCTGCATTTCTTTCACTTCCTCAAATGCTTCGATGTAGCTAAGCCTTCCTTTCCTGTGAATTTCACTTCTTTCTCTCTCTCTCTCTCTCGTTTTTTCGAGACAGGGTTCCTCTGTGTAGCCTTGGCTGTCCTGGACTCGCTTTTTAGACCAGGCTGGCCTCGAACTCACAGTGATCCGCTTGCCTCTGGCTTCCCTCCCCCTCCCTTCCCCTCCCCACTGCCACCCCCAGTGCTGGGATTTTAGGCGTGTGCCACCGCGGCCGGCTGAATTTCACGTTTTCTTTTGGAAAACTTTTTGCTGCCCTTCATCTAGACTATGACTCTGCTATACACATCTTCATGTCGCTGCCTCCCTGGTAGCACTGAGAACTCTGTTCTAATTGCTCATTGAGTTTGACCAGAGCGTAGAGCTTGTCTGTCTCACTTATGTCCCATACCCAGTTCATAGGACAGTACGGGAGACTAGAGAAAGTGAAGACAGTGGAGATTGGCACGAGCACTGAGGTCAGGAAGAGCCGGCACGAACGCGAGAACGCGGGAATTGTGCGAGAACTGTCATTTGCCCGCTCCGTGATTCTGGCGATTAGACTAACCTTTCCCAGGCTCACTTGCCTGCACTGAAATAATGATATGTGCTTCATTAAGTTGGTGTGAAGATGACACAAAGTGACATACTGAGAAGTGCTCGGTTCACATCTTGCTCCAGATGCCTTCCCAATTTCCCCAGCGTTTGCAGCAGTCTCCTTTAAAGTGTAGTTTCGAGACGCTTCTTCAGCACGCAAGTTCTCTGGTTCTGTCCAAATCTATTGAGTTAGAATTTGGACGGGAAGGAGCTGGAATTTGGTTAACAAGCCCTCCAAGCAATGCTGCCCTGAATGAAGTTGGAAGGCCACCGGCCCTGAGGAAACGGACTTTGTTTTCTCAAATTTGACTTTCAGCGCTTAGACGGGGACTTTTGAAGGGACTTCCCTGGGGCACCAGGAATTCATCAAAGGGCTGGACGTCTATTTAGGACGAGAAGTTCCGAGCAAAGTGAGCATGCTCCAGGTCCTGCACAAATGGTTCCAATTAGACTCCTGGGAGAAGTTAGCACAACTTCCGGTAGAGTACGGCAATGCGCATCGGTTATCCCAGCGCTCAAACTTCCGATGGGATATGGCAGTGCGCATTGGCTATCCCGTCTCAAAAACAAGAAACAAAAAACCAAGCCCCAAGAAATCATTATCATTTTGATTTCTTTTCTTTTTGCGGTTTTTCAAGACTCGCTTTGTAGACCAGGCTGGCCTCAAACTCACAGTGATCCGCTTCCAGAGTGCTGGGACTACAGGCGTGTGTGCCCAGCTCGATTTCTTTCTTTCTTTCTTTCTTTCTTTCTTTCTTTCTTTCTTTCTTTCTTTCTCTCCTTCTTTCTTTCTAATATATTTTAAATTTTATTTGCCTTTATTTTATGTGCATTGGTGTTTTGCTTGCATGTATATTTATATGAGAATGTCAGACAGACAGTTGTGAGCTGACAGGTGGGTGCTAGGATTTGAACCTGGGTCCTCTGGAAGGGTGGTTAAGAGTGCCCTTAACCACTGAGCCATCTCTCTAGCCTCTCTATTTTTTTTTTTTTAATATAACTTAAAATGCCTAGTTGGAGCTGGACGTGGTAATGCCCATAATCCTGGCATTCAGGAGGCTGAGGCAAAAGAATTGCCACAAATTCAAGGCCAGCCTGAGCTCCTATGTGAGACCCTGTCTCAAAATAAATAAATAAAGCAAATCAAGCCGGGTGTGGTGGCGCATGCCTGTAATCCCAGCACTCTGAAGGCAGAGGCAGGCAGATCTCTGTGAGTTTGAAGCCAGTCTGGTCTACAGAGTGAGTCCAGAACAGCCAAGATAACATAGAGAAACCCTGCCTCGGACCACCTCCCCCCCCCCAAAAAAAAAGAAGAAAGAAAATAATAAATAATAATAATGATGATGATGATAATAATAATAGAAGCATGTAAAGTTATCTGGATACATTTTACTTAATCTGATATACCCAAAATATAATATTGATATGCAATAAAAATTGGAGCAGAGACACATACGTGTACGGTATGAAATCTTTGAAATCTGGTATGCGTTTTCACTCACATACAGCACCATTCAGGTGAATTAAAGTTCAGTTTTAGGTGACACGTGCCTGTGATCCTAGGTGTTTCCGGGAGCTGAGGGAGAAGGACCACTGGATTTGGGCCAGCTTGGTCTCCATAGCAAGTTCCAGAGCAGCCCAGGCTCTGGAAGTATAGTCACGTTTCAAACACTAGTCACATTTCCAGTGCTCAGTAGCCACATATGTCTAGTGTGGCTACTTAGACAGCACGGATCTAGACCACGGGTTTGAAACCTTGCCTCGCCCCTCCCTTACTGGTCACATGGCCCTGCTGGCAGGTCCTTTAGCCTATATTAGAGTGCATGCCTTTGCCTGAATAGAAAGGACCCCTGACTTCTCCGTCGTCCGTGCTGATCAAAGAGGCAATCCACAAAAAGCGCATAGCCCGAGGCCTCGTCAGTGGAGGTAAGTTATTATTAGTGTCACAATCCAAGGTCAAGTATCACCAGTCGGATGAGAAATATGCTCAGCTCGTCTCCCCAGGATTCTAGCCACACAGGGTGCCTGTCCCCTTAAACATCTCACCAGACAGTACAATTTCCGGCCCTTCTCCACCCTATTCCATTTTCAGGAGCTGAGCATGATGAACGAGGAGAAGTCGGAAGTGAGTCAGCAGGATAGCACTTAGAGCCTAAAAAAGCAAGCAGGACATCAGAATGCATAAGCAGGAAGATAATGTGCAGGAAGTGGGAGATGATCTTCCTGTGCTTCTAAGAACTGGCTTGAGCTATCTGCAGCCTCCTTCATGGGCCAGACTCAAGAGAATCCAGGGACGGCAAAGAGAGCCCTCCCCTTCCCACAGTGCAAGATGCTCAACACCAGTTATCGCATGTAATACATCACGGATACATCCATGCTAAAAATGAAGAAGCAGTCTCGGAGCCTTAGGAAAACTCAGTAGGCTAGTGGGTGGCAGAGCTGCGTCCAGTCAGCTCCCATCGTACCTCTCTTCTCTCCACTGCGTATCACAGTTGGAAGGAGTAGTCAGAGAAACAGGGCTACGGATATAAGGGAGTGAAGGAAAGGACATCCAGAAAGTGCTTTCGCTTTGAATCCTAGCAGCCTTCCTCACCAGGTACATGAAACGTTAACACTTTTATTCAAAACCCTCATTAGTGGGCACGTAGGATCGCCCGTGACCTTGCCACTCCCACCACGCCCACCCTTTCTGGGTTATGTCCCCCCCCCACACACTGTCCTTCTGCGTCCCAAGGTGTACTCACAGGTCTGTCGGGAAGGCTTTCTCTGATATTAGGCTCCCAAAATCTCTCCCTTCCCTTGAAAAATTTTACACCTAAGCCCCACAGCATCGTTCGTTTGGACGCGTAGGCTTGTGGCGGGTTTTTTCTAGCCATGTGACCTTGTGTGTAATAACACTTTTGAACGTTGGTTTCCTCGTCTGCGGGGTGAAGAAGAACAGAACATGGAGATGATTAAGTAACATCAGTGCCTGACTCAACACAGGCGGCTTCCTTCCTCATCTTTCTGCCTCATTTGCACGCCATTTCCCCAGGCCGTCTCCACATCTCAGGGGCTCTTAGCTGTGTTTAGGGAGTTGGCTGTGGGGATGAGAGGCAGAGGTGAGGCTTAGATTTTAATCAGTTGTAAATACTCCTCCCTCCCCCACCCCCCTTCCCTTCATTCATTTTCTTATCTACCTTCAGGTCTTCCGATCAGCCTTGTGACAGGGATATAAAGCTGTCATTACCAAAATAAAGCCGGAGCCGGAGACACTGGAGTAGAAGCAAGGCATTTGGCAGTGCTGCGAGACAAAGATCCAGGATCTGAAAAGCCATCGAGGTCCAAGGAAGAATTTGTGATTGATTGGGAGGAGAGATATGGATGAAGGCAGTGATGGGAACACTATGTCAGGAGTAATAGCCATGAGGCCAGAGACAACAAAGACCGACACTGGTCCATAGCAATGGGCTGGGGACTGGGAGAGACCAAACCAGGCTCAGGTCATTGCTGCCTGGGCCTTCTTTGCAACCACAGTTAAGCCCTTCACCTCCCTTGGCCACACAGCCTCCAAGTGCCAGGACAAAGGAAGGAAAAGAAACAAACAAACAAAAAAAAAAGCCTGTATTACAGATGAATATCATGGTATAAAACACCCATCGTGGGTCAGGAGTGGCGATGTGCCTTTCATTCCGGCACCCTGACAAACCGAGATCTGAAATGACCGGAGAAGGATGCCTGTTGCCTGTGACTGAAGACACTTGGCTATACACTAGGTGCTCTGGAGCGACTTCAGCCCACTGCAGCCCATTACCCTTCTCCCTGCATATAATAAATATGAGGTGTGGCGTGGCCGTTAGAATTATAATGTGTGGCAAAGTTGGAGGCCACTAGGCTAAGCAGGCTCACGACAAGGTCCCAGAAGCAAAAAGACCCCTTATTTGCCTCACAGTGTCAGCAGTACCCTCTGGTGGGTACATTTTTCCTACTAGCAAGCCTCTGTGGAAGTAAGTCATATACAGCAGGCTGCTTGGTGGCCATGGCTGACAGGAAATGGGGGTCTCTGGGATCATCAAACAGATATAATTGTCTAACCAGAAATCCCTAGGGGTGCTAGAACCACTAAATTCTTACTGTAGGCCATCAACATCCTCCCACTAAAACTGTCTTTATTCTGATTGAGTGGCAAACATTGAGTTGCTTTCTTTCTTTCTCTCTTTCCTTTTTTCCTTTTTTTTTTTTTTTTTGGTTTTTCGAGACAGGGTTTCTCTGTGTAGCCTTGGCCATCCTGGACTCACTTTGTAGACCAGGGCTGGCCTCGAACTCACAGCGATCCACCTGCCTCTGCCTCCCGAGTGCTGGGATTAAAGGCATGCGCCACCACGCCCGGCTCTCTTTCTTTCTTTTTTTAACTTACTTTGTTTTAATTACATATATTTGTGTGTCTGTGGATATGTGCACCAGAGTGCAGGGGGCCTGTAAAGACAGAAAGAGGCCATCAGATCCCATGCAGCTAGAGTTATGGGTGCTCTGAGACACCAGTTGTGAGTGCTGGACACCTAACTCAGGTACCCTTAATCTCAGAGCCCTATCTCGCCCCAATTTGCCGAATTCTCATTTATTATGCCTTCAGCTCTGCTGATGGCTCTTTGCTCATTCTTCTTGTTGTTGTTGTTCCTTGTTTGTTTTTTCAAGACAAGGTTTCTCTGTGTAGCCTTGGCTGTCCTGGACTCACTTTGTAGACCAGGCTGGCCCTGAACTCACTGCGGTCTGCCTGCCTCGGAGAGTGGGATTATAGGCGTGGGCCGCTTTGCCAGGCTTCTCTGCTCATTCTTCAAAAAGTGTTCCTAAGCCTGCATGAGGCAAGAGGGAAATGATGCTTTCTTCTACATGTGGCTGGACCTGACCTCTGGGCTCCCATAACCCCTCTAATTAAATCTGCCCCGCTCCTTGTCACATGGCCTCATGGGTAAACATCTGCTGTTTTTGAAGCTCTGGCAACTCCCCAAAGGCGGAAACTGGGCTCCTATTTTAAACGCTCTGAGTCCATAGTGCCCAGAGTCAGTTCTTGTGTGTGTGTGTGTGTGTGTGTGTGTGTGTGTGTGTGTGTGTGTGTGTGTGATACACAGAGAGAGAGAGAGAGAGAGAGAGAGAGAGAGAGAGAGAGAGACTGGGGACAGTGTTGACCAAGCTGGCCTTGAGATCCGCCTGTCTCTGCTTCCCAAGTGCTGGGATTAAAGGCCTGTGCCACCATGCCCAGCTCCAGAGTTGCTTCTTAAACCAAGCGTAGCTATTGTGTCATAAAGTATACTAATCTTGCCTTTTTGTGGGGGAGGGGCAGCCAATGCTGGAGTTCAAAGCACGTGTGAGGGGCATGTGATTTAAACTTTCTTCTGGTGGCTCAATGCTAGAGTGCTGGCCTAGCCGCAAAAGGCCTTGCCCAGCACCACGGAAGCTAAAACAAAACAAAACAACAACAACAAACAAACAAAAAGCAAGCTATTTATGCCCGTGTTTTTGTTTCTAAAAATTCTAAAATTCAAGCTGGGAATGTTAACACAGGCCTATAATCCCAGCACTTAAGAGGCAGAATTAGGAGGATCAGGAGTTCAAGTCCAGCCGCAGCTACACAGCAAATTCAAGGAGAGGGTGGTCTACATGAGCCCCTGTCTTAAAAACCCAAAATAGACAAATACAACTCAACAATTTTCCTTCTTGAGACAGTATTTCACTGTGTAGCTCTGCCTAGTAAGGAATTCTCCATCTGGATCTCCACCTGCCCCTGATTCCTGAACGTTGAGACTCTGAAAACGCAACATTATGTCTGGCTAGTCTGGCTAAACCCCGTCCCCTAACCCGGGCCCCACCCCCCCCCCTCCACACACACCCTGCCCCCATCCCCCTACTCCCCTACCCACCCCCATCAAATGTTTCAATAAAAAAAGTTCAGAGTTTGCTATTTAAGAAACGCTGATCTTGACCCTCATGATGCTGCAACTGTTAAGGGTCAGAGCCTTTCTAGAATATCTTTGTTTCTGCCAACCCAGTTACAGTCTTAGGCCATGTGAATAGAGGACTAGGGAAGAGAGGAGGAGAAGGGAAGGAAGTCATTAAGGCTATTTTTATCAGGCTTGCTGTCACTGGAGATGTGGTGGTTTGAATGAGCAATGAGGAAGTGTGGCCTCGTCAGGAGGAACGTCACTGGGGTTCCGCTTTGAGAACTTAAAGACTTGGGCCATCTCCTGTTCCCTCGGTCATCTGCGTGCTTTCCCTCGGGACATCAGCTCTCAGCTTGCCATGCCTGCAGCCTGCCATCAGCTCTCAGCTTGCCATGCCTGCAGCCTGCCATGCTTTCCCGCCATGATGGTGAGGAACTCTAATCCGCCTGGAGCAGTAAAGCCCTGCTCTCTCTAAACTGCTTTGGTCATGGTATTTCATCACAGCAGGAGAAAAGCAACTCTTAAAGTAGGTAACCAGAACTCAGTTCCATGAGGGAACTCTCGGAGCCAATGCACTACATGGTGTTGACCCCTGCTATGAAAGAGTGTGGAGTGTTTACACATCAGCTCCCACCTGCCATTTATTGAGGGCCCTTCAGAAGGGTATTAGTGATGTTACTTTTGGGCTACACTGCACACGGGCAAGAGGACTCTGGGCCAGAAAAAGCTCTCAGACAAGGACTAGCTAACAGCTTATAGACACAGGATAGCTCACGGGTATGTCATAAAGACGGGATGCTGAAGGCCGTAGAATGGATGTGCCTCATGTCATTAAATGAATTTCCGTTTGAGCTGCAGGATTTCCTGGCTTCTACAAACAAGTCTTTAACAAGTATTCCCAGCATGCCTTATTATTCATATATGCAAATATTTTACTCAGAGCCGGGCGTGGTGGCACACGCCTTTAATCCTAGCACTCGGGAGGCAGAGGCAGGAGGATTGATTTGAGTTTGAGGCTCAGCCTGGTCTACAAAGTGAGTCTAGGACAGCCAAGGCTACACAGAGAAACCCTGTCTCGAAAAACCAAACCAAACCAAACTAAACAAACAAACAAACAAAAACCCAAAAACAAAAACAAAAATCAAAACAACAAACAAACAAAAAAGACCTAGAAATAGTTGTTCTAGGTCATAATGGAACCTTCATGTTCCTAGGTCATAATATAAGTTCATGAGTCACTTTATAAGCCATGGCCAAATTGTCATATAACGTCACTTTACAGTTCCGTCCGCAAATGTTCTCATCTTTATTTGGGACTGTGGGGTGTCTTCTTTTGTCTGTCTGCCAGTCTGTCTGAGGAGGGGTATTATTGTGTACTCCAGAGTCCCCTTGAGCTCACCACAGAACCCCAGCCTACCTTGAACTCAACCTCCTTTTCCTCATTTCTTGAGGGTTGAGATTACAGGCATGGGCCGCCAGATTTGGCTGGGACTGTGGTCTTTTTAATTTTAGTCATTTTAGTGGATAGGTGGTGGTATAGCTTTGTGGTTTTAATGTTTATTTCCATTAGTGCTACTGATGATAAATATGTGTTTTAGTCATTTGTGTAGATTCTTTTTCAGCATGGGAGAGTGGCGGTCTACGGCCTTGAGCATGCTAGGACAGCCCTCTACCATTAGGCTTTATCTCTAGTCTTTTTTTCTCTATCTTTAATTTTAGGTTTTCAAGACAGGTTTCTCTGGGTAATAGCCCTGGCTGTCCTGGAACTCACTCTGTAGACAAGACCGGCCTCAAACTCACAGAGATCCTCCTGCCTCAGCCTCCTGAGTGCTGGAATTAAAGGCATTGAACCCCCACGCCTAGCTTCTGTTTTTAATTTTGATGGAGAGTCTTACTAGATTACGTAAACTGGCCTTGAACTCACTTTGTAACCCAAGCAGGCCTTGAACTTGCAATCCTCCTACCTTGGTCTTACTAGCTGCCATGACAGCCCTATACTACCAAGTTGACCATTTCTATATATTCTCTTCCAACATTTCCTTTCAAATCCTTTGTATATTTAAAAAATAGAATGTAACATCAGGCACAGTGGCGCACGCCTTTAGTCCCAGCACTCGGGAGGCAGAGGCAGGCGGATGGCTGTGAGTTTGAGGCCAGCCTGGTCTACAAAGTGAGTCCAGGACAGCCAAGGCTACACAGAGAAGCCCTGTCTCAAAAAACAAAAACAAAAACAAAAATAAAAGAGAGAGAGAAACAAAAAAAGAATGTAAGTGTTCATACATTTATATAGCTGTCTTTTAAAGTGTATGTGTGTATGCTGGCTTGCCTATTTATTTTCTCAATATTGCTCTTTTAAGAGTTGTATTATGGCCAGGAGGTGGTGGCACATGCTACACGCCTTTAATTCCAGCACTTAGGAGGCAGAGGCAGGCAGATCACTGTGAGTTTGAGGCCAGCCTGGTCTACAAAGTGAGTCTAGGGCAGCCAAGGCTACACAGAGAAACCCTGTCCTGAAAAACAAAAACAAAAAAGCAGTGACTGCTCTTCCAGAGGATCCAGTTCAATTCTCAGCACCTACATAGTAGCTCACAACTATCTGTAACTCTTGTTTCAGGGCATCTGACATCCTCACACACACATGCACATTTAGGGAAAATACCAACACACATAAAATAAAAGTAAACTATTTATTTAAAAAAGAATTGTGGGTTTTTTGTTTGTTTGTTTGGGTTTTTTTGTTTTTTCGAGATGGGGTTTCTCTCTGTAGCTTTGACTGTCCTGGGCTCGCTTTGTAGACCAGGCTGGCCTCGAACTCACAGCGATCCATCTGCCTCTGCCTCTCTGAGTGCTGGGATTACAGATGTGGGCCACCCCGTGCCCAGCTTCTTTTTAGTCTTTCTAAATTCACTTATTCTAGTCACTTTTTATAGGGTCCTTGAAGATTTTCTAATCTTTGTTTTTTGAGACAGGGTTTCTCTATGTAGCCTTGGCTGTCCTAGACTCACTTTGTAGACCAGGCTGGCCTGGAACTCACAGCAATCCACCTGCCTCTGCCTCCCGAGTGCTGGGATTAAAGGCGTGCACCACCATGCCCAGCTCTAATCTTATTAATAGTGAAGAAAACCTGGTTTACTTTCTCCTTCCTAAAACTTGAGCTATTTCTTTATTATTCTCACTTGAGTACATTTAATTTGTTGACTAGATCCATCAGTGAGTTGGACAGAAGAGACAAAAGCCTTCTATTATTCATCTTTGGCATTTCTGATGCCGTTGGTAGTTTCCCCCCACCCCATGGAAGGTGGGGTGCTGCATGTGCTCAGGTTGGCTTTGAACCCAATAAAAGAGCCGAAGCTGCCCTTGAACTTTTGACCCTCCTATTTTAATCTTCTAAGTGGTGGGATGACAGGCATGTGCCACCACACCCAACTCAATGTAGGTTTGAAATTTACAGTGACGTCTTTATTTATCAAGTTCAAAAGTTCCCGTCTAGTTTTATACTGGGAGTATTTTTAGTCCCAATTGTCTGGATTTCACCACGCTGAAAAATGCTGGGGCTGTACACGTTGGTTCTCTTTTTTCCCCTATAATAGTGTGTAGTGAGCATTGTGTCAGAGTCGAATAGTCTTCAGTTCCGGCAACCTCCGCTTTTGTGACCTCGTTCAAGTTCTGTATCTACTTTGAGTTCCTCCCTTGTGCTTGAAGGTTAACCGCTTTAGCGGTGGGGATAGCTGCAAGTGATATTAGGCTTGCCTGCTTGGGTCTCACAAGGATAGGTGCTCAAAAACTATTGTTACAGGCTTTAATCCCTGTACTCAGGGAGACAGAGGCAGGCGGATAGCTGTGAGTTCAAGGCCAGCCTGGTCTACAAACCCAAGTCCAGGACAGCCAGGGCTACACAGGGGAAACCCTGTCTCAAAAGAAAACAAAACAAAAAACAACAGCAATAGCAACAACAACAACAACAACAACAAAACATTGTTACTGCCCTCCATCACTTGTTTGGACTTTATAATGACATTCGTACCATACAGTTCACAATAGGGAAGTTACCGCCCCACGCCCCCCCCCCCAAGACAGGGTTTCTCTGTATAGCCTCAGCTGTCCTAGACTCACTTTGTACACCAGGCTGGCCTCGAACTCACGGCGATCCACCTGCCTCTGCCTCCAGAGTGCTGGGACGCCCGGCAGGACGCTTCTTTAAAAAGCAGTTTTGGTCACAGAGAAACAAGAACCTCACCTATGGATGATGGATTCTGCCTTGCTGACAGTAACAGCACAGTATCCAATCAGATGCTTGCTTCTGCTGACTGTAGCCTTCGTAATTATTCCTAGGCCAAGAGTTACTGGGATATAATGCACCAACAGTTACAACAGAAGTCCTGCTCCAAAGAAACCTGACATCATAGTCATAGCTTTCAATCCAAGTATATCCAGGAAGACTGATTCACACGTCTTGGTGCCCATTGATCTATCAAAGAATCTTTATTGTTAGTCTATCCGTGTGTCCTCTAAGGTTAAAGTCTCCAGCTCTTAGCACAGCCAGAGGCAAGGGTACCAGGCAAGGATTTCATGTGAAAATGATGCTCTAACTCCCAGAGCAGTGATTCCAGATGCCAGCCCCAGAGCAAATGCCTGATAAAGTGTCTCACTCAGATTTCTATAGAAAAGAAATATCAAAATGATTTGTGAGTTCATAAAGTTAAATCAAGCTAAATGTACTTACCGTCTCTTCCGCTGTGATTGTGCCTCTTCTATCTTTGGGATGTAAAGTGTTTCTACACTGTGCGTTATATGCATGTATATGTGTGTATATATGTTTATGCACATGGATGCACACATGGTTGTGGAGACCAAAGGTTGACAGTTGACCTTGGGGTGTCTTCTTTTACCTCTATCCATCTTACTTTTTTTTTTTTTTCAAGACAGGGTTTCTCTGTGTAGCCTTGACTGTCCTGGATTCACTTTGTAGACCAGGCTGGCCTCGAACTCACAGCGATCCACCTGCCTCTGCCTCCCCAGTGCTGGGATTAAAGGCGTGCGCCACCACCACCCGGCTCATCTTTCTTTTTAAGGCACCTTCATTTTACTGAACCCTGAGCTCACAGATTGGTTACGTGGGCTCCAGGGATCTCCCAGTTTCTACATCCCTTCCTCAAAGACCTGGAGTTCCAGATTCACCCTCCTCTGTTGGTTTTTATGCAGGTACTGGGGATCTGAACCCAGGCCCTCATGCTTGCACAGCAAGCACTTTACCTACTGAGCCATCCCCACAGCCCATCTATGTTGTCTTCCAAGTAATTATTTTCTACCCTTATTTGATATAATAAGCTAAGCAGCAAATTTATCTTTTTTTTTTCCCCCTAGACAGGATTTCCCTGTGCAATAGTCCTCGATGTCCTGGAATTTGCTTTGTAGACCAGGCTGGCCTCGAACTCACAGCGATCCGTCTGCCTCTGCCTCCCCAGTGCTGGGATTAAAGGCGTGCGCCGCCACGCCCAGCTAACCCATTTATTTTAATCCACCACGTGCTATACATTTATAGAAAGTTTATTGGCTTGATAGAGTTAGCCAGAGGCCCTCAGGATGCTTCAATCTGTGCCATGGTAATCATGGTAACGGATCACTTAGGGCAACCATAAACCTGTTTGAAGTCAGTTCTGAACTCCAGCCTCTATCCCACTCCCGAGGAAAGCTGGCTTCCACAAGAGGAGACTGCAAAGGGTTCTGGGTTGTGGATCAGGTCTGTTCCGCTAGACTGACTTCAGTCAGCCTGGCTTGAGAAAAAAAAGGTGAGGTTAAACAGGTGTGGTGGCCTATTGTTTTCAACCCTAGCATTCAGCCTACATAGTCAGTTCCAGAACAACCAGAGCTATGTAGTGAAACCCTACCTCTTACACATACGCACAAAGGGAAATTCAGTGCTCTGAACACTGGGAAGATTTGGACAAATTGAAAAAAAAACAAAAACACATAAGGAAGCTGGGCATGGTGGTGGTACACACCTTTAATCCCAGTATTCAGGAGGCAGAGGCAAGCAGATCTCTGTGAATTTGAGACCAGCCTAGCCTACAGAATGAGTGCAGGACACAGAGAAACTCTGTCTGGGGTGTGTGTGTTGGGGGGGGGGGGGGAGCAAAGGGTTTATTTGGTTTTCGTTTAATATAAGGAAGGAAGTCAGGATAGGAACTCAAACGGGGTGGGAACCTGGAAGCAGGAGCCAATGCAGAGACCATGAAGGGGTGCTGCTTATTGGCTTGCTACCCTTGCCTTTCATCAGCCCAGGGATGGCACCACCCACAATGGGCTGGGCTCTCCTCCCCTCAATTAAGAACATGCCTTACACCGGATCTTATGGAGGCATTTTTTCAATTGAGGCTCCCTCCTTTCAGATAACTGCTGTGTGTCAAGTTGACATAAGACTAGCCAGCACAAATACCACCAATTCTAAGTAAGCACAACCGTGACCTCAAAGAATCATACCCTGTGAGAAGCAATTGCGCTATGAAGTACGCATGTGCAGCCCAAGGCCGCAGGAGGCCACAAAGCAAAGTCATGTACCAATTGGACAAGACTAAACAAGCAGACAATCTGAAACAGAATAGGAAGCCTACAAAGGTTATGTACATATCGTTTCATGACAGTGACATTTTCCAATCAATTAGGAAGTGGCAGATCACTTTCCAAGGATGCTGGAACAAATTCCTTAAAGATCTGGCATGGTCAGACCTGGTGGTGCACGCCTTTAATCCCAGTACTCAGGGAGGCAGAGGCAGGCAGATCGCTGTGAGTTCAAGGCCAGCCTGGTCTACAGAAGGAGCTCCAGAGCAGCCAAGACTACACAGAGAAACCCTGTCTCAACAACAACAACAAAAACAACAACAACAACAAAAACAAACAAAATCCCCCCAAAACCTTAAATCCCTTTATCACAACATATACCAAGATAATCAAAGATAACTTATAAGCCAGGCTTGGTGGCGCACGCCTTTAGTCCCAGCGACTGGAAGGTAGAGGCAGGTGGATCACTGGGAGTTCAAAGCCAGCCTGGTCTACAAAGGGAGTCCAGGACAGCCAAGGCTAACACAAAGAAACTCTGTCTCGGAAAAAAAAAAATAACTTATAATAACTTATAGTTTTATTTTTTTTGAGACAGTTTCTCTGTGTAGCCTTGGCTGTCCTGGACTCACTTTATAGACCAGGCTGGTCTCGAACTCACAACAATCTGCCTGCCTCTGCCTCCCGAGTGCTGGGATTAAAGGTGTGTGCAACCATGCCCGGCTGATGAGGATTCTTTTTTGAGAAAGGATTTCTCTGTGTAGTCCTGGCTGTCTTAGAACTTGCTCTGTAGTCCAGGCTGTCCTCCAACTCAGAGATCTGTCTGTCTCTGCTTCCAGAGTTCTGGGATTAAAGGTATAGGCCACCACTATCTGACTATTACTTGTATTTTAAATTGACAAATTATAAGTGTATGTATTTATGGGCTGATGCAAAAAAATTAATTAATATAATTAGCATTTATCACTTTTGTGGTGAAAATGTTTGAAATTTCACGCCCTAGCATTTTTAACTCTTTTTCTTTTTTTTTTTTAAACTAATTTATTTATATTACATCTCAATGGTTATCCCCTCCCTGTATCCTCCCATTCCTCCCTCCCTCCCATTTTCCCCTTACTTCCCTCCCCTATGACTGTGACTGAGGGGGACTTCCTCCCCCTATATATGCTCATAGGGTATCAAGTCTCTTCTTGGTGCATTTTTAAACTTACAGTCATAATTATAAACTATAGTGATCATACTGAGCAATAGGCATTATAAACATACTGCCTTCTAACAAAAACCCTTGCTTCTAATCACAATAATCTTTCTCATCAAAGAACCCTTTGCAATTAAACCACAGAAGAGCTAACAGTAAGAGGAAGTCTTTGGACTCAGATGTGGCGGCACAGACCTGTAATCCCAGCACTCGGGGGGCTGAGGCAGGAGGATTAACAGGAATAAAACAAGAAATCCTACTGAGCAGTGGTGTGTGTTCTCTCTGCTTCATGTACCTTCTGCCATAAACCCCCGACCACAATGCAGTGCCAGAACATCCAGGGCTAAGCAACCCCAAAGTAAACCTTCTGAAATCACAAACCAAAAGCAGGCTTCTCTGTTACACTGTTTCTAATCAGTTATTTTAGTCCCAGCAATGATAAATCTAGCCAGGGGGCACAACGGGCTGAAACACATCTTTGATGCACTCGCCCTAATTGGCCACATCCTTTTTATTTTGGAATATTTGCCAATTTATAAAAATAAGTGACAGATATTTAAAAAAGGAATAGCAAATCTGGGCATGGTGGTATATGTCCACAGCACTCAGGAGGCAAAGGCAGGTAAGATATATGTGAGTTCCAGGCCAGCCTGGAATTCTACATAGCAAGTTCCGGGACAACCAGTGTTACACAGTGAGATTCTATTGCAAAAGCAGGGGCTGGAGAGATGACTCTGCAGTTAAGGGCACTGGCTGCTCTTGCAGAGAACCCCAGTTCAATTCCCAGCACCCACAGGGTGGCTCACAAGGGTCTTGAATTCCAATTTCAGGGGACTTGACACCTCTTCTTATCTCTCTGGACACCAGACAAACACGTAGTGCCCATACATACACATAGGAAAACACTCATACCCATTAAAATATGTTTTTTAAAAAGCACATTAACATAAATAAATAAACTGCGAAGCTAGTGCAAACATCCCAGGCAATCCTCCTTTGGTTTCCCCTGCTGTTTACATCATATATTACTATGATATTTTTGTCACAATTAAGGAATGAATATCGTATTGATACTAACAAGTCTACACTCTAAGAGATTTCCCAAGAATTCCTCTTCCCACCCACCCCCTCCGCCTCATTCCCAAAAATACCCTTTTTCGGGGCTAGAAAAATGGCTCAACGTGTAAGAGCACTTGCTGCACTTCAAAAGGACCTAGGTTCCACGCCCAGCACCCACACGGCATCCCACAACTGTCTGTAGTTCTAGTTCTAAGGGATCGGATGACTCCATGGGCATGGTACATAAAAAACATGCAGCAAACATGTATGCATACAAACATAAAAATAAATAAATCTTAAAAAAAGAAAGAAAGAAAGAAAGAAAGAAAGAAAGAAAGAAAATATCCTTTTTCTTTTCCAGGGTCCCATACAGGACACTGCATTCCATTTAGTTGTCATTTGGTCTGTGACAGTTTTCCAGACTTTCCTTGTTGGTGGTGACCCTGAGGGTTTTGAGAGATATTAATAAAGCAAGGCAGATGTCTATCAATGTGGATTTGTCTTATACTGGCGCCACCTGTCTAAGTGTAAAGGACACAAAAGTGAGGTGCCATTCACATTACATCGTATCTCAGGGATAAGCTGGGAAGGTGACATCTATTAGCTAGCCTGGCACTCCTTATGTAGACCAGGCTGGCCTTGACCAGAGATCCATTTACCTCTGCTCCAAAGTACT
The DNA here is from genome assembly GCF_903995435.1 of Acomys russatus. Classification (NCBI taxonomy): domain Eukaryota; kingdom Metazoa; phylum Chordata; class Mammalia; order Rodentia; family Muridae; genus Acomys; species Acomys russatus. The sequence goes on from NC_067152.1 coordinate 5,707,347, forward strand.
GATATTAAACATGTGTGTGCCACCATACCCAGTGGTTTTTGTTTTGTTTTGTTTTTTTAAAGAAATATTGAGGACCACAGAGACAGCAGAGCAGCTAAGAGCACTTACTGCTCTTGCAGAAGATGTGCACTGGGTTCCCAGCACCTAGATTGGGTAGCTCAAAACTGATTGTAACCTTAGCTCCAGGGGATCCTATACCCCTTTCTAGCTTTCTCAGGCACCTCCACATCCACATGTATACATACAGGCAGACACATACATACACATAAGTAAAAATTAAAAATAAATCTTTTTAAAACACTAGGAAAGCTGGGCGGTGGTGGTGCATGCCTTTAATCCTAGCACTTGGGAGGCAGAGGAAGGTGCATCTCTGTGGGTTTGAGGCCAGCCTGGTCTACAGAGTAAGTTCCAGGATAGCTATAGCTGATACACAGAGAAACCCTGTATCAAAAAACAACAACAAAACAAAAGTCAGGGAACAGCCATGCATGGAGGCACTCTCCTGTAATCCCAGCACTCAGGACATAGGCTCAGAATTGCCGTGAGTCTGAAGTCAGTGTGATTCACATAGTGAATTCCAGTTCAGCCAGAACTGACCCTGTTCCAAAACAAATAAGCAAAGCCAAGTATCAGGAAAGATCAGCTGGGCCTGGCCTTGAAAGCTGATTTACTTACTTCAAAATATTTAATTACAGTCTCTGCTGTGCTGTCTTAAGTCCTGCAGAGGAGAAGTGAGTAAGACTCAGTTGTTTTTCTCAGACTGTAATCCCAGCACTCAGGAGCTATAGGCAGAAGAATCAAACGTTCTAGGTCATCTTCAGCTGTATATTGAGTTTGAGGCCAGCCTGGGACACATGAGGCCCTGTTTCTAATAAACAAAATGGCTAATTTCAGGCTGGAAATGGTGGTATACATTCATAATCCTAGCACTTGGGAAGTTGAAAGTTCCAGGTCAGCCAGGACTACATTTGGGGGGGGGGGCTGGAGGGGGAGGGGGGGTTGGGGAGCAAACAACCTTGAAAAACAATAACAAATATAATTTTAAAAGAGGTCACATTTGACCATTCTTAATAGATTAAATGGTTCGACACTATCAACAGAGCCTTGGGACTAACCTTCATAAGATACCAAGTTATAACCAACCAAAAGTTATTTAGTTATTTACTTTGCAAAACCATTACTTCTAGAGCCAAAAAGGCAGGCCAGCACTATCTGTATGAGAAAGAGGGTTCAAAGACTGAGAAGTCGGGCGTGGTGGCACACCTTTAATCCCAGCATTCAGGGAGGCAGAGGCAAGTGGATCTGTGAGTTTGAGGCCAGCCTGGTCTACAGAACAAGTCCAGGACAGCCAAGGCTACACAGAGAAACCCTGTCTTGAAAAACCAAAAAAAAACAAAAAACAAAAAAAACAAAAAACAAAAAACACAAAAAGAAAGGAAGGAAGGAAGGAGCATGAGGGATAATAAATTGATAGACATTACCTTTGAGCAGCTTGGTACAAGTCCTTCTCAAGCAAACAGTAGAGGAAGAGGAGGAGGAGGAAAAGAAGAAGTTGTTCAGTTTGTGGTGTGTTGCCCATACACTCACTGGAGCATGGTCAAACTCCCAGTGATCAGTGCCTCCCCTCCCTGCTTTTTTTTTTTTTTTTTTTTTTTTGGTTTTTTGAGACAGAGTTTTTCTGTGTAGCCCTGGCTGTCGTAGACTAGGCTGGTTTGGAACTCAAAAGAGACCTGCCTGCCTCTGCCTCCCTGAGTGCTGTGACTACAGGCATATGCCACGGCGCCCGGCTTCCCAGTGGCCAGCCCCTTAAAGAAAACTGAATTGTTCCCTGACCACACCCCCATCAGGACCCATCAATTGTAGTGAGCTACACTTCAGCATCCTTATCACAACTTTCTAGAGTTCTCTTTAGTGGTTTTCTGTCTAGGCTGTTAAAGTTTTTAAAAATTACATCCATTCATCTATCTATCAATCTATCATCTATCTATCTATCTATCCATCTATCTATCCATCTATTATGTACATGTGTACATGCTCATGGATCCATATGCACCTGCCACAGGCAAGCACACATGTGGAGAGGTCAGAGGATAAATAACTTGCAGGAATGAGTTTCTCTTTTTCCATCTTATAGCACCCAAGAATTTAGCTCTGGTTATGAGGCTTGACAGCAAATGCCTTTACTGGCTGGGCCACCTCACCCACCTCATGTGTGTGTAGGTTCTCCTAACTGACCAAACTTCTAGTAGGTTTGCATTTCAAAGCAAATCAACTGGCCAGTTTTCCCTAAGCTTAGAGACGCCTTCCATTATTCAGAGGAGCCAGTGCTATCTCCTTCAGCCAATTAGGAGCATGTCTAACCCCATCTACTATCCAAGTCATGCCTATCTTTTCATGGTCCATGCAGCCTAGCCAGTGCCAAAGTAACCCAGATCGCCAGATAAATCTCACCTCAATGATTCTCAGTTGGGATTAGCAGCCAGGTCTTATGGGAGAGGCAAGAGTAATGAATTGAAACCACCTAGGGAGCTTTTCCAAAATGCGTATGGTTGATGCCCTGCCCCACTGCCAATTCTGAGAGACCATAGGGTTGGCATAGGTATTCTGGACAAGCTCTTTGGGCAATCCTGAACTCTTTTCCTCTCCCATCCTTGAGAGCACTACCATGTACTTCAAGGCAACACTGACTCTGAACTTTGACACGCAGGTCTTCACCAAAGGACCCAACCCCTAAATCTGTGCATCCAAAACTCATTGCTTTAGAAAACACAAGAAATCCACAAGCCTGCCTGAGATGCTGCTCCATCAGGCAGGTCTTTACCTCTATTTTTGCTTCAGAACCACCCACCTAGCTGAGGCACTCTTTCTCAGGAAAGGCATTTAACACCAGAGTTCTCACCCACTCCAGAGTGGGAAAGAAGAGGACAGTGGATGTAGGAGCTAGAAAAAAAAAAAAAAAAAAAAAAAAAAAAAAAAAGGAGTAGTTTCACTGGCTGGATGATTCTCTGCTTCCACTAATGTCTTTGCACCAGGAAAGACTGACCCTCGGGGTTTTGGAAAGTAAAAAAGGTGAGTTCATAGTCTCTCCTTCAGTGGTAGAGGAGAAAATCCTTTTTTACCAGAGGCCAAAGCCCCCAGCTTCTTTGGAACTCGGGGGATGGGAGGTGAGCAGAGGCAGAGCCTGCCAGTGGACAGGATCCTGTCCCATGGGAGCTCTGGAATCAAAGAGGGAATGGGAAAGGTATTACTGTTAGAATCCTGCCCTCTCTGGCTTGGCCACACATGACTTTTTAAATCTGTTTTACACTAGTTTTTTTGGAGTGGCTTTTAATAGTGGGATTAGTTTACCTTTACTTTGTGTGACTTGCTGGGGGTAGTCAGTGTTAGGTCTCAAAGAAACCCGGGACAAATGGGTAATGGCGGTGCTTATTAACATATCAAAGGTGGCTCTGGCCAGCGTTCCCAGAACTACTCAGGATTCGTGGCCCCTCCCAGCACTCCTGACCCCGCCCCCAACACTAAGTCTCTTCAGTCTAGGAGCTAGGTTTCCCTTTCCTTTCCCCAGCTTCTGGGCCCTATATAAAAGCCATCTTGGCCATATGCTCTCCTGACTCTTGGTTTTTCTCTCAGTTCCAGGTCCTTCTATCCCCCTCCCTCCGCCCCCCATTTTTCTCTTCCTGTCTCGCTTTAACCCCTCTCCTCCCATGGCCCAGTTCAGTCTGGACTCTTCCATATACCTCTGGTGGTATTCTTCCCTCATATCTACAATAAAACTTTCCCAACTGTACCTAGGAGTGGTCATGTCCTCATTGCCAGTCAGTCAGAGGACCACTTGTGGGAGTCAGTTGTCACTTTCCACCTTGTGGCTCCTGGGAGATCAACCTCAGGCCATTGAGCTTGAAGGCAAGTACCTGTTGCAGGATGTTTGCTCTCAATGTGATCCATGGGATTGCGAACTGTAAAAACCTATCTTCGATCCCATTGTGATCCCTGAGATGGAACTATAAATCCCTGTTTCTTGTGGTTGAGCCCTAACACATCTTTAATCCAAGAACTTTTTGTACACAGTATTTAATAAAGTCAATGCTAGATCAAGAGTTGGAGCAAGAAAGCAGTTGACAGGGATTAAAGAGTAGGAGGGACTTTGGGTTGAGGGGTATTTAAGACATCTTGTAGAAGAGGGTATTTGGTGCTTTTAGCTCTTGGGATTTTAGCTTTTGGCTCTTACCTCTCTAGCTCTTGAGCTCCTCAGCCCATTGGCCTTTGGCTTTTTGAGCCTTGAGCTAGCTGGCCTTGGATTTTTGGCCTTTTTCTCTTGGGCTGTCAGCTGAGCTAGTGAGCCTTTTGGACCTTTTCCATTGGGACGTGAGCTAAAAAGGAAGGTCAGCTGGGTGCTCACTCTGCCTCTCTCAGCTAGCAGGTTTTTCACCACAGCCTCTGGCTCCTGTGTCTTTATTGGTAAAATAGAATGATCAGAGATTTTCAATTAAAACAATTGCTTTTACCCACTGTGCCATCGTGTCTACCCAATCAGTGGAATTATAGAAAGATGCTTCTGAGCAATCTACCAGGGTCTGCCTGGTGATGTTAAAAAACTGGCTTTGTCCCAGCCCTTCTGTCTCCAAGCAAAGAGCGTACTAAGAGCATCATTTCGCTAGGCAGCCAAGTCAACACAGACTGGAATGAATGAGTGAGTGCTTTAGGATCGCAGCTTCCAAGATGCAGCAGCTGATCATTTGGCAGAAAAGCCTGGGCAAGGCAGGCTGCCCCTGAGCCAAGACAAAGTCTCATTCTATAGTGCAGGAGGGTCTGGAACTTGCCATTAATTCTCCTGTCTCAGTCTCTCAAATGCTGAGGGTTACAGATGTGTGTCACCTTGTCCGGCTCTCTCTCCTTTAAAACTGTGACCTTGGAAGATTCAAGCCTGCATTTCTCCATGGTGAGGATTGACTGGGACTGAGAAGTGACATCTTCCTGGTCCCACAATTCATAGCATTTAGATTATGCTGTTGTACCTAAGACCATCTGATCTTGGTCCTCTTCTCATGTGCTCTAGGCCTTGCTAAACCCCCAAAACACTCACAGGGGAAGAAATACTAGACACTTACCCAGGAAAGCCCAAAGGAACTCCACATGCACAACCTCAGTCTAGTAGTAAGGGAGGCGACTGGGAGGTTCCCTAGAGATAACCTGTTCTCCTGGAAGGTACCAGATGGTGGAGAAGGTCATGGCCACTCAGTAACTTTTGATGCAGAAGTGGCTAGCATCAAATTCTGAAAAATAGGTGTCCCCTGTCCCTATAGCTTTGCCTCTAGTATCATCGGAGTAGTGTAGTGATTTTCAGCTGAGATGAGTGGTGGTTGGAGAGCATCCCAGGCACATATGCCATCTTCCATGATTGAGAACTATTGGCCCAAACAATTTCAAAGCATCCTAAGATCCCTCCAGGGGATGCTGGCTCCTCATTCAGAACTGCGCCTTGGCTCTGAGGATTGTTTATAACAGGCAGGAAGGGAAACCGTGGGCTTATAAGGGCTTCTGAAAACAGTGGCTTCCACACTTCTTGGTGCCTCAGAATGAAAAAAAAAATTTTTTTTTTAAATTCTGATTTTTTCAGACTCTGTTACATGCCTATGAATTAGAATATTTTGGGGTGGGGAGTCCAAATATTTGTTCTCTTTACATGCCTACCTGGTGATTCTGCTGCAGCCATCCTAAATTCAGTCTGTGCTTAAGTCAACTTTTTCTTCTTCTTCTTCTCCTCCTCCTCCTCCTCTTCCTTCTCCTCCTTCTTTCTCTCTCTCTTCCTCTTCTTGAAACAAGGTTTATCTATATAGCTCTGGCTGTCCTGGAACTCACATTGTAGACAAGACTGGCCTCGAACTCACAGAGATCCACCTGCCTCTGCTTCCCAAGTACTGGGATTATAGGCATGCGCCACCACACCTGACTCTAGTTCAACTTTTGAGAAGCAGCAACTTGTAGATACAAGGATGCTCCTGAGCTCCTCACATTCAACCTGGAACCTGCCACCTGAGAACCAGGGCCCGTTTCTGCTATGCCAACAGAGCCTTTTCTTCATTGGAGTTTCCAAAGCTACAGACAGTGCTTTAGCAGCATGGTTCGGTGCTCAAACTGACCTGATTTGGGCCGGGCGGTGATGGCGCACGCCTTTAATCCCAGCACTCGGGAGGCAGAGGCAGGTGGATCGCTGGGAGTTTGAGGCCAGCCTGGTCTACAAAAGCGAGTTTAGGACAGCCAAGGCTACACCGAGAAACCCTGTCTCGGAAAACCTAGGGGCATGGTGGAGACTCGGGTACATGGAAGTTATGCTGAAAATGCTGGTTCCCCTTCTTAGCCTGCTGGAAGTGGGGTCAGCTAAGTATTCTTAGAGGCTGGCAATTGGAATTTTCCACCACACACCCCAGTACTAGGGTGCTGTGCTCACTGTTGACTAAAGCTAGGGAAGACTTCAAGACAACATTCTTTCTTTTCTTTTCTTCTTCTTTTTCTTTTTTTTTTTTTTTTTTTTTTTTTTGGTTTTTCGAGACAGGGTTTTTCTGTGTAGCCTTAGCTGTCCTAGACTTGCTTTGTAGACCAGGCTGGGCTCGAACTCACAGTGATCCACCTACCTCTGTCTCCCTAGTGCTGGAATTAAAGGTGTGTGCCAACACACCTGGCCCACTTTCTTTTCTTTCTTTCTTTCTTCCTTCCTTTCTTTCTACTTTTTGGTTGCTTTGGGTTGAAGGATATTTAAGATGAGTAGAAGTAGAAGGAGCTTTTAGCTCTTCATCTCCTCAGCTTCTTGGCCTTTGGCTTTTTGAGCTTTGAGCTAGCAGGCCTTTGGCCTTGGGTTATTTGGCTTTTTCCTCCTGGGCTGTCAGCTGAGCCAGTGAGCCTTTTGGGCCTTTTTCGTGAGCGTGTGAGTCTGAAGGTCAGCTGGGTGCTTTCTCTGCCTCTCTGAGCTAGCAGGTTTTCACCCCAGCATCTGACTCCTAATTCTTTATTGGTAAAATAGAACGATGTGGGATTTTCTTTAAAAACAACAACAACAACAACAACAAAACCCCAGCCATATCCTTCAATTCATTGCCCTTAAACCACAGAAACTATTTCACACCGCCATGGTGTGCCGTTCTCCTCTGTCTGTAGCCCATGCTTGCCACTGGCAGGGAAGGGAGAGCAGAGAGCTGCTTAAGCTACATATTCTCAAGATTATTTAAACTACATAGTCTCCCCAAATGTGTCTTTAATCCCCTGGTAATTGGTGAAAAGCTGAGGCAGCTACATAAGCACTTTTCCGAGACAGGAAGAATAAAAGCCAAGGAGAATGAAACTATAAAAGACATTAATTCTAATCCAGTAGGGGCTTGTTAAAGAAAAATTTTTAGAAGTTACAGTTTGCAAAACACAAATGCTACATCCAAATCGGCTTCTGTGGACAACAATGCAACATGTCCTAAGAACTGAAGTCAAAGAGATGGGTTTAGAATTTCTCTATCTAGGAATGGTAGCACACGCGGCGTCTAGTCCCAGCAGTGGGGATATGACAGTAGGAGGGTCTCTGAGGCTTGCTAGCCAACTAGTCTTCCCCAGTAGGTTAGTTCCAGTTTCAATGAGAGACCCAGTCTAAAATAGAATAACAGGGAAGTGAGGCAGTGGTGGCGCATGACATCAACCCCAGCACTTGGGAGGCAGAGGCAGGAGGATCTCTGTGAGTTCCAGGACAGCCAGGACCACACAGAGAAACTCTGTCTCAACAGAACAAAATAAGGCCATGTGGTGGCACACACCTTTAATCTCAGCACTCAGAGAGGCAAAGGCAAGCGGATCTCTACGAGTTCGAGGCCAGCCTGGTCTACAAAGTGAGACCAGGACAGCCAAGGCTACTCAGAGAGACCCTGTCTCAAAAAACAAAACAAAGCAAAACAAACAAACAAACAAACAAACACAGGAGGAGGAAAGAGGGTGGTGGAGAGCAATTGAGAGAGACACCTATCATTGACCTCTGGCCTCTGAATACATAAGAACAAATTTGTACACAAACACACAGAATTCATACATACAACACACACACACACACACACACACACACACACACACACACACACGAGGGGGTAGGAAGAGAGTGTTTTTTTTTTACTATTATTATTATCATCCTCACCAGCATTATCATTAACTTGCTCTTTTGAGGCAGGCTGTTTCTGTGTAGCCCTGGCTGTCCTAAAACTCATTCTGTAGACCAGGCTGGCCTCAAACTCAGAGATCTGTCTGCCTCTGCCTCCCGAGTGCTGGGGTTAAAGACCTGGGCCACCAGGCCTTAATCTAGTTTCTCTTAGAACCATGAACCCCAAGGCACCTTCTGAAATACCACCCAGATAGATTCTGACCCCAGTGCCTAAAGCTGGTGAGAAGAAAGGCAGGAAGTCCTGAGCTTCTAGAAAGACAAGCAGAGAGACCAGGTGCTGACAGAATTAAGGAAGGCGTGAGAAAGGAGCTGTCCGTGAATTTGGTGCTGACGGCCCATCCTTTTAACACCATGAGGCAGAAGCGGCAAAGTTAACAATTTTGGGGTCCTGGGAGGGCCTTGCCTACCGAATTTATGCAAGCTTAAATGAGAATAAGGATACATATTTATAGTCATCTTCTCGAGCCCACAAGTACTTGCAGCAGAACCCTGACAATCTGAGTTGAATCTTCAGAACCCAAGGTGGAAAGAGCCAGATGAATTGCTTAAGCTGTTCCTCGACCTCCACATTCACGGCGTGGCCTGTGCATGTCTGCACCTGAACATGATGATGGTGATGATGATGGTGACGACGACGACAACGATGATGATAAATAAGATTGTAAAAGAAGTCATCTTTTTGCTGGGCATAGTGGCACACGCCTGTAAATTCCAGCACTCTGGCAGGCAGAGGCAAGTGGATCGCTGTGAATTCGAGGCCAGCTTGGTCTACAAAGCAAAGCCAGGACAGCCAAAGGTATACAGAGAAACCCCATCTCAAAAAAACCAAAGCAACCAAAAACAGAAGTTATCTTCTTAATGAGTCTTCTCTTGGCCATCCCTTTAAAAAAAAAAAAAAAAAAAAAAAGGTACTCTCTGCTGGATGTGGTGGCACATGCCTTTATGTTCAGCACTCAGGAGGCAGAACCAAGGACAACCAAGACTGCTGGAGAATCTCTGAGCTCCAGGCCAGCCTGGTTTTTTGAGACAACGTTTCTCTTGCAGTAGTCCTGGCTGTCATGGACTTGCTTTGCAGACCAGGCTGGCCTCCAACTCACAGAGATCCACTTGCCTCTGCCTCCCGAGTGCTGGGATTAAAGGTTTGTGCCATCACACCTGGCTGAAAAGCCCTGTCTTGGGGCTGGAGAGATGGCTCAGAGGTTAAGAGCCCTGGCTGCTCTTCCAAAGGTCCTGAGTTCAATTCCCAGTAACCACATGATGGCTTACAACCATCCATAATGAGATCTGGTGCCCTTTTCTGGCCTGCGAGAGATATATGCAGGTAGAACACTGTATATATAATAAATAAATTAATTAAAAAAAAAAGAAAAAGAAAAACTCTGCCTTAAAAAACCAGCCAACCAACCAAATAAATGGGGCACCTTCTTCAATACCACTATGCCCTCTTTTTGCATTGTTTTTTTCTTCATGATAGATATACCATCACTACATAGACCATGTATTTTCCCATTGTGTTGGTTTCCACCTGGATATAAGCTGCAGGATGGTGCAAGTTTTCACTTCCTTCACTGCTATATCCGAGACTCCAGTTGGGGTGCAGCTCATCTGGGAGAGTGATAACCTAGCATGCATAAAACCCTGGATTCACCGTATAAAGAAGGTGTGGTGGCACCCACCTTACATGGGACTCAACTCTCCAAAGTGGGACTTAACACTTTGAGTTTAGTGCCCTATGATGGTCACCCACCTTGGTATTCTCAAGAATCTTATGTTTGAGCCAGGCGTGGTGGCGCACGCCTTTAATCCCAGCACTCAGTAGGCAGAGGCAGGCGGATCGCTGTGAGTTCGAGGCCAGCCTGGTCTACAAAGTGAGTCCAGGACAGCCAAGGCTACATAGAGAAACCCTGTCTCGAAAAACCAAAAAAAAAAAAAAAAAAAAAAAAAAAAAAAAAAAATCTTATGTTTGAATCTGTGTCTCATAAGCAAAGTTTGACAGAATAAAAGATAGTGCACATGGTACATTTGAATGAGAATGGCGCCATTGGCTCATGTATTTGAATGCAAGGTCATCAGGGAATGACACTTATTTGAGAAGAAATGGGGAGCAATGGCCTTGTTGGAGAAAGTGTGTCACTGGGGTGGCCTCTGAGGTTTCAAAAGCCCAAGCTGGGCCCAGTGGCTCACTCTTCCTGCCACTGCTTGTGGGATCAGGATGTAGAACTCTCTGCTATTTCTTTTTCTTTCTTTCTTTTTTTTTGGCTTGGCTGTCCTAGACTTGCTTTGTAGACCAGGCTGGCCTTGAACTCACAGCGATCCACCTGCCTCTCTCTACCTTCCGAGTGCTGGGACTAAAGGTACACGCCACCACGCCCGGCTTCTCTGCTATTTCTTTTTTTTTTTTTTTTGAGATTTATTTATTTTTTATGTATACAGTGTTCTGCCTACATGTACACCTGCCCACTAGAAGAGGGCACCAGATCTCACTATAAATGGTTGTGAAGCACCATGTGGTTGCTGGGAATTGAACTCAGGACCTCTGGAAGAGTAGCCAGTGCCCTTAACCTCTGAGCCACCTCTCCAGCCCCCTTCTCTGCTATTTCTTAAGTACCATGTCTGCCTGCATGGTGCATTCTCCCCACCATGATGAAAATGGACTAAACCTCTGAAACTATAAGGCAGCCCCAATGAAATGGTTTGTTTTATAAGAGTTGCGTGGTCATGGTGCCTCTTCACAGCCATAGAACACTATGCAATGCACCAGGGGCTGGCACCTCGGTTCCCATATGACCCTGCTTCAACTGTCCTCTTCCATGTGGATTTTCATCTACTTCCTCCCCTGCCCCTACACCTTATACCTCAGAGATGCCCTGCCCATGGGTAGAATCAGAGGCAGGCATATGTGTGCCTTGTAGTCCAAGTCTCTTAGACAGAGCACTGGGGTCCTGAAGGCATGTGTATATGTCACTGTCATTGTGGCCCCCAGGATATTACACAATATTAAGCAAAACACCACGAGGAGAGCAAAGAGACTAGACGGAAGGGAAAAGCTTTCTCTTGCTTTTGACTAAGGTCCTACATTGTCACAAGTGTACTAAAAGCCATCCTCAAACCATGTAGCCAGCCTTGCAGTGTTCAGTAAGTATCTGTGGCATAGGAGAACAAAAAATATATGTAAAACTCTTAAAAGCGCTTGGCATGGGTAGGCATTCAGTAGACATTAGCTGTTGTCAGCTGTTGCTGTATTAATGGCCACTTTTCCTCTCAAGTTTAAGGTTGGTTTTTCTCCACGTTCCGTGATGTTTTTAGCAGACATGTTTACGTGTGTCATATCTGTTGGAAAGTCTCTTCGGTTTTCATGCCACTACTCAATGTAGCCACCCTCTCCTCAGGGAAGTCTCCCCTGATACCTCATGGGTCAGATCCCGACCTCTGTGCTCACCTACCCATCCTCTTCTCTTATGTTTTCCTAAGGTGGGTCTGTAGCTAGGTTTCACCCGAAACCATTGAGCTTCATTTGACAGGTTTTTTGAGGCAGTCTGGGGGTCTATTTTGCAAATATGAACTCCCTCCCTAGCCATGAGATCCTTAATTTGAGTAAATACCTTTCCGGTTTCCTCTTACTGGGGACAGGTTGATTGTTCCGCGTTAGTCTGTAGTGTTTCAGAAGGAGAGAGATTTGCCTGCATTGCGGACCCAGATGCCTGTGCTAGTTGAACATAAAATGACACTTATTCTGGAACGGTAATGCAGTCCAGTTAGCTTTTTCAGCCTTGTGTGTGTTTTGTTGTGTGTGTTTTGGGGTGTGTGTGTGTGTACACACATGTGTGCTTGCATTTAACCCCTTTGAGCCTCAGAGTCTTCATCCTGTGAATTGGGAACCCTAGTGTCCATCTGGCAGGCCATCAAGGTGTTTATATAGCTAATGCCATGGGCTAGTGGGTAAAGGTGCCTGCCACCAAGCCTGATGGTCCACACTCACTCCCCAAGACTCACATGGTGGAAGGAGCGAATTGGCTCCCTCAAGTTGTCTTCTGACTCCCACATGTGCATAAGGGCACATATGTATGTCCATGCACACACATGCATGCGTGCTCACACACACACACACACACGCACACACACGTGTGCACATACATACACGCACACACGTGCATGCACACACATGTGTGCACACATGTGCACATGCACACACACACACAAGTTAAAAAAAAAAACCTTAAAGCTCACACATGTAATCCCTGCCCTCTGGAGGTTGAAGCAGGAGGATTGCTGTAACTCTGAGACCAGTCTGAACTATAGAGTGAGATTTTGTCCAAAAAACAGAACAAATGAATAATAAATAGGCCAGGGGGCTGGAGCCGAATGTGTGGCTTGGTGGCTTAGACTACTCAAGACACTAGATTCCATCCCCAACATCTAGTGTAAAGGGGATGTCACCTCCTATGAGGAGCTCAGCAGATGTTTTCTTCCTGTTCTGTCAGGTGTATTATAAGCTTTGGGCATGGGCTCCTCTCCCCAGCAAGGAACCCCTGGTCCCTGGCTCCAGCTGGTATGACACATTGGTGCTGGCCCCAATGGTAGTCACTGTCTCCCCAGTAGGTCCTCATGACCTCAGAGAGGAAGGGTGGGGGGGAGGGGGTGGAATCATTGTTTTGGTTCAAGTGTGATAAACAGTGATTGACAAGCCTGAAAAAGAAGCTGTTGAGTAAGGAGAAAAAAAGCCTGTAATTATTTCCTTTAACCTGCCTGTTATCCTGTCTTCTCAATTCAGCTCTGACAACTGCCTTCCCTGCTTCTTCTTTAGCTGTTTAGGAATAAATTATTTTGAAGAAATGTGTTTTCAAATAAATTTGTTAAGGCTAAAATGTTGACGTTTTGGAAATTCTGCATATTCTGAATCTGAGCCTTTCTACCCCACCCCCCACCCCACCAAGTGACTGACTTTGTTCTCACCAAGGAAACTCTGACAAGTGGGCTAACCAGCCAGCTCAGGAGGAGGAGATGGCTTCTAGTCTGTCTTTTGTAACTGAGCCCCCTGCAAATACCTGGCCCTCCAGTCCTAATGTCCTCATCTGTAAAATACACACATCTTCCTCCCTCTTAGTACAATGGGCGGAAAGGCATTTTGGAAATGTACAGAATGATTTGTTTGTATGACGGTCACAATGCCAACCAAGGGGCTGGGGACAAGGCTCTCTTGGTTCAGTGCTCTTGGCACAGGCACGAGAATCTTAGTCCATCCCCGGATGCGGAGGTGAGAAGCCGCAATCCCAGAGAGGGGAGGGAGACAACGGAAAGAGCCCTCGGGTTTGCTGCCTGGACAGTCTAGCCTAATCGCCTAACTCCAGATTCAGTCAGAGCCCCTGTCTCAACCATCAAGGTAAAGAACAGTAAAGACCTGGGCTGGGCGTGGTGGCTCATGCCTTTAATCCCAGCACTCAGGAGGCAGAGGCAGGCAGATCGCTGTGAGTTCGAGGCCAGCCTAGTCTACAAAGCAAGTCTAGGATAGCCAAGATTACACAGAGAAACCCTGTCTTGAAAAAAAGAAAAACAAAAAAACAATAAAGACCTGATATTGCTGATATTGCTCTCTGACCTCCACACACATGCACACACATGTATACACATGCACTCATTTTTTTTTTTTTCGAGACAGGGTTTCTCTGTGTAGCCTTGGCTGTCCTGGACTCATTTTGTAGACAAGGCTGGCCTCGAACTCACAGTGATCCACCTGCCTCTGACTCTCCAAGTGCTGGGATCACAGGCATGCGCCATAGCATTATTACTCCCAATTTCCCCAGGTTAGGGAATTGAGGCTTATGATATCGATTACTGGGCATACATAGCAAGCTATAGAGACAAAATTCAAAGCTAGATTTTGATTCAAAACCCCATGCTTTCAACTGGTGCACTTCCTTCCTGCAAAAGTGCTTCCTTCCTGCCCTTTTGAAAGGAGCTATGTTCCTCGCACAGCTTTTAACTCCCTAATCTCATAGGCCAAGCCACCCTGGCAACCACTGTCAATCAATGCTTGTATCTGCCCGTCCACTCATCCAGCCTGTAATGAGCACATCATCCTGGTTGCTAGCTGTGTTCTAGGTGTGAGAGTTCCAGAAATAAGCAGGACTTGGCTCCTCTCCTCCAGAGGCTCTAGACTAATGGAGGAGACAGACAGGACAACACTTTCAATATAGTTAGGCAAGGGCAACTATAAAAAGCCAGAGTGCACCGGGCATGGTGGCGCATGCCTATAATAGCAGCACTTGGGAGGCAGAGGCAGGGGGATCTCTGTGAATTAGAGGCCAGCCTGGTCTACAAAGAGAGTTCCAGGGCATTGGGGATTTAGCTCAGTGGCAGAGCGCTTGCCTAGCATGCGCAAGGCCCTGGGGTTCGGTTCTCAGCTCTGGTGAAAAAAAGAAAAAGAAAGAAAGAGAGTTCTAGGACAGCCAGGGCTATTACACAGAGAAACCCTGTCTCAAACAAACAGACCCCAAAACAACAACAACAAAAAACCCCTAAAAAACAAAAGCCAGGACTCTATGAACGAAGGGGTTGCTCACACCAAGGATTCCAGAAAAGGCTTCTCCCTGGTCCCTAAGGAAGACCAAGCAGCTTTCTGGAGGAATCGCAGGCCAAGGACACAGGGGAACAATAGGCTGAGGGTGTGAAAGCATATTCAGGAGGTGTCAGGCTGCAGAAAAACAGGGCACCTTTTTTTTTTTTTTTTTTTTTGTCTCTTTTGCTTTTTCAAGACAGGGTTTCTCTGTGTGGCTTTGGCTGGCCTAGAACTTGCTCTGTAGTCCAGGTTTATTATAGCGTCTTTTATTTGCCTGATGTAATTGTTGTCTTGGAGGGTTACTGCCTCTATCTGCTAACCTAGACCTAGTCCTGGAAGTTTCTAGCCTCCATACAATCTAGCCTAGGCCTAGAATATTTTCAGCCTCTGAGACTTACTGCTTAATAAGCTCACCCTTTCTAGTTCTTTCTAAGCTTCGGCTGGCTGGTTCAACTCAGCTGTTCTGGCTCAAACTCTTCAAATTGATTCAATCTGGCTTCTCTAAGCTTCTGAATTTTTGCTTTGTTCGGCCTCAAACTAACTCTAGCCATCTGTTCTAATCTTCTGGCTCCTTCTCATTCCCTGGCTTGTTCTGTCTTCACCTGGGTCTAACTTGTTCTCTCTATAACCTGTCTCCATAAAACTGTCCTGGTAAAACTGCCTGTCTTCTCCCCTCTCCTCCTCTCCCCTCCCCTCTCTGCCCCTCCCCTCTCTCTTCCCTCTCTGTTCTCACGAGAGCTGGGCAGATCCTATTCTGTCAAATCTTTCTCTGATTCATCACTTTGTCTGCATTTCAATTAGACATCACTTTCAAATGTGGCTGCTTCCTTCTACCAACTAAATTTACTTTCATTCCTTGGGATTAAATTTATGTACAGCAGGGCAGTGGTGGTGCACACCTTTAATCCCAGCACTTGGGAGACAGAGGCAGGTGGATCACTGTGAGTTCAAAGCCAGCCTGGCCTACAAAGTGAGTTCAGGACAGTCAAGGCTATACAGAGAGACCCTGTCTCAAAAAAAAAAAAAAAAAAAGGAGCCTGCAGGATTTGCTGATGACCTGGATCTGGATGACCATTCCAGGCTGGCCTCAAACTCACAGCGATCTGCCTGCCTCTGACTCCCAAGTGCTGGGATTTCAGGCGTGTTCCACCACGCCTCCAACTTTAACATCGACTTAGAATTGACCATTTATCTCCTCGGCTGGGACCACCCTCCTCCAATCTCCACCAGCTCTTACTTGGATGAGTGTAGGGGCCTCTTTGCCCTGAAGCCAGAGAGACTCTTCAAAAGAAAAGTCTCAAGCCAGGCATAGTGGCCAACATCTTTAATCCCAGCACTGGAGAGGCAGAGGCTGGGGAATCTCTGAGTTTGAGGGAAGCTTTGTCTATGTAGTAAGTTACAGGATTACCTGAGCTACATAGTGAGTGAGACTCTGTCTCAAAAACAAAAACCAAAAAACAAAAGCAGGAACCTGGAGGCAGGAGCTGATGCAGAGGCCATAGAGGAGTGCTACTTACCGGCTTGCTCCTCGAAATTTGCTCAGCCTGCTTTCTTATAGAACCCAGGACCACTGGCCCAGGTGTGGCACCACCCACAGTCTGCCCGGCCCTCCCATATCAACCATCAATTAAGAAAATGAGCCACAGGCTTGTCTATTGGTCAGTCTGGCAGGGCCACATTCTCGACCGCTGTTCCCTCCCTCCGAATGACTCCAGCTTGTGTCAACCTGACACACAACTAGCCAGCACACCGTATAAATGTGGGAGGACAGAACTGACTCCAGAAAGTTCTCCTCTGACCTCTACATGTACACTGTGGCCCAGGTCCCGCTCCCAAACTAATAATAAATAAATAGGAACAACACATACACAACAACACAAACCTCCAGTAAGTCATAGAATAAGTGAGGCCCTGGGTTCGATGCCCAGCACCACAAAAAGCAAACGTCCAGGAAGCTGGTTTGACCTGGGATTTTGTTGCATGCAACTAAGCAGTAACATTATTATTGACATTAGCACATTGCATCTCTTTTGAGTAAATCCGCCCTCCCCTTTAAGGAAACTTGAGTCTGTAACTCACATGAAAAGAGGAGTTGCGAGGACAAGGGACACATTTGATGTGTTCCCTCACAGATAAAGACACTGAGGTCATAGACCTAGAGAATCTGAGCATGCTGGCGCACGCCTGAAATCCCAGCACTCGGGAGGCAGAGGCAGGCAGATCGCTGTGAGTTCGAGACCAGCCTGGTTTACAGAGCGAGTTCAGGACAGTCATGATAACACAGAGAAACCCTGTCTCAAAAAACTAAGGAAAAAAAAAAAAAAACCAAAACCAACCAAACAAACCTCATCTGTGGAGTTATTGACACTCCCCAAGCCTCAGCCTCCCTCTCTTTAAGATGGGCCAGTGATAGTTCCCCAAAGCTCTCTTTCACAGAAATATAGCAAGAATCAAATGTGATTCTCACAGTCTACGTGTAGATATTATACAGAGAAACTGATAGAAAAAACACATTGTATGCATTGTGCGGGGTCTGGCACACAGAAAGCCCTCAATAAAGGTTAGCTATTATTATGATAATTATCATCACTGCCACCATCATTATAATTAAACTCTCCTGGGCTTAAGCCCAAAGCTGTCAATCGGAACCCACAATCCCTGTTGCTAGCAAAGGGACAGCTGCACTTGCCGTTGGTTTATTCTCCAAAGGCTCAGGATTTGGCTGGTGCTGGCAGAGCATTTTAATGCGGCTTGGTGTTTTCAGTCCTGTCATTTTGCTGTACCTGCCCTACCCCACCCCTCCAGGTGGCCGAAGCAGAGAAATCTTCCTGAAAATGAAAATAAGCTTTGATGAAGACCCCTTGTTATTCTCCATGTTCAAGCTGGCTTTCAGGATGTCTTTTGATAAACAGGGGAAGCCTCAGAGTCCGGGGGGTGGGGGAGTGGGGGTGGATCAGAGTACAGTTGTGACCTCTGCAAGTGACAGGTTGGGTGGGTTGGGGTCAGTAGGTAAAGAGGACAGCACAGGGAGGCTTGGCAGGGAGCAGCCAGGACAACAGTGCCTTGAGGAAGCGGTAGGTTTTTAATTCATCTAACAGCAAGAAGATTGCCCATCAATTAGAGCCGCAGATATTCAGCAGGCAGCTTAGCAAACTAAAGATTATTTTTAACTGTGCACAGCAGACAGCCGGGCTGTCTCCTCTGGCAGCTCTGTCAATCTCAGCAAATCGGAACTAGAGTCATGGAAGGTGACAGCCGGGGAAGCAGTGGGCCAGGACAGCATCTCTCCCGGGTGTGCAAACAACTATAGAAAAGCTTTCCGATGAGGCTGACTGCCTAGTAGGGACCCATCACCAGTGGCAAGAAGTGCCCAGGCATCCCTCCTACCTTGCCCATCACTGATGGAACAATCCTTGGCCTTTCTGATCCATGCAGACTGTCACTTGCTCTCAGTTCTGCTTTAGGGAATTTAAAGGTCACCTTCAGCATCTCTACTTTGACCTTTGGCCTACATCTCACTGTCTGTGCTCTGGCTAACACCCTATTTGGCTGGAGTGTCACCATGAGCAGGTCTTGTGTCATCTATGTTTGCAGTGAGACATGCTGGTCAGCGTCCCTGCTCTCCCTTGCCTCTTTCTCTTTCAAGGTTTGAGCCAGAAAGTGTAGCGTGAACCTTGAGCACTTAGAGTTACACACGTACGACAGGTGCGCCCAAGCATGTAGCACAGGTGGGCTACAGCCCAGCTTCTCAGGTGGATCTCTGTGAGTTCGAGGCCAGCCTGGTCGACAAAGCAAGTCTAGGACAACCAAGGCTACACAGAGAAACCTTGTCTCGAAAAAATAAAAACAAAAGAAAGAAAGTGCATCAAAAAGTATGCACTTCCAGAGGGTCCTAGAAACCTACAAGAAGAACATTATGACAGGCAGATCTGGGTCCAGGGGTCCTGCTGAAACTATGGCACCAGCCAAGGACATTACATGCAGTAAACTTTGATCCCCTAACCCAGATCTAGCCAATGGACAGGACATCCTCTACAGTTGAGTGGAGAGTGGGGTCTGACTTTCACACAAACTCTGGTGCCCCATATTTGACCACGTCCCCTTGATGGGGAGGCCTGGTGGCACTCAGAGGAAGGACAGCAGGCTACCAAGAAGAGACTTGATACCCTATGAGCATATACAGGGGGAGGAGGTAACCCCCCCCCCCCCGTCACAGTCATAGGGGAGGGGAATAGGGGGTAAGCGGGAGGGAGGGAGGAATGGGAGGATACAAGGGATGGGATAACAACTGAGATGTAATATGAATAAATTAATAAAATATATTTTTAAAAAGTATGCGCTAAGATAGTATACCTTTGGTATGGTTTTAAAAATTGTCGCTTGTGGGCTGATGACAGGGTTCAGCAGATAAAGGAAACTTTTTGCCAAGTCTAACAATAGGAATTCAAATTCAATCCCCAGGAACCACAGTAAAGGGGTGGGCAAGTTCTGAAAGTTGTCTTCTGACCTCTATGTACACACTATTACACACACACACACACACACACACTGAATAAGTGTTTAAAAAAAAAACTTAAATTGTTACTTGAACTGCTGACTTGAGTTTCATTTAAGAAAATAGTTAGATGGCTCTGAAATTGCAATTAGGACAAAATTCTCAACAATTTCTGAAATGGCCTTAAGCAATATTTTTGCCATTTTGTACCGTGTGTTTTTTTGCAAAGTGTTGTTCTCAGCACTGGCAATTATAAAATCAAAGTATCAGTCAACTCTGAGATGTGTTGAAGATTGCTCTGTGCCCTGGAGCAGCATCAAATATTCAGCCAAGATGTGATTTTTGTGTAAAAATAAACAAGCACATTCATCCCATTAGTATGTATTCATCTTTAATAAGTGCTTAAATTATGTGAATACCAAAGAACTGTTTCAAAATAAGTTTCTTTTTTTTTTTCAAAATAAGTTTCTTTATGATTAATTTCAGCACATGATTTGTCTATTTATATATTGTTGGTGTGTGTGGTGTGTGTACCAGTGCCCATATGTGGGAGGGGAGGTCAGAGGTTAAGAGGTCAATGTCAGGTATCTTCCTTAGTCACTCCGTCTTGTTCTGCCTTTTTGAGGCAGAATCTGTTTCTGAAGCTGGAGCTGACTGATTCAGGTAGACTGGCTGGCAGGTGAGCAGCCTGGGATCCTCAGTTTATCCCTCCTGGGCGCTGAGATCTCAGGTACCACGGTCATGCCTGACTTTCTATGTCAATGCTGGGGCTAGAATTCTGTTTGTTTGTTTGTTTGTTTTTTGAGACAGGGTTTCTCTGTGTAGCCTTAGCTGTCCTGGACTCACTTTGTAGACCAGGCTGGCCTCAAACTCACAGCGATCCACCTGCCTCTGCCTCTCCAGTGCTGAGATTAAAGGCCTGGGCCACCACCACCCGGCGAACTCTGGTTCTTATGCTTGCAAAGCAAGCACTTTGCTAATGGAAGTTTCCTTATCCCACCCCTGTATACTTATATGTCTGTGTACCTGGGATCATGTTTCCCTGGGGTGGGGGGGAGGGGGAGGGAAGAGCTGGAGTGGAAAAGGGTTAAGAAGCCCTGGTCTACAAATCATGCTGCAGACACACCGCTTCACTGGCTCTGCAAATGTTCCCTTTGGTATTTCCATTACTTCTTCTGTCATGGCCTTTAAGGTCACGTAGAAGATAAATATAATTTTCAGAGAGTAATGAAATATATAGTCCTTGTGAAGTCTAGAGGCTACACAAGAGGAAATCTGCTATCTCAAGCTCATTGATGAAGAGATTTATTTATTATCATTATTATTTGTCTCACTATTACTCTGTGTGTGTGTGTCTGTGTGTGTGTCTCTGTGTGTGTGTCTGTGTGTGTGTCTGTGTGTGTGTTTGTGTCTCTATGTGTGTGTGTGCGCGTGTGTACACGCCACAGCTCATATGTGGCAATAAGAGGATAACTTTATGAAGTTGGCTCTCTCCTTCCACCTCTATTTCAGTTCCAGGGATCAAAGTCAGGTCCTCTGCTTTGCACAACAAAGCCCTTTTCCAGCTGACCTAATGCGTCCCCCCACCCCTTTTCTCTTTTAAACAGCTAAGTTTGGAGATAATTTCTTATACAGACATAGCTAAAACAGCATCTTTGCTGTGTGGGTTTGTAATATCCTTTTCTGATTTGGACCTACTCCAAGGGACCCAGTCAGCCTGGTGATTATTAGAATAGGGATGCTGGGGGCAGGGCAGGGGCTGTGGAGGGCACTGGGGTTGGAGGAAAGTGCCTGGAGCAGCAGGAAGTAACTGTGATGACCTCATTGCTCAGAGAACAGTGGTGGAGATCCACGGGGCTGGAGAATAAAGCATCTCTGTCACACAAGTCCAGCTGGCCTGAGCAAGTTCTCAGTGACATGCCTGGACTAAAACTGTTAAAGACTGTGGGCTTCCCTTCGCCAAGACTGGAGCACCTAGCAGGTTACTAGAGACAGGAAGAGTGGTGAGGGGGAGTTAGGGCAGCCACACTAAGACAGGAAGCTGCTATTAGAATCCAGGGGCTAGCTGGGTGGTGGTGGTGCACGCCTTTAGTCCCAGCACTTGGGAGGCAGAGGCAGGCAGATCGCTGTGAGTTCGAGGCCAGCCTGGTCTACAAAGCGAGTCCAGGACAGCCAAGGCTACATAGAGAAACCCTTTCTGGGGGTCGGGGGTGGGGGGATCCAGGGGGCTTGTGATCTTGAACAGCCTGTTTTACTTTCTGGATAAACTGGGATTTGCTGTAAAACCTCCTCTGAAGGGGTTATTTTGAAGATGCACGGGGTAATGTAGGTGAGGCTTGCTATAGAACTTACGGAAGAGGCATATGGTAACTGTGGATGAAACTTTTTGCGGAATGCTCGTGAACGGTTGATTTTGCCACAGTTCCTGAAAGAAGGCCAAGTTGAGGGTCTGCCTGCCTAGATGTTTGTGCTGAGATCCGGGTGAATGGAAGAAGCCAGCAAAGTCCTCTAGAGCAAGGCTGTGGAGACCAAGGCGGTAGGCCTCTCTTCAAAATACAAGACCCCATGGGTGTTCCAGAGACTACCTCTAAACAGAATTGGATCCACAGAGAACTTGACCACAAAAGCCCCATTGCCTACTGAAGATGAAGTAAGCCTTCCGAGACAGCTTGTTCGCTCACTATATGTGTGCTGCTGAGGTGAGACTGAGCTACGGCTCAACCCTCATCTGACACCGATATACTGGTGCAGATGGCTTATCCCAACAAGTCAATGAGCAAAAAATAGACAAACGTTCTTGTCTAGGAGTCCAGAGCATTCTCACAGGAGCAGAACTCAGGCGGGTGGATCCACACCTCACTGATGTCAGCAGTTGCACACTGAGGAGGAGAACATATCAGTCTAACGAGCTCAAAAACCTGATCATATCAGATGAGCAGTGACACTTCAGAAGTGATGCGAAAGTTTAGTAGAAATCATAGAAAACCCATGATCGATGGGCGTGGTGGCCCACGCCTTTAATCCAAGCACTGGGGAGGCAGAAGCAGGTGGACCTCTGGACCTTTGAGGCCAGCCTGGTCTGCAAAAGCGAGTCTAGGACAGCCAAGGCTGTTACACAGAAAAACCCTGTCTCGAGGGGGAAAAAAGTACCAGCATGCCTGGGGATCAAACCCAGTATCTCATGCTTGCTAGGTGAGCATTCTAGTTGAGCTAAATGTCTAACCTATTTCTTATGCGGTCATCAGGCACTTCTAGTGTCTAAACTTCTGCTGTGCTTTTATTCACAGGAGCCCAGAGCGGTGCCTGACACATGGTAAGCTTGTGGGGGTTAAAGTCTATTGTGAGCACGAAGGGTCAAATGGCTCATGGCTCCCAACGCTGCCTTTCCTTGCTCTTGTTTCTTGTTTGCTAAGTTTGAGGTGAGGTCTCACTGGGTAGCCCAGGCTGGCCTGGAAGTCAGGATCCTTCTGCCTTCACCATGCTCAGCCCTTCCCCCCTCAGCCTTCAAAAGACTGATTACTCTGTTCCTGGTGCCGTCAGCCAGGACAAAGGAGGCAGCTCTAACACAATTGGCTCACGCTCACGGAAAGTCCACTGTGTCAAAACTCATGAAGAGGGTTGCTCTTCTAAATAGACACCTGTGAGGAAAGACAGGCGAGACCTCGCCATAGGTTCATAACCATGGGCGGGGCCCAGGGATAACTGTTGAGAAAGCAAAGAGCTGGAACAAAAGACAAAAATTCTTAGTCATTATTATGTATTTAAACCCCTTCAATTAATGAATACTTTGTCTGCCCAGCTTTGTTGTAGAGATTACAGCGCATCTATAATTCTATCTTTTACGCTGCCTTTACCCATGTTGTCATAACCCCTTTATAGATGTTTAGTGGTTTATGGATGCACCATGTTTCACTAACCATTTCTCTAATATTGACCATTTAGTTTCCAATACTTCCCCTATTGTAACTAAGTAATACCACAAGGCAGGCTTTTGTGCATTAAACTTTTCCCATATTTTATTTGCACAGTCTTTATTATACAAAATAAGATTCTGTGTTGCACATTCATACATCTCCAAATCCGGTTTTTTTTTCTAAAAGTCCCAAGGGTGCAGTCCTATTCTTTAACTTTAACTGTTGGTGACCTCCTGTCCTGACACAACTGTTTTGATGGTTCATGCCTCAAATGCAGCATCTTCTCAAAGGGCAAAAGCTGATGCAGTCACTTCTAGGAAGCTGAGGATGTCCTGCCCACATAGAGGCTCTTGGCATTATCTGAACAAGGGTTGCTGGGGACGAAAACGACAGCATGTCATTGCAGTCACCAGTGACGTCCCTCTGCCAGCAAAACCAATCCTCCGGTGGGAAGCCCGCCATCACAGCAACTGGGTACCAGGATACCCAGGCTGCGGATCATCCCGGGTCTTTGGTCAGGCCTCTGCCAGGGCCCTAGGGGATCTCTGTATCCATAGTATAAATCTGAATGAGATCAGACACAATATCGTCAATGATTGGCTTGGTAAGGTCGTCACTAAATACCTGCCACCAAGGCTTCTCAGCCTCACCCTCTGCAGGCACCTCGACTCCATAGACCTGTAGAGCCAGGTAGAGCACTGCCACGGCGAGGTGCTGAGCCTGGAAGCGGAGGCACAGTCCCCCATGGTAGCTATCTCGTAGGAGGGCCCAGGCTGTAACAGAGATGGGGGTTCGCTGCCAGCTGTACCGATTCAGCCAGTTCTTGAGGGAAATCAAGTAGTGCAGGAGGTACTTGTGTGGATGCTGGAAAGAGACCTGGAAGCGCAGAACTCGTAGCATAAGGAGCTCACACTGTACAATGCTATCTCGCAGCTCCCAGAAACGGGAATCGAGCTCCAACGGCTCGCTGCCCGGGTTAAAGTACCTGTGCGACACGTTGATGATGTCACGAGTACGCAAATGTTGCTCCTCCACTTTGCCGGCCAAGTAAATGGAAGACATGGCGACCAGGTAGAGGTCGTAAGCGTCCAGGTTGATCTCGCAGAAGAACTTATGGTAAATGGTGCACGCGGTGGCGATGGGGATGGACTGCATGCCTAGCTTGACGCCTGCCTCCATGATAAACCGGGTTACTCGGAAGTGCACCCTCGCTTCGGGAACCGGCCTCTCCTCGGCTCGCGGCGCCGCAGTCCCTCTTCCACAGCTGTCGGGCCGAACAGCCTCCATGAGGCCCAGCAGGCCGCCCCGGAAGCAGAAGCGCTCCGGCGCGCCGAGGCCGGCTCCGGGGGTCCTCGCGGAGGGGGCGTGGCCGCTTGCCGCCACGCCCCCTCCCGCCCTGCCGCCACACCCACCCTGCCCGGCTTTTCTCCTAGATTAACAAGATGCTATCTCAGGAGAAGCTTGCTGGAGCGGAGGAAGTGCTATTTTTAAGACATCTGAGAAGAGAACCACATCTAATTTGGGGGACTTTCTCACTGTTCCTGAGAATTCAGGCTCTGGGCAGGCTGAGGGCCAACCCTCGCCCTGGCGTTCGCCTCTGTGACCTTGGGAACCTTGCTTGACCGTCCATGTCTCAGTTCCTTAGGTGCAAAGTTGATGTGGTTGGCTGTCCCCTCCTCACGGAGCTCTTGTGAAAAACGAGTGTTCCAGCACTCAGGGAGGCAAAGGCAGGTGTGAGTTCGAGGCCGGCCTAGTCTAGAGTTCCCAGACAGCCAAGGCTACACAGCTAAACCCTGTCAAAAAAGAACGAGTGATGTAGCCATACTGTCATCATCATCATCACCATCATCATCATCATTTTGGTTTTTCGAGATGAGGTTTCTGTGTATCCTTGGTTGTCCTGGACTCACTTTCTAGACCAGGCTGGCCTGGCCTTGAACTCACAGAGAGTGCTGGGATTACAGGTGTGTGTCACCACACCCGGCCATTTTTTTTTTTTTTTTTTTTTTTTAAAAGACAGGATTTCTACACGTACCCCAGGCTGGCCTTGTGCTCTCGATCCTCTTCCAGCCTCCTGGGTGCTGGGATTTCAAATGTGCACCACCACACGCAGCTCTAGTAAAAAAAAATTTGTGTTTGTTTTTTGATTGAAAAATATCAACTGGGCTTGGTGGCATCAAAAATAAATGAAAAAATGAAAGAAGGAAAGGAAAAATCAAGACAGGGTTGCCAGGTGTGGTGGCACAGTCGTTTAATCCCAGCACTCCCGGAGGTTAAGGCAGGTGGATTGCTGTGAGTTTGAGGCCAGCCTGGTCTACAAAAAGCGAGTCCAGGATAACCAGGACTGTTACACAGAGAAACCTTGTCTTGAAAAACCTAAAAAAAAAAAAAAAAAAAAAAAAGACAGGGTTTCTCTGTGTATCCTTGCCCTGTCCTGGAACTCACTCTGTGGACCAGGCTGGCCTGAAAATGACAAGAGATCACTTGCCGCTGCCCAGAATTCCAGGCACGTGCTGCCACCTCACTACCACCACCTCACCACCCAGCATGAACTTTAACTATTCTTAATTAATTTGTTTATCTTTGGTTAGCAACAAAGATGGAACTTTCGCTTACATTTGTGTCTTTACATGTCTGTATGAATTAAGGCATTTTATTTTATTTTATTTTATTTTTGGTTTTTCTTTCTTTCTTTCTTTCTTTCTTTCTTTCTTAGTTTAGTTTTTGAGACAGGGTTTCTCTGTGTAGCCTTGGCTGTCCTGGACTCACTTTGTAGACCAGGCTGGCCTCGAACTCACAGCTATCCGTCTGCCTCTGCCTCCCGAGTGCTGGGATTAAAGGCGTGCGCCACCACGCCCGGCTGAATTAAGGCATTTTAAAGTGGAAAAAAAATTCAGCTATAAGGGATTGTAAAAAGAGCTGCATGTGTTAGACAACGTAGCAGATACGGGTTTCTTTCTCAATGTTCCTCTAGCCCCCAAGAAAACCCATAATTTCTACA
This sequence comes from Acomys russatus, assembly GCF_903995435.1. Lineage (NCBI taxonomy): Eukaryota > Metazoa > Chordata > Mammalia > Rodentia > Muridae > Acomys > Acomys russatus. Next base: position 5,733,501 of record NC_067152.1, read on the forward strand.
CATCTCTCATTTTGGCCACTTGGAACACATTATTATCTTCCTCCTTAAATATTTTCCATAAGACTACATTCTCAAGTTTGACTTTATTTATTTTTTGAGACAGGGTTTCTCTGAATAGACTTGGCTGTCCTGGAATTCACTCTGTAGACCTGATTGGCCTTCAACTCAGAGATCTGATTGCCTCTTCCTCCCAAGGTGCTGGGATTAAAGGTGTTCACCGCCTCCACTACCGACCGACTTCCAGTTTTATTATTTGTTTGATTTTTATTGTTGTTTTTGTTTTGTGTTGTTTGAGACAGAGTCTCACCAGCATGGTGGTGCACGCCTTTAATCCCAGCACTGATAGGCAGAGGCTCACAGATCTCTGAGTTCCAGGCCAAGCCTGGTCTACAAACTGAGTCTAGGACAGCCAAGGCTACAGAGAAACCCTGCCTCAAAAAACCAAACAAAAGCCAGGTGGTAGTAGTGCACGCCTTTAAACCCAGCACTTGGGAGGCAGAGGCAGAAGGATCTCTGTGAGTTCGAGGCCAGCCAGGTCTACAGAGAGAGTTCCAGGACAGCTAGAGCTATTACACAGAAAAACCCTGTCTCAAAAAACCAAACAAACAACAACAAAAACCCAAACAAACAAAAACAAAACAAAACAACACACAAAACAGACAGGATCTCACTGTATAGTTCAGACCTGGAAGGAACCTGCTATGTAGACCAAGCTGACCTCAAACACAAGAAGATCTGCCTGCCTGTGCCTGACAGGTGCTGGAATTAAAGATGTGAGCTACCACACACTGCAGAAAACACTACGTTGTTGTTAGTGCTGAGGACAGAACCCATCACTTTACCCATGAGCTAAATTCTGTGCCACTTCAGTTTTTTGTTTTTGTTTTTTGTTTTTTTTTTAAATTATGTCAAAGCAGTGGTGGGATAAGTTGAGAGAGAGAGAACTAAACTGTCTCCAGAGCTCTGCCATACCCTGCCTTCTGTAGAAGCACATTGGTATATTGAGAGTGTCCATCCTGAATACTGGGAGCTTCACTAACCCTGTAGACCAGAGAGCAGAGCAGCCAGTGTCTGCTGCAGCTCCCCCCTGCCCCGCCCCCTTCTGAAAGCAGCTGTAAATCCATTTCCTGTCTTGTAATTATGTCTCATGTACTAATTAGCCCCTTCATATCAATGAAGCTGAATTTCCATGGGTAATGAAGTGAGGCCCCAGTATGTGAGGCAAATTAAAATGTGGCCTGGGCAGGTAAAGGCCTCCCAGATTTCCTTGGGGACAAAGGAAATAAACCCTTCATATTCAAAGGCCGCTGAGTGCCAGGTCTGGTGCTAGGTGCTCTTCCTCTGTCTGATTTTCACTCCCCAGAGTCTATGCTTTGCTTGTTGCTCGGGCCACCTTCTGTCATTAAGCAATCAGTAGCGTGCTGGTGAGCATGCAGTCGGCCTTGCCAGGAAGGAGGGGCGGCGGCAGCTCTCCCAAGTTCTTTTCCTTGGGGCCTTCTTCCTCCCTGGAATGTCTCCTAGACACTGTCCTTCAAAGGCAAACAGATCTCAGTGACTTCAAAGCCAGTCTGGTCTACATAAACAGTTCCTGGACAGCCAGAGCTACATGCCCTGTCTTAAAAACCAAACCAAACCTTGAGGGCACGAAAGTATTTTAGGACTGTGTCTGGGGGTTTCTCTGTCCTCTTTGCTGGAGTGAGGCTGGGAGCATAGACGCAGCCTCATGGCCTTGAGGAAAAACTCAGTCTTGGGAATAACATCATCTCCAACTTGTTGTTCTTTCCTCCTCCTCTCCTCCTCCTCCTCCTCTCCTCTTCTTCTTCTTCTTCTTCTTCTTCTTCTTCTTCTTCCTTCTCCCTCCTCCTCCCCCTCCTCCTCCTCCTCCTTCATATTACTATGTAGCCCAGCATTGGCTACCCTGGAACTCCACATGAAGAGCAGGCTGACCTTGAACTCATAGACATCTGCCTGCCTTTGCTTACCCAGCTCTGGGACTAAAGGTGTTGTTCACCACCAAGCCTGGCCCTCTTCTTTCTTTTTCTTTTGTTCTTACCCTTTCCAGGCTTCTCCCCATTACCAGGCTATTTGGGGAGGGGGTACCCATTTCCCTTTGGCTTTGCAGGGAACAGACTAGACTGAAGCATACAGAACGCTCCTAGGCCAGGCAGTGGTGGCGCACGCCTTTAATCCCAGCACTCTGGAGGAAGAGGCAAGTGGATCGCTGTGAGTTCGAGGCCAGCCTGGACTACAAAGTGAGTCCAGGGCAACCAAGTCTACACAGAGAAACCCTGTCTCAACCCCCCCCCCCAAAAAAACAAAATGCTCGAACTCCTTATCTTCCTGCCTTTGCCTCCTAAGTGCTGGGATTCCAAGCACGAGCCACCCCATCCAGTTGGACCATTTTTCTTTCTCTTTGAGTATTTATACACACTACTTTGAACTATGTTTAGGTGTGCACGTGTCTGCGTGTAAGTGTAGGTGCCGGCTTAGGCCATAGGCATCAGATCCCCTAGAGCAGGAGTTGCGGAGTGTTGTACGCTGCCTGACTTGGGTGCTGGAAATCAAAGCCAGGTTCTCTGGAAGAGCTGTAAGTCTTCTTTCCTGCTGAGCCATCTCTTCCGTCTCCTGCCTTTTCTTCTGAGATGGTCTCACTATGTAGCTGGCCCTTCAACTTCTCCTGCTTCATCCTTCCACGTGCTGGGATTTGAGGCATGCATGACCTGGCCTGGCCTAGAAACCCCGAGAGAGCTACTCAGCCACTGATTAGGTCCCTTAGATCCCTGATCTCTAAAGTGAGGACAAGGATTACTGTCGTCCTAATTGGACTGAGGAAGAGGTAGGGAGTTCCTGGCTTTTCTGGGACGTGTCTAAGGAGGTATGTCCACTGTTGGTTGTGCCTTCCCAACTCTGTGCACACGTGGTCAACTGAGTGTCCTTTTATCTCCCAGGAATGAAAAGCTACCAAACAGGATAAGGAGGATATAAAACTGTCCTAATGAAACCCATTACATTGGACGTTTAAGGTTCAGTTAATCGGGGCGGGGGGGGGGGGGGGGTGGGTAACAAGAAGTACAATAAGGATCCTAAAGCATTAGAAGTTCCCCCAGAAAATTCCAGGCTGGTTTGAAAACAGGCTGGAGCCTGGGAGCCAGAGGAGGAAGCATCTCCAAGTAGGAGATTTCTCTCAGAGTTCCAAAAACTTATCTCAGAGCTAAATCTACATATGCATATTTCCTGGCTTTTGTTTCATCCTTTCTATAAATTGTAACTCTGCTACTGGCAAGTCTGGGAGAAGCTAAGAATGTCTTTCTCCCCAGCTCTGGCCAAAACAAATCTTTTCTTTTCCTAATTCTTGTCTCCCACTTTTTTTGGGGGGGGGGGCGGGTAAAGTAGCAAGCAAGAGCGCTGAGATCTCCAGAATACTGGTGCTTCCTTATAAGCCACTTTAATCCCAGTGCTCAGGAGGCAGAGGCAAATGGATTTCTGTGAGTTTGAGACAACCTAGTCTACAGAGGGTGTTCCAGGACAGCCAGGTTTACACACACAGAGAAAACCTGTCTAGCCAGGCATGGTGGCACATACCTTTAATCGCGGCACTCAGGAGGCAGAGGCAGGTGGATCTCTGTGAGTTCGAAGCCATCCTGGTCTACAAAGTAAGTTGAGGACAGCCAGCACTACACGGAGAAACCCTGTCTCGAAAACCCAAAAAAGAGAAGGGGGGGGGGGAGAGGAAGAAAGAAAAAGAAAAGAGAGAGAGAAACAGAGACAGAGAAACCCTTTCTGGAAAAGAAAAATAAAAAGGCAACCCATGGTTTAATAAATATTCGACTCTTTCTTGAGACCAGCACTAATAATTCTACTGTGTGTGCCTAGTGGGTGTGTTTGCGCAGAGAGTGACAACTCTGTGTGTCCTTCCTCAAGTGTCACTCTTCAGGCACTGTCCACCTTTTCGTTTTTAAGACAGGTTCTCTCACTGGTTTGAAAAGGTTAGGGTGGCTGGCCAGGGAACCGCAGAATTCTCTTGTTTCCACTTCCCCGGCCCTGGAGTTGCAAGCCTGCATAGCAGGCTTTCTCCATTTTGTGTATGCATAGGTGGGGGTGTATGCAGGTAAGTGAAGGTTGCTGCCTATTATCTTTCCTGTGTCTTGTCTGGTTTGTTTTGTTTTGAGAAAAAGCCACTCACTGACCCTGGGGTTCATCAGCTCAACTAGGTTGACCAGCCAGCGGGCCCCAGAGATCCACTTGTCTTTGCCCCCCAGCATTGGGATTACCAGAGGCTCTGCTCTGACTCAGTCCTTATGTTTGTCAGGCAGGCACTTAACCCCGGCTGCCATGGGTAATTTGAATTGTGATGCTGACACAATCTTGAATCCCCTGGGAAGACGGTCTCAATGGGAGATTGTCTAGATTATGTTGGCCTGTCTGGGGGTGGTGGTGGACATGGTCGGGGGGGGAGGGTGGACACAGTTGGTTGCATTAGGTGATGTGGGAAGACCCAGGCCACCTTGAGTGGCACCATTCCCTAAGTTTGGGCCCTGGAGTGGAGGAGGTGAGCTGGGTAGAAGACATGCATGCTTTCTCACTCTTCCTCTCTCTTCTCTTGCCTGTGGATGCAGCCAAGGCCTCAAGTTCCTGCTGCCTTGACTTTCCTGATATGATGAACCAGAATCTGGAATTAATTAATTAATTAATATTTTGGTTTTTCGAGACAGGGTCTCTCTGTGTTTGCCTTGGCTTTCCTGGACTTGCTTTGTAGACCAGGCTGGCCTCGAACTCACAGCAATCCACCTGCCTCTGCCTCCCGAGTGCTGGGACTAAAGGTGTGTGCCACCACACCCGGCTGAATCTGGAATTTTAATTGGAGTGAACCCTTTCTCTCCTAAATTGCTTTTTTTTTTTTCCCCCAGGATGTTTTGTCACAGCAACAGAATAAAGCTAGCACACTTTCTAAGCATCTCCCAAGCCGGGTAAGCTGTTTCTAAGAACTTGGGCTTTGTTTAGGTCACAGACACATAGTCTTGGATTGATAAACAAACACTGATTTCTCCAGCTTACTGGTGTCTGGGTTTCATCACAGCTTTGACAGAAGATGCCTTAATACACGAGAGTAAGCTACGACTCTTCAATACCGAGCAAAGAAAGCCTTAGTCTAGGCTGCAGCCTCAGAATGGGGTGTGAGGGCTCCTTCCCTACCAGAACACTTCTAGATTTTTTTTTTCCTTCTTTTTGGCAAAGCTAATGACACCTAACTTACAAAATGGTTGCTGGTACCAGGTGTGGTGGCGCACACCTTTAATCCCAGCACTCGGGAGGCAGAGGCCAGGCGGATCGCTGTGAGTTTGAGGCCAGCCTGGTCTACAGAGTGAGTCCGGGACAGCCAAGGATACATAGTGAAACCCGGTCACAAAAAGACAAAAACAAACAAACAAAATTGCTGCTGGTATTAAAATAAACATTTGCAGGTACAGAGCAGAGCTGGAGGCTGAAGTGTAATTCAGCTGTATAAGTGCATGCATATGAATAGTGTTGTGTTGTGTGCCTTCACTAGGATGTACACACCCATGTGCCTTCACTTGGATGTACACACCCATGTGCCTTCACTTGGATGTACACACCCATGTGCCTTCACTTGGATGTACACACCCATGTGCCTTCACTTGGATGTACACACCCATGTGCCTTCACTTGGATGTACACACCCATGTGCCTTCGCTTGGATGTACACACCCATGTGCCTTCGCTTGGATGTACACACCCATGTGCCTTCGCTTGGATGTACACACCCATGTGCCTTCGCTTGGATGTACACACCCATGTGCCTTCACTTGGATGTACACACCCATGTGCCTTCACTTGGATGTACACACCCATGTGCCTTCGCTTGGATGTACACACCCATGTGCCTTCGCTTGGATGTACACACCCATGTGCCTTCGCTTGGATGTACACACCCATGTACCTATCATGCAGGAAGTGCCGGGTGCCGTTGCCAGGACCACCTACAGCTGGTCTTGATAGCCCATGCTTGCAATCTTGGCACTTTGAAGGATGAATTTGGGCCCAGCCTGGGCTACAGGGTACAGTTTTGTTTTGTTTTTCAAAACAGGCTTTCTCTGTGTAGTCCTGGCTGTCCTGGACTCATTTTGTTGACCAGGCTGGCCTTGAACTCACAGAAATCCTCCTGTCTCAGCCTGGGAGTAAAGGAGTGTGCCACTATGCCACCACCTCCTGGCTTACCAAGTGCTTTTTATACACACAATTCTTATTTGGATGGCACAACAACTCTGTAAAGTGCATGGCAGCCTGGGCTGGTGCTAAGTTCAAGGCTAGCTTGCACTACATATTGAGACTGTCTCTCAACAAATAAACATACAAACAAAAAGCCCCTTTTATTCTTATTTTCTTCCTGCCTTTCTCGGCCTTCCCCAGGAAAACCTCTGGAGTCTGAGGGTGGCAGCCGGCAGCACGGGCACTTGATGAGAAGCAGGGGTGGTGAGCTGCTGGCTGACCTTGCTGTGAGCTGGGCAGACCCTGAGGTCTCTAGCATTGTCTCCAACAACTGCTGAGGATGCTGCCATTTAAATTATTTGTAAAGGGTCTCTTTCCTTTTGGGGTGTCAGGCAGAGTCAGGATAAGCTTTGAAGGGTTTTAAGGAGTGAGAGCAGGCAGGGTAAAAATAAACTTTCATATTAATCCATTATCCTAATGATCGTCCTAAAGATAAGCCTGATCAGATATGAGCATTCCTGAGATTGATTTGCCTAAAATAAGAAGCTCATTTGCATTTTTCTGATTTTCCTCTACTTCATTTAGCTACATGAAGGGGCAGCTGCAGCTCTTGCCAAGGACAAACATTTGAAATATATGGATATTGCCTGAGTGTATTTATGAGGCTCAGTGTCCTCCCCACCCACCTGTGGGTATTGTCATCTAGAGGGGGGGCAGGAGGGTGGGGGCAGGGGGGGATGGGAGGACAGGGGTGGTGGGACAGGGTTGGGGGAGGTGGTGGTGGCTGAGGGAAGCTCAAGGTGACAGCTCCAGTTTGCTAATGCACAGTGAGCTTTTCCACTCCCATCTAATCGCATTGTATACATTGGTGCTGTCAAGAATATGTCTGGTTCCAGAGCCTTGAAGACGATCCTAAGTCTGCAGTCCTCTGTGAGTCATTAACACCCCTCTTCTCATTAATCATATCAACCTAAAGAGACAGCTGGCGGTGACATATTTGCATCCCCGTTTTCGGAGGAGGGCACTGAGGCCCAGTGAAGATAAAGTATGTGGTTCAGGCCTTGTCCGAAGCATCTCTGACATGTGATCAGATGCTTAGGCCAGCTTTGAGAAGAACGTCCTTCTCAGAGGGGAAGATCGGGTCTTAGGGATACAGGTGACCTAACCTTTTATCCATGTGACCTCCAGACAGGAATATATCTGTGAGCCCACAAAAGCATGTGTGTGTGGTTCTTGGCGGAAATGACCGTGGACAATAAAGACTCTCAAGGCCATTGCTCCTGAGTGCCAGGGACCCCACAGCTCACTCTTCAATGTGATTTTGTGGCTCCTTTGAGGGGAAGGAACACAAGCTGTGGAATCGTAGTGGTGGGTGGAGGCTTGGCCTTGCTGTGAGTGTTAGCTGGTGTTCCTGGGATACTTTCCATGAAGAACTGAAGTTATTACCTGTGCAGGCTTGTTTGATGTCAACTCGTTACAAGCTAGGAAGGAACCTCATTTGGGAAAAAAAAAAAAAATGCCTCCGTAAGATCAGGCTGTAGGCAAGCATGTAGGACATTTTCTTAATTAAAGGTTGAATGTGGGAGGGCCCAGCATTATGGGTGGGACTACCCCTAGGTCTCTGGTTCTGGGTTCTGGCAAGCCACATGGAGCAAGCCAGTAAGCAGCACTCCTCCATGGCCTCTGCATCAGCTCCTGCCTCCAGGTTCCTTCCATGATGAGCAATGATGTGGACATATAAGCTGAATAGACCCTTTTCTGTCCAAGTTGCTTTTGGTCGTGGTGTTTCATCACAGCAATGGCAACCCTAAACTAGGACATGATCCTATGTAATTGGTATGCCATTGATCTGATCCCCCTGCCTCCACCTCCCAAGTGCTAGAATTATAGGCACATTGCTAAAATTCTTTCCCTAGGGGAGACGTAAACAATGGCTACTGGCACTCCTAAAGTCTCAAAGACTTCACTGGGGAACCAATGGTTTTTGGTTTTTGTTTTGGTTTTTCGAGACAGGGTTTCTCCATGTAGCCTTGGCCATCCTGGACTCACTTTGTAGACCAGGCTGGCCTCGAACTCACAGTGATCTGCCTGCCTCTGCCTCCCGAGTGCTGGGATTAAAGGCGTGTGCCACCACGCCCAGCACCAATGGGTTTTTAAGGCTTACTTACAGAGCATAGGTGAGGGGTTCCAGGTAGATATCCTGGAAGATCTGTACCCAGCATGAATGGTGACTCTTTCCTGGTCTTTCTTTCTTTCTTTTTTTAAAGAAAAAAAGGCATGGTCATACATGCCTTTTATCCCAGCACTCAGGAGGCAGAAGCAGGCAGATCTCTGTGAGTTCGAGGCCAGCCTGGTGTACAAAGCAAGTCTAGGATAGCCAAGGCTACACAGAGAAACCCTGTCTCGAAAAAAACCAAACCAAACCAAACCAAACCAAACCAAAAAAAGATTTTTTTTTTTTTTTTTTTTTTTTTTTTTTTTACAAAAAAAGATTTATTTATTAATATGTATACAGTTCTCTACCTGCAGGCCATAAGAGGGCACCAGATCACATTATAGATGGTCGGGAGCCACTATGTGGTTGCTGGGAATTCAACTCAGGACCTCTGAGCCATCTCTCCAGCCCCCTTTTCTGGTCTTTCTTTCCCAGCAGAAATATTGTAGCTCCTCCCTGAGGCTACAGGCAGTTAGAGCAGAATTGCTTACAACTTGTTGGGAGGGGTGAAGTCCCATGACCCTCCTCAGCCCTCCTCCTATGAAAGACTGTCCATACACAATCAACAAGCCTTGCTGTGTCTTTTGGCTCCCTCTTCTGGCCTCTGTGAGTACTTGCACACACATGTACACACACATACACACACACACACACACACACATATTTTTTTTTTAAAGACCTTGTCTGATAAAGAGGGGGAGAGTTTAAAGAAAACAGTAAGGTGTCCTTGCCAGCCCATTTCTCAGCCCTGAGTGTAGTGAGAATTTAGGAATTTTGGGTTCTTTAAAAGCACAGAAATAAACCAGGCGTGGTGGCGCATGCCTTTAATCCCAGCACTTGGGAGGCAGAGGCAGGTGGATCGATATGAGTTCTAGGCCAGCCTGGTCTACAAAGCGAATCCAGGACAACCAGAGCTACACAGAGAAACTCTGTCTCTAAAAATCAAAACAAGCAAGCAAACAAACAAAAAAACCCAAACAAAAGCAAAAAAACCACAGAAATATTGTAAGAATCTATTTTAATCCCAAATGTGGGGATATGGGGCTGCATCACAGCAGCTGGTAATGACTTGCCTCATGCTCTAGCAGAGGCGTGGTTTTGTCAGCTGCAGATAGTTTCTGCGATTGTGTGACATTTGGAATCCTGGGGACTTTTCAGAGGGGAGATAAATGCTAGGGCCCCAGAGGTGTGGTGGGTTGTTTGGTTGTGGTTTATTAAGTAGATGTGCACATCAGGAGGCAGAAGCGGGCGGATCGCTGTGAGTTCGAGGCCAGCCTGGTCTACAAAGTGAGTCCAGGACAGCCAAGGCTACACAGAGAGACCCTGTCTCGAAAAACCAAACCAAACCAAACCAAAAAAAAAAAAAAAAAAGTAGATGTGCACAAAGAACTAAGAGGCAGGAGGAGGAGGAGAAGAAAATAGACATTCTGACATGAAGAATCAAACTTGCCCCAAGGAGCTTGACGTCCCTAATCAGCAGGAAATAGTCTAATGAGATAACGTTGCTCCCTTTCCTTTTTACCCCCCCCCCTTTTTTTCCTCTCACCTGTCTACTGTTAGGGGGTTGGAAAGGTGGAAGAAAGAACTCACAAATAGCAAATGCCAGCTAGACCAGAGTCCACTTTCCCAGGATTGATTTTGGCATCTACATGTACTGCCGTCTTCTAGAGATTGGGTATAGGTACAAGCAAACATATAGATGTGCCACTCAACTCTGTGTGTTTGTGTGTGTGTATGTGTGTGTGTGTGTTTATGTGTGTGTGGGGGGGGGTGGGTAGTGAGTAAATCCTTTCATAGTGAGGAGAGTTAAGGAGTTGGAAATTGCATGCATAAGACCACAGCCTGATGTGGACACTGGGAGTATTAACACACAGGCTGGGGTTTTTGGTTATTTGTTTGTTTTAGGTAAACATCCTATATTCCTCTGCTTTGCCTGATTTTCTCTCTCCTCTAACAGACTGCCTGACTCCTCGTTCATCCTCTTACCTGGCAAGCTCCCAAGCCTTTGGGACACTCTTCGGGACTCCCCAGTCTAGAGGATGATCCTCTCTCCACACTAGAGGCTACTTACTTATTTTCTTCTCCACTCCACCCCCACCCCCACCTTTCACTAGTTATTACTGCTGCAATCACTGTTAATTGTTATTATTAGCTTTTGTGGCGTGGGGAGAATCAATCTCAGAGCTTCATAAATGGTAGGCAAGTGCTGCGCCATTTCCGCCTCACGTGCAGCCCCCATCCTCCCACCCCCATATATAAACTACCTGTACTCCACATAGTTTGAAAGATGCCAGGAGGACAGCCCCAGCCCCTCTCCCCGACTACCTACCCACCCACCACCGGTTTGAATAAAACAAAACCCAGCCAGGGCCACGCACGCACGCACGCACTCACTCACTTGGGTGGTTCCTTCGCTTTTCTCTCACCTAACAATGGTCTTGGAGTTGTTTCGTGGCAGAGAATAAAGGACCCCTTTCTTCCTCTTCCCACGGCAGAGCGCCCTTTGTGTGAGCACGCTATCATTCCCGAGCCAGCCTCCTGCTGGTGGACATTTAGGTCGTTTCCAACCTTCGGCCATTGCAGACAATGCCTCATTGAATAGTCTTGTCAGCGTGTCAGTGTGCTCATGTGGGTGTGTGTTTTCGAGATAATTTCTTCCAAGTGGGATTTCTGGGTGAAAGGAATGTGTGTATTGGTAATTTCAGGTATCACTGCTGGGTTGCTCATCTCCAGAGCTGCACCTGCCATTGATACTTGGACCAGCCATGTAGGAAAGACCCTCCTCCTCAGTCCCATCTTGCACGTTGTTTTGTTTTGTTGAGACAGGGTTTCTCTGTATATAAACTTGGCTGTCCTAGACTCACTCTGTAGACCAGGCTGGCCTCGAACTCACAGCGATCCACCTGCCTCTGCCTCCCCAAGTGCTAGGATTAAAGGTGTGCGCCACCACGCCCAACTTCTCTGTCCCATCTTAAGAATCATCAGCCCCACTCGGGCCTCTGTCTTCCCTAGAAGGTCCATTTTTTAAGTGTTGGTCCAAACACCCTATCACAGCACACAGGCTCTTCTTTGCTGACTCATCTCTCTCTGCTCCTCTGGTTTCTGAAGTGCTTAGGTCTTCAGAAGACTTTAAGTAGGCGGTCAAAGACTGGGCAGTTAGAACTTATCTCAGGTGTCAGTCCAGGAGAATGCAGGAACTTCTGTTCAGTTTGATGGGTTTGGTAGTCCAGGCTGGACTCAAACCCTCTGTGTAGCCAAGGATGACCTTGAACTTTCAGATCCTTTTGCCTCCACCTGTCAAGTGATAAAATTACAGGCATGTGTACCACCGAAGCTGGTTTATGCAGTGCTGGGAGCCCAGGACCAGGGACTAGGAAAGCATTCTGCCAACTAAGCTACATCGGCAGCCACCATTCACTTTTGGAACTCGAGGGCCCTCAAATATTGGAGCCCAGCTAAAAGGTTAGTGCCACACTACTCCAGAGGTACCTGCAGCAGATGGCGGGGCGGCTCTGAGGCTTCGGGTTCTAATCAGCACCCACCCCCTCCCTGGAGGAATCTCATCTTTCAGACTGTTTTCCATTTTGTCTGAGCTGGAAGACTAAGCTTCAGTGCAGTGGAAAAACCCACCATGCCGCCCCACCCCCACCTCCACACTCCACAAATGAAACTGTCACCCTCCTGATTATTATGGTCTGGAAGGGCAGGAGCAGAATTTGGCCCCAGGAAAGCAAGTGCAATGAGGCAGGTGGGAGTAATCCTCAGAGCCTGAGGTGGGGGAGGGGGCGGCAGATGGCTCCCCGGGCAAGCCTTGAAAGCCAGGATTAAAAAGTAATTTTCAGCGTGCTAGGTACGGGACTGCAGATTTGGGTCACCACACTTAACTCTTTCCTGACCCCGGGGCCCCAGAGGAGGTGTTCTGCCTAGGCGTGAGGCTTGAGGACTCAGGTACAGCACTTGGAGATTTCAGAGACTCTTTGTCAAGCCTTTTCGCAGAGACAAACTTAGGATCCCTCCCAGTTCATTTCCCCCTAAACGACACCTCCTCCTGTTATTTAAGGCACAGCAGCCCGGGTGTGATGGCGCACGTCTTTAATCCCAGCACTCAGGAGGCAGAGGCAGGCGATTGCTGTGAGTTCAAGGCCAGCCTGGTCTATAAATCGAGTCCAGGACAAGCAACCCTGTCTCGAAAAAACCAAAAGGGTACAGCAGAAAGTTGTCTTACTAAAGGGAAGTTATTATTATCACGTCACTTCCGGTGCTGCTGCTGTTCTTGCTCCAAATTAGATCTTTCAGTATCTGGTCCTGTTCTCCTTCTCCAGCTCACCCCCGCCCCGCCTCATAAAAATTCATTTATCCAAAAACAAACATATTGAATTACTTTCCATGAGGAATGATACCCCCCACAAACACACACACACTGTTGAACTATGAGATTTTTGAGAGTTTCCCCTTTTCTCTTTGGTTGCCAGGAAACTCAAAGCCAATTTCACCAATGAATACCATAATCTCCATGAATGTATTTCCTTTTTTATACTTCTTGCTAATATATTATAATTTATGTTTTCCCTTGGTCCTGGTTGAAATTTTCTGTTTATGTTCTGCTGTATTGTTGCTGAATAAACTTCCCATGTGTTGTACCAAATCCTTGGTGCGGCCACTAACGTAAACGCAGAAACAATTCCTATGTAGTATTCATTCATTTCATCTTTTAAGATCACTGTCTGTTACGTGCTTAATAGTGTAGGAGACTAATGGCTAATGCGATAAAAATTTATTTAAATATTTTGTTAGGTTTCAAACCTGGGACAAATGGCTGAGGCACCTATTTAACACATCAAAGTTACCAGGTAGTAGTGGCAGCATCAGCTTTTGCCTTTAGTCCCAGCACTTGGGAGGCAGAGGCAGGTGGAGCTAGCTCTGTGAGTTCAAGGCCAGCCTGGTCTACAGACTGAGTTCCAGAACAGCTAGAGCTATACAGAGAAACCCTGTCTTGGAAAACAAAACAAAAACAACAACAACAAAAAAAAAATCAAAGTGGACCAAAGAGCCACCAGGTTCTCCCAGCATCCCTCAGGCCTTAGCTGTTACAGTGCCCTCCTGATTGGCAAAACCTGCCCCACCCCCACTCTAAACTTTCCAGCCCAGGGAGGGTTTGGCTGCTGTTATCATCCAACCATTTTGGTTACCCGCCCTCTTTGTACCTTTGGCCTCCTGACTGCTGCACCTGGTCCTTCCAGCACACACATGGTTCAGAGTCACGGTTCACTCTGGACTCTCCCAGACGTGTCTGCCTCTGGCTCTGCTTGCCCACATATCTGCTCCACCACACCTAGGAGCAGTCATGTCCGTTCCTTTACTTTTTATTTCTTTTCTTCATTCATATTTATTACCTATTATATGCTGGATATTATGCAGAAGACCTTTTCCATCATCTATTTTAATGATTTTCTGACACAGATAATTAAATGAGACCCCATAAAGCATTTAGCCCTGTCCTGGCTATTCTTTTTTTTTTTTTTTTTTTTTTTTTTTTTTTTTTTTTTTTTTTTTTGAGACAGGGTTTTTCTGTGTTAGCCTTGGCTGTCCTGGACTCACTTTGTAGACCAGGCTGGCCTGGAACTCACAGCGATCCGCCCGCCTCTGCCTCCCGAGTGCTGGGATTAAAGGCGTGCGCAACCACGTCCGGCACCTGGCTATTCTTTTTAACGGAAGTGTGAGGAGATCTAGATTTGTAATCTGGCTGTCCTTTAACCGGAAGTCCTTCTGCCTCAGCCTCCAGAATTCTGGGATTGAAGCCTTGCACCACTACCTGCAGAAATGGTAGCTATCAGTCAGCAGACAACACTAATGTGTATGTGCGTACCTGAGTGCTTCTATGTGTACCACATGCATGTAGGGGTCTGAGGAGGCCAGAGGAGGGTGTTTTATGCCCTGGAGTTGGGTTAAAGACAGTTGTGAGCTGCTTGGCATGGGTGCCACCCAGGTCCTTTGCAAGAGCAGTAAGTACTCCCTAACCACTAAGCCATCCCATCACTCCATCTCTACACTGTGAGAGTTTGATGAACAAAATGAAACAAAACCAAGGCGGAGAACCTGGCAGGAATTGGTGGGGCAGGCATTCCTCGCTGTGTTCAGTTACTACCTCCTTAGCTCTCTTTATCCTGGCTCCAGAGTATGTGCGAGTGACCCAGCTGGGGCCATTAGTGCTCTGTATTCACCGCCGGTATTGGGCCAGGATGTAACATGTGACCCACGTGGGTCCAAAGTGAAGTCCTCGTGGGTGTTATTGAGAGGAGTGTTGTTTTCCTTACTGCCGAGTGGGAGTCTGACCATATGTATGACTGGGGTTTGGGCATTCGTCCTCCCACCCTGAGCAGATGCCCATCTGACTAGGGGCCAACATAGAGGAAGTAGAGTCTAGAAGCAAAGACAGGAGTGACGACAGGCCCTGAGGACTTATCTAGCTGTCTAGATCCAGCCATACCAGAAGCCAGCAAGATCTGTCCCAGGATGGATTACTGGATGGATGGATGGTTCAGTTCTCTCTCTTTCTCTCTCTCTCTCCCTGTCTCTCTCCTTCCTAAACTGCAGCTACAATGAGACAAACCCTCTGCCTCATGAACTGCCACCATGCCTCTTCCACCTTGATGGATTGGACCCACAATCTGTGAGCCAGGATAAGCCCTTGCTTTTGTCAAATTTTGTCACGACCATGAGAAAGCTAACTACTAGAGTTAGTCTCTAATCACTTACAACAAGGAACCCACCCACCTCCAACTCACATACAATCCCAAGAAATGTTCATTCCCACTTAGTGGCCCTGCCCAACATGGAGGCTAATGAGTGACAGCGTTCACATCTGAAGCCAGCTCTGGCTGCAAGCCTGTGCGCGGCATGTTCACAGAAACACACTCAGCCGGGGTGCCAGACAGAAACAAATAAGACAGGTGGATTCAGAGTCGCTAAGGATGGCCGGCCATTCGGCAAGAGCTGTGGCGCCTAGTGCTCCCTGGGCAACCTCTCCCTGAACTGCCCTCCATTGGACCTGGGTGAGGTGTGGAGAAGCCCTCATGCAGATTCACAGACACACCAGCCCCTCTTCCTCCTATGCAGGAGCGCCCACCTCTGCTCTCTTAAAGGAGAAAGGCACTTGGAGGAAACCCGGAAGCAGCAAGACTGCACTATCACAGGCTGAGGCACATAAAACAGGACCACTGTGCTGGTTTGATGGTGAAATGTCCCCCAAGGGCTCATGTGTTTGAACTTGTGGTTCCCAGACCAGACGGCTGAACTTTGGAAGGCCGTGGAACCTTTTGGAGGTGAAACCACGCTGGGGGAACCGAGTCACCGAGAGGCGGCTTTGCGGTTTTATAGCCTACTTGCTGGCTGCTTCCTGAGCACAGCTGAGGGTGTGACCACGCACTCACCTCAGGCTCCTGCTACCGTTCTTTTCCCTCCCTGATGGAGGGGCCCACCCTCTCTTAAACTGTCCGGACCCGCCGGACAATCAACTGGGACCCTCGGACTGCTAGGGAGAGAACGCAAAGAACGGACAGCAAGTCAAGGAGTCTGATCAAGCTGACAAAATTTTATTTTCTCACAGGCAATTATATACCACTGAAGCAGGAGGCTGAGTGGGGTGATCCGGGTGGGCGGTTTTCCCAAGATATCAGGAAGTCAGGAAGTTTGGCAGGGCGAGGGCCCCTGTGGTTCTGGGCCTGGGTAGAATTGTTAGGCATCTGGAACCACAAGGTGTTATCTATAGACTTTGTTTCATCCTCTGAAGGCCTCTGTAATTCCGGAAACACTGAGAACAGCTGGAGAGTACCTTGAGGGAGGGGAAGAGGTCACAAGGCAGCCTTCTGGAATGTACCCTGAGGCAAGGAGGGAAAGAGGTCACAAGGCAGCTGCCCCAGGTCCACTCAATGAATTATGCCAAGGTCCAAGATGCTTGCCGGCCATGGTCTTGGCTCCCCACATTAAACCATAAGCCCAAATAAACCCTTCCCTCTCTAAAGTTGCCAGTGCCACATATTTTGTCACAGTCACCGGAAAAGTAGCTAACATAGCTACCCAGGGACCTGTTTCTGTCCGACCTGAGAACTGACTGCAGCTCTCCCATATTTAGTATGTAAGCACTCAGAGGTTAGGGTTAGGGTTAGGACCTGACCTGAAACCACGGTCAAAAGGATGCAGCTACAGCTGGAGCTGGAGCGGATCTTAGCATCATCCACGTGATGCCGGTTTGGCTGGCAGACAGATCCCAAGAGTTGCGTTGCGGGGGGGGGGGGGGGGGGGGGGGGGGGGGGGGGGGGGGGGCTTCCACTCAGATTTCAAAGGAAAGAACGATAGAGCCAGACAGAGTGACCGAGCCCAAGTCCCTGAAGGCAGCCCCTGAGGGATCACTGCATGAAGCCTTGAAGGTAAAGCCATCCATGCAATAGAGACCCCAGGTAGGCAAAGAGCCTAGCCAGATAGGACGGAGGCCACGTGGACTGCAACCAGAAAGTCTGGATGGGCAGAGCTGCCACAGCTTGTCGGAGGTCATACAGGGTACCATGCACCGGAGACCAGGTGTGGAACTACAGCATCTGCAGTTCCTCAGGCTGTTTTTTGTTTTTGTTTTGTTTTGTTTACCTCATCCCTCCTTCTTATGTTCCTGTTTCTCCCTTTGGGGATACGAGTGGGGATACGAGCTCTATGATAGTGGCACTGGACTTTAATCCTAGCACTCAGGGATGCAGAGGCAGGCAGATTTCTATAAGTTTGAGGCCAGCCTGCTCTACAAAGGGAGTTCAGGACAGACAGGGCTACACAGAGACACCTTGTTTCAGAAAGAAAGATAGAAAGATAGAAAGAAAGAAAGAAAGAAAGAGAAGAAGGAAGGAAAGAAGAAAGGAAAAAGAAAGACTGTGTACTCTGTGTCACTGTACTTATTATTTTATTTTATTCTGGTTTTTCGAGACAGGGTTTCTCTGTGTAGCCCTGGCTGTCCTTGAACTCATAGAAGGCCACCTGCCTCTGCCTCCAGAGTGCCAGGAGTAGAGGTGTGTGCCACCATACCCAACATGACTTATTATTTTACAGGTGCTCACAGATAATATTTTTGCTTGAGTCTCAGAGGAGACTTTGAACTTGAATGTTTAGGCAGTATTAGAACTGTTATGAGCACCAGAAGCCTTGAAGATGAACTAGTCACATTTTGCGTTATGAACTAAGTGACCGTGAGCCTTTTTTTTTTAAAGACAGGATCTCTCTGTGTAACCTTTGACTGTCCAGGCTGGCCTCAAACTCACATCACTCCACCTGCCTCTACCTCCTGAGTTTTGGAATTACAGGTGTGCACCATCACACCTGTCAACCTTGAGCCTTTTGCGAACCCAGGGGGAAAGCAATGATTAAGAAGATGTGAGCCAGGTGGCGCATGCCTTTAATCCCAGCACCCAGGTAGCAGAGGCAGGCAGATCTCTGTGAGTTCGAGGCCACCCAGCGCTGTTACACAGAGAAACCTTGTCTTGAATAATGAAGAAGAAGAAGAAGAAGAAGAAGAAGAAGAAGAAGAAGAAGAAGAAGAAGAAGAAGAAGAAGAAGAGTGTCTGGGTGTTGAGGTGGTAGGGTGAACTTGCGGTAGTTTTGTCTGATCAACAACCTGGTTAGGTTGTCAGTACACCCTGGGCATGTCTATAAGGGTGTCACTAGAGAGGACTTACTAAGTGGGGAGACCTGAATGTGGGCAGCACTCTATACCCCAGAGGGTCAGGGTACAGATGGGAAGTAAGGAGAAAGTCTGCTAGAAACAGGCGTTCTTTCTCCCTGTCTGCTTCCTGGCCACCATGGTGCGAACTGCTCTACTCTGCCATACTCTCCCCAATATGATGGACTGTACCCCTCAAAACCATGATCCGGAAATAACCCTTTCCTTCCTTATGCTATTTCTCTGGGGCATTTGTCATAGAGACAAAAAGTCTAACGCACATCACATGGCCCGTCACATGGCTGAGTCATCCGCCTTTCTCCTAAAATGAGCATTCTCACTGCAATCAGAAGAGGAAGTTTGACAAATGAGGTACCAATGAGATCTCACTAGACCAGCAGGCTGCTGCAGGACAGCCCTCCTGAGCCGCTGCAGGCCTGGGTCTCCCTTCTCTGGCACCCAAAGGAGTTCTCTAAAGACTCTGCTCCCAGGGTGTGAAGCTCTGTGTTGCCCACACTGCCACCAGTGCCCACCCTCTGGACTGCCCCTCTGTGGCTGTACCACTCCCCCGCCTTCTGGTGAGGAGGGGAGATCTTTCTCAAGCTTGCTCTTTGTGCCATGGTAACCTTGTAAGAAAAGAGCAGGAAGGTGAAGAGTGTGTCCCTGGGTCTACAAGTAACTGCCACTCAGCGCATCCCTTTGCCTAGGGAAGTACATCAAGTGACCTGGAAGAAAGAGCCAGAGGCCTCCTCCCCACCCCAAAACAGAGTTTCTCTGTGTAGCCTTGGCTGTCCTGGACTCGCTTTGTAGACCAGGCTGGCCTCGAATTTACAGCGATCCGCCTGCCTCTGCCTCCTAAATGCTGGGATTAAAGGCGAGCCAGAGGCCTCTTAAGGACGTTTGCATCGAGTGTTACAGGAAATACATTCAAGAGAAATGTGCCCATTGGGACAGAGTTCTGTAAAAGAGTCGCTCAACCAGTTGTGCTCATTCCAAGTAAGACTCAGCCCAAATCTTCAGCTTGACCCACCTGTTCAGACTATATGAGCAAAGAGGTGGTGGAGGCAATGTTTAAAAGCTAGCTCTGGCCAGGTGTGGTGGCGCATGCCTTTAATCCCAGCACTCGGGAGGCAGAGGCAGGTGGATCGCTGTGAGTTTGAGGCCAGCCTGGTCTACAAAGTGAGTCCAGGACAGCCAAGGTTACACAGAGAAACCCTGTCTCGAAAAACAAAATAAAACAAAACAAAAAAACAAAAAAGAAAAGAAAAACCAAAAAGAAGAAGAAGAAGAAGAAGAAGAAGAAGAAGAAGAAGAAGAAGAAGAAGCAGAAGTAGCTAATTTAGGTTAAATGAGGCCATAAGGATGGAGACCTGATCCAGCAGAATTAGTGACCTCAGAAGGAGAGGCACTGGAAGGAAAAGGCTGTGTGAGGGCATCGAGAGAAGGTGGCTCAGCAAGCCAGGAGGAATGGCTTTACCAGAACTAGAAGCTGGATCCTGCAGTTTGTAGCTTCTAAACTTAAGTTTCTGTTGTTTAAGGTACGCAGCCTATGGTATTTTTGTTTTGGTGGCCTGAGGTTATGAGTGAATATGCACAATACGAAGAGAAAGAAAATTCCAGGGGCTGGGAAGATGAGCAAGTGGCAAAGAGTGCATGCTGCTCTCCCAGAGGAGCTGGAGTTTGGTTCCCAGTACTGGGCAGTTCCCAGCTGCCTCTAACTGCAGTTCCAGGGAGATGGTATGCTTCTGACCTTCACAGGTTCCTGCCTACACACACACACACACACACACACACACACACACACACACACACACACACACTTAAAAATAAAAATAAAAAAATTGAAAGTATACAGTTAAAAAAAAAAAGGAATAAAAATACATTATTTAATTGTAAATTCTACATTGGTGATTGAATCTTGCAGCACTTCTCTTGCCTGTTGGTAAACTGTTGGAACTAAACTGGTTTTAGTTCAACCACAATTGGACAAAATCTCTCTCTCTCTCTCTCTCTCTCTCTCTCTCTCTCTCTCTCTCTCTCTCTCTCTCTCTCTCTCTCTCTCTCTCTCTCTCTCTCTCACACACACACACACACACACACATACACACACACACACACACCTGGTCCCACTGGCAAAGAAGGTGCTTGTGTCATGGGTAAATGAGCCTAATCCCAGCATGTTCAGTAATAAGTGCTTATTTAGCATTTAAGAAGCCTGGAGTTCAGGCTCTAGCACTGAAAAAAGAAGCAGTGTTTAGTAACAGTTAACCAGTTTGTGACCAGCCTGTGAGCCCAGCACTTGGGTGGCAGAGGCAGGGGGATGGTGAGTTTTAGCCAGCTTGACCCAGCTGACACTGTCTCAAAAGAGCAAAACAAAACACCACCACCACCAAAACATCTTGCAAAAATTCTGAAAACATAGCAGCTGACTTCTGGGAGCTGTTAGGAGAACTTCCCTGTCAAGCATTGTTGCACCAAGCTCCACTTTTCAAAGCTAGATCAATTGACCAGCGTGCTAATAATATCGAACGAGCTCTGAAGGCTCCACTTCCCTAAGTGACATCATTAGCCATGTGGCTGAGTTATTTGGCTTACCGTGGATCCCCTAGGCCAATGCCTCTTAAAATATGATCCCTTTACCTACAAACAGACTCAACACCACCTTCAACTCTGTTCAAATGTAGCTCTGGCCCACTGCGCACTACTGAATCCAGGCCTCTGGGGACAGGGCCCTGCAATGCGTCTCTGAAGCTTCCGGCGATATTCAGGATGTTTCGGATGCGTCTTCCAAATTTGATGTTCCTTTTTCATAGGGACTGCAGTTTGAATAGTTCTGCTCTTTGGTGGAACATACATGTTCTTGCCCCCTGCTGTAGGTGATGGAATGTCAGCTTTAATATTCAGAACCCTTGCTACTACTCCAGACCGGCTCACACAGCGGTGGTTAGGGGGAGAGTTCTCATCAATCGGTCCCGCACAAGGGGCCTTCACCTGCCTGCATCCCACAGGCTTTGCAAACCAGTGCTGGAGCAGGGAGCTGCTTGCCAGTCCCTCTGATAACCCAGGGCTCGCGTTAGTGCCTGTGTTATCCTGCACTGCGAACACAGCAGGGGCTGTTTAAATTGTTGGCAGTCTGCAGAGGGGTTTCCCCACGCTCGCACACGGATTCAGAGCTCAACACAGATGCCCCGTGACCCAGGCTCTGCTCTAAACCGAAAGTCTTTGTTTGCTGCAAATGAACTGAAATCAGAGAAATCCCCCCCCCCAGTCAGATCAGCTTAAGTTGGGCCATTATTTTTCATGAATACCCCCACACACATGTGTGTGTGTGTGTTTTTTTAATTGCAATGTTAGGTATCAAAACCAAGCTTGCAGATGCCAGGCAAGCAACCTACTATTAACTATACTCCTAGCTATTATTATTTTTCATAACTTAAGTTTATGGGCTCCAAGTTCTTAAAAAAAAACAAAACAAAAAAACCACATTTATTTATTTAGGCTGGGCGTGGTGGCGCACACCTTTAATCCCAGCACTCAGGAGGCAGAGGCAGGCGGATCTCAGCAAGTTTGAGTCCAGTGTGTCTCGATAAAAATACTAAGTAAATAGATGAATAAATAAATGTATCTATTCAGATGAACAGGAAGTTCCTGGTTTTTGTTTGTTTGTTTGTTTGTTTTTCTGTTTTTGTTTTTCCAGGCAGGGGTCTCTCTGTCCTGGACTTGCTTTATAGACCAGGTTGGCCTCAAATTCACATCGATCTGCTTGCCTCTGCCTCTGTCTCCTGAGTGCTGGGATTAAAGGTGTACGCCACCACGCCTGGCTTCTGGAGGTTTTTTAAAACAGAGTGCTGATGTGATCTGATTCCTTCTTTCTGGAGGGTCAAAGGGTCATTCATGCTACAGTGTAGTGGAGAGATAGAAGGAGGAAGACTGGAGGGAGGGAGACACGTCGGAGCCCAATAAGCCAGGAGGAGAAGGTGAGAGTCTGAAATGAGCCAATACCAGGGACTGGAGAAGAGAAAGCGCCATATCAGAGCCTGTTGGGCAAGCAGAGGTGGCGGTGAGGGAGGGGGCTGAGCTTCAGGTAATGGACATCTGTGACATGGGCTACGGTGGGCCGTGGAACCTTTCCCTGGGTGGGACAAGAGGATTTGCATTTGGGGTGAGAAGCCTAAATAGATTGGCGGAGCTGAGATTTGTCTCCTTCCTGGCTTCTCACCCGACCCCACCCCCACCCCCCACCCCGTGCTCTTGACTCCCAACACTTGCAGACACCAGGGTGTCCCTCAGCATTTCCAGGCGTTGTGTTTCCCCTGAAAGCTCAGAGCTTCCTCAGATTCCACCGGGAAACACAAAGCTGGAGCTAACCGCTCCAAGCTCTTGGCAGAAATAAAATGTGAGGAAAAATGAGCAGCAGCCTTCGATGTAATTTTTGATTAATTGCTCCAAAGATTGTAATACAAAAACAATTAAACCACTCGTTTTATCTCCTAGTGTACTGGGAAACGGAAGATTTGCAGAAAAATTAGCAGTATTGTAATTAGGGCCTTTTAAATTAGTGTGAGCGGAGTTTGGCTTAGTGGTGCATGCCTTTAATCCCAGCACTCAGGAGGCAGAGGCAGGAGGATTTCTATGAGTTTGAGGCCAGCTTGGTCTATAGAGTGAGTTCCAGGACAGCCAAGGCTACACAGAGAAACCCTGTCTGGAAAAACAAACAACACAAAAGGCGTTGGGAGGAGATCCTAGTGCCTTACGGGGAGATGCTGAAGGTCTTGCTGTGGTTTCAGTTTGTTTTCCTGGTGTGCGTGAGCGCGCATACGTGCGCACTACTCATAGATTAAATCAGACTCAATGCATTTGCCAAGGGATTCTGAACCAAGGTGCCTAACACCTTACGGAACAAATGACCGAGGCAGCAAGAGCAACCCATCTCAGGGTGGGTGAAGGCCGGAAGGACAAGCAGTCACTGATGCCAGTGTTGATAATAGTCACGTCAAATAGGGTTCTCTCCCAGGGACTGTTTCTCTGACCCCTTCCGGTCTGGTTTTTTCTTTTTCTTTTTGATATGTTTGTTTGGTTTTTGAGACAAGGTCTCTCTGTGTAGCCCTGGCTGTCCTGGACTCTCTTTGTAGACCAGGCTGGCCTCGAACTCACAGCGATCCGCCTGCCTCTGCCTCCTGAGTGCTGGGACTAAAGGCGTGCGCCACTACGTCCGGCCTGTCTGACTTTTTCTTGTGTTTTTGCCTCCTCTCCACAGCTTACCTGTACCCAAAGATCTAGCAACAAATTATACACATGATGTGGACTCACTCGGCAAAATCTAAAACCGGCCACTATTAGTTAGCTTGTGTATGTACTCGTTCATGTTGCTGGTTGTTTTTTCTTTTTTTTTTTTTTTTTTTGCGTTTGGTTTATTTTTGTGGTGGTGAAGAAATTAAACAATTGGGCTTTTTTTGTTTGTTTGTTTGTTTGTTTGTTTGTCTGAGATAGGGTCTCTCTATTTAGGCCTGGAACTCACTACGTAGACCAAACTGGCCTAGAACTCACAGAGACCAGCCTGCCTTTGCCTCCCGACTGCTAGGATTAAAGGCATGTACCACCATGTCTGGTAACAAGTGGAATTTAATTTTTTTTGACACTTATTTATTTTGTGTATATAAGCATTCCTGCCATGGTGTGGAGGCCAGAGGATATCTTGTGTGAGTTATACACATCTTCCTCTATGTGTGTCTGGGGGCAGACCTCCATGGTTGGCAGCAAGTGTCTTTACCCACGGTAGCCGGGCATGGTGGCACACACTTTTAGTCCCAGCACTTGGGAGGCAGAGGCAGGTGGTTCGCTGTGAGTTCGAGGCCAGCCTGATCTACAAAGTGAGTCCAGGACAGCCAAGGCTACACAGAGAAACCCTGTCTTGAAAAACCAAAAAACCAAAACCAAACCAACCAAACAACAACAACAAAAAGGTTTGGTAGGTCTAGAATTCTGTATGTAACCCCCCAGCTTGGTCTCTTACTGGAAATCTCTGTCTCTGCATCCTGAGCACTGGGATCACAGGCACGCAATGCCACCCCCATTGTTTGAGACACAAGCATGCATACACACATTCTGTTAGCCATGGACAACATTAGGCCAGGCCCTTTACAAGGAAAGTGTCTGGCCTGAAAGAACACACGTCACAAGATAATACAAGGCTTTATTATTTCACAGGTCCCTCCAACCTGACTTGACCCAGTCTGGGACTCTTTTTTTTTTTTTTAATCTCTCCTCAGGGGCTTTGTGTTGGACAAAATGTACCAGCTAGGCTGGCTCTGTTTGCAGTGACGACAGGCAAAGGCTGTTGCCTCTCACAGGACTTTGGCTGTTGCGGGCGGAGGTGGTGGTGTCTGCTGCTGCTTTAGGTGTCACCTGGGTGGGAGCAGGGGTGTTGAGACAGGTGGATTCGTTCACACGTCATGCACTTGTGAAGGCGGTTCGTGCTGAGAACTGTTTGTTTCTTCGCCTCGCAAACTGTCGGATGCCTTCTTTCTGCAAAGCTGATTCCTCAGCATGCAGTCCTGCTAAACACTGCCTTAGGTGCCCCTCTTCCAAGCGAGCCTGTCTCAGATGGCTCTCACTCGATCAGCTCAGTGTGTCTTGTCTAGCTGGAAGCAGGCGGGCTGCTGTGGCTTCTCTGATAGGGTTGCCCCAAGTCAGGGAGGCAGGGAGGGCCTGTAGCCTGTGGGGTAGGGAGCTGGCTTCTAGGGATCAGAAGTATATCAAGATGGTGCCTCCAGTAAACTCTTCTTCTTGGGCCCAGGCTACTTGCACTTGCACCTGTGTCATAGCTACCACCTGTGCATAGGTCCTGTGGAGTGGGTGGTTTGTCGGGGAGGCTGGTAATCTGAGGAAAGTAGGGATGTCAAGTGGTATTCACAAAGTCCACTCTGTAGGTCATTGCTGCTATTGGATCTGAAATGGCCTCTGTCTCAGTTGGAGAGGTCCCAGCAGCCTGCCCATTTGTCTGCTTCCGGTTTTAAATAACCCTGAGAAACACTGAGTTAAGTGAAGCGAAACCTATTTCTGTGGTGACAGATCTCAAATCCATATTTGACTTAAGAGCACTGTAAACCACTAGACAGGTGTCCAACCTTTTGACATTGAGACTTGATGGTGTCATCTACAAAGTTCCTACTTTAAAAATGGTGCAATCAAGTTACCAAAAAAGTTACAATAAAAAAATGTCTAATGGGCCGGGAGGTGGCGGCGGCGCACGCCTTTAATCCCAGCTCTCGGGAGGCAGAGACAGGCAGATCTCTGAGTTCAAAGCCAGCCTGGTCTAAAAATGAGTCCAGGACAGCCAAGGCTACACATAGAGAAACCTGTCTCAAAAAACAAACAAACAAACAAATAAAAAACCAACCCTCCCCCCCCAAAATGTCTAATGAAGTCATTCATGATGGTGCACACCTTTAATCCCAGAGGCAGAAGGATCTCTGTGTGTTTGAGGCCAGCCTGGTCTACAAAGCCAACCCAGGACAACCAAAGATACACAGAAAAACCCTATCTTGAAAAACAAAAACAAACAAACAAAAAGCTCATGGGCTGGAGAGATGGTCAGCAGGGGACCTGGGTTCAATTCCCAACACCCACATGGCAGCTCACACCTGTCTATGACTCCACTTCCAGGGTTTCTGAGACCCTCACCCAGACATACATGCAGGTAAAACACCAATGAACATAAACTAAATTATATGTAAAAATTACTTAAATGAAGTTTGTTTATTTATTTAGCGTGTGTGTGTGCAGATGTCACAACATGCATATAGAGGTCAGAGGACAGCTTTGTTGGTCAGTTCTTTCCTTCTTCCACATTGGGTCGGGGGATTGAACTCAGGTCATCAGTCTTGGTGGCAAGCACCTTCCCCCCACTGAGCCATCTCCAGAAGTCTTCAAGATTGGAACTCTGAGACTTGAGAATTACATGAGCTATTATTCCCTGAGGGTAGTGGACAAAAGACAGAGAAGAGCTGCAGCAATAGGCCAGGCATTGTGGGGATGTCCTACGGTTGGGGAAGAGGCTCAAGATATTCCTCTGTTTGTGTTTCTGTATGCTCCCAGGGACTAATGAAGCCACACTTGGAGGGGGTGGGGAGGAGCTAAAAGCTCAGGGGATGGGTGGGAAACTACTCTTGGGTCAGAGATCAATGCATTGATTTTGGTGCCAGGTGAGGCTCCTAGCATCCCTGTCCCACCCTGAGAGTGGGACATGAAAGCAAGACGGAATCAACTGGTCTCCTCTTGGGTAAACCGAGGACTAGTCTACTTCCTGCATAAACAGAAGTGCCCCTCCCCCACACCATCCTACCCACCCCTATGAACATAATAATAATAATAATAATAATAATAATCCGATAGTGACGTAGAAAGGAGTCCTTAAAAAAGCAATTCTCGCTCTTCCTCAGCTGCCGCCAAGGTGCTCGGTCCTTCTGAGGAAGCTAAGGCCGCGTTGGGGTGAGGGCCCTCACTTCATCTGGCGACTAACACCGGGCCGGCAGTTCACAACATGGCCTCCGTCTCCCCAGCTCGCCTGCATCTCCTCCGCCCTCATTCTTCACGATGACGAGGTGACGGTCACGGAGGATAAGATCAATGCCCTCATTAAAGCAGTCGGTGTCAACGTCGAACCTTTCTGGCCTGGCCTGTTCTCAAAGGCCTTGGCCAATGTTAACATTAGGAGCCTCATCTGCAACGTAGGGGCTGGTGGGCCAGCTCCAGCAGCCGGAGCTGCACCAGCAGGAGGTCCCGCGCCAGCCACCGCTGCTGCCCCAGCTGAGGAGAGGAAAGTAGAAGCAAAGAAGGAAGAATCTGAGGAGTCTGATGATGACCTGGGCTTTGGCCTTTTTGACTAAACTTCTTGTTAACCTGCTCAATAAAAAGCTGAACCTGTAAAAAAAAAATAAAAATTAAAAACTAAAATAAAAAAGCCATTCTCCAGGAGGAAGCAGAATGTAATCTCTGGAAATACACAGGAGCAGGCTCCAGTGAGGAACAAGAAGAGGATCTTGCCTGCTCCACCCCCCACTGAAAGAAGCAGAGATTAATCCCCTGAAATCAAGTGCATAAATTATACATGGATGGGAACTGGCTGGGGAGTGAGGTGTCTGATAGGGTGCTGACGGAGATGAAAATGAGGCTTGAAAGATCAATTCTGCTTTTGAATCCCCTCCAAGTCCCCGCTGAAGGCCCTGGGCCCTCTGGCAGAAACACCCCAACTTACCGCACGGGAACATACCCTCCCCAAGCCCTTCAAGCACGCTCCTTCCAAAGTAATTGCTAATGTTTTGAATGATATTTCCGTGTGTCACTGGGAATAATAAAATGGCAGTAAAAGCTTGAAGGCCCATATTTCTGCTGTCCAATGGCTGGTGTAAATTAACTCCTGAGAGACAGGTAAGAAGTTTTATGGTGTGGCTTGTTGCCTGCCAAGGTAAGGGATGGGTGGGGATGACTCTGGGGGACAAGTGTCGTTTACAATGTGGCCGATCCTGTGTGTCCCTCAGCCTGCCTTTTAGCCACTCTAAGTTTACTGCTTTTCTGGTCATCGGCCCCTTTAAAACTTACCTGTTCATTCTGTGAGCTGTGCTTACTGTGTGACTGACACTGTGCTGTGTCCGTATTTGGTACTCGGTAGGTATGGGTGATACAATGATGTCTGTATCAAGAAGTCCTAAGACAGAGAAACAGCAGATAAACCGCAGTGCTCTGCCACTCGGTCAGTGTTTAACAACACAGGTCAGAAGGCTTGAAGGAAACCTTACCAAGAGGATCATTAGCAATGATGGTCTGACTGGAGCCTTATAGTGCACACTAGGAGCATCTTAAGGATTTCCTCTGCTGAGAAAGATGCAGGAGGAAATGAGCTTCCGCTGCAGGTTGAAGCCATGGAGGCGAAATGGACCAATGTGAGTGAGTGATGGTTGAAGTAGCTCTCTGTGACATCAGCGACCTCTGCCCTCCAGGCATTTCCTGGAGCCCACCTCATAGAGGGCATTCCACATACTTTAACAGAGGAATGCGTAATAGTGTCTGATCTGGTGTGACTTCAAGAGAGAAAAGACTGTACTACCAAGTTCAGGCTTCTGTAAAAGGCTGACAGGGAGCCTGGCACTGTGGCGCACGCCTATAATCCCAGCACTCAGGGAGGCGGAGTTAAAGCAGGTCTCTGTGAGTTCAAGGCCACCCTAGTCGACAAAGCAAGTCCAGGACAGCCAAGTCTATACAGGAAAAACCCTGTCTCGAAACAGCCCCCTCCTCAAAAGAAAATACTGACCAATGGTAGCCAGATTGGGAGAAGAAGGCATGGGACCGGTGTTAATGAGCACAATTTTTAGTTTGCTTTTTAGATAATGAAGCGCTTCAGGAGACGTACAGTAGAGATGTCTGCCCAACAATGTCCATATTCTTTAATTAATTAGTAGATTAATTTTATATGTATGGGTATTTTGTTCCACGCTAGAAGAGACTCCAGTTATAGATGGTTGTGAGCTGTCATGTGGGTGCTGGGAATTGGACTCTTCTGGAAGAGCAGTCGGAGCTCTTAACTGCTGAGCCATCTCTCCAGCCCCCAGTGGCCTTATGATCATGTGGACCTGAGTTGTATGCCCAGAAACGTATGTAAGAAAAAGCCTGGAGAGATGCCTCAGAGGTTACTGAGTTCAATTCCCATCAACCACATGGTGGCTCACGGCCATCTGTAATGTGATCTGATGCCCTCTTCTGGCCTGCAGGTGTACATGCAGACAGAGCACTGTATACATAATAATAAATAAATAAATCTTTAAAAAAAAGAAAGAAAGAAAAAGCCAAGTGTGATGACACATTTTAAAATGTCACTTTATTTTTTTTTAATTAATTAATTTATTGCATATGAGTGCTTTCTCTACAGAATCAGATCATATCATAGATGGTTGTGAGCCACCATGTGGTTGATGGGAATTGAACTCAGGACTCCTGGAAGAGCAAGTGGTGCTCTTAACCACTGAGCCATCTCTCCAGCCCCCATGGTGACACATTTTTTTAAATCGCAGTGCTGTGAGAAACTAAGGGCAGGAGAATTACTGTGAGTTTGAAGCCCCTTTGAGCTACACAACGAGCTCAAAGCCAGCCCAGAATACAAAGACAGACACTGTTTCAAAAATAAAATGACAAGACCGGGCAGTGGTGGCACACGCCTGTAATCCCAGCACTCAGGGAGACAGAGGAAGGTGGATCGTTGTGAGTTCAAGGCCAGTCTGGACTACAAAACGAGTCCAGGACAGCCAAGGCTACACCGAGAAACCCTGTCTTAAAAAAAAAAAAAAAAAAAAAAAAAGACAAAACAAATAAAAAAAAGCAGGTGCTCAGGAGATGGCTCAGTGGATAAAGTGCTTGTTGCACAACCGTCTGGATTCCCTAACGCTATGTCAAACAGTCAGGTGGGAGGACATGTGTCTATAACCCCAGGGCTGGGATGGTAGAGGCAAGTGGATTCTTTGAGGAACCAGTCTGGCCAGCCAGCCTACCTTTATCAGTCAGCCCCAGGCCAATGGCAGACCTGTGGCAAAATAAGTGGATGGCACATGAGGTTGTCCCCTGGCTTTTACACACAGATATGTATATTCACGTGTGCAACCTGCACACTTTAGGTGTACAAATTCGATGTGATGACTCTAATCGAGGGCACAGAAAAGAAGCCACCAAGATGGCCGCTCCATTGGCTCCATTGATTGGAGGCAGGTTCTTATTGTGGATAAGAGAGTGAGCTCCCAGAGGCATCCAGAGGAGGAGAGAGAGCAATGGAGGCAGTGCAGACTTGACCAGGACGAGTGAATCCTATGGCTTACCAGAAGGATGAGTGGCTGAGGAGAGGGAAGCCCAAGAGCTGGCGCGGCCTTGGGAGTTTAGGGTAGAGGAAGAGGTGAGAAGGGCCTGGATGCCAGCTTGCATGGGCTTTGACATGCATACCAAGTACGTGTTAGTCGGGACTGGAGGGGTCTGCAGGCTAGCCTTGGCTTTAGTGTGCACCACAGGTACAAGGCAATAGAGAGCCAGCCGCCTCATCTGCTGGAAGAAGGGTGAGGCAAGGGGCTCTTCCTGGCAGGCAGAAAACAGTCTTACAGGTTCCTGAGTAATGCTGAAAGTATCTGCCAGTGTGAGCTGAGCAAAAGCTGTCCTTTTGGTCCAGGTCAGTGGGCCTGCCCTTTGGAAAACTCAAGGTTTTCCTTCAGACCCAACAATGACCAAGTGTGAGAATTCTTCAGTTGCAGCTACTCCCACTGGGAGCTGGAAATGCAGCAAAAGGGTAGGGACTTCAGATTCCTTTGTGATTCAAACTTGGCACTTAGTGGGGGAGTTGGGGACACTGCTGGCTCAATCTTATTATCTAGGCTGTGCAGTGACTCCTGCAAAATGGGACAGTTGTACCTGGAGGGTCATTACTCAAAGCATCGGCCTGGAAGGCGCTGCAGAATAGAGGCGCTGGCTGAGGTGGGAGTGGGTTCTGTGGCTATTTTGGCTCCTGCTGACAATAGGAATTCTTTCTCACAAGCTGTGTGGAGCATCCAGTGCTGGGGGCTGTTCTGCCTCTGCCTTTCAGGTCCCCAGGCTCCGTGGCTGCTGCAGCTTCCCAGCCCCACTCCCTGACAGTACTAATGACATTCAATTAATTCAGCATAATTTGGTTCATGCCAAGCCCTTAGGTTGGCGACAGTGTTTCCCAGAGTGCAGAAGGTGCTCTTGGGCTTTCTCAAATGGGCTGAGAGTCTAGAAGAGAGAGCTGAATGTTATGTGTCTGGCCAGTGTATTCCAGGGAGCTATGAGGAGTCAGATACAGCCCAGGCTGTGCTCACCCCAGCAAAGTGTAGATTTCCTAGCGCCCTCAAATCCTTGGTTAAAATTATGGTGGAGGGCTGGAGAGATGGCTCAGTGGTTAAGAGCGCTGCCTGCTCTTCCAGAGGCCCTGAGTTCAATTCCCAGCAACCACATGGTGGCTCACAACCATCTATAATGTGATCTGATGCCCTCTTCTGGCCTATTGGTGTACATGTAGGCAGAGCACTGTATACATAATAATGAATAAATAAATCTTTAAAAAAAAATTATGGTGGAAACTCGGGCATGGCAAGACTTCCCAGAGGGAATATCAGGCCATTCTGGGGCCACCACTAGGCACTAGCCATGTAGGGCTGGCAAAGCTCATTCTGCAGTGAGTTTTTTGCTGCAGTCTGCCGAGGGCAGGGGACTTCCTAACGTTACTGGCAAGGTCTGCCCTTTGGGTTCTTTGGTCAGGAAGAAAAAAATTGTAAATGAAGTGCAGCCTACTCAAGCAGGGTGGGGTTGTAGAAGCTGACTGACTCTAGGGGCAGATTGACGTGAGGAATCTAGCCTTCCAGAATCGGGTAGGCCAGGACCAGACTCAGCGCTCCACCCTGCAAATAGTAGGCTAGAGCTCTAAATCATCTCTGATCACGAAGAGCAAGGCAGGAATCCTCCCTCTGGGTCTAGATAGAGAAGGGCAGAAAGAGGAAATGGAGGCCGCAGATGTGATGGACAGCTTGGGGTCCAATCTCAGCCTCTTTTTTTTTTTTTTTTTTAAGATTTATTTATTTATTATTATCTATACAGTGCTCTGCCTGCATGTACATCTGCAGGCAGAGGAGGACATCAGATCACATAATAGATGGTTGTGAGCCACCATGTGGTTGCTGGGAATTGAACTCATGACCTCTGGAAGAGCAGACAGTGCTCTTAACCACTGAGCCATCTCTCCAGCCCCCAATCTTAGCCTCTTTTTTTTTTTTTAAGATTTATTTATTTATTATTATGTATACAGTGCTCTGCCTGCATGTACATCTGCAGGCAGAGGAGGACATCAGATCACATAATAGATGGTTATGAGCCACCATGTGGTTGCTGGGAATTGAACTCATGACCTCTGGAAGAGCAGACAGTGCTCTTAACCACTGAGCCATCTCTCCAGCCCCCAATCTTAGCCTCTTAAGCCTCAGTTTCCCCAGGTTGCTCATAGGTGCTTCACAGGGGATCTGATGAGCAAGCACTATGAAGTGTAACAGGACCCCAGGACCTTACTAGGGTCCCAGACCCTAGCACAACTGACTCCATGATGGAAGTGCCACCCAGGCTGTAAAACTTAGCACATAGACAAATGCCACCTGACAAAACTAAAACAAAGGCCTAATCCATCAACGTCTCTGCATGTCCTGGCCTTGCTTTTTGGCTTCTGTAGTTCTGCTTCTGCCTAGCTGTTCTTTAATTTTTCTTTTTTCTTTTTTTTGGTTTTTTGAGACAGGGTTTCTCTGTGTAGCCTTGGCCATCCTGGACTCACTTTGTAGACCAGGCTGGCCTCGAACTCACAGCGATCCACCTGCCTCTGCCTCCCGAGTGCTGGGATTAAAGGCGTGAGCCACCACGCCCGGCTACCTACCTGTTCTTAACTAAAGTATGTCTACCCAGGACATGGTTTTCTGTGCTTAAAAGCTCACCCTGAGAAAGGCTCAGTTCTATGCTGGGATCCCAAACACCTAGTGTAGTTGCCAGCCGGCTAATAAGACTTTCTATTGGCTTAAACCCATGACTGAGTGGTCTTCTCTGGTGGATTCCACATGTCATGAAGGTTCTGTCTATAGCAACTGAACCTCTCTCTCTCTCTCTCTCTCTCTCTTCTTCTTCTTCTTCTTCTTCTTCTTCTCCTTCCCTCCCTCCTTTCCCTCCCCCCTCTCTCCCTCCCTCCCTCCTCTTTCTTCCTCCCTCCCTCCCTCTCCCTCCCTTCCCCTCCCTCTTTCTCTCTCTCTCTCTTCTTCTCTCCCTCCTTCCCTCCCTCCCTCCCTCCCTCCCTCCCTCCCTCTCCCTCTCTCCCTCCCTCCCTCCCTCCCTCCTTCCCTTCCTTTCTTTCACTTTTGGATAAGATCTCATTTACCCGAGCCTGGCTTCCTTGAGCTTGCTGTATAGACAAAGATGACCTAGACTTTTTGTCATCCTCTTGCCTCTTTCTTCCAAGTGTTGGGATTACAGTTGTATACAACCATTTCTAGTTTAGGCAACGCTGGCGATTAAACCCAGCGCTTCCTGCATACTGGGGCAGACACTCTACCAACTGAGTTACAGCCTCGGTTCTACATAAGCTATTATTTCCATTAACTATGCAGAGTGTCGTTCTGGAATATCAAGAAGGCTCAGATGCTTTCCCCCCAATGACTTATTGTCCTTATTTATTTATTATTTACTTATTTATCTATGAGTTTGCTTATTCTGAGACAGGTTCTCTATATGTAGCCCTAGCTGTCTTGGGATTTCCTTTGTAGACCACGTTGGCCTCAAAAATCACAGAGATCCTCTTGCCTCTGCCTCCTGAGTGCTGGGATGAAAGGCGTGCACCAACATAGCCAGCAGATGAAATCTCATTTATATAGGATATTGGCAGGCACAGCAGTGCTACCTCAGTCTCAGGTATCCCAGATACAGAGATAGAAGGATCATGTGAGTCTGGGAGTGTGAGGTCATTCTAGGTAACATAACAAAACTTATCTCAAAACTCCAAACCACAATTTTTATTCCTATTCATCTCAAGCAAGATTTCCCAGAAAGCCTCTTGTGAGCCCTCTCCTGGGCACATCTTACAGACACAGACTGCCTTTCTGACTCTCTGGCATGGGGGTGCACCTCCCCTCCATTGGGGATCTGTCAGCACCCCCGTCCTCCATGTCTCTCCTGAAGCCAGGTGTTAGGACCTTCAGTGAGGACTCACGGGCGAGCTAGTGTGAACCCAGGACTACGCAAGCTGGGTTTGGGGGAACCTTTCAGAACTTGTGAAAAGACACCCAGATAACAGCTTTGTGGCGGGGATTCCCAAGATTCCCACCACCCGGAGCTCCCACCTGCCTCTTCCCAGAGACCATAGTTTCTGGGACCGAAGGGAAACAGCAGAGGACAGGATTGACAAGAGAGGGAAGACACCACCACTTTCATCCTCTGCTCAGCCCTCAGCCCTCTGCCTGGCCCAGCATCCTTAGTTAATTATTGAATCTGCAGTGCCAAAATCTCTAGAGAGCTGTTCCAAACCCCAAGTGTGTCGGCACTACTCATGCCAATGAAATCACAAGTTCCTAACTCATGGGACCCAGTCATGTGTGTTTTCTTTGAAAATCCCCAGATGATTTTATTTCTGAGGTGCAGCTGAGGTTAAAAACACCAGATCATCTGGGGGAAGAAGGCATGGCTGCCCAGCCTTGGGAATGACAGGTGTGAGAGGCTGTATTGAGGCAGCCCCTTTGAATGACACTCTTCTGCATTGCTGCATCAGAAGAGTGCCATTTCACTGGGCCATCAGTATGTACAAAGCTTGTGGCTGGATGCTGATGAGACACAGCAGTAACCCATCACACAAACCATAAAAACAACACTTGTGATGTGCCTGTTGTGTTTGTTTATTTATTTGTTTATTTCTCCAAACAGGATTTCTCTGTGTAGCCTTAGCTGTCCTGGACTCATTTTGTAGATTAGGTTGGCCTTGGACTCACAGACATCCTCCTGCCTCTGCTTCTGAGTGCTGGAATTACAGGCATGCACCACCATGCCCTGTTCAGTTCCTCTATTTTAGAAACAGAGAATGTGTAAGCCGGGTTAGGGCTCACACCTTTTTGTTTGTTTGTTTGCTTTTGTTTTTCGAGACAGGCTTTCTCTGTGTAGCCTTGGCTGTCTTGGACTTGCTTTGTAGACCAGGCTGGCCTTGAACTCACAGCGATCCACCAGCCTCTGCCTCCCAAGTGCTGCCATTAAAGGTGTGCACCACCACCGGTAAGGCTCGCATCTTTAATGACAGCACTCGGGAGGCAGAGGCAGGCAGATCTCTGTGAGTTCGAGGCCAGCCTGATTTACATAGTGAGGTCCAGGACAGCCAGAGATACATAGTCAAACCCTGTCTTAGAAAAAAAAAAGGAGAGCCAGGCGTGGTGGCGCACGCCTTTAATCCCAGCACTCGGGAGGCAGAGGCAGGCGGATGGCTGTGAGTTCGAGGCCAGCCTGGTCTACAAAGTGAGTCCAGGATGGCCAAGGCTACACAGAGAAACCCTGTCTCGAAAAAAGAAAAAAAAAGAAAATAAAAGGAATGGGTACTAAGAGGAATGAGGGAACTGCTGCATCTTAGGACCACTCAGAAGCTGGACTACAGCTCAACTGGCAGAGTGTTTGCCTGTGTCTGAAGCCCTGGCTTCAAACCCGATACAGCATAAACTAGGTATGGTATTGTAATCTTGACTTCCGAAATATCAAGTCCTCAGAGACACCCTCTTGGGCTTCCTTCCCTCACCTCCTCCCCACAAGTCTCTCACATGACCTCATTTTCTGGCCTTACCACACACAATATATCTGAAACCCACCCTCAATCTATTTCTTGTATTCTCCCTTATCCTGTCACTCTCCTTCCAGACTGTGTGTGATAGGAGGAGCTTTCTGCCTGCCCTGGATATGTCTGTCCCCTAGCTCCCAGGACAGATAATGATTGGGCTGAGTGGGCCCACAGAACCGTGCAGGGGGTGGTCTGGGTGAGTTCTGAGAGCAGGTGGACAGAGCTGGCTATAGTCAAGGCTGGTCTAATGATCTGATCTGAAAAGGGACCAATCAATACAGAGAGCTAAATCAGGTTACAACCTATCTCTCCCTGGACGGTGCCATACCAGAAATGGCTTTACAGCCACTCAAGGTCAAGTGTGATGGTCTCAGCACACACACACACCCCACTACCTCCCCCGGGAAACTCACACATTCCACATGTGTGCACTCTGCATTATTATTCTTCCTGCTTCCTCCTCTTCCTCCTCTTCCTCCTCCCCCTTCTCCTCCTCACCTCACACACTAGAATGCCCTTCCCTCCGCATTGTATTTCTGGAGCCAATGTCTGAGGTAGTCACGCACACTCTGACATTTAAAGGCTCAGCCAAGAAATCAATCACCGTGGTCTGTCCTTCAGTACTTGGGGAAACCTCCATGGCTGAGCCAGGGCTCTTCTGCCTCACAACTCATCGATTTATAATACAAGCTGTGTGTGCTAAGGCGACACATGAGACTGTCTCAAGAAACGCAAGGGACTGTGGAGCAGACTGGCTAGGAGTCCCGGGAGCCAGAACGGCCAGACTGGAACACTAGCGCCTGTCATTTGCTGTCTGTGTGACTTGGGCCCCCGACTCTACCTTTCTGGGTCTCATTTAATGAGCAGTGGGTGTAGTGTCTATACAACAGAAGTGACAGTGACAGAGATATAAGCCAGTGACCCTAAGGCATGG
The DNA here is from genome assembly GCF_903995435.1 of Acomys russatus. Classification (NCBI taxonomy): domain Eukaryota; kingdom Metazoa; phylum Chordata; class Mammalia; order Rodentia; family Muridae; genus Acomys; species Acomys russatus. Next base: position 5,769,955 of record NC_067152.1, read on the forward strand.
AGAACAGCATCTGCTCTGTTCTGTCTACCAGTGGTATTTGTTGCCATGGTTCACAGGATGGGGATAGAAACAGTACTCACCTCCCAAGACTGTCAGCATGAAACGAGTACGTTCATATATAATCCACTTAGTGAATTGTGCACACTCTAGAGAGACCAGCTCAGCTCCACAGTAGAAGAGGGCATTGTCTGAGAGTACGAAAGGGACAAGGGATCTCAGAAATGACACACACAATTGGGGTAGGAAGAAGATTTGATTTGGGCATTCTTGTGCTTCCCAACTTTCCCAGGAACGGCTCCCCTGGGGAGCAGACTGAGCCTGTAACAGACACTTGGGCAGTGTGCCCCCAGCTTAATCCAGCCTGTGGGGGCAAGACCTAAGAGCATCTGGGCTGGGGTCACGGGCCCTCCTGTGACTGTACAGACCTGCTTAGTGCTGTGGGAGGTGGGAACCTGACCCATGCATGGAACTCTGGGCTCTGGGCTCGGATACAATGTCTTTTTCATATCCATTCTGTGTCTGGGGCCAGGACCGATCATATGCCTGTGTGGATTGAGGGCAGAGGGGATGGAATCCCTAGAGAGAAAGAGAGAGAGAGGATTAAAAATCACCCCAGGTCTAGAACTGTGTGACCTGAGAGAACCCGAGACCTGGAATATGATGGGAGCAGAGCCTGCTTGTTGCCTGGCAGGAGGGAAGGGAAAGGAACCTGCAGTCACTGAGCCCTGAGCTGAGAGGGTCACAAATATTTGCAGCACAGAAATGACTTGTTTGTTTGTTTTGAGACAGGGTTTCTCTGTGTAAGAGCCCTGGGATGTCCTGGACTCACTTTGTAGACCAGGCTGGCCTTATACTCACAAAGATCCGCCTGCCTCTGCCTCCGGAGTGCTGGGCTTACAGACGTCCGCCACCATACCCGGCTGAAATGACTTCTTAAGTCTGAAGTCTCAGCATTAATGCGAGGAGATGCTGGCATTTGAACTGAGGTTCATGGATTTCAGAGTGTGGTGCCCCAATAGAGAGAAGCAGCAAGACAAAACAAGAAGGGGTCTCCATAGGAGCAGGCCTCAGGCTGGAGAGACGCCAGCTCACGTTAGGAGAGAACAGGTCTCTACGACAGGCCAAGGCTAGTGCAGCCAATGAGGACATCGGATGCCTAGGATGCTTGGTCCCCTCGGCTTTTGTTCTTTCTCGGTTTCGGATTGGATGTAGTTTCCCTGGGGACACGTCGGCAGGTGCACACGCCCTTGTTCCTGGTAAGACTCACTTCTCATGACTGACAGGTTTCGGACCATGTAGCAATGTGGTAGAAAGAAGGAGTTTCCAGTCAGTTGTCCTGCGTTCATAGCTGGCCTGTTTCTCCATCTCTCTAAGCTTTGTTACCTTCCTGTGCAAGAAGGGGTTTAGTAGTACTGCTCCAAGGGGCTAACACAATTCTTTATATATAAAGAATATATAAGAAAATATATTATATATAAAGTATTGGGTATATAACTAAATAACTAGTGCACAGCAAGGCTCAACAACAACTAGATTAAAAAAAAAAAAAAAAGTAGGGTCTTGCTATGTAGCCCAGCTTACCCCAGAACCCAAGATCCTTCTCTGCCTCCCAAGTGCTGGGATTACAGGCATGGACCACCATGCCTGGCTTTAGGAGTAGATATTTAAAACAAATCAATAGAGAAAGCTTGTCAACCAGTCTTTTATGAGTTGATTGCACAGCACTGGGTAACAATGGGCAAAGCGTTCTGTCTGGTTCTAAAAATCTAGGCTCAAAAACCTATGGGAATGCCTTAAAAACAACCAGACAAGGGCTAGGCTCACCTTTGTAGGATTACGGACTGTCAGGCTACGGTGGGCAGAGATCCTGAGCACTGGATGGTGCCCTGTGAAGGGCTGAGATGGCCTGTGGAAGATGAAGACAGAAGAGTATTTGAAAAGACCTGAGTCCCAGGCTTTGAGAAGACCTTGGAAAGCAACCAGGAGGATGCAGGAGGCCTGGGGCACTCAGGAACTTGAGAAGCCATCAGCCACTGGCCAGGCCACTCCCTGCCAGCCACTCACTTGCACATGTGTAGTCCCAGGCAAGCTTCAAAGGAACAGAGTCCTGAGTCCAGCCCTGAAAATTGTGATCAAGTAGACATGGGCTGAGGCCCACAGAACTGAGGGCTGCAGCTCAGTGGGTAGGGTGCTCACTCAGCAAGTGCAAACGCCTGGATTCCAGCCCCTGCATGGAATAAACTGGGCATGGCGGCAAACGCTGGTGATCCTAACACTCAGGAGATGGGTTAGTAGTTCAAGGTCATCCTCTGCTACATAGTGAGTTCAAGGCCTGCCTGGGCTATGAAAACATCCCCTGTGAAATAACACTGCGTTTCTGCTTCTATTTAATATACGCAAAAGCACATGCATACACATGCATGTGTGTCCTATACTTAAATCTCTCTGAAAGAACACACAGATTTTCTAACAATTGCCTAGAGGGGAGAACTGAGGGTCAGTTAAAAGAGGCGTCTCCGTCTGTGGCACTGGGACTTTCTTTTCCACAATTAACACAATTGAAATTTTATGTTTTAGATTGTGTGTGTGTGTGTGTGTGTGTGTGATGGTACTTGTGGGGAAGCCATAAGGACTACCCGTGAGGTAGGAAAGGAGGTTCTTTCTGTTTACTATGTGAGGGCTGGGTTTTGAACTTGGGTTGTCAGGCTTGGCAGCAGGCACCTTTACCTTCTGAGCCATCTTGCAGACTCCAGTTTTAAAGATAATCATTTAAGATAGAATTCACATCATAAAATTAGCCTTAAAAATAATCTTTGCACTTGGGAGGCAGAGGCAGGTGAATTGCTGTGAGTTTGAGGCCAGCCTGTTCTACAAAGCAAGTCCAGGACAGCCAAGGCTACACAGAGACACCACCCCCACCCCAAAAAACCAAAAAAAAAAAAATTGCTTTTTTTGAAGTCTGGCATGGTGGCCCATGCCTTAATCCCAGCACTCGGGAGGCAGAGGAAGGTGGATTTCTGTGAGTATGAGGCCAGCTTGGTCTACAAACCCTGTCTCAAATAAAACCAATCTTTGTTTGTTTGTTTGTTTTGAGGCAGGGTTTCTCGATGTAGCCTTGGCTGTCCTGGACTTGTTTTGTAGACCAGGCTGGCCTTGAACTCACAGCGATCCACCAGCCTCTGAGCCTCTGAGTGCTGGAATTAAAGGCATGTGCCATAGCACCCGGCTTTTTTTTTTTTTTTTTTTGAGGCTTCAGGCCAACCTATTCTATATGGTGAATTCCAGGACAGCCAGAAATACACAGTAAGGCCCTGTCTTAGGAAAAGAAAAGTTTTCTTGACACTGGGGATACTCTGCAAGGTCTTTACCACTGAACCCCACTCCTAGCCACAGAGACATGTTGAGGTAAATAATTACACAGGGCTGTACAACTGTCACCCCTATCTAGTTCCAAAACACTTCCACAATGCCAAAATAAAACTCTGTTCTTGGCCGGGCGTGGTGGCGCAGGCCTTTAATCCCAGCACTTGAGAGACAAAGACAGGCCGATCTCTTGAGTTTCAGGACAGTCTGATCTATAAAGTAAGTTCCAGGACACCAAGGACTACAGAGAAACCCTGTCGCCAAAAACCAAAAACCCGGCTGGGCATGGTGGCACACATCTTTAATCTCAGTACTCGGGAGGCAGAGGCAGGTGGATCTTTGTGAGTTCAAGGCCAGTCTGGTCTACAAAGAGAGTCCAGGACAGCCAGTGCTACACAGAGAGACCCTGTCTCAAACAAACAAACAAACAAACAAACAACCCCCCAAAAAACCCAAAATAAAACAACAACGACAACAACAAAAAATGGACAAAAAGCCCCCCAAACCTCCTGTACTCAATATGAACCTTCCCTTTACCCTCTGTCGCTGGCACCCAGCAGCTGCCAGTCTTCATTCTGTGCCTATGGATTTGCTTCTCCTGGATATTTCGTGAAAAGGAATCATACCAAGCAAAACCTTTGTGTTTGGCTTCTTTCAATATCATCTCTTCAAAGTGCATTTATGTGGTAGCAGGCACAAATAGAGCCTCCCTTTTTATGGCTGCATAATATTCCATCGTGTAGCTATACCACAACTTGTCTATCCATTTGTGTGGTGATGTAGTGTTTACAGTAAGCAGCGCTGTAACAACAGTTCCTGTGCATGGGTTGGCTCGCGACTGGTTTTCCGTTCTTTAGGGATTAGATGTAAGCAGTAGAATTGGATTTTGCAGTAATTCTGTGTTTAAATCTTGTGTGGGGGGGCACGTTCATGTGTGTGCACAAACATGGGTGTGAAGGGCAGAGCACAACCCCTGCAGTTGGTCCTCACCTCCCACCTTGTTTAAGGAAGTCTCTTTTTTCAGAGCGGTGTACGCCTGGCTAGCTGAACCTTCAGCTTCAGGGACTTTTTTTTTTTTTTTGTCTCTGACTTCTGTCTCCTGGCAAGAGCACTGAAACGGAGGTTACTGTGCCCGGTTTTTATATGCGCTCTGAGGATTCGAATCCAGGCCCTTGTACTTACACACACACACTCCAGCAGCTGAACCATCTCGGCAGTCCACCCACAACAATCCTTTTGTATTTATGTTTTAGGAATAATGGTTCATTGAGTGCCCTGAAAGCGAGCAACACTGGGCACTGCCTGAATCTACCCCATTTAATTATTCAGAGATCACAGGAAGATTTTTTCACAGGTATAAAAACAAAAAGAGGCAGGGGAGAGGGGCAAATTGGTGAATCGGGCTCATTTTGGCATCTCACGTCATTCCAGACTCCGGTGCTCCTCAGCAATTATATTCATCAATAAAATTGCTATTTCCATAATGAAGGAATCCTTTTTTAAAAAAAAAAGCGTATATTAATTGTACAGAGTAATGGGCCTCGTTATGACATTTTCATAATGCATATAATATACTTTGATTATATTCACCTTAAAAAATGTAAAGTTCTAAAGGCTTGTATGCAAAGGGGGCATTTAGACTTTCATAGTCTTGTTTTTTAAATTGGCAGGCTTTCATCATTTCCCTAAGACGTAAGCAGGCTCTCAGCCCGCTGTCTATCTGGCCCTGTGGTCTCTGCTGGGACAAAGAACAGGGCTGGTTGCCCACCCTCCTCCTGCCCACCTCGCCCTTGCCCTACACACACACACACACACACACACACACACAGTCGCTTGTAACTTATTGTTACTGACTTTGAATGGAAGTTTTCAGCTGCTCCATTCTTTCCCTGTTTGCGGAAGGCCTGTCAATGGGATGGGAATTACAACCCTGGCTGCTCTTATCTGTATCTTTCGTCTGGCTGGCTGGTGTGTTACTGACTGCACGTCCCAGGAATTAATCCCCTAAGTGTGGGCAGCAAATGATGAAAACCTGGTGCATAAATAAGGAGACGAGTGGTGCTCCCCTGACAAACCCCTGGCAAGCTACGGTCCTGTCCCTGGGCTGCTGCGCACTCAAGGCCCCTTGAGCTCCAAGCCATTCATCTGTAGGAGACAGCAGGCTTTGCTCATTCTTTCTTCAGTGAACATTTGGAGATCTGGGCGCCTGCTCTAGACTGTAGTGGTTTGTTCATAGTGCTATCGCCGCTGCTGTTGTTAATTTATTTATTCTTTCATGATTTCATAAGTATGAAATATAGTTTGGAGCCGGGCGTGGTGGCGCACGCCTTTAATCCCAGCACTCGGGAGGCAGAGGCAGGCGGATCACTGTGAGTTCGAGGCCAGCCTGGTCTAAAAAGCACGTCCAGGACAGCCAAGGCTACACAGAGAAACCCTGTCTCAAAAAGAAAAAGAAAAAGAAAAAGAAATATAGTTTGATCATATTCCCCCCATCACTCTCTCTTAGATGCCTTTTACACGTGTGTGTATGTGTGTGGTGGCACACATGTGGAGGTGAGAAGACAACTTTTCAGGCGTTGGTTCTCCTTTTACCACGTGGGCCCTGGAGATCCAACTCAGGTTGCCAGGCTTGGTGCCAAGCACCTTAACTCACTTACCAGCTTCCCCGTCACTGCCTTTTATCCTTTCCCCTCTCCAACAACAAGTCTCCTCCTACATCTCTTCTTTTTGCGGGGGAGAGGTTCGAGACAAGGTCTCTCTGCGTAGCCCTGACTGTCCTGGACTCACTTTGTAGACCAGGCTGGTGTCGAACTCACAGCGATCCGCCTGCCTCTGCCTCCCGAGTGCTGGGCTTAAAGGCGTGCGCCACCACCGCCCAGCTCTACATCGCTTTTTTAATGTGTAGCCCTTGGCACTAAGTTAAGGTTGCTTACATGGGCATGGGTGGGGCGTTATTTACTTGAGCGGTGACTACAACACTGAGTCCCCGCCACCATGCACGGCAGAATGTTGATGCAGTCTTGCGGTGTTCACTGTTGGTATGACATCATGAACACGGCAGCAGCCACGTCATATCCAGAAGACAGCATTTAACAGCATTCTTCTCCTTTACAGTCTTTCTGTCCCCTCTTCCACACTGTTGCACGAGCCTTGGTGTTACATAGACAGGGTCTCTCTAGGTAGGCCAGGCTGGCCTCGAACTCCTGGCAACCCTCCTGCCTCAAGCTCCTAAGTGCTGAAACTGGAGGTGTACACTCACACTGTAGTATTCTAGATCTGTGGGTTTGGGCAGTGCTGGGAGTCAAACCCAGGGCCTTGTGAATTCTAGGCAGGTATTCTACCACTGAGCTACAACTCCCACCCATTCTACATGTTCGTGTATGATTTATATTGTAGAAGACTCATAAGAGTCTTATGATAGGAAGATATTTTCTTTGATTCAAGATGAAAAAAAAAAAATGGAGATTCAGAGGAATGAAGCAATTTTCTCCAAATCCAAACAGTTTAGAGAGTGAGACCAGGACTTGGAGCTAGTGTTCCTGGGACTTACTTAGATCTCCCGTTTCCCTTCCCTTCCCTCCCTTCTTCTCTCCTTCCTCCCCTCCCTCTCTCCTTCCTCCCCTCCCTCTCTCCCTCCTCCCCTCTCTTTCTCCCTCTTCCCCTCCCTCTCTCCCTCCTCTCCTTCCTCTTTCCCTCCTCCCCTCCCTCTCTCCCTCCTCCCCTCTCCTCCCCTCCCTCTCTCCCTCTTTCCCTCTCTCTCTCCCTCCTCCCCTCCCTCTCTCCCTCCTCCTCTCCCTCTCTCCCTCCTCCCCTCCCTCTCTCCCTCCTCCCCCCTCCTCCCCTCCCTCTCTCCTTTCTCCCTTCCCTCTCTCCCTCCTCCCCTCCCTCTCTCTCCTCCTCCCCTCCCTCTCTCCCTCCTCCCCTCCCTCTCTCCAGTCTCTCTCCTCTTCCTCCTTTATTTCTGACAGGCTGGGCACCCGCAGGAGGCACTGAACTGTCCAAGTGAACGAGACAGCTGGTGCAAACTCTTCTTGATGCTCTTTCCTTTAGTCCTGAGCATTGTCTCTGACCCGGCCAGTTTCTTCTTTAAATGTCCTTTCACACAATGCCAAAGACCACACAGATCAAAGAGCTGGCATGGGTGGGACGATGACTCATCCAGTAAAGCACCTGTTGGATAAACATAAGGACCGGAGTTCGGATCCCTGGCCACCCACATAAATGCTGGGTAGGAGCAACAGTGATATCCGTCTGTGACAGCAGTGCTGTGGGGGAAGGGGGCAGTAGAGATAAAGGATCTCTGGAGCAAAGTGGCTGACTAGACTACCCAACTCAGTGAGCTTCAGGTTCAGGAAGACACTCTACTTCAATATATAAAATGGAGTGCAATCGGGGTTGGAGAGATGGCTCAGTGGTTAAGAGTACTGACTGCTCTTCCAAAGGACCCAGGTTCAATTCCCAGCACCCACACGGCAGCTCACAACTGTCTGTAACTCCAAGATCTGACACCCTCACACAGACATACATGCAGGCAAAACACCATTGCACATACAATAGAAATAAATAAATTATTTTTAAAAATAGAGTGCAATCAAGATCTGGCCTCCACATAAACATGTGAGCATGAACAGACATGTACTTACATCACACACACACACACACACACACACACACCACACCAGTGGTGATACTGAAAATGGATTAAATTCAGAGCCAGACAATAGCGATGCATACCTTGAATCCCCAACACTTGGGAGGCAGAGGCAGTTTGCGTTTGAGGCCAGCCTGGTCTCCAAAGGGAGTTCAAGGACAACCAGGGCTACACAGAGAAACCCTGTTTTGGAAAAAAGAAAAAAAAAAAAAAGACTTGGGAAGGTGATCTCAGTCTTCTCTAGGCAGTTTGGCTGGTCTAGGTCTCCTTAGAAATTCTTACTACTTACGTAACCTTAGGGGAGGGAGGAGCCTTATGTATCTGCTAAGTTTTAGAAGCTTCCTGAGACTTCTGAGTTGTTTACTCCCTCTTTCTTTCTTTCTTTCTTTTTCTTTTTCGGCTTTTTGAGACAGGACTTCTCTGTGTAGTTCTGGCTGTCTTTAAACTTACTTTGTAAACCAGACTGAGCTTGAACTCAGAGTTGTGCCTGCTTCCGCCTCCTGAGTCTTAGGATTAAAAGAGGATGGGCTGGTGCGTCTGGAGAGATGGTGGTAAAGAGCACTTCCTGCTCTTCCAAAGGTCCTGAGTTCAATTCCCAGCTGCCACATGGTGGTTCACCAACCATCTATAATGTGATCGGATGCCCTCTTCTGGCCTGCAGGTGTACCCGCAGACAGAACATTGTATACATAATAATAAATAAGTAAATAAATATTAAAAAAAAAAAAAAGAGGATTGGCTACCTCCATCTGGCAACTTTGTGACTCTTAATAAGAATCCGTTTAACAATTTAAGGGGCAGGTGTGGTGGCACATAGCTTTAGTCCTAGCTCTTGGGAGGCAAATGTAGCTGGATCTCTGAGTTTGAGGCCAGCCTGGTCTACAGAGTGAGTTTCAGAGCAGCCAAGGCTATACAGAGAAACCCTGTCTCTAAAACCAAAACAAACAAACAAACAAAAATTGAGCCTCTTCAGGAGGCTCCTTTAGAGTTTCTAATGTCTTCAAGAAGAGCTTGAGAGGAAATTGCTGTACAACACACACTCAGGGGCTTGTTGGCAGGAGGCCTCAGATCCTTGCTACATGGACATCCCATTAGGCTTCTGTGTGTTCTCTTAACAGAAGCTTCTAGAGTGAAGCATTTACTAGGGAGAACTAGGAAGAATCTGCAAAGCCTCTCCTAGCCTCTCCTTGGAACCCACACATGTTCAGTTACTGTATTTTCTCCATTAGAAGCAAGTCTTTGCCAGGCATGGTGGTACACGTCTTTAGTCCCAGCACTCAGGAGACAGAGGCAGGTGGATCTACATGAGTTTGAGGCCAGCCTGGTGCACAAAGCAAGCACAGCCAGGGATATATGAGAAAGCCTGTCTCAAAAAATGGGAGGAAGAGGAGGAGGAGGAGGAGGAGGCAAGTCTCTAAATCTCCACTTGCGTGTAGCTCTGAGGCACTTAAACTGCTGTGCACAAGGTTTTGGGTTCAACCCCCAGCCTGTTAGAAAAGAAATTGACATTAAGACACTAAGTTCAGCCTATCTTCAGGGAGCGAGGAATGAAATTATGCCTTTTGAAAAAAGAAACATCAGCTGAGTGGTGGTAGCGCATGCCTTTAATCCCAGCACTCAGGAGGCAGAGGCAGGCTGATTGCTGCGAGTTCGAGGCCAGCCTGGTCTACAAAGCGGGTCCAGGACAGCCAAAGCTACACAGAGAAACCATGTCTCGAAAACAAAAACAAAAACAAAGAACAAAAACAAAAAAAGAAAGAAAAGAAAAGAAAGAAAGAAAAAAGGAACATTAAATAATTTGTGGAATTTAAAGTGCATCCTGGCCAGATATTACTGATTTCTACAGCAAGCTTGGAAGCTATTGCATAGAACTCTGTGTTATCTAGTGTCTTTGTCATTGTGACAAATGTCTTAGAAGGACGGTTAAGAGAAAGGTCAAAGGCTTCAGTCCATGCTCAGCTGGCCGCATTGCTACCAGAGGAGATCACGGGAGCAGGAACAAATGGCAGAAGTGGTAAGCAGAAAAGCAGATGAGATAGAGCCCAGGGCAAGATGTACCCTGCCAAGACGTGTCCACAGTGATCTAGTGCAGGCTCCACTTCCTTACATCATATTCAGTCTCAGCTCACCAAAGGGTTACTCCAAGGATGACCTTTATGCCCTTATAATGCAGTCTCCTCTCCGTGATGGCATTCACCAGCTGTGGTACCAAGCCTGAATGGTACCCAACTCACGAGGCTTGGTCGGGGACATTTCATATAAGAACCATACTGGTGCCGGGTGTGGTGGCGCTCTCCTTTCATCCCAGCACTCGGGAGGCAGAGGCAGGTGGATCGCTGTGAGTTTGAGGCCAGCCTGGTCTACAAAGTGAGTCTAGGACAGCCAAGGCTGCACAGAGAAACCCTGTCTCCAAGAGAAATTAGTATCTGAAAAATGAATGCACCAGTTGACAATGAATAAGTCTCAAATAATAGATCATCCAGACATTTAAGTAAAGCATCTGTCTTTGTCTTTATAATTGCTTATTTTTTGGGTTTTGTTTTTTGAAACAGTGTCTCATCTGTAGCCCCAGCTGACTTTAAATTTGCTATGTAACTGTGGTGATGGTGTGTGAGGCTGGCCTCTGTAGTGGGGACTTTTGGACCTGCCAATGGAATAAATAATGAAACGGAGGCTTTTTAATATTGTAAGGCTTAGGCCTTTTAGCTAGGGCAGTGTCCTAACCAGTTAATCTAGCTTAACCTCATTAATCCTGATACTGCACTCCACCATGTGGCTAGCTTTCTCTCTCTCTCTCTCTCTCTCTCTCTCTCTCTCTCTCTCTCTCTCTCTCTCTCTCTCTCTCCTCATCCCTATTCCACCCATTCGTCACCAAGTGTGCTGGCAAATCTCCTGCCTTTGTTCTCTTTTCCCAGAGTCCCCCTCTTCCACTTCCTGCTCAGCTACTGTCTGTCGGCTCTTTATTTCAACCAATAGGCAAGTGAGGAAGGACAAATACCTACATAATATATGACCGGTGATGGGTCATAGAAACAACAATGCCAAGATACTACCGCCTGGTAGTACTCTGCGCTGGCTTAGCAATCAACAGATGAATATACAGAGACACACCTTCACACAGCGTACCCCAACAGGCCCACACAGGCTCTTACATTTCAATGCTTGAGTGAAACTGTTAGGGAAGGATTAGGGGGTGTGGCCTTGCTGGAGATGTGTCACTGGGGGTGGTGGTGGTGGGGACCGGGCTGGGGGGCCGGGAGGGGGGCAGGGTTGAACTCACAGTTTCAGATCCCCAGTCCTTTCTTTGCTTCCTGTTTGGGGGTCCGGATGTGAGCTCTCAGCTGCTGCTCGAACACTTTGCCAGCCTGCTGCCATGGTGAGGTAGACGCACATCTCTCTGGAGCCCTAAGCCCCAAATAAACCCGTCTAGAAGTTGCTTTAGTTGTGGTTTTTTATCACAGGGAGAGAAAAAGTTACTAATATAGTAGTCAAGGGCAATCTTGAACTTCTGACCATCTTGCCTCCGCCTGCTGAATGCTGACATTACAGGCATGCGCCCCCACGTCCGGTTTATGCTGAGGATCCAACACTTTATGGTTACTAAGCAAGCACTCACTAGCCAAGAGACACTCCCAGTTCTAAAGCAGCTGTCTTAAAATAAATATGTATTTTAATTTTTAATTATGTGTGGGTAGGGGGTAGTCTGTGCACATGAGTGTATATGCCCACAGAGGCCAGAGGTGTTGGAGTTTCCCTGGAGCTGGGGTTACAGGTGGTTGTGGGCTGGACCATGTGGTCATGGGTGCTGGAAACTGAACCAAGGTCTTCCTCGAGAGAACTAACTGCGCCCTCTTAACACTCGATCCGTATCTCCAGGCCCTAAAGGAGCCATATTTAAAAGGGGAGGGGGCCTTCAGGGGCCTTCCATTTCCACAATGCATGTGCACAGACCTGCTCAGCCTGTTTGGCTTGGCACACACCTGGTACCGTTCTGTTTGCTTTCTTCATCTTCCCAGCTCCACTCAACAAAACCCAGCTGCCCTCAGGTTGTACCCCTGGCTCCCTGGGCCTTGGTTTTCTGTGTCTGCGTTAGCATTGCTTGCTTTCTCGTGTCTAGCTCCAAGGAATACCTTCCTGCAGCTGCTGCTGTTCATGCTGGGCCACCCTACGCCTGTGGAGGGCGAAGCTTCTGCAGCCTTCCCGCCCTGTCTCCACACATGCACATCTTCTTCTGGCTCTTTGCTGACAGGTCTTCTGGCCAGGACTTCCCCAGCAGACCTAAAAGATGAGAACAGTTATTCAGACGAGTCGAACACCGAAGCAAGAACGATTCCTCCCTTGATTGATCCAGATAATTGTCTGCATTCTTACCTCACTGTGTCTCTCTGGAGCTGGGGCTTCCTCACTCTGCAACTCCAGTTAAAATTTGGTCCCAGTGACAAATAATTCTTATCAAATTGTATCTTCTACCATTCCCTGGGAGTTATTTTCTGAAAAGAGAGAATAGGTAGATGAGAATTAATTTCAATCCCGAGAAATAAGAGGATGAAAATGAAGCCATCATGGCAAACGTGCTGCCTTCCACCTTCCTGAAGGGATCCCTTTATTACACTCCCCGGCTCCGCACAGTGGCAAGGAGCAAATTACCATTTATTAAACTCTAATTGTTACTCCTGCTTTTCAATACAGTTCTCCGTGAGTGTGTGATCCACACACACTCCTGCACGACACTGCTGTTGAATTAGCACCACGTCTCGTTAGCATGGCAGGGTTGAGTGGTGCTGATGACACGGTGTGGAGACTGATGCCCTTAATAGAAGGTTAGGTCCATGGCCCGAGTCTGTTGTGATCAAGCCACATGGCAGATATAGAGGGTTTAAGGGACCTGATGCAGATTTAGGCTGCTTTGAGGGTTTTAAGCCTTTTTATGGGAGTCTATACATGTGCAAGCAAGAAAAAAAAAAAAAAGCGGATCGCTGTGAGTTCAAGGCCAGCCTGGTCTACAAAGTGAGTCCAGGATGGCCAAGGCTACACAGAAAAATCCTGTCTCGAAAAAACAAAAAACCAAAAAAAAAAAAAAAAAAAAAAAAAAAAGGCTCGTTTTTTTGCGGGGGGGGGGGCAGCCATGGGATTTTTGTCATGGTCGTTGTATGTGAGAGAAGGTGTGTAGCTCAGGCTGGCCTCAGGCTATGTAGCCAAGAGTTGCCTTGAAGTTTTTGTTTTTGTTTTTTTGTAATGTGTGTGTGCCTGAGGATATGTATGTGCATTTATGTAGACAGCTCCCTCAGAAGTCCTAAGAGGGCACATGATCTCCTGGAATTGGAGTTACAGACAGTTGTGAGCCACCATGTGGGTGCTGGCAACTGAACCCAGGTCCTTTGAAAGAGTGGTGAGAGCTCTTAAGCACAGAGGCATCTGGCCAGCACCAACCTGGAGTTTTGTTAGTTGTTTATTCCTTTGCGTTCTGAGAGTGGGGGCGGGGGGGGGGGTGTCACAGGCATGCACTTAGATCGTAGGCCTGCCTCTCTAAGGTGCTGGTCCTTCTAATAGGCCAGATCTCAGAACCCGAAAACAGACAGACATCTTCTCTCTCTCTCTCTCTCTCTCTCTCTCTCTCTCTCTCTCTCTCTCTCTCTCTCTCCCTCCTTTCTCTTTCCTCCTCCCTCTCTTCCCCCCCTCCCTATTTCTCCCTCTCTCTCTCTGAGACAGAAAATTAAAAGGCCGTGCTGAGGCCTTGCAGCCTCTAATTTATAGTCTGAGCCACTACCTGTCTCCTCAATACTCCTTGCTACATCAGCCTCAGGCTAAATCACATGACGTGGAACTTGCTGCCACCCCCTGAAGAGATATACAAATCAGATATGTTCCTTTGTGGGATTTCTCAAGGCTCTCCTCTGGGCACCTCGCCCCCTTCCCCCCCCCCCCACCCCCTCCACCCCCCCCCCCCCCCCCCCCCCCCCCCCGGCAGCCCTGTATCTTTCTTGCTCTTTTAGCTATCCCTCTTAGTGATGCTTCCCTCCAGGTTTGAAAGGTTGGTCTCTCCTTCCCTTCCAGATCCACCATGCTGTCTCAGGCACAAGGTACTGTCCCTTTTTTTTTTTTGAGACAGGGTTTCTCTGTGTAGCCTTGGCTGTCCTGGACTCCCTTTGTAGACTAGGCTGGCCTTGAACTCACAGTGATCCGCCTGCCTCTGCCTCCCGAGTGCTGGGATTAAAGGCGTGCGCCACCATGCCAGGCTTTTTTTTTTTTTTTTTTTTTTTTTTTTTTTTTTTTTTGCTTTTAGAGACAGCGTTTTCTCTATGTAGACTTGGGGTGTCCTGGACTTGCTTTATAGACCAGGCTGGCCTCGAACTCCTGGTGATCCATCTGTTTCTGCTTCCCTGAGTGCTGGGATTAGGGGTGTGCACCACCACGCCCGGCAGGTACTGTCCCTTTAAATCTTTCCTATCTCAAAGCTTGATCATGGCCCCAGGGCTCTTTCTCCTAATGAAGTTCATTCCTGAAGGGTAATTATGAGTCAGCTCTTTGGGAACCTACCTGCCACAGCGGGGGGCCTCTCCTTACCTATTTAACATGCACCACCATGCCCAGGCTATGCTACAGACCCTAGAACCCGGGGTCCCGGTTCCCACTCTGCCAACCAACCGAACTACTTCACTAAGCGCAAAGTCATGCTTTTCTATCTAGATATCACAAAGGTCAAGAAGCAGAATTGGGGGGGGGGCAGCTGGGGGGGACGGAGAAGGGAAAAATGACAAAAGCCCGGCTTCTTCGCTCACAACAACTCAGAAAGTACATCACCAATCTGGTTTGAACTGGTTGTGAGTCTGTGGTAATGACCTCCTATGCTAAGGTAACCCTCAGGTGGCTGAGAAAGTAATACACCACAGGCCAAGTTCCAACTTTATCAAGGGGGGGGGGTGGAGGGGGAGACTGGCTCTGCACTTGGCACCCACCCCTTCAGCTAGCTTTCATGGGTACAACACATTCGATAGATCTGCCTCAATAAATTCAGGTCTGTAAAATCTAAAACTTGTCCCTTTTCCAGTAACACAGAGTCTCTCTCCCTACAATGCAGACGCCTACTTCTGATTTCTCTTCAAAGATCCTTTCCCTGAACCCACAATTCCCGAGGCTCCAAATTTATTGCCCAGAAAGGTTCAGGGGAACCTGCGCTCCACACAGTCCCTGCCCAACACCACCCACCGGGGATGCCACGTGCTGCACTCACTGCTCAGCAGCCCTTTGGGGCCTTGGAAAAGTTCAAAAGACTCTGTGGTAGGCACCTGACCAGACCCAGACCTTCCCAGAGTATTCCCGTTTCTCACCCCACCCCCAGTAGATTCAGACACAGGCATAGGTCGCCCTACCGGGGTTGGAGATGCTGAGGCAGGGGCTGGAGGTGAAAGTGGAGGTCTCCTTTCAGACAGGTGGTTCTTTCACCTATTGTTCAGCGTGGGCTGGCAACTCCCTGCCACCTAATCATCCTCGGCTCATTAACAAGCCGTACTCATTTGCATGTCTAAATATTCCTGTACATAGAGCTCAGCCCGATAGTCTCCTCCTTATGTCTACAATACAGGAAAAGGGCATTGAGGGGCAGATAGGAAAGGCGGATCCCACGTGCCTGTCTCTGGTCCCCGAAGCCCACCTGGAGGCCAGTTTTGTTGTGTCGGTTCGTTTTGTTTTATTTTGTTTTTTTCCTTAAAGCCTGCCGGTTCTTACAGGCTGAGCATTGCTATTTCGGAGTGGCTGCCTCCTTCCTCATTTGGAAAAGCTGTGGTTCTTGCCTAGTTTATCTCGTTTATGCTCTCGTGCCTCTCCCAGTGCTACTGGGAGGACACAGGAGCCCCTCAAACAAGCAAACAAACTCCCCCAAAACCCCCACAGCCTTCCCCATCCATCAGCCTTATGCAAATGTCTCAGCACTTCCACCCTCTTTGCGCAAGCTTGGAAACGGGAACTTTCTATGTATAGATCGCGGATGACGGTTCATTTTTATACAGTTTGAGAAGCGTGAAAAGTCACCGGCTCAGAGAGCGCAGCCCTAAATCAGCACAGACCACTGTGGCATCTGCAGTTCATGAATCCGGCAACATCGTTTACTGAACCTAAGACCCTCAACTGAGCATTTACAGGAAAGAATGCTGCTCTCGTGGTGCCTCCTGGCCTCGTAGGCATGGAGGGATTGGGCAGTCTTTGCCCAGCTGCCAGTTTCCTGGGAAAACAGCCACAAAACAACAGGCCCAAGGCGGGGGGGGGGGGGTGGGGACCGGCCCTGAGAGATGGAGTGCCTGAAATAAGAGCTTGTTCCTGGCCTGATCACAACACAAATATGAGAGCATCATGGCACACAGAGGCTAAACAAGTTTATAAAGCCACACGGGTTATCAAATCTTGGCATACCTAGAATCCAAATGTGGCCAGGTTGGCTCCACTTACACTTTTGGTCGCATGGGGCTCTCACAGGGTAACTAAGACAACAGTGGGATGCCAGTTTTGCTACTTGCTTCCCTACATTCGCTCAGGCCCTCCCTGCCTGGCGCCCCATTCTTCTGTAGGTGGCTGGGGTGGTTTTGCCCTTCACTCTTAGCTTCTGCCATCGGTCTTCGTTGGTTTAGACCAGTCGGAACACCTCACTGTCAGCCACCTACAGACAGGCAAGTGGCCACAAAAAGTGAATCTCCTCAAGGAGTTCCTGAGAGAGGAAGCCCACCCTCCACAGGCCAGTGAGGTTGTAAGGAAGATGCCTCCTGGACAGACAAAGCAAGAGCAGAGTAACCACCAGAGTTTAAGAAGGAGCCTTTAGCTGGGCTGTGGTGGCTCAGGCCTTTAATCCCAGCACTCGGGAGGCAGAGGCAGGCGGATAGCCATGAGTTTGAGGCCAGCCTGGTCTACAAAGTGAGTCTAGGACAGCCAAGGCTACACAGAGAAACCCTGTCTAAAAGAAAAAAAAAAAAAAAAAAAAGGAGCCTTTAAGGAAGCAAAGCAGGGAGACAGAGGCAAAGCAAGTGTTTGGTGAAACTATGAGTTGCCTGAAGCAAGCACCATGTCCAAACTTTCTAGTTAGTCTCTTAATAAGCATTTGTTGAATATACAAACATGAAAAAAATCCCTTTTTTTACAGGAAGATACAAGTGAGGGGATAACAATCGGGATGTAATCTGAATAAGTTATTTTATAAATAAAAAAATAAAATCTCTTTTTTGATTAGTCCACTTTAAGTTTCTATCATTGACTTATGAAATGAAAGATTCCTTCTGGATACACTCAGACACACACGGTACAAACATGAGTCAAGGTGGACACAGTACACACTGACAAAGGTTGGTCTTTTTTTTTTTTTTTAATTTATTTGTTTCTATTTTATGTGCATTGGTGTTTTGACCACATGCATGTCTGTGAGTGTCAGATCTTGGACTTACAGACGGTTCTGAGTTGCCATGTGGGTGCTGGGAATTGAACTGAGGTCCTCAGGAAGAGCAGCCCCAGAGGTTGGTCTTATTAAAGCAACTCTAACTTTTTTTTTTTTTTGCCTTTGCACACATGCACACACACAAGCATGTGTGGTGCATGCATGTGTATATATTTTTTCTTTTTCTTTTTGGTTTGTGTTTTGTTTTTCCAGACAGGGTTTCTCTGTGTAACCTTAGCTGTCCTGGGCTCACATTATAGAACAGGCTGGCCTCGAACTCACTGAGGTAGGCCTGCCTCTGCCTCCCAAAGGCTAGGATTACAGGTGTGCACCACCATGCCTGCCTATGTGTATACGTATTCAGTACATATTCTGCCTGTGTGGGGGTGACTGAGTGTACTGTGTATGGGTGTGGAAGACAGATGTTGAGGATGCTTTCCTCTGTCACCCTCCACTGAACCTGCAGCTCACCCATTTAGGCCATCAGGCTCCACAGAGCCTCCTGTCCCCACTTCCTCAGCAGCGGAATCACTGGCTTTCATCAGCACACCTGGCTTTTTACATGGGTCTGGGGATTCAAACTCAGGCCCCGTGCTTGCTTGTGGCAGGCACTTTCCCACGCAGTCATCTCCCTGATCACTGGGCATGGGGCTGCAGACTTGCTGAAAGTGACAGGGAGATTTGTGAAGGGTAAGAGAGCCCACACTGTAATCCAGCGAGGTGCAGAGTGTGATGCATACTCACAGGTTCTGAATTCCCAGGCCCCATGGTGCTCTCCGTAGCTCTTCAAGCTTCAGACATGCGGGGGTGGGGGGGGAGGGGTTGCCCCAATATGGCTGGTGTTCATAGCCTGACAGAACTTGTTTTCTGGTTCCCCACCTCCCACCCCACCCCCACCTAAAGGTCTCACAGCTCTCAACACAGTGCCGCCATCTTGGTTCCAAGTGTTCAAACACATGAGCCTGCGGAGTACGCATCACATCCAAACAGTAGCACCCCTGATTTACCTGAGCTCTCAGAGCTGGGCCTCAGCTGGTGCCTCCCTTTTGGATGTTATTAAAGCCAGGCATTTGTCTCTTCACTAGCTTGGGGCTCCGTCTTTAAGAACTAGGCAACACCAGGTCTGTGCCTGTAATCCTAGCGCTTAAGAGGCGGAGGCAGAAGGAACAGGTGTTCATTCTCCACCACACAGTGTACTGGGGGCCAGCCTGGGCTACCTGAGACCCTGCCTCAAACAAAACAAAGCAAACAAGCCAACTGCTGGCCACTAGGCCTTGCATGTAGAAGGCTCTTGTCCCAGAACCATCCCGCACCAAGGGCCCTGTGTCAGCAGGTATTAGCGGGCCCCATGGAGACACAATTCACGCTGGTCTCAGGCAGAAATCACTCAGCCGACCAGGAGCAGACAACTTTCCCTTTCCCTTAGGGATAAAAGATAGAGGTCACTGGAGCCACGGGTGCCTGCTTGCCAGCTTTTTGAGCTGTGTGCACCCTTCTGCAAAGAAGTAAATTTTGCCTTGCTGGGACCCCTGTTTTTGAGTGGTGGTCTGTTGATTTGTGGCCTCAATCTTGTCTCTAAGGACTCTCTCTCTCTCTCTCTCTCTCTCATTTTATTATTATCTCTGCATAGCTCTGGCTATCCTGGAACTTGCTCTGTAGACCAGGCTGCCCTTGAACTCACAGAGACCCACATGCCTCAGCCTCCCAAATGCTGGGATTAAAGGGAGGGCACCACCACCACCTAGCATCTTTCCTAATTTTGACACAGAGTCTCTCAATGTACCTCTGGCCTGGAACTCACTATGTAGACTAGGCTGGCCTCAAACTCATAGAGAACCACCTGCCTCTCTCTGCCTGCGTGCTGACGTTAAAGGCGTGTGCAACCATGCCAAGCTTCTACCTTATTTTTTGAGACAAGATCTCTCACTGGACCTGAGGCTTGTCAATTTTGCTAGATTATCTAACCAACAAGTCCACAGGCTCTGCCTGTCCCCTCCCCCAATGGTCCACCTCCACCTTCCAGCATATAGCATACACCAAACTTTCATGGATTCTGGGGATTTGAACTCAGTTTTTCATACTTGTAGGTACAAGCGTGTTTTGCGATGAGCCACCTTTTCAACTGCCAAGGCCTTCTTCAGTTAACAAATACCTTGGGGAGAGCCCTCACCCCAGTGGTTCAAGGAAACTTCTAAGGTCCAGAGCTTAGGATAAAGGAAAGATGAGGCTGTGGAGGGAGGTAAATAGAAGAAGTCATGAGGTATCTCAGACAGGAATTTCCAGAATTTAACATCTATCATTTGGGGCTGGAGAGATGGCTCAGTGGTTAAGAGTGCCACCTGCTCTTCCAGGGGTCCTGAGTTCAATTCCCAGCAACCACATGGTGGCTGAAAACCATCTATAATGTGATCTGATGCCCTCTTCTGCAGATAAAGCACTCATATACAATAAATAAATAAATAGTTTTTAAAATCTATCATTTTTTTTTCAGCCTAAATATGGTTACACTGGCGTGCAAAGAAACCTGGGAATGTAGTCTTTATTATGAAAGGCCATGCACCTAAGCTAAAAGTTCTGTTTCTATGGGAAATAGGAAGGAAAGATATAGAATTACACTGGGCTATTGAATTCCTTGCTGAGCCTCCTCTCCAACCCCAATGATAAATAAGTTTTAAAATGTAAATGAAAACCCTGAGACCTCTGGCTTCCGCTTGTACACACACAGACACCTGCACAAGAATCATCTAGAAAGGTGGGTGGTGGTAGCACATGCCTTTAATCCCTGCACGTGGGAAGCAGAGGTAGGGGAATCTCTGTGAGTTTGAGGCCAGCCTGGTCTACAGAGTGAGTTCCAGGACAGCCAGGGCTACACAGAGAAATCCTGTTTCAGGGATAAAAAAAAAAAAAAGAATGATCTAGAATGTTTCTTCTACCCACTGTGTAGACACATTCTGGAGCAAGGCGGTGTCACTCACTTGCAAGTCTGTCCTCTGAGAACACAGAGCCCTTGCAGATGGATGATGAAAAGAGATGCTGGCCACTCGGCTCATGTGCTTCAGACAATTAACTGAACATTGGAAACATCATTTTCTTCTCTGCTTCTTGAGCCTTCACGACTGATACAACTGGCTTTTTCCCCCCTCAGCGTCTTGAAGGACACAGCAAGGACCTGCAGAGAGCTCCTGGTAGGATTTTAGCAGTGGACAGGAATGGCTGAAACCCAGGAATCTGTGTGAGGCAAATAAAATCCCACAAAATGAGTATACAAGGTCTCGGGGGACACTTGGATATGTGCCTCATTCCTGGCTAACAGTCTTTATTCACATTACTGACTTACAACCACCCAAGCAATAAAACTAAGCAGAGCTAGGGATGTGGCTTAGCTGTAGAGCACTTGCCTAGCCCGTGTGAAGCCTGGGGGTCACCCCAAAGCACCACATCCCCCACGGGTGGTGGCGAGCGTCTGTTCTCTTAGAGCTAGATAATGAGATAGAGACTAGGAAGTGGAAGTTCACGGTCATCATCTGCTACGTAGCAAGTTCTAGAACCGACTTCGCTACATAACACCCCGTCTCAAACAAACAGATAGACAAAAGACGCGTACTAGCAGAAAACAGGAGCGTGGGGATGCATGCTTTAGGCACATGAGTTCTCGGTAACTGAGGGTACGGCAGAGGCCAGGTGCGTCTGAAGTTCACTGCATGAGTCATGCAGTGAGGTCTGCTCTGTTTCTAGGGACATTCTTCATGCAAGGCCATCTGCAAAAACCTAACTGAGGGCTGTTATGAATAAACATAACCCTCGCCTTTCTTAGAGTAAGAAGCTATAGGGTAAGTTGCCTGGTTCTGCTCTATTATCTGGCTCACATCTACTGTGCATCAGATCGTTGAGTGTCCTCCAGTCTCCTTAGCTAGTGGGTCAGATACAAGTCCCCTACCAAACACTAGTGCCCTTTGTACCCTGTTGCCCATCCTGGGAGGTCCAGCCTCTGCCTCTTCCCTCTTACATTGTGATGGCAAATTCTGGATTCCCTCCTCACCTCTATGCTTCTGCTCTAGACTATATCTGTCACTACTGTTTCCTACTGACACGACTGGAAAATGAATGACCAATGGCACCCATCATATTGACAACATGGCTGCCAAGGCCCATGGTTAATACTGTGTGAGGATGCAGGGCCTCTGAAGGAGCTTCCAGGGATGGAGAGCAGAGAAGTTTGGTAACCACCCTACCTTCACTCCCCTTGCTCCCCTCGCTACCAGAAGTGGAAGGCCAGCACAGCTGCATGTTGCTTAGGCTTCTTTCTGTGACGGGCCTGCATCCACATCCACAGCTCACGCACCTCTCTCCTGGCTCCAACTTACCTCAACTCTGACCTCCACCTTCAGTTGACTTCTGTGCTTGGACTCGAAATGTCATCTCTGTGCTGCCTACACTCTCTTCTATCCCAGCCATGACCTCCAGCCAGCACGTGGCACTGGCAGCCACATCTCGCCAGCCTGGCACAACTCCCGGAAGCCGCCCTTGGCTTGTCCTCTTTTGTCTCTCTCCCTAATTTGATGCTGACATTGACAGATAACGACAAGAGAGGCAGCCAAGCCCCAGGGTGGGACCACAAGGTGCCATTCAAAGCCTGGCAAGCAGATCCTATAGACTTAGGCTCATGCCTGCCTCAAATAAGAACTACTATCTCCTGGCGCTGAAGTAGACACCGGCTTTAGCAGCAGTCTCCACATAGAGGAGCCGTTTGTCCATCTAGAAGATCCTAACACCAGCTTTGTGGCTTCCGGAGTCCAGTGCCCGAGGAAAAGAGGAAATGAACTGATATCATGGAGGAGCGAGAAAAGAGAGAGAGAAGGGGCTGGAGAGCTGGCTCCCTGGTTGAGAGCACTCGGTGCTTTTGCATGGGGCCTGGGTTCAGTTCGCAGCACCTGCGTGGTGATTTACAACCGGCTATAACTCCAGGAGATTTGGATGTCCTCCTCTGACCTCCGAGGGCAGCCGTCACACACATATTACACGTATGTGCGTGTACACAAAACCGCTCATATACTTAACATATGATTAATCTTTTTTGTTGTTGTTGTTGTTGTTGTTTTCGGGACAGGGTTTCTCTGTGTAGCCTTGGCTGTCCTGAACTCACTTTGTAGACCAGGCTGGCTTCGAACTCACAGAGATCCACCTGCCTCTGCCTCCCGAGTGCTGGGATTAAAGGCGTGCGCCACCACACCCAGCTATGATCAATCTTTTAAAAATGAGCTTTAGGGGGCTGGAGAGATGGCTCAGAGGTTAAGAGCACTGACTGCTCTTCCAAAGGTCATGAGTTCAATTCCCAGCTACCACATGGTGGGTGGCTCACAACCATCTCTTCTGGCCTGCAGGCAGAATGCTGTATACACAATAAATAAATAAATAAAAACGAGCTTTAAAAAGATAGGAAATGTGGACGCTTCACCAGATTACGGTTCTGGGGGAGCCTTCCTTGATCCCAGGGAGAAGTGTCTAGAAGTACTTGCTGCATCGGCCTTGTCTTTGACCCAAATGAAAGAACTCACAGTTAAAACTCTGGCCTTTGGCTTTTCAGCAGTTCTCCCACTGTGGTCTCCCTTCTCCCTCCCTTGTCTGTTAGGACTCAAACCCGGGCCTGGAGTGTGTGCATGTTAAGCAAGGTGTTCTGAGCTACACCTCCCATTTCTGATTTCCAACACATCCCTGAAAAAAAAAAAAAGAAGGAAAAAACCCCCACCCATTATGAAAGAGAGCTCCAGCAAACTGCAAGTTGGTCCGGAAACTGCCTAAACATCCTGAGTTCATAGTGGAAGCAGTGATGGGGCCTCGGGAGAAATCTCCAGACAGACGAAGCACCCAGGGCCTCAGAGCCTGCTTTTACATATACCTTTCGCAACCCCAAGTCTACCCCGTTGAAGGGTCTCGTGTAGCAGAGGATGACCTAGGACTTCTGGTCCTCCTGTCTGTCCCTACCGTGCGGAATGCTGGGGATTACAGGTTTGCACCACATGGCAGGCTATGCAGTGCTGGGATCAAACTCAGGGCTTTGTGTTGCTAGTCAAACCCTGGGCCAACTGAGCCACACACTTTCCCCTCTAATCGCTTTTGTTACGCATCTTTATTTAAATAGAAATTGGCTTTCCCTCCCTTTTGATTAAGCTATCATACAGTCATCCGCTGCAGAAAACCCACAATGGATAAGGAGTGACTTCATTCCTTTGTTTGGAAAGTTCACTGGTGGGATGCTCCTCACGGCAGTGGGCGGGAGGAGCCGCTCCAATGTGGGGTGGGGGGAAGGGGGGAACCTCTGCCAAGTTTTCTTAGATGGAAAGGTGTTGGCTTTGTATCATCCTGGGGAGACAGTGGCAGAAGAGGGCGGAGTGTGGAGGGGGGGGTGTGATATTCTACCCTAAAATATTTTTTTTTCCCTCTGAAATATGTGAGCAGCTAAATCTGGCTGTGTTTATGAGATTGGGTGGAATTTTCCTTAAAGTGACAAAACAGAGCACTTTGTATCTAAGGCTTTAGCCATCAAGGGTACTGGAAGGTGTCCTGTGGAGACCTTTTCAGGTGCCATCTGATTAAGAAGACGAAGGCTGGGATGATCTAGCTCACTATGTGTTTGCTGTGTGACCCTGGTTGTATGAGTTTCTTTTCTTATCACTGGGACAAAACAACCTAGAAGGAGAAAGGATTTATCTCCCTGGTCTTTCCAGTCCACAGTGAGTGTGAGTGGGTGACTAGGCTGTTTGCGGCAAAAGCAGGCTGGAAGCAGAGACCAAGGAAGAAACCCAGGGATCCAGGTAGCATTCAAAGGCCCGCCCACTAGGACCTACTTCCTCCAGCTTGGCCTTGCCTCACAAACCCTCAAAATAGCTCCACCAGCTGGAGACCAGGAGTTCAGCACGGGAGCCTGAGGGCATTGGGGGTGGGGTGAGGTGTGGGCATTTTATATTCAAACCGTAATAGAGCGCAATTATGTAATCTCTCTGGCTCTCTCGTTCCTCATGGAAATCATATTACCTCGTCCTTAGCACTGCTGGGGCATTAAATGATAGCTTTTAGCATTTACAAGGTGTCTAGAACAGAGCCCAGCGCATCAGCTTCGCATCAGTGATTTTCCTTCCCTGACTCTCTGATAGACCCCACATCTACCCAGCTCCTACCAAGTGCCAGGCATGTCCATAGTTTGGACACATTGAAATCATTTAGCCCTGAGGATGTAAAGTCATGCTATGTTCCCTCCAGCGGCTCACTTGGTACCCGTGCTATGGTATCCGGTTATGTAGTCACACACTAATCCAGGGGTCCTAGTTAAATTATTTCATGGGTGTGTTAAGTAGAAGTTTTCAGACTTACCAGATGTACCATCCTGTAAACACACACACACACACACACACACACACACACACACACACACACACGAGTATTACTGATTCAGATCTGTAAATCCAGCTACTTAGGAGGCCGAGGCATGAGGCCTGTGAATTTTTAAAGCTAGCCTGGTCTTCAGAGGGAGACTCTGTGACTTAGAAAACTACATATGTATGTGCATATGTATACACACACACACACACACACACACACATATATATATGAAGAAACTAAAGATCAGGGTAATTGGAGGATTACTCAGATCATCCGGCAGAATCTGTCAGTCCAACCTGGCACATCAAGTCGCAGCAGGACTAGGTGTATCTTCTCCCACGGAGGCCAGACAACGCAGCCTAGCTAGGGGAAAGGGATCCAAAGGCAGGCAACAGAGTCAGACAGCTCCTGCTCCAACTGTTAGGGGACCCACATGAAGACCAAGCTACACATCTGCTACATACGTGTAGAGGGCCTAGGTCCAACCCATCCCAGGTGCTGGGATTAAAGGCATGCCCCACCACGCCCGGCTAGCTTTCTTATTTTCAAGGACTCAGAGGAGTGAGATCCCTCAGTCTTGGGGTCTGCTTTGTCCACTGATGGTGTTTGGAGGAAAAATGGGGAGTGGGGTGCAGGGGAGAAAAGAGAGAGGTGACAATTCTATTGATGGAGTTTTGGTTTTATTAGCCACAGAGGTTGCACACCAAGGTAAGGATTGGGGGAGCATTGGTGAGGCTGGGCAGACCCCAGGGGGCAGTGCTTTGGAGACTGCCGCTGTCTGTGTGAGACAGCAGAGTGGGATGGATGGGTGTTATAGTGGAGAGGGCTGGGAACTACCTCCAATGGAAGATGAAGGTGGCGTTGTTTCCCAAAAGGAGATGGGATAGGGATATTAAGAAGAAAGGAGCCAGGCGCGGTGGCGCACGCCTGTAATCCCAGCACTTAGGAGGCAGAGGCTGGTGGATCTCTGAATTTTGAGTCTAGCCTGGTCTACAAAGTGAGTCCAGGACAGCCAAGGCTACAACTGAGAAATCCTGTCTCAAAACAAAAACAAAGCAAAAGAAAAAAGAAGATGAAGAGGAGGAAGGGACGCTTGATGGCCACAGTAACAATGACTATTGTAGGTAGCGGGAAAAGATACTTAGATTGGATCCATTTGGAAAAGGATTTAGAATGTACCCATAGCTAATGCCCACAAACGGCCCTTAGGATTTGTGGGATGTTGCGAAGTGCATCTCTCAGTTTACGATTTCTTGGCCGTAGGGAAAGGCTGTTTTTATACAAATGTTCCTGTATGAGATATAAATAGCAATTGGTAATAAGCACGGATCTCCATCCAACACTGCACACTGGGCACTGTCTAAGCAGATCTCCCCACGTGGGGAGGGGGAGCAGGAACAGTGATTCCCCTTCCCTTATGTATGAGGAAACTGAGGAATGTGGTGCTTAAGTGATCTTGTGGCTAAAAAAATGGCAAGCAGTCCACAATAATGCCTGCATCCTGAAGTAGTGAAGATGCTGAAAGACAGACCATGCAGGTCCCCCAGGCAAGCCTTTAGTCTCTAACCACTTTCTCTAACCAGAAAGCTCCAGATGCTCCACTCCTAGAGATTCAGCCTTGGCATCTGATCTGTGGCACTCAGTTCCATTTTCTTAATGGCTGTCAATCAGCTCCCCACTGTTTCCCCTGAGGCTGGACCAGCAGGGGAGTCATCAGCACTTAGGAATAGCATTAAGAACAAAGCCAGATCTGGGCTGTTTGTTTTTCTCCCGGTGAGATCGCCCAGCCCTCAACACAGCTAGGGATGAGCGCAGACGTCACTCAGAGCTGAATGAATCACTTCGCAGATCACTGGGCTTCCCGGAGCAAACAGAAAGGAGCTGAAGGAAGGCTTGCTGCCACTTTAGTTTCCAGGCAGTTTCTGATAGAAACAGAATTTGAGGGCTGAGACTATAGCTTGGTCACTAGAGCGTTTGCCTGGAGTGCACAAAGCCCTAGGTTCAATCCCAGCCCGGCATAAATCAGGTGTGGTGGTGGATGCCTAAAACCTAGCACCTAAGAGGTCAGAGATGGGAAGATCAGAAGTTCAAAGTCTCCCTCAGCTAATTTCCAGGCCAGCCTGGGAGTCACGGGGACCCTGTTTCAAAACCAGAAAAGCAAAAACAAATGTGAGCCACCCAGGCCATTTAAAGCTCTCTGAAGCCATTTAAAAATTTAAATTTGGTCTTGATATGATAACACAAAAAGCAATCGTTTCAGTATGTAAATGATTAAGTGAACATTTGTTAATGAGGCGCTGTAAGGGTTAATCTTTGAAATTTAGAGTCACCCTAGAAACAGGTCTGTTTTTAATAGCTGAGTAGTATTCCATAGTGTAAATGTACCACAGTTTCTTTATCCATTCTTCTACTGAGGGACACTTAGGCTGTTTCCATGTTCTGGCTATTATGAATAAGGCCGCTATGAACATGGTTGTGTGCTGGAGCATATTCTGGGTATATTCCAAGGAGTGGAACAGATGGGTCTTGAGGAAGTCCTATTCCTATTTTTCTGAGAAAGCACCAGATAGATTTCCAAAGTGGCTGTACCAGTTTGCATTCCCACCAGCAATGAAGGAGTGTTCCTTTCTCTCCACATCCTTGCCAGCATGTCGTGTCACTTGAATTTTTGATTTTAGCCATTCTGATGGGTGTAAGATGCAATCTCAGTGTCGTTTTGATTTGCATTTCTCTGATGACTAATGAATCTGAGCATTTCTTTCGGTGTTTCTCAGCCATTTGATATTCCTGTGTTGAGAATTCTCTGTTTAGTTCTGAGCCCCGTTTCTTAATTGGGTTATTTGGTTTGGTGGTGTTTAATTTCTTGAGTTCTTTATATATTTTGGATATTAGACCTTTGTCAGATGTAGAATTACTGAAGATCTTTTCCCAGTCTGTAGGCTATCGCTTTGTTCTGTTGACAGTGTCTTCTGCCTTACAGAAGTTTCTCAGCCTCATGAGGTCCCATTTGTTAATTAAGGAATTCCCAAAATTTGCGGACAAATGGATTGAACTAGAAATGATCATAATGAGTGAGTTCATCCAGAAGCAGAAAGAGTCAAATGGTATATACTCACTTATATCTAGACACTAGTTAGCCCAAGGGGCATGTCCCATGAAAGTCTTCACTTATCAGGAAAGTGGGTCAGAGGGGAGGACATCCTATTGGGACTTTAGGTGAGAGAAGCATGGGAAAATGGGGAAATAGAAGGATCCAGAGGGTCCTAGAAACCTACAAGAAGAACATTATGACGGGCAGATCTGGGCACAGGGGTCCTGCTCAAACTGTGACACCAGCCAAGGACAATACGGGCAGTAAACTTCGAACCCCTACCCAGATCTAGCTGATGGACAGGACATTCTCCACTGTTGAGTGGAGAGCGGAGACTGACTTTCACATGAACTCTGGTGCCCCGTTTTTGACCACGTCCCCTTAATGGGGAGGCCTGGTGGCACTCAGAGGAAGGATAGCAGGCTACCAAGAAGAGACTTGATACCCTATGAGCATATATAGGGGGAGGAGGTCCCCCTCAGTCACAGACATAGGGGAGGGGAGTAAGGGGAAAGCGGGAGGGAGAGAGGAATGGGAGGATACAAGGGATGGGATAACCATTGAGATGTAATATGAATAAATTAATAAAATATTTTTTTAAAAATTAAAGATAGTTTTGCTATTAAAAAGAAAGAAAGAAAGAAAGAAAGGAAGGAAGGAAGGAAGGAAGGAATAAAGAAAGAGGTCTGTGAGGGATTCTCTAGTTTGGATTAGTTGAGGTAGAGAGGCATGCCCTAAAAGTGGGTGGTCCCACTCCTTGGGCTGTATAAAAAGAAGCCAGCCAGGTATAGTAGGGCAGGCTGTCTTCTGCTCTTGCTGCCCTGACCTCACCAGGACGTGTTGTACCATCAAACATTGAGCCAGAATAATCAATCCCTCCCTCCCTCCCTCCCTCTCTCCTCCCTCCTCCCCTCTCTCAGTCTACAGAGAGAGTTCCAGGACAGCCAGTGCCGCACACAGAAACCTTGCCTTGAAAAACCAAATAAATAGATAATAAGTTTGAGGTCACAAAGAAAGAGACCACTATTCAAACTGAAGTGGTTTTTTTTTTTTTTTTTTTTAAGACGATTTATTTAATTGTGTAGTATTCTGTCTGCATGTACACCTGCAGGCCAGAAGAGGACATTAGATCACATTTAGATGGTTGTGAGCCACCATGTGGTTGCTGGGAACTGAACTCAGGGCCTTTGGAAGAACAGACAGTGCTCTTAACCTCTAAGCCATCTCTCCAGCGCCCCCAAACTTCATTCTTGATCAGTAGCGTGTGCTCTGAAGGGTGAACACACTCAGACAGGAGTGCATTTATTTATTTATTTATTTATTTGTGGTTTTGTCTTTTTCCCCATTGGCTAGGATCCAGGCACACCGTCCTCTTTGATTGGCTAGTCTGAAAAGAACTGGTACCCGGGAAATAAAGCAGGAAGAAGAAAAGAGCCGGCTGGGCGTGGTGGCGCCTTTAATCCCAGCACTCAGGAGGCAGAGGCAGGCGGATCCCTGTGAGTTTGAGGCCAGCCTGGTCTACAAAGCGAGTCTAGGACAGCCAAGGCTACACAGAGAAACCCTGTCTGGAAAAACCCAAAAAAAAAAAAAAAGAAAAAGAAAAAAGAAGAAGAAGAAGAAGAAGAAGAAGAAGAAGAAGAAGAAGAAGAAGAAGAAGAAGAAGAAGAAGAAGAAAAGAGCCACTGCTCAGGCCATCAGATTCCTAGACTAGAGTTGTAGGTCTTTGTTTACCCAAAGGCTTTACCAGGTGTGGGGGATTAAAACAGGTTTTAATCTCTTGTCCTAAACACAAGTTTTACAGTGTTTGATGCAAACGACTCATTTGATATTTACTACAGTGTCATTGAGTCTGTATTCAAGGAAGGGGAACACAGTATGAGCAATAAGCCGGACCATCTAGGTGGAAGAGATCAGAAAATAAACCAGGTAGCAGAGTGACTGGAGGGCACCTGGGAAGGGGGTCGGTGTGAGGAGGGGACACTGGAGCCAGATTGTAAATGATGCAGGCTGGAGGCTTTGGGCCTGGGAGCTGAGTAGGCAGGGCCATAGGAAGTGTCTGGGCTTGGGCATTAGTTCCGAATGTGAAGGGGAGGGGGGAGAGGCGGGAGATGGGATCTAACCTTAGGTCCACTGTTTGCTGGGGACTCAAGCCAAGGCCTTAAGCATGGTACACAAAGGCCTCTGCTGCCGAACTACACTTCAGTCCTACTTCGAGTTTTAAAGATGTCTAGAAAGAAGGTAAGTTGGTCCAGTGGGGCTCCTTTGTTTCTTCATTCCCTGACTCCACCACGGACGTCTAGAAATGACTTTCACATTAAAGTTAAAAAGCTTAACAAAACTAAACTGAATTGATCAGTGTGTCTAAGTTTGATAGGAAAGTAATTAAGGCCAACCATAGAGACTCATGGCCCGGGTAGGCGTTTTCACACCTGTAGGGGCACAGGGCTTGGCCCACTTGAAAAGGGGTCTAGGAATGGAGGTCCTTTCCCAAATGCAGGATGCTGAAAGAGTCTCTCAGGCTCGGTGAAGTAGCCCAGAATGTTCTCCTTTTCCAGGTCATGGAGGGAGGGGACAAGTGGCCTCTTTGTCTTGTGGGAAGAACGAATCTCTAAGAAAATAGAATTGTAGTCCTGTACTGTGAGGAAGAGTGGATTTTTTGTTGTTGTTGTTTTGTTTTGGTTTTGATGCAGGATTTTTCTGTGTAGCTGTCCTGGACTCGCTTTGCAGACCAGGCTGCTCTAGAACTCACAGAGATCTGCCTACCTCTGCCTCCTGAGTGCTAGAATTGCATGCATGCCCTGCCAGAAGAGTGGAATTTATTATTATTATTATTATTATTATTATTATTATTATTATTATTATTATTATTGGTTTTTTAAGATAGGGTCTCTCTGTGTTAGCCTTGGCTGTCCCGTATTCCCTTTGCAGACCAGGCTGGCCTTGAACCCACAGCGATCTACCTGTCTCTGCCTCTCGAATGCTGGGATTAAAGGCATATGCCACCATGCCTGGTGCATGGAAGAGTGGAATTTAAGGGGAGAAACACCTTTTCAGGGATGTGGAGATCTCAAGCCAGACCACTGCAGTACAGCGAACAGGAGGGGTAGAATGAACAGGAAGAGAAAGGAACTGGTTAGTTTGAGGGTTGTGCTTTATTCTAGAATGCTCCTGTATCTCAGACTGGCCCCAAACTCACTATGTGGCCTTGAACTTCTGATCTCCCAACTCCACCTCCCCATTTCTGGGACTCTAGCATGATTCAACACCTGATTTTTCCCATGCTACCACACATGTCCCCTTCACACCTGGAGCTGGGGGATGGGGTGGGGTCCAACCCAGGGCTTGTTATGCTATGCAGTCTACTAAAGGGGCTACCCCTCCAGCCCCTGTCCCAGAACATCAGTGTGTACATGGTCAAGGTCACTTGGTGATCTTGTTAAAAGGCACACCCTAGCCACCTACCTTCAGGTCTGGGGCACAGCCTGAAAGTGAGTCTGCATTTTGTTTGTTTGTTTTGTGTGTGTTTTGCGTGCGTGCGTGCGTGCGTGCGTGCGTGCGTGTGTGTGTGTGTGCGCGCGCGCGCGTGCGAGCGCGCGTGCGGTGGTGGAGGATCCAGACCACCCTGAGCAGCAAGATGAAGGTTAGGGTAGGTTGGAATAGGCCAGTGATGTGATGAGGGAAGAGATTGGATTTAAAGATAGACTGGCTGGGCGTGGTGGCACACGCCTTTAATCCCAGCACTTGGGAGGCAGAGGCAGGCGGATCACTGTGAGTTCGAGGCCAGCCTGGTCTACAAAGTGAGTCCAGGACAGACAAGGCTATACAGAGAAACCCTGTCCCGAAAAAAAAAAAAAAAAAAAAAGATAGAGTGGGGAGAAAATGGGTAGGAGTTACTCAAACTAAAGGAGCTAATGAGCTAATGGAGGCCGTCTTTGGATTTGGTCACTGAATGGTATAGTGTCATTACCAACGTAAGAGGGCAAGGATAAGGAACTCATTCGTGAGTGAGTGTGAGGATGTGTGTCATGAAAGCTAACGGGAGAATGTTTAGAGGGGGAGAGGACCAGGGAGGGGCACAGAAGGGACATGAGAGGGTAGTGGAGGACAGATCTGAGTAAGGTACAATAATATATGTATAAAAATATCACAATGATAGCAATTATTTTGTACGCTATCTTAAAAAAAAAAAAAAAAAAACAATTAAAAAGGAAACAAGAGAAACATGGCCAGGCCACGCAAACAGGACACTCCTTTCTTTGCAAAGATGTGATCGGGAGGCACGTGGCATGCTGGTCTCTTTGCTCAGTTTAAAGTGCTGGTGACAATGTTTGCCATAAAAGCCAAATCTGGTATGTCTCACCAGGTCAATAAATAGCCAGTTCTATGAGGTCCAGAAGTGGCCAGCAAGGCCTCTCTTTCTGCATCTCACACACGCGAGTTGCATCTCCTGGTCAACATCAGCAGCCAGCATTACACTTAAAGTAGCTGAGTCTCAGCTGGAGCTGCGAGGCTCTGAACTCCTCAGCAGGGTTGAGTAAGCCT
Organism: Acomys russatus; assembly: GCF_903995435.1. Classification (NCBI taxonomy): domain Eukaryota; kingdom Metazoa; phylum Chordata; class Mammalia; order Rodentia; family Muridae; genus Acomys; species Acomys russatus. Next base: position 5,802,394 of record NC_067152.1, read on the forward strand.
GAATGTCAGAATGTCTACTATACCACAGAATGGAAGTTTTATGGGGCTTTGCTTTTGTTTAGTTAGAGGGGTGGGAGTTGCTTGTTTTTTGCTTTACAACTATTTTTTTTTGATTTATTTATTTATTATGTATACAGTGCACAACAGATCACATTATAGATGGCTGTGAGGCTGTGGTTGCTGTGAATTGAACTCAGGACCTCTGGAAGAGCAGTCAGTGCTCTTAACCTCTAAGCCATCTCTCCAGCCCCTATTTTTTTTTTTTTTTTTAAGTAAGTTGTCTCTGAACTGTAAACCTTTAATCTCAGCACTGAAGAGGTAGAGGCTAGCCTGGTCTACAGAGTGAGGTCCAGGACAGCCAGGGCTACAGAGGGAAACCCTGTCTCAAAAAACAAAAGCAAGCCGAGTGCGGTGGTGCACGCCTTTAATCCCAGCACTCAGGAGGCAGAGCAGGATCTCTGTAAGTTCGAGGCCAGCCTGGTCTACAAAGTGAGTCCAGGACAGCCAGGGCTGTTACACCTAGAAACTCTGTGTTGAAAAGTCAAAAACAAAACAAATCAAAACAACAAGAAAACAAAAGCAGGCGGATCTCTGTGAGTTCGAGGCCAGCCTGGTCTACAAAGTGAGTCCAGGACAGTCAAGGATACACAGAGAAACCCTGTCTCGAAAAACCAAAAAAAAAAAAAAAAAAAAAAAAAAAAAAAAAAGAAAGAAAGAAAAAGAAAACAAAAGAAGCAAAAAGGAAGGTTGTCCATGCTTGAGTACTCTGCCGTTGACTTTTAGGGATGGCACCTTGCTCTGTAGCTGCAGCAGCAGCAGCTCTGGGAGGCTCAAGGTTCAGGGCTGGACACCTGTAACCTTAGTGCAAGTTCTCCATGTTGCCCCCAGCTCTGCAGTCCAGGCTCTGCCATGTGGGAACAGGAGGCGGCGGACTTCACAGACCGTGCCTCCAGCTCTGGGTGAGTCCAGCTGAAACAGGGAAGGGAGCCCCCCGGTCTGCACACGTACTTCACATGGGACCCCACATCCCTGGTTAAATGTGGTGGGAGTGCTGCCGACAGGAGCATCATTGTTAATCTTCCTCAGACTCCACAAGGGCTTCCAGAGAGAGAGGTAGACTGTCACTGCATGAATGGCTAAGACACGGCACTGAAAACACGACTCAGTGGGTAAGAGCATTTGCTGCTCTTCCAAAGGACCAGAGCTCAATTCCCAGTGTCTAAAGCCTCCTGCAATTCCAACTTTATGGTTATCTGACACCCTCTTCTGGCCTTCATAGGTACCTGTACACTTGTGACTTGTACACACACACACACACACACACACACACAGACACACACAATTAAAATACAACAACAACCTCACACCTTTAGTCCCCAGCACTCTAGAGGCAGAAGATAGCCTGGTATACAGAGTGAGGTGCAGACCAGCCAGGGCTACCTGGAGACCTATCTCAAAAACGAAATAAAATAAGAGTAAATTAACTAATTTTAAAAATAAAAAGAACATCTTAAGGAAAGTACTTACATCGCAATCATGAGTACTAGAGTTCAGAGTTCAGAGCCAGGCACGCATGTGACAAGGCAGGCTACTCACAAATGTCTGTGACCCCAGCTCTAAGGAAGCAGAGACAGGGAGATTCCTGTCATTTGCTGCCTCTTAGCTTTGAAAAAAACAAAAAACAAAAAAAAAAACAAAAAACAAAACAAAAAAATCCAGCCCCAGGTTCAGAGTGAAGGAGGAGAGTACCAAGCAGCCTGCTCTGGCCTTTGGCTGCACAGGTGCATGCACCTTTATTCCCAGCATTTGGGAGGCAGAGGCAGGTGGATCTTTGAGCTTGAGGCCAGCCTGGTCTACAGAGTGAGTTCCAGGACAGTCAGGGCTACACAGAGAAACCCTGTGTTGGAACCATTCTCCCATGCCTCCCGCCAAAAAAAAAAAAAAAAAGTAAGTAAGTAAATAACTAAATAAATGGCTGCATAGGCACATGCACCTGCACAAACAGATAGATACATAGATAGATAATCAGTCAGTCAGACAGATAGACAGACAAACAGACAGACAGACAGACAAGAACTTGAAGAGGAAAGACAGCCTGGTTGTAAAACCAGCTCCAGTCAAGTAAAGGTGCAGCCTCTGCTCCCCTCTACCTGCGTGCACTCTGAACTGGTTTTCCAGGCCCACCTTGGAAGACTGAGGCTCTCCCAGCCCCTCTTCTCCAAGGCACCTTGGCTACTTGCTTGTGCCCTCTATATATTGATTGACTGTTATGCCTGACACACCAAATGTCAGTTTCAGTGGTTTAACCAAACACTTCGGTGATCCCAGCACCAGGAGAGGGGAGGCAGGAGGGTCAGGAGTTCAGAGTTATCCTTTGCTACACAAGTCTAAGGAGTCTGAGGGCAGCCTGGGCTACAGGAGGCCCTGTCTCAAAGTGGGGGACGGGGCACTGGTGGGATGGCTCGGTAGGTACAGGTGCTTGCTGCTGCCCTGATGACCTGAGTTTAGTCTGTGGAACCCGCTCCTCTCCCCACTCCCAAAATGCAATGGAAGGAGAGAACTCACTTCCACAAGTCGTCCCCTGGCCTTTACACATGAGCTGTGGCATACAGACACATGCACATACACACAAATAAACAAATACATGTAATTAAAAAAATATTAAGTAAGAGCGATTCCAGCTGAGTTCCTGGTGTGACCTATCCAGGGTCCTGCGGGCTAGTTGGTGGTCATTCCTCCTGTCATCTGTGTAGCTGAAGTGCCATTGGAGCCAGGAGGAAGGTGAAAGAAAGGGAAGACAGGCTGTTGCCTTTAGCTAAAATATAAAACGGAAGTTGCCCCCATAACGTCTATGACAATCCACTACCAAGCCCTAGGCATGCGGGCCCATATGCTGCCTGTGGGGCTGGGAGAGGTCCTGCACATCTAGGCAACCATCCAAGGCTCAATTTTCTGTTACCAGAGAAAAAGGGGGTGCCAATAACAGAGGTGGGGGTGGGGAGAAGGGAGAGTCAGGGTCATGGGGAGGGCAGAGACCAAAGTGGGGTGTCTGCCACACTTTTATATGTCATCTATTAGGGACACTTTAGTCTCATCTTGCTCATTTGGTTTTTTTTTTTTTTTAAGGGGGGCATAATAATGTTCACTTTACAAGGTGGTTGTGAATATTGACCAAGATAATGCCTGTGCATCACGCCTGGCATTTAGAGAGCCTGTTAATAAATGTTAGTGTCCTTTTGCTATACTGCCACATGGTAGGTGTCTAGACAGTTCCTCATGATACGCTTGACCTATTTTTTCTTTCCGAGGTACATTTATTATTGAATTATAGTTGGTCTCTATATCTGCAGGCTCACATCCTCCGGTTCAACCAACCGCAGATTGAAAATACTCAGAACAAAAATGACATCTGTGCTGAACGGGCGCATGTTCCTTGGCACCACTGCCTGATGGTAATAAGTATTTACACAGCATTTACATTGCACCCAGCATTACTAGTAATCTACAGACGATTTAAGACACCCTGGAGGATATGCGCAGGTTATTTGGAAATAGGATGGCATTTTATATAAAGGACCGGAGCAGTCACAGGTTTTTGGCACTTGCGATCCCAAGGAAAGCTGTATGTGACATGAGAAAAAAATCACACTCGGCCACTGTGTCGTTCCTCCGCCGCTCTGAGTTCTTTCACGGCAGAGGCCGTAACCTACACAGCCTTGCTCTCGGGGCGTGCCTCCTACCCATCTGTCCACCAGCAGTTGCTGAGTGAACACGCTGGTGGAGAAGAGAGAAGCTCTTCTACTCTGACCTCTCGATGGCGTGGGTTGTATTAATGTCCTTGAAGCAACCGATAAATCATTCTGCGTTCTCGGGTTCTCCGGTTGAGATCCCGGAAGGTGGAGCGGTGGGGGGACACGACACGGCATCCTCAATCCTGGACTTTGGAGCCAGGAAAGGGTAGGACCTGAGGCCGGAGACTCTCTGCCTAGGACGCATGCCACACACGTGTTCACCACCACTGCTCTGCTCTTTTCCCGACTTCTATGAGGACGGCCCTTCGCTGCACGGTTCTAGACGCGCTGTAGTTAGGAGAGACAGATAGCTGGCAGAAGCAGAGGACTTTGCCCTCCCTCCCCGCCCCCGCTCCCGCCCCCTCCTTCCCATACGTTCCACGCTCTGGCCCTTTGGTTTGAATGTGAAGATGAAAATCCTGCATTCTGTCTTGTGGAACTGGGTTACATTTTGTTGGTGACAGGCCAGCTGGCCTAGAGATCTGTTGCCATGGCAAACAGTAAGGTCCCCTTGTGGTTGCTCACTTTGACCCAAACTTGTTATGTCTAGACTTTTATATCGGCGACGAGAGTACCCTGGAAGTCAGACTCTGACCCACGGGGTTGCCCCATTTTCTCCGGCATTCTGGACCTGGAGAGGTTTCCAACTGCTTTTATTACCTACGGGTGCCTGGCGTTTCCTCCCTCTCTGTTCTCCCGGGGCATCGTGGCTCTCAACAGATGCTATCCCCCCCCCCTGCCCCCCATCCAAGAGGGGCCCTGGCCTCCGTGACAGCAAATCCATTGCACCACTTAGGTTTAATTAGGGCACGATGAAGGATGATTAGTTTACACATCAAAGCACTGAAACAACTCGACAAATTGGCCCCATTCTCCCACCCCCCCCCCCCCCCCCCCACCCCCCACCCCCCAGGAGCTGGCCTTGAACTCACAGACTCTGCCTGCTGGGACCCTGCAACCAGCAGTGAAGGTCCGAGGCCCTTGCAGCAGGACTGAATGAAGGTGCTCTCTTGCCCAGAAGTGGAGACCGGTGTTCCGCATTAACTGTGCCCTCACACCCTCTGTGGCTTTTTACTCCAAGCCTGTCCTGAGCCATGGTTAAACTTTGCCTGTAGTCTCTGCTCCTTGTAGACTTGACTCTACAGTCTGTAAGTCACTCAGGTCCTTTCTTTTTCAGAAGAAGCTCTTCACCCTTCCAAGTGAGAGCTTTACTGTTTGAGGACACCAATCAGGGAGTGAGAAAGACCAATCAAATGATCTCCAGCTCAGGCCACACGGCTACCAGTAGATGATTTCTTTGTTATTTGATAAGGAAGGAAATAGAAATTATAGGTTGTGCCAGGCGTGTTGCTGCACACCTGTTATTCCTAGCACTCAGAAGGCTAAGGCAGGAGGATTGTAATTTTTAAATAATATTTTATTACTGTTATTATTATTTAAAGATTTACTTATTTATGTGTCTGAGTGTTCTATTTGCATGTAGCCTGCATGACAGAGGAGGGGCAATCATTATAGATGGCTGTGAGCCACCATGTGGTTGCTGGGAATTGAACTCAGGTCCTCTGGAAGAGCAGTCTGTATTCTTAACCACTGAGCCATCTCTCCAACTTGGAGGGTTGTAAATTTAAGGCCACTCTGAGGCTACACAGCGAGAAACTCTCAAACCAAAACAAAGCAAAACACCCTCCCCCCACGCCCATACTGCACTGCCAGCAAATAAAACCAAGAAAGAAATTATAGGATACAGTAAGGTAAAGGAACCATTGCTAGGTCTCTTCTACATATACTTTCTTGTTCTTGTGGCTGGCTAAGAGACTGCTGAACAATCTGCATTGGACTGTCTTTATGATTTTTTACGTCAGACCCCTTACTGTCAGGATGCGTGTGAGTCTGAGCGTGCGTGCGTGCGTGCATGGTCTTGTGTAGAGGCCAGAGGTCTGTCTTGGGTGTTGCTCCTTTTTTGTATTATTTTGTTTTGTTTGTTTGCTTGTTTTCAGACAGGGTTTCTCTTGTATCCCTGGCTATCCTGGACTCACTTTGTAGACCAGGCTGTCCTCGAACTCACAGAGATGTGTTTGCATTTGCCTCCCGAATGCTGGAATTAAAGGCATGCGCAACCACGCCTGATGGTGGTGCTCTTTATGAGCCATCCATCATGTTTTTCTTTTTTTCATTTTTTAAGATTTATTTATTTATTTTGTATACAATATTCTGCCTGCATATAGGCCTGTACTCCAGAGGAGGGCACCAGATCACATTATAGATGGTTGGGAGCTACCATGTGGTTGCTGGGAATTGAACTCAGGACCTTTGGAAGAACAGACAGTGCTCTTAACCTCTGAGCCATCTCTCCAGCCCCCATTTTGGTTTTTGAGACTGGGTTACTCACTGGCCCCAAATCCAACAAGTAGCTTAGCCTGGCTGGCCACTGACCCACCTGGTTCCACCTCCCTGGTGCTGGGTTTATAAGCATGTGCCTTCACACCACACCCAGCTTTTGCTGTGGATACTGGGGGTTCAGCTCTGGTCCCCATGTCTCCCAGGCAAGTACTTTGCCTACTGAGCCATCTCCCTGGTCCCAGATCCTTATCTGCGATTTCCAGCTCCAGTGAGGTTGACCAAGTGCTGGGAGACAAAACAAAACAAAACAAAGCAAAAGTGTGTTTCTTTTGACTGAAGAAGAAAGTCCACCCAACAAGCCAAACTGTTGTCCTGTCTTGATCCACATGCACGCCAACCAAAACAATTGCTATGCCCTTCTCCAAGCCAGTGGCAGAGATGTGTATCTAGGTGCAGGGCCCTCGGGATTTGATGACCTTTTCTGTGAGAAGCAAGAGGACCATGGCTACAGTAGACTGTCATGCAACACAAAAGCATGGATCTGTTTCCTGAGCAGTTGATGGAGACGAAGCGCACAATGAAACCTCGTTCCCTGGCTGTGGGCCTTGAGGGTGAACAGACGTCAGCTTTACCACGGTGATGTGGACAGACAGATGAATGCTGCATGGGGATGGTGGGTGGGGGCTGAACTGGGCTCAGACTGGCGGCTGCAAGAAAGCCCTTCTCAAGGAAGATGACACCACATTGTTAGCATAAAACCCGGAGCCTATTGATCTGGCTGATTAGAAAGCCTTCCAAGGCACTGGGGTAATTAGCACAATTTACGGAGTAGCAGTTATCAGCTTCATTCCCTAATTAACAATGTAAATATCTTTCTAAATGACATTTTATAATCACCATCAGACCCTCTAGCACTGGCCCTGCTCACTGCTGATTCCTTCCCAGATGTAGAGTTGGTTTTTTTTCTCCCCCTCCACCCAACATGGCATTTCTGCCTCAAGTGCGATACAGCAATTGTATACGCCCCACAGCTCATCATTTGTGTCTTACTAGGGGTCTACTCTGCCTTCATCTCTCCAGTCCCAAATATGCAGCCTGCCAATTGAATTGCCAATTAAAAGTACTTAATTAGACGTGAAAGGGGAGTTCTGTCGTGTTCTGGATTCTGAACTGTTTTTTATTTATGCGCTTAGCAGGATAAGTCATCTTAAATTAGCGTCACATTTTTTTCCCTCTGAAGAGCATGTGAGAAACACGGCTATTAAGAGAAAAGAAGAGCTTTAGCACAATATTTGTGTGTGTGTGTGTGTGTGTGTGTGTGTGTGTGTGTGTGTGTGTGCTAGTCATGGGTGCAAAGGCTCATTCCAAATGCATATGTTGTGTTGGCAAGCCAGATTCTTCTTCATATTTATTTTATTTCCTAATCATTTTTTATTCAATTAACATTGGCCATAGATATTAACTCTGCCTAATGAAGCATGTGTGCAGGGAACTAAGAAAGAAATTTTTTTTTTTTACTTTAAATTCACCTATTACTAGGAATATCAGGGACATAATAAACTTTTATTGTTTTATGTCTAAGTTCCAGATGCATGCAGGGGCTGGGAGCGTCGATTAGTAATAGAGATGTGGCAGGCCTAAGGCTCTGGGTTCCAATCAAAAACTAGATGGAACACACGTCAATCTTTCTTGGGGGGAAGAACCGGCTTCCTTGGCAAGAGTGTTCCAAAGGCCGCCCATCGTCTTTCTCTCTTGGTCTTTCGGTTCCGATGAACCGTGTGATGATCATTGCAGTTACACATCTACAAAGCAAGCGGAAGACAAAAAGGAAAATGGATTTGATGCAAACCAGTTGCATTGTCTTGGTGGAAATAGAAGGGGAGACAAAGATGAATTTTTGAAGAATTTGCTGTGGTTTTTAATTAGCCATCTTGCCCTGGTTCCCCATTATCACTGATTTGTGTGATAAGTGACAATTACACGTGTCATAAGTATACTCCTTTTTGCTGAAGACAAGAGATCTTATGTGTGATGCAAATAAGGGTTCTCAGAATGCTAATTTTGTAATGAGCCAATGCATTTTTCAAGGAGTTTATAGTCTAGAGGGGGAATAAAACATGTGCATAAATAATTAGAATGCAAAGTAGAAAACTGGTGTGTCCTGAGACAGTACAGAAAGAATTATGGTTAAAAGAGAGTGAGAGAGTGGGTAAATAAATTATAGTTGAGAGGTTCAGGACGGCTTGCTTGAAGGTTGGGGAAATTGTCATAAAAGTACATGGAGACCATCGGTGTGGTTTACAGATGAGGGGAACAGCGGAAGAAAACACGGAGGTGGGACAGCAAGAAATTTAAACAAGGGAACAAGATGTTTACTGGGGTGTTAGGTGAGTGGGCTGGCGGCAGCACAGCCGTTGGTGCTGTGAGGGGGGGGGGGTGGTAGGGCTTCATCTTGGTCTTTGCTGAGCCTGACTATGAGGCTGAAACATCACAGCACTTTCTGTAGACTAAGGATTGCTGACTTTTTAAAATAAAGGGCCAGTTGATAAGTAAATGGCTTTGTCAGCTGTGTTGCCTCTGTGACAGTGACTCCTCTCTGCCACTGTAGCACAAAGGCAGCCATAGATACTACGGAAGCAAATGGGCATGGTCTTGTCCCACAAAAACTTTCTGACTACTGGGCTGTGTCTGTCACGTGATTTTCACGCATCGCATAAATCTTCCGATGTTTGTATTGTCTTTTGCTGTGGAAATCTGCAGCGACTGCGGAGTGCCAGGTGGTGACTGGGAATGGACTCAGTGGACCAGAGAGCTTCATGGTCCACGTGGCAGGTGGTTACGATGCTTGCGTGGGTGCTGGTGGTCATGGCTCCATCACTGCTGGGTGCCTGGGATCAAGCTTCCCCCTGTAGCCAGGAGGCATCTGTGGGTGGGTGGGGCACACCCGCTGGCTGGGGCACACCCTCTTGATGAACCCTAAATAGTGTTTAATAAATGAAAAAGAAGCACCTGGTCAAGAGTTTTGACTCTTCTCATAGACAAAAGGGGCATATAGTCTTCTGCACTGAGGAAGCCTGAAGCCCACTCTGTGGTAGGATACATACGGACATCCTGAAGCCACCTTCCCTGGTCTGAAGTGGGAATTTCTGAGCAGCAGCCAGTTAATAAGAACCTCCCTCCATCCATCCATCTCCCTGACAAGGTTCTGCTGTTTCCAGCAAGTGTGATTTTGCCCCCTCCCCACATCCTACAACCCTAGCTGCCCTTCAGGGAAAAGAGTCAATGACAGTGAGTTCAGGCAGCTGAGCGGTGGGAGGCCTGCTAGCCTCCTGCGGCTTTCCTTCCGCTGGCTGGGAAAGCCAGCTGACCAGTGGTGGGAAGGAGGGGACAGCTTCGCCCTCTGTGGCTGCATCAGAGCAGTTGCTCTGATCAGAGAAGTATCTTCCACTTCTAGCCACACTAGACACAATACATGATAAAAAAACAAACAAACAAAACAAAACAACAACAAAAGAAACAAGCAAGCAAGCAAACAGTGTCATAGTGACACATGCCAATAATCCCAGCACCGTGGAGGCAGAGGCAGGAGGATCAGGAGTGTACAGCAAGTCTAGGACCAGCCTGGTCCTAAAACCAAGTGCCTTTTAAAACTCTCCCAGCCATCACTCTAACCCACACTGTCACCTTTATTTGATTGCAGATCAGTTGTCTATGATTCATATTCTCTCTTACCTTGTCTCAAAAAAAGCCAAACTAACCCAAACTGAAACAGACAATTAAAAAACAAAACAAGGGCTGGAGAGATGGCTCAGAGGTTAAGAGCACTGGCTGTTCTTCCAAAGGTCCTGAGTTCAATTCCCAGCAACCACATGGTAGCTCACAAACAACTATAATGTGATCTGATGCCCTCTTCTGGCCTGCGGGTATACAAGCAGGCCGAGCACTCATATACATTAAAAAATAAATAAATAAAAAATCTTTTAAAAAACAAACAAACAAACAAAAAAAAAAAAAACAAAACAAAAAAACAAAACCAAAACCAAAAAAAACAACCAACAACAACATAAAGTATAATTTTAAGAAAATGGGATGGCATTTTTATGCTTGAATAAAAATTTCTTTCTCTGATTTTTTCTGTTTTCTTCTCTCTTATCCAGGAAAGTCTTCAAGTTGTATTTTAGTGAGAGAGTGGCAAGGGAAGGGTTAAGTAGGCAATGTCTCTAGAAGAAAAGTCTGGTAGGATGACCCAGGGGCTACTGAAAAGTACCAGGAGGTCAGGGCAGAAAGAGGGCCATAATCTATGACACCACAGAAGCCACTGGAAGTCTTGTTCAGAGCAGAGAAGATAGGTACTGATTGAAGGGTAAGTGGACAACTGTAACAGTGGCTTCTGTGTATGTGTGTGTCACACACACACACCACAACACACACACACACATACATGTCAAGGCTAGAGGTTGGTGCTGAGTATCTCTCTCGATCACTCTTCACCGTGTTGTTTGAATCAGGCTCTGCACTGAACCTGGAGCTCACCAGTTTGGCTAGACTGATGAACCAGCAGGGCCCTGCAAGCATCTGTCTGCCTCCCCTGTGCTGAAATAACAGGTACCTTTAATGTGGGTGCTTGGGATCCAGCTCAGATCCTCATGCGCTGCACTCACTAGGCCGTCTCTTCATCCTTGGGCCGAGCGGCTGCTTGTCATTTAGATCTCAATCTAAATGTCACATACTTGTAGTAGCCATCTGGTGGTGATCACTGCTTTGCTTTGTTTTTTTAAAAAAGATTTATTTATTTATTGTGTATACAATGTTTTGCCTGCCTGTACACCTGCAGGCCAGAAGAGGGCACCATATAGATGGTCATGAGCCACCATGTGGTTTCTGGGAATTGAACTCAGGACCTTTGGAAGAGCAGACAGTGCTCTTAACCTCTGAGCCATCTCTCTAGCCCCTTGTTTTGTTTTTAACGGTGTGTGTGTGTGTGTGCGCGCGCGCGCGCGCGAGTGCATGTGTGCCCATGTGTGGAGGTTCGAAGGCAGTTTGCAGGATTAGTTCTTCTGCACCATGTAGGCCCAAGGGCTTGAACTCAGCTTGGTAACAAGTGCCTTTTCCTTTCTAGCCATCGCACTAAGCCACACTGTCACCTTTTTTTTTTTTTGACTGCAGATCAGTTGCTTATGATTCATATTTCTCAGCCCCTGAAGCACAACATATGCACAATGATGTATGTTTTATTTATTCATTTAAAAATATTTATTTTATTATTTTATTCTTTGAGTGCTTTGCCTTACACATGCAAATGGACCATGTGCACGCCTGGGGTCCGTGGAGGTCAGAAAAGGCTTTCAGATCCCTGGATCTGGACAGATGGTTGTGAGCTACCATGTGGATGCTGAAGATCGAACCCTGGTCCTCTGCAAAAGCAATTAGAGCTCTTAACCAAAGAGTCAACTCTCAGCCAGGCAGTGGTGGCGCACACCTTTAATCCCAACACTCAGGAGGCAGGGCAGGTGGATCGCTGTGAGTTCGAGGCCAGCCTGTTCTACAAAGCGAGTCCAGGACAACCAAGACTACACAGAGAAACCCTGTCTCGAAAAACAAAAACAAAAACAAAAACAAAAAAACAAACAACAAAAAAGTTAACTCTCCACACCCTACTTATTTATTTTTTAAAGATTTTATTTTTATTTTTTTGTTTTGTTTTGCTTTTTAGGTTTTTGGGGCAGGGTTTCTCTGTGTAACAGTCCTTGGCTGTCCTGGACTCACTTTGTAGACCAGGCAAGTGCTGGAATTTTATTTTCATTTTTAATTACATGTATGTCCGTATGCATATCTGTGTTGGTGTATGTGCTGGGGACGCATCTGTTCCTCGAGGCCAGAAGAAGGCATTGGGTCCCCTGGAGCCAGAATCACTAGCAGTTGTGAGCTGCCCAAAGTGGGTTCTGGGTACTGAACTCTGGTCCTCTGAAAGAGCAGCGAGTGCTCTTAATCACTGTGCCATCTCTCCAGCCCTGATGCTTGCTTTCTTTCTTTCTTTCTTTCTTTTTTTTTTTTTTTTTTTTTTTTTTTTTTTTTTTTTTTTTTTTTGTCTCCTTGGAACCTAGAAGACAGGTTGGCATCTGTCAGAGCTTCTATCTACACACATGTGTTGAATAAACATTTGGCTCCAACAGAATAGAGAACAGAATCTGTATGGTGGGGGACAGAGGTCACAGAAAGTTGTCTGACAGTTGGCTTGTTTTTGAGTGGGAACCCCTGGCTTAGTGCTTAGCAAACTTTTCCATGGCTGGGAACCATCCGGGGACCTTGTTAAACTGTAGTCTCTGTTTCTGCAGTCTGGATGAAGATTGCGCAGTTCTAACAGGCTCCCAGGTGAGGCTCACACCGCCGGTCCACAGATCACCTTTTGAGAGGCAGAGCTCTAGACCTCTTCAGTGCGTTGCTTAGACTGAGCAAGGGGAGAGGTGGGGACTCGCTAGGGGTGAAGCAGAAAGAACCAGCAGCAGGGAGGGGGCCAGGAGATCCATGAGGGGGGTGGGATGAGATGTCAGAGGCACAGGGCAACGTGCCTCCTTGTAGCAGGAAAGGAGAAAGGCTGAGATCTCTGAGGGGCGCTCTCATCTGGTGGCATTGACCTTTCCCACGGGCCGTTAGCCGAGAGTGAGGGTGGAGGCGGAGTGTGGGAGCGCTGAAGAACAGTCATTTTCTTCCCAGGAAGCATCCAGGATGCATTTAAAGTCAGACCCATCAGCTCCGTTGTGTGATTTTCTCAACATTAATCTGCTTGGGGGCAGATTGGAGGAGGATGATAGATTCAGCCGGATCGAGACAGCGGGCGGGGGGTGCAGGGAGGGAGCTTTTAGTGTGGCACGACCCTGACGGGGACCGTGCTGTGCAGCTCTGTTCCCACGGAGCTACAGTGGGGAGATGACTATGACAAATACACATCTGTATACGCGTGTACGTACTAAACGTAAACGTTCAGATTCACGTACGTACATTTGTGGCTATTTATGACTAGCAGAATTGTCAGTGACCTTGCGCCAACTTCTGAGCCTTACCTTCTGCGGCACTTAACTGATTTCCCACATCACGGAAGGCTAGCCCTACCAGGGAGCCAATGCCCTGAGAGCATCATCCAAGCAGTAACGGGAAGGAATGGCCCCATAAATACCCTAGGGCACTAACTGCACTGCCTCTGGGGGAGGCATGGTTGCTTGCTTGCTTGGCAGGGCTCGGTATGGACTACTTTCCTTGCCTTATTGGATATTTTCTAGATCCCTGTCCAGATAAACTATGTGCTCTCAAATCCTTCCTTCAGTGTGTGTGTGTGTGTGTGTGTGTGTGTGTGTGTGTGTGTGTAGAGGGGTGTTCCCAAACTGACCTACATATCATCATAAACTCTGATGCCTGCCATGGAGACCAGACAGGATGCTTACTGTCTGGGAGCTGATTTCTGCTCCCCTGCGGGAATGTGGGTGTTGGGGAAGTCCGGGAGGATATATTTGTGAGTTGGGATCTAAAGGAGAGTGGCGGAAGAGGCAGGGTACATTTGAAAGCACCACAAGGCTGTGGCAAAGGGTTGGGCACAGGAGTTTGATCTCTGTACTCAGAGAACTCCAAGGAGCCAGTAAGGAGTCTGACCCGTAAGACAAAGACAGGATTTGACTTGTCTGAAACAAGGTGTCGGGGAGGGAGGCAGGAGAGAACCCACAGGAGAGGGATGCAGTTCTCTCTGTAATGGTGATGGTGGACAGCTAACTGTTAACTACATACTTGATTGACTGGAACACCCTATTTCCTGTCTATACCAAAGACTGTGTCCCCTCACTAATGTCTACCTCTTCCCTTGACTTACTTTACTGGCCCTTTCTCTTTGGGACAGTATTGACAAGGTTAATCTCCTCCTTCCAGTCATGCTTTCTTCTCCAACTAACTCTATTAAATAATTATTTTCTCCAGTTCAGTGAACTGTGGCATTGAAAAAACTTTTTATTTTCCCATCTTTTGTTTTGAAACAGGGTTTCCTGAGCTTGTTTTATAGAGCAAGCTGGCCTTGAATTCACAAAGATCTGCCAGAAAGAAAGAAAAAAAGAAAGAAAGAAAGAACAGAAGGAGGAATAAGAACAGGAAGAAGAAGAGGAAGAGGAGGAGGAGGAGAAGAAGAGGAAGAAGAAGAAAGAATTAAATGGTGAGAGCTCAGCAGTTAAGAGCACTGGCTACTCTTCCGAAGGACTAGGGTTCAATTCCCAGCAACCACGTGGCAGCTTACAACTGTCTGCAACTCCTGTTCCTGGGGAATCCAACATCTTTACACAGACATACACGAAGGCAAACCTCAATGCACATTAAACAAATAAACAAATCATTAAAAAGGGAAGAAGAGGTGAGGTGGCACATGCCTGTAGTCCCAGCATTTGGGAGGCAGAGACAGGCAGATCTCTGTGAGTTTGAACCTGGTCTACAAACCAAGTCCAGGACAGCCAGGGCTACACAGAGGAACCCTGTCTTGAAAAAACAAAATAAAGGGCTGGAGAGATGGCTCAGAGGTTAAGAGATCTGCTCTTCCAAAGGTCCTGAGTTCAATTTCCAGCAACCACTTGGTGGCTCACAACCATCTATAATGAGATCTGGTGCCCTCTTCTGGTGTACATGCAGACAAAACACTGTGTACATAATAAATAAATCTTAAAAAAAAAAAAAGTGGATCTTGCATTAAACAAGGTCAAAAGAAAAGAAAAGGAACACACACACACACACACACCACACACACACACACACACACACACACACCATTCACAAGAACACCCATTTCTTTGGTAAGATTGCTATTATTTGTGCCTGTAGCAAGTATTTGCTTTATTCTCTTTCTCTCCTCCTTGTCTTCTCTCATCTCTCCTTTGCCCGCTCTACCTCCTCCTCAACATCTTCCTCTTCCTTCTTTTTCTCTTTCCCTCTTCCTCCTCTTCCCTTCCTCCTCCCCTTCCCTCTTCTCCCACACTTAGTTGTTTTAGTGGAGTCTTAGTGTATAGTCCAGGCTTGTCTCAAACTCACGGCTCTGTTTCAGCGCCCCCTAGTGCTGGCACTAATGAATTCCCATGCCTGGTTACACTTAACTCTTTTTATGAAAAAAAAAAAAATTCTATCCCAAATATAATTTACACAACAATTGTTGATATTCATATAAACGTTATTTACAATCTTAAACCATGAAACATATTTTCATTTTGTTTTGTTTGTTTGTTTGTTTGTTTGGCTTTTCAAGATAGGGTTTCTCTGCGTAGCCCTGGCTGTCCTGGATTCATTTTGTAGACCATGCTGGCCCCGTACTCACAGAGATCCGCCTGCCTCTGCCTCCCCGAGTGCTGGGATTAAAGTTGTGCGCCATCATGCCCAGCCTGAGATGTATTTTTCAACCAACAAAAAACTGGAGACTCAAGTCCGGAGGTGACATGTGCCTGATTACCCATGTGGCTTCCCATGCAGCCACTGTCAATAAACTGCTGGAAAAGACACCAGAAGTGTAGAAGGACAGGTACCAGCCAGGCAGGTGAGATGGGTGGTGCCGCAGAATGCAACACAAGGCCAGAGTCCTGGAAGACTAGACTCATCCTGTAGGGTGTGAGCCATGGTTTGCCTCCCTCCCCCCCCCCACTTACTCGCCATTTTAGAAACATCATGAACCCCCTTGCTCATCCCCCTCTTCCACCCAGCAATTATAGAAGAAAAGACACTAGATGTCTGAGGTCTCACATAACCTTTTACACCCGGCATTTTCATTGTCTTCCTAACAAGCCTCTTTGGGAGTCAGGGAGGGCTATGTTTTGCAACACCCCAGGGTGGCAAAGATCCCTATGCTGGAGTTTTCCATTTTTGCCTTGATCTCTTTTGGCACATTTGCCTGTCACTCCGTGCCCCTCACCCTGTGTTCTGGCAGAATTTGAGTCATGCAAATTGCAAACTGGTAAATAGCAACTTTGCACATTTTGAATAGAGGAGAAGACACCAGCACAGCGCTCATCCAGTGAGCTCAGAGAAATTCGAGCTGAGGGGCACTGAGTGGGGGGCGGGGTGGGGATCGAAATCCTAAGAATTTTCTTCAAAGTATTTATCATGCTTAGTAAATGCATTGTATATTTATGAATTAATTTGAATTATTTACATGGCCAACCTTTGAGACAATAACCCGATTTCATCAAAGCATGCCAGTGTTTCATCTCTCTTTGAAATCTGGAAATGGGGCTAGGGAGCTGGCTCGGTGGGTAAAGGCACTTGCTGTCAGGCCTGATAACCTGCGTTTGATTTCCTGGACCCACACAGTGGAAGAGAACTGACTCTCTTAGGTTTTCCTCTGACCTACACACACACACACACACACACACACACACACACACACACACACACGAGCGTGCGCACGCGCCATAGCACATACACCTAATAATAAGAAAATAAATGTCATTTTTTTAAAAATCTGGAGGTCAATTTACACTGAAAACATCAGGACTTCTTGCCTCTTTCTGTACAGAGTGGTTACAAACCTGCTACTGTCAGGCTAAACGACAGATTTCAGAAACTAAGAGAAGATGGCCATGTATTTCTCAGAGAAGTTGATGAGTTCCCCAGTGAGAAGGAATCTCCTGCACAGCCAACTCTTGAGTGATAAATTTCTTAAGCAAAAGGTCTTTAAAATTCCACTTACCTATAAATATCATGCAGTCTGACATGAGGGTGCCTAGCTGTTGAAATTTCAGTGTAGAAGAAAATGCCATAAGAAGAATGGTTTGGTTTTCATTAGATTATGGGCCTGGTGTCGTTTTAGTGCGTGTTTGGACTGGTAAGAATTTTTTGGTTTTCCTACTCTGAAATGTAAAGAAATCTAAAGTTTCTGTCAAGTTAAAAAGAATCACTATTGGGGCTGGAGAGATGGCTCAGCAGTTAAGAGCACTTACTGCTCTTCTAGAAGAATGGGGTTCAATTCCCAGCACCCACATGGCAGCTCACAAGTGTCTGTAACGTCAATATCTGACACCCTCACACAGACATACATGCAGGCAAAACACCAATACACACAAAATAAAAATAAACAAGTTATTAAAAAGAATCACGATTAGATTATTTTTAAATCTAAATTCCCACCATGAGTTGGTTAAAAAAAAAAAAAAGGAGTTGCTGTTCACATCTCTCCTTCAGGTAGTTTTCTTTTCTTTTTTTTTTTTTTTTCCTTTCTTCTTTTGTGCTGCCTAGCTGTCGACAGAGAATTTTCGAGAAAGAGAAATGTTGCATCTCTATAAAGACAGAAGTAACACAAGCCGCGGGAAGGTGGAGCCTTTCGGAGGTAAAGCTAACAGCTTGCCTCTTGAATATTTTATGATCTATGTATTAGGCCAAGGCTTCTGAAGCAGGAACACAGAAATCTAGGGACAAAAGAGCAGCACGGAAAGAACAGACTGTGAATTTTCTTAAAAATATGAGAGGATCTTAACGTTGAAGGAGAGAGTGGATTGGGGTCCCTGCAGACTGCTCCTAGAAAAGGCTCTGAAGGCATGATGATTTATTGATTGAATTTGCACGAATGATGTGCCCTGATTATGCATGGGTAAATAAAGGGGCTGATTTATGAGGGTGCGATTGGATCTTTCAGATGTATTTGGTCCAAGTCTACATATTGAAAATAAATGAAGGTAATTATTTGGGTATTCCAAGGGAGGAGCCCTCCCACCCCGGTTTGGGGACAGTGCGGTGTGTTAGGTAAAGAGGAGGAAGGGGGTGGGTGCTGGGGGAGAATATGCAGCGCGGCGGAATTCTAGAGAGTTGAAGAAAAATAGGGAAAAGAAAAAGTTGGTTACGAAATAGCCGCTGCTTCCTAAGAGGAAGAAAAATAGATATCTGAGCGCCGCCAGACAGCAATGTTTCCTTTTAAAAATAAAGAAAAAGAAAAAAAAGAAAAAAGACATTATAAGAAGTTGTCTTATTAAGGCAACTACACAAGGAGCGTGTGTAAGGAAATCAGGCTTTTCATTACAGCCAGGTTTAAAAAGCCCCAGAACGATGAAGAGAAGCAACGTTATCCACCGGTACCCTTGCTGCCTTTCAGCGGCCCAGAGAAGCTTGCAGCTTCATTGAACAAGGCGTTTGTCTCCAGATAAAGACTCCTCTTTATTTCTTTCAGGATATAAAACTTGTATTTAAATCAATTCGGAGAAGCATTATGACTTTAAACACGCGCAAGCGGGGAGAGCCCGTTTAATGAAACAGCATTATTTCGTTTTCAAAGAATGATCCTGACAGTCGCTGCGAGTTAAAAAAAAAAAAAATCTGCATTCTTTCCCTCAATTATAATTATAGCTGAGCCTGAAAGGAAGCATGCCTATTACTGTCATATGTATTCTTCTGACAGGTGTTGTGGGGCTGTAATTTGATGACTCAAGATGAAGACCCTTCCGAACATAATTCCTGTCATCAACATGAGAGGTTTAGGACAAAGTCCTCCAAGAAGCCTTTGCACAGATCTTGAGCACCTTTAGTAGTCTAGCACAATCCATTCTTGGTGATATGAGGAAGAGCTTGCCTTCAGAGCTTCTTTCCAAGATAGTAAGGAAGACAAGGGAAAGAAAGCTGTGGGTCTAGACAGACAACTGGGTGGGGTCGGATCAGGGTGGCCGCACCCAGTAGGACCCCGAGTGCCACTGGCGGCCGGCAGAGGGCGCTCAGGTGCCAGGCGGGGCGGGGTTGCGCTGGCTTCCGCCGCGCATGCGCACTCGTCGCTTGCAGTGCCTGGAGTTGGCGTCCGCCGGGAAGGCGGGTGAGCCTCTCTGCGGAGGGCCCCGGGCGGGGACTCGGGGTGGTGGGTTCGGGCTGGGGATTACGGAGGCTGCCTTCTGGGCCGGGATCTGTGGAAGTCCTGGGGGCGATCTGCGGGTGCTCCGGGCTTTCCCTGAGAGCATCTGTCGCAGCTCTAGTCCCAGCGCCGCGGAGGAGCGTGGGAGGCCGGGATGTGGGCCCGGAGAATGCGGGGAGCCAGGTCTCCGCCATGTGCTGCTGGGATCTGCACTCGGCTGGGGCCCACTGCTCTCAGTCGGTTTGCAGGAACATTCAGGAGTAACTGGAATTTTTGGTCTCTGCAATATGTAACCCTGTCCGGCTTTGAACTCATAATCATCCTGCCTCAACCTCCCATGTGTACTGGGATTACCTTCCAGTGCTAACATGCACACGTTTAATAACCTTTAGAATGTGCGCAGTTGCGCATTTACCACCACGGTCGATTTTAAAACATTTACTATACCTTCAAAGAAAAACATCTTATTCATCTGGCAAACCCCCCCTCCAGTCTCTTCAGTTTTCTCCGCGCTGGGCAACCCCTTACCTGCTTTCCATACATTTTGCTAGTTCCGAACATTTCACAGAAATGGCATCAGTTTTACATTATGTAGCCCCCTGCTATATTGGTTTTCTGCTTCTTGCATGCCTCCTTCAAGGTTCGCACGCATGTGCTAGCATACTTAAACACTTCATTCTTTTTATTAAAGAATTATTTCCCAAGGTCTGCCTGGATCAGGTTTCTTCTCTCCATCTGCCCTGTGATGGCTCTTGGGACTCATTTGAAGGCCCTTACTATTGCATCCCTGTCTTCTGGGCATAAGGTAGTGGGGGCCCAAGAGAGGGAAGGATAAAGTGTGAAGTACCTTTGGGTGGCACATGAGAAATGGCCAGGAAGAAAGACACTGATTAGCTTACCTGCTAATCAGGAGCTAGGAACAGCTCAGTGGTAATAACGTTTGCCTGTCATGGTCAAGTCCTAGGATTCAGCTCCAGCACCCCCACCTCCACAGGGGTGGGCACCAAGCTGAGACTGAGGGGTGTGCCAGTGAGAACGAGGGGAGGTGGGACTGACCTTGCCTGTGTGGGAGAGGGCTAGGGAGGCAGGAGTGCAGGAAGAAAGTACACAGACCAGATGGAGCCCTGGGGTGGGCGGGGCCGGAGAGCGAACCGTTCCTATTTTTTCAGCTTTCTCCATCATGAAGATTAATTGCATCTTTAAAAAAAAAAAAATGGCTGGTGCTGGCTTAATTTAGCTTTTATCAGCACTCAATCAGGCACAACTTCGAGTTATTTTCTGCAGTTCCATTATCTTTTTTAATGTATGACTCTTTCCCAATTATTTTTAGGTGCCCCGTGGTAGGATGCAGGTTAGTGAGAAGGGCGGCGAGCTTACATGGGACTGGGTCCTTTCTCCTTAGCACCTGTGCCAGCCATAGTGCTTGGCACCCAGGAAGTTTCCGTTGTGCCCTCCCCCTAACCCCTTTCCTTTATTTTTTTATTTTATGTTTTTTAGTTTTTCTAGATAGGGTTTCTCTATGTAGCCTTGGCTTTCCTGGACTCACTTTGTGGACCAGGCTGGCCTCGAACTCACAGCGATCCGCCTGCCTCTGCCTCCCAAGTGCTGGGATTAAAGGCGTGCGCCACCACACCTGGCTACCCCTTTCCTTTAATAGAGCTGCTTCTTCTTCTTCTTCTTCTTCTTCTTCTTCTTCTTCTTCTTCTTCTTCTTTTCTTCTTCTTCTTCTTCTTTTTCTTCTTCCTCTCCTCCTCCTCTTCTTCCTCCTCCTCTTCCTCCTCCTCCTCTTCCTACTCTTCTTCCTCCTCCTTCATAGACCAGGCTGGCCTTGAACTGAGGGATCCACCTGCTTTTGCCTCTTAAGTGTGGGGATTAAAGGCATGCGCCTGATAATAATGTTCTTTAAGTTTTGTAAATTGGTTTTGTTTCACTTTTGAGACAGGATCTTGTGTAGCCCAGTCTGACCTTGAGCTTGCTATGTGGAGTAGAGTGGACCTTGAACTCCCAAGCTTCCTGCTTCTGCCTCCTGAGTTCTGGGATTACAGATCTGCCACCAGGCCCATTCAATTGTGTGTGTGTGTGTGTGTGTGTGTGTGTGTGTGTGTGTGTGTGTGTTGTCACATGTGGAGGTTAGAGGACAACTTTTGGGATTAGTTCTCTCCTGCCGCCTTGTGGGATCTCAGCGTTTGAACTTGGGTTGTAAGGCCTGCATCTAAGTCATCCTACCATTCTGTAAGTTTTTCCCTTGTATATTTGACATTAGTCTGAATTCTTCCCCCTTCTCCATGTGAGAGGGTGCTGTAGTGCCCTTGTGTTTCTGAAGGGCGCGGAACAAGGATTTGTGTCTAAATTGTGAATAATAAACCGTAAAGTATGGGCGTCAGTGGCTGAGCCTGCTCTTACGTAAGCCCAGGAGAGTTCATTGTGGACGGGTCCTTAGTCATGATCTGGTCAGCATTTGTTTTGTTTTCATTTCTGGGGACTTAATTTGGGGCCTTGCACATGCTAGGCAGGTGCTCTGAACACTGAGTTACCCTCCAGCCTCACTCAGCATTCTTTTTTTTTTTTTTTTTTTGGTTTTTCGAGACAAGGTTTCTCTGTGTATCCTTGGCTGTCCTGGACTCACTTTGTAGATCAGGCTGGCCTCAAACTCACAGTGATCCGCCTGCCTCTGCCTCCTGCGTGCTGGGATTAAAGGCGTGCGCCACCGTGCCCGGCTTCAGTCAGCGTTCTTAGGTGTACGACGCATTTAGCAGATGTCAAGGAGGCAGGGAAGAGAGTGAGTTTCAGAATCAGATAGACTCGTGGTTAGCTCCCTGCCTGACTGTGCACAGCTACGTGGCCACTGACAAATCGTAGCTTCTTCAAGCCCAGGTTTCCTAGCCTATAAAACGGGGCTAACAATATTGTGTTTAATGAAGTGATAAGTGAAACACTATCATAATTGCCGGGTACTAATTAGCTTCTGCGAGAGGTAATCAAATATGACATCAGCTTCGCAGAAGATTCTGGATTGGCAAGGTGTTGGTCTCCTCAGTGGTCCCGAACCTGCACACTCAGCTGCTGGGAAAGATGATGCTCGATGGGCTGTGCAGAGGGCGGGTCAGACTGACTCTCTTTGTCCTGGGATGCAATTACTTCAATGCTTTCATTGCATATGGATGACTTAGGTAACAGGTACCCCAAAGTTTGTGCAGCTGACCGGGGCTCTGTATTAAACAGTACAAGCTGAGGAGGCAGACTCTCTGAGCAGAGAATGATGTAGTCTGGGAGTTGACAGGGTCATTGCTCATGGAAGTGCTCTGAACACAGTCAAGCTGCTGTTTCTCACACTGGTGGTAAGCTTGAGAGCAGAGGGGAGGGAGAGCGGGGAGGATGAGAAGCACTGAGTGGGGCAAGGAGGCTCGGGGAGATGGAGGTGACAGAGGGACCTCGCTAGTGGGCTTTGGGTGGTGGACTTACTGGTCCATCAGGACAGAGCTCCGACCTTCACGGAAACACTCTTAACATTTAACATCTTAAATGTTAAGAGTGGAAACACTCTTAACATTTCTTCTTAGTTGGTCCGTTTTGTCTGTGGAGGATTGGCTCTTGCTGAACTGTTTGGAAATAGTTGCAGAACTGAGAACATCTCCCCCGTCGCCCGTGCCCCCCCCTTTTTTTTTTGAGACAGGGTTTCTCTGTGTAGCTTTGGCTTTCCTGGAGCTCTGTAGACCAGGCTGGCCTTGAACTCACAGAGATCCACCTGTCTCTGCCTCCTGAGTGCTGGGATTACAGGCGTGCGCTACCACGCCCGGCTCATGTCTCCTCCTACTGCACCATCTGAGGATAAGAGTAAACTACACAGCTACATCATGGTTATTCCTGACAATGGCGGAAGATTGGTACCACCGGGGCAGTGTCAGCTGGTGCGCAGCCGCAGAAAGGTTTTGGTCAAGGGGAGGGGTTGCTAATGCAACAGCCTTGGCAGGGCTGTCCTTGCGCATAGATGGATGCGAGAGCCAGAGCTGAAAGTCAGGGCTAGAGTGAAATGGGTGAGAAGGCTCTGCTGAGGCCAGCACAGACTTCCTCCTTCCTCCTGAGCAAGGTGCATGGGTGAGTGCTCTGTGTGAGTGACAGAGCCAGACCCAGAGCTGAGTGTGGAAGAGTGAGGCCAGCTGCAGGAAGCCACAGGGGTGTCAGAGGCAGAGCGAAGAGGGTTGTCAACAAGTTAGTTGTGGAGTTTTCCTAGGATGGTTCCTGTTACGTGTCAGCTTGAATGGGATGCAAGTGTTATTCAGGGTGTCTCTGTCAGAGTGTTTTGTATTTAAATTAGTAGGCTGAATCAAGCAGACTGTCCTCATTAATATAAATGGGCTTCATTCAATCTTTAAAAAAAAAGAAAAAAATATATATATATTGGGCATGGTGGGTTGCACCTTTAAATCCCAGCATTCCGGAAGCAGAGACAAGTGGATCTCTGTGAATTCCAGGCCCTCCTAGTGAGCCTTCTCTCCAGCCTCACTCAATCTCCTAAAGGCCTCACTGCTACAGGACATTTATGTCATAACCCACCACCTGCTTGCTCTGTTTTAAAAGGAATTTAGGAAACAGACATTGGTGAAGGAAGTGGGCTTGTTTACAATGGAACTACTTTCTGTCTCCGTGCTCTCCTGCCAGTGTCCGCAGCAGTCTTCAATTAGAGAGCTCCAGGAGAGGCCAGGAGATGTGGGCAATTTACCTGAACAGTTCAGTCTGTCCTGGGGACAGGTGTGGCGGGGTAGGAGGTCGTGATTTACCTGAATAGCTCGGTCAGTCCTGGGGGCAGGTGAGGGGGGTGATTTATGTGACCGGCTCAGTCAGTCCTGGGAGAGGCAGGGGTTCTCCTTGGCCTCAGTTACTGTGACTGTCTCTGCTCTCTGGAGGGTGTTAGATGTTTGCAAGTTACACTGTTATGGGACCAGAAGAGACAGTCCAAGCCTTTCCCTATATAAGAAGGAATTCTCTTGAAGCTTTTTGAACTGGGACAGAGACTCTTCCGGGTTTCCTGGCAACTTTTGTTTTAGGATTAGATTCAGGGCATTGGTTTTGCAGATTTTGGACTTACCAGCTCCCAGAATTACATGACACATTCCTTGTAACACACACACACACACACACACACACACACACACACACACACATGCACACACACCCCACATGCACACACTCACACACCTTCTATTGGTTCTGCCTCCCTGTGGACTCTAATGCATCTGTTCCATGTCAAGCCTTCTGTCACCTGTCACAGTGTAGAGACCATCCCTAGACACAGCTGCCACAGACTGTCCCTTGTAGGGCTCAGTTTGCCTGTGCTGGGCTTTCAGGGTCGGTGATGCCGACCCACGACTCCTTGGGCCATGGACAGGAACCTGGGTTTAGTCTGCAGGCTGGTACCTTCCTCACGCAGTGCCACTTGCATCGTTTCTGCCAGGGCCTCATTTTGACTGCATCTGTATATGGGGTACACTTCTGGACCCATTCTTTATAAACAGCAACAACAAAACCAAAACTGTTTTAACATAATACCTATGAAATTGGGATTTTTAAAAAAATCATTACTTAATGTAAGTAAATACGACATCTTTATGAGGAAAAGACGTCCCTTCTTAGGCTGCTGAAATTAAATTCAAGTAGCTTGTCCACATTTTGAGAAAAGTTGCCAGAGTGACAAGGTGTGGGAGTGGATATTAGGGCATTTGGAGGGTGCCCTGAAATCTATGTTTCAGGTTCGGTCAGGCTGTTGGGGGAAGCACAGGTGGGGGAAGGAATGGAAGGGCAGGGAGGCCCAGCTCCAGACGGTGGCGGTTGAGACAAGATGAATCTGGACTAGAAGGATCCAAGAGGCACGGAGAGAGAATGCGATGGATTTCAAAGGCAGTGGCTTGGGGACAGAAGGGAATGGGGTGGGTGGGCTGCAGATGGTGATCTTAGTGTGGCTCCCTAGAAGATGGAGCTGTCACGGGGGCACAGAGCTGCCTTGGAGTCTGAGGTCAAGTCCAAAGGGCAGAATAAGAGAAGCGAGCACTTCCAGGGTCAGATGGTTTGCCTCTAACTTTTGGTAATGGTGCTAGGAGGTTCATGCCCACCCCCCCAAACCCCCACCCCCTTAATAATAGTAAACCCACACTTTAAATTAAATTAAAACATTTTTAGTTCCGCTCTTCTCAGTGGACCCACACATGAATTCTCCACTGGTTATTACTGAGAATGACTAAGGAATATAATTGAGCTGAAAATAATCCTCCGCCCATACTCGCTGGGTTGGTTACTAAGTATTGCTTGGGTTTTTAAAGCAGGCGAGGCAGAGTTGCCGCTCTCTCCAAATGGTAAGTTTGAGGACTGCATATGGTGGCCATCTGTTCCGGACTAGCATTTTACAATATTTGATTAGCACTTTATATAGTCTGGGGAAGCCTGCCAGGGAAGCTGCCTGTCATATTGGGACCATAGTGTGTCCTCTGTGTTTGCCCTTCAGGGTCCTGCCCGTCATGGCTTGTGGGGTTCCCTGCTGTGGGCTAGGCTAACGCAGGGCATTGAAGAGCCCCATCCTGTGTCGACTTCCTTATAGCCAGCAAAGTAGGTCATAGACATGGTTTTTGTTTTGTTTTTTGGAGACATGTAGCCCAGGCTGTCCTTAAACTCACTACAAAGCCAAGGATGACCTTGTGACCCTGCTGTAGTGCTGTGGTTCTGCACCGTCATGCCTTCTGTTTGCAGTGTCAGAGAGTGAGCCCAGAACTTTCTGCATGCCAGGCAGGTGTTCCCCCAGCTGAGCCACACCCCACCCCTGGAAGTAGAAGTGAGGCATCAAGATCTATCACAATTCTTTAGGTTGAAGGTGACAGAACCAGCACCGTCCCAGGCTGCTTTGGCTTATCTACCAATCAGGCTTAGTTCTGCGGCCTGGGCTTCCTATGGGTGAAGCATTTTAGGACTTAAATGAGGTCTTTGGACCTTGTTCTGGCAAGTTCCGGCTCTGCCTTCTGCTTGGAGGCAAGAGGACATCCCTTGTAGAATTACTGAGTCTAGCTGGGGAGGGAGTCGTTCACCTGTGAGCCAATCTGAGCGTGTATGAATCCCAGGCTCAGGTTGGTCAGGCAGATTGGACCCCATGTGCACCTGGAGTCCTGTAAAGCTGGCATTTACCAGGAGGGAGAATGGACGGTGGGGGTGAACAGCTGCTGGTTAGGCCAGTGTCAGAGCAAGAGCCGGAAGAACCACGAGGAAATGGCCAATCCAGCTGTGGAGAGAGGAGCGTGTTTGCTTCAAAAAGATATGCTTGAAATAGACCGTCGGCACCTCTGATCCCAGCCTATCATGGTCTCCTGCACAGGGTGGGGTGGGGACAGGGTGGGGGCTTAGGGTGAGACCTCCTGCGGGGGTTCTACCCAGCAGTTTCTACTTTAAAGCTAACACCAGTCAATCCCAACACTCGAGAGGCAGAGGCAGGATCTCTGTGAGTTCAAGGCCAGCCTAGTTTACAAAGTGAGTCCAGGATGGCCAGGGCTGTTACACAGAGAAACCCTGTCTCCAAACCCTCCCCGCCCCCCCAAAAAATAAATAAATAAAGCTAACACTGGTCACTCTGTCCCTGCCTTTGAACTCTTCATCCGGCACATAGGGAACCTCTCCCCCACAGACAGGAAGATAGTGAGATAATTAGGAGGTAATGGGGTTATGTCGAGGGGTTCAGTTCATCCGATGTGAAGCCAGCTGAGGGCCAGGCACAGTGCTGAGGCATGGCTCAGCTCTTGAGAGCCTCCTGCTGGTTTCTCTGTGTAGCCTTGCCTGTCCCGAGCTCCTTTTGTAGACCAGGCTGGCCTCGAACTCACAGTGATCCAACTGCCTCCGCCTCCCTGAGTGCTGGGATTACAGGCATGCTTAGACTCAAATTTTATTTAAAAAACATGGAAACCAGGTGGTGGTGGCAGCAGCGGTGGCAGCATACACCTTTAATTTCAGCACTTGGGAGGCAGAGACTGGCAGATCTCTGAGTTTGAGGCCAGCCTGGTCTACAGCGTGAGTTCTAGGACAGCCAGGGGCACACAGAGAAACCCTGTCTTATAAAACATAAGTAGATAGTCCGTAGACACAAAAGGGAACATGGCAGACGTTCCATTTACACAAACCTTGGGAGCGTGTGAAGGAATGGGGTGGGAGGTGGGGTAGGGTAGAGAAGCCAGCCAGCAGCTGCTGAGGGATGGGAAGGGAGGAGCTAGAGGGGTCGCTTTGGGGTGGACAAGCCCGCTCTTCCTTGTGGTGGTTTCTGCAGAGGTGGACATATGAAGAGTTGACAAATGGCTCCCTATAAGTATGTTTGTCACCTGTATGTGGTTTTGTTTGTTTGTTTGTTTGGTTTTTTGAGACAGGGTTTCTCTTTGTAGCATTGGTTGTCCTGGACTCACTTTGTAGACCAGGCTGGTCTCGAACTCACAGTGATCCACCTGCCGCTACCTCCCGAGCACTGGGATTAAAGGTGTGCGCCACCAGGCCTGGCTCATCACTTGTATGTTAATAGCATGCCTTTTTTTTTTTTTTCTTCTTTCTTTCTTTCTTTCTTTCTTTCTTTCTTTCTTTCTTTTTTTCCCCCCCCAGACAGGATCTCTCTGTATTAGACTTGGCTGTCCTGGACTCATTTTGTAGACCAGGCTGGCCTTGAACACAGAAAGATCTACCTGCCTCTGCCTCCCGAGTGCTGGGATTAAAGGCGTGCGCCACCACCGCCCGGCTAGCACGTTTTTTTCTAATGCTTAAAATACTTAAAATTATATTTTATTTTATGGGCATGAGTATTTGCCTTTGTGTGCATGTGCGCATAACTGCTGAATCATCTTTTCAGCCCCCAAAGCAACCAACCAAACAAAAAAAGCTGTTTTTGAGGCAATGTCTCACTACATAGTCTTGACTGGCCTGGAATTCACAGAAGGGTGCACGCCTCTGCCTCCCAAGCTCTGGAACTGAAGGCTTATGCTACCACACCCAATTCAGGTCACAAAATAAACATACAAATTACATCTATTCTGTGTGCAAGCACACATGTGGGCATGTGTGTGCCGTGACAGCTCCTTTTAGCATGTGGGTGCTGGAGATCAAACTTAGAGGTACCTTCACCCATCCAGTCACCTTGCAGGTCCCCTTTCTTTCTTTTTTTAAAATTTATTTATTTTTATTTTATATGCATTGGTGTTTTGCCTGCATGTATGTTTTTGGGTGTCAGATCTTATAGTTACAGACAGTTGTGAGCTACCATGTGGGTGCTGAGAATTGAACTCAGGACCTCTGGAAGAGCAGTTTGTGCTCTTAGCCACTGGGCTATCTCTCCAGGCTAACCTCCCCCAACTCCCCCCCCCCCCCCCCCCACTTTCTTTCTTTACTGGACCCTGGAGCCAGACTGTGTGAGCTTGGGCAAGTTACCTGACCTCTCTGTGCTTGGTTATCATCTTGCGTGTCAAATGGATGTTGTGCTTATTGTCGTTGGTGGCTCAATAGAATGAAGTCGCATCCCTAATTCTGGCTTCCCCTTGGTTACCCCGTGTATAGCTGCCACTTCTCCATGGGAGCCACTCTGTGCATTCGTATCCGCCGAGGGGCTCATTAACGTGCATCTGTCTGGCTAGCGCCCAAGGCTGCCATTCTGACAAGCTCCTTGGTCCTGCCAGTGCTTCTGGCTTTGAGGAGCAACACTTTGCCTAACCGGGTTTGGACCTCTGGGCTTCCTGCCCTCCTGCCTGACGCCCTCACTAGGGCACGCCTGGCTGTCAGCAGCCTTGATTGCTCTGTGATTGCCACCTTTCCCCTCCTCCCTTACTACCTGAAGCTGAGCTTTAGAAATCTGACCTGGGTGGAGGTGGCACTTCTCCCTCTACACTTGCATTGGGTCCTCATGGGTCTGATCTATGCTGAGGCTAGCCCCAGCCCAGGGTGTAGGCTTTCCTGGGGTCGGGCCGCAAGGGGGTCTAGTTTCTGAGCGGTTGGCTCACAGAGGGCTGGGACTGGATACCAGGGCCACCGTGGGACTGGCCTGATGGCTAAGAAAGTGATGTTTTGTTTTACAGGGCTGGGGCTCACGGATGGCCCCATTGCGGGGGGCAGAACTGGTCCAGACGCCACTGCAGCTGTACCGTTACTTGCTGCGTTGTTGCCGGCAGCTGCCAACCAAGGGCATCCGGGAGCACTACAAGCATGCCGTCAGGCAGGTGGGAGCAGGTCTGGGGGAGGTGTCTTCTGGGGGCTAGAGTCACAGGGGCCAGGGAATGGATCTAGAAGTTTCATTAAGAAGTGCTACAAAAGCGAGCAGCTGGCCTCTGGCCTCCATCTGTGGCACAGAGGCCGTATCAGCCGGCATGTCAGTGCTGTGCAGGGGCCTGGATGAGACAGCTTCATGGACATTAAAATAGACCGGGTAGAGGTGGGGGAGAGAACTCAGTTGATAAAGTGCTGGCCGTGCAAGCGTGAGGACCAGCGTTAACCCCCGGGAAAGGCTGGAGGGGCAGCCGGGGAGTAGGATGCTGGCTGTGGATTAGGTGATGGCTGGATCCAGGCTAGTTTTTCTCAGTTTGATTGCTGTGGTTATATCGGAGGGTCCCTTTGTTTGGAAACATACAGTGAGGGTTTTGGGGGACAAGGCATGGTGCCTGTAACTTACTTTAAATGCCTCTGTATAGAGGATGATAAAGCCAGTGATGCAAAGTGGTAGCAATGGGCAGATGGGGAGTTCTGTGGACTCTAAACTACCTTTCTATGAGAAATCAGTTACGGGGCTGGGGAGAGGGCTCAGAGGTTAAGAGCATTGGCAGCTCTTCCAGAGGACCCAGGTCCTAGTCTTACTATTCTCAGCCACCCCTGTATTGCATGCACATGGTTCACAGACACACACACACACACACACACACACACACACACACACACACCCCACCCATACCACAAACAAAAGAATACAATTTAAGCAATGTTAATAAGAAATCATTTCCAAATAAAGAGCTAAAAACTCAACTTCATATAGATATGGAAAAAGAAAAACAGCTGGAGCGTGGTGGTGGTGGTGGTGGTGCACACCTGTAGTCCCAGCACTCAAATGGCAGAGGCAGAAGTATATCTCTGAGTTCAAGGCCAGCCTGGTCTACATAGTGAGTTCCAGGCTAGCCAGGGCTACATAGTGAGACATTGTCTCAAAAAGAAAAAGAGAAACAGCGGTAGCAACAAAGGTTGTGGGGAAACAGAAGGGAGTAATTAGCTTTGGGGGAGTCAGGGAAGACTTCCTGGATGTGGCACAAAGTGGGCTCCTGGGGTGAATACGAGAATATGGGGCAGGGGACACACGGAAGGGAGGAGGGAAGAGGGAGGAGTCCATTCTTTTGGAAGAACCGTGAGGTTCACACACGGGAACCCAGATCTCAGGTCACTGGTCAGGAGCCAGGCTCTCCTACCGCTGCGCTTTCCCTTCCTTTCTCTTAGCTTCCCCAGCACCAGCGCCTGGTGGTAGCGGTGGGCGGGGCCAGCCCTCCCCAGCAAGCTTGGTAAGCGCAGATTCCTAGGCTGAGCACATCAAACCCAGGAATTGGCGGCTCCCCCAGGCCCTGATCACCTGCCAAATAACTTGCAGACCCAGTGGCCGGCCTCCTTTTCATCTCCCCGCTGGCTTCTCGGCCAGTTTTGCTATTAAACAGACTAGGACTCAACCACTGCTGTGTTGAGAGATGCAGGGTGGCCTTGCAGCAGGGCTAAGAGGTGACCAGTGCCCCACAGCCTCTTGGGACTGTGCTCTGAAACTCCGAATTTCACTTGGTCGTGTTCTTTTATGCTGAAACTGACAGAGTTTCCAGGTTCACTCCGATGAAGACAATCCCGAGAGAATCCAGCAGATTATTAAAAGAGCCATTGAAGATGCCGAGTGGATCCTGAACAAGGTAAGTGCTTGCTTGGCGCTGGAGCGGGGATGCTGTAACCTCTTCAGCCACTAGGGGGCACCTGCGCATCACTGTTGAAAATGGAGGCGGCCACTGCCACCCGCTCTCCTTCCTCCCTGGTAGGAGGATGCTTTCTTGTCCTGCCAGGTGAGAGGGTCACCCTGACCCTGAAAGGCAGAATGAGCAGACCTGGGCGCAGGGACGGCTGTGTTTCCCTGAAAGGACAGCTCTACTGTCTGCCACTGCATAGCCTTATTTGGCTTGGAGGGAAGTTGTCTTGGGGGTGGTATCTTTTGACCGGGCCCTCCCCTTATCAGCCGTTTATTGAGAAACTGTCTTACTGACAGGACACAGGCCAACCTGACAGAAGCAGTCCCTAAGTTGAGGTCAACTTCGCGTGTGTGAAGCTGACGAAAACTAGGTTGTGGTATAGGATCAACCCAGAATCTACGTGTGGGGGGGGGGGAGGTTGCAAGGGGGGAGGGGGAGGCGCTTAGGAGTGTGTCGAACTGGAGTGTCCCCAAGATCTTTGTCCTCCTAACTCAGGTGCTCCAGATGTGGGGCTTAAAATCCACTTTGCAAAACTCGGGTTTTGATAGGGCTCAGTGGTAGATTGCTCGCTTAGTGCAAAAGCCTCCTGGGCCTTAACCGTAACAGGAAAAACAAAAACAGGAAGAGAAGAAAACTCTCAGCGATTGGCTGGAAGCCTTGGCTTCTGAGGGTCTCCTCTGCCTGGGACTTTTCTCCTATAAACAAGACTCAACAGTAAGGACAAGCCCTGGCGAGTGCCGTGCTCAGTCCGGACACCTGCAGCCTCCTTGAGGCCTCCGGCCTTCCCACTAAAGAACGGTCTGGGGAAACCTGTGTGACATGGCGGAGTCCTTCGCTGTTCTCACTCGCTCCTAATCTCTCTGTCTTGCAGTATAAGAAACAAAACTGAGAACCAGGAGTTTGCACCGCGGCCGTCCT
Organism: Acomys russatus; assembly: GCF_903995435.1. Lineage (NCBI taxonomy): Eukaryota > Metazoa > Chordata > Mammalia > Rodentia > Muridae > Acomys > Acomys russatus. Next base: position 5,834,259 of record NC_067152.1, read on the forward strand.
GGGGACGCTTGGAACTCAGAGGCCTCTCTGCCTTTGGAACTAAGGAGCAGCGTCAGTTCTGGAATATTCTTTGACCTTGAAACCATAGCCGGCATTCGGCTGGGTGGCTCTTGTCACTGCAGCCATGTCGCCAGCACCTTTTATGTCCCCTCTGCCAGCCAGGAATGATGTACAGTTTGGGGAGAACTTGGTGTTCCTCTGCCTCTTCTCCGTGCTTCTCATTTCTGCCTATCTCTTCTTTTACTTTGCTCTGAAGGCAATGAATTTATTCTGGAGGTCCGTTTACCCTTCTCCAAGCCCCAGAAGAGATGCCCCCTCAGACGACCACCTGTACAGAAAAAAGAGAGTGGGTCTGAGAGCCAGGCAGTTGTGGATCTGAGTCCCAGCCAGCGTCCTCCGGGAGCAGGGACCTTGCACTTCCCTTCCCCAGCTCTGCGTCCTCCCAGTGGCTTGTCTGTGAGTTTGTCTTGTGCCCGTCTTTGTGCCCCACCAGCCCTCCTCACTGTGCCGTACTGTGTCCAGCAATCTGCTAAACTGCTCCTCCTGACGCTCCCTCCCAGCATGTTCCAGGCAGAAGAAGCCCTGGACCCCTGAGGTGGTGACCCGGGAGAAAGTGCAAGGAGGCAGGGTGGACACCAGCAGGTCCAGGCTTCTGTGCTCCGTGGTGTGTCCCCACTGGCTCTCCCGGGCATTGGCCCTCAGCATGAGAGGGAAGGAGAGAAGGTGAACAGGTCCAGGGAGAAGTGGCCCAAGTAGGCGAATTCGCCAGAGGACACAGAGAAGCCACCCTGGGAGTTGAGCATTCCCAGGACACCCAGCAGCAGGATGAGCTAGTGCCTGCATGCGCCCTTGCAGCTACTTGAGCTGAAGTGACCTGGTCTGTGTAGAAGTGGCTGACAATACGGAAGCAGGGATGTCCCATTGTGGACGCTCACATTTTTCTTCCTCCTCTGCTTGTTTATTTATTTCAGACAGGATCTCAGTGTGTAGCCCTGGCAGGCCTGAACTTTTGAACTTTCAACAATCTTCCTGCCTGTGGGTCTCAAGCACTTAGATTGCAGGTGTACCACAACACCCAATTCTTCTTATTATTCATTTTTTCATTTATTTATGTGTGTGTATGCATTCATGTGTGTGTGTGTGCATGTGTGACCATGCATGCCATGATAAATGTGGAAGTCAGAGCACAATTTGCAGGAGTCAGTTCACTTCTTCCTCTATGTGGGTCCCAGAGGCTTATAAGACATAGTGGCAAATGGCTTTATCTGCTGAGTCATCTTAATGGTTTTTATTCTTTCTTTTTTTCTTTTTTTTTCTTTCTTTCTTTCTTTTCTTCTTCTTCTTCTTTTTTTTTAAGATTTAATTATGTATACAGTGCTCTGCCTGCATATACACCTGCATGCCAGAAGAGGGCATCAGATCCCATTATAGATGGTTGCTAGGAATTGAACTCAGGACCTCTGGAGGAGCAGTAAGTGCCATCTCTCCAGCCCCCTTACTATTTCTTCTTTTTTTAAAAAAAGGTTATTTTATTTATGCGTATGTGTATCTGTGTAAGTTTATGTGTACCACGTGTGTGCAGGTGCCCCCGGAGGCCAGAGGACATTAGGTCCCTGGAATTGAAGTCACAGGCGATTGTGAGCTGTCTGATGTGGGTGCTGGGAACCAAACCTGGCTCTTCTGCAGGAGCAGTTAGTGCTCTTTGAGCTGCGCCATCTCTCTAGCCCCCTGTTGTTTCTTCCCAACTGCTGTTGTCTATCTATGGATTGTTCGCTGTTACGTGCTGTCAAACAATGCTAAGGAACTAGGTGAGTCAGACACGGGCTTCCTCAGAGATGATCAGGTGCTGGACCCACTGCTGGGCCACGGTGGCTAAGGCCAGGTTTGCCCTCCCAGATGAGGGCAGAGCAAAGGGACAAGAGCAAAGCCAAGTCACTTCATCCCTACTGCTGTTGTCCAACCCATCTGAGCCCAGGAACCAATCATCATCGTTTGGTGATCATGGGAATCGGGTGCCACCATGCCTGGCCTTAGGCACAGGTTTTAATTGCAAATAATGGGGCTGAGGAAAAGGGAATAACACTAATTTGGGGACTTGGGGCTATCACACAGAAGGGGCACATGAGGGTCCCTTAGCTATGAGGAACTTCCCATGTAGGATACAGATCAGTGGCTATGTTATCCCTGAGACCTATGACATAGGACATCGTTCCTCTATCTGGTGGGGTGTCCCTTTTTATAAAATAAGGGCTTATTTCATTTATTGATAATAAGGGAGAAAAACTGTCTCCATAATTGTGTCCCTATGATTTTATCCCTCCCCCAAGATGTCTTCTCCAGTCTTCTGTGTGTGTGTGTGTGTGTGTGTGTACACATGCATGTGTATACACAGAGGTTGATGTTGACTTTCCTCCTCCTCTATTGCTCACCACTTTTTATTTTGAGACAGAGTCTCTCACTGAACCCCGAGCTCACTGATTGACTAGTCTAGCTGGCCAGCACATAGCACATTCTGGGGATCTAACTCCTGTCCACCTTCACACACACACACACACACACACACACACACACACACACACACACACCCAGGTTTCAGGCGTGTGCCAGTGAGCCCAGCTTTTATGTATGTGCCTGATGGTCTGAACTCAGGTCTTAGGATCGCACTGAGCCGTCTTCCCTTAGCCTTTCCTCCTTGTTCTCATGGAAACCTTGGCAGCTGAAGGTTTGACTTCTGGGCGGGCTTCAGAGCTGCTCTGAAGTTGCTGGCCCCACTGGATGGGATGGGACCGAGCAGTGGCATGGGCTCTGTGTGTGGTGGCAGACACCAGTTGGATTGGGAAATGGCAGTGTGGAGAAGACTCCCTCCACAAGCATGCTACATAAGCATAAGGCTAAATTGGAGCCGCCCAGCGGGCAGTGACGGCTGCCAAAGTGCCAGTGACGGCTGCCAAAGTGCCAATGGCCGGGCAGTGGCCGGGCACAAAGGCAGCAGCGGCACCTGAAGCAGCATTTGGTGCAGGCCTCTGTAGGTGCCTTTCTCACACCGTGTGGCCATTCTGCTTCCTTAGTGTGAGCTTCTGCTTGTCCTGGCTACTGACCCGTGTGTAACAGGTGAAATCCAGGAGCGCACACACTCCTCCTTGTTCTGCTAATAAGAAATCTAATGCTCTCATTTTTCCCCCTCCAATATTAGTCAAGGAATTTAGTGAGAATGTGGGGGAAGCCAGCCTGTGTTTTATGAGGATTTTAGTTAAGGATTTTAATAATTAATTTATTTATTATTATGTACAGAGTGGTCTGCCAGCATGTACACCGCAGGCCAAAAGAAGGCATCAGATCACATCATAGATGGTTGTGAGCCACCATGTGGTTGCTGGGAATTGAACTCCTGACCTTCTGGAAGAGCAGTCAGTATTCTTAACTGCTGAGCCATCTCTCCAGCCCCTAGTTAAGGATTTTTAAAGTGAGCTCCTGGTAAACAAAACCACCCTATCATGCAAGAGATGTAATTGGCTCTGGCGAGAGTTAGCTCCCAGGGGCTGGCAAGACGGCTCAGCGGGTAAAGGGGCTGCATTGCAAACCTGACGACCTGAGTTTGATGCTCTGATTCTGTGTGAAGGAGCAAAGACAAAACCAGCCCCACAGAGGTGTCCTCTGACCTCCACATGCGACTGTGCATACATGTACCTGCATTCACACATCATGCATACTCACAGTAATAACAATAAAAACAACAATACTTTAGAGCATACATTGACTCAGTAGCTAAGAGCACATGCTGCTCCTGCATTGACCAAAGTTAGACCCACATCTGGTGGCTCACGACTGCCTGTAACTCTAGCTCCAGGGAGATCGCACCTCTGACCCCTGCAGGCACCGCTACTCATGTGCACACACTATGTACATATACATTTTTTTTTTTTTTTGAGACAAGGTTTCTCTGTGTAACTTGGCTATCCTGGACTCACTTTGTAGACCAGGCTGGCCTTGAACTACCGCCTGGCTAACACATCATTTTTAAATTGTCATAGCATGTGGATACCAGGAAATGACTAGTCCAGGTACAGTGTGTCCCCCCAAAGCAGTCTCCTACAACATGTTGGTTAACAATGGACCCAAAATGTAGACAACTTGCAGTTCTGGAGGCACTCAGCAAGAGATGCAGCCCTGAAAAGGATGCTCAGAGGCCGGGCGGTGGTGGCGCACACCTTTAATCCCAGCACTCGGGAGCCAGAGGCAGGTGGATCGCTGTGAGCTCAAGGCCAGCCTGGTCTACAAAGCGAGTCCAGGACAGCCAAGAATATACAGAGAAACCCTGCCTTGAAACCCCCATCCCCCCAAAAAAGAAAAGGATGCTCAGGTGGACCTGGACAGAGCTGAAGCTGCATAGGATGCTGGGTAGTGAGGAGCGAGGGCCACAAAGGATAACGAGAAATTGTTTAAGCATTTCCTTATCAGTTGGCACACACTTCTGAGGAGGGTTGTCATGGCTAGAGTCACATATTCATGTGCCTGCCAGGGCTTTGCCTGTAAACATTGCACTTAAAAAAAAAAGTTTTTTTGAATTGTTTCAAATTTTAAAGTTTTAAAAACATGTATGTAAATATGTATGTATATATGTATGTGGTTTTTGTTTGTTTGTTTGTTCTTTTGTTTTGGTCTTGGTTCTCCAAGAAGGTTTCTCTGTGTAGCCTTGGCTGTCCTGGAACTCTCTTTGTAGACCAGGCTGTCCTGGAACTCACAGCAATATGCCTGCCTCTGCCCCCCTCCCCCCATGCTGGGATTAAAGGTGTGCACTGCCACGCCCTGAGCGTTTGTGTTTATGTGCCAAGTGCTCAGGTCATCGGCCTTGGTGGCAAGTGCCTTTGAGTTTTGTAATCTTCCATATAGTCGCCTCAGCTGACTTAGGAGCCATCCCATTGGTGTCCCTTGTAGTGAGTTACTGCCACCTATTTATGGCCTTGTCCTACCCAAGGGTGTAGTAAGATTAGATCTTAATGCTTTCTTGGGAGGAATTTTAGGCATCAACACCTCCTCTCCCCCTCTCCACGAGAAGAAAGCAGTGTGGGCGAGAGTGGTAGGAACCCACGCTTGGAGTATGTGAATGCTCTTGAAGGTCATCCCTTTAAATTGTAGGGCTCAAATAAATAGGGGCATTGAGGTCACTTTGGGGGCAGAGGTGTAAGGAGGATGGGCATTGCCTCTGCGGCACAGTAGCAAAGCTAAGCGCTTACTGTATACCTGGACTTTGCAGATCTTTTTTTTTTCAAAAAATTTTTAAAGATTTATTTATTCTGTCAGGCCTGATGCACCTGCTTTTTTTCTCTCTCATATATTTTTTGTTGTGAGCCTAGCCTTTAATGGCTGAGCCATCTCTCCAGCCCCACCCCCCCATTTTTTTCTCTTTCTCAAGACAGTTTCTCAGTGTAGCGCTGGCTGTGCTGGTCTGCTGGTCTCTGCCTTCTCGAGTGCCGGGATTACAGGTGTGCGCTACCAAGCCTGGCTCTTTCCCATGCCTTTAAAAGTAAAACTACTGCTGGGCATGGTGGCACATGCCTTTAGTCCCAGCCCTTGGGAGACAGAGGCAGGTGATCTCTGTGAGTTTGAGGCCAGCCTGGTCTACAAAGTGAGTCCAGGGCCGGGCGTGGTGGCGCACACCTTTAATCCCAGCACTCGGGAGGCTGAGGCAGGCGGATCGCTTTGAGTTCGAGGCCAGCCTGGTCTACAAAGTGAGTCCAGGATGGCCAAGGCTACACAGAAAAACCCTGTCTCCAAAAACCAAAAAAAAAAAAAAAAGTGAGTCCAAGACAGCCAAGGCTACACAGAGAGACCCTGTCTCCAAAAACCAACCAACCAATCAACCAAATAAATAAATGTCTTCCATGGTTTAACTATGCTCTCTTTTACATGATGAGTAGTTCCATTTCTTCCCTTCAGACTTCCTGAGTGTGGTCCAATATAAGGCATCTGGATGGCCTTGAACGAACTCACAAAATAAAAATAAATTCAGTGTGGTGGCCAGTGCCAATAATCTCAGCCTTTGGGGGGTTAAAGCAAGAAGATCAAAAGTTCAAGGCTAGCCTGGGCTACATGAGACTCTGTCTGAATCAACAGCAAAAAGAAACAACCAAACTAGGTAGTATATGGTGTTTTGAGGACTCACTCATTTTTATTTTATGCATGTAAATGTTTGCCTGTGTGTATGCCTATGCACCACTTGCATGCCTGGTGCCCACAGAAGCCAGAAGGGGACATCAGATGCACTGGAAACTGTGTGAGCCACCATGTGTGTGCTGGGAGCACATGGTCCCACATGGTGCCTGGTCCTCTGGAAGATCAGCCAGTGCTCTTCATCTCTAAAGCCATCTCTCCAGCAGTAGCTGGTGTTTCAGAAGAAGCAAACCCGTAGGTGTGGAGCCCTGGTTACAGAGACGGGACTAGGATCACGTAGGTGGCAGTACAGGGCTCTGGAAGGCGATCTCATTCCCGCAGGACTCAGATGGATTGCTAAGGGCACTGTGAAACCACCAACCTAGACCTCTCTGTGGGTAGAGAGAAAGGTTTATTGGTGGATCAAACCACTAGGACTACCTCTCTGGGGCAGAGAGAAGAGCAACATGGTTGAAAAGCAGGCATATTTTATAGGGCAGTCAGCAAAGGGGGGGGGGGCTTTGAGCTGATACAGGAATATTCATACATAATACATTAATGTAATACAGACCAGGAACCAGCTGCTCTTGCCTGAGGTGGTTGGTCTTTGGAGTAGATTAGGGGAGGTCCCTCCTAGATAATGGATTAAGGGAGGTTCCTGGTAAACAGAAACCTACCTTTTGGCTTGTGTTTTTCCAGCCAAAGTTCTTCCGTTTAGGATATTGTTACCAGCACTGCCATTTTGGGGAGGTCAGTTTGGACCTGACAGCAAAAAAGAAGTTGTTTTCCCAAAAGGCTGTTCAGGGGTCATGAAAGCAGGTTTGTGGAAAAGGTTTTGACACAAGTGGGAGCCAGTGTGGAAAGGAATGCGGGGAAAGAGAAAGGAAAAAACAGAAAAATAAACCACAGCAAGGGACTTTCACATGCCATCTTAGTCACCTGCCAGTGATTTTTAACCCAGGATGGCCATTCATAGGGAGGTCTGCCTCCTGCTGCCCCTTGGCTTGAACACAGTAAGACTACAATATCCTTACTGGTAGGACATTTGATACAAAGATCCAAAAGGGACCAAAGTCCTGTGACCCAACTCAAACACCGTGGGTCAGCATCTTGTGACCTAACTTGAATGGGAATTAAGAGAGAAGAGGAGGGGCTGATGAGATGAGATGGCTCAGAGGTTAAGAGCACTGGCTGCTCTTCCAAAGGTCCTGAGTTCAATTCCCAGCATCCACATGATGGCTCACAACCATCTATAACGAGATCTGGTGCCCTCTTCTGGTGGGCATACAGACAGCACTGTGTATGTATGATTAAATAAGTAAATCTTGGAGGGAGGGAGGGAGAGAGAGAGAGAGAGAGAGAGAGAGAGAGAGAGAGAGAGAGAGAGAGAGAGTTCTAGGAAAAAGGTTTTAAAAAGTGGGGTTCATCCTTCTTACTCGGCCAGAGTCTAGAAACTCTACCAGGCTCCAGAGCCACAAGCGATGGTGTCAGCCACTAGCTAGCTGCCACTTAGATCTCCTGCACCCTGGGAATTCCTCAGCTACCAAGAAAGGCAAGAAAAGCCGTGTGGTTTATGCACTTTGGTATTTGGAAAAGGAGGGGTGGGGCAGAGGGAGGAAGGGAGGGAGAGAGAGATGGGCACCTGCCATGGTCTCCCAGCATGGGATTCTTGCGGGGGGGATTTCTTTGGGGCTCATTGTCCAAATATTCTAACTGATGAAGGGAGGAGCACTGTCTCCTCTCCTGCTGGGGACATTATGGCTCTACTCTAGGGAAGGGCAAACCCAGGAAGTTGCCTTGCTGCTGGAGGAGACGGTGACTGGAGGCTTCCAGGTCTAATGCATTGTACCCCCCCTGCCCTGGCATCATCTCCTGTACCCACCAGAGTCACCAGATGGTATTGAATGCCAGAGAACTTGTCCCACTGATCATAGAAATAAAAATGGCGGCTACCGTATGCACTGCCAAGCAAAGGCAGAATTAGAAAGAGCACAGAGGAGGAAGGTACAGCGCGGGGCTGGGGAAACCCAGGCGGCTGCTGACAGCAGGCATTTTTATCAGGTGGTTGGAGTGGGCTGGGACTCCTTAAGAGGACGGCACTTTCCTCATGGTGGGACTTTCCCATATAATACAGGTCAATGGCCAGTTTGTCCCTGTAGATACCGTATCGCTGTCTTGTACCTGGTTGGGTTTTCCCTTGTGATAAGATAGAAGGAAATAGGTGGATGTGGGAGGAGAGAAACTCAATGGTTAATGTGTTTGGTGGCTTAAGGGCATGAGAACCTCACCTCTTGTCCCTCTAAGTGTCCCTGCTACTATTTAGTTTATCATTACTTAGAGTTTTGATGCGGCACCAAGAAGACCATCTGAAAGCTGAGGTAGGAGGACACAATTAGTTCAAGACCAGCCTAGATCCCAGTTACTTTCTATAAAATAAGCTAATGTGTAGCAAGCTTATTTCTATTATTTCTATTTTTTAATTAATTAATTAATTAGTTTTTTTTTTTTTTGAGACAGGGTTTCGTTGTGTGTACCCCTGACTATTCTGGAACTCACTCTGTAGACCAGGCCGACCTCCACCTCACAGAGATCCGCCTGCCTCCGCTGGGATTAAAGGTGTGTGCCATCCACCACCTGGCAAGACTTATTTTTTTATTTTCAATGTATGAGTGCTTTGCTCATATTCGTGTTAAGTGTGCCATGTTTGTACAGTGCTTGCCAAGGTCAGAAGAGGACATTGGGTCCCCAGAACTAGAGCTACAGATGGTTGTTTGCCACCATGGTTCAATTATAGATGCTGGAAACTGAACCTGGCATCTCTGTAAAGGCAACAAATGCTCTTAACTGCTGAGTCATTTCTCCAGCCCCTATTTATTGTTTTTAAGTTACATTTTAACAACAACAATAATAGTAACTGTTACTGTAATTGTTGTTGCGCTACTTACTATAAGCCTAGCCAGCACTTGGGAGGTAGAGGCAGGAAGCCCAGAAGTTCATCCTCAGTTACATAGTGAGTTTAAGGCTAGCCTGGGCTACATGAATCACACCTGGCCACGTTTTATTGGTGGCTCTCTGGGGTCAGTGTGCTTATACAGTGAACACTCCTTGAACCAACAAAAGAGAACAAACTCACTTTAATGTCTCTCTAAAGGCTGCCTTTGTAACTGAGGAAAAATATATGAAAGGAGGCTGGCGAGGTGGCTCAGCCGGTCGAGGCAGGCCCTTGCTGCAGAGTCTGATGACGTGATTTCAATCGCACAGTGGAAGGAGACACTGACTCCCAAGAGGTGCCCTCTGACTTCCGCGTGTGCACTGTGGCATGCTCCCATCACACACCAGACCCCAGATAAAAGTTATAGAAAGAAATGTGAAGGGCGAAGAGGTGATGTCCTTGTGTCATATGTCGGGGCTGCGTGTCAGGGCACAGGAGGGAGGCTGCCAAGAACTCTGTTTGCATGAAGAGCCTTGAGGTTTTCCAGGAGGTGTGGAGACAAGTTCAAAGAGATGGCCAGCCCTTGCCTGAGACACTGGAGAAGAAACAGGGCAAATGCTGTCTCCTGGAAATATGAACCTTTGTCTCCAGAGGCTCCATGGTTCAATTATAGATGTAATAATAATAATAACAACAACAACAACATGATGATGATGACGATGGTGTTATGAGTGCTACACCCTGAGGGTCAGGAGAACAGGCTGAGGTGATAGGAGGCTCTGCCCCTCCTGCTGTGCTTAGATGGGGGCTAGTCTAGGTGAGTCGCTGCAAACAGACCTCCAGCTTGTTATGTTTGCCTCGTGCTTAGAGGCTGCACGAGAAAGAAAGTGGTTTACATAGGGCTTCGCTACTAGGAAACACATGGCTTTGCTGCCCACCCACAGGCTTTGCTGTGTGATGTGAACAGAGTGGAAAAAGGAGGAAGGTCCGTTACTTCTGCCCTCCCCCCCCCCTTTTCCAAGTCCTTTAACCATCCCTCCCTTCCAAGTTCTCAGGAGGCATTTGTGACACCACCCCCTCTCCCCGCCACTGACCCCAGCTGACTGCAAAGGAGAGGCAGACATTAGCTTTGACCTAGAAAGCCCAGTTTGAACTTGGACCCAATTTCCACCACCCCATCCCCTTCTCATGTGTGTGTTTGTATGTGCGTTGGGCGGTGCAGACGGGGGTATGGGACGGCACTGGCATCAGGGCTCTCTTATCAGTCCCGGCTTTATTCATTTGAGGCAAGTTCTCTCCTGGAACCTGGAGCTCACATCTGTTCCTGTGATGGCTGGAAGCCAGGAAGGCTCAGCTACCCTTTGGTCCATTCTCCTCAGTGTTGGAGCAATGTTTCTCAACCTCTGGGTTGCAACCTCTTTGGGTCATGTGACCCTTTTTACAGGGGTCGCCTAAGACCATCCTATATATCAGATACTTACAATTCACTACAGTAGCAAAAATTAAAGTTATGAAGTAGCAACGAAAACAATTTCTTTTTTCTTTTCTTTTTTCTCAAGACAGGGTCTCTCTGTGTAGCCTTGGCTGTCCCGGAGTCGCTTTGTAGACCAGGCTGGCTTTGAACTCACAGCGATCTGCCTGCCTCTGCCTCCCGAGCACTGGGATTAAAGGCGTGCGCCACTATGCCCGGTTAACTAAAATAATTTTATAGTTGGGGGTCACCACAACATGAGGAACTGCATTAGGAAGGTTGAAAGCCAGTGTGCTGGAGTTACAGGCAGGCATGGGACCACAGCTGGCTTGTAAAGTAAGTGGATACCAGGATCTGAGCTGCAGCAGTCATGTTTGCACAGCTTGCTTGCACACTTCTTACCTGCTGAACTCTTCCTCCAGGTTTGAGGTCTTGCTATGTACCTCGGTGCCCCTGGAGCTCACTACATAGCCCAGGCTGCCCTCAAACTTACAGTGCTCATCCTGTCTTTGCCTCTCAGCTGCTGGGATTACAGGAATGTAGCTCCTTTCCTGCCTTGAACCTGACTTTCTTTTCTTTTTTAATATTTTATTTAATTTTAATTTATGTGCATTGGTGTGAGGGTGTCAGATCTTGGAGTTACAGACAGTTGTGAGCTGCTGTGTGGGTGCTGGGAATTGAACCAGGGTCCTTTGAAAGAGCAGACGGTGCTCTTAACCACCAAGCCATCTCTCCAGCCCCTGAACCTGACTTTCAAAGGAAAAGACTGAGAAGGATCTAGTCTAGTAGACGCTCACAGACAGGGCAGGGTTACAGTTGATCGATGCCTAGGACAGGGTTACAATGGGTAAAGTAAAAGTCTAGATCCTGGGACACATGGAGGTAGGGTCCACTTCCCTCTAAACAAAGTAAAAGTTAATTATGCTTGTTGGTGCAATTTCAGATAGCATCTAAGAAGGGATGGGCCCTACCCAGGTCATATACAATCAGAGCTTATGCCTGCTTCATTAATATTTAACTTAAAATACATAGGTGGGAAAGGAGTGGGTCTCCATGTTGGCAGCATTTACAGCCATGGCTGGGTCTGTTCTTGCTTGTCAGCCCAGCAAGAAGATGTGAAATGAACTTCTCAAGCAGGGAGGCGAAAAATGTCACACCCACGTCAAGGACTCTACAAGGCTCACTGACTGACTAGAACTCCTGGAGTCATGGAGAGTTGGAATGTTGCAGATTTAGAGCCGAAGTATCATGGGCTAATCTTTAGTTCCCCGTAATGGCCATTTTTTATCTCAGGGTGGCACAAGCTTGGATTCCCAGCACTTAGGAGGCAGAGTTCAAAGGATCAGAAGGTCAAGGAAATTCTCAACTTCAAAGTGAGTTTGAGGCAAGTTTGGGCCACGTGATGAGACATGCCTGGTCTTTGCTACTTCGTGGATTCTTCTGTTTCCTACCCTTTATCCTCCCCACACCCCGGTTTTACCCCCTAACACCAGATAAGGGAGAAACAAGGACGGAGGGGAGAGAGGGGTTAGGAAAAGCCCTCCATCTAATTTCTTTTCTTTTCTTTCTTCTTTGACCATGGTGACTAGCAAACTTCAACCAACCTCCCTAAATGACCACCAACCACCAAACCTGTCTCTCAGGGCTCTCACATTTATGGACCCTTTGAAAAACTGCCAGAATTCCAAATGTCGTCTGCAGCTCCCAAAACCATGCCTCTGCTGGAGCACAAGGCAGACCACGGTCAGCTGCTGCAGACGATTCGAAGCAGCCCACATCCCTATACCTGGGATTAAAACAAAAGCACATTCTTATAATAGTTCTGTATTTTTTTTTTTTAAGCTTTATTTGTTTATTGTGTATACAGTGTTTTTACCTGCCTGTTCCCCTGCATGCCAGAAGAGGGCACCAGATCTCATCATAGATGTTTGTGAGCCACCATGTGGTTGCTGGGAATTGAACTCAGGATCTCTGGAAGAGCGGACAACGCTCTTAACCTCTGAGCCATCTCCCCAGCCCCCATAGTTCTGTATTTTTAAAAGAAACCAAAATTCCAAAATTCTCAAAAATGTCACTACAATGAGAGCCTATCTCAAAAAAATAAAACAGAACTAGCAACAACAAAAATAGCCATTTATTTTTTATTGTCAACCTCTGTGTCTGACCTAACATACATTTTCAGTATTAACTCAGGCTAACCAATTGGATTACTATGTTACTCTTGACATATTATTTTTAAATTAGATCTATTTATCTGTCTATCTATCTATCTATCCATCTATCTATCTATGTATTTTGTTTTTTTGGAGACAGGGTTTCTTTGTGTAGCCCTGGCTATCCTGGAGCTCTTCTCTGTAGACCAGGCTGACCTCAAACTCAGAGATTCGCCTACCTCTGCTTCCTGAGTACTCGGTTTAGAGGATTAAAAGCGTGCTTCATGGCTGGCCACCTGGATTAGATGTATTTTATTTTATTTAGAGGCAGAGGCAAGAGGATCCTTGTGAGTTAGAGACCAGTATGAGTTTTAAGGCAGACAGGTCTACATAGTGAGACCTTGTTTCAAATAATAAAAAGTTAAGATGTAACAAACGAAAAGCTCTGGGATGCTTCCTCACACTTCTCTTACCTTACAGTAACTTTGATTCTCGGGAGGCAGAGGCAGGCAGATCGCTGTGAGTTCGAGGCCAGCCTGGTCTACAAAGTGAGTCCAGGATGGCCAAGGCTATGCAGAGAAACCCTGTCTCGAAAAACAAAAACAAAAACAAAACAAAACAAAAAACTTTGATTCTTGACTCTTGCTAAGGACACCTAAAGATCTGGGTTAGCTCTTCTCCAATCATACAAAAGCAACCAGTGTTCTGTAGGCATAAGGTTATTGTGTAGTTTAAATTCTGATTTCCTGTCTAAATGTTGTGTAAATGCTGCCCCCCAATTGTCTCCCTGTCCTTGCTGGTGCCATAGTTTGTGCAGAACCCCTGGGCCCAGATCTGCCCATCATAATGTTCTACTTGTAGGTTTCTAGGACCCTCTGGATCCTTCTATTTCCTCATTCTCCCATGCTTCTCTCGCCTAGAGTCCCCCCCCAAAATATGGAATGCTTCACAAATTTGCGTGTCATCCTTGCGCAGGGGCCATGCTAATCTTCTCTGTATCGGTCCAATTTTAGTATATGTGCTGCCGAAGCGGGCACAACCCCACTGTTTTTGATTCTCTGTCTCTGTCTCTTTCCTGGCCAGATGCCATCTCCTAGCTATGTTCAGTCTATTTTTTTCCTCTCTCTCTCTGTTCTGGACTCTTCTAGATGCTTCTGGCCGTGCTCTCTCATATCTATAATAAAAACCTTCAGCCGGGGATGTTGGGTCTTTGTGTGGTTTAGGCGTTAAGGTGACTGTGGCCCCACAGAAAGTTTGTCAGTGTTCCTTCTGTTTCTATTTTGTGGAGGAGTTTGAGGAGTATTGGTATTAGCTCTGCTTTGAAAGTCTGGTAGGGGGCTGGAGAGATGGCTCAGTGGTTAAAAGCACTGCCTGCTCTTCCAAAGGACCCGGATTCAATTCCCAGCACCCACATGGCAGCTCACAACTGTCTGTAATTCCAAGATTCTGACACCCTCACACCAACACACATAAATTAAAATTAAATAAAATATAAAAAAAAAGAAAGTCTGGTAGAATTCTGTGCTAAAACCATCTGGCCCAGGGATTTTTTTTTTTTTTTTTTTTTTTTTTTTGTGCTGGGAGACTTTTGATGACTGCTTCTATGTTATAGGTCTATTTAAATTGTTTACATGATCTTGATTTAACATTGGTAAGTGGTATCTATCAAGAAGACTGTCCATTTTGTTTAGATTTTCCAATTTTGTAGAGTACAGCTTCTTGAAGTAAGACCTAATGATTCTTTGGATTTTTTTCAGTGTCTGTTTTTATGTTCCCTTTTCATTTCTGATTTTGTTAATTTGGGTACTGTCTCTCTCTGTCTTTTGGTTAAGTTGGCTAAGTGTTTGTCTATCTTGTTGATTTTCTCAAAGAGCCAGCTCTTGGTTTTATTAATTCTTTGTATTGTTGTCTTTGTTTCTAATTTATTGATTTCATCTCTGAGTTTGATTATTTCCTGTCATCTACTCCTCTTGGGTGTGTTTGCTTCTTTTTGCTCTAGAGCTTTCAGGTGTGCTTTTAAACTGCTTGCATGAGCTCTCTTCAATTTCTCTATGAAGGCACTTAGTGCTATGAACTTTCCTCTCATCACTGCCTTCACTGTGTCCCATAGGTTTGGGTATGTTGTGCCTTCATTTTCACTGAATTCTAGGAAGTCTTTAATTTTTTTTTTATTTCCTCCCTGACCCAGTGGTCATTGAGTGGAGTGTTTGTTATTCAGTTTCCATGAGTTTGTAGGCTTCTGTTGTTTCTGTTGTTGTTGAAGTCCAGCTTTGATCCATGGTGGTCTGAGGAAACACGAGGTGTTATTTCAATTTTCTAGTATCTGTTGAGGCTTGCTTTGTGACTGACTATGTGGTCAGTTTTGGAGAAGGTTCCATGAGGTGCTGGGAAGGTGTATTCTTTTATGTTTGGATGGAATATTTTGTAGATATCTGTTAGGTCCATTTGATTCATGGCATTAATGAGTTTTGTTAGTTCTTTGTTTGATTTCTGTCTCGATGACCTGTCCATTGGTGAGAGAGAGGTGTTGAAGTCCCCTGCTATTAATGTGTGAGGTTCAATGTGTAATTTAAGCTTCAGCACCCTTTTTCTTTTACGAATATGGGTGCCCTTACATTCGAGGCATAGATGTTTAGAATTGAGATGTCATCTTGGTGGGTTTTTCCTTTGATGACTATAAAGTGCCCTTCCCCATATCTTTTGGTTAATTTTGGTAGAAAGTCTATTTTATTAGAATGTCTACTCTAGCTTGTTTCTTGGGTCTGCTTGCTTTTTCCATCCCTTTACTCTGAGGTAATGTCTATCTTTGTTGCTGAGATATGTTTCTTTTTTCTTTCTCTCTTTCTTTCTTTTTCTTTTTCTTTTTTTGGTTTTTCAAGACAGGGTTTCTCTGTGTAACAGCTCTAGCTGCCCTGGAACTCATTCTGTAGACCAGGCCTGCCTTGAACTCACAGAGATCCTCCTGCCTCTGCCTCCCAAGTGCTGGGATTAAAACCATGCACCACCACTGCCTGGCGAGGTATGTTTCTTATATGTAGCAGAATGATGTCAGTGCCTTTTTATTGGTGAATTGAGACCACTGGTGTAGAGTGATACTAACGGCCAATGATTGTTAATTCTTGTTACTTTGATGTTTGTGGCGTTGGTGTACGCTTCTTTTCTTTTGTTTTGCTGGTGTGGAATTATTTCTTTTATTTTCTTGGATGTAGTTAACCTCCTTGGGTTGGAGTTTTCCTTCTAGTATTTTCTATAGGGCTGAGTTTATGGATAGATATCATTTAAATTTGGTTTTGTCTTGGAATATTTTGTTTTCTCAATCTATGGTGATTGAGAGTTTTGCTGGGTATAATAGTTTAGGTTGGCATCTATGGTCTTTTAGAGACTGCAAGACATCCATCCAGGCAATCCCTGGATTTGCTGAACATCTAATGTACATCAGTCTGGCCAGGTGGAAGAAAGAATTCAACACTTACATGAGATGGCAGAAACTCCATGGCTTCCAGGGACCAACTCTTTTGCCCAACTCTTAGGCTCCAGGCTCTTACATCTCCTTGTCCCACTGATTTTCATGCTCCCTGCAACAACGATTGCTCCCTGTCTTTTCAGGTCCTTCAGGAAAGAATTGTCAAAATTACCCAATGGTCTGTAAACCAGATGTTTATGATGTAACTTCCTGTTGTCTCTACTGCCATCTTTTGCCTAAGCCCTTTCTTTGGACCAGCAGTTGCAGAAGAGATTATGTTGCCCCTTATCATCAACGTGAGCTGAAATGTCAGGTCCAAAGGGGACTTCAATTCCTCAAACTCCAAAAGGCAGTCCAGATTGTTGTGATTTAAGCAGCTAACACATTCTGTAAGATCTCACATGAGAGATTTATTGGGATGTGGTAATTGGGGGCTGCCTCTGGGTGAAGGAGTAAGAGGAAAGAAAACAGGGCGGGGAGGCACTGGCTTTTTATATGTGGATATAGCACATATGTTTGTTTGTTTGTGTTTTGTTTTGTTTTGTTTTTTTTGTTTTGTTTTGTTTTTCAAGACAAGGTTTCTCTGTGCAGCCTTGGCTGTCCTGGATTTACTTTGTAGATCAGGCTGGCCTTGAACTCACATCAATCCGCCTGCCTCTGCCTCCGGAGTGCTGGGATTAAAGGGCTTGGTTTTGTTTCTCAAGACAGGGATTTTTCTGTGTTTCCCTGGCTGTCCTAGAACTCACTCTGCAGACCAGGCTAGCCTCAGTCAAATTGAGTGCTGGCTTTAAAGGTGTGCATCACAGTGCTTGGCTTGATTTTTTTTCTTCAGTTGTCCAATTACCATCTTTTTCCTGTGGTACTGAGGGTTAAGGTCTCACACATGCTTGACAAGTGCTATTCCCTAGGCTACGTCTCCTATGTTGTCAGCAAGATAGGCTCCCTCACTCCCTCTTGCCTCAGCCTCTTTACAGGCCAGGGAGAGGGACCATATGGTTCCTTCTCCATCTCTGCAGACTAAACAAAGATGCACGAGCCTTTGCTAAGGACATGAATCTTTTTTAATGTTACTTAAAATAAATTATGTATTTATTTGTCTTATGTGGGGATGGAAAGATGGCTTACCCTTTAAGACTAGGTTCATAACCAAAATGTTTGTCTTCTGTGTATGTTTTGTCTGCATGTATGTCTGTGCACCACATGCATGCAGTGCCCATGGAGACCAGCAGAGGGTGTTGGATTTCTTGGGATTGAACTCAGGAGGCAGAGGCAGGCGGATCTCTGCGAGTTCGAGGCCAGCCTGGTCTACAAAGCGAGTCCAGGACAGCCAAGGCTACACAGAGAGACCCTGTCTCGAAAAACCGAAAGAGGAAAACGTAAAAAACAAACAAACAAAAAACAAAACAGAAAACCCCCAAAAGCCAAAGACGATTGTGACTCCAGTTAAAGAGGATCCAATGCCCTTTTCTGACCTACGAAGGCATCAAGCGCGTACGTGTTGCACACACATAAAACATACATAAATGCAGGCAATCAATGCTTACACAAAGTAAAACAAACCTAAAAACAATTTAAAAATAGCATGACAGCTTCTATCTCACCCTTTCAAACACACACACACACACACACACACACACACACACACACACACAGAGCAGCCATCTTGCTGCAGAAACCTTTTTCTTTTTTTTTTTTTTAAGACTACACACAGCAGTGGCCACACAGCCTCCATGGCAGCCCTACTGACACTCTCGAGTTCCATACTCATTCTCCAACATAGCAAAATTTATTTAAAAAAAAATTTTTTTTTGTTTGCTTGTTTGTTTGTTTTTGAGTCAGAGTTTCTCTGTGGATATCCCTGGATGCCCTGGAACTCTGTGGACCAGGCTGGCCTCGAACTCCCAGAGATCTGCCTGCCTCTGCCTCCCGAGTGCTGGGATCAAAGATGTGCGCCACTACCACCCAGCATTTTTTAAAACCATCTTTAAGGGAATATTCATACTTCTGCACTAGACTCAACTCAGCAAGGGCATGCCACCCCAGACTGCACAAAGACAGCCTTACTGGGTTTCCATCTATGGACTCTCCACCCCGACCTTCTCTCTGGGTAGAGGACTCAGCCTTGGTTGCATGTCTCAGCACCCATTGTAAGGGCCACACGACTGCTGACATAGCAAGAAGGCACGCTATCTTAGAACACACAGGGAACGGTGGCCATTTCTGGATTCCTCCAGGTGCTCCACCCCCAGTTGCATGCCTTGCTACCCCCAAACAGGACCATACAATCATTCCTTCCCGACTCACTTTCGATTCTGTTGGCCCCTGTTCAGGTACCAGCTGTGTTGTGTGACACTATTCCTGGAAAGGTGAACAAACAGCTACAGTCCCCAGGTTGGGAACTGGTGACAGACCTAAGGAGAGTGACTACAAAAGTCCAGTTTGATGAACTAATGAGTTTATTTATTTATTTACTCTTGGGGAGTGTTACTCACAGAAATATGGATGAGGAGTTACTTGCAGGAAAAGAAATGACAGCTGCATCACCAAAGCCCACCCCAGCATGGGTGACAGCTCACAGAAGCTGGGAATCCGAAGCTCACTGCATAGCCTGCAGGCAACTCAACAGGTTGGAGAGTGTCCTTTTCTGGTGACTCAGCTGGTCTGAGCCCCTTCCTGGCAGCTTAATCTTGTCTGGAGAGACTCTCAACAGGCTTTATTGCTCATATGCTCTTGCAGGGGTGGAGTGGCATGGAGGCTGGTGGATGGAGTCGCTTTCAGGAACTTCCTGAAACTTGTTTGAGTTCTTTACTTCCTGTCTTAAATAAGTTCCTTGCAGGACGGAGTGTTTTCACATCTCTTAGAACATCCTGTTGTTTTACCTCCCTCTGTAACTGTTCCATGTTCCGTCCAAGATGAAAGATTTTTTCATCACGGTGGCAACTGCTACGCGAGGGGACGGGGAAGCATTGGTCACGGCACTGAGTTGAGGATTTTCCGTATTTAGATCACTTGGCTGAGTCTTCAGAGAGACTTAATTAAGATGCATGCTACCGAGAAAGAGGAGACACAGAGAGCTTAAACGAGCAGTTAACTGTGAGGTTTGAACTTGGTTCTGTGTAGCACCAGTATGTGTCCTTCCCTGCATCATTCCCACGGGAGAGGCTGCTGGTCTTTTAGGGGGGTTGAGCTCGATGAGTCTGGGCGTAGGCTTGGGTTCTGGCCTCTGGGCTCTTCCCTCTCGTGCGGACTTTTCACTTCTGGGACTCTCACCTGCTTCATCAGGTTGCTTTACAGGTAAGGTATTCTGACCCTCGAGGATGCATGCAAGTAGATTGTGATTATCTTAATTTTATCTGCAACGAAAGTGAGATTCCGATTAAATAACTTGTCCATGCCACACAGCTGCATTGGAATGGTATTTGCTGATTGGATTCTGGAAGAGTCCAAAGCCTGCACCTGCTATAGGCAAAGCCTACACCTGCTATAGGCCAGCAAACCCTGCACCTGCTACAGGCAAAGCCTGTACCTGCTATAGGCAAAGCCTACACCTGCTATAGGCCAGCAAAGCCTGAACCTGCTATAGGCCAGCAAAGCCTGCACCTGCTATAGACTGATAAACAACCTTGAACAATGCAAGATCCTGCAGATGGCCTCAGGTGTAACCATGTGATTGAGTGTCATGAAGCTCTTCTGTTTTGTTTGGTTTTTATTGTTTTTTGTTTTGTTTTGTTTTGTTTTTTGTTTTTTTTTGTGTGACACAGTCTTACTACATAGTCCAAGCTGGGCTTTGAATTTTAGCTCCTCTTTCCCCATCCTCTGAAATGTTGGTATTCCAGGCATTTGCCGCCATGAGCATCTAAACATAATCTTAACTTATTCATTACATTTCTTTCTTTGTTTTGGTGTAGGAGGCATATAGCTCCTTGTGCTCACAGAGAAACATTAGGGAAACAGGAATGTTAAACACACAGGGTTGTCTCTTCAAACGGACAGACGGGTAGCCTGTTTTCTGCCCAGAAGGCTAGGAGTGGAGGTGGTTGATGGCTTGGTGGCCTTTTTACTATTCGTACACCAAGGCCCTCCCAGACCCATGTCTCGAGCTTGTTTATCTCAGTCAATCTATAGCAATGCTCCTCTCCAGAACTTTTATCATGAACATTGTTTACCTAGAGCCTGCTACTCAGTTAATCTAGAGGGCCTATCTTTATGGAAGTTGTCACTTGCACTTTACAAGAGGTTCAATATCATCATGCCCTGAACTTTATTTGCACATGGGATTAAATTTAATTATCACCAGGAAACTCCCCCCACCCCACCCCAAAGTGTGCTGTGCTTAAATATGCCTAAAATATACTACCCAGTGTCAGACTTTCAAAGTTTGAACCAACACCAGCTACTGAGTCATGTTGAACTGGACTTTCTTCTTGCCTTCCCTGGATTGACACTGTACTGGCTGTGGTGGGTGCAGAGACCCCGCTGCTCCACATTTTGGAGGGCAAGCACATGCCATGGTACACAAAGGGAGGTCAGAGAACAGTTTGCAGAAATTGATTTTCTTCTTCCACCATGATCTCAGGGGTCAAACTCGGGTCATCAGGTTTGGTGGAGAACACCTTTAACCTCTGAGCTATGTCTCCAGTCCTGAAAATAGTTGGCTTTTTGTGTGTGTGTGTGTGTGTGTGTGTGTGTGTGTGTGTGTGTGTTTTGTTTTTTTTTTGAGACATGGTCTCACTGTGCATCCTTGGCTAGCCTGGAGCTCACTGTGTGACAGATTGTAGTGATGCATGCCTTGAATTCTAGCACAGGGGTGGCAGAGGCAGGTGAACCTCTGTGAGTTAGATTCCACCCAGAGAAATGTTTTTAGTGAGAAGAAAAATTCCCAGGATGTACCCTATTCCTGAGAAGTTCACAAAATCGAATGGGCAGTAAAGGCAGCTACTCCAAAAAAAACCACAAAACCAACCTGCCTCACAGAGAAAAGCAAACAGAAGACCCCCAAAATGTGAATAGCACTGGTGCAATCAGGGAGATTTTTTTGAGGGGGGGTTGTCAAAATTTCTTTAATATAAAAAATGTTCTCCTGGGGGCTGGAGAGATGGCTCAGCAGTTAAGAACACTGCCTGCTCTTCCAGAGGCCCTGAGTTCAATTCCCAGCAACCACATGGTGGTTCACAACCATCTATAATGAGATCTGATGCCCTGGCTAGCCCGGAACTCACTGTATAGACTAGATTGTTCTGGAATTCACAGATGATCTTCCTGCCTCTGTCTCCTGAGTCCTAGGACTGCTGGTATGTGCCACTATACCTAGCTTCCCAAGGTGCTTACTTAAGACTTGTGGCTGAGTTGGCCACCAAGTCTCAAGGACCATATGAGACCTCACAGTGACATCTTTTTTTTTTTTTTTTAAGATTTATTTTTTATTATGTATACAGTGTTCTGCCTGCATGCACACTCACAGGCCAGAAGAGGGAACCACATCACATTACAGATGGTTGTAAACTACTATGTGGTTGCTAGGAATTGAACTCAGGACCTTTGGAAGAGCAGGTGGTGTGCTTAACCACTGAGCCATCACTCTAGCCCCACAGTGACGTCTTTTAAGACAGCTTTATTCCCAGAAAGGCTGACTGAAAACCTTGTCTCAAGTGGTACAAAGATCTCCACCAGCCCAGAGAGCCTTGAGATGGTGCAGGTGACTGAAGCAGGCTGCTCTGGCCTTCCTTTGGTCTTGTTGGCTGGTAACGGGGGCTTGAACTTCCCGCTCTGGAACTCATCTTTAGTCTTCAAGCTTGCCTGGTGCTGTAATCTTTCTGCCTCGGCCTCCCAAGTGCAGGGGTCACAATGCTCTGTCTTCTTTGTTTAGACAGTACAAATACTTAGCCAGGTGCCAGATAGTATATTGGAGTGCAATATTCCAAAGAAAAATGGACCTGGGTGTGGCGTTGAAGGCTGTAATCCAGAGCTCAGGAGGCATCCGCAGGAGGGCCAGGAGTGCAGGCACAACCTCTGGTACTCGGGGTCCCGCCTCAAGCAGACAAGAAAGAAGGAAGGAGAGACCAAGTGAACAAACTAAAAGAAGTTAAAGACAAACATTGCCCATTTTCTCTCATATGTGGGTGTTGGCTTTTTAAGCTTTAAATGTGTGTGTTCCGTATAGAATACCCAGAGAGGTTAGGTAACTAGTAAGGAACCATAGGGAGCAGAGGATCTTTCACAGAAGGGTAACAGAATACAATGTTATAAATGGAAATGGGGTGCGGGTCGGAGGTGGGGTAGAACAGGACGAGCTAAATGGGATGGGGGATGGAAAGGCAGGGTACAGGAAGGAATATGACACCAATGGAAACCTACTCTGTAGAAGCTTCAATCTATCATCTGTCTGTCTGTCTGTCTGTCTGTCTATATATCTATCTACCTATCTACATCATATATATCCCTATAAAGAGGGGCAGTACCACAACTAGTTGTCATATGCCGCAAAATAAAACCTGAACTAGGAATTACCTAATTACCTGACAGTTATTGGCCAACGGGGTCCAGTAGATCCCTGACACATGATAGATTATTGCCAGTGCTATTGGCTACCACCCAGGACTTGATGGTAAGACCCTACTGCTGACAACACCACACTGCTGAGTCATAGGCCACGGAGAAGCCTAGCTGGTACACAACCGGAAGCTTCATCCCTATTGATCAGCTGGCATAGTGCTGGGAAATCCTACCCACGCTACTGGAAGGGAAAAGTAGTTATCAATAGCACTCAGCTATGAGCTTCTGGCAAGATATACCCATTGGTACAACAGTGGCACAAATGCTATTAGAATAACCAATTAAAAATTGGATCTAGAGGCTGGAGAGATGGCTCTGCCGTTAAGGGCACTGACTGCTCTTCCAGAGGTCCTGAGTTCAATTCCCAGCAACCACATGGTGGCTCACAACCATCTATAATGTGATCTGGTGCCCTCTTCTGGCCTGCAGGAGTACATGTAGGCAGAGCACAGTATACATAATAATAAATAAATCTTTAAAAAGCCGGGTATGGTATAGTACACGCCTTTAATCCCAGCACTTGGGAGGCAGAGGCAGGTGGATTGCTGTGAGTCTACAAAGCGAGCCCAGGACTGTCAAGACAACATAGAGAAACCCTGTGTTGAAAAACAAAAACAAGGGGCTGAAGAGATGCTCAGTGGTTAAGAACACTGATTGCTCTTCCAGAGATCATGAGTTCAATTCCCAGCAACCACATGGTGGCTCACAACCATCTATAATGTAATCTGATGCCCTCTTCAGCACTGTATGCATAATAATAAATAAATATTAAAAAAACAAAAACAAACAAAAAAGAATAAATAGAAACATTATTTAGAAAGAAAATAATAAACAAAACAGGAATACTTAAGAGTTAAATATTAATTGCTGATTCAAAAGTAGGTTCTTCTGGGCTGAGGTGTAGTTTGGTGGCAAGAGTATTTGCCAGACACAGCAAAGTCCCTGGTTCCACTCCAACACTGCAGGGGAGGGAAAGTGGGCACTTCTTACTCTATTCCAGCTGCCCAAAAGCAAGAGAAAGGTGTCCTGGCTGTAACCTGGGTCCTTGCCAGCTAGGAGTCTTAGGTGGGGTAGCCTACTCCTCCAACCTTTGGTTGGGGAGGGAGCAGTACAATGTAGAAACAGCTACAAGCACAGGCTGAAGGCCAGAGTCCCTCCCCGACAGCTTGTTTCTTGCTTCCATCTCAGCCCCCCATCCCCCGGGACCCTTTTTTGGGGTCCCTACCTTAGGCCTGCCCGTGGGACTCCAGGGCAGAACTCTCAATGCCTTTGCCTTCCTCGGCGGCGCCTGGAGTCGCCTCCAGCCCTGAGAACCAGGCAACTGCCTTCAGAGCTAAAGCTCCTGCCTCTCTTTCATCTTCCTTATCAGACCAGGGTGGTGAAACCCGCGGCGCCCGGCTGCCAGCATTCCTTCCCGCTGGAATTTAATCGGAGCTCAAGGCATTCTGCCTTAACCTGCTTCCTACTGCCTCTTCTGCTGCTGCACGTGTTTTCTTTTTTTTTTTTAAAAGATGTGCCTTATAATGCAGGCAACACAAACACGAGCCGCACCTCCTCCTCACGAGACAGGTGCTCCCCATGGTGCCTGTAAACTTAGTACCTAGCCCAGGCTTGCCTCAAACTCACGGTCCTTCTCCTGCCTCAGCCTCCCAAGTCTGTGGGTAATACTATGTGTATGTAATATTGTACTGGCTGGTTTTGTGTGTCAACTTGACAGAGGCTACAGTCATCAGAGAGAAGGAAGCTTCAGCTGAGGAAATGGCTCCATGAGATCCAGCGGCGTTTCCTCAGTTACTGATTAACAGGGGGAGGGCTTAGCCCATTGTGGGTGGGGCCATGCCTGGGCTGGCGGTCGTTGGTTCTATAAGGAAGCAGTCTGAGCGAGCTGTTTAGCATCAGCCCTGCCTCCAGGATCCTGCTCTGTTTGAGTTCCTGTCCTGACTCTCTTCAGTGATGAGCAGCAATGTAGAAATGTAAGCCAAAGGAACTCTTTCCTCCCCACCTTGCGTTTTGGTCATGGTGTTTCATCGAAACATCCTAAAGACCCTAGACAAACAGCCTGCCGGGCTAGAACCCCAGACTTCATAATGATAGATCCCTGTGGGGAGGGAATTACCTTGAGAGGCTTCTCAGCAAGGAGCCTAATGAAAGAAGCTTGGGATCTTTCCCAGCTGTGCTTCCCAGGTAAGCCTGGTTCTAAGGATAAAGACTCCATGTGTGGTCCAGTGTCAGCACACATCTCTAATTGCAGAGTTCCAAGGCACAGTGAAGACGATACTGAGTTTGAAGCCAGCTTGGAATATATACTGAGATCCTGTCTCAAAACCAAACAAACAGGGTTAGAGAGATGGCTCAGAGGTTAAGAGCATTGGCTGCTCTTGCAAAGGTCGCAAGAGTTCAATTCCCAGCAGCCACATGGTGGCTCACAACCATCTATAATGAGATCTGGTGCCCTCTTCTGGTGCGTAGACGTACATGCAGATAAAACACTGTACACGTAATAAATAATGTACCACACTTGTAATAAATAAATCAATAAATCTTTTAAAAAGCAAACAAACAAAACAAAATCCCCAAATAAATAAAGAAGACAGAGGCTTTTTCATGGGAAAGCTGCTGGTGACAGGAACAGCTGTTTTCCCTCATCTCCTCATCAGAGGTTCCTGCGTTCAGGAGATCCACTCTGAGGACTGTGCCGGGAACCAGAGTGATACAGGAAGCCGACTTCCCAAACCGTTTTCTAAATAGCAGAGGGAAGGCTGCCTGGAAGTCATTTTTAAAAGCGCACTAATTTTACAATTCATTTAGTCAGTAAATACTTATAAAAAATTATTTTGTCATGGTGCTGGGCATCCCAGCAGTAGGAGATGGAGGCAAGAGAAACAGGAGTTCACAGACATTTTCAGCTACGTAGTGAGTTCAAGGCCACCCTGGGCTACATTAAAAAAGAAAAAAGTTTAGTTAGAGAATAGATAAGACAAAATCCAGTTAAAGTCTTCTGACTCAGTCTTTAATTGCCCACCCCCCCCACATCCCCCAGAGGAAAGCGATGGGTCATTTCTCATATCTGTTTTTAATGCTATACACACTAAAACCAGACAGCCAACTAGAAATACTCTCTGCACCTAGATTAAAATTTACTCATTTTTATTTCATGTGATCAGATGCTCTTTTCTGGTCTGCGGGTGTACATGCAGGAAAAACACTACACATGATAAATAAATAAATCTTAAAAAAAAAAAAAAAGGTAGATCTGTGGGGTGGTGGTGGCACATGCCTGTCATCCCAGCACTTGGGAGGCAGAGGCAGGCAGATTGCTGTGAGTTGGAAGCCAGCCTGGTCTACAGAGCTAGTTCTAGGGCAGCCAAGGCTATACAAAGAAACCCTGTCTCAAAACAAAACAAAACAGAAAGACCAAAGGGAAACCGTTGAAGGTTGAGGCCACCAGTGTAGTTGTTCGATACTCATGGGACATCATAAACACTCAATAAAACATTTGCACCTCGAGAAGGCTCTGAGCTGTTGCCACTGGGAGTATAATTGGTCAAATCCGATGTGTGTGGAAGTTTCACCACATCTTTCAAAAGCACCAATATATGGACTTCTTTCCCCAGCAACTTCCCCTATAGAGACTTCCCTTACATGTTATTTGTCTACACACCAAATAAAATTTGTGTGTGGTTGGTTTCTGCTCGGTTGCTTATACAAGCAGAAGAATGCAAAGAAATGTCGTGTCCTTGGACCCAGTACATGCTATCCATCTCCCTGAAGGAGCGCTGTGTGAAGACTAAAGTGAGACTAATGAAAACTTTTGTGCACAGTGTTAGGGAAAACTCCAATATATTTTGTTACCTTTTTTTTTTTTTTAATGTTAATGCCAGCTCTACTTGTACATAATCTGCAGGCCAGAAGAGGGCATCAGATCACATTATAGATGGCTGTGAGCCACCATGTGGTTGCTGGGAATTGAACTCAGGACCTCTAGAAGGGCAGTCAGTGCTCTTGACCGCTGAGCCATCTCTCCAGCCCCCACAGATCTTTTTTAAAATCAAGGTTTATTTATATTTTATTTGAGGTGTGTGTGTGTGTGTGTGTGTGTGTGTGTGTGTGTGTGTACATATGCACAGGCACATGTGTCATGGTGCTTAAGTGGAGGCTCAGGACTGGTGAGTGCCGGGGATGAAACAGGTCTGTAGGCTTGGTGACAGGCACATTTATGCACTGAGAGAGCTGCTATCTTGCCAGCCCTTCCCTTGCTCTTTTTTGTTTGTTTATTTGTTTCTTTTGTTTTTTTCCCCTTCCATTGTTCTTAAGGTAAAGAGCCATCACCTAGGGCAGAAGATACAGAAGAGTAGGTGATCCTCGTCACTTCAGCCAAAACCTCCAAACAAGAGCAGCTCATGACTCAGGGGCTTCCTGGCCTCTCCCTGGGAGCCCTGCCGTCTGGAACACTCACCTTTCCTCTAGTTCTTCTGCAAGCTTGGAAGCATGTTATGAGTCTACTTGCCTAGTAGGCTCTTCCTCCTGTTTCCTTGCCTCTCTCTTCCTTAACCTCTAAGCTTTCTGCTCTAAGCACAGTCACCATTTCCTCCAGAACCCTTCCCTAGCGTCCCTGACTAGCCCCTCAAGACGTGAGTGCTCCGATGTGACGTGCCTCTCCTGTAAGCCAGGGGATATCACCTCTTTTCCTCTGTGGTCAGCGGTGGGCCTTTCATGCTGACCTGTGAGATGCATGAAAGTAGAGGCCCTGTCTAGTTTTTTCTCTGTAGTATTCCCAAAGTCTACATTGTGTCTGGTGCTTAGTAAGCACTTCAGAAAAACTTCTTGTTTGAATGTGTGTGTGTGTGTGTGTGTGTGTGTGTGTGTAGTACACACTCACACACATATATGGGACACAAATACATATGTATATTGGACATACCTCTCTCTCTCTCTCTCTCTGAGAGACAAACTTGAACTCCCAATCAGCCTGTTCTACTTTTTAAGCCATAGGAATACAGCTGTGTGGTACTGCAGCTGGTTCTTTTTTGGGCTTTTCTTTACTTTGGAGGGCATGGTCTCACTCTGCAGCCCAGGCTGACCAGAATGCTTGATCCTCTGTCAATCTGTTGAGTGCTGGGACCTCAGCCTGTGGTGCCACACTCAGCTTCTCACCCATGATTTTGTGGAAATAACATTCAAACAACAGCTGGGGGTGGTAGCGCACGTGCGCGCGCACACACACAGACACACATAGTCATGATATTTCAGAGGCTGATGCAGGAAGAGCACAAATTGAAGGCCAGCCTTGTCTATATGGCCTTATCTCAAGAAGTTAAAAATTAATGGCTGGACTGGGCGTGGTGGCGCATGCCTTTAATCCCAGCTCTTGGGAGGTAGAGGCAGGCGGATCGCTGTGAGTTCGAGGCCAGCCTGGTCTACAAATCGAGTCCAGGACAGGCAAGACTACACAGAGAAACCCTGTCTCGAAAAACAGAAAACAAAATTGAAAACAACAACAACAACAACAAAATTACTGGCTGGAGAGGCAGCTCTGTGGTCAAGAGCATTTGCTGTCCTTGCAGGGGGCCCAAGTTTGGTTGTAAGCAGCCATATCAGGTTGCTTACAACCAGCCACAAATCCAATTTCAGGGCATCCAATAACTTCCTCTGACCTCCATGAGGACCTGTTATGCAGATGGTGTACATACATACACTCAAGGAACACATACACACATACACATAAAATAAATAGATAAAGCCTAAGATAAAAGGCATATGAACTGATGTTTGGGTTTTTTTTGTTTGTTTGTAATCCTGGCACTTAAGAAGCTGAGGTAGGAGCCGGGCGTGGTGGCGCACGCCTTTAATCCCAGCACTCGGGAGGCAGAGGCAGGCGGATCACTGTGAGTTCGAGGCCAGCCTGGTCTACAAAGTGAGTCCAGGATGGCCAAGGCTACACAGAGAAACCCTGTCTCGAAAAACCAAAAAAAAAAAAAAAAAAAAAAAAAAAAAAAGAAGCTGAGGTAGGAGAATTGCCCTAAGTTTTGAGCTACAGAGCAAGACATTGTCTCAAAAGATAAAGTAAAACAAAACAAAACAGAACAATAACCAGAAGCGAGGTATGGTGGGGCATGGGCAACGAGAGAGCTCGCAGGATACTGGGGCATGATAGCAAGACCCTGACCCAGGAAACAAATGAACAAATAAACAGGGTCTAATAATCATCACTTAGCCAAAAGGAGTGCCATTAGTTTAAGGCCAGCCTGAGCTTCAGAATGAAACTCTGTATCACAAAAGAAAAACCGTTAGCTAAATAATTAATTACTGATGTTAACAAAATGGACATAAATAAAACGTATAAATGCTAAAGAAAATAAATAAGTGGATGCCTTCTGCTCCATGAATAAAGGTAGACTTAAAAGGAAACAGCTGGAGCCAGAGCAAGGCTGAGCGGTGAAGAGCACTTCTAGAAGGCCAGGGTTCATTTTCAGCATCTGTGTCAGGTGGCTCAAAAGAGAGTGTAACTCCAGCTCCAGGAAACCCAACACCTCTGGCCTCCACAGGCACCTACAGGCACAGGCGCATGCACACACACAAAAACACATACACACACACCTGGAAGTAGTAAAAATAAACCTTAAAAGGCAACAGCTGCTGGATGTAGTGACACACCTTTAATCACAGCCTTTAGGAGGCGGATACAGGCCGATGTCTGTGAGTTCAAGGCTAGCCTGGTCTACTTAGTGTGTCCTTGTCTCAAAAGCAGAGAAAGGGAGCCGGGCGTGGTGGCGCACACCTTTAATCCCAGCACTCGGGAGGCAGAGGCAGGCGGATCGCTGTGAGTTCGAGGCCAGCCTGGTCTACAAAGTGAGTCCAGGATGGCCAAGGCTACACAGAGAAACCCTGTCTCGAAAAACCAAAAAAAAAAAAAAAAGCAGAGAAAGACAGATAACAGCGGTGTGACATCCTTGTATATCCATATGATGCGTGTAGGGCCAAAAAGCAGATCACTGTTTGTCAAAAAGGCCTGAGATCAAACTATGAGCTGTGAAACCTCTCTGAGCCCCTCGACCGGTCACAGGCAAGCTGCTGTTACATGCTGAACAGTTTCTCCAGCTAATTCTGCAAGTGAAAAAACAGTGATAGGGAAAGAAAGAAGGCTACATCACAACTGCATGCCAAAATTCTAAATTTAGAAGGACCTGTAAAAATTAGCGGGCAGATGAGCTGAGGGATGCAGCAGGGCTTGGTTCACACTTTGTATCAAAGGCCCTTCAAAAGGAAAACTGTTTCCTCCTGGTAAGGCGTGGCTGTTTGTTTTTTAAGCTCATTTTCGCTCTGTGTCTTTAATATTTCAATCTACTGTGTTACACTTATACCTTGAAGTGTTTCCCCCATGCTCCTGTCTCGGTTTCAAAGTTTTAGGTCTTACATTGAGGTCTTTGATCCACTTGAATTGATTTTTTTTCACCAAGTCAGACCAGAATCGGGTTTCTCTGTGTTCTGCGTGTATCTCTAGTTTTCCAAGTACCATTTTCTGGAGAGGCTTTCTTCCAAGATCCTCCTCCTCCTCCTTGTTAAATTTTACTTATTTATATACTCAATGTGCATTGATGTTTTGCCTGCATGTATGCCTGCGTGAGGGTACGGGAACTTCTGGAACTGGAGTTACAGACAGTTTTGAGCTGTCATGTGGGTGCTGGGAATTGAACCTGGGTCCTCTGGAAGAGCAGCCAGTGTCTTTGAGGCAGAGTCTCTCTAACCCAGAGCTTTCTATGGCTACTATCACTAGCAGTCAGCTTGCTCTGGGAATCCCCTGTCTCTGGCCTTCCAAGGTCAGAATTACAGGAAGGTCACCATACCCAGTGGGCAAGTACTTGGGTTTCCTGGAGCCAGTCTCTCATCTACTTGCTTGGGAGGTGAGCATTTTAACTAATAAACTATCTCCCAGTCCTCAAGGTTGGTAGTTTGAGGCCAGCCAAGCCACATAGCAAGATCTTGTCAGGGAGAGAGGGGAGGTGTCTCTGGATCTGTCAGTCTGTCTCTCTCTCTTTCTCTGTCTCCCTCTGTCTCTGTCTCTTTCTTTGTCTCTCTGTCTCTGTTTTTCTCTGTCTCTCTCTTTGTCTCTCTGTCTCTGTCTATCTCTGTCTCTGTCTCTGTCTCTCTCTCTCTTTCTCTCTTTCTGTCTGTGTGTATGTGTGTTGGGGGCATTTGATTCTTGGCTTCTTGGCACTCAAGGCAAGAACAGAAATGATGGACATACACTTGCCCTCAGTTTAAATATCAAACAGAGAAGGAGGGGCAGAAACTCCTTCAGAAACATTTGTAGTGGGAGGAGCCAGCAGGCACCAGGACGTTAGTCCCCACAGGTTTTAAAAAATTTGGTTTGTCTTTTCTTTGATTTCTTTAAGGGATTTCCACTCCCCCCCCCCCCCCCATTTCTTCTTTCAGGACTCCTGCCATCTTCATAAAGTTGGTGTCAAGGTTGTTTTCTTGTGCTTCAGGGGCAATGAAATATTCAGGTCTTGTCATAGGATAGCTGGGCTCTGGTGACGCCATACTGCCCTGCTGGTTGTGTTCTTATGCTGGAGTTTAGGCATCTGGGCTTGGGGTGCATATAGGCCTAGGTGCTGGTTTCTGAGTTTGTCTTGGTTGGATGGGTGTTTTATTTGGTCTGTGTCCTCTTTGGTCTTCTGGGTGTTATTGCTTAACCTCTGAACCACTAGGGAATCTGACCAGATGGGGCCCTTGACTTCTGGCACCTTGATTGGTCTTTGGGGCAGCAGGGGGTCTCTGTCTTTCTGACTGGTGTGGCCTGCCCCTGAGCAGCTGGAGTCTGCCTGAACTGGGGACAGGGGCCCAGCCATGGGGTGGGTGCCAGGGTAGGCAACCTCACAGGTTCTCATGTGGGCTCTCTTACCCAGAGGCCTGTTTGGCTGTGGTTTGGTTTGTGCCTTGCCATGGAAGCACGCATCTGTGGTATTTCCTCCAAGGAAAGCAGTCTCTTGTAACAGATCGCCAGCACCCTGTCTGAAGCCGTGCCTCAGATACCCTCAACAGCAGCTCAGAGCCGGTTGCTCACCTCAACTTGACTTCCAGAAAGAGGGGCCTTAGACTCACAATGGGTGAAGATACCACAAGGTACCCAAAACTCCCTAGGGCTTCCTTCTGCCACAGCTTGCACAATACTGTATTTACCCCTGTGTCATGCTGCTGTCAAGAAAGAAAGCGAAACAAGCAGTCTTTAGAGGTAGACACAAACAGTACCTACCGCCCAGCCGAGCCTGCAGCTGGAGGGAATTCCCAGTCTGCTTACTTTGGCATTTCCACAGTGTGGTCCTGCTGGCTGGTGGAAAACAGCCAGGCCTGACATCTCTGGGAAGAGTCATCCCTGCTCAGGGGCAGACATCCGGGCCCTAGGCTTTCTTTCCTTTCTGAGCCAGGAGAGAAGCTGGCCTAGTTGCAATGTTTGATTTCCTATTCAAAGACAGTTGTTCTGGGGGCACATTGGGGCTGGGGTTCAGTTAGCTTATTTTCTTGCCTTCCCTTCTGTTTCCTTTGCAGTCTGTGCTGGGAATGTCAGCACAGTAATTGTCTACGCAAAAGCTCAGGACCATATCAACCCTTCCATCAGTCCTGTGGGGCATTTGCAGGGGGGTGGGGCCTTCAGCCTCTTTGGACTAACAACCAGGGCAGCTCACAGGGGAGGGGCACAGAGTTCAGAGCAGCCATGACATCTCTTGCTCCTAGCCTCGCCTCCTTCGCCCCCCTCTTCCTCTTTCTCCTTTGGTGCTGGGTGAGGAGTTTTGTTCATATGTTCATATTGTCATGTAGCCAATCTCTCTTGAACTAGCAGCTGGAAAGATGGCTCAGTGGTTAAGACCGGGTTTGGATCCGAGCACTCACAGAGTGGCTTGCGATTACTTGCAATTCCAACTCCAGAGGAGCCAGTAAGCCTCTTCTGACCTCCTCTGGCACTGCACATATGTGGTACACACACATACACTGGTTGGGCAGCAGTGGCACAGGCCTGTAATCCCAGGCTTGTGCTTGGGAGGCAAAAGCAAGCGGTTCTTAAGTTCGGGCCCAGCCTGGTCTAGAGAGTGAGTTCCAGGACAGCCAGGGCTACACAGAGAAACCCTGTCTCAAAAAACATAACAAGACAAAATAAATAAAATGTGAATACTAATGAATAACTTGAGATATCTTTGCAAATCCATATAACCAGATTGATGTGGCTAATTCAATCTTCTGGTCTTCTTTTCAAATTAAAAAAAAAATTAAAATTGATTAGGGAAAGTGGCTTCATAATTAAGAGTACTTGCTGCTCTTCCAGAGGAAGAGAACCCAAGTTCAGTTTCTTACACTCATGTTGAGTGAGTCACAACTGCCTGTAACTCCAGCTCCAGGGGAGCCAACATCCTCTTCTGCTCTCTGTGGGTACCTGCACACACATAGCATACATTAATACAGACATGTGCATGCGAGAGTGAACACACACACACACACACACATACACACACACACACACACACACAGAGTCAGTGGTGCAAACCTTTAATCCCAGCACTGGGGAGGTAGAGGTGGATCTCTGTGAGTTGGAAGCCAGCCTGGTCTACAGAGTGAGCTCCAAGCTACCCAGAGCTACATAGCGAAACTTTGTCTACATTTTTAAAACATGTAATTACATTTATAGATTTATTCATGATGTATGTGCACACACTTGCATAGCAACCGCTGATCCATGTCCCTGGATCCATGTCCCCATCCCTGAATTCTATTTATTTATCGATCTATCTATCTATCTATCTATTTATTTACTGAAGACGGAGTCTTACCAGGTAGCCCCAGCTGCCCCGCAACTCATTATATAGACAAGGTTGGCCTTGAACTGGGACCGATCCTTCTGCTCTTCCTTCCAGAGTACTGGAATTACAAGTGTGAGCCATCCCACCCTGTCCGTCAGTGATGGATTCTTTACAGTGGTAGGTCCCTATAGATACTGGTTCCTTCTTAGGGTGCTGAGTAAAAAGCTGGGGTGAAGAACGGTGTTGCTCTACCAGGGACAGCTGGGCAGTCTCACAGTCAACAGGAGGGCATGAGCTGGCTTTACAGGCAGAGGGAGGGGGCTAGGCCCTTATTGGAGACATCAAGCCAAATGATAGGAAGTAAATCCCCAACTCCCCTGTTTAGTTTATGGAGCGGTGCAGTCTGTGGCCGTGCAGAGCTCTGAGCACGGCAGCTCCGGGCTTTCCCCTGTCTGCATGAGACATGTGAGTCACCTCTCTGCCTCATTTCCCTTCTGGAATCCTGGCTGCACCTTTTGACTAAACACTTCTTGGGAGTTGGGTGGGTGTCCATGCAGTATGGGTTAAATGCATTTAAAATAAGCTCCAAGTCACCAATAAAACACTCGTGTTCCTAAGGAACAAAATCAAAGCCGGTCCCCTTGGTGGATCTTTAACCAAGAGCGAGCCCGCGTTTGAATTCTCTACTTCCTACTCCCTGTGTCTTTTTGTCCTCTTGTTTGTCTATTGTGTGAGTCTAAATCTGTGCCTGCCTGGAGGCTGTCTTGTGTATCTGTAGCTGTCCCTGTGTGTGTCTGTGTCTGTGTCTGTGTGTGTATCTCTGTGTGTCTGTGTCTGTGTCTGTGTCCCTGTGTGTGTGTGCATCTGTGTGTCTGTGTGTGTGTGTGTCTGTGCATGTGTGTGTGGGGTCTGTGCATGTCTTTCCATAACAAAGGACTTTGCTCTCTCTTTCGTTAAACAACAGCACAGGAAGCAAACGGGGCGTACTTTATAGAAGTCTTTTTTTTTTTGAGGCTCAGTAAGTTATATTTAAAAATTCAGAGCACTTGAAAATAAGGAATATATGTACTTCTGTTTTTATTGTGTGATTTAAGGAATGCTTTCAGTTACATTTACCATCAAGTGTTAACCCCAAACACAGTGTGCTCAGCCAGCCCCCATGCTTTCTAGCCTTGCTCTCAGGTGGCTGGGGTGGAGGTAGGCTGCTGACATCCCTGTGGGCAGGTGGCTTGATCCTGCTCATGGCAGCGTTTTTTTGTTTTTTCTTCTTGTTGTGGTGCCCTTCCGAGGTCTTCATCCGGAGTGAACTCCGACATTCTTTTTTTTCTTTTTTGTTTTTTGAGACAGGGTTTCTCTGTGTAGCCTTGACTATCCTGGACTCACTTTGTAGACCAGGCTGGCCTCGAACTCACAGCGATCCGCCTGCCTCTGCCTCCCGAGTGCTCGACATTCTTATGACTGTGTGGCTCCAGGCGACTTTTGGCAACGGGCCTTCTTCCTCTTGCGCTTGGATGCGGTCGTGTGAACAACAGCTTCTTCTTCATAGGTGCGGCCACGTACTGTTCTTCACTTGTTTCTTCGTTTCCAGTTGTGTTATGGGGCCAGATGAAACTGGTCTGGGTCTGGGTCAAAAATCATGTCTTTATTGGTTCCTTCTATCCCGTCATGCCCTCTGTCTGTATGCATTCCATATTGGCTTCTTCAGTTCCCTCAGCTGTAGCTTAAACTGCACAAACTTTTCCTCGTCTTTCAAGTCAATGTGAGGATGTTTGTGTTGTAAAGCCGTTTCTGGTCGTTCCTTTTTTTTTTTTTTTTTTTTAAGATTTATTTATTTTTATGTATGCGCTCTGCCTGCATTACTCCTGCGGCCAGAAGAGGGCGTCATATCACATTGTGGATGTTTGTGAGGCCACCATGCGGTTGCTGGGAATTGAACTCAGGACCTCTGGAAGGGCAGACAGTGCTCTTAACCGCTGAGCCATCTCTCCAAGCCGGTAGTTCCTTTTTTACATGATTTATTGTAGACTGGACAGCCTTGATGTAATGGTGTAGTTCTCCATCCATTTTTAGCAAATTCAACCATGGCCTTGTCCGTTCTGTACTCACTACTCCCTTCAGACCGCAAGGTCTAAGGCAACACTAGAAACCATGTCCATTCCAGAGCAGACACAGAGAGTGTGGACTCCACACCACGGGAGAGTGTGTAATGCGTGGAAGCTGAGTTTGTACTGGAATGCCTGGCTGCCCCACCTAGCTCAGCTGGAGCTATCCAAACACTGCGCACCCAGACTTCACCCCACTTCACGGAAATCTCTAACAGATTCCTTACAAGGGATCAAGCCACTGACTCCAACTGACCCAAGAATAAGCAATATTACCAACATCAATCAATACCCAAATGTTGTATTCAACATTTAGGGTGACTATTCATTTTGTACGACCTCTGTTTCTGCTCTTTTCAGCAAATGATATGCTTGCATTACTCTTGGCTAGGGGCATGGAAGCGTACATAACTTGAGATCACAGCTATGGATTAGCTTAGGTTGTAAAAGTTGATTATGTGGGAAATCCAAGACAAGTAAAATTAGTTTTTACGATGTCCTTTTAAAGGCAAGTTAAACAAGCAGGCTGAGCACACAACAGGATGACCATCTTAAGGGTTACAAGACCTCAAGGTGCATTATTAACAGCGGCTGTGAGGTCCAGCCAGAGTTCCAGTCCCTTTAAATGTAGAGGTATTTACATCATAATGCATTGCCTCATGTGTAGCCTTTCTTTAGGTTCCTGGGGATCCAAGAAGCACCAGAAAAATATTAATAATGATGAAAGGAGGACGTAGCTCGGTGGTAGAATGCTTGCTTAGCACGTCTGTGAACTTAGGTTTAATCCCACGCATGCATGGGCGTGTGTACTCACATACGCACGCACATACGCACACACACAAAGCAGCTTTTCCTTATCTGGTACTGTGTCCCAGCCTCTCCCTATACACGGTCTGTAATTTACTCATTTAATGCTTAAAGGTGACATAGGTGAGCTGGGTGATGTCATCCTCGTCCACAGATGATGAAACCTCAGAACGGAGACATTTGGGAACTGGCCCACGGCTATAAAGTGATGGGAGGTTCTGTGGGTCCTCTACTTTGTTCTTCTTGTTTTTTTTTTTTTAAATATTATTTTCTTATTTTAAGGTGTTTGTGTGTGTGTATGAATGAGTGTGGTATGTGCACAGGAGCACACAGGTCTGTAGAGGCCGGAGGAGGCATCAGATCTCAGGAGCTGGGGTTACTTACAGATGGTTGTAAGCTGCCTCACATGGATGCTGGGAACTGAGCTGAGGTCCTCTGCAAGCGTAATTAATAGGTCCTCTTAATCACTTAACCCTTTCAAGATCATTTTTGCTATTCGAGTTCTGTACGGCTTTGTGGGTCTCTCTCTCTCTCTCTCTCTCTCTCTCTCTCTCTCTCTCTCTCAAGATTGGCTCTTACTCTGTAGCCCTGGAACTCACCATATAAGGCCAGGCTGGCTTCAAACTTGTGGTGATCCTCCTGTCTCAACCTTCTAAGTGCTGGGGTTACAGGTGTGTACCACCAGTCCCTCCTCCACATCAGTTTTAGCATAGCTCATCAAATTTATGAGAATAGTAATATTTGGAGGTTCTGAGAGGAATTACACTGAACCTACAGATCACTTGTAGTAATTTAAAGCCTTTCAACCCATGAACATAGCATGTTTTTCCATTTGTCAGTATATCCCTTACATTTTCAGTGTTGAAGCCTTTTACCTCTTTGCTTAAATCAATTTCTAAGTATTTTGTTCCTTTTTTTTTTCACCTTGCTAAGCTGAGACTCAAAATTAGAACCTCACATGTGCTAGCAAATACCTCACCAATGAGCCACAATCCTAGCTCGACATCTATTTATTTATCTGCCTCTTTATTTATTTGATACTATTGATTTCAAGTGAAATGACTTTTGTTTTTTTTTTCATATTGTTCCTTTCTAGGTTAGAAATACAATTGGTCTTTGTGTGCTACTGTGTATCCTAGAACTCAGCAGAAGTCATTGGCTCGTTTTGATAACTTTGTATGCAGCCTTAGACATCATTTCCTTCATGTCTTCCTTTCCAGTGGCGATGTCACTGAAAGGGAATTGAAGGGAGGGAGGCTGGCTTTTACTAAGAAGCAGAGTCACAAAGAGAGCAGTGGGGAGGGGCCCTGGGTACGGGTTGCCTTTTTTGCTTATTTTTTTTTACTCTCTCTCTCTCTCTCTCTCTCTCTCTCTCTCTCTCTCTCTCTCTGTGTGTGTGTGTGTGTGTGTGTGTGTGTGTGTACTTGCATGTGCCATATCACATGGGTGGAGGTCAAAGGGCAGCTTGCTGGAGTTTGTCCTCTCTTTCTACCATATGCTTTCCAGGCATTTAACTGCGAGTTTATTTGCTTGACTCAATCAATTTTGCACACAAACCCATTTTAAAAGATTTTATTACATTTGTGTGTGTGTGTGTGTGTGTGTGTGTGTGTGTGTGTGTGTGTGTGTGTGTGAACATGGGAAAACCTGTATATACGTGCTGAAGTCAAAGGAAAACTTGCTGGAGTTGGTTCTTTCCTCCCACTGTGTGGTTAGTAGGTATCAAACTCAAACTCAGGTTGTCAAGGCTGACAGCAACTTTACCCACTAAGCCGTGCCACCAACTCTTTTAGTTTCTTCATTTCTTTTTTAATGCTCCCTCCTCCCTTTTTCTTGCCTAATTACTCTGGCTGGTGCTTCTGGTACTTTTTTTTTTTTTTTTTACTATCTATTTAATGTGGTTTGCTTGTATTTTGTTAAGCACATTTGCATCGGTATTCATCAGGGTTACTATAATGTAGTTTTCTTTTCTTCCAGAGCCTTTGTCTGGCTTTGACTTCAGGTAACTTGGGCCTCATAGGATGATTTGGGAACTGTTCCCTTCTCTTTGATTTTTTTGGGCAATGTTTTGGAAGAATTAATATTATTCTCGAAATTTCTGAATTCACCAGTGAAACCTTCTGGTCTTGGATGCCAGTGTGTGTGTGTGTATGTGTGTGTGTATGTGTGTGTGTGTGTGTATGTGTGTGTATGTGTGTATATGTGTGTGTATGTGTGTGTGTGTATGTGTGTGTGTATGTGTGTGTGTGTGTGTGTGTGGTGGTCTTCAGTAGCCATCCACTTTTTTTTTTTTTTTTCTGAAACAAACAAGCCTGGAGCTCACCAAGTGGCTAAGCTGGCTACCCAGCAAGCTTCAAAAATCCTTTTGTCTCTGCCTCTCCAGTTCTGGGATTACAAGTGTGCACCACCACACCCAGCTTCTAATGTGGGTTCTAGGGACCAAATTCAGGCTCTCAAGCTTGTTACAGCAAACACTTTCGTGACCGAGCCATCTCCCCAAAGGAATTGATTATTGATTCTTTTTCCTCATTCACCTGTCTAGGTGTAGGCAGATTTTCTGTATCTTTGTGATTTGCTCTTGGTGGGTGTGTTTTATAGGGGTCTGATTGTTTTGTTGATGGTGCTCACTGTTAATAATTTTTCTTTGTGTAAAATTATTAGGTGTGTACTGATTTTCATTTGTGATTTTTTTAGTTATTTGATTCTGGTCTTCCTCCCATCCCCCTTAGATGATCAGCTTGTCTCTGGGAATTTGGCTGTTTTAGAAATCCCATTGAGGAACTGGAGAGATGGCTCAGAGGTTAAGAGCACTGGCTGCTCTTCCAAAGGTCCCAAGTTCAATTCCCAGCAACCACATAACCATCTATGATGAGATCTGGTGCCCTCTTCTGGTGTACATGTAGGCAAAACACTGTGTATCTATGATAAATAAATATTTTTTAAAAATGTCATTGGCGGGGCATGGTGGCACATGCCTTTAATCCCAGCACTCGGGAGGCAGAGGCAGCTGGATCACTGTAAGTTTGAGGCCAGCCTGGTCTACAAAGCAGGTCTAGGACAGCCAGGGCTACACAGGGAAACCCTGTTTCAAAAAAAAAAAAAAAAAACCCACAAAAAATAAATTAAAAAAACGCCATTGAAATGACTATCGGTCCCTTTGTGTCTGGCTTAAGTTCTCTCAGCATCACACCCCTCCCCGCAGTGGTGTCATTTACTTTCCTAAATGTATCATTGGCTACTCAGATGTGTAGAAGGACAGTAAGCATTATTATTTTTCCCATAATGATAAAGCTGAGGAGAGAGTGGCTAACTATTAAATGTCATAAGCTAGTCAGAAGCAGGACAAGGGCTGGAGTTTATTTTTCTTGCCTTCAGGGTGTTTTTCTGAGCTGCCTCAGGTCTGCAAACGGTGAGACTAGAAGGGCTCCAGTAGGGCCCTGTCCTTAGGCTTTGCTGATGACCGGAAGGAAGGCTTGGACTTTCCCAGCTGCAGCCAGGAAGGGGGAGAGGGTGGTGGCCAGCTCTCACGTAGTTTCTATTCGTTCTGTGCTTCTTGAGATGCCAGAGTCTCAGCTCTAGGTCTGTCACTGTGCCTTTGAGCAACACCTTTAACCCCGATGTTCTCACTAGTGAGAAATGCTGCTAAGGAGGAAAACGCTAAGCAACCGGAGACACGAAGGCAGGGTTAGGCCTTGCGGTTAGGACACGTCTCGCTCGACTCCTTGTCCAGCTGTGGCTCTGTTGGCTGTCAGGGGAAAAATCTGGCCAGCAAGTCACATAGCCTTGTTTGGTCAAACTCTAGTTTTCGTTCGGTAATCTAAAAAGAGAAATACGTATCCGGTGGGAGAAAAATTTAAAAAGGTGTCTTGAATGACTCACCTTGCTTCAAACTCCAGGAAAGGTACCTCCCTGATCTATGGGAGCTAACGGGGTCAGAGGATACCAGCACGGTGACACAGAGGGGACTAGAGGTGCTATTTTTGTCAACATGTCTTCATCTGGTTCAGACAGCCTCAAGTCCATGCAAGGCTGACTTGCTCACTCCTCTCCAAGCAGTGCCAAATGTTAAGACACAAAATGCTTCTCAAATTCTGTGTTCTCTGAGCTCTCTCTCTCTCTCTCTCTCTCTTTTTTTTTTAACATTAAACTGCAAGAGGCAGTTCCCTCCTCTAATGGTGTCTAGTGGACAAACACCACGTGTCCTCTCACAAGTCTGTTTCCAGTGGACAAACACCGCACACCCTCACACAAGTCTGTTTCACATCCCACACTTGGGATCAGAACAAAAACATGTTTCCATCCACTACATATCAGTACTAATATTTTAGATGTATTTGTTTTATTTTTGTGTGTGTTTTGCCTGTATATATGTCTATGCACTATGTGCATGCCCAGTGCCCAAGGAGTTCAGAAAAGGGCATTAGCTCTCCCGGAGCTGGAGTTACAGATAGTTGTGAATCACCTTCTGGGTGCTAGGAACTGAACCAGGTCCTCTCCAAGAGCAATACGTAGTCTTAAACTCCGAACCATCTCGCCAGCCCCAAACAGCAGCGTTTTAAAAGTTCTGCAATGGGGCTAGAAAATGGCTCAGCAGTTAAGAGCACTGGCTGCTCTTCCAGAGGACCCAGAGTCAATTCACAGCACCCACATGGCAGCTCACAATTGTTTGTAACTCCAGTTCCAGGGGGATTCCCTCTTTTGAACTCTTCAAGTACCAGGCATGCATATGGTCTGCCTGCAAACGTGCAGACAAAACACTTATAAACATAAAATAAAAATACTTTGTAAGAAAAGGTTTTGCCTAGTCCCGCAGTAAATAACTTGACTAAATTTTCAGGTGCCTATGTGCACACCCACCTGTACACACAGCTGAGCTGGGTAAGGTAGATTTGAACTTGGGCTGTATAAAAAGAACTCATTGGTCACAAACTCTGTTGTTTAGAGGAGCGATTATGAAAAGTTTGCTGGGAGAATAAGCGTTTCTTGGAGCAGAATTTGGAAAGTTCTGACTGACATAACAAACCAAACTCTAGGCTTGAATCAGAGACTCTGTTGTCTGGCCATTACAGAGTCTGTTTATCTAGGCTTTAGTGTATCAAAGTTACCTTCTCACAGGGTATTAATAGAATTCAAATAAGATGAAAGAACTCAAAGCGAACAGCTGCTGTGTGCTCCTGGCTGGGCACACGGGCTTACCCCTCGGCTGCCAATATCATCTTCACTGAAGTCCGAGGTGGCAGATTCTGCCACTGCAAGCAATGGTGCTCCCCACTACTCCGGAGCCTCGAAGTCCCTGCATGGATAAGCCAGGGTTTAAACTCAGAGGGCCCTGTCTAGTGTCTGGACCTCACCCCACTGCCCCATCCTATTTCCTTGGTCTCTGTGCTCTTCAGTTACCAGGATGCCCTGGGAGGATGGCTCAAGCTTCTACCCATTTTTTTCAGCCTTGGCTACTTTAGCCCGAAGGCATAGATCCGCATGGAAATTCCACATTGGCACAACATGGCTTTTTCCACCCTGGGTGTGGTGTGACTTTAAGACAACTTGTTCCCTCCTTAGGCTGTGGATGAAGGGGGCGAGGAGGGAGCCCACACAGCAGCGCTTGACATCACTATGGCTGCCCCTTTTGCCCCTCTTTATGCCCCACCCCACCCCCTCCATCCTCTAGGCCTGGGTTTATACCTACTCTGAGCCAAACTTGCTCTCCAGAACAGGCCCACCTGGATGCTCTGTCAGACAGACCCTTCCTTCCTTTCCCCTTGTCCTTTCTTCTTAACTTTTAATTTTCTAACAGATAAAACCTAGGCATGGTAAATATATCAAGCAGTACTGAATATAGGCTAAAAACGGTCTTGCTCCCAGCTTGATTCTCTCTCACACAGTTTCCCTCCTTGAGCCAGTTAAGTGTTGGGAGATGCATTTCTGATGCATAAGATCATAAGTGCGGCTTGTTGGAGGCTGGGGGCAAGAGAACTCTGAGTTCAAAGTCTGGACACCGCAGCAAGACCACATCTACTTAACAACAACCAAAGACTGCATATAGTGTACAGCTGTGCCGCACACCTCTCCACTCGTGCAAGTCCTGTGATTCTAATGTACTTTTTTTTTTTTTTTTAAGGGGGGAATCTAATATAGACAGGACTGACCTGAAACCTTGAACTCCTGACCATCCTGCCTCTATTTCCTGAGTGCTAGGATTATAGGCTTGTCCCGCCAC
This sequence comes from Acomys russatus, assembly GCF_903995435.1. NCBI lineage: Eukaryota > Metazoa > Chordata > Mammalia > Rodentia > Muridae > Acomys > Acomys russatus. Next base: position 5,876,896 of record NC_067152.1, read on the forward strand.
ACCCAGTTTATGCTGGAAAGCATCTATCAAATGAGCGACACCCCGAGCCCACGTCTAACTTTAAACGTCCCCTTTGGGGGACATCTTATCTCGCTGATCTTCACCAGCACTAGCAGAGGACTCCAATGGTTTGTTTACTGTGCTTGATGTCATTCGGCTTGGCTAACCTTGCCCACGGGGCCCAGCACTGGTACCCATGTGTGCATCCACTCGCATACACACCAGAGCTGGGTGGGGCAGTTTTGAACCTGGACAGATGTGGATGTTACAGGGTCTCCCTCAACAGCCTGCTTATCTCACTGTGAAAGCTAGGCTCAGATGCCATGCTCCAGGAGGGACAGCCACACAGCCTGCCCATCGGAAACTGTGGCTTTGCCCAACCTTTGCTGGGGCTGTGCGAGGTTTGCGTACCTTGCACATGGCCAAGCTTTGTGGAGCCTACCTCACATCCCTGCTACCCCTGCCTGTCTCCATCCTCTGCCACTCTTCCTCTGGTTCTCGTCTCTCAAAGTGTATCTGCCAGAACCATCATCATCCGTAGCACTTCCGTCTCCCCCACCCCCTGATCTTGAAAGCAAAAGAAGCTGACTGAAGCCCATAAGATGGCTCAGAGGGTAAAGGCATTGCTCCCAAGCTTGAGCCCCAGGGTGGATCCCTGGAATCCATATGACAGAAGGAGAATTCACTCCAGTAACCTGTTCTCTGGGGCTGGAGAGATGGCTCAGGGGTTGAGAGCACTGACTGCTCTTCCAGAGGTCCTGAGTTCAAGTCCCAGCAACCACATGGTGGCTCACAACCACCTGCAATGTGATATGGTACCCTCTTCCGGCCTCCAGGTGTACATGTAGATAGAGCACTCATACATGAAATAAATAAATAAATCTTTAAAAGAAAAAAACAAAACAAAACAAAACAAAAGCTGTTCTCTGACCTTTCCTACATGCACCATGGCATGTGCCCATCCATGTGCACATACAAAAATAGATAGTAAATATAAAAATTTTAAGACAAACAAACAAACAAACAAAAAACATGGGAGTATTGCTAGCAAGCTCCCAAGAGATTTATGTTTGAAGTTGAACAACCATATTAGAAGTTTGTCATTGGCACCATCAGCTGAAGCAGGCTAAAGGGATCAAGGCATTAAATGTGATGCCGAATGAATAAGAAAGCTCCTGCCATAGGGTGCCTTGCTGAGAAAAGGTTGGTCCATGGTGTGGCTACAATTACACTCAGTACAGTCACCGGGAAGAAGAGGGCTTGGCTCTTTCTCCTTTGGGAGACACCACTGTAGGGCCAGCGTTTGGCCATCTTTTAAGAATGGAGGGAGGTAGTTGTCTGGGAGGCACTCTCTTATCCTCAGTCCTGGGGTTTTCTAATGTGGCCTTTGAGGGCTGTGGAGATGGCTCAGTGGGTAAAGGGGCTTGCTGCCAAGAATGACAGCCTGAGTTAGGTTCCCTGGACCCACCCATGCTCAAAGGAAAGAACCAACCTTGCAGCTTGTCCTCTGCCCTCCACACCTTCAAACTGGCAGGGACCTGCAAGCACACTCAGAGTAGTTAAATAGCACAAATCTTCTTTAATTTGTAAAAAAGTGGATGGATGGAGAAGTTGCAGGGAAAGAGATGCATAAATCTAAATTGGATGGAATTGATTACAACTACATATCTGGAACCATTAACTCCAAGTAGCTGCCCTCTAAACTTCTGTCACCATGAACATTATATAAACGGAAGAAACAAGATGAACTGGCTTGTGCTTGGCTATTTATATATACTAGGAATAGAAGCAGTTGTTCTTATTTATTTATTAAGGGAAATCAGTTGGAGAGAAGGATCATGGGCTATGAGTCTGTGCTGCTTTTGCAGAGGGCTTGAGTTCTATTCCCACAACTCAAGTTGGGTGGCTCACAACCACCAGTTACTCCAGTGCCCTCTCCTGGCCTCCCTGGGCACCTGCACTTCTGTGCAATACCCTTTCACCAACACATGCATACACAGAATTAAACGTAAAACCAAATCTTCAAAAATGAACTATCTTAAAAGCTTTTAAAAAGTGAAGGTACCCACAAACGGAACATGCTGGACACGCCATCAGTCTCAGCACTCAGGGGGGTAGAGGTGCGTAGAGCTCTGTGAGTTCAAGCCCAGCATGGCCTGCATAGTGGGTTCCAGGCCAGCCAGGTCTACATAAGACTTTGTCTAAAAAAAAAAAAAAAAAAAAAAAAAAAATACAGAAAGGACTCCCAAGGATGGGAATATGCTAGCGAGCTGAGGAAGGGCATACACTATGTATGTAAAATTTCTCCATACTTAAAATTTATTTGTGTGTGCCTGTGCATGTGTGTACGTGCGTGCGTGTGTGTGCACGTGTGCATGTGTGTGCGTGTGTGTGCACGTGTGTGTGAGTGTGTGTATGTGTCATGGTGCAGGCATGGCAGTCAGAGTACAGCTTGTAGGCATTAGTTCTCTCCTTCCACCATTTCGGTTCCAGGGTTTAAACTCAGGCTGTACGTCTTGGCAGCAAATACCCTTATCCTCTGAGCCACTTCTCTGGCCTCCTTCGTGCTTTTGCCCATCTTATCACCCTCTGCATTGTGGGGCCAGCAAACTCTTGGGAAGCGTCAGGGAGTATATGATATGTCTATGTTCCCGCTTTCAAATGCTATAATACACGATCTATAAACACACACCAAGATACAGGTTGGCCATCTGTGATTACAGAACTGAGATCTCGGCTATGCAATGTCTCATTTGTAAGGGCAGAGTACTGTGTTTCTAGTTGTCTGTTTTCCTAAGAAGGGCACTTGGGTTCTTTCTATGCTCGGATTCAATGAGGAAGGTGGTCTTGTGTGTTGGTGTGTGCCAACACAAAATAGGAGTATATTCTGTAGCGTGGAAGGGGTGCTGAGTTAGGTCATGGATGGGCACACGCACCCTTAGCTGGCACTGCCACTTTTCCAAGGTGGCTGGACCAATTCACGTCCCACCAGAAACAATGCTTCACAACCCTGGTCACTTTCAGAAGCATCAGTTTGTTAGTTCCAGTTGGCCGGGTGTGCAGCGTGTCTCTACTATTGTAACAGAGCAGAGTGAAACTTGCAAAGAACACACAAAATACATTTGTAAAGGAGGGGGGGATGCCTCGCGGGGAGCCACAGCTTTCCCTAGCTAAGCCTAAATAAAGCAAGGCCAGCCAGATCCCTCTGTCTGATGCTTCCTTTCCTTGCAACACGTTACTAAGGACACGGGATGTTGCCTGAAAAATACTAGAGAAAAAGCAGGCCCCTGCCTTTAAAGGGATTTCCACTCATTGCCTGGTAACCCCACCATCACCTTCACCCCACTTCGAAAAGGAGAGGTGCTTTTCTCCAGACATGTTGTCCGCTCCATTTTTCCAAGCTTGGACTTGAATAAATTGTCTCCTCCAGCAGTTTGTTTCTCAGTTTCCTTGTTTACGGAGGTCAAGTAGGAGGAAACCTCCAGGTACCGGTACCAACATGGATTCTAGCACTTTCCTCATCATGCGAGGCAAGTGCTTTACCACTGAACAACACCTCGACTGCGTGGCTCTCCTTCTTTTTTCTTCCCCCTTTTAATCCCTCTCTTCCCACCCTCCCCCCACTCTAGCTTCCTTCTTGACAGGCCATGCTATGTAGGCCTGGCCAATCTGGAACTTGCTGCATAGATCAGACCTGTTTTTAAGCTTGCAAGCAACCCCTTTGCTTCTGTCTCGTGAGTTCCGGCACCACAGACATGGCTACCATGCCCAGCTATTATTTTCCTAATGATATCTCTTGATGAAGTCTTTAATGAGGCTCACCATTTCAGTCTTTTCTTTTCTGGCAGTGCTCTGTGTGTCCTCTCTAAACCCCTGTGATGTGCTCTGGAGTCCTGTTTTCCCCACATTTTCTTCACAAAGCTTTCTTTGCCTTTACTCCCATGCCCGTGATCTCTCTGCAGTTGAGTTTTGTATTTGATGTGAGGTAGGGGTCAAAGTTCATTAACTTCCATCTGGAAATCAACCATTTAATGAAAAGATCATCCTCCTGTGAGTGGTTATAGTGTGGAGCTATGGTCTTGCTTCTTTGGTTGGGGTTTTTTGGTGCTGAGGCTGGAAAAGCTGGAGATTTCCAAGAAACTACCAGTTTCCCAGATGCCTATTAACATGTTTTCATTACTCTTTGTACCTTGCAGGCCACACTTATGATCAGGAGGGAAGCTAACCCTCAGGGCACTCGGGCCAGCCTACCCTGACAGTGGTGGCAACTGGGACTGTCCCCTGTATTTCCATGTTCCACACTGTTTATTTTTGTCAGGAATAGAGAAAATGTGTGGGCCCAGGTTCCAAACACATCACACCAAGAACTCATATTTTCCAGACTGATGTCTTCTGACCAGGACTTTCCTGACCTCTCCCAAGGTTTCTTGCTGGTATGTGAGCCTAGGCAACCACTGTGTCATCTGCAAGGAACAAGACAGTTAACTGCTTTTAGACCCAGGATGAGACAGAGGGTGTGTGTGATTTCTCACCAATTCCACAGCAGGAACAATGTGTGTGTGTGTGGGTGTGGGTGGTGGCGGCTGGACTTGGCTAAACCAGCGTGGCCATGACGAACACTGGTCTTACAGTTGGATGAGCATGCCACTCTTGAGCACCAGTCTTCAAGGTAGCTTCACCTGGGCATATGACCAAATCGCTATCAGATCTCTTGGCTTCATTAACCTAGGCATATCCTTGGGGGGGGGGGGGCGGAGTACAGTGAAACTAGCAAGTTATTTCTTCTCTGCCTTATTAACTCACACATTCACCCAACAACTATTTGTGAAGGTACTGAGCCAGGCATGGCGTCTACATCAGTGTGCAAGATAGTCAAACGTCCCTTCTCCTGGGGACTGTCATTCTATGGGGGGAAGGAAACAATGACTACATGAGCAGACTGTCCAAGGTGGCATGAGAAGCTCTGGGGAGCGTGCACACAGCAGGGTCAGGAGGTGGGGTAGGTCAGGGAGAAGGGCTGGGAATTTTTAAATAAGGATGGCAGAGAGCCCCGGGTGCGGCTCAGTGGTAGCACACCTCCCTGCCGTATGCTAAGTCCTGAGTTCCATTTCTGCTGCCACAAAAGAAATGAATGAATGAGTGAACAGATAGATAAGCAAATAAAAATAGTAGAGATGGTGGGGTTGGCCTCAACAAGGAAGTAATATGTGAATAAACGTGGGGTGTGTGGAGTTGTGAGTCATTTAGAGGAAAAGTGGCTCCTTCATAGGGATCAACTGCAGAGGCGTCAAGGTGAGGGGTCAAGCACCCTTGAGCGTGCTTAGCGCAGTGAGATGGGGGTCTCCAGCCTTCTCTTCCACTCACTTAAATCGGGTACCGGTTGTAGATCAGCCTCTCTCACGCACCCCCTTGAGGGCCCAAGGTGTTGAGCTCTCCAGCTGTTCAACCAGGAGCTGGGCATCTTCAGAAGCCCCTCCCCCACCCACTGTGGCAGAAGAGATAGAACTGAGGACTGGACTGGGCCTCTGTAGTGTTAGAGCCCCAGGGGTGCCCCTGGAATGGAATTGACTTGGAACATGTTCACTCCAAGCAGTCACGTTTCATCCCATAACCCCTGTCTTGGCTGGTCTTTGATGAGCATTTTAATTAAGTCCTGAAGAGTCCTTTGTCTTCTCCAAGGGTGGGGGGGGGCAAGGTAGAGCATCTTCTCCCTCCCACTTTGCCCTACCGGGCTAGGAATGTGCCTCCTTCTAAGCAGAGCAGCAGTGGGAGGCAGGAATCCACTCTGGGCAGTGGGTTCCCCCAGCACACCCCTTCAACAAGCCCCTCCTCCCAGGCTCAGAGAGACTTCACACTCCTGCCCCTCACCCCGCCCCCCACCTCCCCAGGCACTGCTCTTTTAATAGAGCAGGGGCAAAAAGACTTGCTGTGTGGACCAGGGGGGGAGTGGGCACTGAACCTGTTGCTTAGGCGTTTAACCCTTTATGGTAACATCCATGAGAGGTCATGGGAGTAGCACCACCTCCCCTACTCCTTCTGTAGTGTGAAACTTATTTGCCATGTGGGGCAGGTGGGCTCTTGACCCCGGAGCTGCCATTTGCTAAAGGCGTGTGAAGCCGGGAAAAGGCATTCTTGGCTCCCTTTCCCGGCGATCTTAGCCAAGCTCTTGGTCCCCAGAAGCCCCGTGAGGCTGCTAGGGGGCTGCTTCCCTGTGTCGTGCTTTACCATACCCCAACCTCCCCTCCTGCCATGTCATTTGCTTTTGTTTTTTCAATCATGAAACTGGAGGCCTCCCCCCAATAAAGCAGCAGCACGAGCCTTGGCCTGTGTTGGGAGCAGCAGTTAAAAGGTTTTACTCTGCTACACTCCTCAGACTAGATAGATAGCTCCCTGGCTTCGAAGGACAAATGGAGCCTGCACAGCTGGGGACAATACAACCTATTTGCTCTGACCCACAGCCACTCACTTCCTGGTCTCTGGTCGGTCTAATCCTAGAGTGCCCGTAGCTTCACCGGCTGCTTACGTTCCCACATTCCAGCACCTTGACAGCCCTCACTACCTGTGTCTCTGGGCTGGCGGGCTTTTCCAGAACCAAGGAAGGCAGGTCTATCGCTCACAGGAACTTGGAGAGTTACCCTTCCCTGCATCAGCAGCCTCCTTCTGTGACGCTCCAGGACTGTTGGCAAGAGAGGCCTATGACACCCTGAAGACGGCATCACTCACCCTTCCCCTGTGGGCTGTGCTCGATCTGCCTGTTGGTGCCACAGGCCGTGTGGTAGATGATCTACAGTGTACACCCCCCCCCCCGGGTGTGTGTGCTCCCACCCCATTTCCCACTCCTCTACCCGTCTTCACCTTCCAGATACATTACCTGCCCCTGACCTTGAGCCATCACACCTCAGATATTCATCCTCAACCGTGAGGGATAGTGGAGGGCAGGCCAGAGAGCTGATTTTGGGGGTGTTGACAAGAAACTGGGCCCTTAGCTGGGGATAGAACGCTCACTAACCAGCCTGTGTGCATCTGTGAGTTCAATCACAGCACTGAAATTAAATAAAAGGAATGGGCCTTAGCAGCATCCCTGGCCGACTCCCTGCCACCAGCTGGCTGGCTGCCTGCCACGCCCAGTCCTCCTTTGCCACTGTACCACTCCACGCCAGCAGGATGCATCACAGTCTAGCAAGAATTAGCCATCTCGCCGGGCGTGGTGGCGCACGCCTATAATCCCAGCACTCGGGAGGCAGAGGCAGGTGGATCGCTGTGAGTTCGAGGCCAGCCTGGCCTACAAAGCGGGTCCAGGATAGCCAAGGCTACATAGAGAAACCCTGTCTCGAAAAACCAAAAAAAAAAAAAAAAAAAAAAAAAAAAAAAAAAAAAAAGAATTAGCCATCTCCCGGTCCACCCTGGGCCTGCTGATGCCAGGACAACTGCCTGGGCATTTCCAGTAAAAATCCCACCTCTTCTATCAACTCTAAGTAAGTCATCTAAGTTGACAGAAAAGGGAGGCTCTGGCTGCAGAAGTTCGTGTGACTCAAGCCCTCGACTGGTCACTCGACACATGACGTGGAACTCAGATTCTGGGGAGGGCAGGTGCATGCAGGCGCCTAAATGAACCAGGGAGCCCCTTACAAGTTGCTCTTCTGTGCACACTTTTTTCTTTGGACAGACGAGTGGAGTGAGGTTAAAGCAGGGCTCATGTGGGCATGCCATAGGTCGCACAAGTGTCAAACGAGTCACCTCATCTATTTCCATCTGTGTCTTATCTTCATAATTAAAAAAAATTTTTTTTGGCGTTTACTTATTTATGTGTTTGTGTATGTATGCACACAGTTGTGTGTATGAATGCGTGTGTGTATGTATAGGGGTGTATGTGTGTGTATAACTCTGTGTGTGTGTGTGTGTGTGTGTGTGTGTGTGTGTAGATCAAAGAACAACTTGCAGGATCAAACTTGGATCCCCAGGCTTGACAGCAAGCACCTTTGCTTCCTGAGCCATCCTGGCAATCCTTTTTAGTAAATATGTATCCAAAAAGCATTCGTATTTCTCTTTTTGAGACATTTAGCCCATGCTGGGAGGGCTTGAGAGGGCTTTAACTGCAGAGAAGGAAGCTCCCGGGGCTCACGCAACCCGACTACAGAGGCACAGCCAAGAGGCAAGCCAAGGATGCCTTACACTCAAGGAAGATTGAAGATGCCTGTGACACGATCCTCTTGCCTTGGCTTCCTAGCGCTGAGATTACAGGTGTACACCACAAGGCCTGGGTCAGACTCGTTGTCTTTTTCCAGAAGTGGAGAGCCAGTCAGTTGCCGCAGTCAGTGATCACATCAGAGATATATCAAAAATTAATAGTCCACGTGTCAACCATGTCCTTTTGCATTGTTTTAGGTACATCGGTCATTCTGTAAGAAACCTGTTATTTGACTACAAAGAGGCTCAGGAGCACCCAGATGCTGACCTTGCCATTAATGACATCAGTAAGAGAATTGGCTGAGCGCCTAGTGTATACCAGGGGCTACGATATAGCTAGGCAGTGACACACCGCCCACAAGAGATGGCAGTGCCACAGGTTACTGATGTGCTGCAGTTTGCCAGAGGCTGAGAGTGGCCAAAGCTGGCTTTGGAAAGGAGTGGGAGGAGCTTAGCAAGAGGAGTTAGGGGAGGAAACAGGAGCTACCAAGGAAGGGCCTGGGACCCGGCAGCCCTCACCTCAGTTAGTCTAGGAAGGTGCTGCACTGAAGCCTGCTGGTCCTATTTTTCAGTTAAAAAAAAAATTGAAGCTGGGCCTGGGATTGAGGGACTTGGCCAAGTGACCTGTGGGGTGGAACTGCAATACAGATCACACTGACCTCTCAGCCCATCGCAGTGGATGAGCCAAATGGCAGTATTTACAGAAATGTAAAGTGGGTGGCTTTGGTACCACTGCCTGCTGTGGCTGGCCTCAGTTGGGGAATGCTCTCAAAGCTAGTAGGCAACCCAAGCACCATGTGACACGGCCTCCCCAAAGACCCTGAGATATCGTAAAACTGCTTTTTTTTTTTTTTTTTTTTTTTTGAGACAGGGTCTTGCTATCTAGCTCAAGTGGCCTTGAACTCACAGCAGTCTTTTTGCCTCTACCTCCCAAGAGCTGAGGTTGTTCATGATCACCCTTGGTACATAGTGAGTTCCAGGCCAGCCTGGGATACATGAAACCCGGTCTCAACAAATCAACTTACCCAACAAACAAAAACAGATTTTGTACTGCTGATCATCGTCCCTGTTTCCAAGGGCCTGGTGCATATTGGCATTGGGTGGCACAGCCTGTGCTCAAGGGCCACAGGAATGCGTGCAGTGCCTCACGGAGGGCCACTTGGGAGTTCCCTGACTTTGGAGCTGTGAAATACCCAAGCCTGGTCTGGCAGACAGCAGATTTCCCCCACTCTGAGCCTCAGGGTCCCTCCCACCTCCTGCAAAATGGGACTATAACATAACCTTACAGGCTGCCCTGAGACTGGGTATTGTGTCATGCTTCTAGCAGTGCACTGATCCTGCTAGAACCACAGGAAAATAGGGTGACCATGGCAGAGGCTTCTCCTCTCTGAGCCTGGGTCATGTGGGCAGATGAGCTTCTCCATGCAGACCCTGTATAGATGGGCCTCTCTCTGCACCCTGAGTATTGTGGGCAGACAGGCCTCTCCATGAAAAGCCTGCATGGAGTAGGCTGTCCTGCCTTCTAGTATCACCGTGAAGATTCTGGGAGTTGACGTTGGACACCTTTGCTGGGTGAGTTCAACAGGCTTCCCATAAACACACACATAGTGGAACTTGTAAGTGTTCTAATGACTGAAAAAAATTATTTATTTATTTATTAATTATGCATACAATGCTCTGCTTGCATGTACTCCTGCAAGCCAGAAGAGGGCACCATATCACATTACAGATGGTTATGAGCCACCATGTGGTTGCTGGGAATTGAACTCAGGACCTTTGGAAGAGCAGGCAGTGCTCTTAACCACTGAGCCATCTCTCCAGGCCCAGTGACGGGAAATTATTAATGTGACAGAGGAGGGGGCTATGCCAAGAGAGGCGGATTGGGTGGTGCCAGAGTACAGGCCTAGGATCAAGCTACCTTTGAGTCTTGTCCTGGTTCTGTCTCTCAGAATGAGTTTGAGAGGTTGGAGGTCGGGGGGGGGGGGGGGGGGGGGGGGGGGGGAAGGGAGGACACGAGCTATGAGCTGGGACTCTGCCTGACTTTTCTGATTGATCCTCAAAGTTTACAAATCAAGACAAGTCACAGCACCCATCTCGAAGGGCTCTTGTGTGGATTAAAGGACATGAACGCCTACATGCCCTGCTCAGCAAGCCTTAGCGACTTGGTCACTGTTTTTTTTTTTTTTTTAAAGAGTATGTATATGTGTGGGTATACACACACGAGTGCAGGTGCCCTAGGAAGCTAGAAAGTGTCAGATCTCCTGGAGCTGGAGTTACAGGTGGCTATGAGCCATCTCATGTGAGTGCTGGGACTCGAACTCAGATCCTCTAGAAGAACAAATGCGTACTCTTAACTGCTGAATCATCTCACCAGCCCTCGGGTCACTGTTTCTGCAGAAAGATCTTTGAAGCTGCTGATCACAGAGAGCCAGCTGGCACACTCAGATCCTGTCAGGGACAGATCCACTTTCTTTGATAGACACCCATCTTAGGGTAGAGGAGCTGAGGGACCCCACAGTTTGGGTACACTTGGTACCACTCCTGAGATACCTAGATGGTGGGGGGGGGGAGCACATTTCTCCCTGGCACTCTATCTCCGGGCTTCCAGTGCCACCCCCAAGGGGCCTACCTTTCTCCACCTGCCCTTCAAAGTACACTTTGATTTTCGCCCCTGCAAAGTTCACCTGCCATATCCATCATCAGTAGAGGCCCAAGAATGCTGCCCGTTAGGTGAGCAGTGCCAACGGGAAAATGGCTTTGCTGTGGGCAATTGGAAGAGAGGAACCTGTGAGAACCTCCCTCAGCCCTGGACCTGCTGACAGAAGCATATTGGGGGTGCAGCAGAGGCTCGTGGCATGTTCTGGCTCAAGGGCAGGCCGCTGTGCAAATGTGGGTGACTCTCTCAACCTCTCTGGGCACCTTTGTTCCTACAATATCCTGAACACAGTGTGTGTTTTGCCTCCATGGGTTCTCCATCCCAGAATCTATCAACTGTTGACCAAAAAGAGAAAAACTTTATATATATATATATAGTAAAAAACATAGAAACACTAATCCCTAAGCAATATGACATAGCGACTCAATACATGGCACTACTCTGAATTTGATCTTTCAAAATCATTTAGAAATGGTTTAAAGTATTTGGGAGGAGGGTCTGGGGTATGGCTCGGTAGGTAGGTGCTTGCCTGGTGTGGATGATGCCATCCGAGACTCCAGACCAGCTGGGTGTGGCTGTGCAGGGGTGTAACCTCAGCCCTCAGGAGGTGAAGGCAGGAGGACAAAAAGGCTCAAGGCCATTCCTGCCTACATAAATGACTACACTGTCCTGTAATAGGGTTACTAAGGAGCCTGAGGCAAGAAGAAGGAAAAGTCTAAGCCCTACTCAGGCATAGAGAGACCAGGAAAACAGAAAGTACAAAAATGGTCTAGCATTATCTCTCAGTGATGGAGCCCTCTCTCGGCAAGCAGAAGGCCCTGGGTTCAATTCCCAGTACCACAGGCATAAAGTGTGTGTGTGCTGATGACCCACCTGAGGGAGGCTGACTGGTCAGGCAAGGCGGTTTCTCTAACCCACAGTGGCAGGGGCAGGAGGGGGCTTCCTGTGCTGTCTCTTTGCTCAGGAGCTCCAAACATTCCCTTACGTTCACATCTCCCCATTATCATTGTCACTCTGTCACAGGAATAGTCCAGAGCAGTGAGGAGAGGTGGCTTTTCTGAGCCTACACAGTTGGTCTGTGGTGGAGCTTTCACTAGAACCCAGGACCTTTCAGGCTCACCTCACCATGTCCTCAAAGCCTGGTGCCCAGGGGACACAGTCCTCACTGACCCAAGTCATGTCCCCTGCACCAAACACCACAGTTGTTGGATTATGGCTTGAAAAAGCACCAGAGGGGACATGGTGGCCAGAGTGCCCAGGCTGGCACATGAACAGAGTGCAAAAGAAGAGAAGAAAAGTGGCGAGGAGAAGAGATACCTACCACGGCCTTATCCTGAACCAGCACTTCAGAGCCCTGACTGGCTCCTCATTCAGTGGACGGCACAGAGTGACCTATACTCTAGGCCCATGGGTGTCACGCCTCCAGAGAGCAAAGAGTCAGAGGGCCACGGGCTCGTTGCCAAAGGAAGGCAGATCTAAGCACTGGGTAATGGGTTCCACACAATTACGGTTCCTTGTGGAGGGACACTGATAACATGGGGACAAGGTCAGGGAGATTCCCCAGAGGCTGTGCTTGGGAGAGTCTTTACCCGAGATGGGCCTCTGAGGGCAAGCAGGGCGCGGTGCTGAGGCAGGGATACTTCCTACACATCCTGGAGCTTCACTGCGCATGTACCTAAATCTCTTCTGTCACAGTAATAGATTAAAAAAAAAAAATTAAATAACAGAATTCGGCCAAGTATCTAGAAGCAAAGTATATGAGACACTGAAAGATTCTACAGATGGAAGTTACAGTGTCTATTTCATAGTGTTTTGGGGTTGGTACATGTATTTGTTGTAGGCAAAGCTGCATAAACTGGGGCTGGGGTTCTGTCGTGGCGAACTTCTAAACCTCGCCCTAGCGTACCTGGTCTTGTATGCGGCCTCCGAGCAATGTGGCTCTAGCTCCTTTGAGGCCAGGCTGCCTCCATCACTCTGAACTCGAATCATTCATTCTTCTTTCTAGACTCTGTGCTCTCCGTTAGGGGCTTAGTCTTTCCCAAGTATTATTTCTTCAGGCTCACCTGGCTGGAGCCTGAGAGGAGGTTAGCTGAAACTCATAAGCTACATGAGTGTGTGTGTGTGTGTGTGTGTGTGTGTGTGTGTGTGTGTGTGTGTGTAAGACAATCTCAGCTCTTGTTTGCCAGGTCCGTCCCCCACCAGCCTGGAACTTGCCTAGTAGCCTAGGGGTGGCTAGCCAGCGAAACCCAGAGATAGCCCTATCTTTGCCTCCCCAGATCTGATATTACAAGTGTGTGCTGCCACGCCCAGCACTTTATCATTGATTGATTCACTGTTCTGTGTGTGCGTGTGCATGAGCAGTGGCACACATGTGGAGGTCAGGGGATGATTTATGAGAGTTAATTATCTTCCTCCACTGTGTGGGTTTCCAGGAATCCAATCCGGACCTCCAGGCTTGACAGTAAGTTTCTAAACCTGCTGAGCTATCTCACCGACCCATGCCCAGCCTGAGTTCTTAGGTTTGAACTTAGGTCCTTGAACATGCAAGGCAAGCACTTTACCAACGGAGCCATCTCCGCAGCCCTGACTACATCATGTTTAATTCATGTATTCACTCAACGACTTATTTATTCTCTTAACTTTTTGAGCCCACACATCTTTTGGGTGACTCTTAGTTTGTGTATCTTAGGCAAAAGCAAAACATGAGGCTGAGCCGAATTCGGAAACTTGGGAAGATGAGCAGACGTGGGTGGGATGTGCCAGGCCAGTGTGATCCAGGGGGATTTTCCCTCTTGCTGTTTGTCCCCTTTCCCCTAATACTGTCACTACTTTACTTTCATAATGGAAAATTCCATACCACGTATGGATGCTTTCTTCGAAGCATTGTAGAAAACTATAATTTATTTGTTTTTTCCAAGACAGGGCTTCTCTGTGTAGCCCTGGCTGTCCTGGAACTTGCTCTGTAGACCAGGCTGGCCCAAACTCTCGGATCTGCCTTTTTCTGCCTCTAGAGTGCTGCCATTAAAGGCTTGTGCCACCACGCCCATGTAGGAGTCCTGGATATAAGAAGTCATACCATCATGCCACTGTGGGGAAAAAAAAAGACTTCTCCCACCACAGCCCTACCCATCATGCTGCCCAGGCTAACTTACGACGAGTGGGAAGGATGCCAACAAAGACAGCATCCCAAGGGCCTGTCGGGCCCACAGCCTGCCTTCCATCCTTTCTTGGAAAACCTCCCAGTGAATGTTGCAGGTGCCCATTGGAATATTGGCATCATCTAGCATCACTGGCCTTCTGGAACCTGGACATTTTTTTTTTCCAGCACATTCCATGCTGTCAGTATTTCCCAGCTTATACTGTATAAGCTGTAAACTGTAAGTGAGAGAACAGACAGGAATTAACCAGAGAGCTTCATGCCCGGAACAAAATCCCCTGGAAGCTGCAAGTCAGGCTCTGGGGCTTGAGCCAAGAAAACTCTCCTTGCCTGGTGACTCCAGTATGAAAGTCGCCACCTGCTGCCAAGTGGCCACTGCCTTGGACCAGTGACCAGGAAGAGGTGGCCTTGCCGAGGATGCACCACAGAGTAATGTAACAGTGCACGCAGACTAGGAGTGCCCTGTAAATGAGCTAACTGCCACAACCAACAAGGGACTCTCCCTTTGGGAACAGACTATGCAAAATAGCTCTGCAGAGGAGTATGGAGGGCCTATAAATACCTGATGGCTGCTGCCAGGGCCACAGCTTCCCGAGGAGTTGAAGGCTGAGACTCTGGCCCCAGGGGACGCAGCGTCACTGGTTCGAAACCTCTCAGCCACCTTGGTGAGGGGACTAAGCAATTAGAGACACCTCTGAGCTGTTCACTCCACGGAGTAGCCTAGTCACCTGCAAGGTGAGTCTTGTGGTGGGGGCAGCTGCTCTTAGGAGCGTCTTCCTGTTTGGGAGAGATCAGAAAACCAGGGTGTTGGGTTCCCCCCCCCCCTTCCTTTTTTGTCTTTTGGTGCTGGTGGACTGCAGCTGATGGAAGGTCTAGGCAGAGCAACCACGGGATGGTCTGCCAGCCAAACAGGGCATCCTGGTCAGATTTCTTCTCTGCAAATACTTACTGTGGTGTCTACACTACAAAGAAAAACTTTCTAGAAAGTTCAGAATTGGGGGGAGGGGCACCCGCTGTTTTTTTTTGCTGCACACAGCTTACCTTTACCAGTCTTTATGAGATGTCCCCCTTCCTCACCCCAAATCTGATAAGGTGGCTGTTATTAATCCCATCTTAGGAGTGAAGAAATGTGTTTCTGGTCATTGGGGCTCTCATGTTCCTGTGCGGGCTCTTTCCTCAGGGAGAGCACTGGCCATGGGGGAAACCCAGACACTCCAGGGCTGTGTCTCTCCATTTCTTATCTTTTTCTTAAAGGATATTACCTCCACTTTGGAGAGCTTAATGTCTCCTCCCCTGACAAATCGTTGATTTCACCCCAAAGAACAAAGAAGGGACAAGTGGCATAGTGTCCTTGCCTTAGGATGAACCACATCTCCCAAATCAAAGGGAAGGTGGCCAGGACTTGAGTGCTGGCACCAAGTGCAGGTCTAGTGGGTAGGTTACTATATTGACAGCTGCTAGCTGCTCTCAACAGGTGACAGGAAGGGGGGGGGAGGCAGGTGCACACACCCCTGCTTCAGTGACCCCCAGCTCCTGCCTGCCTTGCTTGAGGCCGAGGATAACCTTGCCCTCAGTAACAGAGTTCTCCTAAGGAGGCATATGGGCGCCCGCTCTGTCTTTGGTAGGTGGCTGTATGGTGTCCAGCGTCAGTCTTCAGTTTGTTATGTGCCTCTGCGGAACAGGAGTCGGTCCCAAAAGATTTCAACCCCCAGCCCCAAAATAAAAACCCAGAGTGCAAGCAAGCATGGAGAGTGTGGCCGTGCAAGCCTTAGATAGGCTTTCTCTGCATTCTCTGGGGCACTAGCACCTGTCCTCAGCCTCACCTCAGCCTCCCTCCCCTTCCTCAGCCTCGCAGAGAACACCTGAGTCGAGATAGGAGCACCGGGAAGTCACAGACATGGCCTGCCCCTGGAAGTTCCTCTTCAGAGCCAAATCCTATCAAGGTGACTTGAAGGAGGAAAAGGACATTAACAACAACGTGGGGAAAACCCCAGGTGCCATATCCAGGTAAGCAGTCTCTGCTCGCACCTCCAGCTATGGCCTCAGGGCTTCCAAGGCCCTGCTGCCTCTCTCTGCTCCCAGCTTCCTAAGAGAATCTGGTCTCCAAAGCACTGCTTGTCAATCTCTGCTGGAGTCTGGTGCAGCTATGGTGTGTAGAGGGAAGGCCTAGGGCTCCATTGCTGCTCCCAAGAGAGTCTGGACTCTCTGGAGAAAGAGGGGGGTGGGGAATATGTGAGAACGGAGGCTGGAGAGCCTAGTGGTCAGCTCAGGTGGCATCCTGATTGGCTGGCCAGAGCATGCACCTCACCAGCTGTTAGCTGTTTTGACTATTAAATAACTGAAGGGTGTCAAAATGGCCCTGTGCTGTCCTCATCGACTGTGTGACTTTGGCAGTCCACCCGTCTCAGGCAAGTCTGCAGTTGTGACCTACCTGACAACCTGCAGGGGATAAGGTGAGGTATACAGGAGGCACACTGAAGTGTGTCTGCGTGTCACAGGCACTTGATAAACAGAAGTGTTCGTCGCTATTTACTGAGGCTTCTTTGTTACCAGGACTACACAGCGTGTGTACCTACACACTTTGAACTTGACCTCCGTGGGGTCCTTCACTATGGTCGCCTTCCGCAAATAAGGCTCTGGGGAGGGGGAAGACTGGCTTGTGTGACTGTTCACGACAGTGGTGAGACCTGAGATTGGCCTGGTGCGTCGTAGAGCTGAGCTAGTCCTCCGACAATTTATATGGACGGGCTAGAAGAATTCTAGAGCATGGTAGGAGTCTATAGCCATAGCCAGGGACTTGAGGCTAACTCAGCGAGAGGGCTTTCCCTGCAGTCTTACAACACAGAATCAGAGCCAAGCCTCGAGCTGCACCTGCCTCAGATATTTGCGGACAGCGACCCCTGGAGGCAGTAAGCAGGACTACCCTAAATTTCCCAAACCTGGCGCAGCCAGGTTTAGAGAGGGAGGTTAGGCAGAAGGAAGTAGCTTGGCCGCTTCATAATCCCGTGGCTTTTGTCAAGTCCTTTAGCCTCCAAAGCTCCATTTCCGCCTCACAGGAAGAGTTGTCATGGTAGGATTAAAGGAGGCAGACGGCGCAGGTGTGGAAGGCAGACGGAGCTGGAGAGGACTGTACCAAGGCTGTCAGGAATACTTGGCCTCAGGTGGCTGACAAGCAGCACTGGTGGCCTCTAACCATCCTGATAACACTTCTTTGGTCTCTGTGACTTCACTCCCTCCTTCACCTGGTCCCTATGACCCCTGCCTTCTGTCCTTCCAGAATCCAGCTGCTCTCACACCTCTTTCCCTCCAACTTGACTTTGCGGCCCTGCTCCGAAGTCTTTGGCCCATCACCTGTCACCACGCTGAGGCTTAAGCCTGCTGAGACATAGGCCATGCCCTCTGACAATCCAGAAGGGGACCGCCACTGCCCTCCACTTTCGGGAAGAAGACACAAAAGTCCTCGGTGTTTGAGTCATCTTAAGATCTCATGGTTGGCAATGGTTTCCTCCTAGTTTGGAGCAGTCCTGGCAGAGCAAAATGTTCGAGAACTTTCTGTGTGTGGGAGGAGTCAGACAGGGAAGAGGTAATAGGAGTTGTTGCTATGTCTTCTAAGGGCATGGCCTGGCTGTGGGGTCAAGAGGGGCTATTGGGTGGCAGATGGCTTTCTAGAGGAGGGGTCCCAGTTGACATGGGACTGCCCAGGAAAGGAGGCCAGAGGATATTCCTGGAAGAGGAAGCAGCTTACAAAGGGGATTTTAGTCTGAAAGCGGCGGCGCGCGCGGGGGGGGGGGGGCGTTATTTATTTTCATTTTAAAACATACTTTTGAAATCTATGCAAGCCAAGAGCCTGGTCCTGGTGGCTTTCAACTTTGTGTAAACAGGAGATTCGGAAAGTGTTCAGGGTGTGTCCATGCATGTGCACATATGTGTTTTAGAGACAAATGTGGGTAAATGTGGGGGCCATCCGGATGAACCACAGAGACCAGAGCGAAGTTTAAGCTAAGCCTTGGTGACTGTGTTCCAGGCTGCGGAAAAAGAACCCCTCCTCCCACTGTAATTTGGCTTGGCGGGGGGTGGAGGGGGGCTGAGATATTGGCCAGGAGAGTCCCTGAGAGTTGCATCCCTACTCCACCTGGACAGGGAAAAAGAAAAGAACATTTCCTGGGAGCAGACTAGTAAGGTAGAGGCAGAGGTGGCCCTGGGGCTGCTACACGGCTTTGAGCAGGATCTCTTATTTCTCTGGCCCCTAAGCTTCTGCCACTGCAAAGCGGAGGTAATAAAGAATTGTCTCGTAGCTTCGTAGACTTTCCTTAGGGGTAGAGGAAGTATTAGATATGAAAGAAGCCGGGCAGCGAGGCGTCTGGGTCGGGATCCTTAGGGTCGCTGCGAGAGGAATACACTAACCGAGGTATTCGCACCGCCCTGCTTGTCCTCAGGATGCTGTCCTGGGCCACTAGGAGAGGAGCCCGGGCTCGCTGGAGGAGGGCGGACGCTGCTGGGGGCGGGTGCTGAAGGGTTGGTTGTAAGGCGATAAAAAGACAGCTCCAGAGAGGGGCGGTGGCCCAGCTATGCGCGAGGGGCTGAGTAGCGCGTGTGAAGCCGCCGGGCCGCCGCTCTGTCGTTTCCTGCGCAGGATCTTCGGCCTGAAGGTCGCCCGGCGCGTGGGTCCAGCCAGGTACAGCGCGCGGGGCCTGGGGAGCAGCGAGGGCGTTGGGAGCCCGTGTGGTCCCGCTGGGGTAAAAGATAGACCGGGCAGAGAGCCCATTCGTGTCGCCCAGTGGGGGCTTCTGCACCGTGGAACTTCTGTGCTGCGCTACTTTAAGATAGCTTCTGGCTGTGTGGATAAATTGGTATCAAACCTGGAAATTCTTCTGCCTCAATGCTGGGATTACAGGCTTGTGCCACTACTTTGTTTGTTTGTTTGTTTTTTCAGCACTGGGAACTGAACTGCATTTATAAGCAAGTGCTCTTTCACTGAGCCATATCCCGGCCCCCCATCCTTCGCGCCCCCACCCCGCACCCCCACGCCTTGCAGCACTCCCCCTTCTTACTGCGTGATTAAGATGATCTTTTACAATAAGACCATTCATCCTCTCACAAGAGAGGTGAGCTGGGCAGGAGCCGTGCTGTCCCGGTGGCACTAAGCCCTGCCACCTGTGGATTCTACCTACACTTCCCTCTCAGCACCTAGTCCTGTGACATGATGACTGCCGATGGTTCTGTGGGCCTGAGCAAGCCACCATGGTTCCCTTTGCCTGCGAACCTATAATAGCCCTTCCTTCCTACATTGGACCAGGCCCATCTCAGCAAGGCTGTAGGTTTGGAACCAGGGTACTGAGCCACTTGACATCTGGTCCCTAGATTCCCCTTTAGCAGGTAGCCCGAAGAAGAAGTCTGCTAACTGGTGGCAGGACATAGTAGGTGGGGGCAAAGCTATGTTTATTCATTGTTAAATTTTTTTTCCTTAACCCCCATTATTGAAGTACTTGAAAAAAAATTAAAAGCCCAATTATACGACAAAAACAAAAAACAAAAAACAAAAAACAAAAAAAACCCAAAAAACTTCAAGATGCTTAAAAGTTAAAAAAAAAAAAAAAAAAAAAAAAAGAAAAAAAGAAATGAAGAAAGAAAGAAAGATTTAAGTAGCCCATGACATATCATATCACGCTGATCACTGTGACCTTTCCCCGGCGTCTCCCCCAGGTGTTTTTAGATCTGCTGGCACCCACATTCACTCACGCATACGTCACCTGCATGCACTCAGGCTGTCAGCCACAGGGCCAGCAGTTATCCAGTCTGGGGCATTAGGCACAACCTAAGCATGCTGCTGTGGACTCCGGGGCCAGGCTCACTCGGTCACCTCCAATGTGAGATTTCAGACAGCATTTAAAACACTTAGGGTA
Organism: Acomys russatus; assembly: GCF_903995435.1. Classification (NCBI taxonomy): domain Eukaryota; kingdom Metazoa; phylum Chordata; class Mammalia; order Rodentia; family Muridae; genus Acomys; species Acomys russatus. The sequence goes on from NC_067152.1 coordinate 5,896,799, forward strand.
AGCACTTAAGTAGACAGTGGCATTGCCTTTAAGTCTGTCACTATAGCCCCGCCGTGGCTGTTCCTAATCTAACTCTGTCCTCCAAACTGTGAAGCCCGGGACGGGCTGAAGAGAGCGATGGGGTGAAGGAGGAAGATGAGAAAGCAAATCTTGACTTCCCTTTACTCTCTGATGATGCGTATCAGTCCAGACCAGAGGAGCACTTCAAAGAAACCAATCATTCAGCTGGGTGTGGTGATACGTGCCTACAATCCCAGCACTCAGGAGGTTGAGGCAAGGACATCATCAGCTGATTAGTGAGCTCAAGGGCAGCCAGAGGTACATGAAACCCTCCTGAGCAAGCAAGAATTGTTCAGTGATTTTGTTTGTTTGCTTTTTGGGGTGTGTGTGTGTGTTTGTTTGTTTGTTGCTTTTTGTTGTTGTTGTTGTTTTGAGGTAACCCCTCACTATATAGCCCAGGCTAAGCAAGTCTCCCACCTTACCTGAGGGCTGGGGTTCCAGACTTGTCAGCATGCCCTGCTTTAGTGATACTTGTCAGCAGACCACCCAGAAGACCACCCCTCGGGTGAGCTCAGGACCCACAGCAGGAGGGAGAGATGGGGTTCCACGCAAACAAGGCAGGGGCTGCCAAAGGTAAAGAAGACTCCTGCTGACCTGACCAAGCAAGATTCTTGTTGAAGGGAAAGCTAACTAAGGACAAGGGACCAGGGCGAGTTGTTACTACGTGACTAAGCAGGGCATTATTAACACTGGAGTTTGCAGGGGTGGGGTGGGGGTGGGGATGGTGGGGGTTGTTTTGTTTATTTTATTTGTATGGATTTTTTTTTTTGGCCTGACTGTATGAATGTGTAGCCATGGCTGTCCTGTAACTCACTTTGTAGACCAGACTTGCCTCAAACTCAGATAGCCACCTGCCTCTGCCTCCTAAGTGCTGAGATAAAAGGCTGTTCCTCTTTTTTTAAAAAATCATTTTCTTTTTTTCTCCACTAATTATTTTAATTTAATTTTTTATTTTTATTTTTAAAGAGTTATTTATTTATTTATTATGTATACAGTGTTCTGCCTGCATGTAGGCCTGCCTGTACTCCAAAAGAGGGCACCAGATCTCATTACAGATGGTTGGGAGCTACCATGCAGTTGCTGGAAATTGAACTCAGGACCTCTGGAAGAGCAGCCAGTGCTCTTAACCTCTGAGCCATCTCTCCAGCCCTTAATTTTATTTTTAATCTTATTTTTGAAACAGGCGTCATAGACCTCAGGCTAGCTTTGGATTCCTTACTTAGCTGAGGATGACCTTGAACTCCTGAACCTCCCACCAGGTGTTAGAATCATAAGTGTGTGTCATCCATACCTGCCTTTTGTTCCTTTCACTCTTCTTCTTTAAAAAAAAAAAAATTTATTTTTATTTTATGTACATTGGTGTTCTGCCTGCTTGTATGTCTGTGTGAGGGTGTTAGATCCCCTGGAACTGGAATTATAGCCAGTTGTTGTTAGATGCCATGAGGGTGCTGGGAATTGAACCCGTGTCCTTTGGAAGAATAGCCAGTGCTCTTAACCGCCAAGCCATCTCTCCAGCCCTTGTTCCTTTCACTCTTTACAAGATAAATATTTGGAGTAGCCAAGCATTGTGGTTTGTGGCTTGTACTTGTAATCTCAGCACTCAAGAAACTCAGGCTGCTGGATGGAGTTGGAGGCCAGTGTGCTGTACAGAGTGAATAAACTAATTTGAGGGGTTTGGGGTTTGTTTGTGTGCTTTGTAAGTTCTCCTGTAGCCCAGACTGGCTTTGAACTTTCGTTGTAGTTGAGGCTGGCCTTGAACTCCTGATGGCCTTTTGCTACCCCCTGCCAGATGCTTCGACTCCAGGTACGCACGCCTAAGAGTTTCAAGTTAAAGGGATGAGCCTGGCATGGTGACACACCTTTTTAATTCCAGCACTCTAGAGCCAGAGGCAGGTGGATCTCTGTGAGTTCGAGGCCAGTCTGGTCCATATAGAAAGTTCTAAGTCTCAAACAAACAACACCCGCTAAAAAACAAAACCAAAAATAAATAAGATACAGTTCGGTAAACCAAGTAAGTGGTGAGTGGTGTACACCCCCCCACCCCCCCCACCCCCGCTGCTGGCCTGGGAGGGCCGGGCTAGAGTGTTTGCCCTTGGCTATCTGAGAAAAGCACTTCCAGGAGCATCTGTGTCTTCTGTCTGAATAGTTTTGGCTGGCCTCCCCTTGAATCATTTTGGCTTTGGGTGGTCAAAGAAAAGATGAAGAGGGAAGATGACGACAAGATTCTCCGAGACTGGTTCCCTCAGGGACAGGTCATTCCCACCTCTAACCCCAATGCCCCATCTGCTGGATTGGGACTCACAGAGCCACCCCCAAGGTCCCCTCCACTCCCAGACTCTATCTCGTGATAACTGTTTCTTTTCACAGCCCAACAACACAGGATGACCCTAAGAGTCACAGACCTGCCAAGCTCCAAAATGGTACCCCCCAGCCCCTCAGTGGGACAGCACAGGTCAGTGGTTTAGTCACACAGTATGGGGAACCCCTTCTTTCTTCTCCTTGGAAGATTCAGGCGAAACAGCCCTTTGGAGGCTGAGCTGGAGGGTACAGGAAGCCAAGGGCTGGGGAGTAAGCAGAGTAACCCAAACCTGGGGTACAGAGGAAACCAAGGAGGCTGTGAACAACAGGGCAGTCTTGATCATTAAGAGTGCAGGTCCCCAGGGGGCACTAGCACCAGATAACTTGCCTGGTGGTTGAAAGCATGGGCGGGGGCAGTTTAAGCCCATTTGTGGAATCACAGTTGGGACATTCCAGGATGATCTCAGACTCGGCTGCCGAGCCTCTAGTCTCAGTCCCAGGCTTCTGGCCGTGGGTCTGGTTTTCCCAATAGCCCTTTCCATCCTAAGGACTGCAGAGAGGCAGCAGAAAGATGAGGAAGAGCAAAGGTGTCCCCGGGGAAGCAAGACAGTGGCATATCTGTTAACATCCCAGCTCTGTCCTTGGCAATCCCAGCTACAGCAGTGGCCCTCCCGCCTAACTTGAATTCCCCTTATGAGCCAGCACTGGCCTGGCCTTGGTAAGGACAGAAGCCTGGCCCCTGTCCAACCACCTGCTGTGCTCAGCTGGCATTGGTCCGACTTCTGGTACAGGTGGGGGACTGGGGACTAGCCTTGTGTGGCCACACAAAGCTCCTTCCCTCACCCCAAGGTAAAGCACAGAGAGGCCCAGGGGACACTTGTGTGGTTTTCAGGGTTATAGGCCTTTGGAAAACCCTGGATGTTTGCCCATCTTAGAATGTTCCAGAATCCCTGGACAAGCTGCACGTGCCTCCATCGACCCGCCCACAGCACGTGAAGATTAAAAACTGGGGCAGTGGAGAGATTTTACAAGATACACTTCACCACAAAGCCACATCGGTGAGAGGTCTGGGAGCTGGGGAGCACTGCCTTTGTCCCAGCGAGGGTACCGTGTCCCAGCGAGGGTACCATAAGGGCCTTTTGTGGGTCCATCACACACTCCTTGGACTTACTAGGCAGCCGTCATCTTGGACAAAAGATGCTGGGAAGCCTGTCTTCAGAAACTATACTGAGAAGCAAGTAAAGCAAGATTCCTATGAGCTACCCGGCTAGACAGCAGATAGCCTAGGATGTCAGACAAAAGGGTGCAGAAAGCATTTACTATTTTCTTAGATTTTAAGAGTATCTGAGAATTGTCAGTTAAAATTGCCCAAAGTAGCTGGGTGGTGGTGGTGCACGCCTTTAATCCCAGTGCTCAGGAGGCAAAGGCAGGTGGATCTCTGCGGGTTTGAGACCAGCCTATAGAGACCAGTCTCTACAGAGAGAGTTCCAGGACAGCCCAGGGCTACATGAGAAACCACGTCTCCCAAAAAACAAAAACAAAAAAACCTCCCCCAAACATCCTTGAATTCTTTGCCAAGCTCAGCGGTGTATGCCTGTAATCCCAGCACTCAGGAGGCAGAGGCAGGCAGATTTCTGTGAGTTTGAGGCCAGCTTGGTCTACAAAGTGAGTACAGGACAGTCAGGGCTACACAGATAAACCCTGTCTCAAACAAACAAACAAACAAACAAACAGAATTGCCCACAGCTGGACTGTATTGATGCAGGAAGCATGAGCTTCCTGTCCCTGGGAGGATTCAAGTGCTAGTTGAAAGGAGATAACAGTGGTCCCAGCAGCCAGTGGATGTCATCCAGTGAGGCTCCTTCCTGCCTTTAAGTCCCTTACTCTGACTAGATTCACACTATGAGGCTGAGCGGTGAACGCCTTCAATTTCAATCTTGGAAGAGGCAAGCATATATCTGAGTTTGAGGTCTACATAATGAGTTCCAGGACAGTCAGAGCTACACAGTGAGACCCTGTCTCAAAAACAACAGCAACAAACAAGGGAACACAAAAGAAAAGAGAAAGACAAAAAAGAATTCATGCTGTGGTTATAAAGTGGGAAAGGGGGCTGGAGAGACGGCTCAGCAGTTAAGAGCCCTGGCTGCTCTTCCAAAGGTCCGGAGTTCAATTCCCAGCAACCACATGGTGGCACACAACCATCTACAGTGTAATCTGATGCCCTCTTCTGGCATATAGGTGTACATGCAGATAGAGCACTCATACATTAGATAAATAAATAAATCTTAAAAAAAAAAAAAAAAAAAAAGCGGGAAAGAATCAAGAAGCCTGTGATGGCAGGATGATTTCCTGAATCCCTCTCTGAGGATGGCGCTGTATCTTTAGCTGACTGAAGAACAAACACAGAGAGAAACGAGCTCACACCCACTGAGTCTTGGGAAAGGAGAGGGGAGCAAGGCTGGGAGAAAGCTAGGCTGGCCACAAAGAGAAGGAGCCTGCATAGGGTCACTGGGAACTCAGCAGGCAGAGGATGGCCAGGCAGTGGGCTGGGGCACGGTGGGGAGGGGGAGCGGGAGGCCTACTCACTCTCTGTTTCTCTTTTTCTAGGATTCCACTTGTAAGTCCAAGTCCTGCTTAGGGTCTATCATGAACCCCAAGAATTTGATCAGAGGACCCAGAGAGAAGCCCATCTCACTGGAGGAGCTTCTGCCACAAGCCATCGACTTCATCAACCAGTATTATGGCTCCTTCAAAGAGTAAGTCTGGCTTCCAGTCTGGGTGACATCTACCTCGTCCCTTCCCTGGGCCTGTCCTGTCTTCAACTGTTCCACTTTGACCCCTGAACTCTGCAGTCTCCAGATTTGCCGTGGTTCCAGGCCCAAAGCAGACCCTGGAGAAGGGTTAGACACTACAATAATGTCTAAAAGTATAGGGGAAAGTGTAACTGGCTTTGGGTTTTGGCTCTACCATTGCTGAATCCTGGGGAAAGCCATTGGGCCTCAACTTCCCCATCTGTAAAATGGGGGGATCTTCTAGCATGGCTTGTTAGACAGTCACAAGATTTGTGCAAGTCTAGAACTGTGTCCTAGCCTACGGGCTGTGAAACAGTGACTCAGAATGGATCCTTTTTTCCTGCAGTAGAAGGGACTTTAGGGACTGTCTGGTCAGGCTTCTCCTCCCACAGATGCGAGCAAGATTCTCAGACACAGCCCCAACATCTTCCTTGTCTAGCCACCATCCAGGAGACCTGACATGGTGGGGTGCCACACTCCTGGAGTGTTCTTGTCTTCTTATCCCATGAGGCTTCTGTGAGTCCAGTGCCCAGACTCCTTTATTCTTTAGTCAGTCAGTCAGTCAGTCAGTCAGTCAGTCAGTCAGTCACCATAGCTGTGGACCCTGCTGTGTTCATCCTTGGGTACCAACCTCATCCAAAAGTTCCCCCTTACAGACATCACTGAGGACAAACATCTCTGGATGTTTTGTCTTCGAGTCTTTCTGTAATCAAACAGGAGCTGCCAAGACCTTCTGCCTGCTCCAAAGGCTGTTGGCTGCTTCATTCCAAGTCCTCCGTTGCCCTTAATCACAAGTTCATTCTTTAAATAATTTTGTTTGTTGCCATTTCAAAAGCCTTTGGTGGTGCTGGTTGGAAATCTCAAGGTTGCTGTGATGTGTGTGTGTGTGTGTGTGTGTGTGTGTGTGTGTGTGTGTGTGTGTGTTTCAGAGTCTTTGTGACCAAGTTCCTCTCTCTTGGAGCAATTTTGAAGTACGCTTAAATCATTGAGTGTGGCTTCTTTGGATGAGCTCTAGGGTCCTTCAAAGTTGAGCCCTGACCTCAGGTCTTGTCTGGGCCTGCCTTGCTCTTTGAGGAACCCTCAAGGCTTGCAGTCTCCCTTTGGATGGAAGGCGGAAGGTCCTGTCCACTGCAGACTGTTAGGAGCCTGGCGTTGGCATCGAGACTACCCGGGCCTGTGTCCTCACTTCTCTCTGTTACCATGCGTGGGTCCTTGGGCCTAGAACTGTGAACGCTAGAGTCTTAAGACCTTTGATTGCAAAGTAAACACAGCGGCACCTCCTACGTTACGTGTGGAGGCATGCGTCTGCAATCCCAGGCATTTGAGAGGTGGAGGGAGGCGGGGATTAGAAGTTCTAGGTTGGCCTGGGCTACATAACAAGACCTTGCCACAATGATGACGGCAGTGACAAAAACTTGCAGGGGACACGGTAGAAGCGAAAGTGGGATTTTGTTCCAAGAGGACGAACAGCCTCAAGATGGAGATGGCAAAGTATTAAAAAACAAAAAACAGGGGTTGGGGATTTAGCTCAGTGGTAGAGCGCTTGCCTAGCAAGCGCAAGGCTCTGGGTTCGGTCCTCAGCTCTGGAAAAAAAACAAAAACAAAAAAAAAAAAAAAAACAAAAAACAAAAAACAAAAATGTTCCTTAGTAAGCTAAAAGTAGGTCACAAAGTCAGCCCTATTGGAGACAGTGTCCTAAGGGGGACAGTTTGCCTTTCTGGTCCAAAATCAGTTCTTGTTTTCTGGGGATTGAATTAATCCCCATGTAAGGGTTGGGCTATTGTTGATCTTCCTGTCCCCCAGGGCAAAAATAGAGGACCATCTGGCCAGGGTGGAAGCTGTAACAAAGGAGATAGAAACAACAGGAACCTACCAGCTGACCCTGGATGAGCTCATCTTTGCCACCAAGCTGGCCTGGAGAAACGCCCCTCGCTGCATTGGCAGGATCCAGTGGGCCAACCTGCAGGTGAGCCTTGTGGCCAGGGTAGGAGAAGGGGCAGGGATGGGCAGGCCCTGAGACAGAGCAAGTAGCCAGGGCTCTGCACAGTGCAGTCAAACCGTGGGATGGGGTATCTTAGATCCCCTTTTGGGGGCCTGGAATCTTGGTTTAGCACCAAGGCCTCTAGATGACCCGCCCTCATGTGAACTGTGGGAGACCATATGCCATTATGAAACAAACAAACCTTGGATGTCTGATTCCTGAGGCCTTGGTGGTGCAAATGTTTGCCTCTAGTATTTGCAGTCTTGGCTCCCAGAGAGTTTTTTTTTTTAAATTTTATCCTAGCCTCCTAAGCCATCGTCTCCTTGGAGGGTCAATTGTTTTTTTTATTTCTTTTTTTTCTTTGTTCTTTTATTCTCTCCTCTCCTCTCCTCCTCCTCCTCCTCCTCCTCCTCCTCCTCCTTCTTCTTCTTCTTCTTCTTCTTCTTCTTCAGTCCTATTGAGTACACTTGGACTGAGAAAATCCTGGAGCCTCAATGGTGGTACATACTGCCATGGTGAAGATCCAGGCTGGGGCTGTGGGGACCCTGCCTTTTGGTTCTTTAAAGCCAGATGATCTTGGTAATCTGGTTTTACTGGAGCCTTCTGAGTGGGATTCTCTGCAGAGGATGGTGTGACGTCTGTGTTTGCCTGGCAGTGGTGTGCAGGCTGCCCTTTGTCCCTAGGGACTTTGAGTCAGCCCCAAGCCTCTGTCCTCACAGTCTTCCACAGTGTGGTCTGGGTGGGCCCTGTGCAGGTCTTCGATGCCCGGAGCTGTAGCACCGCCCAGGACATGTTCCAGCACATCTGCAGACACCTGCTTTATGCCACCAACAATGGCAACATCAGGTGAGGCACCTTAGCCAGCTGTGCTGAGCTCACCCAGGCGAGAGGGCATAGGAGAGGGGCCTCTGGCTCCAGGAGAAACTAGCTTCCCTGGGACGCAGAATGGTGAGAACAGCCTCCCCTCCGTTAACCTCTGGCGTAGGCCCGGCTCTTTTTTTTTTCTCCCCCTTCTAACTTAGAACCATGGAGCAGTCACATCCTTAAAAAGCCACTTCTAGCAGGCTATGGTGATACGTGCCTGTAATCCAAACACTTGGAAAGGTGGAAACAGGAGGATCAAGAGTTCAAAGTCATCCTTGGCTACATAGCATGTTCAAGGCTAGCCTGGGCTCCATGTATTCCTGCCTCAAAACCAAACCAAACCAAACCAAAACCAAAGGGGGAAAAGTCTTCTTAGTTGGGCATGGTGGTACATACTAGTAATCTTAACAGTGGATAGGGTGAGGCAGGAGGATTGACATAAATTCCAGGCCAATCTGGGTCACACAGACAGACCTTGGCTTTTTTTTTTTTTTTTTTTTTTTAAAGAACCCACTCAGGAGGCAGAGGCTGGGTGGCCTCTGAGTTCAAGGCTAGCCTAGTCTGTATCTGTGAGTTCCAAGGCAGCCAGAGCGACACCGTGAGACCCTGTCTTAAAAACAAACAAAATAGAAGGTCCCTCTTCCTGTTTGGGAAGGAGACACTGGTTTTTCTGGTGATGGCTTTGCTGTGATATTTTTTTTCTCAGATGTGAGAGAGCCACTCAATGCTTGGCATTTTCTCTCCTTGCCCCTCTCAATACCACAGATAGGAAGGGACAGTGCCCTCAATCTGTCGTTTGCTCATTTTTGTGCCCAGCAAGAAACACTTGGTGCACACCTAATGGGGGGGGGCTCAGCACAGGAGCAGGTCAGGGGCTAGGGAAAAAGAGGTATGGGGTGGCTAAGACCCCAGAATGCGGCTGCATCCAGCTATGAGAAGAGAAGCATCCATCAGTGAAAGCTGGCGGGTGTGGAAGGGACAGGAGGCGTCCCAGAGTGGCGGTCTCCTTGCTGGGCTTGAAGGACAGGGGGAAGCTGGCAGCAGGAGGCGAGTTCATTGTCAGGGGGTGATTTCAGACCGATTGGGGTGCAAGGACTGCAGAGTGGGAAGAACGGAGGGAGGCTGGCTGGGAGCCCCTGCCCCCATCCCAGCCTGGGGCAGTTGGTAAATGGCTATGTCCCCCTGTTCTGGGGTAGGTCGGCCATCACTGTGTTCCCCCAGCGGAGCAACGGGAAACATGACTTCCGGATCTGGAACTCGCAGCTCATCCGGTACGCGGGCTACCAGATGCCCGACGGCACCATCCGAGGGGACCCTGCCAACCTGGAGTTCACCCAGGTACCTATCTAGCCTCTGTTGGGCCCCTCTGGGCAGGGAACTCAGAGCAGATGTGGTGCCTGGGCCGACAGACTTACCGGGCGTCTCTGTGCCTCAGCTGTGCATCCACCTGGGCTGGAAGCCCCGCTATGGCCGCTTCGATGTGCTGCCTCTGGTCCTGCAAGCTGACGGGCGAGATCCAGAGGTCTTTGAAATCCCTCCTGACCTCGTGTTGGAGGTGAACATGGAGCATCCCAAGTAAGCCGTCGCCACCAACAATGGCAACATCAGGGTGTGGGATATATGGATGCACTGTCCTTAGAGCCATGCTTTTCCTCCTTCCAAGCCCAGCTTTAGGCGGTACCCAGAGGACAGATGCTGCAAGGCCACTAGGCCTTCTGCAGCGGCTCTACGCTTCCTCTTCAGCCTCAGCCTCAGCCTCATGAGGCGCTGCTGATGGTGACTGAGGGCGCAGCGCCCTAGGAAAGGCTCCTCCTTGGAGCGTGGGAGGCAGTGCCCTTAGGAGAGCCCTGGAGCTTCTGTCTGAGCAGCCAGGCCTTTGGTTCTCCTCCCAACACTTTACATTTTTCCTCTTACATTTATTTAATGCGTGTGCATGGACGTGTGTGATTGTATGTGTAGTGTGGTGCGGTAGGTGATTGTGTGTGTATATGGTGTACATTGTATGTGTGTATAATGTGTGTGTGTGTCTGTGTGTTCGGTGTGTGTGTTATGTGTGGTGTGTGTTTCTGTTTATGTATATATGTGTGGTGTGGTGTGCTTGTGTATTTGCGTGTGTGTGTAGTTGTGTAGTATGTGTGTCGTGTGTGTGGTATGTGTACTGTGTGTGTGATGTGTGTGGTGCGTGTTTGTATTTGTGTGCACGTGGTTGTGTGTGTGTGCATACGTGGCCAGAGATGAGTTGCAGGAGTCAGTTGATTCTTTCCTACCGTATGCGTCCTGGGCATTGAACTCAGCTCATCAGGCGTGGTGGCCAGTGCCCTTGCCTGCTGAGCCATCTCCGTGGCCTCCTCCCAGGTTTCTTAAGGAAAGGACACCCCTCCCAGATAGAGGAAGTGTAGGCCCACAAGGACTTTAGGAGCATAGTTCATTGAACTGCTGCAAAGTACTTCCAAATATGGGGATGGACTGACTAGCAACTGCTGGGCTGCCTGCTCTTGTCCTTTGAATATACTGAACTCAGTCCTGGCTCAGGGCCTCTGTGCAGCTTCCTCTACCTCATATGACCTTTCCTCAGAATTTCACAAGGCTCACCTCTTCTCATCAAAAGATACTTCTTGTGACATCACCGCGCCTCTGGGAAGCTTTTCCCAACCACTCATCTTCAATTGAAAACCACACTTGGTTTCTCGTTTTCCTACAGATGGATTTGTTTACCCATCTGGGGTGTGTAGTCTAGATGCTCGGCTGCAGTTCTGAGACTAGAATCTTGCTTTTCATCAGTATATCCCCACTATCTGCAAGGGGGAGGGCACATAGTAGGTCCTTAATTATAAGCTCTTTATACAAACCAGCTATGACCAACTATCCAATGAACGAGACTATGTTTGTAATAATCCCATGAGTTTGGTATCATTGGCTCTACATTGATGATGAGGATATGGAGGTGCCAGGAAGCTAAAAGCACCTACTCGGTGCTGGAGCCCCAGCTGTCAGGGTCCTTAGCCGCTGCGGCATTATGTTGGAGTATCAGCAGTTAGCTCAGTATATGCTTGATCCATTTGCATGAATGGCTGGGTAAAGAGATGTCTTACTTAACGAATAACCCCTAGTGTACCCTGCTATCTCTCCTGGTGGGGTGACTGAGATCAACTCTTCAAAAGGACTTTTCTAGTCCTGGGGATATGGCTCAGTTGAACATGCTTGCTCGGCATGCATGAAGCCCTAGCTTTGATCCCCAGGACTGCAGAAACTGGATGTGATGACGCATATGCCTATAATTCCAGCACTTGGGTGATAGACTCGGTAGGATCAGAAGTTCAAGGCCATCCTTGGCTATATAAAGGCAAGGCCAGTCTGGGATATGCGACTCAAAAAACAGAAAGAGAAGGAATTTCTTGGGTTGACCCTTTTTTTGATTGAGGAGAGAGGGCAAAAAAGAAATCTGTAATAGCAGGTGGCTCTGCCTCCCTGCCAGGTACGAGTGGTTCCAGGAGCTTGGGCTGAAGTGGTACGCGCTGCCTGCCGTGGCCAACATGCTGCTGGAAGTGGGTGGCCTCGAATTCCCAGCCTGCCCCTTCAACGGTTGGTACATGGGCACGGAGATCGGAGTTCGAGACTTCTGTGACACACAACGCTACAATATCCTGGAGGTGACAAGGGTTCCCCAGCGGGGCCAGCTGGAAGAGCGGGCTGGCTGGTGGGTCCCCAAAACCATTTCACCCTCACTACTTGGTTTCTACAGGAAGTGGGCAGAAGGATGGGCCTGGAGACCCACACACTGGCTTCCCTCTGGAAAGACCGGGCTGTCACAGAGATCAATGTGGCTGTGCTCTATAGTTTCCAGGTATGCCAGGTGTCTTGTGGATTGGTAGAGGTTTTGGCAAGAAGGTCACTTGATGTCACCTTTATGGCATCATTTGTTCATGCATGCATGCTGTCCGGACACTGAGACCCAGCGTTCTGTTCTGCCTCTGGCTACTTCTTTCCTTCCTGCCTGTCCCTGCATCTGAGCACTGTATGCAGTTCTGCTTTCATCACTTGAGGATGCCCAGCTGCATCTCCATGCTCTCCCTCCCTGTCTGATGGTTCCTACCATGTGCAAGTAGGTGGTGCTGGCTGCCATCTGCAAGACAGGAAGGAAGAGCAAGTCAACAGTTCCCGCCAGCCGCTGGGCCTCCTGTCATTTGCCTGCCCGTGTTACAGCCAGTGAGGCTCATCCCACCACACTACCTCTTCCTCAGCCACTCCAGCTTGGTTTCTGTCTCCCTGTGTCTGAAATTCTTGCAGGGCTTAAAAAAAAAAAAAAAAAGAAAGAAAAGAAAAGAAAACTCAGCAGAAAAGCATCCTCCCACAGGACTTAGCACTTCTAAGCTCATGACATGGTGTGTAGCGGTCAGAGGACAATTAAGGAGAATCTGTTCTCTGCTTTCACTAAATAGGTCTTAGGGATGGAACTCGGCTTAGCAGGCTTGGCAGGCTTGGCAGGAAGCACCTTCACCCCTGAGCCATCTCGCTGGCCCCCTTACGTTTTCTTCCACCTAGAATCTTTCCTTTAAATCATCCCGTGGCCAGCTCCTTCTGTTCTTGTAGGCGTCAGCCATTTTCTTAAAGAGTTTTCTTAAAGAGTCCCTCCTGGGCCATGCCACTTTGGGCAGTGTTCCCCACCCCCACCCCTCTCCGGTCCTCTTTTCTTCCACTTCCTTTAACTTGGTTTTGTTCAGGTAGTTTCCAGCATCAGGTCATAGGTCGGCCTCTATCTTTCTTTGTTTCTTTCCTCCACCGGAAATGTGGGCTGCTGCTCGGTGCTCCGTGCAGCTGGGATCTTCACTGAGTTTTGCTGCTATGCGTCCAGTGGAGCGTCTGACCCAGGGCAGAGGATGGGAAATTATGGAGCGGGAGGACAAATGGATGTGAGGCCACATCTACCCATAGCCTGAGGCTGCTCACACTTCACTGTGCCGGGTCAGCACAGCAGTTGGCTCCTGTGTGGACTGAGCCCACTCTCCGTGGTCCCTCCTTGGCTTTGCTCCCTTTGGGGCCTGGATATGAGAAGATGCCTGGTGTCTGGACCATTAGGCAGAGCCATTCATTCTTTCAATGGAGACTTAATGGATGCTTGCCCCGTGTGTGCCAGCCATTAGAATGTAGGTGGCTGACAAAAAGTATAGGCTCACACCATGTCCCCAAGGGCTGGTCACCCTTGGGAAAATTCACTCTGTGCTCACTGGAGTAAGGGATTCTGAGGTAACACAAAGCAGACTTGAGGGGTGCTAGTTGAATGAATCTCCAGACTTTGGGGGTGCTAGTTAAATGGGTATCTGGACTTTAGGGGTGCAACTGCTTTTACTCGATCATTTCAGGCTAGCTCAGACCTCATGGCCTCTATTTTTAAGATGTGGATGGCTTTTCTCTCCTACACTCCGGTCCACACCTGTCCCCACAGATGACCAGGGTAGTTTTGTGTTTGATTGTTTTAGAAACAGACCCTCTTGTAACCCAGGTTGGCCAAGAAACCCCCTATGTAGCTGAGGATGGCCTTGAACTCCTGATCCACTGCCTGCACCACTAAAGTGCTGAGATTATAAATGTGTAGGGCTCCGTGAATGCTGGACAAGCACTCTGCCGAGAGAGCCCCCTTTGAGATTGTATTTTCCTTACGTGACGCAAGATGGTGCTGTGTGCCTTGCCCACAGCTGAGGCTCGCTGTTTGCTGGCAATGCGTGGAGACCTATGCATATGAGTTTCTGAATGCTCCAAGAGGGTCTGAGGCGACACTATCATGTGACTGAAGGCTGACTGCCATGTGAGTGGCTGTGGTGATGGCCTAGGTCCCTATGTCTGTGGACTGGGACCCGCGTGTGTGTGTGTGTGTGTGTGTGTGTGTGTGTGTGTGTGTGTGTGTGTGTTTCTGCAGCAGCCAGTGAGAGGACCAGGACCGGGTAGCAGAGCCGGTGTAGCCTCTTACCCCATCTCCTCCGCTGCCTTCATCTATGCCAACTAACTCCATCTTCCCTTGCAGAAGCAGAACGTGACCATCATGGACCATCACACAGCCTCAGAGTCCTTCATGAAACACATGCAGAATGAGTACCGGGCCCGAGGAGGCTGCCCTGCGGACTGGGTCTGGCTGGTCCCTCCAGTGTCCGGGAGCATCACCCCCGTGTTCCATCAGGAGATGCTGAACTACGTTCTATCTCCATTCTATTTCTACCAGGTCAGGGAGAAGCCTCCCGCCCTCCCCACATTGCAGCTCGGCTGCGGAGACGACATAGTGTGACTGCCCAGGGTTAGACATGCCAGCCGAGTACCACCTTCTCCTCTCTAAGGGACCCAGATTAGACTATGCATTATCCAGTGTACTCAATAAAAAGGATGCTAAGAGCAGGGTGGCCTCCACCTTCCAGGACAATGGCAAGGGAAGCCAAACGCCCACTGCTTTGTGGCTCATGCGGGACCTAGGAAGTCCCACTCTGAGTTTTGGTGATGTGGGTTGGGGGTCGGCCCTCCATGAGAGCTATAGAGGGCCGTCTGACCCTCCAGCATCCCCCAGACTGAGCCCAGCCAGAACCCCCATCTCATGCCTCCCCTCTTTTCTGTAGATTGAACCCTGGAAGACCCACATCTGGCAGGATGGGAAGCTGAGGCCCAAGAGGAGAGAGATCCGGCTCAGAGTCTTGGTGAAGTACGTGGAAGTGGGCAGTGTCCCTGTCTGTGTTGTGTCCCTTCGACTGAGGCAGCCTTCCCGACTCCGCCGTGAAGGGCAGAGCATATGGAGAAGGTTCTCAATGGTGTTGGCTCCCAGAGCTCTAGAAACCAATTCTGAGGCTAATTTGCTTCTGTAGTTCCGAACTTCCTAAAGGGGCTGAGTCAGGATGCCTGGGGGCCACCAGTTAACCAATACATAGAGATGCTCCCCCACAGCCCACACTCCAGTGCTGTCTCTATTCCATACTCTTCTGGAAGCTGACTCAGCACAGCGTCTGTCTGTCTGTCTGTCTGTCTGTCTGTCTGTCCGTCCCCTACAGAGTGGTGCTCTTTGCTTCCATGTTGATGCGCAAGGTCATGGCTTCCCGAGTCAGAGCCACAGTCCTCTTTGCTACCGAGACAGGGAAATCTGAAGTGCTAGCCCGCGACCTGGCAGCTTTGTTCAGCTGTGCCTTCAACACCAAGGTACACGCTTAGGCAAGAGGTGTCTGGGTGAGTGCAGAGGGCCTCCTGGGAGCTGAGGGCTGACGTCCGCCATGTGCCATGCAGGTGGTCTGCATGGACCAGTACAAGGCAAGCTCTTTGCAAGAGGAGCAACTACTGCTGGTGGTGACAAGCACGTTTGGGAACGGAGACTGCCCCAGCAATGGGCAGGTGGGTAGCCCAGGGCCCTGGTCATCTGGGGGCAGAGGGGCTTGGGAGGACCAAGAAGAGTCCAGGGGACTCAGCATGACCTGAAGAGAACATTGGAAGTAAGTAGTCAGGCCACTCTGGGTCCTTCTAGTGCCACCTTCCTAATGGCACGCGATGCCATTTCCTGTGAACTGACTTTTATTTATATTTTTTTAGATTATTTGAGGGGATTGATGTTATTACACTTATGTGTGTATTTTGTGGTCACAGCTTGCCTGTGGAGATCAGAGGACAACTTGCAGGAGACGGTTCTCACCTTCCACGATGCGGGCTCCTGAGGTTTTGGGGCTTGGTGACACTTTCACCCGCTGGGCCATCACAGCAGCCACAATTATTAATTATTCAAAGTTTCTTATTTCACCAGGCAAACTGATGCACACTTGTAATCCCAGCACTTGGGAGGTAGAGGCAGGAGGGTCACAGGTTTAGGCCCAGCCTGAACTCTGTAGAAAATGTTGTATGAAAACCTTTGTTTTCCTTCAACAAGGATTCGTGTCTGGGGGCTGGAGAGATGGCTCAGCAGTTAAGAGCACGCGCTGCACTTCCAAAGGACCACAATTCACTCCCAGCACGCATATTGGGTGGCTCCCTGTCTCCTGTAACTTCAACTCCAGGGAACCGAGCACTGTCTTTTTCTGGCCTCGCTGGGTACCCTGACTCCTGTCCTCAGACACACTCTCGGGCACACATGTTTCTTTAAAGAGAATTCGTACTTCAAGACATGTCTCATCCTCACGAAGGGAAAGTGGGCCAGACATGTTAATTTTTGTCTAGCCGGCCTCACACCGGCCTGCTTAGCCCTGTGCTTTGAGCAGAGGCAAGAATGAGCGAGATGCTAAGGCTTGCGTAGCTTGTCTCTCTAGTGCTTGGTAGGACAAAAAGGCCATCTCTTAAGGGATTGCAGAAGGCACACCTTCCAACAATATGATGGGTCCCATGCTACCTAAAACAGTTTCCTGGGAAATCAGTTAGTTCAGACACTATGGCGTTCCTACTAAGATCCAAGCAAGAAACAAGGTTCATGTTCTTTCTGAGGAGCCCTGTGTTCTTCCAGCACTAAATGGGGACACCAGGGGCTTCTGGGCCTTCCATGGAGGGGCAGGACCCATTGAGCTGGTTCAGCTGGGGTGAGGGGCAATCTGGACTTGCCCAGTGGTTTCCCCCATGGGTTTGGATTCTTTGCCTACTCAGTGTGGTCAGTGTTTAAATGGACCGCCATAGGACAGGAAGGACAGTGGGTCTGTGGCTCCTGGCCTGAGAACTCGGGTTCTTTGTCTCTGTAGACCCTGAAGAAATCTCTGTTCATGCTGAGAGAACTCACGCACACCTTCAGGTGAGGCACTCTCCCTCATCCCTGCTTCCTGGGCCCAGTCTGGAATCAGACCTTGGAACTGGCTGCACACAAGATGTCTTCTTGGAAATGTCCAGGGGGCAGACCAGGTCCCGGTTTGAGGTTTGTCTTCTGAGTGTGTCGAGGATCAAGACGTAGAAGCCAAATCCCTCTTGCAGGTCTACAGGCAAAGAGCACATTGGTCACATGACCAAGGAAGGCCAGACTCTGGTGTGACCCAGTGGGCATGAGAGAGTAGGGTTGTCCCTGCAGGCCTTGGAGACTCCTGTCAGGCATCCTGAGTCTCCCTGTGTGTCCTTCTTGGCAGGTATGCTGTGTTTGGCCTTGGCTCCAGCATGTACCCTCAGTTTTGTGCCTTTGCTCATGACATCGACCAGAAACTGTCCCACCTGGGAGCCTCTCAGCTTGCCCCGACAGGAGAAGGCGATGAACTCAGCGGGCAGGAGGATGCCTTCCGCAGCTGGGCTGTGCAAACCTTCCGGGTCAGTTTCCAGACAGAAAGACTGCAGTGCATTCATGCCAGACACATCTGAACCTGGTGTGCTGGGCATCATGACCTCTGCCAGGTGTAGGCCAGGGCTACAGGCCTGATGTCTGAAGTCAAAGCTGCTTCCCCAACCCCCACCCCACCAAGAAGAGTGTTGCTCTGGTGTGTTGTTCCAGGTGGGAGAGGTGGCCTGTCCTGAGCTCATGTCCTCAGGGTTTTTCCTACTGATAACTTTGGCCAACTCCTAACAGTGGCATCTGGCTTCAGTCTCCCAGATCTGCAGAGAAGCGCAAGGGACACACTGCTGAGCTCCTGGGACCACCTGCTGTTATCGCCTCAAATCTTTACTTTCTGGGTTCCTCCCTGCTGGTGGTGGGAACTTATCACTGAAATAGAAGCCCAGCAGAGTTGGTTTCAAGACTCAGGCCCTCGTCCAGGAGGTTTTCTATCAGGATAGGGAAGCCCCAAACCTCTCTCTCTATGTGGGAAGACACACACACACACACACACACACACACACACACACACACACACACACACACACACACACTCTGGCAGCTGTACTATTCACTATAATAGCAATAAGCCCTGTGTGCCAAGCCTGGGGTTCTCTGAAATCTTCCAGTCCCATCCAATGACACCCTTAGGTGTTGTGTGATGCAGCCGTCCAGCATTTGGCCATGGTGAGGGGTGGTGATGATAATGGTGATGGTGATGATGATGATGATGGCAAATGTTATTCTGCTTAACTTTTCAGGCGGCCTGTGAGACGTTTGATATCCGAAGCAAACATCACATTCAGATCCCGAAACGCTACACTTCCAACGCAGTTTGGGAACCACAGCAATACAGGCTCACCCAGAGCCCAGAGCCGCTAGACCTCAGCAAAGGTACCAGGCCCTCTGCACCCCGCTGATCTTTCCTGCCTGGGTTGAGGCTGCCTGTGCCCTGAACCAATAGTCAAGGAATCCACCATGTCCTTCTGAATGAAGGCAGAAGCTGGCACTGCCAGGTTTCTGTCTCCCACCTGCAGAGCCTGTCGGGACCGGGCTTTGGGCTCTGAGGGAAAATGTGTCAGGAGGAAGCCTTGAGAGTGTGACCGTGAGAGCAGGGATCCTGCATCCGTGGGTGGAGAGTGTGGCAGTGAGAGCAGGGAGCCTGCATCCGTGGGTGGAGAGTGTGGCAGTGAGAGCAGGGAGCCTACATCCGTGGGTGGAGAGTGTGGCAGTGAGAGCAGGGAGCCTGCATCCGTGGGTGGAGAGTGTGGCAGTGAGAGCAGGGAGCCTGCATCCGTGGGTGGAGAGTGTGGCAGTGAGAGCAGGGAGCCTGCATCAGTGGATGGAGAGTGTGGTAGTGAGAGCAGGGAGCCTGGATCAGTGGGTGGAGAGTGTGGCAGTGAGAGCAGGGAGCCTGCATCAGTGGGTGGAGAGTGTGGCAGTGAGAGCAGGGAGCCTGGATCAGTGGGTGGAGAGTGTGGCAGTGAGAGCAGGGAGCCTGGATCAGTGGGTGGAGAGTGTGGCAGTGAGAGCAGGGAGCCTGGATCAGTGGATGGAGAGTATGGTAGTGAGAGCAGGGAGCCTGGATCAGTGGGTGGAGAGTGTGGCAGTGAGAGCAGGGAGCCTGCATCAGTAGGTGGAGAGTATGGCAGTGAGAGCAGGGAGCCTGGATCAGTGGGTGGAGAGTGTGGCAGTGAGAGCAGGGAGCCTGGATCAGTGGGTGGAGAGTGTGGCAGTGAGAGCAGGGAGCCTGCATCAGTGGATGGAGAGTATGGTAGTGAGAGCAGGGAGCCTGGATCAGTGGGTGGAGAGTGTGGCAGTGAGAGCAGGGAGCCTGCATCAGTGGGTGGAGAGTGTGGCAGTGAGAGCAGGGAGCCTGCATCAGTGGGTGGAGAGTATGGCAGTGAGAGCAGGGAGCCTGCATCAGTGGGTAGAGAGTGTGGCAGTGAGAGCAGGGAGCCTGCATCAGTGGGTGGAGAGTGTGGCAGTGAGAGCAGGGAATCTGCATCAGTGGGTGGAGAGTGTGGCAGTGAGAGCAGGGAGCCTGCATCAGTGAGTAGAGAGTGTAACAGTGAGAGCAGGGAGCCTGGATCAGTGGGTGGAGAGTGTGGTAGTGAGAGCAGGGAGCCTGCATCAGTGGGTGGAGAGTGTGGCAGTGAGAGCAGGGAGCCTGCATCAGTGGGTGGAGAGTGTGGCAGTGAGAGCAGAGAGCCTGCATCAGTGGGTAGAGAGTGTGGCAGTGAGAACTGGGGCAGGGAGCCAACATCAGTGGATGGAGAGCATATCAATGAGAGCAGGAAACCAGCATCAGTGGGTGGAGAGCGTGGCAGTGAGAGCAGCCAGCCAGCGTCTTTGGGTGGAGAGTGTGGCATTGAGAGGAGGGAGCCTGCATCAGTGTGTGGCCCTGAGAGCAGGGAGCCTGCATCAGTGGGTGGAGAGTGTGGCCCTGAGAGCAGGGAGCCTGGATCAGTGGGTGGAGAGTGTGGCAGTGAGAGCAGGGAGCCTGGATCAGTGGGTGGAGAGTGTGGCAGTGAGAGCAGGGAGCCTGGATCAGTGGGTGGAGAGTGTGGCAGTGAGAGCAGGGAGCCTGGATCAGTGGGTGGAGAGTGTGGCAGTGAGAGCAGGGAGCCTGCATCAGTGGGTGGAGAGTGTGGCAGTGAGAGCAGGGAATCTGCATCAGTGGGTGGAGAGTGTGGCAGTGAGAGCAGGGAGCCTGGATCAGTGAGTAGAGAGTGTAACAGTGAGAGCAGGGAGCCTGGATCAGTGGGTGGAGAGTGTGGCAGTGAGAGCAGGGAGCCGCATCAGTGAGTAGAGAGTGTAACAGTGAGAGCAGGGAGCCTGGATCAGTGGATGGAGAGTGTGGCAGTGAGAGCAGGGAGCCTGCATCAGTGGGTGGAGAGTGTGGCAGTGAGAGCAGGGAGCCTGCATCAGTGGGTGGAGAGTGTGGCAGTGAGAGCAGGGAGCCTGCATCAGTGGGTGGAGAGTGTGGCAGTGAGAGCAGAGAGCCTGCATCAGTGGGTAGAGAGTGTGGCAGTGAGAACTGGGGCAGGGCGCCAACATCAGTGGATGGAGAGCATATCAATGAGAGCAGGAAACCAGCATCAGTGGGTGGAGAGCGTGGCAGTGAGAGCAGCCAGCCAGCGTCTTTGGGTGGAGAGTGTGGCATTGAGAGGAGGGAGCCTGCATCAGTGTGTGGCCCTGAGAGCAGGGAGCCTGCATCAGTGGGTGGAGAGTGTGGCCCTGAGAGCAGGGAGCCTGCATCAGTGGGTGGAGAGTGTGGCAGTGAGAGCAGGGAGCCTGGATCAGTGGGTGGAGAGTGTGGCAGTGAGAGCAGGGAGCCTGCATCAGTGGGTGGAGAGTGTGGCAGTGAGAGCAGGGAGCCTGGATCAGTGGGTGGAGAGTGTGGCAGTGAGAGCAGGGAGCCTGCATCAGTGGGTGGAGAGTGTGGCAGTGAGAGCAGGGAATCTGCATCAGTGGGTGGAGAGTGTGGCAGTGAGAGCAGGGAGCCTGGATCAGTGAGTAGAGAGTGTAACAGTGAGAGCAGGGAGCCTGGATCAGTGGGTGGAGAGTGTGGCAGTGAGAGCAGGGAGCCTGCATCAGTGAGTAGAGAGTGTAACAGTGAGAGCAGGGAGCCTGGATCAGTGGATGGAGAGTGTGGCAGTGAGAGCAGGGAGCCTGCATCAGTGGGTGGAGAGTGTGGCAGTGAGAGCAGGGAGCCTGCATCAGTGGGTGGAGAGTGTGGCAGTGAGAGCAGGGAGCCTGCATCAGTGGGTGGAGAGTGTGGCAGTGAGAGCAGGGAGCCTGCATCAGTGGGTGGAGAGTGTGGCAGTGAGAGCAGGGAGCCTGCATCAGTGGGTGGAGAGTGTGGCAGTGAGAGCAGGGAGCCTGCATCAGTGGGTGGAGAGTGTGGCAGTGAGAGCAGGGAGCCTGCATCAGTGGGTGGAGAGTGTGGCAGTGAGAGCAGGGAGCCTGCATCAGTGGGTGGAGAGTGTGGTAGTGAGAGCAGGGAGCCTGCATCAGTGGGTAGAGAGTGTGGCAGTGAGAGCAGGGAGCCTGCATCAGTGAGTGGAGAGCATGGCAGTGAGAGTACGGAGCCTGCATCAGTGGGGTGGGTGGTGGGGGCAACTCTGCAAGGCACTGTGCCAGCCTCTTGGCCCACATGAACTGGCCTGTGACACTTGTCCTGACACTTGACCTGTTATAAATGCAAAGATAATGTTCAAGGAAACGAAGCAAGTGGTAGCGTGTGGGAAACATGAGGGATAGGCTCAGTCTTCCAAGGGGAGCCATATGCCATGAAGAAGGCTTCTGAGGTGATTCAGGGCAGCAGGGAGTGGCTCAGCGGGGTGATGTACTCAGTTCTCTGAGTCCAGACTCCATAGAGATATCTGCATGTGAGGATTTGTGCAGTTTTCTCTCTATTCTCCTATGAACCCCAAACCCCTAAGTCACATCGCTGCCCTGAGGTTTTCTGTGCTTAAATGTCTAAATTGAAGCTCCCATAGTTTTCAGCCTGGAAGCCACTGTTTTTCTTTCTGGATGATTAGTTTACTTACTGCTTGGTTTTGTTTTGTTTTCCCTTTGTGTGTATGTACAGGGTCTCACGTAGCCTAGATTGGTCTCAAACTTGCTGCATGGCCAAGAATGGCCTAGAACTCCTGATCTACCTGCCTCCACCTCCAAAGTGTTGGGATTACAGACCTGTGTCACCACATCCAGTCAGGTGTAGGGACTTTACTTGTGGTTCAAAAATAGTGGTCCTGTCTCAGGACACCAAGGGCAAGTGGAGCATGCAGGGATAATCAACTCAGTAGGCGAGGCTTCCCCTGCCATAGAACTGGGGTCCATCCCGTTTCAATCTCTGTCTCCTCAGCCCTCAGCAGCATACACGCCAAGAACGTGTTCACGATGAGGCTGAAGTCCCAGCAGAATCTGCAGAGTGAGAAGTCCAGGTAAGGATGGGCAGGGATGCTTGGCTGGTGTCCTAGGGTTGCTCTGGAATGAATAATGGACCAGTGCTAATTGGTCTGTGCATGGGGAGGGGAGTTGTGCTTGATGAGGATGGCACAGTTGGGACCAGCATCTCTGCTACTCCTTGGCATCTGTGCCTTTGCCCGATTTGAGGACTAGGTATCTGCCGCGCTGGCTCTTCCTCCTCTCTGAACTCATGCTAAAAGGAGTGACCAGGAGATACTTACACCATTTGAGTCTTCAGCCCTTTTGTGAAAATATTTGCAAGGGCGGGAACTTTCCAGCTAGGTAGAAAAGGGTTGTGAGGGATCTGTAAATTTTATCCACTTTGTCCTTCTCCCTCACTCGTATCCATTGGGGGGAAATGGCCTTAGTTCTAATGAGAAGAGACTTTCTTTTGGAGACGAGGAAAGGCTACCTCTGATGCCCACACACCCTGAAGGAGATACTTCTTGTGTCAGAAGTGTGGCTAAGCCCTCCATGCTCCCTGCACTGCTAGGGAGGGCTGTGGCCAGACTTCTCAGGGAAATTATTATGGAGCTCCAAGGGTCCCCAGCCGAGGGGACGTCTCGTCAGGAACTCTGGCTGGTGGCCAAGGCTGGAGGAAGCCAGCAGTAAGATGGCAGGAGTGTACCTGTCTTGGGGGAGCTGGTGGTTACCCGGGGCTCCCTTTTTCTTCTGCAGCCGTGTCACCCTCCTTGTTCAACTCTCCTTCGAGGGAAGCCGAGGCCCCAGCTACCTGCCTGGGGAACACCTTGGGATTTTCCCATGCAACCAGCCTGCCCTGGTGCAGGGAATCATGGAGCGAGTTGTGGATTGTCCTGCACCAAACCAAACTGTGTGCCTGGAAGTTCTGGATGAGAGAGGTGAGGCCCTGGCCCCAGAAAGACCTCTGCTCTCCTCACTCCCATCTCTGAGGACCAGGCCTGGGTCTGTCCTGGTCTGCTGCAGTCCCAGTTCATGGGAGAATCTCCCTGGCTTTCAGTGGTAGTGATGCCTCCAAGAGTGTGTCCCCTAGCCTCAGAGAAGCAAAACCTGGCAGTGAGCATCACCATTCAGGAGAAAGGGAGTTAGCCTGAAACTTAGTGACAAGAGACCTGAGGCATCCTTGGGGCTGTACAAATGCAGATCTGGTCCAGATGAGATGCCATTAGTGGTGCTATCCGAGTCTCTAGAAGGAAGGGAGGGAAAGGGAGAGAAATAAAAACAGTGTGCTGAGCCTGGCTTGGTGGCGCACGCCTTTAAACCCAGCACTCAGGAGGCAGAGGCAGGCAATCACTAGGGGTTTGAGGCCAGCCTGGTCTACAAAGAGAGTCCAGGACAGCCAAGGCTACACAGAGAGACTCTGACACACACACACACACACACACACACACACACACACACACACAAACCAAAACCAAAACCAAAAAACCCAAACAAAACAAAACAAAACAAAAAACAAAAAAACAAAAAAACATGCTAACATGCACTAAACAACTGTGAACCAGGCACTGTGTTGACGGTTTCCTAAATATGGTTGTTACACATTGTCGGTGTCAGCCCACACTTTGTCATATCTGATTCTCAAGGAAGTGGCCAGAGGTCACAGGGTTCAGATGCTCATCTGGGAAGTGGAGAGCCAGAACTTGAACCTGGGTCTTGCTGTGACTCCCTGCATGCTGTCTCTTGGGACTCCTGAAGCCTGGTCACCTCAAATTACACTGCTCTGTTCACCCAGAGCCTCTTGCTTTAGTGCCCCAGGGGATGGTAGCCATAAAACTTGTTCTAAGAGCAGCCAGACTCTGGGGCTTACATCACTCTCCATTAGTCTTAGTCACTAGATTTGTGGTTAGTTACACAAACCTGTGACACTTTCTGAGTGTGTCAGAGACTCAAGTATGGGCCACAGAAGGATGTGGTTTGTCTGTGAGACAAAATCAATATGGGTGCCCATGTGGGAGCAATTGATCAGCCTACCCTGGTGTCCCTGTCTCAGCACCAACTCCCAATCTTCACTCTTTCTGGAGCCAAGATGTCAGAGACTTCCCTTCCCTTTAGATGGAGGCTAGGCATGGTTTGAGAGACCCAAGTATGGCCTTTTGCATCCTGACAATGTCTCTTCCTTCCATTCAGGCAGCTACTGGGTCAAAGACAAGAGGCTGCCCCCATGCTCACTCAGCCAAGCCCTCACCTACTTCCTGGACATCACTACCCCTCCCACCCAGCTGCAGCTCCACAAGCTGGCCAAGCCTGGCCACGGAAGAGGCTGACAGGCAGAGGCTGGCGTCCTTGTGTCAGGTGAGGGTCTGGCTGGTGGGTGAGGCAGGGGCATTTCATAGAGTGGAGGGAACAAAAGCCCAGAGTCAAGTTCAACCTCTGAGAGCATCCTTCTGAGTATCTAGCTGTGACATCTCTCTCTCTCTCTCTCTCTCTCTCTCTCTCTCTCTCTCTCTCTCTCTCTCTCTCTCTCTCTCTCTCTCTCTCTGTGTGTGTGTGTGTGTGTGTGTGTTGGGAATTAGGCATAGCCTGCTGCCTCATCTCTAGGTCACAGTAGTACTGGGGTGTTCTGTTCTCCTTCTCCTTTTCATTTGGTCTTCAGTCCCAGCTGAGTGAGTGTGTGAGCCCGTTCAGGGAAAGTCTTCTCCAGTTACACCTCTAGACACACCCTCACCAAGGTGTCTTCCCATGGTGACCCTAAGTCCAGTCACAGTCACAGTAATTGTAGTCACCACATGGCCAGAGTACACTTCCTTGGAATCTGACAAGATGGCACATCTGACACGGATGGCTCTTGTCTTCCCAAATGTGGAACAAACTTAATGGTGGCTAAATGGGTGGAATGGCAGGTGGGGAGCTGAGTTAGGGAGTTAGTGAGGTGATACATGAGGTCATTTGCAACTTCTGAGTTTATGTCTTTGTAAGAGGCACTGGATACAATGTCACTGGACACATTGTCACCATCTGAAGAACCCTGTGTAGAAAGCTGTATCAGCTTTATCCCACAAAGACCAAAGTTAAGCTACAAGGGTCATCCGGCCATGATTTGACCAAGATCTAATTGGTTACAAATTATAGTATTAATAAGGAAGTGAGCCCAGCTGAGCATGCTGGTGCATCCCTGTGATCCTAGCACTCAGGAGACTGAGGCAGTAGGACAGCGAGTTAGAGTCCTGCATTGACCAAAAATAAATTCAAGGCCAATCTGGGTTATGTAGCAAGACCACGTCTCTATTTCCCGCCACCTCCCAAAGAAAGAGGGCATTGAAATCAATTGCCAATATTGGGGAGGCTTTGTGTTTTGCTTTTTGTTTTTGTATTATGGGTACTTTGTTTTATGTGTTTGCCTCAGACCCTCACATACCAGGCAAGTGCTCTGCCGCTGAAACAAACTCCTACCTCTCCTCCTACAATTTAGTCTGAGACAGGTCTCACTAGTTAGCCAGGAGAGCCCTCAACTCCATCTGGAACCCCTGAAGGCCTTAGACATGGAATCCTCTTGCCCTCCAAGCAGCTGAGTTTGCAATCTTACCCTACCATCATCTTAATTCTACTCTAGGCCCAAGTGAGAAATGCTACCAGCTACCCCATGGCCTTGCTTCCCTCAGCACCATGGACAGCGCCGGTCCTTGGACACATTTGTTGAGTGAATGGATGGATACTGGGTGGGACAGCTCCTTCTACAACCCTTGGCAGGTCTCCCAATCCCTCACACTGCCCCTGGCTTTCAGCCCTCAGAGTACAACGCTTGGAAGTTCAGAAACAACCCCACGTTCCTCGAAGTGCTGGAAGAGTTCCCGTCAGTGCGCGTGCCAGCTGCCTTCCTGCTGTCTCAGCTCCCCATTCTGAAACCCAGATACTACTCCATCAGCTCCTCCCAGGACCACACTCCTTTGGAGGTCCACCTCACTGTAGCCGTGGTCACCTATCGCACCCAAGGTGAGACAGGCAGACCATGGTGTCATCTGCTCCTGTCACTTCTAGGGCAGCTGTTCTAGGTTGCTCTCTGTTGCTGTGGTAACACCATGACCACCTGTAGGGGAAGGTCCAGTTTAGGGGAAGAAAGGGATTGTTAGGTTACATGTTACAGTCCATCATCAGGGGAAGCCAAGGCAGGAAGCATGGAGGAACGTTGCTTGCTGGTTTGTTCTCTCTGGCTTGCTCAGCTTCCTCCCTGACACAACTCAGGACCACCTGCCCAGGAACAGCACTGCCCACAGTGGACTAGACTCTCCTCCATCAATTAGCAGTGAGGAAAATGCCCCACAGACATGCCCCCAGGTCAATATGATGACAATTCCTCAACTGAGTGTCCCTTTTCCTGTGTGTGTTGAGTTGATGACTAAGATTAACAACCACGGTGGCTGTTTAACACCCTGAGATGTGTCACTTTATCAGCTACATGGTTCAGTGATAGCCGCCTGCCAGAGTTGTCAATTTTGTGAGAATCTGTGTAGGGTATATTGTCATGAGGCAGGCATGAGGCTCACTCCTTTGTTCCCATCCCTAAGTGTGGGAGATGGCTTCCATGTACATTTACATGGGAGAAAACAGAGTCATGGAGAAAGCCGGGCATGAAGGGTCACATCTGTAATCCCAGAACTCAGGGAGGCAGAGGCAGGTGGATCTTTGTGTTCA
Organism: Acomys russatus; assembly: GCF_903995435.1. Taxonomy (NCBI): domain Eukaryota; kingdom Metazoa; phylum Chordata; class Mammalia; order Rodentia; family Muridae; genus Acomys; species Acomys russatus. The sequence continues at coordinate 5,923,614 of NC_067152.1, forward strand.
AGGCCAGCCTGGTCTACAAAGTGATTCCAGGACAGCCAAAGCTAAACAGAGAAAAAACAAACAAACAAAAAAAGAGTCATGGAGAAGTTAACTCAGTTATTCAGAGTCACACCGTTAAGAAATGGAGGCTCAAATTCAGGGAGTTTAAATGCTGGATCATTGTTACAATCGCTGACTTCTAAATAGGATCAAACATGAAAAGCCTTGAACACTTCGGGGAGTCCAGTAATTCCTGGTCATCCTAATGGTGCAGCTGGATGTAGGAAATTTTTCATTGATTATTCTCTCCCTTGATGCACTTATTCTGTGATCACTGTCTTCCGCCTCTATGCTGGGGCCACACTGGGCGTGGAACCTCATTAGACATCTCTGCCCTCATGGAAAAGTGTTCAGGCATGCAAATACTTAGAGATATGACTGTGTGGATGCCCAGAAGCACTGGGGATTCATGAGGGAGTGGGTGGGGTATTGTGAAGCTACCATAGACTAGGTGGTCCAGTGTTCTGTCACTTAGCCTTGGATCCTCCACCAGATGGGCCTCCCTGTTCTAACCTTCTGTAATTGAGCTCTGTCTGAAGGGCTGTGAATGGTCCATGCCTCAGAGCCCACACATAGCTTCTAAATGCCGGGCAGAGCCTCACTGGCCATACCTCACCATTAGATGAGAGAGGAGACACAGATGAGCCCTGTGAAGGCTGATTCATGTAGAACAGAACCAAAGGACTATTCAAGTCGCTAGAGGCCTCCTTTATGTGTCAGGTCATGGGGGAAGTGGGTGTAACTCAGAGGAAACTGGGGTACATACAATCCCAGCAAAGGCTGCTGGGGAAGATTGAGATGCCAGAAAAGACAGAATGAGTGGAAAACTTCCCCCCTCTCCCCAGGTTCCTTCATGAGAACTTGCAGCAGTGGCCAGCTCTGGGGGATCACCTCACACTGCAGTGGGCAGAGCGTTGGTGGGGAGTGCTGGGAGGATCCTGGACAAACACTTGGGAGGTGCCCTAGCTTAAGAGTGATGGGTCTAGGGACTGGAGAGTTAAGAGTACAGGCTGCTCTTTCAGAGGTCCTGAGTTTAATTCCCAGAAACCACATGGTGGCTCACCTCACAACCATCTGTAATGTGATCTGATGCCCTCTTCTGGCCTTCAGTTGGATATGCAGATAGAGCATTCATATACATAACTAAATAGGTAAACAAACAGATTTTTAAAAAGGGAGAAAGACAGACAGACATAAAGAAGTATAGAAAGAAAGAAGAGTGATGGATTCAAGTTCACTATGATTTTAGTCATCCACTCCTTTTTCTTCTCTGTGAATCAGTTTCCTCAATTGTGAAGGGAGCAGTTGCTCTCCGGGTCCCTTATAGCCTTCCCTGCTCTGGTGGGGAGTTGGGGGAGAAGGTTCTTGCTCACTCAGGGACGAGGCACGCAGGAGGGCTCGGCAGTGTAGGAAAAGCAGCAGCTGGGTTGCATGAGGCCACGGGGTTGTTGATCAGGATGTGCTCCCCTTGCAGATGGCCAGGGTCCCCTGCACCATGGTGTCTGCAGCACCTGGATCAGTACTCTGAAGCCCCAGGACCCAGTGCCCTGCTTTGTGCGAAGGTAAGCACCACTCAGGGCTCTCTGGAGGCCCAGGTACCTGGGGATTCTGCAGTACTAGGGAAGGATCTAGAACTCAGTGCTGCCCTTGCCCATAAAGGGATGAAGGGATAACTATGCATCTCCTCATTTTCCCATCTGGCTACAGGGTGTGGTGGAGCCTATGGCAAGGATAATGGTGGGATCCAGAGAACATACACATGACTAGTTCCTTCACCAAACAACTAGAGTGTGGGGAGATGGCGTACCCAGGCAGGGAGGACAAAGCTGTGCCCAGGGCTTGGGAATCAGGGTCCCCCTACATCCATGACAGTGCCACCCTAACAGGTGCCCAGCGCCCCAACCTGTCCTGTGTGTGCTTCTCCTGGGGGCGTCTGAAGAGCGGGGTCTTTGTCCTTCTGCCTCTGCAGTGTCGATGGCTTCCAGCTCCCTGAGGACCCGTCCCGGCCTTGCATCCTTGTTGGGCCAGGCACAGGCATTGCTCCCTTCCGAAGCTTCTGGCATCAGAGGCTCCATGACTCCCAGCACAGAGGTACAGCTCTCAATAGGAAGGGAGTATGACAGGCACCGTGATCTGACCATTACACAGGATTTGCACATCACATTAGTACACTGTAGCCCATAAGTAGTTGCATAGACTTGGTGCTTGTGTCCTGCCCATTTCCTGTCTCCTTGTTTATTTCCTGTCTCCTTGTTTATTTTATTTATTTATTTATTATCTATACAATATTTTGCCTGCATGTGTGCCTGCAGGACAGAAGAGGGAACCAGATCTGATGTTAGGCAGTTATGAGCCACCATGTGGTTGCTGCGAATTGAACTCAGGACCTTTGGAAGAACAGACAGTGCTCTTAGCCTCTGAGCCATCTCTCCAGCCCTAGTTCATTGTCAATGTATTTAGAGGAGTGTCCTGATGCACATGTGGAGGTCAAAGGTCATCTTGCCTCTCTCCTTCCACCATGCGGGTCCCAGGAATCAAACTCAATTTGCCATGCTTGACGGCAAGCACCTCTAAGTGCTGAGTCACCTCAGCAGCCCATTGTGAAGGCTTTTAGATGCCGCCCTCATCGTTGGTGTCACCCATTAAATAAACCACAGAGTGACCCTGTGAAGATGTCCCCAGAGGTAGAAGATGAAAGGAATAGGTTTCAGATGAAGACTCTTTCTGTTCATTTGATAAAAGAGCCTTGAAGAAAGATGGCTCTATGCCTGGAATGCTCGAATGAGGCTTTTTGTGGAAGAAACCTTTAGCAGTGTTTGACCTTCAAATCCCTGCAGATGAAGTCCAGCACAGCCAATAGTATCAGGAGGTGTTTGGTTGTCCTAGACACCTGAGGCCTCACCACCTGCATTTGGTGTAGGACCTGGGTCAGGAGAGATGGTTTTCACCAAAGAAAGCCACAGAGTTTTTGGTATTTCACTAAAAGAATGTCCTTGCCTCTCTCTCTCTCTCTCTCTCTCTCTCTCTCTCTCTCTCTCACACCTATATGTATTGGAGACAGCGTCTTGCTGCTCTAGCCCTGGTTGGACTGATAACTCTCTACATAGAAAAGGGTGGCCCTAAATTTATAGTAATCAGTCCTCCTGCCCCTACCTCCCAAGAACTGACTATCATAATATTTGAAAAAGAAAAAGTAAAAATGAAAATGTATTATGGAAAAAAATTTAAATGTGCTGACATAATCATAAATGATATTGAGTCATGTTTTTTTCAAGAGTGCTTGTGTTAACTGTAAACTGGGAAAATATCAGATCAGACACATACACTTGGACACCTGGTGGTCATGGGCTGTCCTCTATTGGCCATTGTGGTGACTGCAAACTTCTGGTTCGTTGTTTGTTTGTTTGTTTTTGCCTTAAGGACTCAAAGGAGGTCCCATGACCTTGGTGTTTGGGTGCAGGCACCCAGAGGAGGACCACCTCTATCGGGAAGAGATGCATGAGATGGTCCACAGGGGAGTACTGCATCAGGTGCATACAGGCTATTCCAGGCTTCCTGGCAAGCCCAAGGTAAGTCAGCCATGCCCAGGCTGGCTGCACAGCCCTCCCTCTCTGAGCCTTCATCCCCTCTGCTCTAAAGAGGAGACAGTTGCACAGCCTCAGGGTGATATTATGAAGAACACTATGATGAGACAATGAAGCCCAGAGAGGTTTGAGACTCACGCTGTGGCTTCATTTCCACAGTGCACTCAGCTGCAGGTGCCCAGCTGTCCTGGGATGCAGGTTGTGCTGGGAGACATGGTGTAGGCTGGCTTTATGTTTGGCTCAGCAAGACTGAAAGGTGGAGTTGATCCCACAGGGGCCTCACATGGGCCTCTGCTCCAGGGCCATGAATACTCAGTACAGACTCTCAGCTCAGAACCTAGGGAACTTTCCCTGAGGACCCCTTTGGATGCAATGGCTGGACCACTTGCCATCTTATGTGGGAAAAGAGCAAAATCCTGACTGACTCCAGGACCTTCTTTATAAGCAGGGAGCCTGGGAGCCTGCACCCCAGGCACACATCAGCATTGGGACTGATCCACACTGGGAAGTCCCCTCTTCTGCAGCATAGGCAGTAGGTCCCAGAGCTCTGGGCAGGGCCATTAGCTTCATGGAGGTGTCTCTGAAGTGCAGTGAACTCAGGGAAGATATGTGGGTTCTGTCACCCAGGACTGAACAGGATACTTGTGAATCCTGAGGTGAGATCCTGACTGAAGCTGCTAACGCTCCTTTCCCCCTCCCCATGGCCTGCCTGCCTGACCACAGTGACCTCAGTGTCTAGAGCTGGTCCCACCATGTCCTCTGCTTTTAGGTCTACGTTCAAGACATTCTGCAGAAGCAGCTGGCCGATGAGGTACTCAGAGTGCTCCACAGGGAGGAGGGCCACCTCTATGTTTGTGGAGATGTGCGCATGGCTCGGGATGTGGCTACCACCTTGAAGAAACTGGTGGCCACCAAGCTGAACTTGAGCGAGGAACAAGTCGAGGACTATTTCTTCCAGCTCAAGGTATGGGAGCTGGGGTGGGTCCCTCGAGAAGGGTGTAGGCCAAGGCCGCATGCTATTAGAAGCAGGAGCAGAGCAGCAGAATTGGGGGTACCCTGAGACCCTCTGCACGACCTGAAAAACCTTGGGTGAGCTGGCTGGCTGTGCTCCTGGACTTTCCATTCCACACTGGCTGCCACCTAGCCGAGAAATCAGTCCAGTGTGTTCTCTTCCTAAGAGCAGTTTCTGCTCCTCCACAACCCTGAACAAATTACCCACACAGCAGATTAAGGTGGAGGACACCAGCCTAGGAGGCCACTTACCTGTTTCATATGGGAAACAGACTTATTTGGAGCAGGTGCTGGCTGGGCGCCTTTACTCCTTGCAGGAAGGACTCCTGGTATCAGGGCCTACTTTGTGCCAGGTGCTCACCAAGGATGGTCGTGTGACATTTCCTTGTGCCCTTCTAAGGGCTTTATGAGGGAGAATGACTAACATCACTTAGCAGATGGAAGAGGTCCTGGTGCCATAGCAATGAATGTGAGAGCCAGGCTCAAGGCCTCTCTTCTCCTTCCCCTCTCTCTGTATCTCTGATTCCTAATCCTGACTGTAAGACTCATTCTTATACTCCACATTTATATTAAGCACAGTGCACGCCTATAATCCCAGCACTACGGAAGTGGAGGCAGCAGGATCAAGAGTTCAAGATTAAAACTTGGTTCCATAGTCAGGTCAAGGCCAGCCTGGGCTACATGAGATCCTGTCTCAGAAACACCAAAGCAAATAGCCTCCCTACATGGAGCTCACTCTTTGGCAGAGTGATGAAATAAAACACAGGGATGTGCGCGGCTTTGGGTATCAATTCTGCAGAGTGGCAGCTCAGAGTGGACATGGGTGCCATTTCATGAAGGTGTTTGGGAAAGGGGCCATTGGGAGGTGACAGTTGAGGGAAATACCTGGAGAAGGTGGAGAAGCCTTGTGCATCCTGGAGACAGAGGTCTAAACTATCCTGTGGGGCAGCACCATGGGCAAAGGTCCTGAAGTGCAGAGTATTCCCACACATGTGATGACCACCAAGGACACCATGGGTGCTTTCCAAAGGTGTGTAGTGTGTGTCATATGTGTTCGTGGGTGTTTGACATGGAAAGGGTTACAAGGAAGAGGTGAGGCAGATGCTGTGCACACTTGGAAATCCTCTGGCTTTGTAGAAGCTGAGGCAGGAGAGTGGTAAGTGCAAGTCAGTATGGGTTCCCTAGGGCTGCAGAGATGACTGACCAGTTAAAAGCATGCACAGTTCTTGCAGAGGACCTGCCTGCAGCCTCAGGTCCAGGGGATGTGATACCCTTTTCTGGGGGTACAGTACTCATGTACAATTACACACACACACACACACACACACACACGCACACACGCACACACGAACATAAAAATTATAGAAAGACATTATGGCATACCCGCACCCCCCCCCCCTTAATTTCACCACTCCGGAGGCAAACACAGGAAATAAACTTTTCTTTTTTTTTTTAATTTAAAGAGAGAAAACAAAGGCCTGGCTTGGTGGTGCATGCCTTTAGTACCAGCACATGGGAGTCAGTGGCAGATGGGTCTCTGTGACTTTCAAGCTAGCCTGGTCTGCCAAGAAAGTTCCAGGACAGCTTAGGGCTATTACACAGAGATACTCTGTCTTGAAAAACCAAAGTGAAATAAAATAAATAAAAAGAGAAAACAAGGACTGGTGATGTAGACCAATCATTGTTAGCATATGACATTTCCCAGTCTTGACCTCTAGCAGCAAAGATTGTAAGGCTACATCACTTGGGACACTTCTGGGTCCACAAACGCAGCGGGTGGCTTTACTGTAAGTTTTCTCCTGGAGCCCTCTGCCTGCTGCTGTGTGTTCTGACTTCAAGACCTAGGGAAAGGGAGGCAAAGCCTTCCCAGCACATGCTGATCTCAAAGCTCACACCCGATGGTGTGTGTGCAATGTGCACTAGGCAGGTGTGGGACTGCCATCCATGCATGAAGCATGGGAAGAGGCTGCGGTGGGCCACACACAGGGCTGATGGGAAACCAAACCTGGGTGCAACTGCAGCAATTCAGACACAGGGGAAAGCACAGGGCTAGCCAGTGTCTGTGTCAGCAGGAAGCTGTTGCAGCCCAGGGTTTAGTCCCAGCCTAGATGTGGTGGCTGGCCCAGAAGGGTGACACCTTGACTTCTGCTTCCTTCCCCTCACAGAGCCAGAAACGCTATCATGAAGATATCTTCGGTGCAGTCTTTTCCTATGGGGCGAAAAAGGAAAGCACCTTGGAGCTGCCCAAAGGCACCAGGCTCTGACAGATCAGAAGGTGTTATAGCTTCTGAGACAGAATTCAGTGATGGATTCAACTCCCCAGCTGCTAGGGGCCTGGCAAGACAGAGACATACAATTTCCCCCAAAGCCCTCACTCCATCCCTCTCATGCCTGCCCTACACAGTAGTGTTTGGACTACTTGACTCTCCCTTCCCTCCCTTTTCTTTACTTATTTTCCCTCCCCTCCCCTCCCCTCCTCTGCTCCCTCTTTTCTGCCCCCACCTTCTTCCCTGGACCCTTGGAGCTGTGAGCAGAGAAAAATGAACCTCCTGATGGAAGAAGCACTTTGAGTGACCTCACAGAGATGTCTGGCTGCATTGTGTACAGTTTTTTATACTTTGTATTTAAGGAAACAAATATCATTGTCTACATCCAAGGAGCACTTGGGCCTTCCATGTATAATTCCTCAATAAAGTATTTATAATAATGCATTTTAATTTAATTACCCTGTGTTTGCTCAATTTTTGTAGTGAAAGCATTCTTAAGGAATGGATGGGTTGGGCTGGTGGGCATCTTGGCACTGCTGTCCTATGAGCAAACATGCTAACCAGATGCCCAGGGGACAGCCGATGAAGTGTGTTTTTTGTCCTGTGGTCATGGCAAGGCAGCTCAGATCAGGGCCTGGAGCTATGCTTCACACACAAGGCCCCTTCTGCAGGAGTGAGACCTGGGACAGAGCCTTCCTGAGACCTCGACCCTTGCCCTATCTTAGACAATGATGTGCTTGGGCCCTGGGGAGGTAGCTCAGTTGGCAGAGTGCTTGCTTAGCATATGCACAGCTCTGAGTTTGACCCCAATACTGCATAACCTTGGGCACGGTGGCACTCGCTTGTAATCTCAGCACTTAGGAGGTGGAGGCAGAAGGATTTGAAGTCTAAGATCATAAGCTTCAAATACAGCCACATGGTGGATTTGAGACCATCTTTAAAAAAGGAATATATATAGAGAACAAGTTGGTTGTGCCCCATGACCCATTTCATGGGTTTAACCAGCCATGCCCTGGCACTCAGGGAGCATGGGTTTAGTTCTCTGCAGGTGACACCTTGGTGTGAAGGGCACCACCATCCTCACCTGCTGGGAAGCCCTGAGCTCCTGCCAATACCAGCCATCACAGCTCCTTACCCCACAGCCTCACTGCTGTTCCCTGCCGTCCACCAGGTGGGGCTGAGCTGGGATTCCTACCAGCTTCCCTCTTCCACTACCTCAGGAGCATCAGATGGAGCAGAAGAGGCAGGAAGGAGGGGCCCACCAGTCTCTCGTTGCTCATGGAAACCCGCTGCCTCTGGCAGCTATGCACAGCATGGCCTGGAGTCTAGTCCTTCTGATCAGGGTTTTCCACGTTCGTGTTCACGTGTCCAAGTCACCTGGGGAATCTTGTTAAGATACAGATTGGAGACTGGGGGCTGGGAGACTCAGTTGGTAAAGTGCTTTTTAAGTGTTTGCACCCCTAGCACCCACATAAACTAAGCTAGCTGTGGTGGTGTGTATCTGTCATCCCCGTGCTGCGAAAGGACAGAAAGGCAGACCCCTGGAGCTCAGTGACCATGGGCCTCGTCTATCAGTGAGCTTTGGGGTCAATGAGAGACCCTGTTTCAAAAGATAAAGTGGACAGATATTAAGGGAGACGGATATTAAGGCTGGGTGGTGGTGACACATCCCTTTAATACCTGCGCTATGAAGGCAGAGGCAAGCAGATCTCTGAGTTCAAGGCCAGCCTGGTCTGCAGACTGAGTTCCTGTCTCAAACAAACAAACAAAATTGCCTCTGGCATCCACAACTTGCACACATATTCTCACTGGCATAAATGTAAACATGTACATACCACAGACACATGTAGACACCATGCCAACAAACGTTTAACACACATACATACACAACACACATATACACCACAAATACCCCCCACAAACACATACACACATACCATAGATGCAAATACACACACACACACACACACACACACACACACACACACACACACACACACGTGACTCTGGATTAGTAACTCTGGGAAGGAACAAATGCTGTTTTTTTCTTTTATTTGTCTTTTTTGTGACACAAAGTCACACTATTACCCAAGTTGGTCTTGAACTTGCCATCCTCCTGCCTCAGCCTCCCAGGTGAGCTGTTACATTTCTGACCAGCTCCAGGTGTTGCTGGTGCTGATGATCTGAGGTCTCTGCCTTATGCCCCACCCAACCTGGTCCTGAGGGATGGGAGCCTGAATGAATTAGAGGGTTTGGGGGTCCACGTGTGGCTGGTCCCCACCCCAACCCTCTCAGCTGGGGAGCCCACAGTGGATCAGCACTTCCTGTCCCCATGGCCTCCTCTCTCACCCAGCACAAGCTGCCAAGGCTCCCACAGCCTCTGCCCAGCATCTCCCCCACCTCAGGAGCATAAGGTTGGTTTACACAGAGGCCAGCTTTCCTGTCAGAGACCCTGGGCCCCAGCTCCTGCCCACTTACTCCAGCACCTTGTGGGGTCTGGGAGGCAGGACCCCTATAAGCAGGTGTGGGCACAGACTTGTCTCCTCCTGTTCCCTTTGGTATGTTCTAGAATGTCCTCAGACCCATTCAATAACCCAGCCATCTCCCATGTGTGTGCAGAGAAGCATTATTTATTTTATTATTTAAGGCCACTAGGCAAGGATGAGGAAGAATGAATGAGGACATTCTGGTCAGTTGGAGGCCAGCAGGATGACATCAGGGTAGCCTTCCTGGAGGGGCAAAGGAAAAGGGACAGAGAGAGGTTAAAGATCAGAGACAGGGGAAAATCCAAGGAGCCCACCTCCCCAGGGTACACCTAGCTCAGAGCAATGGCTGGGACTGTGGGCTGACAGCCATATGGCACATAGCCCAGGGCACGCATTGGCTAGAGGGGAGTAAATTGGGAACTTCACCTTCCTGGAACTCCTGTCAATGAGGATCTCTTCTGATGGTGGGATTTGAGGGGACAGGACTGAGACAGGGAAGAGGTAACTAGACAGGCAGGGTGCCCCAGCCTCATCCCCAGCCCAGACAGAGACCTTGCCTATGGCTGCACGTGGTTCACATGGATATCGCCGGCCACTTCTAGGTTGTTGATAGCAGGTAAGTTCTTCAGACGGTGAGCGTACTCACACAGGTGTTGACCGTCCACGGCCACCTTGAAGCAGTGACTTTCACATAAGATCCACATCTAGACAGAGACACCAGAGCAGGGCACCTGAGAACCCAGGCTTGTGTCTCCACCCACAGCTCTCTCCTTCCTCAGCAGCAACATCTGGCCTCTGGCCAACCTGAATGACCTGCCTTTTACTACAGTGTTCTCTTTGCCTAGTACATTAGCATGAGCTGGTCCCAGGCCTAGAATGCTGTTCCCCTCTTGCACACTTCCATAAGTGCAAAAGTGCTGGTCCATCCTCTACAGTGACTTTCCATGCCCCTCCCACCTCCTGACCCCCACCCATTTCCCCCAACTCTCTGCTCAGACACTGTCCCTTACACCCACTCTCACTCTCCAGCTGAACCCTGGTGACAGGAGTTAGCATAGGCTACTGTGTCTCCAGTGTTCCATGCCTGGTCCCCACTAAGTCATTTCAGTAAGACAGTTGACACACATGTTGAAGCATCGTGACCCATGGCCCCTGCCAACACTCACATCGCATTGTACAAGGACCAGGCTAACACTCAGGTCCTGCTGTGTGTGGGCACTATCCAAAGTATGCTGCAGACGCTGTCTTGTCCCCTCCTTTCTGCTCTGTGAGATTCAGTTTATCAGGTCTATGTTCTCACTAAATTAATATCCAAGCTCAGGAGAGCTGGAGAGATGGCTCAGCAGCTAAGAGCACTGGGTGCTCTTGCAGAGGGCCTTGGTTCACTTCCCAGCATCCACATGGCAGCTCACAACTGTCTGTAATGCCAGTGCCAAGGGATCTGATGCCTTTTTCTGACTTCTGAGGGCCTCAGGTGTGCATGCACATGGTGCACATCCATGCAGAAAACCAATCAGACATTAAAAATATATAACAACTCAGCAGTGCATGGGAGCTCATGCCTATAATACTGAAAGACAAGAAACTGCAGTATTCCTGGTAAGGGGTAGGCTTTAAAAAAAAAAAGAAAAAGAAAAAAAGAAAAAAGAAAAGGCAAGCATGTCTCACATCTGTAATTACTTCCAGCAATTGAGAGGCAGGAGGATCAGGAGCTCAAGGCCAGCCTTGAATATATAGCAAGTCTTGGCTAACCTGGGCTAGAACTCACTCTCCACAACAATAACAAAATGCAAGCTCCTTTGAGGTTTGACGCTCTCAGCCTTGTGCCAGGAATGCTGCCATTACACTTTCAATAGATGGCTTCGCCTTGTCCCAGGGGTGGGGCCCAGCTACTCTTTTTTTTTTTTTTTTTTTTTTCTATGTAGTCTCGGCTGTCCTGGACACACTTTGTAGACCAGCCTGGCCTCGAACTCACAGGGATCCAGCTGCCTCTGCCTTCCAAGTGCTAGGATTAAAGGAGTGAGCCACCATGCCCAGCCATTCATCTTTCTTAGTTTAAGCTCATTGGCTAATCTGATGTCATAATGGGGTGCAAAAGGCCTGCACTAGTACAGCTGTCAGCCAGCCTCCTCCTCCTCCCCTTCTTCCTCCTCCTCCTCTTCCTCCCCTTCTTTCTCCTCTCCATCCTCCACCTCCTCCCCTTCCTCCTCAGTATCACATGCTCTCATAAGCAAAGGAGTGAATAACAATTCACTCTTGGGCTTGACTGGCACAAACTGGCTGTGTGACCTCATGCCAGGGACAGATTCTTATGGGTTTTCCTGCTTCTTTATAGGAAGCAGGAAGGGCCAGGCCCCATAGTGAGACACTGTTCTCTAACCTGCTCAGGAAGCTGAGGCAACAGAATGGGTTCAAGACCAACCTTCTCAAGACCCTGTCTCAGAAGGAAGAAAAAAAGGAAAGAAAAGAAAAGGGAGGCTGGGAAATAGGCTTGGCAGCTCAGGCTCTTGCTGAACCAAGCTGAGGTTGATTGATCACCTGAGCTCTAGGCTATAAACCTGGGCTAAAGAGAGTCCCTGCCAGCCGGGACTTTAATCCCAGCACTCAGGGAAGCAGAGAGAGGAACATTGCTGTGAGTTCAAGGTCAGCCTGGTCTACAAAGCAAGTCCAGGATAGCCAAGGCTACACAGAGAAACCGTGTCTTGAAAAATCAGAGAGAGAGAGAGAGAGAGAGAGAGAGAGAGAGAGAGAGAGAGAGAGAGAGAGAGAGAGAGATTGCCTAAAACAAATAGAGGAAAAAGGAGAGCTGGAGATGTAGCTCAGTGGGCAGAGCAGATACCAACCCTTACTGCAACACTGACAGTACTCACAAAATCATACCAATTTGCACAATACTCTCTCTTCTTTAGAGTGCAGCCCTCACATCCCAGGCATCTGCTCCCATCCCATCACAGACCCGTGCACCCTCCTCTTGAACCCCCCAGCATCTTACTGTGAAGCTCTGGCCACGACTGAAGGGCATTCTCCCAGGCAGACTTCGCTCCTCAGGCCCCCAGCAGTTGTTGATCAGAGAGTTTCGGACCACAACGTTCTCATCAAAACGGGCGTTCAAGTGGAAAGCAGTGTCATTCCCGGAGCGAAGGTTGACATGGAACCTGGAATAGGCAGTTCATACTTCACACAGACCCTGTTTGACCCCTGAGCTCTGGGCTCTGCCCCTACCCATCCCCCAGGTGGCTCAGAGCCAGAGACTGGCCAGAATGACACTGGAGCCTCTGTTGTCCTAAGAGCCTGGGGCCTGTCTTACCTCGTAGCATTTGGCAGGACCATGCCTGATACGATGATGGACTTGGATGGGTAAAGCCCACTTGGGATGTCGGTGATGAAAGAGGCATGCTGTTGGGAGGAGGAGGACAGATCAGCAGCAGCCCAGCAGAGTGTGCAGCACAAGCAGCTACGGGGCCTAAAGCCACACCCATGATCCCTGCATCTTCTGGAAGGAACCCAGGTTCCTTTACTTGGTTCATTCAATGTCAAAATAAAACAAATGGGAACCAGGCTTGGGTGTTCATGCCTTTTATTCACAGCACACAGGAGGCAGAGCAGGCAGATTGATGTGAGTTTGAGGCCAGCCTGGTCTACAAAGTGAGTCCAGGACAGCCAAGGCCACACAGAAAAACCTTGTCTCAAAAATGGAAAAAAAAAAAAAAAAAAAAAAAAAAAAAGACAAAGACAAAGAAAAGAAATCAAGTGCAGAGTTGGGCCCCTCTTTATGGAACTCTTCAGGAAAGATGGGAGGTATGGTCTTGTTGGAAAAAATGACACTAGGCATAAGCTTTGAAGTTTCAAACGGTCTACACCAATCACAGTCCCTCCCTCCCTCCTCCCTGCCTCCCCCCCCCCACCTTTAAAAGGCAAGTCCTCACCTACTTCTCCAGTGCTGTGCCCTCCTATCTGCTGCCATGCTCCCTGCCATGATGGTCATGGACTCTTCAGCCCAGTTTAACCTCTTCCTCTACTATAAATTGCCCTGGTCATGGTGTTCATCACATCAATAGAGACGTAATTACGCAGGTGTGAATCTGCTCATGCTGAAGGACCATTTAACACCTGAAAGTACTTTTCCCTTTTTTCTTTTTTTTTTTCCCCCTACCATTCTTTCTTTTTTTGTTATGTTTTGGTTTGGTTTTCAGTTTTTTTGTTTGTTTGTTTGTTTGTTTGTTTGTTTTTGAGACAGAGTTTCTCTGTGTAGCCTTGGCTGTCCTGGAGTGATATGGTAGACCAGGCTGGCCCTAAACTCACAATGATTCACTTGCCTGTGCCTCCCGAGGGCTGGGATTACAGGCATGCATGTCTAGTCATTTACATGGCTATTTTTACTGTTCATCTGGATGCAGAAACCTTCATTGATCATGCAAGTTAGAGGATTATTCCCAAAGCCGCCCTCTGTGAGGAGTGAGTTTAGCCTTGTCTGCCCTTATAGGGGAGGCTGAGCTTGCCTCCTCCCTCTACCCCACAGCAAGAGCTATTGAGAAGAAGTTCCAAGCAATAAGAAGAGAATAAGGGACTTACCTTGGGTGCCTGGTGGGCAGGCTGCCAGTCTTGAGACTGAAAAGGAACAGGGGGAGGGGAATGTGAGCTCTGGAGTCACCTGGGATGAGAGGTGACTTCAACCTCCAGGTGATGGCTCTTGTGGCCAGAGAGGGCTTTGGTTGAGCTATGGCTGCAGTATGTCTGAGCAGAGGGAGGAAGTGCCCTGGGCTCAGACTAGGGAGTGTCTCTTCTGTCTTGTGATGGAATTGGAGCTCATATTGATTTACTATTTAGGGGTTTGTTTTTCTTTTAATTGTTGGGTTTTTTTTTCTGCTTTCATTTTTTTGTCTTTTGTTTTGAGACAAGGCCACACATAGTCCAGGCTGAGGGTGATCTTGAACTTCTGATCCCTGTAGTCTCTACCCGAAAGTACTAGGATTCTAGGTGTTCACCAGGCTTTGAGTTCTGTTTAGAAAGTCTCTGTGCTCTACCCTAAGGATTTTTACAATGAGGAGGGTGGGATGGAATGTGCTGGGTGAAGTCACTGTGCAGTGGTGGGTGGCAGTGGGTGAGAGGAACCAAGCCTTAGTTGACACATGTGAGGAAGTACCATAGGCTAGACCCCAGGAGTGGCTTTGAGGAGGGAGAGAGGATGGTGCATGGGTGAAGGACAGAGGGGCCGGACACACTTCTGGGCAGCTGGTGAATGCAGAGGCCCCTGTGTTGATGTGATGGGGTCTGAAGGACCCTGGAGAGCTTGTTGGTTGGACCTGCCCCTGAGGTCTATCCTTTGCTAACGATAGACCTCGGGGGCCACACACTTAACTTACTTGTGGTTTGTGCCACTCAGGGTTCCAATCAAACTGGGAAGGCTGAGGGAATGGCATACTGGGGAAGGCAGACTGTCCAGGGTCTTCTGAGGAATTCTGTTAAAACAAAAGCCTGTTTGGGTGACAGGAAGCAGGAGGCATGGCCAAAGCAAGGACAGGCACAGAGCAAGGGCTGCCTCCAACCAGCAGGAATGAGGCCAGAGATGGGCTAAGTGGCTCTTTACAGCCTCCCTCCTGCTCCTGCAGGGAATCAGGAAACAGCAGGTGTGAGCAGAAGGCCAGAGGGAAAGGGGCCAGCACACCCCAGACTCCCAGGTTTTCACACAGCATTTCCAGATATTTGTTTACTTACTGTATTTGGTATCTTGTGACTGAATCTCCTGAAGCCCAGGCTAGCCTTATACTCACTATGTAGGATGAAGATGACCTTGAACTCCTAACCATCCTACTGCTGGGATTACAGGCCTCAGACACTCTACCCAGCTCTACTTTCAGATGTCGGCAACACATTAAAAATCTTACAACAAAGCTGAGCCGTGGTGCCACCGCCTTTAGTCCCAGCACTCAGGAGGCAGAGGCAGGTTGATGTCTGTGAGTTCAAGGCCAACCTGGTCTACAGAGTGAGTACCAGGACAGCCATGGTTACACAGAGAAACTCTGTCTAAAAAACAAACAAATAAAAACAACAACAACAACAAAGCAAAATAGTTTTTAAACAAGCCAGGTAGTAGTGGTACTTAGGAAGGCAGAAGCAGGCAGATCCCTGTGAATTCAAGGCCAGCCAAGTCTGCAGAGCAAGCCCCTAAACAGCCAGGACTACAAAGAGAGACTCTGTCTCAGTTGATTTTCTGAAACACTGCTCTACGTGGTCTTGCATGCTTGTAATCCCAAGCACTGAAGGGGCTGAGGCAGGAGGATCACAAGGTAGAGCCCATCTGGGCTACACAGAATTCAAAGCCAGCCTGTCGTAAAACAAACAACCAAACAACAAACACACACACACACACACACACACACACACACACACACACACACACACACACACAAAAAAACCAATGGTCTAGAGAGATGGCTCAGTTTTTAGAAGAACTGTCTGGTCTTCCTGAGGTCCTGTGTTCAAGCTCCAGCAACGACATGGTGCCTCACAACCATCTACACTGGAATCTGATGCTCTCTCCTGTCATGCTGGCATTCATGCAGATAGAGCACTCATATAAAATAAATAAATAACAAGTAAATAAAATCTTCTTAGAAGATCAATGTAGCCAAGAGGTAGTAACACATGAATTTGATCACAGCACTCAGGAGGCAGAGGCAGGCAGATCTGTGAGTTCGAGGCCATCCTGGTCTATAGAGTAAGTTCCAGAACAGTCAAGGCTATACAGAGAAACATTGTCTCAAAAAACAAAACAAAACATATGTTTTCAGAACTATGCCTGGTGCTGAACATCTGTAATCACAGCACTGGGGGAAACTGAGGCAAGAGGACTGATACATGTTCATGAGACATTGTCTCAAGCTAAGTAAAATAATTGTTTTTCAGAGCAGAGCCTGGAACCATTTATCTGTAATCTCAGCATCAAGAAGCTGAAACAGAGGATCATAAGATAGGAGCCAGTCTGGGCTACAAAGAGAGCTCCTGCCGCAAAACAACAACAAAACCATATACACTCACTAGAGATTTTTGGTATTTGTTTTGTTTATGTTTGATTGTTTGTTTTTAATACAGAGGACAGAAAAGCCCATGCTGGGCTGCAGGGGCCACCCTGTGTCCTGTGCTTTGAATTTCATTTGGTTCCCTAAGCACAGTCCTTTCAGAACTCCCTGGTCCTGCAGTGAACGGCTGCAGAGAAGGAGTAGCTTTGGCATCATGGAGACCAAGGCACATTGTTCATCACAGAGAAAGCAACCCCAAGAGAGACAAAGGACAGGCAGTGGCAGAGAGACACCGGATCAGGGGACCAGTGCAGCCCCAGAGCTACCGTGGGAAGATACTTGCGGGTACCCTGTTGAGTGGGCAAGAGCCCAGCTGGTCCCTGTCCTCCCACCCTGGGACAATGCCAGCCTTTCCTGACCTGGAAGGTGATGGAGGACAGCTGCAGGGAGCCAGAGACAGCAATGGTGTCCACGAGGCGGTAGGGTACGCGGTGTGAGTACTGAACGAAGAAGCTCTTGTTCACCATCACCTGATGGAAGAGAGTCGCTGTGAGAGGAGTGCCAGGCCAGGTGACACCCGAGCGTCAGCTGAGCTTTACTTTCAGAAATAAGGATCTGCTTTATATTTTTAAGATTTACTTATTCATAGAAGTGCTCTATCTGCATGTACACCTGCAAGCCAGAAAAGGGCATCAGATCATGAGATCGCATTATAAGCGGTTATGAGCCACCATGTGGTTGCTGGGAATTGAACTCAGGACCTATGCAAGAGCAGTCAATGCTCTTAACCACTGAGCCATCCCTCCAGCCCAAGTTTCCACTTCTGACATCGAGGCAGGGGCAGTTATCTTCAGTGCAGAGCCAAGGACATATGTGTGAGAGGCTGCACTCAGAGCCATTGTCCACTGGAATCCTGTGTCTGGCCACTCACTTATTACTCCAGGTTTGTCATAGCTTTTTAGAAGACCCTTTAGAGTTATTTTATTTATTGCATGTGGGTGTTGTTCAAAGTGTACGTGTGTGTACCGCATGCATGCCAAGAGAGGGTGCCGATCCCCCTAGAACTGGGGTTGCAGATGCTCAGGAGCTGCCATGTAGGTGCAGGGAACTGAGTTCTGGGCATCTGCAAGAGCAGCAAGTGCTCTTAACTCCTGAGCCATCTCTCCAGCCCCTAGGTGTATCTTTCCAAACTTGGTTCATCTCAGGTAACGTTTTTTGCTGATGTGGTCGAAACAGGGTCTCATGTGCCTAGGCTGGCCTCAAATTTGCTGTGTCACTAAGGAGGACATTGACCTCCTTGATCCTCCATCACCCAAATGCTGGTTTCCAGGTATGTTCCGCTATGCCTAGTTTATGCAGTGCTGGGATCACATCCAGAGCTTTGTGCACTCTACCAAGAAAATGATATCCCAGCCCTCGCCTGGGATAATATTTAGGTGTGCATAGGACACTCATGGGCA
Organism: Acomys russatus; assembly: GCF_903995435.1. NCBI lineage: Eukaryota > Metazoa > Chordata > Mammalia > Rodentia > Muridae > Acomys > Acomys russatus. The sequence goes on from NC_067152.1 coordinate 5,941,480, forward strand.
GCAGAGGAAAGGCAACCTCAGGTTGTGCTTGGAGTATGGGAGACCACCAGTGTCACACAGAAAAGCTCACAACAGGACACGCTCACACAACCCAGCCCAGAGCCAGAGCCAGATAATAAGGACCCTTTGCCTTTAGCAGAACCTGAAGAAAGAGTAGAACAATGTGTATGAGCAGATTCGCATGAAGACTTGGTGCGTAGCTCAATGGCAGAGCAGGATGCAGGAGACTAGGTTGAGCCCCAGCGCCATAAAACGTATCTTTTACTAGGGAGCAGCCGTGGAGGGATGGAGTTGACTTGGGCTTTGGGACAAGTGGGGATCTATGCACATGGGGCCCCAAGAGGAGCTTTTGACAGTTGATAGCTGGGGGAGGGGTGTCATATCTTTCAGCCTGTAGCTACAGCTAATCCCGGAAACAACCGTACCCCATGCATACAAAAGCAACTCTAGTAAAGTTATTGAAGAAGGGGGAAAAAAAAAAAAGACATAAAAGTAGGAGGGTGGTCGGGAAGACAGGGGAAGCAGAGGGAGTGGCAGGAGGGGGAGGCTGGAGGAAGTATGTGTTCTCAAAATACATTCCATGGGTATATCAAGTTATCAAAGAATTAATGCAGTGGGTTTTTTTGCGGGGTGGGGTGGGGTTTTTTTTTTTTTGTGTGTGTGTGTGTGTGTTTTGGGGGGTTGGAATTTTAAGACACTCGGGGCATAAAAGGAACATGGTGACAGATTGAAGTCTTATTTTCTAAGGAATAAAATCAAGAGGTGCATTTGCTGATACAGGCTGAAGTATGTAAGGCAAAGGGCAAAGGGCAAAGGTCACATCTGTGTAGTGGCTTAGCTGAGACCTGATCTCAATGACTGTGGCCTTTTCAATGTGGTTCCCTCAGAGAGTGGGTTGGGGGAGGGATGCCCCACTCACCGTAAACTCTTTGCTGTCCACCAGGAAGCACAGCTCAAAGGGCTTCCCCGCCTGGAAGGGCATCTGCATCTTCCTCTCCTCAGGACCCCAGTCAGACAGCCGCTTCGTGTTGCAAACCACATACCCACCGCCTTCAAACCGGGCTTTGAAATGGAAGGCGACTTTATCACTTCTAGTCAAGCCATTCTGAAAGTTCACGATAATCCTAAAGAGAAGAAGTCAGCCTCTTGGAGCATGGGTACCAGCAGGGCCAGACAGAAGCGCCTCTCACTGCCTGGTGTGTCAGCATGTTTTGGGCTCATCTAACTTAGACCTAATATATTTTGCACAGTTATTATATTTTGTCTTTCTTGTGTTCTTTTCTTAAATAGTCAAGTAAACAGTTAGCAAGAAAAAATATGACCTAAGCCACCAAAAACACACAGGCCCCATTTACAGGATACAGAGACATCAGGCTGGAACTGGGCTACACCTTGGGATGTGGCACATGGTGAGTGGAAGGTGCTCAGCAGGATTGTGGCACAGAATTGTCACCAAGCACCCGACTCAGCCATGCAACTCTATTGTCATCATTGGTTTTAGTTGTCACACATCTGGAAAGGGGGAACCTCAGCTGGTGAACTGCCTCCAAGGGTTGACCCAGGAGCTTGTCTGTGGGGTGTTTTCTTGCTTGCTGGCTGATGAAGGAGGGCCCAGCCCACTGTGCAGGGTGCAAGCTAGGGGAAGCAAGGCAGTAAGCAGCATCCCCCTGTGGTCTCTGCTTCACTTCCTGCCTGAGCTACCTTCAGGGATAGACTGAATTCTACAGGCCAAATAAACCCTTCCACTCGCAAGCTGCTTTTATTCAGAGTGCTTTATCACAGCAAGAGAGAGGCAACAAATACAACTACACCATCGGGCCAGGCCAGATGTAAATAGCGGCAAGTCTGTTATGGTGGTACCAACTACTTTCTGATGAGATTTGAGGCCCATCCCATCGGATGGGAATTCACATGTTACATTGTAAACCTGGACAAATGCCTGTAGCTGGAAGGTCTTGGCCCTAGCGGGCAAGCTATGTGCACATAAAATTTGTTTTATATGCTCATATTTATGTCTATTATGCTTGTATTAATTGGCTTATTTGAGACTTTTTTTTCAAGACAAGGTTTCTCTTTGTAATCCTGACTGTCCAGGACTGGCTTTGTAGATGAGCCTAGCCTTGAACTCAGAGATCTGCCTGTCTTTGCCTCCCTGAGTGCTGGAATTAAAGGTGTGGCAATAGTGCCCAGGAATTTTCATTTTTTCTTTGGTTTTGTTTTTCCAAGACATGGTTTCTCTGTGTAACCTTGGCTGTCTGGACTCGCTTTGTCAACCACACCTCAAACTCACATTGCCTCTGCCTCTGCCTCCCAAGTGCTGAGATTAATGGTGTGCACCACCATGCCCAACTAATTGTATTAATAATGCTTTAGCTTTGGTCAAAGAAGTGTCTTTGTGCAATGGGCAGTGGTAAGTGGAGAAAAAGTGACAGCTCTAAATGGGCATAAATGGTGACAGCAAATAATGAAAACCATAAACATGAACTGGTCATCTCTATCACCCCCTCCAAGGTTCAGAGACCATTTTGTAAGAGAGAACAGAAAGACTGAAGGAGTGGTGCCCCATGAAGGGAGGAGCTCTGTGAACCACCATCTTGCAGGCATAATGCAGCCATTGCATTTGTGAACTCAGGGCAGCTGTGACTACAGACAAGCCCTGCTCAAGACTGGGTCAGACACATTTCCATCTGCAGAGAGGAGGGGCTCTTGACACCTCCCTCCCCTGGGGATTTTCAGGAGGTCCATGGTGGAGGAGGGCCAAGAAGTTATTTCCCTTCAGTGGAGCAGCCACATTACTTAAGTGCTCATGTTCCTGTAAGAACATGTTAGTTGGAGCAGGGCTGGTGGTGCACACCTGTAACCCCAGCACTTGGGGAGGCAGAGGCAGCGAGCTCCCTGTGAGTTCAAGGCTGGTCTACAAAGTGAATCCAGGACAGCTAGAGTTACACAGAGAAACTCTGTCTGGGTTGGAGGTGGCAATGCTTGTGGAAGGCAGGCCAAAGCACACCTGAATCACCACTTTAAAATAAACAGAAAGTTCTTGGGTTAAAGGTTTGTTAGGGCTCAACCATGAGAAATAGGGATTTACAGTTCAATCTCAGGGATCACAATGGGATCAAATATCCTGCAACAGCTCAGCAGGTAAAGACACATGCAGCCCAGTCTGACCACCTGACCCCTGAGAGCCTTATGGTGGCAGGGAATGACTGACTGCAGCAAGTTATCCTCTACCGTCTCCATGTGCCACGGCAAGAGGGAGTGTGAACACACACACACACACACACACACACACACACACACACACACTGTGGGAACTAAAGAAATTTCTCTTCCTGTAACACCACAGCAGTGTCAAGAGCAAATCCTGTGACCAGCTGCTCTGGCCATGTCACTTCCCTCCTCACAGGGTGAGCTCCCAGGGGACAGGGTGCTCAGGGCCCAAGGATCTGTGAAGTCTGTCAATGGTGCCTGCAGGGCAGAAGGTGTGGGCAGGGCCATCCCTCCATTCCCTGCAGCTCCATGGTTGCTGAGGTTGGAGACTGGCATCAATGACATCCACATACTCATCTGGAAAAGGGTCGATGGTCCCCTGGAGTGTAATCTTAAGTCCTTCCCTCAGGCCTCCTTGGATACGACCAGTAAAGGGGATGTCCTGCAAAGGGGAAGTGAGAGGTCAGTTGGCTGGCACTTGCCTGGTGTGACAGCACCCAGTTAATGCTGGGGGCAGCATTGTATGGTCAGGAAGGAGCTAGAAATCCAGCTGTGTCCCTCATAGACACAGGCCTAATCCAGTTAGTTACACAGCCATTCTGAGGATATCAGAAGACTGCCCAGGTTTTCCTGCCCACAGGTGACAATCAAATCTAGACAACTCCTAGGCAAATGATCTCTAATGTGTTCAGTGGGAAGGGAAGAAGGGTTCATCCGGTCTGGACTGGTTTGGGATGGGGTGTGTCAGTAAGGCAAAGTAGTGAAAGGAAGAACCTCCCATGTACCGTCCCGCGCGTCTGCATGGGGGAAGGATGTCCACAGTAGGACAAATGAATGTAGGAACCAAACCATCAAGACGGAGAACAGCTTATACCACAACCTCTAGAGGCCAGCTCCTTCTCCTGAACCCCAAAAAGGAAGCCCTGAGCCTCAGCTGGGCCCTCCGAGTACTTGGGTGTACTTGCTCCCCTGTCAATATTGAGAAACTCCCACTCCAACATGAAGCTTTTCTTCAGAGACAGCTGTGTGGCTTCCATTGTAAACTGCTGTGAGCCCTCGAATTAAGCTCTTTGGATAAGATTTCAAGACCTAGAAACACCTACCAAGGGTAGGGGAGCTGCCCCAGGGTCACAGGATCAGAGAAATCTGGGCAATGAGGAGGATTTTATGTTCTGGTTCTGGGGTGCTGGGGCCCCCTAATGTTTATAAGAATATCTGTCAAGTCTGGCCATGCCCACCTGTGACCTCTGCACTTGGAAAGCAGGTGCAGGAGGATCTGGGTTCAAAATTATTTAATTAACGAGCAATACACCCTCAACTTTAGAGACAGATATGTGAGAAATTGTTTTCAGTGAAATGTGACAGGCATTGTTTTGATGTAACCTAAGATTGGCACAGAAGGTGAAGGCACAAGAGAGCAAGCAAGATAGGTCCTCAGAGGGCTGGCCACTTAGGACATTTCTCTGCATCCTCAAATTGTTCCCTAACATCACAACAGGAAACACCAGCCCACCAAGTACAACCCACTGGCTGCTAGGCCACCTGTAGGAGGGATCTACAGGATAAAATGAGTTCTATTTATTCTGTATGTAATGTTCTGCCTACATCTCGGAAGAAGGCACCAGATCTCATTATAGATGGTTGTGAGGCATCCTGTGGCTGTTAGGTATTGACTCATGACCTTTGGAAGAGCAGACAGTGCTCTTAACCTCTGAGCCATCTCTCAAGCCCCAACCCTAGAATTTGAACTTTTGGCTTTGAGACTCCTGCCCCTCCTGAAGAGTGACAGACCAGGGTGTGGAGTTCAACCTGGGGACCCCATGGAACTCAGATCTCTAGTGAGTCAGTAAAAGATCTCAGCAAAAAAATAATGGGACCTTCATTTGATCCATGATGCTCCTGGGTGTGGCTGGGTGTTAGTGTTTCCTTTCCTCAGGATTTATGATCCCATAGGTATTGGTTCCCATCTCCTTTTAGGAGTCCTGCCCCTGGACAAGTCACTTGTCTACGTATGCCCTGGTGCCTGCAGCGACTAGTGGGGCAGCAATGACAGCCAGAAGCATTCCTGGAAAGAAGTGACAAGCTGAGACAGGATGCCAGTGGGCCGTTCCTGGTTCAGAGGGGCCCTGAGTGTGCAACTGTTCACGCTAAGAAGAATGCACCAAGCTGGGTGTGGTGGCACATGCCTTTAACCCCAGAACTCTCTCTTGAGAGAGGCCAGTAGATTGTTCTGAGTTCCAAGTTGGCCTGGTCTATAAAGTGAGTCCAGGACAGCCAGGGATACACAGAGAAATCCTGTCTCAAAAAACCAAAAACAAGGAAGAAGAGTGCACCCTTCTCCCTGAGAGTTTAGGGCCTTTTTTGTTTCACTTTGTTCTTGGAATGTGCAGACGGCAGAGCTTAGGTGGATCTCTCTCATTGCTGGCGTGTTGGCCACTGGTCCTCAAAAACAAGGGTGCATAAGTGACAAACTGGGGACTCAGAAGGCCTGAAAGTAAGATGGAATAATCTCAGGAACCACTTCAGTGAGATAGCTCAACTTTATTCAGGGTCCTTGGGTCATGGGTGGGTGCTCACAGGATAGGTGGGCATAACCAGCTAAGGCTAAGGACTCCAGGGGTGTTTTTATTTGCATTTGTAGCACTACCCTGTCACAGGAGATGGAACTCAGTAACTAAGTATCCTATAGGCCCAGGGAGGGCAGAGCCTGCAGGGAGCTGTGTCAAAGGCCATATATCACATATGGTTAGAGACATCTATGCCTAGGACACTCTCCAGATGAGTCAGGCAGAGAGTAGGAGGCCCTGATGGGTAGAGCGAGTCCTTCATCTGGTACTGAGCTCAGAAAGGCTATCCAGACTGGGAGGACTGCAACCTCAAACAGTAGGGTCCTCCAACAAGCTACAGCCAGGGTGTGGTCAGCCAGATGGTCCCCCCAGGGCACACAGCCCAGGCATCAGCAGTCATAGTATCTTCTGGCATGGTTTCAAGCCTGAAGACCCAGCTGTTCCGGAAGTCCAAAGGCCCTGGGGTTGCCATCCTCAAGGGTCACTGTCACGTCCCTAAGCAATCTAACAGCTGTGGTTTTAGTGTCTTTGAGAATGAGGAAACGGAAGTACGGAAAGTAAAGTCACTTGCCCAGAGCTACACAGCTCCTTAAGGACAAGCCCGGGATTTGAACAATAGAATTCATGCTCTCAGCCAAAGCTGTCACAGGCTCCCTTTCATTAGGAAGCAATATATGTCCTTAGTCCCTGGCTCACCAGGGTCACACAACTGGGTCATCCTGACCAGCCCCAACTTCTTCTGGGCCCTTGCAGAGTCTCCTTACTCATGACAGTCAGCAATGCATCCTGGCCCTCAGGCCATGACAATGCTGTCCCTCAGTGAGACAGAAGCCACGTGTCTTTCATACACAGGCAGCATTTCAGTGGATAAGAGGCCACAGTTGCAGAAGTCAGTGGGTCACTGAGTGAGGAGGAAGGAAGTGTGGTCCTGTGCTGTGGGACTGCCCATGGCCTTCATGGCCCCCACCAGGACCCTCTTGATCTCTTCTTCCCTGTGGGAAGATTCCCCTTCATATTGAAAATACTGTTTCCTTTTTCCTCTTCCCTGTTTGTTTGACTGTGTTTTGTTTTGTTTTATTTTTTTTCTCCAAGACAGGTTTTCTCTGTGTCCCTTTGGTTATCCTGAGCTCACTTTGTAGACCAGCCTGGCCTTGAACTCACAGTGATCTGCTTGCTTCTGCACCCCCTGAGTCTTGGCTTAGTTTGGTTGTTTAAATACAGAGTTTAATCTATAACCCAGCCAACCTTGAACTCTTTATGCAATCCAGCCAGCCATAAAGTACATGGAGACCCTCTTGCCAGCCTCCCAAGTGCTGAGGAGTCATCTTCTGAATCCTAGTTAAACACAGTCGCGTGATGTAAAAGTGTTGGCCCTATGTGATGGGAACCACAATAGGAGTATCAGGCCTCTCAGGGCACACTCGGCCCCTGGAGGCCCCTCAGAGGCTCTGGACAGCCCCTTCCAGCCTTTCCAGCCCTTTCCAGCTTTCCCAGTCACCTTCCATGCAGGTCCCCAGTCAGAAGCCTCAATAATGGAGCTGGTGACAATGACAATTTCCAGGAGCAACAGGCAAGGCCTAGAGCCCTGCTAGAGTCAGCTCTGTTGCTGGCCCTGACAGGATGCTCACCCCCAGCACCCTCCTGTCTCCCACCCTGCACACAGTGGGCACACTACAGAAGGCTCCCAGAAAACACTCACTTCCCTCTTCTTCACTCCCATCTCCCTGTGGGAACTCCCGCACATGTCTGAAATAAATCAAAGCACTCTCCTTCACTGTCACTTACCATCTGAGGACTTCTGGCCACATTTCAACCTTTTAAAGCCTCAGTTTCCCCACACACAGTGTGGCTAAGTTTCCTAGTGTGTAAACAAGGCCACCTGCAGACACAAAAGAAGCAGCAGAAGGCAGCCCTTTGCACACCACACTAAAGGACACTCCCTACCTCCTTGCCCTTCTGCATATGTTCTGCAGATGCTTTTGAGTGAATTCTGACGTGGCCCTTGCAGGACACACATGTCTTTAGAATGACATCCCTGCTGCCTCCAGGCTACTCCGGAAATACCTCCAGGTTCCAGGTGCTGTTTAAACACACGCATGTTCTATCTGCTTTCTCCTTACCCCAGCCTCAGAAGACAGACTCAAGTATTATCCCATTTTACACTGGTAACAGAGGCCCAGAGAGAAGAGAGTACCATGGGTGAGGTCTCCTAGTGTGTAAATGGCAGAATGAATGTTCTTTTTAAATAAAGCACTCCTCATGTCCTGTGGTTGCCTGGTACCCACATCCCCCACCCAAGCCCACCCATATCTGCATAGAAAGCATCTCCTTTCTAGATGCTACTAATATGGAACAGCCACACATTAGCCGTTCTCATGAACCATAGTGACTGGAACCCTTGGCTCCCCAGAGGCACAGTGAGCCTAGCATGGAACAAGAGCTGCACCAGGGTGACCCTGCCCCGTGTGTCTGTCCTCCTAGTGTTGTCTGCTGGACACAGCCCCTCCCACCACTGTCCATGCCACTCAGTGGTCTCTCCAGCGACCCTGAGCAGGTTCCCCCTGGATGTGGCATTAGCATTTCCTGAATCATCCCACAACTCACCGGGTTCAGGTATGGAGCTTGTCGGCGGGAGAAAGCCATCTCTTCTCTCTCAGGGCAACCACCACTCACTCTCTCCCTCACTCCTGGACAGACTTCTGCACAGGGTGGGGTAGGGGAGGAAATTTAAACCAAAGCCACCTCCCACTGACTCAACTGGGAGGAGACAGGAACCAATGGCTAAAGGAAGTTTCTGGAGAAAAGTACTGGTAATGTCCTGCTGGAGGGCGGGAGGTGGGACTCCGTGCTCCATGGTCAGACACCCTGTGTCCCCCTCATCTTGCTCAGCCCAGAGAACCAGTTACATTTGGTCCCTGAAGCTTCAAAGTGACATAGGCAGGAGTTTCTCGACTCCTTACGCAGACTGACGTGGCTGTGCTTCTGAGCACGTATCATCGCCTCTTCCTGCAGAGTGCCAGCTTCCCTTTCCCTCTGTGTGGGCAGCTGTAGGAAAGACCTGCTTCAGTCCATCCTGTGTGCAGGGCAAGGGATGCTCAGGAAGTCAAAAGGGCAAGAGCAAGATGCTCAGCTCTTTAAGGGCTCTCCAAAGTCTCTGAAGATTAAGGCTTCCCAAGATGTCTTTCTCCTTTGCATAAAAGCTTAACAACATAGAAAGAACTGTCTTGCAAGAAAACCAGGACCACTGTGATTGTTGACGTGGAATATGGGGTGCCCTGGGAGCTTCATTTCTGTCTGCCATCTGCCTGTGAGTTTCTGTCTGTTCTTTTTTCCTTCTCTCCTCTCCCCTGATTTCCTTGGTTTTGTGTAAGAAGAGGAAAAGTCACTGATAGAGTAGAAAATCCCAAGTGACAGTCAAGGAGTCCCAAGGGAGTATTTGAAACAGTTTTCAAGCTAGGCATGATGGCACATCATGTATTCCCAGCATGCACTATCTAATACCTCCATACCTTCTTCCCTCCCCTCTCTCCCTCCCCCTCCCTCCCCTTCCTTCTCTCCTCCTTCTTCATGTAGGCCAGCCTACTCAGTATGTAGCCAAGGATGACGTTGAACTTCTGATGCTTCTGCCTCTACCTCCAAAGTGCTTGCATTACAGGTGTGGGTCACCTGCAACTGCGGGTGCTGGGGCTAAGACCTAGGGCTTCCTACATGCTGGGCAAGTACCCCAGCAAATAGTTACATCACCAGCCTTCCCCTGCTTAAAACAAACAAACAAACAAACAAACAAACAAACAAACAAACCAGCTGTTGTAGTTTAGGTGGTGAGTTAAGGGAAATAATCAGATGAAGTAAACAACTGAAGGATGGGCTTGTGGGGGAATGGAAGATGGGAAAAGAGACTTTCCTGGAGTTATCCAGGTCCCTGTCCCTGCACTTCTACTAACTAGGAGATTCCTAAGAAGCAAGCTTCCAGTGAGCAGTTGTGTCATTATTCCCAGAGAACCAAACTTATTCCCAGAGCATCAGTGTTAAGAAGTGCACCCCACACCATGGGAGCTGATCCGTTCACCAAGAGCCTCTTGCTTTAATGCCCCAGGGGACTGTAGCCATAAACCTCTCCCTGAGAGCAACCAGACTCTGGGGCTCACATCAGTCCCCAGTGGTCTTAGTCACTGAGTTTGCTGTTAGTGACACAAACTGGTGACACCTTCGGACAGTGTCAGAGACTCAAGGATGGGCCACAGAAGGATGTGGTTTGTCTGTGAGACAAAGTCAATATGGGTGCCCATGTGGGAGCAATAGATCAGCCTACCCTGGTGTCCCTGTCTCAGCAACAAGTCCATCTTCACTCTTTCTGGAGCCAAGATGTCAGAGACTTCCCTTCCTTGCAGGTGGAGGCTAGGCATCAAATGAGAGACCCAAGTAGGGCCTTTCCCATCCTGAGAGCATCTCTTCCTTCCATTCAGGCAGCTACTGGGTCAAAGACAAGAGGCTGCCCCCATGCTCACTCAGCCAAGCCCTCACCTACTTCCTGGACATCACTACCCCTCCCACCCAGCTGCAGCTCCACAAGCTGGCCAGCCTGGCCACGGAAGAGGCTGACAGGCAGAGGCTGGCGTCCTTGTGTCACGTGAGGGTCTGGCTGGTGGATGAGGCAGGGGCATTTCATAGAGTGGAGGGAACAAAAGCCCCAAGCAGAGTTCAACCTCTGAGACCATCTTCCTTACGTGAGACCATCTTCCTTATGTGTGTGTGTGTGTGTGTGTGTGTGTGTGTGTGTGTGTGTGTGTGTGTGTTGTGGGCATAGGCATAGTCTGCTGCCTCATCTCTAGGTCACAGTACTACTGAGGTGCTCTGCTCTCCTTCTCCTTTCCATTTATTCTGTAGTCCCAGCCCATGGATGGAATGGCAGGTCGGGAGCTGAGTGAGTCCTTGAGCCCATTTATGGCAGATCTTCCCCACTTAAACCTCTAGACACAATCTCAACAAGATGTGTTCCCATGATGACCCTAAGTCCAGTCAAGTTCACAATAACTGTAGTCTATTGCCCTCCCCTAGGTCTATGACCAGAGAGCAATAGGGTGAAAGCAGGAGTGAGGGAGGAATGGGAAGATACAAGTGAAGGGATAACAATTTAGTTGTAATATGAATAAATTAATAAAATTAAAAAATATTTACAAGACAAAAAACAATAATTGTAGGCAGCACATGGCCAGAGTGCTTTCCTTGGAATCTGACGAGATGGCACAGCTGTACTGCATGGCTCTTGTCTTCCCCAATGTGGAACCAACTTAATGGTGGGTGGGGAGCTGAGTTAAGCAGTTAGTGAGATGATATGTGATGTCATTTGCAACTTCTGAGTTTATGTCTTTGTAAGAGGCACTGGATACCGTGTCACCAGTAACACTGTAACCATCTCAATAACCCTATGTGCAAAGCTGTTCCAGCCTTATGCCAGAAAGACTAAAGTTAAGCTAGGGGGGACATCTGGCCATGATTTGACCAAGATCTAATTGGTTACAAATTAATTATAGTATAATAAGGCTGTGGGTCCAGCTGAGCATGGTGGTGCATCCCTGTGATCCCAGCACTCAGGAGACTGAGGCAGGAGGACAATGAGTTAGAGTTCTGTCTTGGCCAACAATAAATTCAAGGCCAATCTGGGTTAAGTAACATGACCACATCTCTAGACTTCTCCTCAAAGAAGGAGGGCATTGAGTTCTGCCTATGTGTTGCCAATATTAGGGAGGTTTTTGTGCTTTGATTTTTGTCTTTGTATTATGGGTACTTTGTTTTATGGGTTTGCCTCAGACCCTCACACATACCAGGCAAGTGCTCTGCTAGTGAGACAAACTCGTACCTCTTCTCTTATATTTTTTTTTTTCTGAGACAGGTCTCACTAGTTAGCCAGGTTTGGAACCACTGTAGGCCTTAGACTTGGAATCCTCCAGATGTTCAACTAGCTGGGTTTGCAATCTTGCCCCACCATCATCTTAATCCTATTCAGGCACAACTGAGAAATGCTATTAGCTACCCCCATGTCCCTGCTTCCCTCAGCACCATGGACAGCACCAGCCCTTGGACACATTTGTTGAGTCACTGGATGGATACTGGGGGGTGGGGGGGGGGAAGACAGTTTCTTCTACAATCCTTGGCCCCTTCTGCAGGGGTGAGACTTAGGGCAGAGCCTTCCTGAGACCTTGACCCTTGCCCTATCTTAGACAATCATGTGCTTGGGCCCTGGGGAGGCAGCTCGGTTGGCAGAGTGCTTGTTTAGCATATGCACAGCTCTGAGTTTGACCCCAGCACTGCATAACCTTGGGCATGGTGGCACTCACTTGTAATCTCAGCACTTAGGAGGTGGAGGCAGAAGGATTTGACGTCTAAGATCATAGGCTTCAAATATAGCCACATGGTGGATCTGAGATCATCTTTTAAAAAAGGAATATATAGAGAGAACAGGTTGGTTGTGCCCCATGACCCATTTCATGGGTTTAACCAGCCATGCCCTGGCACTCAGGAAGCATGGGTTTAGTTCTCTGCAGGTGACACCTTGGTGTGAAGGGCACCACCATCCTCACCTGCTGGGAGGCCATGGGCTCCTGCCTGCACCAGTCAGCACAGCTCCTTACCCCACAGCATCACTGCCTTTCCCTACCTGCACCAGGTGGGGCTGAGCTGGGATTCCTACCAGCTTCCCTCTTCTACTTCCTCAGGTGCATCAGATGGAGCAAAAGTGGCAGGAGGGAGGGGCCCACCAGTCTCTCCTTGCTCATGGAAAACCCCTGCCTCTGGCAGCTATGCACAGCATGGCCTGAAATCTAGTCCTTCTGATCAAGGTCTACACCTGCTCACCTTCCCTGAGTCACCTGGGGAATCTTGTTAAGAAACAGACTGGAGACTGGGGGCTGGGAGACTCTCAGTTGGTAAAGTGCTTGTTCCGTGTTTGCACCCCCAACACCCACATAAACTAACCTAGCTGTGGTGGTGTGTACCTGACATCCCTGTGCTGGGAAGGTACAGACAGGCAGAGCCCTGGAGCTCAGTGGCTGTGGACTTTCTCTGCCAGTAACCTTCAGGGTCAGTGAGAGACCATGTCTCAAAAGATAAGGTGGGCAGATATTAAGGAACACACTAGGCTGGGTGTTGGTGACACATATCTTTAATACCAGCATTCAGAAGGCAGTGGCAGGCAGATCTCTGAGTTCAAGGCCAGCCTGGTCTGCAGAGTAAGTTCCTGTTTCAAACAAACAAATAAACAAACAAACAAACAAACAATATACTCAGAATTGCCTCTGGCATCCACAACTTGCACACACATTCTTACTCATTTGCATGAATAGAAACATGTACATACCACAGACACACATAGACACACATTTACCATTACACACACATCACACACATATACACTACAAATATTCCCCCCTCACAAACACATACACACATACCATACATGCAAACACACACACACACAGACTTTGGATTAGTAACTCTGGGAAGGAACCAAAGCTGTTTTTTCTTTCATTTGTCTTTTTTTGTGACACAAGGTCACACACTATGTACTCAAGTTGGTCTTGAACTTACAATCCACTCAGAGCTGTGCATGTGCTAAACAAGCACTCTGCCAACCGAGCTGCCTCCCCAGGGCCCAAGCACATCATTGTCTAAGATAGGGCAAGGGGCAAGGTCTCAGGAAGGCTCTGTCCCAGGTCTCACCCCTGCAGAAGGGGCCTTGTGTGGGAAGCATAGCTCCAGGCCCTGATCCGAGTTGTCTTGCCATGACCACAGGACAAGCACACACTTCATCTGCTGTCCCCTGGGTATCTGGCTAGCATGTTTGCTCATAGGGCATCAGTGCCAAGATGCCCACCAACCCCAACCCATCCATTCCTTGAGAATGCTTTCACTACAAAAGTCGAGCAAACACACAGGGTGATTGAATTTTATGTAAATATTTCGTTGAGGAATTATACAATGGAAGGCCCAAGTGCCCCCTTTTGAGTAGACAAAGATGTTTATTTTCTTAAATACAAAGTATAAAATAACTGTACACAATGCAGCCAGACATTTCTGCGAGGTCACCCAAAGTGCTTCCATCAGGAGGTTCATTTTTCTCTGCTCACAGCTCCAAGGGTCCAGGGAAGAAGGTGGGGGGGGGGGGGAGAAAAGAGGGAGCAGAGGAGAGGAGGGGAGGGAAAATAAGTGAACAGTGGGGAGGGAAGGGAGAGTCAAGTAGTCCAAACACTACTGTGTAGGGAGGACTGGGACTGATCCACACTGGGAAGTCCCCACTTCTGCAGCATAGGCAGCAGATCCCAGAGCTCTGGGCAGGGCCGTTAGCTTCATGGATGTGTCTCTGAAGTACAGTGAACTCAGCTGTAGACACTGAGGTCACTGTGGTCAGGCAGGCAGGCCATGGGGAGGGGGGAAGGGGCGTTAGCAGCTTCAGTCAGGACCTCACCTCAGGATTCACAAGTATCCTGTCCAGTCCTGGGTGACAGAACCCACAGATCCTCCCTGAGTTCACTGCTCTTCAGTATCAGTCCCAGTGCTGATGTGTGGCTGGGGTGCAGGCTCCCAGGCTCCCCGTTTATAAAGAAGGTCCTGGAGTCAGTCAGGATTTTGCTCTTTTCCCACATAAGATGGCAAGTGGTCCAACCATTGCATCCAAAGGGGTCCTCAGGGAAATTTCCCTAGGTTCTGAGCTGAGAGTCTGTACTGAGTGTTCACGGCCCTGGAGCAGGGGCCCATGTGAGGCCCCTGTGGGATCAGCTCCACCTTCCAGTCAGCACAGCCTGCATCCCAGGACTGCCTGACACCTGCAGCTGAGTTCATCGTGGAGATGAAGCCACAGCGTGAGTCTCAAACCTCTCTGGGCTTCATTGTCTCATCATAGTGTTCTTCACATCACCCTGAGGCTGTGCAACTGTCTCCTCTTTAGAGCAGAGGGGATGAAGGCTCAGAGAGGGAGGGCTCAGAAGTTAGGAGCACTGTCTGTTCTTCCAAAGGTCCTGAGTTTAATACGCAGCAACCACATGGTGGCTCATAACTGCCTAACATCAGATCTGGTTCCCTCTTCTGTCCTGCAGGCACACATGCAGGCAAAATATTGTATAGATAATAAATAAATAAATAAATAAAATAAACAAGGAGACAGGAAGTGGGCAGGACACAAATACCCAGTCTGTGTACCTACTTATGGGCTACAGTGTAGTAATGTGATGTGCACGTCTTGGGTAATGGTCAGATCACGGTGCCTGGCATACTCCCTTCCTATTGAGAGCTGTACCTCTGTGCTGGGAGTCATGGAGCCTTTGCTGCCAGAAGCTTCAGAAGGGAGCAATGCCTATGCCTGGCCCAACAAGGATGCAAGGCTGGGATGGGTCCTCAGGGAGCTGGAAGCCATCGACACTGCAGCAGACAGAAGGAAAAAGACCCCTGTCTCCAGATGCCCCGAGCAGAAGCACATGCAGGACAGGGCTGGGGAGCTGGGCACCTGTTAGAGTGGCACAGTCATGGATGGAGGGGACACTGATTGCCAAGCCCTGGACACAACTTTGTCCTCCCTGCCTGGGCACGCCATCTCCTCACACTCAAGTTTTTGGTGAAGGAACCAGTCATGTGTATGTTCTCTAGATCCCACCATTATCCTTGCAATAGGCTCCACCACACCCTGTAGCCAGATGAGAAAATGAGGAGATGCATAGTTATCCCTTCATCCCTTTATGGGCAAGGGCAGCACTGAGTTCTAGGTCCTTCCATTGTACTGCAGAATCCCCAGGTACGTGGGCCTCCAGAGAGCCCTGAGTGGTGCTTACCTTCACACAGAGCAGGGCACTGGGTCCTGGGCCTTCAGAGTACTGATCCAGGTGCTGCAGACACCACGGTGCAGGGGACCCTGGCCATCTGCAAGGGGAGCACATCCTGATCAACAACCCCGTGGCCTCATGCAACCCAGCTGCTGCTTTTCCTACACTGCCGAGCCCTCCTGCGTGCCTCGTCCCTGAGTGAGCAAGAACCTTCTCCCCCAACTCCCCACCAGAGCAGGGAAAGGTATAAGGGACCCAGAGAGCAACTGCTCCTTTTGCCATTATAGAAGCTGAGTCACAGAGAAAAAAGGATCAGGTGATTAAATCATGGTGGACTCAGCTCCATGGCGCTTTTTTCCTTCTTTCTGTCTGTCTGTCTGTCTGTCTTTCTTTGTTTGTTTATTGTATATATATGAATGCTTTGTCTTCATGTACACTTGCATGCCAGAAGATGGCATTGGAGCATATTACAGATGGTTGTGAGCCACCTTGTGAGTCCTGGGAAGTGAACTCAGTACTTCTGGAAGAAGAGAGTGCTCTAAACCGCTGAGCCATCTGTCCAGTCCCTAGGCCCATCACTTTTTAGCTAGAGCATCTCCCAAGTATTTGTCCAGGACTCCTCCAGTTCCCCCTCACCAAGTCTCTTCCCACTGCAGTGTAAGGTGATCCTCCTGAGCTGGCCACTGTTGTGTGTTCTCATGAAAGAGCCTGGGGAAAGGGGGAGGTCTTCTACTCACTCTGTCTTTTCTGGCATCTCAGTCTTCCACAGCAGCCTTTGCTGGGATTGTTTGTACTCCGGTTTCCTCTGTGTTACACCCACTTCCCCCATGACCGGACACACTAAGGAGGCCTCTAGTGACTTGAATAGTCCTTTGGTTCTCTCCTACATGAATTAGCCTTCAAAGGATTCACCTTTGTCTCTTCTCTTGTCCAATGGGGAGGTATGGCCAGTGAGGCTCTGCCCAGGATTTAGGAGCTGAGTGTTTTGCCAAGCAGAGTGGGCTCTGAGGCATGGAACATTCCTAGCCTTTCCAGCTCATACAGAGCTCAGTTACAGAAGGTTAGAACAGGGAGGCCCATCTGGTGGAGGATCCAAGGCTAAGTGATAGAACACCGGACCACCTAGTCTATGGTAGCTTCACAATACCCCACCCACTCTCTCGTGATGGCCTAGTGCTTCTGGGCATCCACACAGTCATATCTCTAAGTATTTCCATGCCTGAACACTTTTCCATGAGGGCAGAGATGTCTAATGAGGTTCCACACCCAGCGTAACCCCAGCATAGAGGTGGGACACAGTGATCACAGAATAAGTGCATCGAGGGAGAGAATAATCGATGAAAAATGTTCGTACATCCAACTGCATCATTACTGGACTCCCCAAGTGTTCAAGGCTCTTCACGTTTGATCCTATTCAGCAATGAGAGACTGTAACAATGGTCTAGCATTTAAACTCTCTGAATTTGAGCCTCCATTTCTTAACAGTGTGACTCTGAATAAGTGCTTAAATTTCCATCACTCTTTTTTTGTTTTTGTTTTTTCGAGATAGATTTTTTTTCTATTTAGCCTTGGCTGTCCTGGACTCATTTTGTAGACCAAGCTGGCCATGAACTCAAAGTTACACATGCCTCTGCCTCTCTAGGTGCAGGGTTTACGGGCATGAGCCACCACACTGGCTTTCTCCATGACTCTGTTTTCTCCCATGTAAATGCACATGGAAGCCATCTTCCACACTTAGGGATGGGAACAAAGGAGTGAGCCTCATGCCTGCCTCATGACAATATACCTTACATAGCTTCTCACAAAACTGACAACTCTGGCAGGCGGCTGTCACTGAACCATGTAGGTGATAAAGTGACACATCTCAGGGTGTTAAACAGCCACTGTGGTTGTTAATCTTGGTCATCAACTCGACACACACAGGAAAAGGGACACTCAGTTGAGGAATTGTCATCATATTGACCTGGGGGCATGTCTGTGGGGCATTTTCCTCACTGCTAATTGATGGAGGAGAGTCTAGTCCACTGTGGGCAGTGCTGTTCCTGGGCAGGTGGTCCTGAGTTGTGTCAGGGAGGAAGCTGAGCAAGCCAGAGAGAACAAACCAGCAAGCAACGTTCCTCCATGCTTCCTGCCTTGGGTTCCCTTGATGATGGACAGTAACATGTAACCCAACAATCTCTTTCTTCCCCTAAACTGGACCTTCCCCTACAGGTGGTCATGGTGTTACCACAGCAACAGAGAGCAACCTAGAACAGCTGCCTTGAAGGGACAAATTTCATCCATGGGCTGGAATTGCAGACTAATTGAAAAGGAAGAGATCAGAGCACCTCAGTAGTACTGTGTCCAAGAGATGGGGCAGCAACTATGCTTATGCCCCAACACACACACACACACACACACACACACACACACACACACACACACACACCACAGCTAGAGACTCAGGAGGATGCTCTCAGGGGTTGAACTTGGCTCTGGGCTTTTGTTCCCTCCAATCTACGAAATGCCCCTGCCTCATCCACCAGCCAGACCCTCACGTGACACAAGGACTCCAGCCTCTGCCTGTCAGCCTCTTCCGTGGCCAGGCTGGCCAGCTTGTGGAGCTGCAGCTGGGTGGGAGGGGTAGTGATGTCCAGGAAGTAGGTGAGAGCCTGACTGAGTGAGCATGGGGGCAGCCTCTTGTCTTTGACCCAGTAGCTGCCTGAATGGAGGGAAGAGATGCTGTCAGGATGGGAAAGGCCCTACTTGGGTCTCTCATTCTATGCCTAGCCTCCACCCGCAAGGAAGGGAGGTCTCTGACATCTTGCTCCAGAAAGAATGAAGATGGGGCATTGGTGCTGAGACAGGGACACCAGGGTAGGCTGATCTATTGCTCCCACACGGGCACCCATATTGACTTTGTCTCACAGACAAACCACATCCTTCTGTGGCCCATCCTTGAGTCTCTGACACTCTCACAAAGTGTCACTGGTTTGTGTCACTAACAGCAAACTCCGTGACTAAGACCACTGGGGAGAGTCTGGTTGCTCTTAGGGAGAGGGTTATGGCTACAGCCCCCTGGGGCATTAAAGCAAGAGGCTCTTGGTGAACAGATCAGCTCCCATGGTGTGGGGTGCACTTCTCAACACCGGTGCTGTGGGAATAGATCTGTTCTTTGGAAATAATGACATGGCTGCTCAATGGAAGATTCTCCTAAGGAATCTCTTAGTAAGTGGAAGTGCAAGGACAGGGACCAGAATGACTCCGGGAAAGTCTGTTTTCCCGTCTTCCATCCCCCCCCCCCCCCCCCCCCGCATAAGGCCATCCTGCAGTTGTTTGCTTCATCTGATTATTTCCCTTAACTCATCACCTAAACTACAACAGCTGGTTTGCTTGCTTGCTTGCTTGCTTGTTTGTTTGTTTGTTTTAAGCAGGGGAAGGCTAGTGATGTAACTATTTGCTGGGGTACTTGCCTAGCATGTAGGAAGCCCTAGGTTGAGCCCCAGCACCCGCAGTTGCAGGTGACCCACACCTGTAATGCAAGCACTTTGGAGGTAGAGGCAGAAGCATCAGAAGTTCAAGGTCATACATAGTGAGTTCAAAGCCAGCCTGGCCTACATGAAGAAGGAGGAGTGGAGGAAGGGGAGGACGGGGGAGGGAGGAGAGGGGAGGGGAGGAGGTATGTGTTATTAGTTGAGGCATGCTGGGAATACATGATGTGCCATCATGCCTAGCTTCAAAAGTATTTCATATATTCAATGTGTCTCCAACCTGTCACTTGGGATATTCTACTCAGTTACTTTTCCTCTTCTTACCCCCAGAACAGAAGGAAGGAGGAGAAAAGAGGACAGAGGAAAAAAAAAAAAAGAACAGACAGATAAATTCACAGGCAGATGGCAGACAGAAATGAAGCTCCCAGGGTACCCCATATTCCACGTCAACAATCACAGTGGTCCTGGTTTTCTTGCAAGACAGTTCTTTCTATGATGTTAAGCTTTCATGCAAAGGAGAAAGACATCTTGGGAAGCCTTAATCTTCAGAGACTTTGGAGAGCCCTTAAAGAGCTGAGCATCTTGCTCTTGCCCCTTGGGCTTCCTGAGCATCCCTTGCCCTGCACACAGGATGGACTGAAGCAGGTCTTTCCTACAGCTGCCCAGACAGAGGGAAAGGGAAGCTGGCGCTCTGCAGGAAGAGGTGATGAAACGTGCTCAGAAGCACAGCCACGTCAGTCTGCGTAAGGAGTCGAGAAACTCCTGCCTATGTCATTTGAAGCTGCAGGGACCAAATGTGACTGGATCTCTGGGCTGAGCAAGATGAGGGGACACAGGGTGTCTGACCATGGAGCACGGAGTCCCACCTCCCGCCCTCCAGCAGGACATTACCAGTACTTTTCTCCAGAAACTTCCTTCAGCCGCCACTGGTTCCTGTCTCCTCCCAGTTGAGTCAGTGGGAGGTGGCTTTGGTTTAAATTTCCTCCCCTACCCCACCCTGTGCAGAAGTCTGTCCAGGAGTGAGGGAGAGAGTGAGTGGTGGTTGCCCTGAGAGAGAAGAGATGGCTTTCTCCCGCCGACAAGCTCCATACCTGAACCCGGTGAGTTGTGGGATGATTCAGGAAATGCTAATGCCACATCCAGGGGGAACCTGCTCAGGGTCGCTGGAGAGACCACTGAGTGGCATGGACAGTGGTGGGAGGGGCTGTGTCCAGCAGACAACACTAGGAGGACAGACATACGGGGCAGGGTCACCCTGGTGCAGCTCTTGTTCCATGCTAGGCTCACTGTGCCTCTGGGGAGCCAAGGGTTCCAGTCACCACGGTTCATGAGGTGGATCAATGTGTGGCTGTTCCACATTAGTAGCATCTAGAAAGGAGATGGTTTACGTGCAGATGTGGATGGGCTTGGGTCGGGGATGTGGGTACCAGGCAACCACAGGACACCTGCAGTACTTGCTTTAGAGAGAACCTTCATTCTGCCATTTACACACTAGGAGACCTCACCCATGGTACTCTCTTCTCTCTGGGCCTCAGCTACCAGTGTAAAATGGGATAATACTTGAGTCTGTCTTCTGAGGCTGGGTAAGGAGAAAGCAGATAGAACATGCGTGTGTTTAAACAGCACCTGGAACCTGGAGGTATTTCCGGAGTAGCCTGGGGGCAGCAGGGACGTCATTCCAAAGGCGTGTATGTCCTGCAAGGGCCATGTCAGAATTCACTCAAGAGCATCTGCAGAATGTGTGCAGAAGGGTAAGGAGGTAGGAAGTGTCCTTTAGTGCGGTGTGCAAAGGGCTGCCTTCTGCTGCTTCTTTTGTGTCTGCAGGTGGCCTTGTTTACACACTAGGAAACTTAGCCACACTGTGTGTGGGGAAACTGAGGCCTTATAAGGTTGAGTTGTGGCCGAATGGTAAGTGACAGTGAAGGAAAGTGCTTTAATTTATTCCAGAAATGTGAGGAGTGCTCCCAGGGAGACGGGAATGAAGAAGAGTGAAGTGAATGTTTTCTGGGAGCCTTCTGTAGTGTGCCCACTGTGTGCAGGGTGGAAGACAGCAGGGTGCTGGGGGTGAGCATCCTGTCAGGGATGAGCTGACTCTAGCAGGGCTTTGGACTTGGCCTGTTGCTCCTGGAAATTGTCATTGTCACCAGCTCCATTATTGAGGCTTCTGACTGGGGACCTGCATGGAAGGTGACTGGGAAAGCTGGAAAGGCTGGAAGGGGCTGTCCAGATCCCCTGTGTGGCCTCCAGGGGCTGAGTATGCCCTGAGGGGCTGATATTCCTACTGTGGTTCCCATCACACAGGCCAACACATCAGGCCATTGTGTTTACCTAGGATTCAGAAGGCGACTCCTCAGCATTTTGGAGGCTGGCAAGAGAGCCATGCACTTTAGGGCTGGCTGGATTGCATAAAGAGTTCAAGGTTAGGCTGGGCTATAGGATTAAACTCTATTTAAACAACCAAACTAAGCCAGCACTCAAGGAGGTAGAAGCAGGCAGATCACTGTGACTTCAAGGCCAGCCTGGTCTACAAAGTGAGCTCAGGATAGTCAAGGCTACACAAAGAAATCCTGTCTTCAATATAAAAATAAAACAAAAAACAAAAACACAGTCAAATAAACAGGGAAGAGGAAAAAGGAAACAGTATTTTCAATATGAAGGAAAATCTTCCCACAGGGAAGAAGAGATCAAGAGGGTCCTGGTGGGGGCCATGAAGGCCATGGGCAGTCCCACAGCACGGGACCACACTTCCTTCCTCCTCACTCAGTGACCCACTGACTTCTGCAACTGTGGCCTCTCATCCACTGAAATGCTGCCTGTGTATGAAAGACACGTGGCTTCTGTCTCACTGAGGGACAGCATTGTCATGGCCTGAGGGCCAGGATACTGCTGACTTCATGAGTAAGGAGATTCTGCAAGGGCCCAGAAGAAGGTGGGGCTGGTCAGGATGACCCAGTTGTGTGACCCTGGTGAGCCAGGGACCAAGGACATATATTGCTTCCTAATGAAAGGGAGCCTATGTCAGCTTTGGCTGAGAGCATGAATTCTATTGTTCAAATCCCGGGCTTGTCCTTAAGGAGCTGTGTAGCTCTGGGCAAATGACTTTACTTTCTGCACTTCTGTTTCCTCATTCACAAGGACACTAAAACCACAGCTGTTAGATTGCTTAGGGATGTGACAGTGACCCTTGAGGATGGCAACCCCAGGGCCTTTGAACTTCCGGAACAGCTGGGTCTTCAGGCTTGAAAGCATGCCAGACTGCTATGACTGCTGATGCCTGGGCTGTGTGCCCTGGGGGGACCATCTGGCTGACCACACCCTGGCTGTAGCTTGTTGGAGGACCCTACTGTTTGGGGTTGCAGTCCTCCCAGTCCGGATAGCCTTTCTGAGGTCAGTACCAGATGAAGGACTCCCTCTACCCATCAGGGCCTCCTACTCTCTGCCTGACTCATCCGGAGAGTGTCCTAGGCATAGATGTCTCTAACCATATGTGATATATGGCCTTTGACACAGCTCCCTGCAGGCTCTGCCCTCCCTGGGCCTATAGGATACTTAGTTACTGAGTTCCATTTCCTGTGACAGGGTAGTGCTACAAATGCAAATAAAAGCACCCCTGGAGTCCTTAGCCTTAGCTGGTTATGCCCACCTATCCTGTGAGCACCCACCCATGACCCAAGGACCCTGAATAAAGTTGAGCTATCTCACTGAAGTGGTTCCTGAGGTTATTCCATCTTACTTTCAGGCCTTCTGAGTCCCCAGTTTGTCACTTATGCACCCTTGTTTTCGAGCACCAGTGGCCAAACCCTAGGAATGAGAGAGATCCACCTAAGCTCTGCCATCTGCACATTCCAAGAGTAAAGTGAAGGAAAAGGCTCTAAACTCTTATGGAGAAGAGTGCGTTCTTCTTCCTTTTATTTTTATTTTTATTTTTTTTATTTTTTGAAACAGGATTTCTCTGTGTATCCCTGGCTGTCCTGGACTCACTTTACAGACCAGGCTGACTCGGAACTCACAAAAATCCACCAGCCT
Organism: Acomys russatus; assembly: GCF_903995435.1. Classification (NCBI taxonomy): domain Eukaryota; kingdom Metazoa; phylum Chordata; class Mammalia; order Rodentia; family Muridae; genus Acomys; species Acomys russatus. The sequence goes on from NC_067152.1 coordinate 5,964,565, forward strand.
CTCTCTCTCTCGAGAGTGCTAGGGTTAAAGGTGTGTGCTGCCACCACATCCAGCTTTTTTCAGTCTTCTTAGCGTGAACAGTTGCACACTCAGGACCCCTCTGTATGAGGGACGACCCACTGGCATCCTGTCTCAGCTTGTCACTTCTTCCCAGGAATGCTTCTGGCTGCCATTGCTGCCCCACTAGTCCCTGCAAGCACCAGGTCATACATAGATGAGTGACTTGTCCAGGGTCAGGACTCCCAAAAGGAGATGGGAACCAAGACCTATGGGATCATAAATCCTGAGGAAAAGAAAACACCAACACCCAGCCACTCCCAGGAGCATCATGGATCAAATGCAGGTCCCATTATTATTATTATTATTATTATTTTTTTTTTTTTTTTTTGCTGAGATCCTTTACTGACTCACCAGAGATCTGAGTTCCATGGGGTCCCCAGGTTGAACTCAACACCTTGGTCTGTCACTCTTCAGGAGGGGCAGGAGTCTCAAAGCCAAAAGTTCAAATTCTAGGGTTGGGGCTTGAGAGATGGCTCAGAGGTTAAGAGCACTGTCTGCTCTTCCAAAGGTCATGAGTCAATTCCTAGCAACCACAGGATGGCTCACAACCATCTATAATGAGATCTGGTGCCTTCTTCTGACATGTAGGCAGAACATTACATACAGAATAATATATATATATATATGAAAATTCTAAGTTTCTGATTTAGTGTTGTCTGATCAGCATGTGCAAGGCCCTTGGTCTCATGCCCAGCAACAAATGCCCTCTGACCCCTGCCACCTTCCCCTAGCTGCAGCAGCCAATGCCCTCTGACCCCTGCCACCTACTCCTCGCTGCAGCAGCATCAACAACAAGAGCTCTCACTTCCTGTTAAAAACATGTCTGTGTGTGTTTGCTGTGTGCGTGTGACAGAGGCCAGAGAACAACATTCAGAGTCTGTCTCTTCCAGGCACCAAATGGGTCCTGAGGGTCTAACTTGGATCCTCAGGTTTGGTGCCTTTATCCTCCAGTCCATCTCACTAGATCAATTCTCTTCCTTTCTTCTGTTTATTGCAGGGCCCTGACCCTACAACCCCACCTCTCTCTTATAAGGACACTGGTGATTATGTAAGACTGGCTTGGGTAATTCAGCAACGTCCCCAAGTCAAGAGACTTTAACACATCTGCAGAGTCCCTTTCTGTCACTTAAGTCAACATAGTCCCAGGTTGTTCTGGGACACTTCTGAGGGTAGTGGCGGGTGGGTGAGGTGTGCCACTCAGACCTCCTCTGTAGTCTCTCCTGCCATCCAGTCTTGGAGAATTTCCCCAGAGACTGTATCTATAAATTAGCAACCCAGTACAAATAGCCCTTCCCAATTTCTCTGCAAAAGACCTTATTCTGGCTGACCCAATGAGTGAAGGCTCCTGCCACTAAGCTGGTGACCTGAGTTTGACCTCTGGAGCCCACAGGGTGGAAGGAGAAAACTGACTCCCACAGGGTGCCCTATGGCCTCCACAACCACACAAAATAAATGGATGAATGCAGATGTTGTCCTTCCGTGTCCTTGGTCAGAGTCCCCATCTTCATCCTTTCTACATCGGAGCCATCCTATGCAAATGGCATTATTTATTGCTATTTATTACATGTCTATAGGGATACAAGGCAGTGTGCTGTCTAGCAACTTTGAGACCCTGCGTTCATCCCTAGCAGCACAGAAACAAAACAACAGCAGCAAGACCATTTCCTTCCAATAGTGTAGATTGACTTTTCCTGTTAGTGCACTTTTAGGTCCTTTCCCATCTTTGGCTATTCTTGTGTTGTGCTTATAAGGTTCACTCATGTTAAAATAATCTGTTTCAGCCAGGCCAGTAGAGGGCGTCAGATCCTCCTGTTGGAGTTACCTGTAGAGAGCTGTCTGGTGGGGGTTCTGGGATCTACACTTGGGTCCTCTGGATCACCAGGCTGTGCTCTTACTCCTCCAGCCCCCAGGAGGAGTTTCCAAAATCCTAGAGACACAGGAAGTGTCTTGTCTAGCAAGGTTGAGACCCTTGGTTCAATCCCCAGCATCACAGAAACAAAACAACAACAACAACACATTTCCTGCCATGCCCATGCACAGTTCCCTCAGGCTGGCTGTTCTCCACATACCACAGGTGTGTTTGCCCATGGGGATGAGGGTGTGAACAGAGGAACTCACACACGGGCAAGTTGTGATTTGTTTGAGGTTACTGAAACACTCAGAGACAGGGCCAACATGAGATACGGGAAGCCACTTCCCTGACATGATGACAGTGGGATGGTACAACTGGGATTGGAGCATCCAGGGGACCATTACAGGCTTCCATAGGTTACAGATGGCCACACAACTCCAGGCCAGAAGGCAGTGCCAGTCAGGTAAGGAGAGAGAGCTGCATGGGTGTTGGTTAGTGAGCAACAGGAGCTGGGACGTTATGGCAATCAGATCCCTTAATGACAGCAGCCATTAGCAGCAGGAGAAGCCGAAGGAACAGGGTGGAGGCCCAACAGCAGCACAGCACAAGACCAGCAAGTGGCTGGACAAAGGAGGGTCTTGGAATCTATGGCCTCTAGAGGGGAGGAGGCGCTGACCTTAGAGGGGAGGGTGAGCTTAGGGCTTAGAGGGAAGGGTCTAAGTTTAGATGGAAGAGGTCCTTGAGCTTATTGCTGAGGGGTCTCTTTGCTTAGGAGGGAGGATCAGTGGAGGCAGGTGACAGCCACAAAGCAGAGTCTAGGGAGTGTGTGCTGTAACCCCTGTGCCCAGAGTCCCATCCATCTGCCTGAGAAATGACATAAGCTCCCAGTTTTGCATCATAGGGAAGATCCTAAGTAGGATGTAGGGTGTGGCAGATCCCTCCTACAGGTGGCCTAGCAGCCAGTGGGTTGTACTTGGTGGCCTGGTGTTTCCTGTTGTGATATTAGGGGACAATTTGAGGATGCAGAGAAATGTCCTAAGTGGCCAGCCCTCTGAGGACCTATCTTGCTTGCTCTCTTGTGCCTTCACCTTCCGTGCCAATCTTAGGTTACATCAAAACAATGCCTGTCACATTTCACTGAAAACAATTTCTCACATATCTGTCTCTAAAGTAGAGGGTGTATTGCTCGTTAATTAAATAATTTTGAACCCAGATCCTCCTGCATCTGCTTTCCAAGTGCAGAGGTCACAGGTGGGCATGGCCAGACTTGACAGATATTCTTATAAACATTAGGGGGCCTCAGCACCCCAGAACCAGAACATAAAATCCTCCTCATTGCCCAGATTTCTCTGATCCTGTGAACCTGGGGCAGCTCCCCTACCCTTGGTAAGTGTTTCCAGGTTCTTGAAATCTTCTCCAAAGAGCTCAACACCAGGGGGCTCACAGCACTTTACAATGCAAGCTACACAGCTGTCTCTGAAGAAAAGCTTCATGTTAGAGTGGGAGTTTCTCAATATTGACAGGGGAGCAAGTACACCCAACTACTCGGAGGGCCCAGCTGAGGCTCAGGGCTTCCTTTTTGGGGTTCAGGAGAAGGAGCTGGCCTCTAGAGGTTGTGGTATAAGCTGTTCTCCGTCTTGATGGTTTGGTTCCTACATTCATTTGTCCTACTGTGGACATCCTTCCCCCATGCAGACGCGCGGGACGGTACATGGGAGGTTCTTCCTTTCACTACTTTGCCTTACTGACACACACATCCCAAACCAGTCCAGACCGGATGAACCCTTCTTCCCTTCCCACTGAACACATTAGAGATCATTTGCCTAGGAGTTGTCTAGATTTGATTGTCACCCGTGGGCAGGAAAACCTGGGCAGTCTTCTGATACCTTCAGAATGGCTGTGTAACTAACTGGATTAGGCCTGTGTCTATGAGGGACACAGCTGGATGGGACACAGCTGGATTTCTAGCTCCTTCCTGACCATACAATGCTGCCCCCAGCATTAACTGGGTGCTGTCACACCAGGCAAGTGCCAGCCAACTGATCTTTCATTTCCCCTTTGCAGGACATCCCCTTTACTGGTCGTATCCAAGGAGGCCTGAGGGAAGGACTTAAGATCACACTCCAGGGGACCATCGACCCTTTTCCAGATGAGTATGTGGATGTCATTGATGTCAGTCTCCAGCCTCAGCAACCATGGAGCTGCAGGGGATGGAGGGATGGCCCTGCCCACACCTCCTGCCCTGCAGGCACCATTGACAGACTTCACAGATCCTTGGGCCCTGAGCACCCTGTCCCCTGGGAGCTCACCCTGTGAGGAGGGAAGTGACATGGCCAGAGCAGCTGGTCACAGGATTTGTTCTTGACACTGCTGTGGTGATGCAGGAAGAGAAATTCCTTCAGTTCCCACAGCATGTGTGTGTGTGTGTGTGTGTGTGTGTGTGTGTGTGTGTGTGTGTGTGTGTGTGTGTTCACACTCCCTCTTGCCGTGGCACATGGAGACAGACGGTAGAGGATAACTTGCTACAGTCAGTCATTCCCTGCCACCACAAGGCTCTCAGGGGTCAGGTGGTCAGACTGGGCTGCATGTGTCTTTACCTGCTGAGCTGTTGCAGGATATTTGATCCCATTGTGATCCCTGAGATTGAACTGTAAATCCCTATTTCTCATGGTTGAGCCCTAACAAACCTTTGAACCAAGGGCTTTCTGTTTATTGTGAACAGGTGATTGAGGTGTAGTTTGGCCAACTTTATACACTCCTCCCCCCCATACCCCCTCCCAGTGATCTCCCTGCCTCTCCCCCCGCCCAAGTGCTGGGATTACAGGTGTGCACACCACCAGCCCCACTTGAGCTGACTTGTTCTTACAGGAACATGAGCACTTAAGTAATGTGGCTGCTCCACTAAAGGGAAATACTCTTGTCCCTCTCCTCACCCTCCTCCACCATGGACCTCCTGAAAATCCCCAGGGAAGGGAGGTGTCAAGAGCCCCTCCTCTCTGCAGATGGAAATGTGTCTGACCCAGTCTTGAGCAGGGCTTGTGTGTAGTCACAGCTGCCCTGAGTTCACAAGTGCAATGGCGGCATTATGCCTGCAAGATGGTGGTTCACAGAGCTCCTCCCTTCATGGGGCACCACTCCTTCAGTCTTTCTGTTCTCTCTACAAAATGGTCTCTGAACCTTGGAGGGGGTGATAGAGATGACCAGTTCATGTTTATGGTTTTCATTATTTGCTGTTACCATTTATGCCCATTTAGAGCTGTCACTTTTTCTCCACTTACCACTGCCCATTGCACAAAGACACTTCTTTGACCAAAGCTAAAGCATTATTAATACAATTAGTTGGGCATGGTGGTGCACACCATTAATCTCAGCACTTGGGAGGCAGAGGCAGAGGCAATGTGAGTTTGAGGTGTGGTTGACAAAGCGAGTCCAGACAGCCAAGGTTACACAGAGAAACCATGTCTTGGAAAAACAAAACCAAAGAAAAAATGAAAATTCCTGGGCACTATTGCCACACCTTTAATTCCAGCACTCAGGGAGGCAAAGACAGGCAGATCTCTGAGTTCAAGGCTAGGCTCATCTACAAAGCCAGTCCTGGACAGTCAGGATTACAAAGAGAAACCTTGTCTTGAAAAAAAAGTCTCAAATAAGCCAATTAATACAAGCATAATAGACATAAATATGAGCATATAAAACAAATTTTATGTGCACATAGCTTGCCCGCTAGGGCCAAGACCTTCCAGCTACAGGCATTTGTCCAGGTTTACAATGTAACATGTGAATTCCCATCCGATGGGATGGGCCTCAAATCTCATCAGAAAGTAGTTGGTACCACCATAACAGACTTGCCGCTATTTACATCTGGCCTGGCCCGATGGTGTAGTTGTATTTGTTGCCTCTCTCTTGCTGTGATAAAGCACTCTGAACAAAAGCAGCTTGGGAGTGGAGGGGTTTATTTGGCGTGTAGAGTTCAGTCTATCACTGAAAGGAGCTCAGGCAGGAAGTGAAGCAGAGACCACAGGGAGATGCTGCTTACTGCCTTGCTTCCCCTAGCTTGCACCCTGCACAGTGGGCTGGGCCCTCCTTCATCAGCCAGCAAGCAAGAAAACACCCCACAGACAAGCTCCTGGGTCAACCCTTGGAGGCAGTTCACCAGCTGAGGTTCCCCCTTTCCAGATGTGTGACAACTAAAACCAATGATGACAATAGAGTTGCATGGCTGAGTAGGGTGCTTGGTGACAATTCTGTGCCACAATCCTGCTGAGCACCTTCCACTCACCATGTGCCACATCCCAAAGTGTAGCCCAGTTCCAGCCTAATGTGTCTGTATCCTGTAAATGGGGCCTGTGTGTTTTTGGTGGCTTAGGTCATATTTTTTCTTGCTAACTGTTTACTTGACTATTTAAGAAAAGAACACAAGAAAGACAAAATATAATAACTGTGCAAAATATATTAGGTCTAAGTTAGATGAGCCCAAAACATGCTGACACACCAGGCAGTGAGAGGCGCTTCTGTCTGGCCCTGCTGGTACCCATGCTCCAAGAGGCTGACTTCTTCTCTTTAGGATTATCGTGAACTTTCAGAATGGCTTGACTAGAAGTGATAAAGTCGCCTTCCATTTCAAAGCCCGGTTTGAAGGCGGTGGGTATGTGGTTTGCAACACGAAGCGGCTGTCTGACTGGGGTCCTGAGGAGAGGAAGATGCAGATGCCCTTCCAGGCGGGGAAGCCCTTTGAGCTGTGCTTCCTGGTGGACAGCAAAGAGTTTACGGTGAGTGGGGCATCCCTCCCCCAACCCACTCTCTGAGGGAACCACATTGAAAAGGCCACAGTCATTGAGATCAGGTCTCAGCTAAGCCACTACACAGATGTGACCTTTGCCCTTTGCCCTTTGCCTTACATACTTCAGCCTGTATCAGCAAATGCACCTCTTGATTTTATTCCTTAGAAAATAAGACTTCAATCTGTCACCATGTTCCTTTTATGCCCCGAGTGTCTTAAAAATCCAACCCCCCAAAACACACACACACACACACACAAAAACCCACCCCACCCCGCAAAAAAACCCACTGCGTTAATTCTTTGATAACTTGATATACCCATGGAATGTATTTTGAGAACACATACTTCCTCCAGCCTCCCCCTCCTGCCACTCCCTCTGCTTCCCCTGTCTTCCCGACCACCCTCCTACTTTTATGTCTTTTTTTTTTTTTTTTTCCCCTTCTTCAATAACTTTACTAGAGTTGCTTTTGTATGCATGGGGTATGGTTGTTTCCGGGATTAGCTGTAGCTACAGGTTGAAAGATATGACACCCCTCCCCCAGCTATCAACTGTCAAAAGCTCCTCTTGGGGCCTCACGTGCGTAGAGCCTCACTTGTCCCAAAGCCCAAGTCAGCTCCATCCCTCCACGGCTGCTCCCTAGTAAAAGATACGTTTTATGGCGCTGGGGTTCAACCTAGTCTCCTGCATCCTGCTCTGCCATTGAGCTACGCACCAAGTCTTCATGCGAATCTGCTCATACACATTGTTCTACTCTTTCTTCAGGTTCTGCTAAAGGCAAAGGGTCCTTATTATCTGGCTCTGGCTCTGGGCTGGGTTGTGTGAGCGTGTCCTGTTGTGAGCTTTTCTGTGTGACACTGGTGGTCTCCCATACTCCAAGCACAACCCGAGGTTGCCTTTCCTCTGCTGCCCATGAGTGTCCTATGCACACCTAAATATTATCCCAGGCGAGGGCTGGGATATCATTTTCTTGGTAGAGTGCACAAAGCTCTGGATGTGATCCCAGCACTGCATAAACTAGGCATAGCGGAACACACCTGGAAACCAGCATTTGGGTGATGGAAGGTGAAGGAGGTCAATGTCCTCCTTAGTGACACAGCAAGTTTGAGGCCAGCCTAGGCACATGAGACCCTGTTTCGACCACATCAGCAAAAAACGTTACCTGAGATGAACCAAGTTTGGAAAGATACACCTAGGGGCTGGAGAGATGGCTCAGGAGTTAAGAGCACTTGCTGCTCTTGCAGATGCCCAGAACTCAGTTCCCTGCACCTACATGGCAGCTCCTGAGCATCTGCAACCCCAGTTCTAGGGGGATCGGCACCCTCTCTTGGCATGCATGCGGTACACACACGTACACTTTGAACAACACCTACATGCAATAAATAAAATAACTCTAAAGGGTCTTCTAAAAAGCTATGACAAACCTGGAGTAATAAGTGAGTGGCCAGACACAGGATTCCAGTGGACAATGGCTCTGAGTGCAGCCTCTCACACATATGTCCTTGGCTCTGCACTGAAGATAACTGCCCCTGCCTCGATGTCAGAAGTGGAAACTTGGGCTGGAGGGATGGCTCAGTGGTTAAGAGCATTGACTGCTCTTGCATAGGTCCTGAGTTCAATTCCCAGCAACCACATGGTGGCTCACGACCGCTTATAATGCGATCTCATGATCTGATGCCCTTTTCTGGCTTGCAGGTGTACATGCAGATAGAGCACTTCTATGAATAAGTAAATCTTAAAAATATAAAGCAGATCCTTATTTCTGAAAGTAAAGCTCAGCTGACGCTCGGGTGTCACCTGGCCTGGCACTCCTCCCACAGTGACTGTCTTCCATCAGGTGATGGTGAACAAGAGCTTCTTCGTTCAGTACTCACACCGCGTACCCTACCGCCTCGTGGACACCATTTCTGTCTCTGGCTCCCTGCAGCTGTCCTCCATCACCTTCCAGGTCAGGAAAGGCTGGCATTGTCCCAGGGTGGGAGGACAGTGACCAGTTGGGCTCTTGCCCACTCAACAGGGTACCCGCAAGTATCTTCCCACGGTAGCTCTGGGGCTGCACCGGTCCCCTGATCCGGTGTCTCTCTGCCACTGCCTGTCCCTTTGTCTCTCTTGGGGTTGCTTTCTCTGTGATGAACAATGTGCCTTGGTCTCCATGATGCCAAAGCTACTCCTTCTCTGCAGCCGTTCACTGCAGGACCAGGGAGTTCTGAAAGGACTGTGCTTAGGGAACCAAATGAAATTCAAAGCACAGGACACAGGGTGGCCCCTGCAGCCCAGCATGGGCTTTTCTGTCCTCTGTATTTAAAACAAACAATCAAACATAAACAAAACAAATACCAAAAATCTTTAGTGAGTGTATATGGTTTTGTTGTTGTTTTGCGGCAGGAGCTCTCTTTGTAGCCCAGGCTGGCCCCTATCTTATGATCCTCTGTTTCAGCTTCTTGATGCTGAGATTACAGATAAATGGTTCCAGGCTCAGCTCTGAAAAACAATTATTTTAATTATGTTGACACAGTGTCTCATGAACTTGTGTCAGTCCTCTTGCCTCTGTTTCCCCAATGCTGTGATTACAGATGTTTAGCAGCAGACACAGTTCTGAAGACATATATTTCATTTTTTGTTTTGTTGTTTTGTTTTGTTTTTTGAGACAATGTTTCTCTGTGTAGCTTTTGCTGGTCTAGAAATTGCTCTGTAGAGTAGGACCTCACCGATCTGCCTGCCTCTGCCTCCCGAGTACTGTGAACAAATTCATCTGTTACTACCTCTCAGCTACATTGATTTTTTCAAAAGATTTTATTTATTATTTATTTATTTTATGCATATGAGTGCTCTATCTGCATGAATGCCAGCATGACAGGAGAGAGCATCAGATTCCAGTGTAGATGGTTGTGAGCCACTCTATGGTTGCTGGAGCTTGAACACAAGATCTCAGGAAGACCAGACAGTGCTCCTAACATATTTTTATTATACAGGCTGGCTTTGAATTCTGTGTAACCCAGATGGGCTCTACCTTGTGATCCTCCTGCCTCAGCCTCTTCAGTGCTTGGGATTACAGGCATGCAAGACCACGTAGAGCAGTGTTTCAGAAAAATCAACTGAGACAGAGTCTCTCTTTGTAGTCCTGGCTGTTTAGGGGCTTGCTCTGTAGACTTGGCTGGCCTTGAATTCACAGGGATCTGCCTGCTTCTGCCTTCCTAAGTACCACTACTACCTGGCTTGTTTTAAAATTATTTTGCTTATTCCTTTGTTTTTATTTGTTTGTTTGTTTTTGAGACAGAGTTTCTCTCTGTAACCATGGCTATCCTGGTACTCACTTTGTAGACCAGGTTGGCCTTGAACTCACAGACATCAACCTGCCTCTGCCTCCTGAGTGCTGGGACTAAAGGTGATGGCACCACGGCTCAGCTTTGTTGTAAGATTTTTAATGTGTTGCCAACATCTGAAAGTGGAGCTGGGTAGAGTGTCTGAGGCCTGTAATCCCAGCAGTAGGATGGTTAGGAGTTCAAGGTCATCTTCATCCTACATAGTGAGTATAAGGCTAGCCTGGGCTTCAGGAGATTCAGTCACAAGATACCAAATACAGTAAATAAACAAATGCTGGGAGTCTGGGGTGTGCTGGCCCCTTTCCCTCTGGCCTTCTGCTCACACCTGCTGTTTCCTGATTCCCTGCAGGAGCAGGAGCAGGAGGGAGGCTGTAAAGAGCCAGCCTGACCCTTCTCTGGCCTCATTCCTGCTGGTTGGAGGCAGCCCTTGCTCTGTGCCTGTCCTTGCTTTGGCCATGCCTCCTGCTTCCTGTCACCTAAACAGGCTTTTGTTTTGACAGAACTCCTCAGAAGACTCTGAAGAGTCTGCCTTCCCCAATGTGCCATTCCCTCAGCCTTCTGAGTTTGATTGGGACACTGAGTGCCACAAACCACAAGTAAGTTAAATGTGTGGCCCCCGAGGTCTATCGTCAGCAAAGGATAGACCTCAGGGGCAGGTCCAACCAACAAGCTTTCCAGGGACCTTCAGACCCCATCACATTGACACAGGGGCCTCTGCATTCACCAGCTGCCCACAAGTGTGTCCCTCCGCATTTGTCCTTCCCCTGTATACCATCCTCTCTCCCTCCTCAAAGCCACTCCTGGGGTCTAGCCTATGGTACTTCCTCACATATGTCAACTGGGGCTTGGTTCCTTTCTCCCACTGCCACCCACCACTGCACAGTGACCTCACCTAGCACATTCCATCCCACCCTCCTCACTGTAAAAATCCTTAGGGTTAGGGCACAGAGACTTTCTAAACAGAACTCAAAGCCTGGTGAACACCCAGAATCCTAGTACTTTCAGGTAGAGACTACAGGGATCAGAAGTTCAAGATCACCCTCAGCCTGAACTATGTGTGGCCTTGTCTCAAAACAAAAGAACAAAACAAAAAACAAAAAAATGAAAGCAGAAAAAAAAAAAAAACCCTAAAACTTAAAATAAAAACATCCCCCTAAATAGTAAATCAATATGAGCTCCAGTTCCCTCACTAGACAGAAGAGACACTCCCTAGTCTGGCCCAGGGCACTTCTTCCCTCTGCTCAGACATACTGAAGCCATAGCTCAACCAAAGCCCTCTCTGACCACAGGAACTACACATAGAGGGTGAAGTCACCTCTCATCCCAGGTGACTCCAGAGCTCACATTCCCCTCCCTTTGTTCCTTTTCAGTCTCAAGACTGGCAGCCTGCCCACCAGGCACCCAAGGTAAGTCCCTTGTTCTCTTCTTATTGCTTGGAACGTCTTCTCAATGGCTCTTGCTGTGGGGTAGAGGGAGGAGGCAAGCTCAGCCTCCCCTATAAGGGCAGATAAGGCTAGACCCACTCCTCACAGAGGGCGGCTTTGGGGATAATCCTCTAACTTGCATGATCAATGAAGGTTTCTACACCCAAGTGAACAGTTAAAATAGCCATGCAAATGACTAGACAGTTGAAAAGAGCTTTCCCCAGCAGGGCCTGGTGGTGCATTCCTGTAATCCCAGCCCTCAGGAGGCACAGTTAAATGGATCATTGTGAGTTCAGGGCCAGCCTGGTCTACCATATCACTCCAAGACAGGCAAGGCTACACAGAGAAACTCTCAAAAAAAAAAAAAAAAAAAAAAAAACACCAAACCAAAATAAGAAAGAATGGTAGAAAGAAGAAAAGAGAGAAAAGTGCTTTCAGGATTCAAATGGTCCTTCAGCATGAGCAGATTCACACGTGCGTAATTACGTCTCTATTGATGTGATGAACACCATGACCAGGGCAATTTATAGTAGAGGAAGAGGTTAAATTGGGCTGAAGAGTCCATGACCATCATGGCAGGGAGCATGGCAGCAGATAGGAGGGCACAGCACTGGAGAAGTAGGTGAGGACTCGCCTTTTATAGGTGGAAGAGAGAGACAGAGACAGAGACAGAGACACAGAGAGAGACACAGAGAGAGAGAGACAGAAAGACAGAGACAGAGAGACAGAGAGAGACACACAGAGAGAGACAGAGAGACAGAGAGAGACAAAGAGAGACATAGAGACAGAGACAGAGAGACAGAGAGAGACACAGAGAGAGAGAGACAGAGACAGAGAGAGACAGAAAGAGTGATTGTGATTGGTGTAGATTATTTGAAACTTCAAAGCTTATTCCCAGGGACACATTTTCTCCAGCAAGACTACACCTCCCAACACTTCCTGAACCGTTTCATCAAGAGGGTATCAACTATGCATTTGATTTCTTTCTTGTTTTTTTTTTTTTTTAACATTTTTTTATTTATTATGTATACAATATTCTGCCTGCATGTACACCTGCATGCCAGAAGAGGGCACCAGATCTTGTTATAGATGGTTGTGAGCCACCATGTGGTTGCTGGGAATTGAACTCAGGACCTTTGAAAGAACAGACAGTGCCCTTAACCTTTGAGCCATCTCTCCAGCCCACGTTTGATTTCTTTTTCTTTCTTTCTTTCTTTCTCTCTTTCTTTTCTTTTTTTTTTTCTTTTTTTTTTTTTTTCTTTTTTCTTTCTTTCTTTCTTGTTTTGTTTTGTTTTGTTTTCTGAGACAAGGTTTTTCTGTGTGGCCTTGGCTATCCTGGACTCACTTTGTAGACCAGGCTGGCCTTGAACTCACATCAATCTGCCTGCTCTGCCTCCTGTGTGCTGTGAATAAAAGGCATGAACACCCAAGCCTGGTTCCCATTTGTTTTATTTTGACATTGAATGAACCAAGTAAAGGAACCTGGGTTCCTTCCAGAAGATGCAGGGATCATGGGTGTGGCTTTAGGCCCCGTAGCTGCTTGTGCTGCACACTCTGCTGGGCTGCTGCTGATCTGTCCTCCTCCTCCCAACAGCTTGCACCTTTCATCACCGACATCCCAAGTGGGCTTTACCCATCCAAGTCCATCATCGTATCAGGCATGGTCCTGCCAGATGCTACGAGGTAAGACAGGCCCCAGGCTCTTAGGACGACAGAGGCTCCAGTGTCATTCTGGCCAGTCTCTGGCTCTGAGCCACCTGGGGGATGGGTAGGGGCAGAGCCCAGAGCTCAGGGGTCAAACAGGGTCTGTGTGAAGTATGAACTGCCTATTCCAGGTTCCATGTCAACCTTCGCTCCGGGAATGACACTGCTTTCCACTTGAACGCCCGTTTCGATGAGAACGTTGTGGTCCGAAACTCTCTGATCAACAACTGCTGGGGGCCTGAGGAGCGAAGTCTGCCTGGGAGAATGCCCTTCAGTCGTGGCCAGAGCTTTACAGTAAGATGCTGGGGTTCAAGAGGAGGGTGCACGGGTCTGTGATGGGATGGGAGCAGATGCCTGGGATGTGAGGGCTGCACTCTAAAGAAGAGAGAGTATTGTGCAAATTGGTATGATTTTGTGAGTACTGTCAGTGTTGCAGTAAGGGTTGGTATCTGCTCTGCCCACTAAGCTACATCTCCAGCTCTCCTTTTTCCTCTGTTTTAGGCAATCTCTCTCTCTCTCTCTCTCTCTCTCTCTCTCTCTCTCTCTCTCTCTCTGATTTTTCAAGACACGGTTTCTCTGTGTAGCCTTGGCTGTCCTGGACTTGCTTTGTAGACCAGGCTGACCTTGAACTCACAGCAATGTTCCTCTCTCTGCCTCCCTGAGTGCTTGGATTAAAGACATGTGCCACCATGCCCGGCTGGCAGGGACTCTCTTTAGCCCAGGTTTATAGCCTAGAGCTCAGGTGATCAATCAACCTCGGCTTGGTTCAGCAAGAGCTGTGGTTAAAAGCCTGAGCTGCCAAGCCTATTTCCCAGCCTCCCTTTTCTTTTCTTTCCTTTTTTCCTTCCTTCCTTCCTTTCCTTTCCTTCTGAGACAGGGTCTTGAGAAGATTGGTCTTGAACCCATTCTGTTGCCTCAGCTTCCTGAGCAGGTTAGAGAACAGTGTCTCACTATGGGCCCTGGACCTTCCTGCTTCCAATAAAAGGGCAGAAAAACACACAAGAATCTCTCCCTGGCATGAGGTCACACAGTCAAACCCAAGAGTGAATTGTTATTCACTCCTTTGCTTATGAGAGTATGTGCTGCTGAGGAGGAAGGGGAGGAGGTGGAAGAAGGGGAGGAGGAGGAGGAAGGGGAGAAGGAGGAGGAAAGGGGGAGGAGTAGGAGGAAGAAGAAGAGCAGGAGGAGGAGGAAAAAGAGGAGGATGTGGAGGAAGTGGAGGAAGAGGAGGAGCTGGAAGCCTGATACCCTCAATAGGCCTTTCCCACCTCATTATGTCCTCAGATTACCCAATGAGCTTAAAAAAAGAAAAGTCAGTGGTTGGACCCCACCCCTGGGGCAATGAGCAGCCATCATTTGAAAGTGTAATGGTAGCATTCCTGGCACAAGGCTGAGAGTATCAGACTCTGTGGGTCCTAAAAGGAGCTTGCATTTTGTTATTGCTGTTGAGAGTTGTAGCCCAGGTTGGCCAAGACTTGATATAAATTTAAGGCTTGGCTTGAACCCCCGATCCTCCTGACTCTCAAGTCCTGGAAGTAATTACAGACTTGAAGCATGCTTGGCTTTTCTCTCTCTCTCTCTCTCTTTTTAAAAGCCTACCTGGAAAACTGCAGTTTCTTAACTGATAGGATTATAGGCATGAGCTCACATGTGCTGCTGAGTTGTTTTTTGTTTTGTTTTGTTTTGTTTTGTTTTTATGTCTGATTAGTTTCCTGCATGGATGTGCACCATGTGCATGCACACCTGAGGTACTCAGAAGTCAGAAGAAGGCATCAGATCCCTTGGCACTGGCATTACAGACAGTTGTGTGCTGCCATGTGGATGCTGGGAAGTGAACCAAGGTCCTCTGCAAGAGCAGCCAGTGCTCTTAGCTGCTGAGCCATCTCTCCAGCTTCCCTGAGTTTGTATTTTAATTTAGTGAGAACTCAGACCTGATAAAACTGAATCTCACAAAACAGAAAGGATGGGACATAGCGAGGTCTGCAGCATACTTTCGATAGTGCCCACACACAGCAGGACCTGAGTGTTAGCCCAGTCCTTGTACAATGTGATGTGAGCATTGGCAGGGGCCATGGGTCACCATGATTTAACGTGTGTGTCTACTGTCTTATTGAAAATGACTTAGTGGAGACCAGGCATGGAACACTGGAGACACAGTAGCCTATGCTAACTCCTGTCACCAGGGTTCAGTGGGAGAGTGAGAGTGGGTGTAAGGGACAGTGTCTGAGCAGAGAGTTGGGGGAAATGGGTGGGGGTCAGGAGGTGGGAGGGGCATGGGAGGTCACTGTAGGGGACGGACCAGCACTTTTGCACTTATGGAAGTGTGCAAGAGGGGAACAGCATTCTAGGCCTGGGACCAGCTCATGCTAATGTACTAGGCAAAGAGAACACTGTAGTAAAAGGCAGGTCATTCAGGTTGGCCAGAGGCCGGATTTTACTGCTGAGGAAGAAGAGAGCTGTGGGTAGAGACACAAGCCTGGGTTCTCAGGTGCCCTGCTGTGGTGTCTCTCTCCAGATGAGGATCTTATGTGAAAGTCACTGCTTCAGGGTGGCTGTGGACGGTCAACACCTGTGTGAGTACGCTCACCGTCTGAAGAATTTGCCTGCTATCAACAATCTAGAAGTGGCCGGCGATATCCATGTGAACCATGTGCAGCCATAGGCAAGGTCTCTGGGCTGGGAAGGATGCTGGGGCACCCTGCCTGTCTAGTTACCTCTTTCCTGTCTTAGTCCTGTCCCCCAAAATCTCACCATCTGAGGAGAGGATCACTGACCGGAGTTCTAGGAAGGTGAAGTTCCCAATTGACTCCCCTCCACCCAGTACGTGCCCTGGGCTATGTGCCATATGGCTGTCAGCCCACAGTCCCAGCCATTGCTCTGAGCTAGTTGTACCCTGAGGAAGTGACCTTCTTGGGTTTGCCCGTGTCTCTGATCTTTAACCTCTCTCTGTCCCTTTTCCTTTGCCCCTCCAGGAAGGCCACCCTGATGTCATCCTGCTGGCCTCCAGCTGACCAGAATGTCCTCTTTCATTCTTCCTCATCCTTGCCTTGTGGCCATATAATAAAGAAATAACACTTGTCCGCACACACATGGGAGATTGCTGAGTTATTGAATGGGTCTGAGGACATTCTAGAACATACCAAAGGGAACAGGAGGAGACAAGTCTGTGCCCACACCTGCTTATAGGGGTCCTGCCTCCCAGACCCCACAAGGTGCTGGAGTAAGTGGGCAGGAGCTGGGGCCCAGGGTCTCTGACAGGAAAGCTGGCCTCTGTGTAAACCAACCTTATGCTCCTGAGGTGGGGGAGGT